>NC_046317.1:0-1200000 GCF_009819535.1 Lacerta agilis | reverse complement strand
CATTGCCACACACACACACACCAAAAGTTAAAAGTGAAGAAAACAAGAACAAGGTGCCAAAATCTACATTAATGCTTATTTTTAGATGCTGGAAAGAGCCAGGGAGAGACACTCTCTCTCTCTAAAGTGCTCAATATTTGTTCAGGTGGTTTTAGCAGTAAGAATTTACAGCAGCTGCCATACCCTAAAACAGGAAATCACCCATCGGTGTGTAATAATTGATATTTAACCCTCTTCTGTTTCTTAACCACCTCTTCTGCAGGAATGTAGGATCCTGAAGAATTTTTCCTCCTTGAGGGCCATTGTGTCAGCACTACAATCCAATTCCATCTATCGGTTAAAGAAGAGTTGGGCTTGTGTCGCAAAGTAAGACTTTACCACCTCTTCATTGCAATGGAGAGCAACCTTGTGAACTGTTGTTGATCTTGCTGCTCCAGTGTGTGGGTCTCATGCCCAGTTCCTCCACAGTTGATTAGAGGGTCCAGGAGGAGGCGACGGGGTGTGAGAGGCAAAGGTGGCCAATAGCCTCAAGAGCAGTCCTCCTAATTGTGCTGATTAGTGAAAATCTCTATCAGGAGAATATTGCCAGCTCCAGGCTGGCCAGTTAGGACAAGGAAGCTCCCTTGCCTGATGTGGTCGGTTTCCAGCAGTTCCTTCCCTTGACCAGAGTTGGGAGATGGTGGCATACAAGCTGAACCCCGATCTGACATCTCTCCAGTCCCCAGACTGAGAAAGTCAATAGTCAAGACCTTCCAATATCTGTGACTGGTACCTGTAAGTTTTCCCCTCTGGTCACATAGCAGCTGTAAGGGTTGAGGAGCTTCATCAGGAAAAGTTCATGGAAAGGAGGGATTAACCCACACACCCTTCACACAACTGTGTGCTATGAATTGGAGCCCATCCCCAGTGGGTGCTATTACAAACTTTTAAGAAAACAGGAGACGATCTGTGGTCACATATCTTTCACAGCCATCTCCTTTTGGGTCCCAAGTCCAGCCACGGGCTCAGGTTCTGACAAGACAACAGTAACACCACAGTCTAATCTCAACACGTTTAGCTTTTAATTTGTTTTGGGATATCTGAGAACCTCAGTTTTCAATCAGTTTCTTTTCTACACAGGGACAGGATGTTGATGTTTGAGGAGCTGTCAGAAATTTTCTCGGATCACGACAACTATTTGACAAGCCGGGAATTGCTAATGCGGGTGAGAAGTAGTGGATATGTCAGTGGTGCATTAAAACATTGCTTTTTAAAACCTTGTGAGCTCCCCCCCCCCCAAATGTACAAATGTGATGGGCTCCACTTGGATCAAAATGGAACCAGACCTCTGATATTTACCATTGTAAAAGTCATAGAGTGGCTGTTAAACTGTGTCCATGGGGAAAGCCAACAACAAAACCTGAAATGCCACTGATTTGGGATAACTAATCCCTTAAAGGGGACGGTCTGAGTTTTCTGTTCTATTCAACTGAAATGGGATAGAAGATATTGACAAGCACTCAGAAACCATGGAAAGCCAGTGGAATATTCAAATATATGTACCACAGGAAAACTCATATGCAAAGGTTGACAAAATATAGATGTGCAAACTAATGCTTGGAAACCTTAGTGAGCTATTTTATGAATATGTTTTTTTCTTTTAATATCAGAAAACTGTTGGAAAGAATAATCAATTAGATGGATGGGAAATCTATGGAGAAAAAGCTGCATTGGCAGAAGTGTTACTGTACATGTCAACAGGAGTATTGTGTGCAATAAATTAAAAACTTTAGGAGGAACAAAACTAATTGCAAAATCACTGTGTATAGAAATACCTATTCAAATAAGAAATAGAGTACTTAAAACATGCACACATACACGGCCAAAGCTCTGAGAACAATTTTGAGCTTGATGTGGAGGCAAAATGTGAAAATGTTAACTAGGTAAATGTTCATTCAGATCATGGCAAAGAGACAGCTTTTTTGATATGATAATTATGCCTTGCAACAGTTAGCTATAGAGCTTATAATAGAAGTGGCGACCCATAAATAAATATTGAGTTGTGCCCAGAATCTGGAAATGTTAAGTGTCACCAGAATGCTTGGAAATAGTGATCACAGTACTCTGAAATTCAATTTATAATGAATAGAAAATTGCCCAGGAAGGCCAGCAAAGTTTCATTTAATTTCAGTGGAAGGAAATTCACAAAAATGAGAGGCTTCATTAAAATAAAGTTGAAGGAGAGAGGGAGTTGGACTAGATGACCCTCAGGGTCCCTTCCAGCACCACAATTCTAGGATTCTATGACATGTTTGTAAGTTATTTAAACTTAAATTTATACCATGGATTAGAGAGGGTGTGGAACCACCCAAAGGACAACAACATAGCTAAATAATAGTGTGACAGGAGCCATAAAAATTGTGGTGTGTGGTGAATTCAGATGAATCCTGAAACAAAATGGGGCATTTTTAAGGGATTCTGGGCTTGTTCAAGGCACCCTGAACTAAAGCAGGGGCCTGAAGCACTTAGTGGTGCTTTGGATGTATAATTGCATATTAAATTGGATGTTTTAAAAAATGCTACAGACAAGGATCTGCTAAAAGCAAAACTAATGTATGCAAGCTTATCATATAATGAAAACTAGGTGAGTTAGAGTTGTGAATGAAGTAGAGAAGCTAAATGAATTATTTGCTCCAATCTCCATTGTGGGGGATGTTGGAGAAAGACCCACATCTGAATCTTTGTTTTCAGGGAAGGCATCGGAGAAGCAGTGTCAGACCCCTACAATTGCACATCAAAGCAGCCTAGGGAACAATGGCAATAGGTTAATCAGCCTGTGCCAGAAGTTCCAAAAAAAAGTGTTGTGAAATATGGCTTCCATTCATACAGTTCTCGGGAAAGTGCTCTCCAGGGCTGCAGTTGCTGGAATGTAAAAGCAAGCATTTTCATTTCCTGACTGTCTCCTTGTTAGTCAGCAGACCAGAGATATTAGTCATCATATCCCAGTGCAAGTGTACAAGAAAACTGGTGTTTTTCTTAATACGGCATTATATAACAGGGGAGATGTTTATTAGAACATATTTTAAAGCAAGTTAGGAACAAGATGTTTAAGAAGAGAGAAAATGTTAAGTGTTTAGAAGTGAGAAAGTTGTAGTCCAGATGTGTGTGACTTGGAGAAGATGGGGGATTGGCAGGACTCATGAACTGGCCTATAAATATTTTGCAAACAAGCTTATGGCATTTTGGAATAGCCATTCTTCACAATGCCAGGAAACACAGATTTTTGAACCTCTTTCTTTCACTTTTTTTCAGCAGTAAGCAATGTTTTCTGGACCTGAGAGAACAGTACATTAGTTTGCAACTGGTATGAGAAATGTTTGCAAGCCTGTTTAGTAGCCTCTTTTGTTACTTGCCCTTCTGTTCACACTATAGGAAGGAACGTCTAAATTTGCAAATTTGGACAGCAGCGTGAAAGAGAACCAGAAGAGGACTCAGAGGAGACTTCAACTGCAGAAAGATATGGTGAGCCTCGTCCCTTTCATTTTCTCTATGAGATAATCATAATATTAAGGAATTAAGATTTAGAGCAGAAGTTGCCCTTTTCTGAAGAATATAAAAATAGAGCAATTGCAAAAACAGGCTTGGAAATCTCCTAGTCCTGATGCGAATATAATGGTTTGGGTTTAGATGAAATTGAAAACCACTGTTTTCATTTCATGAATGAGCCTGCCCAATCCTTGGGCTCACAGGCATCCTGTCCTGTTTCTTCCTCTTCCATGCCTGGGAGAAGATTGAAACCTCCTGCTTTTAAACCACAGCTCCCTGTGACATCAGAACTCAGGGAAATGTGGTTGGTTTAAGCTGCAATTTGAGAACAAGCCAGGATTGGAAACCATCCCCTTGGGAAACAAATCAGAACCAGTGTTTTGTTTAAAACAAATAAATTAAGATAAGCCTCAGAAGTTAAAACATATACTCTGGGACCAAAATTATTTTATATTACAGTATATTTAAAATCTGATGTGGGAGGAGGCATTGATCACAGTCAGCTTATGTTGAAATGACACCAGACACTATTTGGAAACTCAGCTCTTGCCTTTTAAGTCTTCAGGCAGTTGGTATTTTGCTGTATTGCAGAGTTTCTCAGCCTATAATCTGTGCAGTCTTGGGTTCCTGCAAAGCTTATCAGGTGATCCTCATGAAAAGATGTAGAATGGTTGACAAGCTTCCTTGGAACAGAGCTTTTCAACCACCACACTCCAATCATTACCCCTGGCCATTGGCTGGAGCTGTTGGGAGTTGGAGTTCAACAACATCTGAATGGCCATAGATTCCCCACTGCTGTCTTGGGTAGACGTAAAGGGGAAAGCTTGTCATGTGCAGCCACGTTCTAAGAGGGCAAGAAGGTTCCTATGAGTAGGTACTCAAAGCCTTGAAGGGCTTTGAATTGGACCCACAAACCAATTGGTAGCTGTTGAGGCTGAGGAAAGGTGGGTGACTTGTTTCTGCTGTCATCCTGTGCAGGGTGTAATGCAAGGCACTGTTCCTTACCTTGGTACTTTTCTGACTGACCTGACAATGCTTGACACAGCCCTCCAGGACTACGTGGAGGTAGGTTACACAACAGACCTATGAGCCTGCTTTCTGAACGTGGTTGGTAGCCATTCCTATAACAGTCAGAGAGGGGAGGGGGGAGAAATGCCAGAAGCAGAGGCAAGTGGAATCTTTATTAGGAAATAAATGGAGATTGCTATCAAATGGAATTTAAAGTGGGGAGTTCTCCCAACTATACATCAAAAATGCAGTTTGTTTCCAAATCAGGTAGGAAGGCATTTCCTTTCAGATTATTTGGATTTAAATTGTGTAAACCATTTTCCCGCCTGCAATGTTATCTAAGATGATCTAGCTCATAACTGTTCTGAGAGCAGCAGGGGTCTTTTTCATGCCCAAGATGGCTGTTTTCGATGCTTTGGTTGTATTTTTTTAAACCACCATTCAATTTTTATTTTTAAACTGCTCTGAAAACTGACGTTGAAGAGCAATATAGAAATCTATTAAATGAATGTTAGTGCATGTAATCCCAAAGATTGCGAACAGAAAGAATATGGGTGTCCTGGATTATATGTAAATTACTTAATTGGAATGCTTTTGTGCAATATTATTCTGAAAGCTGAGTTCTTCTGAAATCTACAGAATAATAGTATCCACATTAAGGTAGAAATACCCAGGAGCCAATTCACATGGATAATTGTCCTCATCCGAGCATCCCAGGCTGTGGGCTAGCAACCTGGAATCCTGCAGCCAGTCTCCGTTCATATGAAGGCGGTGTTTGTGAGAAGCAACATCTCCACGCAGAGCACGGCGGCCCAACTATTCCTACCAAGTGGGCTGCAATAGTACTTCAACACAGAACCCGTAGGTCGCACACTGCCATGTCACATGAGGGTGCGGTGGAGTGATCCCCACATTTAATGGCTCTCCCCCCCCCCCAGCCCTCATGCTGCCTTCCCAAAGCCTACTAAGTAGGCACCAGGCTTTGGGAAGGAGGTGTGAGGCTGTGGCAGGGTCGTAGAGGTCTCCCACCTCCTTCCCAAAGCTGGGAAAGCACTAATTAGGCTTTGGGAAGGAGGAAGGAGGACTCTAGGACCCTGTCACAGCCCTCATGTCTCCTTCCCCAGCTTTGGGAAGGCAGAGCAAGGGCTGTGTGGGTCAAATGTTGGGCCTCCTGTTGAACCACCCTGACATAGGGGCTTTACCAGTAGTGTAATGGAGGGAGGATGCGGCTCCAGGACTTTTATTCAGAGCAGAGACTGTGATACTGTCCACAGAACCACCAGCTTAGCTCAAGGTCAAGCGACTGAAGGACTGGTGACAAGACTTTCAGTTTGTGGCAGATTGGAGTAGCCAGTATGGTGCCCTCCCCCTGCAGCCCCAGGGATGATGGGAGCTGTAGTCCAAGCATATCTGGAGGGCTTGAAAGATTAGTCCTTTTGAAAAGCAAGGAAAAGCTGTGATCCTATAGCAAAATACATTTGAAAGCAACTATTTTACTGTTAAAAACTCTATAATTATTAAATTGAGAACATATCGACAAATGGATTTTGAAACCAATCCTTGCTCTCTCTGTTTCTTGCAGGGAGGGCTAATAAATTTTGAAAAGAGAAGGCGGGTAAGTTTGCTTTTTCTTTACCATGTTCCCTGGCTGATCTGCACCTCATCCTCTTTTTGGCTTCAGAGGCAGGCAGGAGATGACACAACTAGATAAACTTGCAAATGGAACTGCAAGGCCGCCTTCAGGGGACATCAGGCACAGCTGGGAAACTTCCTCCTAATCCAAACCTGGAAGCTTTGAAACCAATTGGTTGCTTCCCTACTTCTCCCCCCCCCCTGTTCTGATTAGTTACACAAAGAAAAAACTCTTCCTATAAATTAAGTTTTGCAGTGTTAGGAAGACATCGCTGAAGATATCCAGGGCATGCGTAACATTAAAAAAAAAACCAGTATTTGGAGGGGGGGTGTTCCAATGCTTAAAGTGGATTTTGAATTATTGTATTTAAATTAGTTTTGGCTTTCTGCTTGCACCCCACTTCTGCCCATGCTTGGAGCTAAGGATCATCCCTCTTGCTTTATAGCTCCAGTGTTGGGGGGGGGGGGGGAGCCCTGGAGGAAGCTTGTATTGCTTGCCAGAGCCTGACTGACCTCTTGTAAAACCCTACATATACTGTACAGCACTTCAGCATAGCCTACAGGTATATGGCACGGAGTGCCCCCTTAGGTCCATTCATTTTGTTGAAGCAGCAGTTTGAGCACCTTTCACAACCAGGCTGCATGCTATTGTAGGTGGATCTGTGTCATGCCATTTTTAACTTCTCTGATTGTCCTGTAGTTTTCTGCCACTCTGGTCTGTTAGCAACTCTGTGTTTAACTTTGTTCCCATAGTCTTAATTCTTTTATTTCATATTTCAGGAGTTTGAAGTAATTGCTCAGATTAAACTTTTACAATCTTCCTGCAATAGTTATTGCATGACTTCAGACAGAAAATTCATTCAGTGGTTCAAGAAACAGCGGCATTTAACAGAGGAAGAAAGGTGAGGTGAAACATTTCTATATGGTAGATTCCCCTCCCCACCCATCTCTCTCTCTCCCTCTCTGTGTGACCATCTTTTACATTTACCTTTTTTTTACCTTATATTGGTAAGAGGGGTGTACTTGTACTCCCATTTCACCAGGTGGAAATATTCCAGGAAGGGGCATCGCTGGGGGGGGGGGTGGTAGGGGCGGTACGCCCCGGGTGATAGGGGAGGGGGGGGGACAAGCGGAGGTCCCTCCCGCCACTCCCATGCGCTGCTGCTCCCTCCGTCACCCCGGGAGCAGCAGCGCACGGCCAAGCGAGCACCCCGTCCATGCAGCGCTGCTGCTTCTGGGGTGACCGGCGGTGCATGGGGAGCGGCAGGAGGGGCCGCCGCTTGTCACCCCCACACGCCACCGCTCACTCCGTCGCCCCGGGAGCAGCAGTGCACAGCGTGTGCGGTGCTGCTGCTCCTGGGGCAACAGAGCGAATGGCGGCACATGGGGGTGACAAGCGGCAGCCCCTCCCGCCACTCCCACGCACCGCCACTACCTCCGTCACCCTGGGAGCAGCAGCGCACAGCCTGACAATGGAGTGCGCCTGTGCGACATTTTGTACAGATGCACTCCGCCGTCGGACCGCCGCTTCTGCGGCCCCCTTTTGAGCCGCAGAGTGAAAAGGTGGCTTGTGGGGCTGCTGTGCGTGATCGGTGGGGAGCCACCGATAACACTCAGCAGCCCCACGAGCCGCCTTTTCACTCTACGGCTTAAAAGGGGGCTGTGGAATGTGACGTCACAACACCCTGCCCCTGGGGCATTTTCTTTCGTCGCCCCGGGTAGTGCGGAGCCTTCCTCTGCCAGTGGTTCCAGGGGTAGCACTACTGGGTTTAGTCTGGATGAAAGAGCACTAGAGTCTTATAGTGGCTTTGTAATTTGTTTATTTGCAAGCAAGCAAACAAAACTTATTCAAAGTAGTGATGGAGGAAGATTTTGTTCACTATGCATTTTAAAGTGAACTAACCATATTCATACCTCCCAGACCAATACACAGATCAGATTTTAGTCAAAATAAATTAAAAAATGTAATTAAAAAATTGTCCAGTAGCACCTTAGAGACCAACTAAGTTTTTCCTGGGTATAAGCTTTCATGTGCATGCACACTTCTTCAGATACACTGGAACAGAAGTCACCAGACCCTTAATATAACAGTCGTTAACAGATTTACCATGCCCATTGAGTCAACCACCCATCTCTTACTACGCTTCTGAGAAAAACCCCAACCCACATTCCCACTATATATTTTATGCTGTGAGCCACCCTGAGATCTGTGGATGAAGGGCAGTATTCAAATGCATTAAATAATAATCATTCATAGCCAAAATGTTGCTTTGATTCAGGCACTTTATTTCACGTTTAGCAAGATTTTAATGTAGTCCTAACTCCAAGGTGACCTCCATTTTGCAGCTATGCCCTCTCCTGTGAGGTGGAGGCGGCTGTTGACACAACGACCACATCACCAAAACCTCGGAAGAGCATGGTGAAGCGGCTTAGCCTGTGAGTACAGCTTAAGGGCGTTGGTGTGGGCTTGGGTGAACAGTGCTATGAATAACCACCCTCACCTCCAGAGAGGAGCTCACTCACACCTTCTCCTTCCCCTCTGTTCCTTTAGCCTGGTGTGATGTGGCAGCTAAGCCAAGGTTTGGTTTCTGGGATCATGGTTAAGCTCCCTCCTCCTTAACCACAGCCTGTAGGCAAAGAACAAACCTTGTGCATCTGTGCTAAACTATGGTTTAGCTTATAGAATCATGCAAGTTACTCACATTTACTTAATTCCATTTTAAAAGCAAGCCTTCATCCATCTGAGGCTCAGAAGGACTTGCATTTTAAAAAAACCAAGGCCATCCTGCATCCAAGTTTCAACACTTTAAAATCCCACTGCTTTAAGCATGTGTTTAACTCTCCCTTCAAATAAGGGGGCTTAAAAAATAGGACTGCAACATCAATTCATTGAATTAAGGGATCAAAAATGTCCCCCAATTAATCAGGAATATCCCTTACCTGTGTATATGCAGTTTTAATTGAGCACCATAATTGATTAATCATTTCAAATGATGGTGATGATGACGTGACTAAAATGTCTTTGCTGAAACAACAGCCTTCCATAAAGGTGCGTAACTGTCGCTGGCTTGTGCTCTAACTTGATTGATCCAAGAGGCAATGTCCTAATGCACAAAATTTGCTTGAAGGAGAGGAAACCTTGAGTTAAAAACATTTTGGGAATCTTGGCGTTTTGTGTAAACACCCACAGAAGTCTTTTGCCATTTTCTCAGTGAATATATGACATGCTTTGTGACTCACCAAGCCTCCCACAGCCCTTCAGGGGCTCAATAAAACTCCTGTTTTCTACCTGCTGGGACTGCAAAGAAACCAGGATGGTTCTCAGGGGCTTCTTGGCAAGGCAGCCATGTACAGATGGCAGGTCTGGGCTGCATTTTGCCTGGTAGGCCGTAAGTTGTTGCTTCTTTTACAAAAATGGTTTTAGCAAATGAAGAATAAACTGAAAATGCAGAGTGCCTAGTGTTTAATTAGGGGAGGCGAGGGAAATTTTCTCCGTTTGGTGAAGAGTCTGGGTTTTAGCTTATTCTACAGTGTTCCCAGTAATGGTTCCGCATTTCCTTGTTTCATTACACTCAGTTTTTCAATAAATCAACTGTCATATTGTCTCGCTTCTCTTATTTTATGTTAGTCTTATCTATAGACACCTTTCTAGACCACTATAATGCAATCATCTAGTGCAGAAGTGTTAATTTTCCTGCAATTATAACCAATTGCCATATGGGCATGTTATCATTTCTCTGTGTTCTAAGAGGACATGATCCTTCACAAAACTCAGTAGTGGATTTATTGGCAGAGAATATCCTGCAGTGCAGTCAGTTTCACCTAATACAACACTCCAGAACAATCTCATTTTAGGGGATGACCAGAATATATGTATTCATAACTTTACATCTCCAACAGACACGGTTTGAATCTTAACAGATATTATTAAGTCTAGCTGGAGTTCAGTGTCACCTGAAAATAAGTTTTTTCCCCTTTGAGTGTGATACTGGTGGTTTGTTGAGGAGAATGTCTCTGGCCTAGTAGGCCACAAGTTGTACAGGCCTGTTCTATAGGGCTTCAGTTCACACCATATTAAATCTCACTTCTGAATGTACTGTTTGGGGGTGTCAGGGCTTGTGCATAACAGCAGAGTTATTTGAGGATACCTTAGACATGTGCAGCATCTCTACTTCCCACCAGCACTTAGTGGCCTTTCATTTGCTCACTCGCTTTTCGCCAGGTTATTTCTGGGATCTGACCTAATTGCCAGCAGCACCCCGACCAAAGAGCAGCCCAAGTCCACGCCAAGCGGGAGCTCCGGTGAAAGCATGGATTCCGTCAGCGTATCGTCTTGTGAGTCCAACCATTCAGAGACTGAGGACATCTGCATCTCTCCCACAGACACTCCTGACGAGCCCCAGAAGAAAGTATGTATTTGCCAATGTCCAGAGAAGACTGCTCTTAATTTCTAGTGGGGTGGTGAGTCTATGGGCCTGCCAGCTCCCACCTTCCCCCTTATAGCAGCACTGGGCTGAGGGGAGAGGTTTAAATCTCTCCTGCAAGCGCAGGGCTGTGGTGCATGTGGGAGAGAGGGGGGTCAGTCAGTGTGGTTGAAGGAACTGCAGAGAGGCCACACCGACTGTGATAGGATGCCGCTTTATGTTTTGCCCATGCCCTCTGCCTGCATGTGGCTCTTAAAGGGGGGGGCTTTGCATTGCATGTGTCCCCCAAGCCAAAATGCTTCAGCCTCCCCTTATTTGGAAGACATTTCTTGGGACTCATCAAAGGTGCTTTAAAGGCATGGTGTGTAGGCCACCCTGTGCGTAACTGAACTGACAGTGTTTAATTCCCCTCTTTTCTCTTGCTTCCATCATCTTCCTCCTTGTCTCAATCCCACCCCAACTTTTTTTGCTGTGCACCTTGTGGCATTGTAAAATTCATTAAAGAGCCTCAAATAGTTGAGCCCTGGGGAAACTTTAGGCTTCTATTTTTATGGACATTGGCTAAGTTTCGAGCTATATACAAAGTCATGCCTACTGGAATCCCTAAAGACCTGTGCAAGATGCTCTCCTGCAGGTGGGAGAGCTCCATTGCAAGATAAATATTGTTGCTGTTGTTTAGTCATTTAGTCGTGTCCGACTCTTCATGACCCCATGGACCAGAGCATGCCAGGCACTCCTGTCTTCCACTGCCTCCCGCAGTTTGGTCAACCTCAAGTTGGTAGCTTCGAGAACACTGTCCAACCATCTCGTCCTCTGTTGTCCCCTTCTCCTTGTGCCCTCCATCTTTCCCAACATCAGGGTCTGTTCCAGGGAGTCTTCTCTTCTCATGAGGTGGCCAAAGTATTGGAGCCTCAGCTTCAGGATCTCTCCTTCCAGTGAGCACTCAGGGCTGATTTCCTTCAGAATGGATAGGTTTGATCTTTTTGCAGTCCATGGGACTCTCAAGAGTCTCCTCCAGCACCATAATTCAAAAGCATCAATTATTCGGTGATCAGCCTTCTTTATGGTCCAGCTCTCACTTCCATACATCACTACTGGGAAAACCATAGCTTTAACTATACGGACCTTTGTCTTTGAATATGCTGCCATCTGCTGGCTTGCTCTTCTAAATGCAGGAAACAAATTTGCAGTGTCCTTTAACAGTGTTGATAGTTTGTAATTATTGGATAGTTATATAAATCCAAAAGCTGCCTTAGGTTCTATAATGGCTCTTCTCCAGGCAAAAGTTTAATATGAATGGTAACTAGAGATATGTCTAAAAGGCTCAGCGATCATTTCTCCCTTCAACTTAGAAGCACAGAAGGTCAGTGTAAACTTTCCAGCTACCAAAGAAAAAGGTGATATTCACTCATTAGATGGGTTGGCAGGGAAGCATTTTTACAGAGCCTACCAAATTCCCATAAACTTGTTGGTAGGAGCAGCAACATTTTTAAAATAGAAGGAAGGAAAGTCCACTTCACGTGGGAGAGTCCTCTGTCAAAAAGCCCTTACCATCATCAAGTTCTTCCTGAAGATTACTTGGAATTGCCTTTTGTGTAACTTGAAGCCATTGGTTCAAGCCCTACCCTCCGGAGCTGGGGGGGGGGGAGGGACTTGCTCCATCTTCCATTTGACAGCCCTTGAGATATTTGATGATGTCTATCATATCTCCTCTCAGCCTCCTCTTCTCCATGCTAAACATCCCCAACTCCTTCAGCCATTCCTCATAAGGCTTGGTTTCCAGACCCTGGGTCATTTTGGTCACCCTCCTCTGCACAAGTTCCAGCTTGCCAATATCCTTCTTAAACTGTGGTGCCCAGGTGTGGCTTGAACAGAGCAGAATAAGGCAGAATAGAACAGGACTAACACTTCCCTTTATCTGGACACTAGACTTAGGTTGATGCAGTCTAGAATAGCATTAGCTTTTTTTGCTGCTGCATCACACTGTTGACTCACATTAAGTTTGTGGTCTATTCAGACTCCTAGATCATTTTCATATGTACTGCTAATAAGCCAGGTGTCCCCCATCTTCCTGCCTAAGTGCAGAGCCTGACATTTGTCCTATTGAAATTCATTCTGTTAGTTTGGGCCCAGTTCTCCAATCTGTTACGGTCGCCTTGAATCCCGATTCTGTCTTCTGTGGCATTAGCTACCCCTCCCAGTTTGGTGTCATCTGTAAATTTGATGAGCACCCCCTGAATTCCTTCATCCAAGTTGTTTATAAAGACGTTGAACAACAATGGGCCCACGACAGAACCCTGCACCACTAGTGTGCCAGTGTGGTGTAGTGATTAAGAGCGGTAGACTCGTAATCTGGTGAACTGGGTTCGTGTCTCCGCTCCTCCACATGCAGCTGCTGGGTGACCTTGGGCTAGTCACACTTCTCTGAAGTCTCTCAGCCCCACTCACCTCACAGAGTGTTTGTTGTGGGGGAGGAAGGGAAAGGAGAATGTGAGCTGCTTGGAGACTCCTTCGGGTAGTGATGAAGCGGGATATCAAATCCAAACTCTTCTTCTTGTCACTTTCCCCCCAGGATGGTGAAGAACCATTTGTGAGCACTTTTTGGGTTTAGTCAGTCAACCAGCTACAAATCCAGTAGTCCAGCAACATCTGGAGGGCCCACAGGTTGACTATAGCTGCCTCAGTTGAAACAAAAAGAAAAAAACCCACAACAAACCTGGAATGATCAAGGAACACCATGAAAATAGTGCTCTCTCATTTCTGCTTGCCATTTACTAAAACAGCCTTTCTCAACCTTGGGTCCCCAGATGTTTTTGGCCTACAACTCCCATCATCCCTAACTAGCAGGACCAGTGGTCAGGGATGATGGGAGTTGTAGTACAGGGATGTGGTCAGGGATGATGGGAGTGGTGGAGCAAACATGGTACACAGAACGCCTCATGCAATATATTATGGGACCACAATAAGATGGGGTCCCCAGTATGTGGCACCACCCATTTTCTGCATTTCTGGAAACCCATGCCCTTTTTCAGATGATACGTCTGCCCTGAGCCTACATGCAGCAAGAACTGGAGTGGATCTCAGACTTATGCTCTGTCCCTTTCACTGCACATACAAGGAAATGCTTACACAGGGAGATCCTGCTTTCCAAAGTACATGGATTTTCCATAGTCATTACCTTTGACATTCAGTGTGAAGTGAAGGGCAGGAACCTCAGATCTGTTCTTCATCTTTTTTCCAGTGCTCCACAGTTAGCAAGTAGTGGTTTTTGAACAGGTCCTTAACATCAAACGTTAGTAAAATGAATATTCTTATTTTGTGATTTCCCCTTAGCTCTCTGAATCCTCCTCCTCTTGTTCCTCTATCCACTCGATGGACACGTCTTCATCAGGGTTGTCATCCTTCACCAATGCCCTCTCGTCTCCTCCTTTGCTGGTCAGCAACCCCAGAATGCACAAACGCTCCATCTCAGTCACCTCCATTACCTCAACAGTCTCGCCTCCCGTTTACAACCAGCAGAACGAAGACACCTGCATCATTCGCATCAGTGTAGAAGACAACAATGGCAATATGTACAAGAGCATTGTGGTAGGTAATGAATGCCGGGGTGGCTTCCTTCCAGGTAGCTTTCAGTCCAGTTAGTGGTGGAGCATGTGCTTTTCATGCAAATAGCCCCAGGTTCAATCCCTGGCATCTCTAGGTAGGGCTGGATAAGACTCCCTTCCAAAACCTTGGAGAACTGGATGGACCAGTGGTCTGACTCTGTAAAAGGCAGCTCCTTATGTTCCTACATTCTGTGCTTAACTTAAACTAAGACAGCTAGGTAGCCATGTTGGTCTGCCATAGTCACTGTTTCAGTGTATCTGAAGAAGTGTGCATGCACACGAAAGCTCATACCAAGAACAAACTTAGTTGGTCTCTAAGGTGCTACCGGAAGGAATTTGTATTTTTTATTTTGTCTAAACTAAGACGTTCTGTGTGCATTTGTTGATTAGGTATAACTTTGCTCCACTTTCCATTAAAAAAGTCTCCTTGCCTGGTGCCAGCTCCAGCTGATTTGTGGCAACAGAATGCAGCCACACCAGGACTGAGAAAGCAAAAAGTCAAATATTTTTCTCTCTCCCCCTTGAGGAGCAAAATTGCTACGTGTATTTTCAAGCTCTTTGAACAAACATTTTGTGATTGTGCTGTGAACCCCCCTGAGATGAAGGGCAGGATACTGCTGCTGCTATAGCCACTATTACTACATCGTCATCATCCCAAAAAATGGTGAACCAGCAATACACTATGGAGTACATAGAAAGCTGTATCTTAAAAGGAGTTTCCACAGCAGCCACTGAGGAAGGCATTCCCTCTTCTGTGCACAGAACCAAGCTCTGCTTGTTGAACAAAGCCACTTAACAGACGAGGGGTTAGATAAAAATCTAAGACATAATTAGTGTTTTCTAATTAGTCAGAAATTGGCCTGGGTCAGTTTTTCAGAGATCTTGGATGCTGTGATTTCCCTAGAGTGAAACTGGAAGCCTCACGTGTACCCATAGCCACCCCCCAACACAAGAGATCTTTGGGGCAGTTGCAGAATAGCCCACTCAATATTGCCTGCCAGCACCTGGCCTTTCCCTTTGCTCTCTCAGTCAGGACTCTGGGATGGGACCGTGCTTTCCAGGTAGTGGCAATGCTTCTGGGAAATCCTGTGCATCCACACAGTGTCCACAAAATGACAGAATATGGGGGGAATGGATAATATACAGCAGGGATCGGGAACCATTTTGGCCTTGTGGGCCAGAATTTTGCCTCTCCCCACCCCACCGGCTAGCTTTGACTGGTGGGTGGGACCACCCACCATAATGATATCAGGTGATGGACAGGTGAGTGAACGGGGGGGGGGGGGGAGGCATGGTGTGCAAGCAGACTGGAACTCATCAGCTGATGTGCAGGGAGTTCAATCCTGCTTTTCAGTCATAGGACCCAATGACATCCCTGCCTGCTCTGTATGTGTTGTCACATATAATAGGTGTGATTAGGGGGAAATGACCTTGTGAACTAAATGGGGAGACTTGATGGGCCACGTTTGGTCTGTGGGCCGAAGGTTCCCCCCACCTCTAACAAGGTGACTTAATTTTTCAAAGCACACTTTCATGCCATAGTTTGGTAAGCATTTGTTTGAACAGCGCAGAGCTAGATTGACGTCATATCCTTCCGTAAACGCTGGCTCCAGAAACAGACTTGTTTGTGGGGACGAGTGTCTACACTGGGATGCAATCTTTTCTTTTCAACAAAGTGTTGTCACAGGTCACTGCCTTCTGAAGGTTTATGCCATAGCTGACATTTCATTTCAGAAACAGTCATTTTAATACCTTGTGTGCCGATAATAGGGAACAGATAATTAAATTCTGCTTCTGCGAGTATGCTGGCCTTAATGCAAACTTTTCTTTCCAGTTGACTAGCCAAGACAAGACTCCAGCCGTCATCCAGAGAGCAAAGCTGAAACACAATCTGGAGTCTGATCCTGCAGAGGATTATGAACTGGTGCAGGTCATCTCTGAGGACAAAGGTAAGAAAAACAGCACCTTGTGGGTGCTGCCTCATTCTGAAGGTAGAGGGTCTGCACTACACCACCCCTACATGACAGATGCACACTGGAATGTGTTGCCCCTGACCTAAAACGCTGCACTTATCCACTCTGTACTTACCTATCCTTGATAGAATGAATGTTCTTTTTATGGTGCATCTAATACTTGCTCAAGGTTTCTTATCAAGGAGAGTTCCAGAGCTGATCAATCAAAGTAAAAGATAGTGCTGTGAGAAGAGGCTAAGGGTTTGCCTACATGTTCTATTCCATCACCTCAAAAGTAGGTGTAGCTTTGCCTGGAGAATTGTGAAGCTCCCTTCCGTAGAAACAGTAAGAGAAGGTGGGGTGGGGGGAGAATCAGAGACAAACACTAAGGAAAGCAGGAGCTCTTCTCATTCAGTCTCTTGCTTCTCGCTGCTTGTGGTGTCTAGGGGCTGAGAGCAGGAGCAATGATTTCACAGGTAGGCAGGCCCCCTTTTCACAATGGGCAAGTTCTGCAAGACAAAATGAATGGGTTGCCATTGTCAGGGACAGAGGGCACAGCTTGCTCGTTCAAAGAAAAGAGGAGCCACCAGGGTGAGGGTGAAGCTAGATAGGCTGCAAGAGTTCTGACCCCAATGGGATCTCCTGGAATCCTTAATTCAGAGGTTCAAAGCCCGGGGAAGGAGGCAACTTGCACCAGGGCTACAATGCTGGAAGAGAGGCCCACAGACCCTTCTTTGGAGTAATTTGGTCAATCAAAATATCACACTCTCATGCCTACCTGCTAAGAGGGCAAAAAAGGAAGTGCTCATGTAGTAAGGGATCATAGAGGGCTGGTCCCTGCACTATAGGGGCCATTCACAGGTCACCCTGCTCCTCATTATGTTGGACATTTTCCTATTAGCTTCATAGTGCAGAGACGCCAGCAGGGCTCACTCATGCTCTTTGTTAAATTTTCTTTGTTACGAACCCAGACCACGAGAAGAGAGTGCTAAAGTGCTTAGAGCACAAGAAATTGCCACAACCAATATTGCTTTCTCCTAATTGTACATTAAGCCTGCAACTTACACAGGGGTTATGTTCTGGGGATGGTGCCTAAAAGCAAAATTACGAGTAGTCAACACACATTCATTCATTCATTCATTCATTTTATTTGTATCTTGCTTTCCTACAAAAATTTACGTGCTCAAAGCAGCTAACAATGGCAGGTGGGATTGCCAAAGTCCTCCCTCCCCCTGGATTCCCACCCCCTTTTTAATGTTTTTTTCCAAGTGCATAAAGCTGAATACACAAAAGTTAAAAGTAGGTACATTGTGGGCTTCCTGTACTAAAAAATAGGGGGGTGTTTTACCACCTGTTATTTCCTTGAATTGCAGAATTAGTCATCCCGGACAGCGCGAATGTCTTTTACGCCATGAACAGCCAGGTGAACTTTGACTTCATCCTGCGGAAGAAAAACTCCCTCGACAGGGAAGTGAAACTGAGGAGCCGCTCCAGCTTGACTCTCCCTAGGACCAATAAGAAGGGCTGCTGGAGCCACAGAAACAGCAAAATCACACTTTGAGGATGGATAAGTCAACGCAAGGCAGATGGGGTTTCAAAGCAACCATTGCTGCCATCCATTATTGCAACAGTCTTCACAAATGATTGTGTCAGTATTCAGCTTTGGGAATACAAAGCTAACACTTGTTATGAACAGGCATGCCTTGATACACAATGGACCTGAATGGAAAACAGCCTACAGGCATTCCCTGACCACCACCCCCTTTTTTTTGCACAGCCTCCAAGAATAGATGGCCACTTTCTACCAGGAATGAAAAGTACAGTACACCTAAACTTCACAATCCTCTTCAATTACTCTCAAGCCTCTGTTATGCCAGTATTAATTGGGAATACTTTCTTTTCCTTCTTTCTTTTTTAACAAGCGGGAGAAAGCTCTTCCATGAGTTCCACCTGTATTTACAGGAGGAGGAGGTGGAGGAGCATCATTTTGACCATTGGCCAAATGATGACACTCATAGAAAGCTCGAGTGGATGGACTGATGGTTTGTTTCCTACCTGAAGGGCTGCTAACTTTAGGGAAAGGAACAGAGCTGCTGAAGTCAGGAGAGATTACCATTCTCCTAGAATATTAACCCCCTGCCCCCCCCCCATGCAATGCCGCTTCATATTGTACTGGTTTTCCAACTTTGCGATCTAAGCTGGAAAAATACACCCCCTTCTTACAGAACGTTGAGCAACTGCTATCCAGTCGAAGGCCTTGTTCTCTTGTGTGGGAGAGAGAAGGTGAGAAAGACAATATAAATGCACACTACTTTTCTTTATGCCACTTCGTGGTTTCCCCATACTTTGCTAACCTATTTATCAAAATAATGTCAAGGTCTATTTCTTTGGAGTGTGCAGTTTTGACTCACTTCCAGGTCTGGAGCTGTTTACCTGTTCAGCCATATTGGCATTGTAGCAAACCATATAACCACCTTTTATAGTCAGTCTAAAAAACAAAACAAAAAAGCCAAATGTATCTAGTAGCCAGCATTTGAGGATACCACAGCCTTATGGGATTTGTTAATGATTAAAGCAGCTCCCTTCTCTTAGAAGACATCCTTTGACTGAGTAATTTCCTGATGATGTGGCATATCCTTTAAGGAATAAACCATGTAGCCACCTTTAGAGCACCACATTGCTATTTTATTTTGGCCACATGTTCAGTGACAGCACCTTTCAGAGCACATGCTACGCTGATGTATGATCACAAGAAAGATTGACATCAAAGCCATAGTGGAGATAGGTGGCTGGCAAGGTAGTGAGAGAGAGAGATTGGAGGACAGCCTTTCCACTTCTTCTTGGATGGGGATAAGGCTCCTTCCCCTCCTTGGTTACCATTCAGCAGCTGTGGCCTCTTACCTGCTCATCTGCCCCTGCTACCTCATTGGCTGCTTGCTGGAACAACCTTTTCCTTTACAAGAACAGACTATGGGGGTGACCCCCCCCAAAAAAATGCCTCTTTCCAAAAGCAAACTAGAACTGCAGCTCTCCAAGCAAGTTGCACCATTAGGACTTGCCTCCTTGTAAGAATGCTTACGATAACAGCCTTAGTTACACATGGAAGGAGGGATTTTGCTTCATTTGTAGCACTAATTTTAAAATACATGGCCTGGATCCAAAGACCTGATGCAAAGCGTTTATCTCTCTTTCTTCTGCTCTGCCCTCCAATATATACCATAAATTTACTTAGAAGCTAAATATGATTTACCATGCAGTAGTGGATAGGAGTGTTGCTGTTTGAGAAGAACAAATCCTATGTTTCCTTGGGATCATGGCAGTGCTTTCACAATTCTTTGGACCCTGGCCTGTCTTAAGCCATACCACATGGTCATAATCAGAGCCGTATATACAATGCACTTCAGCAGAAGCAAAGAAGAAGTACCCTGGGGGCAGAATTAAGCTTCCTAAAACATCTCAGCTTTCATTTTAAGTTTCTGGCCATTATGGCCACAAGGGATGTACAGTGGTGCCCCGCTAGACGAATGCCTCGCTAGACGAAAAACTCGCTAGACGAACAGCATTCGTCTAGCAGAAGCTGCCCCGCAAGACGAAAAAGTCTATGGGGCTGCTTCGCAAGACGAAAAATTTGCGTCTTTTTTTTTCGTTTAGCGGCGCGCGGCTGTCATTGCCGCTTCGTTAGACGAAAAAATTCGCAGAACGAATTATTTTCGTCTAGCGGGGCACCACTGTACTTGAAAAAGTGTATGGGTAATGTCTAGTGAAATTTCAGGTGCCCGAGAGATGACTAAATATGCTCCAGCAGACTACCATAAGCTGAACAAGTTCTATGAAGTAAGAGCAGTCATGCACATCCATTTAATATGGATCACAGAATGCAGGACTTGGTTTGCTCTGGCACTGAACTTTATTTTAGAAAAATATACACAGCTGCTGCTAACAGCTGACTAGTCAAGCGTTTGAAAAACCATCTGGTCTTATCAGATAATGCATTTTGCACTATGCGAAACTTCTTTCTGTTTCAAGGCACACTCTTTCCTGGCTTACTTAGCTTAAATCCCTGCACAGTGTTATTGCCTAGAGGAGAGAAGGGTTATTTCAAAACTGAGCCTTAAAAGTGTCCAGAGTTAAGATGGATTTTCAAAAACCAAGATCCATTCTCTTTGTTTTCTGGTGAAAGAAGCAATGCAACAAATGTGTTATGTGTGTAAGTATATGCACATACTCAAGACTCTGTATATATCTGTAGAATCAGCTAGATTTTTATATTGTTAAGCTTGTGATGATAAAGTGTCTTTCTAAACAAAGGCAAGAATTATTAACAGCTGCTGCGTAAAGAGTTTCATTTATTTTGGTGCTAATGCACACCCTTTTTGCTTGTTTTTCCTGTTCACTCTTGGATTTTCATCAGCAACCTATCCTTGAAGATACTCAGAATTCACAACTATTTCACAATCCAGGTTTTGGATGTGGAATTTCAAATTGAGATTTGAATATGAAATCACCTGTGAATATGAAATTCAAGTGCTTTGGACTTTCTAGAATCTCTCGAGTTTTGATTTTGGAAAGTGTCATGTCATGATTTCCAATGAACTGTCATATGCTCAATAACAGCAATCCAACATGATTCCAGCACATACTGAGTATTAGACCCACAGGAACAAAGGAAGCTGCCTTCTACACAGAAGTGCATTTAACTCAGCATTGTCAACACTGACTAACAGCAGCTCTCCAGGGTTTCAGGCAGCCGGTGGTGGGGAGGTGTCTCTCAGCTCTACCTAGAGATGCCCAGGAGTTTCTGCATGCAAAACGGATGCACTACCACTGAGCCAATCAAAGTATGATCTTATACATCAAACTAAAGTATCACATGCTGAAATGAAGTATCATTGGATAGCAGACCAACAGCAAATATTCAGAAATAGCTGGTGTATATCAGACATCACATTCATAGGATTTGAGTTTTGAATTAGTTCCAGCTTACTGAAACAGCTCCATAATGTTAATGAAATCAGGACATTCAGAATGAATTACCTGAGCCACAATCCAGCTCAGACATTGCAACTTACCTTACATGTTACAAGGAGAAGTTCTTTCCCCCTAATATGTAAAAGAACTAGGCGCATCTAAGTTTGTTGACTTGCTCATGAGGCTGTACAGTTGGTGTGAACAAATTGGTGGCTTGCAAGTGACCACATATTATTAGGCAGTCTGAGTAAATGTTGCAATTCATTTGTGTAATCAATCTGTCCTTAATAGAGTTCAGATAATTTTTGCTAGAGTAATATGTCACATTCACAGCAGTTCCTGTTCATGGACACTCTCCAAGCTCTTAATTTCCCCCCTGATTCCCACCCCTTTATACATTCCTAAGCTTCACTTGCTTTTTGGTAAGTGCTTTCCCTCTCCAATGGTCAGAAATTCATCTTGTAATCATTTCCATGATTTCACAAGATTCCTTTTATTTTCTTCAATTAAGAAGGAAACGTGCTGTTTTCAATCAGGGAAACACTCTGAATAATACCAAATGAAAGCCGCCCACTATTTCCTTAAATTATGTCTGTGTTTGCATGGACCTGCATGGAACTTTACTTTGCCCCCAAGAAGCTGGCCATGAAAATCCCTGCATCACTTCCTAGCAATTCACTTGAGTGAAAACACATTGTGCTAAGATTTTAGAAACATCCGTTGTTAAGGAAAACAAAACTTTGCTTTCTTTGAAGAACTCTCCTAGGGATGAGAGTATAATATAGAATGCCTGCCCTAGCCCTAAGAGGCCCTGGACTGTCATGATCCTATTCGCTCCCATTTTATTTGTACCCTTCCAAAATCCTGTGCTGCATATAAACAATCCTGGACCATACCAGAAAAAAAACTATTTTACCACCACTCCCATCCATCAATGTTATGGAGAATTGTAATGGGATTTGGGGAAGGGAGAGGAAAACCACAAAAAATCAAGTGAAACTGACCTGTTTTTCCAAGAACAAGGTCCATGGCTCCCTAAATATGCACCAGGAAACAAAACTAGCCTCCCTTCTTTACTGCAGTTTTAAGTCTTCCCAGCTATATTCTGAACTTCTCTTTGTCCTACACTTTGGACACTCTGGTGTAGCAGGAATGCCAACTTGCTATAGCTTTCTTCACTTTGTGACTTCATTTTTAGGAAACACTGCAGAGCATCCTAACTAGAGCCAGAGTAGGCTACACCATAGCAGCTGGATATCATGAAACTTAAATTGCATGCATTAAGGCATTCCTGCTCTCATTCTGTACAGGCACAGTTTACATCATTTCTCTGCTGTATGGTGAGGAATGAGAGGCCCGTTCTCATCACACAACACAATGCATACAACTTGCCCATGCAGAAAGGGAACAATCTCTTCCATAAGCAGTTCACTGCATTTGTGTGGGGTGTGTCACTGTCACTAAGAAGATAGGGGTGGGGCAGAAAAGAGTGTGGGCGACTGTGCTGGTTGGAAAAGCTTCATGGGCTAGGTCTGGCCAATAGTTTGTCAATTCCATGTCCCTGCTGTAAGCAGACAGTTTAGGGCCCATTGGTAAATTACTTCCGAAGTGTGATTGTACTTTTCAACAATCGGTTCTCATTTCTCCAGAGCATCTGTACCCAGAGTGCTTAATGGTTTAGACTAGACTACATAGTTCAATTCCAAACCAACAGGAAGTGCGTGCATCCATGGTGAAAATAGCAAGATGAGATTGCACAGGGACAGCAGATTCACTGCTGGATCAAAGCCCCTGGTGCTCAGATAGCAATTAGCTTATGCACCTTCTTCCTTCCACCACAGAGAAAGGTATGGCAGGGACACACCACACTTACCTGTATCATTGCAGTATAATCTTTCCTCCCAGGAAGAACTCTGTAAGTCAAGTGGCCAACTGCAGCAGCCCCACCACACCAGGGGACACAGCATGGGCTGGAGTCTGGAGACACGTACCAAAGCAACCTTGCTGAGTCTTAAGCACATCTGAGGCTCAGTGCCTGGATGGGACATCATCAGAGATATCCAGGTATACAGGCTTGGAGTTCTGAGTAAGAAATATCCAGCTGGCTTCTGCAACAAGATTCTGGCTCCCTCCAAGCCATTTCAAGACCAAAGGAGTTTTATAGGTGTCATTAATCTTTCAAAGCAGAGATGACAAACTCCAGCTGGTCTTGGGAGTGCCCAATCAGATCGCATCACACCATACTGCCAATATTTAAAGTCACAAATAAAAGACCATGACAACAGACAAATTGACTTGCTATATATTATCAGACCAGCTGATAAGCAGGCAACATTATCCCCTTTAGGAAAGAGTGTAACAGGATACTACAGTTATTCCATCTAAGAACAACAATTCCTGTGTATTGCATCTACAGCAGGTTAAGCACATATAGTTTCTTCCCTTAGTTTTTTATTTTAAAAGTTTTGTTTCAGTAATGATTTTCCCTTCAAACTCTGAAGTCTACATTACAAGATTAAATGACCACTTGACTTCTGGTGCATTTATAAAGATGTGGTGTTAGCGTGTTGAGACACTGTCCAGCAGGGAGGGTATCAGCTCATCCCAAAATGGACAAGCGTGATTTTCATGATGGGGGCGACAAAGACAAGAATTCAGTATGCAAACAGTTTAAACCATCTTAACAAAACAAGAGATCAGCAAGCTTGATACAACCAAAGATTTCTCTTTGTTACAATGTTGAAAGGGAGTCCTCATGTGTTGTCTTTGAAACAAATGGCTGTCTATTTTTAAAATGAATTAGCAGTCAAGAGATGTTTAAGACTGCTCACTCTCAAAAAAAACCAACCCAAGACATTGTGTTATAGTCATCTCAGTTTACATTCACCATTCACCCTTCTAGCTATATAAAATGGGAGAGGCAGGGTTCTGTTCCGATGACCAACTGTTTGACAATTATTCCAGACAATATTTCAGTTTTTAAAAAGGCATCTGTGTCCAAAGCTGGAGGTTGCAATATTTGGGAGGCCAGAGACAATTGCTGTAAGTTGTGAAGGGAATACCACAGGATCTTAACCAGAGCTGAGATTGCCTCATTTATATACAAGTGCTCAGCATGGATCTGAAGAGATCTGGGTTCAAATTCCTGCTGGGTCACAATGCAGCGGAAGTCAGAAAGACACTTACATATGCCAGCAGGGGATTTCTTATGCTGCTGCTGAATGTGTGACCTGAATGTGAACAATCATCATGTGCGAGGCGATATTTAAATTCTCTCTGTAGGATTTAGATTTTCCCTGTAGGATTTAATCTATAAAGGCTCACTTACACAAGGAAACCACCCACTGACACTGATTGCTGAAGCTGTGTGATCTAGCATTTAACATCTTCGCTCCCATGAGGCTGTGGTGAGGAAGACTTTGTAGATCAAGGACTACAAATAATTCTGCAGGTTGGAAGTTGCTGTAGAAATTCGTTGTAACCACCACCACCAGTCCTTGTATCTATAAATAAAAACAAGTTATTTGCACCTTTGAGGACTCACAATAGACAAAATAAAGTTCCACTTGGAATTCAGATAGATAAAGACACGGGATAATTTTTGGCAGTAACTCTTTGACAGTCTCCCCCTCCCTACATGATTTCTCTCAGAGAACATGGTTGACAAAGCCCAGCAGCAATGCAGTAATTAACATGGAAGGGCCTGTAACCCTCTCCTCTGTATATATTAATCTTTATAAATACAGTAATTCTACACAAAGTGTAGAAAGACATTGTTTATGAAAGCTTTGTCCTTTCAGAGTGTAAACTTGCTGCCCTCTAGAGTCCTTCAGAAGCTCAACAGAGGGTCCCATGGTACAAACCCATACATGGGAAAAATGGCCTACTGTCTATACAGTATTTCTCAGAAGTCTGCCAACCTGACTCAGTCAGGCTCAGCCACTCCTCCTGCAAAACAAGAGACTCTTGTTCAGTTAAAGCCAGTCAGCTCAAAATGACTGCATCTGCCAGTTTAGACAAAACATTAATATCTCTGAAAGGTTCCAGGTCAAGAGATGGTGCATGAGGCAAGTCCAGCTGTTGCCAATGTTGTCAGGGGTTCCTTGGCCAAGTGAACAGTCATAGCTCATCCCTTGCAGATGCTGCATCAAGAGAGGGCTGAGGTGGCAGAGCATCCTTGTTCTGGGCATCTGTGTGGATCTGGCCCTGCTGCCGGGATTTCCGAGAGAGTGTTCTGTCCCAGTCAGTGGCTACGGTCTCATTGTCCCAGATTGTGGATGTCTCTGTGTCGCTAAGGTATCCTGGCTGCCCAGTGTAATGTGTTGGATAGATCAGCAGAGGCTCTGCAGAGAAGGCTTTCAAGTCTCTAGGTTCAAAGTATTCCATGTACTTGGCACTAAAGCGGAGAAAACAACAATATCAGCATGGCCACAGATATAAAAGGGAATATTTTAGCACTACACTTCAAAGCCATGGGGATTTTTTTGTCTTTCATATTTCATAACAGATAGGTCAGAGTTGTCCAGTAGAAAATCACTTCTTCAGTGAACTCAGCCTCAATCTAGTAGTAGTAGTAGTAGTACTATTACCCACCCTTCACCGTAAGGTCTTAGGGCAGGCCACCACAATTAAAACACAATATTGAAAACAGTTTAAAACAACTTAACCATCACAGAAATGAGGTGGGTCCTAAAAATATACATCTCAAGCCAGAATGAAGAGCTGCATCTTCAGCATTTGTGAAAAGCTGTATAATGAAATTGCTACATGCACCTCTGTCTGCACCTGGTGCCAAAAACACACCAAAGGTGAAATGGCACCAGGTGTGCTTCTCTGGGGAAATAATACCCCTCCCCTCGTCCCATCATACTTTAATTTTTGTTAAAACCATTTCTAGACTGCATTTCATTTTTTAAAATCCTAAAGGCAGTTAACAACCATTGATTAATACAGCCATGCTAAAACAAATCAATACAATAAAATGTCATGTGGACAGTACAGCATTGTTGTTTGGGGACGCCTGGGCAAAGAGGTGCATGTTAAATAAACCACAAGAACACACCACCACTGGAGTTCGTTTATCACAGGGCACTTGCCTCATGTCATATTTTAATTTTAAAAATTTAACTGACCAATAAAAGATATTAAGAGGATCACATTACACAGAGAGAGAGAGACATTTACGGTACTTATCTAAAGTTCTGTTGCTATTTACACTACCTATTTCTTGGTCTTGACTCAAATCAACTCCTTTGTGACCTATTCCCTTACTCACACTGGAAATATACCTGCTTGATATAGGTGCCTTACCCCCTTTCTTCCCATCCATCCCCTCATTGTGCCTTTCTCACAAACAGTCCTTCTCCACATCTACCAAGTCATTCCCAAAGTAGTTGTAGTGGCAGTTTCTGCAATGACTATTTGAGCAGGTAACCTTAATTAACGCAATCAGAATTTGTTTGAGGAACCCAGGTTCCAGTAGGAGGCAGGTGCTTGCTTACCACAGTGCTTTGCAGTATGGTACAAACCTAGCTAACCAGTCCAATACAACCCAACCAGAGCAACTGAACTTACACTGGGTGCTTGTTGTACATGATTGGCAGGAATTCATCAACAGGCAACATCTTGCTGAAAGGTTCGGCTCCTATCAGCTTCCGAGCTCCTTGCAAGGAGATGGCATAGCCCAGCGTCCAATAAGAGTAATCAGCTTCCACAAGGTTCATGACATTGGGAACAGCCTTTTCTGGACGCTCCACCTGCATCCGTTTCCGGCCAACGTATCTAGAAAGAAAAAGACAGGTGGTTCTGCCATGGAATTAACATTCCGTTCACATACATGTCACAGGTATGTAGGCCCATGAAGCTGAATCCAAGCATGTGTGGACCTCATCACTGCCTGGATGGAAAACCACTGGGAGCTCCATGGAAGCTGTTTTGAGCTTTATCAAAGAAACATGGAGATCTAAGAAATAAACAGCCAGTCACACACAGTTCATGACAATAAGTTCATGTTCTGCTATAAATATTAGAAAGAAAACTCAAAACCCAAGTGAAATTGTCTTTAAAATGTGAGATGTAAACACAGAGTAGTCAAACACAACATTGCTAGAGTGGACATGAAGGTGTCTCAGTCCTCCAGCCTTAACTTCCTGTTTACCTGGACTGAGACAACTTCCTCTATGTAACTGGAGATGGGTGTGGCTTCACCTGGGCAGGTTTACACAAAACCACAGGAAGCAGACCCCATCTTTCTCTTTTGGACTCGTCTCTCGCAGGGGGTTGGACTGGATGGCCCTTGTGGTCTCTTCCAACTCTATGATTCTATGATTCTTGAAGCAGGATGCTCTCTTGGCTTGCAGCCGAGAGGAGCACAGGTGAAGCCTGTTCCCCTATGGAACCCTATGGAAGCCTGTTCCCCTATGGAACCAGCTTCACTACATGTAAATACTTTTATGTAAACTAGATTGCCTTCTGAGCCTATACTGTAACTCAGGATGACTGTAAGTAAACGCTTTTATATGTTATAAAGAGAAGTGTTGTGTCTTTACTTTTAAGAGGGAAGAAGGGGAATATACCAGGAATATATATTTCTTATAGAGGCTTTAGCGAGCCTATGCAACCGTCTCTGCTGTGTTTTAAAAGGGAATGGAACTCTGCTAAGTTTGGAGCTTGTTAATACCAGCTGGGATGAGATATATAAAGTAATATATCATCATCCACACTCCTAAACATTCCCACAAAAAAATGTGTTTTGCATCTCCAGACAGGGAAGGCCAGTGGGGCTATGCCGACGTTCCTATCTAGTAGAGATTGCTTGGTGCATTTCTGTATGAGACATTGGCCAAAACCAATCAGACACTTTCCAATCAGTTTTCACTGGTAGTAAGCAATTAGGGACCGCCTACAAATAAATTGCTTTAAGTAAAAGGCCAAACTTCATGGAAAATGTGTGCCTTAATTTCCAGACTTTGGGGAAACATCTGCATGTGGTAGTCATGCTGGAATCATGTCAATGAAACCTCCTAAAAGCCGCCCTCCAAAAGCCATCCTTTTCCTCCACTTTCCTAAAGCAAGAGCTGATCAACTCTTAGGTATTCTTCTCTCCTATTTCAGTGTTAGGTGCTTTTATAGATACACCCATGGATCATTTCCAAGCTCCATGGAAGGAAGAGAAGACCTTTCACAGGCAAAATCAGAGAAGACCACTACTACTTACATGAGCTCCCAGTCAAGCTGGGCTCTTTCAATATCATCCATTAACTTTGTGAGCTTCTTCTTGAACTGGTGCTCAAAGCGCACGTCATCTTCAATGACCAGGATTTTATCCAGCTCCTTGTCTTCCACCTTAAAGGAATAGTTTGTGGGAGGAAAGTAACTGAAATTGACTTTAATTATGGTACCTGGAGCTGTGTTGTCTGCTGTGGGACAGCCTGAAACTGTACCAGATGCAGAACCAATGCCAAATTCTTTAAAGATGCATCTGTGCTACACATCCACCTGCCTGTTGCAACATTATAATTCTTATTTATTATTTTAAGGCTCTGAAAGTGACACAAAGGGCCAAGGGGGTAGAACTTTCAAAGCAGGCGACTCTGTGCCAGAAGTAAATTGCTTTTGCAAATAATTCAGCAATTTCAAAAGAAAGATTAGACGTCAACATTAAATGTCAATAGCTGTCAGCTGATTATGCCAAACCCCACCTCTGTCTGCCGCCATTTTGTTACTGACAGGCATCTAATTGTCAGTGCTCTCAAAAGACTTCCCCATACATCCCAGCATAATTACAACCAAGACAAGCAGTTAATAGACTTCACCTCCTTCCAGATATAGTAGTGGCTAAGAAAACAGCCAATCTCTCCTCTAGTCAGCACCCTTGAGGAGTAAGGATCCTGGTAGCCTGGAAGCATGTCTATGTTGAGAGCTTTCAGCTGGGTTGCATTCAATGCTCTGCAAGGAACAAGGGTTAAGTCACCTAAGCATAGCTTTTCGGGATATGAAGGAAGTCAATGCATGCAGAAGAATGAAGCGGTAGAATGGACTGCACCAGTTTAGACTCCAAGATGCCTCTCTTCTGTTAAAAACTCTCTGCCAATAGAAAACCAGCACCGAGTGGCAATAACATTTCTTCCAGATAATGCTAGTCTTCTATCTGCAGGATATTTTTTTACCTGGATGAACCTTTACAAGTAATTACCCCACCACCTCCCATCCAGTCATTTCTTCCTTTCTAGTCTGAGAGCTTTAACAAGATTAATCTGCTGTTAACGTGGCCTTGGATTTGCTAATCAAGAGGACTGTGTGTGAGAGGAGAGCAAATCTCAGCATATGAGAAGGGATCTGTTACTTGACTTGGAGCTTGGAGCCAACTGAAACATCCTCTTTAGAACAATGGTCTCTTGTGCAACTATAGAAAGCTCTGGGTATATTAAACTGTCTTGACAATTCTACTTGACAACTGCATTTCGGTTAAGAGAGGTGGATTTAAATACAACAGGTACAGGAATCTAACAGCAAAAATCTTTCATGCAAGCTCCCAGGGAAATATGGACTATGCAAGCAGCCTGATAGTGCTCCATTTCTCCAGGGGATTGCACTCGTTAAAATTTGGTTCTACAATATTCTAGTTCACAAGCTATACTATACAGGAGTATCAAAAGAAAAGGGCAACTTGAGAATCTTTTGTGCATCAAAATATACTGCAGATCTCTGACAGCCTCTTTGCTCTTACAACCCCTAAACAGTTTAAATAAACAGTTTAGAATAACCTGTCCTCAGATGAGCCTCTCCTCTGTGCATCTGTATGAGCCACTGATCAGACTGGATGTTGGGAGACCATGAGCAGCTTCTTCTGAAAACAGGGAATTCTGCTCTGTCTCTCAGGGACCAGCTGCTCCAGTTTCCCAGTTCAGAGAGATGCACCAAAACTGACCATACTCAGAGGCTAGTTGAAAGGCCAGAGCTGCTGAATCATGCAGAGACCTCATGCAAAGACCCTCATCTGTGGCTCAGAGAAGCCTTCCTTTCTAATAGCACACTAGTAAAGGTAAAGGGACCCCTGACCATTAGGTCCAGTCGTGTCCGACTCTGGGGTTGCGGCGCTCATCTTGCTTTACTGGCCAAGGGAGCCGGTGTACAGCTTCCGGGTCATGTGGCCAGCATGACTAAGCCACTTCTGGCGAACCAGAGCAGCGCATGGAAACACCGTTTACCTTCCCGCCGGAGTGGTACCTATTTATCTACTTGCACTTTGATGTGCTTTTGAACTGCTAGGTTGGCAGGAGCAGGGACAGAGCAATGGGAGCTCACCCTGTCGCGGGGATTAGAACCGCCGACCCTCTGATCAGCAAGCCATAGGCTCAGTGGTTTAGACCACAGCACCACCTGCATCTACTAGTCACACACCTGCACACTAGTACTCACTGGCAAATAATGCATCACACACTCCATTTCCACTAGCCATCTAATTCACAGCACTGAAAACAATGTAGTTGTCAAGGCAGAATGTTCAAACTGTACATCATCCAGTGTTTATAATTCACAAATGGCAGCACGTTAATAAGAAAGACCAAATACCATAACCATCTACTCACTTTCCATCCACAGCTTCCACTAGTTTGACTGCAATTTCCTGCTCGTACAAAGTTCGCAGCATTCTGTCCCGCCTGTCTTTCCGGCGCTTGAGGTTGATCATAAAAATCTACAGAGAAAGAAGCCAGGAGTTTCAGTGCAGATCTAAACAAGGCAATGGGAGATTTGTGTGGCAGAATTGAAAAGTTTAGGGTTTTTTTTTTAAAAAAAAAATCAACATAATAAAGATAATAATCACTACCTGAGAAGTAAAAAAAAGTGATTGTTCAAACAAGTGTAAAGGTAAATTTGAAATGGAAAAAACTGCTAAGAACTCAAATAAATTGGGAGAAGAGTTGATATTTCTACACTTGTACATATGAACATAAGACACTGCCTTAACTGACTCCTACCTCCTACCTCACTATTGTCTACGCTGTGGCTGCATTCCCACATAATGCTAAGCCATGTTGTAACCATGGTTTGCTCAACAAATAACATCACCTTACAAACAAGAAAATAAACTAAGGAGAGAGGTGGATTTTCCCTGCCAGACTTGAGACTATACTTTGAAGCTGCCGCCTTTTGCTGGTTGAAGGACTGGTTTAAACTAGAAAACACGGATGTGTTGGACTTGGAAGGACATGATAATGTGTTTGGCTGGCATGCGTATCTTTGGTATGATAAAGTTAAAGTACATAAGGCTTTTAAAAACCATATAATTAGAAATGCCTTGTATCAGGTTTGGAGTAGAAACAAAGACTTGCTAGAGAAAAAAACCCCTAGATGGATATCCCCAGTGGAGGCAAAGGCTTATAAGAGACCAAATATGCCTGCGAAATGGCTAAAATATGCAGATATACTGCAACAGGAAGGCCAAACTTTCAAGCTGAAAAGCTATGATCAATTGAAAGACAGTGTCTCGGACTGGTTGCAGTATCATCAAATAAATGAAGTTTTTAAGTTAGATAAGAAAATTGGCTTTCAGATAGAAAAATCAAAATTGGAAATAGAATTAATAAAACCGAACTCTAAAAACCTTTCCAGAATGTACAACCTATTGCTAGAGTGGCATACTAAAGATGAATTGGTAAAATTGGTTATGATTGACTGGGCTAAAGATGTGGGACATAACATAATGATGGACGATTGGGAGAAGTTATGGAGGGAAGGTATCAAGTTTACGGCATCTAATGTGTTAAGAGAGAATATAATGAAAATGTTATATAGATGGTATTTGACGCCAGTTAAACTCGCTAAGATGTAAAGTGGAAGGTACCTTCTATCACATGTGGTGGATGTGCTCAAAGGTTAAGGACTTCTGGGAGAAAATATATAATGAGCTTAAAAGAGTGTTGAAATACACTTTTTCTAAGAAACCAGAGGCCTTCCTATTGGGCATAACCAACCATGAGATACCCAGGAAAGATAGAGTGTTTTTTATGTATGCCACAACAGCTGCTAGAATTTTGATTGCAAAAAATTGGAAAGGTGAAGAGCTCCCGACAATAGAAGATTGGCAGATGAAGTTAATTGATTTTATGGAACTCGCAGAACTGACCCCGAAGCTCCAAGACCAGAGGGAGGAGAAGGTGGAAGAAGACTGGAAGAAATTTAAGGACTATTTGAAACATCGTGAAAAATTGGACTTTTGAAGTGAAATCAGAGAAAGATAATAGGTGATAGCTAGTTAATGTTAATGTAGAATAATAAATAAGAAAGTAAGATAAGGTAAGATAAGGTTGTTTGCAACTAATGTAATTAATGTTTTGAATATAATCATGTTTATTGAGATAAGATAAGATGATATATTGAATTTGAAGAGTTAAGGTGAATGATTAATAAATAGTTACAAAGTTACTAAAGTAAATTAGAACTGAACGCTGTAGAGAGGACGGGGGAGGTCCCCCCCTAAAGAAGATATAGAATAAGATTAAGGCTTTTGATAATTGATGTGTTTTTATGTTTTTTCTGTTTTGTATTTTGTATTTGTTTGTATTGTTTTTCTGTTATTTTTTGTTATTTTGCAAAACCTAATAAATTCTTTATAAAAAAAGAAGAAAATAAACTATAGCATGTTTCCCCACAGCTTAGTTTTGTTTTCCAGCTGTTGTTTCCTCATACCTTTCTGGCTTGATGAGTGTGTGGTCTGGGAAAACAAACCATAGTTTGCTTAACACTAAACCATAGTTTTAAAAAGCCACGGTTTGTAAGCCAGCAACAAATCCTGGCTTCACTTTAGTTTGCTGACAGAAATCAAACAAGGGTTTGTCTGCCTGGATGGGTTTGCATGTTCAAACAAAGCAAAGACTAAGCCAACCACCAAGACTAAATTAGCTCTGACTCAGCATTATGTCAATCAGGTAAATGTCTGGCAGCAGCTGTCCAAGATTTCAGGAAGTTCAACCTGGAGATGCTAGCGATTAAAACTGAGACCTTCTGAATACAAAGCACATGCTGTACTTGTGAGGTATGGCCAAGATGCGCATGCATTTCAGTTATTCCGGTCTTCTGTTGGGACTAAGAACACATTGGCACCTACTTTGAACTCAAGGTTTATCCTACTATTTTTCAAACACATACACACACACCACCACCGCCACTAGTAAACAGTGGGTGGAAAAAGTTTCCCACCTAAGCAAACATAGCCTTTTAAGGCAAAATGATCCCTGAATACATGTGTGCAGGTCCTTGGGATGCCCTCCTCGCTAAAGGGAAGAAAGAACAAGTGCAGCCTTCAAGTATTGGGCACAGACACAAGCAGAAAAATAAAGCCAGCTTGTGCTCCAGCTCTTCCTCCAAACAGGACACAGATAAATAAAGCTGGCAAATAATGCAGCCACAAATCAACAACATATTTTAAAACACAAGTCAGACAGGCAGGATCGGCTCCAAACATAGTCTATCTGTCACAAAACCAGGCACTGTCTCTACATTTAATTATACAAGCCATGTAAACAAAGAGCCATCAAGGCTGGAAAAATGGGGCACAGCTCCTTCAGGGTTGAGGACAAGCGCCAAGAGGCAGATTGCATCAGTCCCTCCCCAACTGCTCAACAGGATTCAATGGTCTTGTGTGGGGTGCACTGGTTTTCAAACAGTGGGTCTGGTTAGGGGTGTGGCAGGAAGACCCTATGAGGGGAAAACTCCTGCAGGCAGGAGGTGCTTTCTCCCCCCACCCTCTAATCAACTATCACCTGAATAGACTAAAAAACAAACCCACCCTCACCCAAGCCAATGAACTCTCAATGTTCCACACCATATTTACAGATGCCATATCATGCTTAATGCCTCATAAGCACAACAGGATTTGTTAAGAAGGGAGTTCAGAAAGAGCCACTGCTTAGTTCTTACGATAATTTCCTTGTATGACTTTAGGAGGGAGCCAGAGATGCCTTGTGCTGTTCCATTCTTAATGCCAATACAGGATGGCTACAATTTACAGACACAGATCTTTGCAGATTCACCTGTAGAATGGAGGAGTGAGTCTGGGTTGTGGGTCCCAGAAGGCAATGCACATTAAGATGGTGTGGGAAGAACCTGAATCAAACCATCTGATAATCACCGTTGTGGCCCCAGGGATATGCAAGCTAAGAAGAGCACTGCATGATGTAAACTGTGACTTTTCAGATGTTGCTAGTGACAACTCCCACCATCCCCTTGCATTGGACATCCTGGCAAGGGATGGTGGGAGGTGGAGTCCAGAAACATCTGGAGTCATAGATTCACAAAACCCTGATTTAAACATTTAATGTGATATCATCGCATTGTGAGTTTCCAAACCCCAGGTAAACCCACCTAGCTTCAACCACACTTTAAAGCCTGTTGTTGCAGCCATAGTGGCTTGGAGCCTGATCAAAACTGTGTTCTAAACCCAATGCGATGTATCTGTTTTCAGCAGAACTGTGGGATACACACACAGCCTTGCTAATAACTGTGCCAATATAAGTAGAGATAGTGCTAACAGAAGCTACTCACACAGGTGTGTATGGTTGGTAGGAGGGAACTTTGTTTAACCTCTCTTGCACCCATCAATTATTGTCTACGAATTCTAAGCTTTCCTTATCCCCAACCACATCTGGACCCACTTGGAATTCTAACACCCAGTTGGGGATGGGGTGGAGAGAGCACCACAAAAACTGCTGGTGGGTACCGTATTTGTAAAGGAGAGCAAGCACCACCCCTCGCAGCTCCCCATATATTAGTGTGCATGACGGAAACATGGATTTGGGAGCTGCACCGTGCTCTTGTAAAATGTAGCTCTATCCTCTAGAAAACCGTATTCAGTATTAACTGCCATCTTCCCAAGGAGAAAGAAAAGGACATTCAACATGTTATTTTCACATGGAGTACCCCAGGCCATAGTTGAAAGAATATGCACTGTGCTTTAACACACACACGCAACAGAAGAAAAAAAAACATACAAAAAGCTTAAGTAGCAGCAATGGTCCACTATAAAAAAGTCCCAAAGCCCCAGTTGTTTTATTAGGACCAACTAAAATGTTGCACAGTAATGACAGATTGAAGAACAAATATAATACCATAGAAATATGCAAAAAATAATAACCAATGTTTAATTGGTTTTAATTATTTCCTCACCTATGTTTTTAGCAAGCCTTGTTTTTATTTGTAAGCCGCCTTGAGTTCCATCAGGGAAAAAGGAGAGATAAATATATATTACAGATCAGACTACAGCTGACTTTTTCAAGCCATTTAGCTGAAGTCTGCTGTAACTGAACTGCTTGCTGGATTCTGCCCTGTCCCTTTTCACTCCCACAGAAGTTGGCATGCTAAAGCAGACATTTCCCTGTTACCTCATCAAATCCCATCTTGTCTGGGTGCTTTGGAGGAACTGTGACATACTCCGAAGGCTCAACTGGAGGACGGTCAACTGGAAGGGATGAGAACCATCAAAACAGGTGAGGAACGAAACCCTTGAAGTTCACTCACTTCGCATTGTGGGGGGGGGGGCAACTTATTTATTTAGTGTCTTTAGGGTGACAGCCATAGTATGCTCCTGCTTATTACATATATTTAAAAGATCAAAAGCTTACCAATAATAAAACAAAGGTGTGCTTTGTTACAAAAGCAAAGAACCACTTGGTTCTCTCTGCCCTGGAATATCTTGTTGCAAACCTGGACTGTATCTGGAACGCAGATGGAGCCTCTGAACTACTTTTGAAGGATATTCTGGCTGGGCAGATTCCTAGTGTTCACAGTTCTGGTATCCTAAAAAATGAATCTGATACAATTAGGTATCGTATCAGTATGGCACATATTGCTATACCGAGGGACCTCACTGGGAAGGGCAAAGCCCTACTGTAATTCTAAAATTTGGCAGCATTGCTAGTTAATACTAACAGAATTCCTTCGTAACTGGGATTTGCATATACACTTCAAAATTTTGGGTTTAGTTGTGGCACCAGCCCTAATTAGTATTAACCATGGTTAGCACCAATGCAGACTTTACTTTTTGGTTCAAGACTATTTGGAAGTGAGGGTGGGGAAAACCTGTGCTGGGGGAGCACCTGAGTCCACAGCACTGAGCCCAAGTCAGAAAGCCAGTTACTTACCAGACTAGGTTCAGGGTACTGATAATGGTGTACAAAGCTGGAACAAGGATACAGAAAAGATTGCTTCATCCCCAACGGCGCACTGCCCAGTGCAGGAGAAGGTGTCCTGGAGAGGCCATCCTATCAGGGGGCCCTATGCCTGAATCAGGCCTTTAGTGTAGCTGCAACGACCTTTTGGAACTGCCTTGCACTGCATCAGACAGGCAGGTACTTCCTTGTTATTTCTTTGGTGCCTGCTAAAGGCTTTCCTCTTTTCAAAAAGTCTTCTAAAAATTTATCCCAGTTGGTACCTGTCCTAGATTTGAACCGATTATATGTATGAGCTTGCTGTCTAAAACTGTCCTACAGTTATAAGAGTTTTTAAATATTGTTTTAATTATTTTATATATGTTGTTATATTATAATTTACTTTGGGATGCCACATGGGAAGATATTCACAACTGAAATAAATAACAATTATAATAATTTGCAATTCATTAGTCAATGTTGTAAGAACTCAGATTAGGTACGTCAATATTTTATTTTATTTACTTCATTTGTATCTGGAACGTAAGTACTGTATTTTGAAAACAAAGACAGCAATTAAAATCCTAACTTTTGTTTTTTTTAATCCTTCCTCTTCATAATTAAGGAACACAGACTCTATTATGATCTTATCACCATTATCTAATCAACTCTCAGTGCTTGGCCTCATAGCCCTTTCTTGGCAGTGGAGGCTCACTCCGGCAGCAGAGGCAAAATGGCGGCTGCTGGTGGGAAGCCTCTCTTGACAGCGTTGCGAAGTGTGCTTTTACTTACTCATTGCCTCAGTCAGAACATGAACAACACTGTCAGCCTCTTCCTCCAGTGTCTGGTGAGGTTTCAAGGGCACAGGCAGGAAGCCATAGTGTTCTCTGTTGCAGATGTACATCTGAATGTCTAGGGATAACGAGAGAGGGGGAAGACATGAGGAGGAAGCAAAGGCGGTTGCCAGGGGAGTCTGTTCTCCTTGACCTCTTTCAGATTGTATTTTGGATTGGTCCTGCAGGCAGAGCGACAGCCTGACTCAAATTAATCCCCCCTAATCAGTACAATACAGGACGCTGCATGTCCTGTCCCATTTAGCTGATTGACAGGACTGAGAGTCATGGGGGAAGGGAGCCAGCAGCATCTATTGTTTTCACAAGCATCTAATATATACTAGGCACTGCGCATTAATTCCAAAGGCAGGCTCCTACCTATCAGTTATAATTTAGATAAAAAACATGAGTTAAAAGGGGGGGGGGGGTTTAGAGGCAGCTTGATGGAAAGAACTAAAATGAACCAAAAGGGAGTTATAGCAATGTCTATACAGGAATAATGCTGAAAAGAATTAAATGATCGAAAAGATCGTTATGAAAATATACAAATGGAAGAATGGGGAAAATTGTGGAGAGTGAATTTGAAATTTACCGATTGTATATTATTAAAAGAGAATTATATGAAAATGATGTACAGATGGTATATTACACCTGAAAAAAATAGCAAAAATATATATAACAGGTTACAACAAATGTTGGAAATGTAAAGAAAAAGAAGGCACTTTTTCATATGTGGTGGAGGTGTAAATTGATCAAAAATTATTGGGATATGATTTGTAATGAAATCAAGAAAATGCTTAAATTGACTTTTATTAAAACACCAGAAGCTTTTTTATTAGGCATTTCAGGTCAAGAACTGCCGATAGAAAAGAAGAAATTATTTATGTACGCTATGACTGCGGCTAGGATGCTACTAGCCCAGGGGTCAGCAAACTTTTTCATCAGGGGGCCGGTCTGCTGTCCCTCAGACCTTGTGGGGGGCCAGACTATATTTTGAAAAATATAAATACCCTGCAAGCCGGTCCCACAGCTGCCTCCAGACCTGGAGGAGGAAGACATTCTGCACGCACTCAGAAGCGCGTCTCGGTGCTGCTCGCTCACCGGCGTTGTTGGCGAGCAGCAGCCGCTCCATCGGCCCGTCCCTGCAGAGCTCCCAGGTGGTGTGCACCATGCGCTGCGGCCCGTCATCCAAGGCCAGGTTGGCGGGCAGGCCGCGCATGCGGAGCACCGGGCATGCGGCGCACAGCTCGCCCTCCAGCTGCTCCAGTGTGGCCGCCGAGCTGAGCACCAGGCCAGCAGGCGCGCCAAGCTCCAGCTGAAGCCCCGCAACATGCCCATCACAATGTCCATGTTGCAGCCCAGACCTGCCGCCCACTGGCTGGCCTCTCCATCCATGGCCGCGCTGAGTTTACCTCAGCCACGGGCAGTGAGGCTTTGGACTGGCTGCAGCCAATCTGAAACCACGCCAGCGTTGCCACCTGCCCAGAACCTGTGCCAGCGTTGTGGATGTCAGTCCCCATGTGGCAAGGCATCCGCAGCGCGGGGGGGGGGGACTGACCGAGGCCGGATTTATGAGCCTGGGGGGCCACACCCGGCCCCTGGGCCTTAGTTTGCCTACCCCTGTAGTAGCTCAAAGAAAAGTGAAGAAATACCAAGCAAGGAAGAATGGATACAAAAACTAGTGGAATATGCTGAAATGGCGAAATTAACAGAAAGACTCAGACATAAAGATAATAACGAATTTAAGACAAAAGGCAAATGTCATCAATAATTTGGTAGTAAATGGAAAAAATGTGGAGAAACCGGAGGAAATCAGATGGTGTTTTCAAAGATTCTACAAGCAACTGTACAAGGAGGAGAAGATAGATGAAGCAGAAATAGACCGATTTCTGGAAAAGAACGGATTGCAAAAAGTCCCAGAGGAAAAACTAGCTACTCTCAACCACCCAATATCGACACAGGAGATAGAAGATGCAATAAATAATATGCAATTGGGGAAGGCTCCAGGACCGGATGGATTAACAGCAAAATATTATAAGACATTGAAAGACTGGCTATCGCAGCCGCTAAGAGAAATTTGCAACAAAATACTAGAAGGAGATAGGGCACCAGAGACGTGGAAAGAAGCCTTTATCACACTGATTCCAAAACCAGATACTGACAAGACTCAAATGAAAAATTACCGTCCAATATCCCTTTTGAATGTGGATTATAAAATTTTTGCAAATGTATTGGCTACAAGGCTGAAAAGAGTGTTGAAAGATTATATACACAGAGATCAAGCAGGTTTCTTGCCAGGAAGACAAATTAGTAACAACACGAGAATTATTGTGGATATTTTAGAAAAACTGGAGAGAAACATAAACACAGATGCGGCACTACTGTTTGTTGATGCAGAGAAAGCATTTGATAAAGTTTCTTGGATATTCATGAAAAAGAATCTGGAAAGGATGGGAGTTGGAGAAAAATTCTTGAATGGCATTAAGGCCATCTACACAGAACAAAGAGCTAAAGTAATAGTAAACAGTGTGATATCGGAGGAGTTTGAAGTTGAAAAGGGAACAAGACAAGGGTGCCCTATTTCCCCTTTACTTTTTATTACGGTCCTGGAAGTCCTCCTAAATATGATACGAAAGGACAAACAGATAAAAGGAATTCGTGTGGGAGAGAAAGAATACAAACTACGCGCCTTCGCAGACGATCTGATGTTATCCCTGCAGGAACCGGAAAGCAGTGTCCCCAGAGCCTTGGAAATAATTGAACAATTTGGACTTGTAGCTGGTTTCAAATTAAACAAGCAGAAAACCAAAGTTTTAGGAAAAAATTTGAGTGCAGAACAAATTCAAAGAATACAGGAAGGCACTGGCCTCAATTTTGTCAAAACAGTAAAATATCTAGGTATCAATCTCACAACCAAGAATTTGAACCTGTACAAGGACAACTACGAAAAACTGTGGATGGAAATAAAGAAAGACATGGAGATATGGACAAGATTGAAATTGTCGTTAATGGGAAGAATTGCCGTGATAAAAATGAATGTCCTACCAAGGATGCTGTTTTTATTCCAAGCCATACCAATTTTGGACAAACTGGATTGTTTTAAGAAATGGCAAAAGGACTTATCAAAGTTTATATGGCAGGGCAAAAAGCCAAGAATCAAGTTTAAGATCCTAACAGACTCTAAAGAGAGAGGAGGCTTTGCCCTGCCGGACTTAAGACTTTACTTTGAAGCAGCGGCCTTTTGCTGGCTAAAGGATTGGTTCAAACTAGAGAACGTTGATGTATTGGACTTGGAAGGACATGATAATATGTTTGGCTGGCATGCATACCTTTGGTATGACAAGGTTAAGATCCACAGAACTTTTAAGTCTCATATAGTTAGAAAATCCTTGTATCAGGTCTGGATTAGATATAAAGACTTGTTAGAGAGAAAGACCCCTAGATGGATTTCTCCAGTGGAGGCCAAAGCCTATAAGAGACCGAACATGTCTGCAAACTGGTTAAGATATATGGACATATTGCAGCAGGAAGGGGACTCTTTTAAGCTAAAAAGCTACGATCAAGTGAAAAGCCAGGTCCCCGACTGGCTGCATTATCATCAGGTATATGAAACATTTAAAATGGACAAAAAAGTTGGTTTTCAAGTAGAAAAATCAAAACTGGAAACAGAACTGATAGAATCGAATTTTAAAAACCTTTCCAAAATGTATAATCTTTTGCTAGAGTGGCATACGAAAGATGAACTGGTTAAATCGTCAATGATAGACTGGGCGAAAGATGTAGGACATAATATCATGATGGATGACTGGGAGAGATTGTGGCAAAAAGGTATTAAATTCACTGCTTGTCATAGTTTAAGAGAAAATATAATGAAAATGGTTTACAGATGGTATTTGACACCAGTTAAGATAGCTAGGATGAATACCAAAATGTCAGATGTATGTTGGAAATGTAAATATGCGAAAGGTACCTTTTTTCATATGTGGTGGTTGTGCCCAGCGGTAAATGCTTTCTGGGACAAGATTTATAACGAACTCAAGAAGGTAATGAAGGTTACCTTTTGTAAGAAACCAGAGGCATTTCTTCTGAGCATAACTAATGAAGAGATACCCAGTCAGGATAGAGTGTTTTTTATGTATGCCACAACAGCAGCTAGAATCTTATTGGCAAGAACATGGAAAGGCGAAGAGATACCAACGGTGGAAGAATGGCAGATGAAGATGATGGAGTATATGGAACTCGCAGAACTGACCGCCAGAATCCGAGACCAGAGGGAGGAGAAGGTGTCACGGGACTGGAAGAAATTTAAAGACTATCTAGTTAAATCAGTAAAATTGAATATTTGAGCAGAATTAAATAGAACAGCGGCTTTAGCAGGTATATGTTAGATAAAACTGTTAGCAAGATATTTTTGTGTGAAAGATTTATTTGTTAGAAAATATGTTAAGATTTGGTGTTTAAGTTAAGATATAATTAAGTAAAGTAAAGCACATTAAAAATTGAGCAAATGTGAATAGAATAAGATACAAAGCTACCTAGAAGATATATATGATTTTGAAGACAGTGGAGGGAATGGGGGAAGTCCCCTAAAATAGAGAAGATAGCAACAAGAAAAGTAAGAGGATAAGTGTTAGTTTAAAGGTTTGTATATGTTTCTTTTTATTGTAATTGTTTGATTGTGTTTTTGTGTTGTGTTTATGTATTGCATTTCTGTATTGTTAATGTTGGTGTTTATGCTATGTTTTTCTTTTGTCTTAATAGAAAATAATAAAATCTTATAAAAAAAAAAAGATAATAACGAATTTAAAAAAGAATGGGAATCACTTATGTTGTATCTACAGAAACAATGTACACAAATAGACTCACCAGCAGGGTTTGAGTAAACATTTACAATTAACAAAAATAAGTATAAAAGCTATGAAGGTGGTGTTTAAGTAATAAAAGATAAGAATAATTAATACATCTATATATATAGAAATGTTCCCATTGCGTGCGCGTCTGGCCCCACCTTGCTCCGTAACCACTGGACCAAATCACATCAAATTTAGGACAAAGCGTAACATGACCATGGGGGAAGGATCTAGCATAATAAAAATTCAAAAAAACCACACCTGTCATGCCTAAAATCTAGAATAAAGGCCAAAAAAAATGGCGCACACATTACGTGTCACCAGCAACAGAACTGAAGACTTTGAACAACAACCAATAGAAAGGCTCATCGCAGGGCAGCGTCACAGACTGTGCGCCGATCCAAAAACCTCCTTCACCTCATCTGAAGAAGTGTGCATGCACACGAAAGCTCATACCAAGAACAAACTCAGTTGGTCTCTAAGGTGCTACTGGAAAGAATTTTCTATTTTGTTTCGACTATGGCAGACCAACACGGCTACCCACCTGTAACTCCTTCACCTCAGTCAGCCATTTTCAGACAGCAGGGACAACCCCCCATTAATCTCCCTAGCCCCAGCCTCTGCCAAGGGCCTTACCGCACTCAGAAAACAGTTAAGAGGAAGGCCTAAACTCTTCTTAGTAGTTTCAGCTCCAGGCAGGAAAAGGTTTTTAGGCCCGGGCCATACCATTCCTTATGGTGGGGGGGGGGATGTAGGATGAGAAAGCTCAGCAACTATGCTTCGCTCCCTATCCTGTCTCCACACACAATCCTTTCTGCACTGCTGCATAGCTTTACAAATGAAACTCCAGTTATCAGAAGAGGAAAAAGCGCCCGCACACAAATGTATAAGGACCCTACCAGTTCCCCACCCCCCCTCCTTGTATCGTTATGGTCCCTTCTGACCCCAGGCTCAATGCCAGAGCGGACTGTACCATGCATCAGGTTTCCGGGGGGGGGAGGAGATAGTAAAAGTTCAACGGGAGAAGCTGTGGGGAGGAAGGCGAAAGTGGGGGGGAGGGAGGCAGAGAGGTGCCAGGCAAGAGTTCAACAGGAGAAGCTGTGGGGAGGAAGGCAAAAACGGGGGAAAGACAAACAGGAGGCAGGCGGGAGTTCAACGGGAGAAGCTGTGGGGAGGAAGGCGAAAGCGGGGGGGGGGGGGGGAGAGAGAGAGGTGCCAGGCAAGAGTTCAACGGGAGAAGCATTGGGGATGAAGGCAAAAACAGGAAATATGGAGAGGAGGCAGGCGGAAGTTCAATGGGAGAAGCTGTGGGGAGGAAGGCGAAAACGGGGGAAAGACAAGCAGGAGGCAGGCGGAAGTTCAACGGGAGAAGCTGTGGGGAGGCATGCACTTTCTCTTTTACATCTTCCTTTTCCATTTCACAAAATGAGCCACAGCAACGCGTGGCCAGGTCAGCTAGTAATTTATATAGAGAATTCATATGGAAGTATAAGAAAGAAAGCAGGAAGCCAATATTGGGGAAAACCAGAAGAGGAAGTTAAGTCCAAGGGAGGGGGAGGGGGGAAGTTGGGGGAATGTTTTCTCCTTTTTGCATTTTGATGATTAGATATGTTGTAATATGTTGTAAAACTTAATTAAAAATTTGATGGAAAAGAAGAAAAAGAAAAGATAATTATGAAAAGGACACCATAAAAGAGGAGGAGGAGAGTTTAATCCCTTATTAGAGGAGAAGGGCTCTCTCTAAGGAGGCCTGTGTGGCCATGGAGACTTCACCCTGGTCCCAAGGAGAAAGCAGATGAAGAGGGGAAGAGCAAGCAAAGCTACCTGAGCTGCAAGTGCTTGATTGGTTAAAAAAAAAAAAGATTAGAAAAAAGCATCTCAGGTGAATTGTGGAAAGAAGTATTTACTTCCTACATGGCTTTCTCACCTTGTGGAAAAAGAAAATTTTAATAAGATGTTATATAGCTGGCATTCATCTTCACACTGTCTAGCAAAGGTATCCCCCAGATGTCAGTGGAATATGTTGGAAATGTGGGGAGAAATTGCAGACTGTATTCCTGTTTGGTGGATATGTGAGAAGATTAAGAATGCTTAGGAAAAGATCACTAGGAATATACAGTATACAAGAAATAAAAGGATATCACATACATATCAATCTGCCACTAATAAGTCTTTCATTGGGTGAGATTACGACACTGAAATTTGGTTGGGCTTTTTAAAACTGTGGCCAAACTACTGTACTGACAGCAGCCAAGTGGTATACAGTGGTACCTTGGGTTAAGAACTTAATTCATTCTGGAGGTCCGTTCTTAACCTGAAACTGTTCTTAACCCGAGAACCACTTTAGCTAATGGGGCCTCCCACTGCCGCCGCTGCGCGATTTCTGTTCTCATCCTGAAGCAAAGTTCTTAACCCGAGGTAATATTTCTGGGTTAGCGGCGTCTGTAACCTGAAGAAGTGTATCTGAAGAAGTGTGCATGCACATGAAAGCTCATACCAAGAACAAACTTAGTTGGTTTCTAAGGTGCTACTGGAAAGAATTTTTTATTTTATTTTGTTGCAACCTGAAGCGTCTATAACCCGAGGTACCACTGTATTCCAGTAGCTCCAACAGAACGAGAATAGATTGATAATATTTGGTGTGTAGCTGGAATGGCAGGCAGAGCAACCCAAAGCCCCTTTGCATTGGACTGGGGGAGATTTGGACTGGGTAAAGGTGTATCTCCAACCATCCCTGCTGGTTTCTTTTGGCTCCAGCCACCTGCAGAGTGATGTCAGCAGACCTGATGAGCTTCAGCAAAGTGTCGGTGTCCTGTGACTTCAGACCAAGAATTCTGCCCGTGGCAAATTCAGGGTCACAACTGAAAGCATACTGAGGAGGAAGCAATAGCTAATACTGGTTCCTTGTGCAATGCACATGTTTGCGAACCCAGGTTTGCCTTCACTCCTTGTTCAGCCTTCACATTTGTGCTTCAGTAGAACAAGATGTGAAACTGCTGTGCTCCCAATGCGCACCAGGCTCAGCGAAGAATGCCATAACCAGCTGCAGGACTCGGCCCAATGTCATTAGCTACCCATTAGGCAACAGACTCCGGATACAGCTCAGCACATCACTGGAACACAGGCCCCTTGACAGAGACACTTGGGATGAGGCCCAAAAGAAGAGACAGCTGAAACTTGTATTGCTATTTTTGCCACACCAGTTACACAGTGAAACCAGTTACAGGTGGGTAGCCGTGTTGGTCTGCCATAGTCAAAACAAAATAAAATAAAAAATTCTTTCCAGTAGCACCTTAGAGACCAACTAAGTTTCTTCTTGGTATGAGCTTTCGTGTGCATGCACACTTCTTCAGATACCACTGTGTGTGCACATGTGATTCTCTCCTGAACGTGCATGTCCCTTCTTTAGTTGGCATTTGAGTCTGCTGTAGATCAGGAATAGCAGCCCTAATAGGAAGCAGAAATCCAGGCTACTCAAAAGCTGACTTCCAATGTGAAGTTCAAAACAGATAATTTCAGCTCTTACCAACCCTTCCCCCCCCCTTTGTTTTCATTTTCCAGGAGAGGGGAATCCAAGCTCAAAAACTGAACATTTTTCATGCAGACACAATCTGCTGAGGCAGCTACAGCGGCACAGATTATTAATAGCAGAACCCCCAGGTATTGTTTCTAGAAGTGTGGGGTTGCCTGTGGAAAGGGCTGTTGTGCATTGGCCCCAATATGAACTCTATTCTCTAAGGCAACCAGCTGACTACAACTCTTGCCAAACCACAGTTCAACTGCCAGGTATCATTATGGGGAATGGGTGAAAATGTATCTTGATGTGATTTAATCAATTGCTTGCACATCCGGCTCCCGCATTCCCCAGCCTCAGGCCTGCTTTCCTGTGTAAAACTATTTCCACGATCATTTCAAAGCAATAGCTCCATATATTTAGGGTAAAGTTTTCGTCCTCTTTAGTAGTATCACCTCCTTTCAAGTAATTTGCTTTGTTTTCCTTTCCCCTCTTCACCCGTTTTCCTTTTCCCTTGTGCAGCATCTTGCTTTTAATCTCTGTAGGGCATTCAATAACATGCTAGACCTTCTATAAGTCCGCTCACCCTCATTGGTGGGCGGTGTTGCAGCCAGGCCCCAGACCCACAAGTGACCCAACAAAAGGCAGGCCAGATCGCCTGGCTGCCAGCTATTGACCAATGCCGGCAACTCTTGCACAGGCGCTTGGGCCCACTCCCAGGGGTCGCTGAATTGTGGCCTGCCTGGAAGTCTTTCCTGCCTTTTTTGTTGATCTCCCGCAGACCCTCCCTCAATCTGTTTGCCTTTTCTTGTGCTTTGGCCTTGCTATGGATCAAGTCGGCCACAGTATTAACAGGGGTGGGCAGGAATTTTTCCATTCGGCAAATTGGCACCGGCCATCTGGTTTTCTCCTACCTCGTAACAATTGTTACAACTTGGTTATGTGGAAAGGCATTGGGTAAACCTAGATCTTTGGTGGAGGGGAGGCTGCAGCCTCTGCCTGCCCCTCCTTTAGGAAATCGGTATCCTATTAAAAGGATCCGGGAGGAGGAGCCAGGGCTGCCTTAAGCATATCCAGCTCCGTGGTGCAAAGATCCCTCCAGCGCCCCCCCCCCCCCGTTTCCCAGAGTTGTCGACCTTTTTAAGGAAAGGTTTCCCAGAGTTGTTGACCTGAACTTCCACAGATTTCACTACAGGGAAGGAGAGGCAAGAGCTGGGGGTGGGGGGAACCTACCCCTTCCTTTACTGGATGAAAAGAGAGAGAGAAAGTGGGACAGGGGAAAAGCAGAAAGGAGAGGGCATTTAACCCACCAACGGAGAGGAGGGTGGTGGTTGGGAAGCTGAGCCGGGGCAGAAATAGCGTCTCTCCTCCCACCCACGCAGGCTTCGCAGCCAAGAAGGAAGGACAGCAGGAGGGATTTTTTTTTAACACAAACACACACACGCCAACCCCGGTTGCTCCCTGATCCCCTCAAAGTGAGTGGGTGGGTGGGTGCAGAGGGACAGCAGCAGATTTTCCCCACCCACAACCACACACGCAGTGTACGGGGTGTGTGTGCGCAGCCCGCTGCATTTCGCAACGCTACTTAAAGGGAGAAATAAAAGTGCACTTGAACGCAGCTAATGACGGATCTGCTTCCCTTCTGCCCGCCGGGAAGCCGCCGCACTGGAGAGGGAGAGATGGGGTCCTCACTTGCTGGTGGGGAGCCTTGACAGGGAGCTGCTGGGAGAGGCTCCAGCATCCCTGTTGAAACCGTTCCCACCCGCCTCTTTCTTCGGGGCTCCCCTGCCGCACTCCTGCCATGCACAGGAGGCTCGGGAGGCAAGCTGCACGCCCAGGCCACATGAGTGAGCGAAGGAGAGCGCAGCTAGGGAAGAGGGAGGAGCAGGAGGGCAAAAGCAAGTCGGCCGTGTGACTGAGAGAGAGAGAGCGCAGCACAGGGGAAAGGAGGAGGAGGCGCTTCACGTGTGCCTCCTTTCGTTTTGTGGCCATCCCCAAGAAGGCCTCGGTTCCCAAAGAGGGCATGCGAGGGGAGAGTTGCCGTGCGCTGCGCTCACTCAGCCGCCCAGTTTAGAGAAGGGCGCACACACACACACACAACCTCACAACACCGCCAGCGAGCAACTATTGCATCGCCCTGGACGCAGGAGCGCTGTGCATGCAGGGGAGAGTGGATTCTAGGAAAACAGGAAGCCGCCGGCAAAGCTGCGCAGCTCCCCACTCGCTGGGGCGCCCCTGAGAGGCCAGCACTGTGGCGCAACACACCACTAGGCCCTATGGGAAAGATGGCTCTGGGAGTGGCTTCTGTCCGACACCCAGCTAGGGCCATACCAGGGGGAGTCCCTATTTGATGTAAGTGGTTGTGGTTTACCCTTAGATGCACTCCCAGCAGATGGGCTGGAGTGGAATAGCAAGGGTTTTACCCAGTGCCTACGCCAAACCATTCTCTACTGTAACCAATAAAGTTGTGGCCATATTCAAGCCCCGAACCCAACATGCTATTGTCCTGTGTGGTTATACATTTCTAGGGAACTGTGGGGTCACGGGGTTTTGGAACACAATTGATAATAGCAAATACACCCCCCACCCCAAGAGCTGGGGTTCAAAGACAGAAGCCTACAACACCCTTCGCCAAAGTCAGCCTATTCCCCAGTTTTATATAAATAGCCTTCCAGCATTTAACAGAAGCAAACAGGAATCCGATTGTGCAATTACACACGTCTTTTACTCTCAGCCAGAATAAAAATGGAACTTATATGTTGCTGAAGGCATTTTTCCACCTGCGTTATTCATTTACAAATATTCTACATAATATGAGGAGATAAAATTCTGGACTGTATCACTGTCACTTTTTTAATGCTCCCTCATCCCCCCCTCCTAAATCTCAAATTTCATTTAAAAATAAAACCAAACACCTGCATGTAGTAAACTAGCACATGGTGGGAAAAAGGTTTAGCCCAGACCACTCTCTAATGAGCTGGCTTAATACAGCCTCCTCTGCAGTGATTTTAAAATAAATACTGTATTTTTCTGTGTATGAGACACCCCCATGTATAAGACAACCCCCCCTTTAACCCTAAATAAATAAATAAATAAATAAAATATTGAGTTGTTGAGCCTTTTGAGGGGAAGATCGCCCTTGAGTTATTTTGCTTTTGGGGGGAGGGGAGGCCGCTGCCGCCAATCGCTCAAGGTGAAACCCACTAGCTGCAACTTGTGAACCCCACATGGTCCCTTAGTGTTCATGCATGAGTACAAAAGACGGCACATGTGTACTGCCACTGTCACTCTAAACACTGTTAGAGTTCAGGGTTTTTGTTTTTAAAATAGTAATGAATTGTTTTTCTTTGAGTTGTCACAAATAGGTAATCTAAACCCTGCCTGGATTCACTGCATTCTCCAATCCGTTATTCCATAGCTAGTTCAGAAGTCTACCTGCTTGTCGACTTGAGAAGGCAAAGACAATGATGTCATCAAAGGTCCAGGTGTAATCCTGATGTGGGGGATAAAACACCAGTTTATCCGATGCCTCTTTTCTCAGGTCAATCAGGAATGTGGAGTGAACCATTGGGACCGCAAAGCAACCCGTCCTCTTCCACTCCCTGATCAGGGCATAATCTGGTGTTCTCTTGTAGTAGCCCTAGAATAAAATGGTAGTACAAAGCTCATTAAAACGAGAATCATTTCAGCTAGCAGCCAAAGCCCACAATCTGAAGGCACACAATCTGTAGGACTGTCCAGATCTAGAAATCCAATCGCCTAACAAAAGCCTTGCAGCACCTGTTTATGTTAACATGTTTTGTGCAACACTTTTCAGGTGTAAACAATCCATGCCCCAAAGCAGCTTGCAGAAATATAAAAAACAGAAACATCAATAAAGAAGAAAGACCACCAAAAGTCAGACAAAAGGAGCTATCTAAGGCTAAGCACATACTATCTGTTTTATTTTAACCAATTTAATATAATTCTTGGCCACCTTACAACAACCCACTCAAAAAAAATACTCAGTCAGCCAACCAAAACAATTTCTACAGCCCCAGAGAATAAAACAGCCTTCCCTTGACACTGATAAAGATTAGAGTTGGCATCTTAGGTAGCCTGTTCCAATGTGGTGGTGAGAGTACAGTAATGTCAGACCTGTTTAGATTTCTACCTCACATGGTAAATAAAGTAACAGAGGGAGTTTGGTTAGGGTTTCTACCTTTGTTCTGGCAAAATACATGACAGGGTGGGGCGGTTGGGGTCATCCCCCCCCCCAATCTGGTACTGAAGTGACTTCAAAACAATCCATTACAATCTGTTGCAGCCTAACAGGATGGCCCCTCTAGAATTTGTCCCACACGTGTGAGCACACACGAATTTGTAAATGTGCCTGTGCTTGGCTACCCAGAGCTTACCGTATTTTTCCATCTATAAGACGCCCCCATGTATAAGACACCCCCATTCTGGGGGACTCAGATTTAAGAAAATGGGGGAGATGTATCCGTGTATAAGATGCCCCCTAATTTTTGATATTATTTTTAGGGGGGAAACCTAGTCTTATACACGGAAAAAATATGGTAAATATATGATTTTTCACACACCTTTTCAAACACATGCATTTGGAGAGGATCCCTAAACTTGGCGGGGCGGGGGGGGGGAGAGAGAGGGGGGGGAGAGAGAGAGAGAACCTGAAATACAGGACAAAACTCCAACAATACAGGACGTAGCATTTTCCACTGGAATATGGGAAAATCTTGTATCATACACGACAGGTGGCAACCCTAAGTTTGGCTGAGAATTTTAATACCTAGGCAAATTTGTGCAGGAGGAGGTAGCCGTTGAGGTATCCAGGTCCTAAGCCATTTAAAGTTTTATAAAGTAAAAACCAACAACATGAATTGGGACTAGAAACAAGACTGGGAGCCAGTGCAGGTGGTTTCAAGACTACACAGAAGCATCCAATATATCCAGTCCTTAAAAGGTAAAGGATCCCTGACAGTTAAGTCCAATAGCGAACGACTCTGGGGTTGCAGTGCTCATCACACTCTACTGCCCGAGGGAGCCGATGTTTGTCCCCTTCCGCAGACAGTCTTTCCGGGTCATGTGGCCAGCATGAGTAAGCCGCTTCTGGCAAAACCAGAGCAGCGCACAGAAACGCTGTTTACCTTCCCACTGGAGCGGTACCTATTTATCTACTTGCACTTTGATGTGCTTTTGAACTGCTAGGTTGGCAGGAGCAGGGACCAAACAACAGGAGCTCACCCCGTCACAGGGATTTGAACCGCCGACCTTCCAATCGGCAAGCCCAAGAGGCTCAAGGGTTTAGACCACAGCGCCACCCACGTCCCCCTATCCAGTCCTTAGCTCTAGTATTTTGTACTCCCTTGTAATTTCCAAACTGCCTTCAGAAGGCAGCCTAGGATGCTGCTCACTTCAATAGTTTGAACAGAAAGTTACAAGGGCATTAATGCATTATGAATCATTAGCCGGTGCTGGTGCTGCATGCCACCAATGCCACTTGGGCCTCCAAAGACAAGCACCAGAGAGCCAGTGTGGTGTAGTGGTTAAGAGCGGTAGACTCGTTATCTGGGGAACCGGGTTCGTGTCTCCGCTCCTCCACATGCAGCTGCTGGGTGACCTTGGGCTAGTCACACTTCTCTGAAGTCTCTCAGCCCCACTCACCTCACAGAGTGTTTGTTGTGGGGGAGGAAGGGAAAGGAGAATGTTAGCCGCTTTGAGACTCCTTCGGGTAGTGAAAAGCGGGATATCAAATCCAAACTCTTCTTCTTCTTCTTCTTCACCCCAGAGAACACACCTATTCCTTAAAAGAGGGGAATATAAGCCCAGCCAAAAGAGGCCCAATGCCATCCCCCAGACGGAACAAATAAATGATAATCACTGAACAAGCTCCATTGTACTCGGTAGGATTACCTGACACTGAACACTCTACAGGAAATACTTGGACCAGCAAGTACTGTATTAAGGTCAATTTTTGAGAAAGGAGAGTGTACTGGATGACGCACGGTGCCTTTGAAACAGGCTGTTTATTTAACAAATGTATATGATGAGCAGATAGGAAGCAAGCACTAGGTCCTAGGACACCAGTATTCTGACAAGCTGCTCCTTCCAGGTCCCCCCCCCCCACATTCAAGACAGAAAAAACTTGTTTGTTTGCAGAAAGCACCAGTGCAAAACCCATCCAGAAACAGCATCAGCTTAGACTAGCTGTTGCCCAATTGCCCACTGGTAGGCTGAACAAAAACACACTGAGCATAATTAAGGAGCATATTTAAAATATGAATGTTTACAACCCTAGCTTCTTCTATGTCACTGGCCTATGGGAAATTGACTGGATTCTTTTTCTTATGGCAGTGTGTTCAACATCTGGACACAAGGGGAAGGGAATCTCGAAGCTTTTTATCGCTCAGGAAGGAATACCGCAGATGGAACATCTTTAAATAACATTTTACAGCTCCCTAGAACTCTCCTTGGGCTGTTTGGCTAGGACCTGAAATCACGGCATAGTCTCATGCCTAGTAAACATTCTCTCACCTTGGGCAATCCTTCTTAGCATGCTCAGACAGATTGGGGTTTGGTGGGTTTTTCTGCACAAGCCACGCTACCAGAACGTTCAGCGATGGAAAGAACTGCCTAAGAGTCCACCCTGAAAACAACTACTCTCCAGAGCTCACGGCCAAGTTATGAGAACAGTATGACACAGACAGAGGCGGGTCTGAAGGTCATACCAAACACCAAGTTGCTAAAACAATCACACTGAGAGAGCGGCTTCTCGTGCAGAATAAAGGTGTGTGCGTGCTATTTTGTTGCCTTGATTTTCACTGTTATCAACAATTCCTTGTGGATTTCCTGGGAGTTGTTATCACTTGTCAGAAATATGGACCCCAAATGGTCTGCAAACCAAGGCTAGCTGACAAACCTAATGCGGAACAGTAATCAGCTCCAGAGAACCGCAGCTACCAGGCTGCTCCAGCTGCACACAGATCTCAGACTGTGAGCAATTAATCCCCAGAGGGGAAAAGGCATGAGTGAAATCACTGGACTCTAATTGCATTACAAAGAAAAGGCAAACAAGGAGTGGCAGAGGAAAAACGGTGTTTTGTTTCATCTTAAGAAGAAGCCTGCAAGATGCAATTCCTTTTCGAGAATCTTTCTTTCAAAGGCTTCATTTCTCCACCAAATATATTGGACACCAGATTGATTTTGGGAAAATCTTTTGCCATAAAGGGACTGCAAGGATACACTTTAATGACAATAACTCTATCATAAATTACTATGCTCTATGCTAAACAGCCACCTGGTGCATGGAAGGCTTCTGCCAGAAACCCAAGAAATCCAAATTTGCCATTTATGAAAATACAAAATTCTAGGTCCCAAGGGAGATAGGAACATCTAAGTAGTGTCCATCGAAGACATGGAGGCTGGAAAGGGGTTTCAACAATCATTGCATGGGATATTTGTCTCTTAACAGCACCCTCATCTTGATACCAGCTGCAGAGAACAAAGAATGCACACAATACAATAATATACATGCTAGATATCTTACACATTTATTAATTCATCCCATGTATCCTTGCCATTCTTATATACTTGCTTTCAAGCCCTGGGACAGGGATCTGTCTATTTGGATGGTGTATATATGGAAAAATATGAGAGAGACATTGCACTACCTTTGTAAATCAAGAAAATCTTTAATAAAAACATTTTTTAAAAAGTAAGTAACAGTAAAGAAACGTCTCTTGCCTGAGGCGTCATTCCACACCAGAAGTTAGAGTAGAGAGCACGAGATTCAAGCATGGGCGCCACAATGGTCTTGTTTTCTGCTATCATGAGATTCAGAACTTCTGGGTTTGTCAGAAAATTATCAGCATCTATGAACTAGGAAAAGGGATTTTTTTTAAAAAAAAGCATGTGAGTTTTTGTGCAACTGGATCCGAAGAGTGTCTCTAATGTCCACATACAAGACTTGGTTAAGAGCATTACCTATCTTGAGTTCTTGCAATGTTGCAAAATGAGCAAAATAAGCAGACTTCCATCACATACCCATCAGCAATAAGCTAACATTTACCTTGTACTGAAGCCAACAGCAAATATTGGTCGACTTTGTAACTACTACTTTGCACATACCAAAAAGTGGTGGTATTTAGTAAGGCACTCGCATCGCTGAATTGAAATGAAGTCTCTGGACGTGTGAAACACAATGAACAAGAACAGAAACCCACTTCATAGTGGGCCCAGCCAAGTAGTCCACAATGGAGACATTAAAGCAGGGATAAGAAATTTGTAACCCTCAGGAAGTTGTTTGACTACAGCTCCCATCATCCCTGACTTTTGCCTATGCTCACTGAGGCTGATGGGTATGGGAGTCCAATATCATCTGGAGGGCCATAGGTTTCCAAATCCTGCATTACAGGGCAAGGGCTTAACTAGAACAAACCACCTCACATTTGGAAGGAGAGGCAAGGGGGCTTGCAGGTGGAATTTCTGGTGGGACGGCATCCGTCTGTCTCAACAGACACCTCTGGGGGGAAGTCAAACTGCTGTGTTAGCAGCACCGGTGACCTTCCATGGTGTGCAAGCCTGGACAAGACCCCTCTCTTGGCCTCACTGATGTGGGCCAAAGGAAAGCACAGTAGTACGTTTGGCACCAGCTTGACTGCATGGCAAAGCTTAACCACTGGAAAAGCGGGAGGTGTATAAATCAGCATGGTGGTTTTCAGCTATAGAGGCAGCTTTCACCCTGGACTCATTCCTGGGTGCCTCAGTGTGTCAACCATCGAGGTGTCAGGAGTATTCATTAACGTGAGCCAAATATAGTTAGATGAGAATTAGTTTTGTTGCGTATGTATGAACACAGTGCTCTGGAGGTGGGTGGCAAAACATGTTCTGAGAATCCACATCACATGTGGAACTTTGGGTCCTCCAGATGTTGTTGGGACTTTAGCTCCCATGAGCCCCAGTGAGCATGGCCAGTGGTTAGAGATGATGGGGATTGTAGTCCTTCACCTAGCTGACCACAACTTCCTCACATCACTGATTTACATGATCCTGATCACACAAATACTTGTGAAAATATGTGCACGAATCTGGGCCAAAGTTATTTCTCCTTTCCCAGTCCTACAAAGCTGTGTTTAGAGGTGACAGGTACAGGAGGCAGGACTTCAGTGGTCAGTGAAGGTAAGTAGTTACCTTGCATATCCCAGCACATCTGGGGGGGGAATTATGTATCACTGTAAGACAACCAGTTTTACTTTTCCAGTTTCCTTCTTTACAAAGCTCAGAAACCGAATGCACCTCTGAAATGCCCAGCATGCAAATCAAGGAAAGGAAGGAAGCCTAACCAGCCAGAACTTTAATTCTTATTTTACCATGATGTAATCAGACCACTTTTCCTTGGCAGTTCTCAGAGCAGTCTGCCTCAGTTTCATCACATGGGTAAACCTGGAGTTTGGCCAGTGTTTGGGCCCAATTTCCTCCGGGTAGGACCTACAAAACAAAGAACAAACAGGGAAAACATGCAGCCCTCTTGTCATGTTAAATGCTGCGTAGCTCCTGCAGGATTGCTGGGTATTATTTCTCTACTGACTTTGGTGTTTAATTAAAAATCAAATTCACTAAGTCACCTCAAGTGCTCCAAAAAGGTAAGGGTAAGGAAAGGACGTTTCAGAGCAAAGAAAACACTTTCCAAATTTATTCCTGGAGTGTGTACCCAGGACATAGGGAAACATACACCATCACTGCACTTCCTGCCCAACATGAGTGCTGTGAATTAAATAGAAATTGGAAGTTGGACACACACACACACACACACACACACACACACACCCAACTGCTCTTTTCCCTCCACAGCTTTGAAAAAGATAGCATTTAGCCAAATTAAATTGCTTCTGGAATTTGCTATCACAGGTATGTGGAGAAGGCTTTTAAATAGCTTTATAGAGGATCAGAACATTTCATGCTGTTTCCCTGAATATGCTTAACTTTGTTACATGTGGTTTTAATGGAAAAACCCAGCATTCAAATACTTACTGAGGGTCACCCATGGGCCTCCACTCCACATAGTGATACAGTTTCTGTACATTCTTCAGCCACTCCCTCAGGATTTCTGTTGTGTTGTCAACATTGTGGTCAGTAGCTACCCTAAAGGAGGAACAGTGAATGTGCAGAGGGATTACTAAACATTCACCACCTTTCGGTCAAACAAAATCTTGAAGGGGCATCTGTTCACAGGTAACAACAGCCTCTCTGCCAATGCTTCATAGATGCACATTCGAACAGAGCATGTCCTCCATTTTGGGTCTGAAACATTCACACAAATTCCCACCAGCCAGCCATCATTGGCATCTTAAAACAATACTGAATAGGCATCAAGTGATGTTGTTCATCAGGTCAACTTCAGCAACAGAGATGTAGTGGTCTGGGACTGCAGGGGGCTTAAAGACCCGCCACTGCTTCTGCAGCAGGGTCCCAAGCCTCCAGCCTCTCAGCTCAAAAAGGGGAGCTTTTTAGCCAATCAGAAGTCGTTTTACTCTTTGGAGCCAATCAGAATGAAAAGAGGTGACAACCACTGAGGATTGGCTCCTATGGTCATTCTGGAGAAGGGGCACATGCAGAACGCAGCGGATGAGTTGTTCTGTATGTTCCAAAGCTCACTTTCAAGAGAATGGTGTGCACGTTCTGTTATGCATAATGGAACTTCAAGAAAACACAGTTTAAGCACTCCAAACCATTTGACCATGTTGTTGACGCACTCAAGAGACAATGGAGTGCGTCACCAGGGGTGAAGTCAAACGGCATTGTTATTATTGTACAGTAATCTTAAAAGGGGGTATGGTTCTGACTTTCCTTAAGGTACCCCACACTTCTGAATTTGCCACTATACTACTATGTAGCCCCACATTCAAGCTTAATCAAAATATGACAAAAATCAGAACAAAGGAGGCTAAGCTTTAGTTCAGGCATAGGCAAACTCGGCCCTCCAGGTGTTTTGGGACTACAACTCCCATCATCCCTGACCACTGGTCCTGTGAGCTAGGGATGATGGGAGTTGTAGTCCCAAAACAGCTGGAGGGCTGAGTTTTCCTGTGCCTGCTTTAGCTAAACAGGCTGCAAATATACTTCCAAATGCAATTCTTTTAATAGATCCTTCTATAAATTCATTTATTATTTTATGCTACAAAGACTGTGTGGGCTGCATTGATAATGTCCATCTGTGAGATTAAGAAAGAATACGGAATGTGAGTGATTTTCTAAACCTCATAAAGGCAGCATTTTTTGCTACTTCTTCATTAGAAGACAGGCTGACACACATCCAGGCCTGTCATTGCTGCTGGGCAATGTCTGTATGCACGGCAAGGGGAGAGAGGGTTGCGAATAGACCACGACTCACTGTAATTTCACTGTCAGAAATGTCAGAGGAGAAAGTGTTTGCCTGCAGTCACTTTGCTCTGTGTGCATATATCTGAAAACTATGCATCTGCACAACTAAACAAACAGATACTTCTGTACTTCTACAAAACAAGATGGTCCCCTCAAGAACGGTCCCTGACCTTTTCCATTGTCCATACAGTGGTACCTCAGGTTACAGACGCTTCAGGTTACACTCCACTAACCCAGAAATAGTACCTTGGATTAAGAACTTTGCTTCAGGATGAGAATAAAAATTGTGCGGCGGCGGCAGCTAAAGTGGTACCTCAGGTTAAGAACAGTTTCAGGTTAAGAATGGACCTCCAGAATGAATTAAGTTCTTAACCCGAGGTACCACTGTATACAGTACTCTGAAGCCACCTTCTCAGTTACAGCACCTTGGGTAATATTCCATTCCAGCCCTACTCAGAGTAAAGAAGTTAATAAACATGACTAACTTACAGGTAGGTAGCTGTATTGGTCTGCCATAGTCAAAACAAAATAAAAAATAAAAAAAATTCCTTCCAGTAGCACCTTAGAGACCAACTAAGTTTGTTCTTGGTATGAGCTTGAGAAGAGATGGGGAGAAATTTGAGTCAGTTCACATTTAAAGGTGAAATTACCCAATTACCCAATTCACACTTTCCAGAACAATATGCAAACCAAAATTTGGTTAGCTTTCAAGTCACAGGTCTTTGAATTTTGCAATGCAGTTTTCTAGTCAAGCTACATTTTCAAAAATGCACATGCAGGGTAAATTGTGCATTAAAATGCATATTTAGGCACCACCCCCAAACGCACATTCTGCTTGTGCGTGACCATGTTTATGCGTTGCCAATAAATAGAGGGGGGGGGGGCTTCTCAACCTCTCTCAACAGCACCCTCCCCACTTTACAAGATTCCACAAATGTGCATGGAGTCCAGGAACGTAACCCCCCCATAAGTGGAGGGATACATTTATTACGGAAAACAGCATACAAAAATGTGTTGTGTTAAGGAAAGTGGTTTGCAAAAATATGTATATCCGGAGAAATTTGCACAAAAATGGTGATGAATTTTCAAGACTTTTTTATTTAAAAATTTCACAAACTAATCCGGAGAACTGAGTGTAAGACTGGGAAATATAAGAAACAAAGAACTCAAAATTGGCAGATTCACCCATCCTTATCTGCAAATGAGTCTCATTGAATCCAATGCTACATGCCTCTAGGAAAGTATGCCTCAAACTCTTATACTGGGGAGAATGACAAAACAATTTAGTCAGTAGCAATCAATTTCAAAAATGTAAATCACCCCATTCAAGCTTGTTACATTGCCCAAGCTAGCTCTGTTCTTTATGTATTGAATTTATAAAACAAAGAGTTTTCTATGTTGCCTCACTTTACTGTATGGGAAACCAAACATAACAATGAAGGAGCTTGGAGACAATGGAACTTGCTTCTCCCAGTTAAACACCCAACAGAGCGGAGAAGGCTTCCTTACTTGACTGGATGAGACATAATGAAAGGAAACAGCACACAAGAGCCATTTTCATTGAATGGGTTACCCAGGATGAACGCAAGGCGTACACAAACAGTCTCTTCACAGAGACTCAGAATGAGCAGAGGTCATTTCTAATGTTATGTGAAAATGCGAGGATGGGTGACATGCCCAGGGTGACAAGAATGTTCCTGTTGTATATTTCTACCACAGGTGGCAGGCAGATAGCCCTGGAGGTGGGATGCAAAGAAGGTTGCACTGTGTGGGCTTTCTCTAACCTTACCCATCTGACAGCAGCATGTTTAGCGTTTCAAATCACATGCATTATCAGGGAGAGATGAACACATGCTGAACCAGTGACTCAGCATTGGCTCATAACTGGAAAATGGGCGTAAAGCTCTTCATTTTTCCACTATACACCCCCCGCTAATATGGGTTCTTCTAGTGGGGTTTCAAATGTGGAAGACAGGAGTGCCTGGCGTGCTCTGGTCCATGGGGCCACGAAGCCGGACATGACTAAACGACTAAACAACAACAACTGGAAGCATGCCACACAAGAGGACAAGTAGTTAGGCACAAGATTTCAGCCCCAAAAGGTCTTTTAAAATTGAGGGGGGGGAATCATTATTTTTTTTGTTTCAATTCATGTTTTGGATCCTCATTACCAGTGCTGTTTCCTAGAAAAAAGTGCCAGTACCCACCAAGATCCTCTTCCCCCCATTTCTCTCCCTCTCTCCCCCCCTCTCTTGTCCCCCCCACTATGTGTTCCCCTCCCCTTCTTCAACCTCTCCCCCACCTTGCCTTGTCTGCTTTTCACACCCACCCAGAATCCCACCCGCCCCTCCTCTTCCCTTCTCCTCCCTCCAGCCACCAGCCACACCTGCGCTCATCGCTAAGGCTTCCTCAGCCACAGAATGGGAAACAGTGGTGCTAGCAGCGAAGGCGGCTGCTTCCTCTCCCTTTTCTCTCTCTCCCTCTCTCTCTCCCCACAGACATGGAAAGAGTGAGCAGAGACAAAAGGGAAGTGGCGCTCATGCTCAGCCGGCCGCTCACAGCACAGTGAGGCAGGCAGTGGCATAGCAGCGCATCCGTGGGGCAGCCGAGGAGGGACGATACAACCTTTGGACTGAGAGGGAGGGCCTCCTTTCCCTCGCCACTTCAGCCTCCTGCTGTTCACATCCCCTCTTTTAGCCACGATTGCTTTCTTGCTCTCCCCACCCTCCATTTACCTTATCGCAAGATTTGAAAAGGAAAAGAAGCGCCCGTACTGCATACCGCTGAGAACCACCAGAAAAAAGCGCTGCTCGTTACATGTGAACAATGGATTCAGTGTCTATGGGTTAAATTGCCTTATGTGGCAATCTCAAAACTCTTTTGAAAACTCTTTGTTGAAATGCATTATGTGAAGAACAACAACAACAACAACAACAACAACAACAACAACAACAACAACAACAACAACATATTTATACCCCACCCATCTGGCTGGGTTTTACCAGCCACTCTGGATGGCTTCCAGCAAAATATTAAAATACAATAATTCATCAAATATTAAAAGCTTCCCTAAGCATACGAACATTTTTAAACTCTTGCAACACCATATGGGTTTTGCTGCCCATACATACAGCGCGCTATTCCACATTTACTCCCTGAACTGCTACCCTTCTCCTTACCAAAACACACACCCTACAAGTTACAAGGACCAGAGAGTCTACGTCCAAGAGATACACACACCATACCTTTAAAGCACACCTGAAGCCGCTTTCCATCTGCAAAGAACTCTGGGCACTGTGGTCTGTTAAGAGTGGCTGGGAATTCTGTGAGGGGTAAATGATGGTGCCCATAATTCTTTGAGAGAGAAAAACATGTTTTAAATGTACAGTTTATACGAAGCCTTACATGCTGCAACTGACAACCGAGATTTAGACATCTGGCCAAAACTTTTACACTATCAGAACCAGAACATTCTGGTGCAGCAAACATGGCTATCTGCCTCTACGGTTGTGTATTCAACAGAGTTTAGATCTAGATAATTCTAAACAACCCAGCCAGAAAGTTAACTAAAAAATTCCACCAACTTTCTCCCCTTTTATATTCCTGTTTTGAGCTTCTACTTCATTGCTGTTTATTTACTTTGACCCTGGTGTCGGGGGAGGGAAGAGCAGTCTATTTTGCTAGTTTTCATCCTTGAAGGAAAATTACCAAAACTTCTTACTAAAGGGAACACCGTGTGCCTTCTGCCACAGTGTGGTCCATGCAGCAGAAGCAGAGAAACATTCCCCCTAACACAAACACCAATGTGTTTTCCCCACTCCACACCCCAACTTAATAGTCATTAATCCATCACTCATGTAGGCTGGAAGGGTTGAGGGGTGGACTCAGGTAAAAATCCCCACACTCCTTATTCTAGATACAGAGAAAGGGACAGAAAGAAGCAAGTGTACACAACATAAATTTATTTAAATAGTTGTTCCCTCTCCCCAAGGGAACAGTAGTTTGGGTTAGGGTGGGGTCACTAATCCAACAGAGAAGTCTCACAATGTTCACCCTAACTATTGTGCCCTATAGTGTGAGACCCACTTCAGGGTGGTGTGAATAATGGGCAAGACTAAACATATAGGGTCTCTGGCTGTGCACATACTAGACCTTTAAAACACAGGCTTTCACTCAAAGAATTCTGGGCACTACAAAGAACACTGGATATTGCAATTCCCAGAATGACTTGGAGATTGATAGCAATGAAAGTTAAAATTGCTATGTTCCTTGAGGAACAAGTGGAATATAATTGTAATGACATATTAAATTATCAGACCTCCCCCAAGCAGGAACAGGGCAATCGTGGTGAACAGACTCTTGTTGTGATAGCCCCCTGCAAGAGATCTGCTCCAATTCCACCTTCTGTTCCAAATACCTTTTAAAATGGCTGGCAGCTGGACCAGGATACTGGGAGCTTAGGACAAGGTAAGGCTGCCATTTGTGGGCCTCCCATCCTATTGGCCCAAGGATCTCCTGGCCTGGGCTGATGGAGGCATGGTGCTGCTCTCTTGGAAGTGTTCTGAACTAGCCAGCCGCTTCCTCCGTAAACCAAAAGCACATGCAGCAGAGTATGACAGAGTCATCAGACTACCTGTTTTTTTGCTTTGATTAAATGTGTGATTGTCAAGATGGCAAACTCACTTAGGCACTCTTCTCTCACTTCACTGAGGGCTAGCGGTGGTGGAGAAAGGGAGAGGGAATGCTGATAAAAGTAAGAGAAGGAAATCTGTTCCACCACTATAGTCTAGAAAACTAGCGTGTTGCTTTATGCCTTCAGAGCCAGGTGTGCCGGGCCCTTTTCAAAGTGTAGCTTTTTTCTGGGAGGAGGAGGAATCCCCACAGGGCATTTTCCAGTCCATCAGATCAGTCTTCAGGTATGTGAAATGTCAGTGAAGATTTTCTAAAATACTATGTTGATATTTCAGTAGAATACCTTTGACAAAAAGTATTCGAAATAGGATATCCCATCTTTCAACTATAGTTTGCAGAGCAGCTTGAAAATTAACACGTGCTAATTGGTCAAAGGTTCCTAACGACAGACAGTCAAGTCATTTGCATCAGTGCAACAGAGATAATATAATAAGCAGCTATTACCAGTCCAGCTACTACTAGGAAAATGTATGCTAAGTCTCTTCCTCCATTGACTGTTCCTATTTTATGTGTAGAACTATATATCAATAGCCTGTGTACAGAGAGGAGCAACAGTTCCCTGTTTAGCTCCTTATACCACATCATGACTAGCAAGTGGGTAAAGATAATTCAAAACAGTAAAAGTTACAGAATTTTAGAAATCTGTGAACCGTGCAAATCATGCAGAAGTTAGGGTTACCTAGACATGCAATTTAAAAGTGTTGGACATATGTATACCAAGACTGCAGGTGGTGAGGCCTCAGAGTCACTGCATCGTGGATTTGGAGAGACTGTTCACAAATTCAGTTAGTCTCCTCTGTTCTGATGTCAGCTATATTCCTGTGGTGGAGCTTATTGGAAAATTACCTAGGGAGTGGACAAAGCACAGTGAGTTCTCTTTCGCCCATCTGCATTCCTAAACATGACTCTGCATTTTCCCCTTATGAAAGATACTCCTGTTTGGTGAACGGAATGACACACACACACAGAGAGAGAGAGAGATCTGTATGAGTTTGCACTGGCTGAGGCCACAGTTAGGAGATGGAGGAGGAGAAAGAATTCAATACTATGACTGCTGAGGAACGGAGATCGTTGTGACTACATTGTGGCTTTAAGGAGCTTTTTTACCTCAGGATCCTGACATTCTTGTAGAAACAGGTTGCATTTGCAGAAAGCAAAACCTGTCAGGAATATTGTGGCTTCAGAAGAGAGAATGAAAATGCTCCCTACTTGGTGAACAGGAGAATTCAGATACCACCTAATTTATCTAGAAGTGATCTGCTGATTTGGGAATGTGGGAAAAGGTAATGAAGAGTTGTAGAGTTGTACACTGCAGACGTCCTCTCTCCGAGAGTGCGATTCACCCAATGAGCTCCAGCAGTAGAAGCCCACACAAGGAATACCACTAGCACAGCAGGAGGAGACCCCTGGGCTGGCTTTGGGGAGGGTCAGAAGAACCCTCAGAACAGCCTCCAGAGGGAGGAGGAGGAGGGCGGCCTTGCAGTGGTGGAGCAAACTGTTTGGAACTACATTCAATTCCTCCCTCATAATCTCAAACGGAATTCTCAGCCTTCACACTCACATATTATTATAACTAGAGAAATGCCCAGCACCAGTTTACTGCTTCAGTAGAGCTTTCCCACCCTTCCTGGGGGTGGAGGTGAGAGCTGCTCATATATATCAGTGGAGAATCTGTAACGGGGATTTGTGGCTGGAAATGTTGTTGCAGGTCACCCCAATATCTGAGCAGTGCGAGATTCCAGGGATTCAAGACACTTACCCAGGTTTTGTGTCTCCTTCTGGAAATGTCACGCAGTGGAGACTGCGGTGTTTTTATGATATGCAGTCATATCTGTTTGCGTTCGCTTCATGTTGCAGATTTTCAGGATGCGAACGCGGCAAACCCGGAAGTGTATACTTCTGTGTTTCGCTGCACGCTTCGTGCATGCGCAGAAGCGATCTGCGTGCTCTGCACATGTGCAGAAGCGCTGTTGTGCTTCACGGATGCGCAGTAGCAGCACTCTACTTACGGACTTTTCAGGGTGCAAACGGCACCCCCAAAATGGATTGCGTTCGTAAGCAGAGGTACCACTGTATGGTTTATATATGCAACCCAAGCCTGCAATTGAGGGATTCACAGCATTAACACTCCAAAAGGGTCTTGTTTCTCCTGTAGCCACGGCCTTGGATTCAAGAACAGATTCAGCACTGTGTGCGCTCTCTCTCTCTCTCTCTCTCTCTCTCTCTGCTTGCTGCTTTGCTTCTAGGTCGCACCACAGCCAAATTCAGCTCTCCTTCAAACTCTGGGTTTCATCCTTCTCACTATCTGCGTTTGACCCGTTTGTCATCTCGCACATCTTCCTTTGTTCTCTTAATGGCCCATCACCCAGGCGATCGCCTCATCAGGAAGCTAGCCTGTCTTATATCTTAACACTTGCTGACTCCAGGGTTTCAGGAAGCTAGCCTGGCTTGATTAGCTTTTAGCACTTGCTGGATCCAGGGATCAGAAGGCTTGATTAGATTTTTATCTAATAAGAGGGGTCTGGCACCCACAAACTCAAAGCACTATTAACAGTGAGCTATATTGCAGGGTTATTGTACACTGCCTCAGATTAGAGGGATAGCAATGCTGGAATGCAAGTGAGGCCAAGTCTTACTAGTATTCTTCTGAAGTTAATGGGGGGGTAGAGCGGGGAAATGGCTCAGAGCTCCCTCCAGCCAGCTTCCAGGAGACACGCACACCCAGCCTCTGTACAATGCATATACCCAGCAGGCACACGGAGAAGGCTCACAGACTATTTATATATAGCTCTACACAAAAAATACCATATTGGCCTGAAAATAAGCCTCACTTTCCCCCCAAATTCTGACCGTGAAAAGTGTGGCTTATATTTGCGACCTTACTGTATGCAGCCAGGAGCGCAGGGCAAACGGTGCCAGGAGAGTGGCAAAGCGCCCCCCGCCCCGTGTGTAGGTCCCCGTCCTCTCCCCCAAGGCCGGGAAGGGAGAGAGCGAGGAAGGGGAAAGGCCGCTGGCAACGCAGCACAGTCTCCCCCCCCCCCGAAATGCAGCCAGGAGCAGTGAGGAAGGGAGCAGCTTATATGCAGGTATTTTGCCCCCCACCTCCAATTTTAAAAGTGTGGTTTATATTCAAGTGCGGCTTATATCCGTGTCAATGCAGTAGGAATTGTTGATGGAGAAAGAGTGACTAAAGGGAAGAGCAGCCCAGATCAGCCTCCAACCTCACTGGGCTGGTGACTCTTTCCTTAAAGAGGGAGAGGGCAGGGAACTTCACACTTCTTGCTGTGATAATGGAGTTGCTTGAATGCTCCCAAGATAATCAAGAGGTGAAACTAAACCTAGCATGCGGACTTGAGAGTCAGTGGCATCAAATCAAGAAAACCCAAGTAAGAAATGGCTGTCAGGCAGCTTTCAAGAGAGAACATCTGGTCCTCGGGGAGCAACTTTGCTTAGATTTCTTGCTGTGGAGCCCAGAGATCTAGTTGCACAGGTTTCTATGCAGCTCCCCAGATTAAAAAAAAGAGAACAGAAACTGCTTTCAAGCGTCATACAAAAGAACAGCATTGTTTGCAGTAATTGAACCAAGCTCAACTTTTCCTGGTTCATACCTTAAGCAGGTGGCACTCCACAGTAGTAAATTAAGTTGCAATCTGTTTTCAAGAAACCTGAGTTTGTCAAATGTTCCTTGCTGTTCCCTTTCTTAAAAAAAAAAAAGATAAATTACATGCTGAATGGATCCCTTTGTCTCTTCTGAGGGAAATCTGCTGCCACACATAGCACTATCTAAAATGACAACGATTAAAGTAGTAGGGTAGTATGAATGAAAGAAGATTCCCAGGTGTAACAGATCAACAGCGCAATCTTATACACATCATCCCAAATGGAAGTCACACTGAGTTCAATACTTTCAGGTGTGGGGGGGGGAAGGGGGATTTCTGCCCTAATTGCAATGATGGACCCCCCACTGTTACCTACTGTGCTGTAGCAAGTACTCGCCAAATATCAAAGTCAAATTCTTTATTGCATTAGAGTTCAGCCATAGCATAAACCCAACAGACAAAAACATCAGTACCGAATACGAACAACAGAGTACATAAGTCGCACTAAGCTGCAGACATAGCATGGCATAATAAAACTTAAATTATAATAAAACGGACAGAGCTAATATCTAAAACACCTGAGGCCGATTATCTAAAATTACTAATAGATACCAAGCAAATAGAAACCTGGGGTAGGCTCTAAAGGTTGAACTAAAACAAAATGAGGACAGTGATGATGGTCCTGATCATCACCCTGTCAAGGGAACCCTGAGTTTCAGTGCCTGCAGAATAAAAATGGCCGCTCCGCGTGAGATTTGGGGGTTTGCGTCTACTAGTAAAAATTTCAGGCAGTCATCCTTGGATATAATGGAGGACGGGATCAGGAAAAGAAGTTTGGGTCTTATTGAATCGTATAGGGGACACTGAAAAAAGAAATGTAAAAAGTCCTCTATCTCTTTCATATTGCAGGGGCTGAGGCGCTGAGGAAGGCCGTGGGTGGGGTATGGAAGCAGGCCATAGAGAAAGCTCTTCTTAATGCAGGCTCCGTCAGGTCACTCAAGTAACCGGCGAAAGATCTTACGGCCTTCACTCTAGGGAGACACATTGAGAGGCCGGCTGCCCTAAATGCAGTGGTGGATCCCCCACTGTTACCGACTGTTCTTTAGCAAGCGCTTGCCAAATATTACAGCTCATGGGCGTAGCCAGGACTTTCGTTAGTGGGAGCTGAACCACCATGATTGGTCAGTTAGTTAAGTATTTCTATTGTTTTACTTGATGGGGGGGGCAGATGCCCCCCCGCCCCCCCCCCTTGGCTACGCCCATGTCGCAACCATACAGCAGTGAATGTGAAATGGAGCCACAACCATCTTGAAATCACTCTCAGATATACATCTCACTTTTAAGAGCTGCAACAAAAAGGAGATCCAAACTGGACATTTCTTCTTCTTCATGGGAAACTAAAGAACCAAACAAGAATGGAATGGAAGAGATTAAGGCACTTGCTTCATTCCCAATGCTAGCAATTTGCCTTTTCTTTAAAAAGCCTTCTTTCCAGCCTACTGCAGAAATTCAGTACAATTATGTGAGGGCAGCCAAAATGTGAGCATGTGATGGATTCGAGTTACTGAACTGTAATGATCTCCTAAAAATTGCATCGGGGGGAAGAGGAAAGGTTGGCACATATACCAGAAATTCCCAAAGTTTGTGTCAGGACAGAAGCCTTGATACATGCACAAGCATGTATTGAAAAAAATATTACAATGGTACCTTGGTTTGTAGACAGTCTGGTTTGCATACGTTTTGGATTAAAAACACGTCAAACCCAGAAGTGCGTGTCCCGGTTTGCAAACTTTTTTTGGATCACAACCCTTGCTTGCTTGCTTGCTTGCTTTTTTTGGATTACGAACAAAAAAATTTTGGAGGCCCCATTGGCGAAAGCGCGCCTCGGGTTACAACCTGTTTTGGTTTACAAACGGACCTCTGGAACAGATTATGGTTATAAACCAAGGTGGCTGCACTTGCCCTTTTTATGTTCAGCAACACTTAGCCCATTTTGCCATGTTTTTAAAAACTTTTTTAATCATGTGCTTTAGTGAGATGAAAAAGGAGCAGGGAAAAGAGGGGCAGGTCCAACTAATGTGTTTCAAGTTAATACTTGAAGTTATTGTTGAGTCAAGTTGTTATAGTACTATTGCTCTGGGGAGGAATGTCTGCCATATCCTGCAAGTCAAGTTGCAACTCTCTGATCACAAAAGGGCGACCAGACGGAAGAGGGGATTTATAGCAGGGCTATAAATAGAGATAGAGCACTGTAATTTGGAAAGACAGAGAGTGCATGATTACTTCTGACCATCAGAAAGTAACATGCTAGGCTATGAGCTCTCTTGCCTTCATATCAGTGTTAGAAATTGATATATGAAAGCTAGGAGCTAAAGGGCAGTTTAAACCAAGGTTAGGGGCACAACAACGGAATGTCTAGGTACGCTTTTTCATATCAAGAATACAAAGCTGAAAATGAATGAACTGCAGCTAAAATATTATGTTCCTTTTTCACATGCTCTAGTCCAGTGTTTTTCAACCTTTTTTGGGCAAAGGCACACTTGTTTCATGAAAAAAATCACGAGGCACACCACCATTAGAAAATGTTAAAAAATTTAACTCTGTGCCTATATTGACTATATATAAAGTAATTTTCCCACGGCACACCAGGCAACATCTCGCGGCACACTAGTGTGCCGCGGAACAGTGGTTGAAAAACACTGCTCTAGTCCTCCCCTTACCCACCCCCTAATATTCTGAAGAGGGTCTCTTCTCCATTCTTCAGAGAGTGGCTGGAAGTGGGGAGGCAGAAAAAGGTCATTCTTTCCTTCCACTCTGCAGTTTTAATTTGAAATCTTAGGCGCAGTACTGCGCCCAGAGCTCAGAAATTCCCTGTTGCAAAATGTGCCTAGAACAATGGGAGTCTCAAACACTGCTTAATATGAAATACATATACATGCATACATACTGCAAATGCTTTGCTAAGGTGACCAAAATATTGCATTCAGAAAAGGCTGAATTCTACGGCCTAGTCTAAATTATGCTAAATTTGCAAAACCTCTCTTAAAGGTAAAGGGACCCCTGACCATTAAGTTCAGTCGTGTCCGACTCTGGGGTTGTGGCGCTCATCTCGCATTACTGGCCGAGGGAGCCGGCATACAGCTTCTGGGTCATGTGGCCAGCATGACTAAGCCACTTCTGGCGAACCAGAGCAGCGCATGGAAACGCCGTTTACCTTCCCGCCGGAGCAGTACCTATTTATCTACTTGAACTTTGATGTGCTTTCGAACTCCTAGGTGGGCAGAAGCTGGGACAGAGCAACGGGAGCTCACCCCTTGTGGGGATTTGAACTGCCGACCTTCTGATCGGCAAGCCCTAGGCTCTGTGGTTTAACCCACAGCGCCACCCACGTCTTTATTCCCTCTCTTACTTCTACGTAATTTATTCATAAGGAAAAGCAAGAACTGAATGAGGCAAGAACTACAAAAGAACTCCTGCTCCAGAGGGCAAGACCTGAACCAAAGGATTCAAGTTACAAGAAAGGAGATTCCAGCTGAACACCAGGAAGAACTTTCTAATGGTAAAAGCTGTTCAACAGTGGACTCCCTTGGAAGGTGGTGGACCCTCCTTCACTGGAAGTTTTTAAGCAGAGGCTAGGTGGCTTTTTGTCATGGATGCCATGGGAGCGGAGTTTCCTGCACTGCAGAGGATTAGACTAGATCAGTGTTTTTCAACCTTTTTTGGGCAAAGGCACACTTGTTTCATGAAAAAAATCACAAGGCACACCACCATTAGAAAATGTTAAAAAAATTAACTCTGTGCCTATATTGACTATATAAAAAGTAATTCTCTTGAATTTTTCAATTTTTCCCACGGCACACCAGGCAACATCTCGTGGCACACTAGTGTGCCGCGGAACAGTGGTTGAAAAACACTGAACTAGATGACCACCAGGATTCCTTCCAACTTTACAGTTTTACGATTCTATGAGGCATTGAAAAGTCTACAGTCTTCTGCTTTATTTAAGCAATCATTTTTCTGCCTCAGGAATTCACTAAGCATTGGTCACAGGCTTTCAAGTATATTTTCATGCCCGTAACTGCTAGTAATCCTTGCTTGGGGATGGATCCAACTAAGTAGTTGTACTAGCAGGAGGCAGCACAAGCCCTCCTGCTACTGCGACAGGACTCCCCCCCCCACCGTGCCTCCTGCAGCCAACCCCCCCCCATTAGCTTTGAAGGGTCTCCTACCTCCAGAACAGGGCATACCTGTAGGGGAGGGAAGTGAGATTTATGTTAGTGCAAAGTTGAATTCCTCCCTTTTTATTTAATTAAAAGCAAAGTCATCCGATTTACAGAGCTGTGTGTGCGCCTGCTGTGTTTTTGTGGGTTGAATTCTGGGCAGTACTGAGTATTCTCCAGCTTTGATACTCCCCTTGAAATTAGCACACTCAACATAGGCAAAATTTGGGGAGGGATGCAGTGCAGAATATTCACCTGCCCAGCATTTCCGCTGTAGTCAAATTCCCTTTTCCTCTGGCAGCATCATCATCTTAGTCTTTCAATTTTGATACCCCACCTTTGTATGGGCAACCTATCCAGAGTTAGTGATCTGACTCGGTTGCCCTCTTCCTGCCTCTGTTCCTTCTCCCTCTCCTTGTTTTCTAAAGTTCTTTGATGGCATGAGAACAGCCTACAGTGTCCTAATCAGTTAGGAGGAAGAGATAGTGATGAATACCTTCTTTGATAGGGACCCAGGTGGCGCTGTGGGTTAAACCACAGAGTCTAGGGCTTGCTGATCAGAAGGTCGGCAGTTCGAATCCCTGCCACCGGGTGAGCTCCCGTTGCTCGGTCCCAGCTCCTGCCCACCTAGTAGTTCAAAAGCACGTCAAAGTGCAAGTAGATAAATAGATACCGCTCCGGCGGGAAGGTAAATGGCATTTCCGTGTGCTGCTCTGGTTTGCCAGAAGTGGCTTTGTCATGCTGGCCACATGACCTGGAAGCTGTACACCGGCTCCCTTGACCAGTAAAGCGAGATGAGCACTGCAGCCCCAGAGTCGGACACAACTAGACCTGATGGTCAGGGGTCCCTTTACCTTTTACCTTCTTTAATGCGGGGCCAGGCCATGCAAACTGAGGCTACCTGGGGGAGTCATGCTTGCTTGGTATGTATATATTGCTTCCTGTTTAGGATAAAACCTTTAATATTCTCACTCACTTGCGTTTTCTATTACTTCTGAATCTCATTTTAAAAGAACCACCTTGCATTTGACAAGACAACCTTTCAACGAACGATTCTCAAACAAAATTTCTAATTTTCTTTTCCCTCACATAGTTCACCCATCTGATTTTATTTAAGGACATCGTTGAGTCTTCATGCATGGCGCTGCATTGAGGCATTATGGACAGATCATATTGGCCACTACACCCATTCTGATTAAATGGCCACAGGGGCAAATGATGCAGAGGATGAAAATGATGCAGATGCGGTATTAAAACAATTCCGCCGCCCCACCTCCCCCCCCCCAAAAAGGAAAGCATTGATGAAATTCACTCAAATAGGTTTTAGAAGAGAGCCTATTTTCATATATTTTCTACCCAACCGGTATTTACACAAGCATTTTTTAAGGTCAGTGTTTATTTCTGGCATCAGTTGTGAGTTTTGATTTATTTTTCATTGCTCAGAAACATTGATCTTTGAGAAGAGGGGAGGAAAAACGTGTAAAGGATTAAGTGTACTGTTCACATAGCACAGAGATACTAGGTCAAATAAAAAGCAAGATTACACACTGATCCATATCAATTGTTAACAGCTTTATTTATTTTAAAAAGTGACATAGTGGAATGTTTCAGGCTTAGTTACTTCTATTTTTGTGGGGGCATATTTATTTTCTGATAGCTGAGCTTTTACACCGCAATAGCTACTTTGTGATGACACATCATCTTAGACAGGCTAACGATTTAATACGTTTTTAGCCTAGGAGGTTTGAGCTGATGGGAAAACTGCATGGTAAAAGGTTCCAGGGAACACAGGGAATAAAAATTAGGGCCATTACAGATTTCCGATAACATCTCTAAGTCTGCACCTTGTGAACTAAACTGGCCTCTTTAGAAATAACAATAATATAAAAATGTTGTTATTTTTGAAGTGGGGTCTGAAGTTCAATACTAGCCAAGTAGCAGGATTGGCCTGGTTCGCCTGATACGATAAGCCAAACTATACTCACTGGGACCGTGCAAATCTACAAGATCACAGATAAGAGTTCATATATTCTGAAAGAAAGGAGAGGAAACATGGCAGAAGAAAGAGTGGCAGAAAGGGTTTAGAAAAAGCTACATGATATAGATAACACAGAACAGCCTTCAACCACCTGCTGCCTGCCCTGACTAGCGGTGGGGTCAGCTTTAATATGCAAGATCCATTTTCAGTCAACGATTAAAGTTTGCAACCCTGGCAGGACTTTTTTATACTTTCACTGATCAACAACTGAAAAAAAAATCAACACAGAAAATGGGTGTGTGGGAGAGACAAGTAAGATTTTTTTAGAGAAGGTAAGGTTAGCCATGCTTTGCGCGCTCTCTCTCAAGCCCACCCAACTCCAGATATCAGCCTGGTTTGGTGAATTCTAACCAGCAAGCATCCCATCAAAGAAAATTTCCACCTTAGGCACTTTAAAAACACGCGCGCACACACACACACACACACACAAAAACACACACCGGGGCAGGGTACTACAGTTTGCTCCTGACATGTTTTTACAGATCCAGCAGCATGCAATGAAGTTCATAAATTTTGGGGAACAATGAGCATGGCCTGAAGGCAGACTTGTAAGAAAGATTTTATGAAGTCAGTCTTAACAAGCACTTAGCAAGAGTGCAACACTGCGTGTCCTAGAGTGTCTGAGTTCTCAGTCTCAAGGGTTGTGAACACAAGGGATACTGTGGCACTTCTGCATTAGTGTCACAAGAGCCAAGAATTTAGTGGACACAGTGCCAGATTTGGATAGGAGACACTTTGGTTCAAATTTCTACTCATCCACTCAGTGGGTGAATTTGGACTAGAAACTGACCAAGTATGGATATCATGTCTCACAGCCATATCATGGGTTGGGCATCAGGAGCACACATACTGCCCGGCACCTCTCTTCCCCATTTGTTTGGGTATTTCCTCTCTCAGTGGGGATAACTACCATTACAGCCACAAAACAAAATAGGAAATTCTTTCCAGTAGCACCTTAGAGACCAACTGAGTTTGTTCTTGGTATGAGCTTTCGTGTGCATGCACACTTCTTCAGATGCAAAACAACCACTCACATCTGCACCAACCTTTATGGCAAATTAAATGACAGCTAACTCATACCCCTGTTTGTAAGCTTTCTTCTAGCTATAGTGAGACTAATGAAACCTGCCAGGACTTCCTATCTGGGCCCAAAAGCCATCCTGCTCAAGCCACCCAGTTGCTCTACACCTGACATCATAAATGACACCGTATGCATAGGGCAGGTAAAGAAATGTTTGGCCCAAATGGAAGTTTGCAAAACCCCTGCAAAGCTGTTCACCAGGGTGTGCAAAACACTGTGCCTCTGCCTGAAGTGTTTAATTTCAAACTGTGTGAGCGGAAATGGGTCACCTGAGGCCATCATGACATCAGGTGAGTCAAAGGTCAGTAGCCCCACCCATCTGTCAAACGTGGCCCTTGGGGACTGGAGGAGATAAAGATACAGCTTGCCAGTCTGATTGAATTCACTACCCCTTGACTATGGTTTCAAAATAATTCGGCACCAACTGAAGTCAACAAAAGCAATATCCTTAAAATAATCAATATGCGACTAGCTCCTAGGACAATTTTTTTAAACTATCTAAGTCAGGGGTAGGCAACCTAAGGCCCGGGTGCTGGATGCGGCCCAATCGCCTTCTCAATCCGGCCCACGGATGGTCCAGGAATCAAGTAGTAGAATCATCAGTAGAATGTCTCCTTTTATTTAAAATGCATCTCTGGGTTATTTGTGGGGCATAGGAATTCGTTCATATTTTTTTTCCAGAATATAGTCCGGCCCACCACATGGCCTGAGGGACGGTGGACTGGCCCACGGCTGAAAAAGGTTGCTGACCCCTGATCTAAGTGACCAAATTATAAAGAGCTGGCGTGCAATTTGTTAACCACAGCATGAGTGTTGTTAGCCAAAAACTATCACTGAATATCTTTGTTTCTCTCAGTTATGAAAGGAATGCCCACTTTGGGCTGCTTCTGAACCCCCTTGACTTTTAGGGTCCCCCCCCCATATATCTTTGTGTACTTCTGCAAACCTAAGAACTCCCTCTTGTGCATTCATGGTACTACTTTGGATACGAAAAGGCCTGCCTTGGAGAATGAGTTTACAGTTATGTAGTATGCAGGATGGTGCATTTTGTCAGTTTTATTTTTGTCTGCCTCAAGAGTTTCAACCCGCAGGCATGAGACATGTCTGTGGCAACCTGTTTGGCTCATTCTCTCAGTCGGTGACTGGTAAACAGTTACTTCTGTTGGCAGTTACAGGGTGGAAAAGAGAATAACTTCATTTTGAATTCGAATGCAGTCTTGGAGAGTGGCCAGAGAACGCACAATTCCCTTGACTCTTTTAAACATTTCCCTTCTTTTACCCAAAATGGCTGGCCTCCTGCAATGCTTTCTCAACATGACAAATGGCAGCATTCACTAATCTGGCACCATTATCCCTGATCATTAGCCATGCTAGCTGTGGCTCATGGCAGTTGTAGTCCAAAACATCTGGAGAGCATCATTTCAGCAAAGGCTGACATATGGAAGCAACCACACTGCATTCAACCCACACCTGTTTTCCCTCTCCATGGCCAAACGTGCAAGGAGATGCCAGCTGTGGGTAGCTCCGATTGTGGTGTCACTAAGAAACCTCCCCCTTCTCAATTCTCAGAGCAGTTTTACACTTGGGGAGGCAGAGTGCATTAAAAAGTGAACAAATGAACAAATAAATTAATAGTACCTTTTTAAGTTTTAAAAGGTGAGCAACTTTCTAAAGCATGGAGGCAAGCCAAAGATGAATGGCTGAACCAGCATTCCGTTCTCTTGACAGGTTCATCATGTATGAATCAAAATCACAAAGCTTAGAGGAAATGAAGCTCATGTTATGGCCAAGACTTCCTTTAGGGTGGTTTCTTTTATCTAAGATTTGGAACCAAACATCTTCTAATAAAAATATCTAGCTAGCTAGTTTCACCAATAGTGAATCCAATACAGAATTTAGACTCCTGTCAAATGTTTGACATTCTCAGGTGTAGTTTCTGACTTTTCTGGTTATAATGAAATGTTTTTGAAAGAATGCCAAAGTCTTCCCCAAGGTGGTGGCAGTGGTGTCTTGCGACTGGTTGCCTGCACTGAGTTCCAGCAAGGTCTGCTGGCTGTCTGGTAAACACCACTTCCTTATAATCTAGCAACTACCAACCTCAAATGTTCCCAACTTTTCCCAAACTTCTAGAACTGAGCCAGATTTAAGAGTGTCATGGCCCTGGTGCTACATGGATTGTGAAATGGGCCTCATGTATGCTCTCCTGCTTGCAGTTAAGGACAGATCTGTCTTAGGAAGATTCCCATTACAAGAAAATGCCACTGACCAAACAAAACCTCTCTTGACCTGTCCAAGAAGCCCTCCGTCAAATGCAGGTATGTGAAGAGAAATTCTGGCAATAAATTTATTTTGCATGAATGATTCCAAGCTGGAGACTACCAAGCAGACAGCTATGACTTCATTGGCCTGAAATACCAGCTCACTGGGAAGATGATTCTGTTTTATGAGCACAACAACCAGACACATGGATGCCAAAAAGGAATCACCAAACATACAGTACATCTTCCATTCTCATCAGTATAATCTCCAGATTAGCCTGGACTTTATTAAGAAAAATATATGGCAAGTGAATGTAAAGTGCTCAATACAGCTAAGATTTTCATGTAGTCAGACCATTTCTGAACCAGATTTTGTACTTTCAGATGAGTAATTTGATGGTCTCCGGTTCCAGGAAAAAAATGTTCAACAAAACATATTAGGGCAATTATTACCCTCGTGTGAGCTACAGAAAATGACCTTTGCCAGGTTGTTCCAGTAACCGGATACTGTTTATATAAAAAAAAATCGAAATAAAAAAGCTGTCTGAAAGAATTTATTGCTCAGGGCTCACACAGCCCATTATAAAAGTGTTCATAAATGTAACGACAGACTTACTTAGGAGATTAGACAAATCCAAATAACTCCTGCTGCCATACCCTGCAATAGTCATTCTAAAGGGGAAACTGCAGAGAGAGGCCAACCAATATTGACTTTTGGAAGAATATTAACACCCAGTCTAAAATCTTAACAATTAACCATTCAAATACTGTACTGTACTGCCATTTATGGACACTGCTTCTCTCTCTCTGAAACTGAGGCAAAAGCAACATGTTTGGCAGAGATCCTGCTTAACCATTCTCCCTACATACAACCCTCTTCCTCAGACGCTTTCTCTTTCAAATGCACATCCAGGTATGTGGCTGGTGGGGGAGAAAGAAGGGTTAAAAGCAGCGGTGCAAGGGATGTGCAGGTTCCCAAGCATCTACCCTTCCAAACGTGTCATTTTACCCCAAATCAACAATACTACACAATACACCTGTTTTCTACCTGCCTCCCTGCCTGCTTTCTGGGCAAGCAGAGTCAGCAGGACCTTGGATCCTCTGCTCAAGTGGTCATCATCTGTCCGTGCAGCAGCGGCTTCTACGTTTTTGGTGTTGCAAGCTATTATTTGGCCACTATGCATTAAATTAAGAACAGATTGCTGCCATGTGCAACTTTTGCTTGCTGAGATACCAAAAGAGGATGAGGGAGCCAAAAACATTCCTTTAGCGCCTAAGTTTAGCCAGACAGGAAAAAAGATAGTGTCTGGGTTATCATCATACATACAAAATATATCATTTTTCTTTTTGGGGGTGCATGAATGAGATGACTAGACCCTTCCTATACTTTGTGGGGAGGGGAACCAAATCCTAATTAGGGCTAGGTGCAAATGCCATTTTATTTTTAAATTCTGCACCAGTGGACTTGATTGTAGAATTCAGCCTAACTATCAGGAGAGAAAACCACCCCCATTTCTCTGTAGATGGTTTTTCTTTTCCTTCTCCTCCTCTGTGATTCTGCAGGAGATAACAGCATCGGAAAAGTGGTGTTTCTACCTTCTGCAAAAGCCCAACACAGAGGCAGGCAGCCACCCACTGCCCCATGTGCAAGCCACAAGAAGGGGTGGGCCACTGGTGACCATGCTTATGCACTGCCAATTTCACCACGTGAAGCAATATCATCTAGAGCAATGTGAAAATTATTGAGGGTCCTGGTGGAAAACTTAATATTGCTGTAGCAACGGTAATGTGCTGTGCTAGATTCTGTGTGGTCTTCAATTGTATTATTATTGCTTCTTCATATATTCAACTTTATTGCACTGTATTACAATTGGAATTCCACAGAATTGGAATTTCACAGAATTCAGTTTGTGACATATTGCAGGATATTGAGAAGGCTGCCTGCCACCTGATAAAACAACAGGAAGAACGTCCATATGTGCCTTGAGGAAAGAGGGTCACTAAAAAGCCATACATATTTAGTTATGCAAAACAACCACATTTAGCCTTTAACTGACCCCTGAATAAGGAACATCATCGATATTCACTGACTCAAAGAGAGGAAATTACAGCAAATGCAAACATTATTTTTTTAAAAAAGCATCACTGCAAAGGACGGAAATTGCAGCTCAACCCTCTCAAAATACTAGACAATTGACTTTAGGCTTCCCATGCCCTATGGCACAACCATGGTCTTCTCCATGGACTCTCCTGGGTTTGGTCTGGGCTATACTCCACTGCAGAACTGTGTACAATTAATTTGGGGAAATCCCATTAGCTCCTGAAAACTATCAAGGAAGACTGGTACAGATAATGCTTTCCAGCAGCACCTTAGAGACCAACTGAGTTTGTTCTTGGTATGTTATTATACCAAGAACAAACTCAGTTGGTCTCTAAGGTGCTACTGGAAAGATTTTTTTTTATTTTGTTTCGACTATGGCAGACCAACACGGCTACCTACCTGTAACAGATAATGCTAACACTTCACTGAGACTGGTAAAACAAGTGATACAGAGGTACCGCGGTTTTTGAACGTCTCTGTTGATGAGAGTTTCAGAACTCGAATGCCGTAAACCTGGAAGTAAATGCTTCGGTTTCCGAACATGCCTTGGAAGTCAAACAGGAAACGCAGCTTCCGCTGAGTGCAAAACCCTGAAGCCTAGCTGTCAGCTATTGAATTTCAGTTTTCGAACGTTTCGGAACTCGAATGGTCTTCCAGAACAGATTACGTTCAAAAACTGAGGTACCACTGTACCAAAATTGCAAAGTAATTGAAAACAAGTTCTGCAGTTGGAGAGTTACTTGAGAAAACAAAACTAAAGCTACAAAAGGCCAGTGTGGATATGTTCTTTTTTATTCGTCTTCTCTGCACCTAGCCACAGGAATTGTGCACTGCAGCTACTACCCATTATCCATTCCAATGTCCGTCTTTTCTCTCCACAAGCAAAGAGTTGTTCAACCTTCGGAGAAGCAAAGACGTATCTCTCAACCCAATCTCTCCTACAACAGTAGAGACTAGCGGGAAGCCAGCTGTTTCCTACAAAGCCGCCACCTCTTCTTCTCTCCTGGGGTTCCTGTGGTCTTCTCAGAGTGCAAGGCCAACAGTAAAAGGTGCAATAGGACATAGCACTGACATACAGTAGGCAGTGATAGGGACATCTGCGCCTGCTACCCGTTCTGCCATGCTGCTTTCTCAGGCGTAAAGGGAAAATAAATAGTGATGCTGTTTGAACTCACTCCACCAAAACTATAATTCAGTAAAACATGTGAATGGTTTAATAATATATTTATCTTATTCTTTTTTATAGTTCTATTAAGAACACCTCGTCATAAGATGGAATTACATACCACCTGGACTTCTGTCAACATTGTCTTTATGGTTCTAATGCTATAGCTGTACTTCATCCAAGTGTTCAGGATACAGTACTCTCGTGGGCATATTAATGGTCTATAAGATGTTGACAGTGGGTAATTTAAATACCTATATACTTGAGTATAAGCCGAAAAAGCTGCCCTCGGCTTATACTCGAGTGAGGCGGGCGGTGGGGACGGCGAGAAAGAAGCCCTTTCTCTTTGTTTGTGCCGCCACCCGCTCTCCCCAGTCAACCATTCCTTAAGAAGCGTACAAGAACAGCGGTTCTTTACTCTCCCCAGGCAGCTCGTTCCATTCCTGAACTGCTTGCATAAATGCAAACTTGGCAAAGGAGGAAGAGGAAGGAGCAGCCCAAAGGGCTGCTTTCGGGCTGCTTGTTCCTCCTCCTCCTCCACAGCGGCAAAGGTGAACCGGCTTATACTTGAGTCAATAAGCTTTCCCAGGTTTTTGTAGGAAAATTAGGTGCCTCGGTTTATATTTGGGTCGGCTTATAATCGGGTATATACAGTAAGTCATCCTGGTGATTTTTTTAAAGCCACAGAACCTTTAAAAGCAGCCTCCATACTCCTAAAACTGCAGGTAATGGGGAAAGAAATATTCTGCTCGCATTTTTAGAAAATACATCAATGCAAATTTCTTTTGAGGACCAATGGTACAAGAAAAGGCTTTGCTCTCTCCAACTTCAAAGCTCACTATCATTAATGAGCATCTTTCCTTCTTAAGACAGTCCTACTTTTAGAAAAAGAACAACTAAGCACATGAATGCTCTTTCTGTTTATATTTTACTGTTGTGACCTTGCATACTTCACATTCATCTCCAAGGGAACATTTCCAAGTTCCTAATTAATAATGTGCTGCCATCATACACCTCATTACACTTGCCATTTGCATGCAAAACAGGTGCTCTTCCTCTGTGTTATAGGTGCTCCAATGAACTTCTTGGTGCAGCAGCAATCAAACAGGGTTGCCACTTTTACAAGGATTCTAACAATGGGGGCCGAATAGACTTGAGCATGTCCAGGTTTCTTTTTAAGAGAATGCTTCCTCACCTGTCTAGAGGCTGTCCTGATGCCCAAATTTGTTTAGTTTTAATTGCATTTTTATTGGACATTGCTATCCATTTAAAATCCCTTTGAGACTCCTTTTGTGTGAAGCAAAATGTAAGGATAAATCCATACCACACTTTCAACAACATTTGTAATATATTTATTCCATGTTATCTATATCACTCTCTAGGGAATCCAAAAAAAATTCAGTACAAACTGAAGACAGTTTCACGATGGTCGTGCAATGGCATTAGAAAAGTCACATTGTGAACAAATTTGGGGGGTGGCTAGTGCTGGTTCTGTTCAGAAAATAAAGACACAGCATCTTTGGTTGTCCCAGAACAGAGAGACTGTAGTGGTAAAGGAAGATCTATAACACCAAGTAACATAAAAATCTTCATTAAACTACGCAAAGGACTGTGCACCAAAAAGGCATCAAACCCAAGTATTATAATGCTCTCAATATTACTGCACATTGCTGGTTTCTAGTGTAGGATTTTTCATGGTGACTCACCTACGAACACATAGGCTGGTGAACCTGTTTGCTAATGAACGCTGCTCTCAGCCCCATACAAAGGACTGCAGCATGAAGAAGAAGCCTAAATTAAAATCACATGCTGAGCTCAGAAAACCCTGTCTGCTGCCCTCACAGATATGGCCGTCACGTTTACTCCCATGGATTGCAGGGGATGCAGTTCTACTTGGGTTGCTTCTTACAGTCCATCATGTGAACCCTCCTTTATAGCTTCATCCACAGCCTGAGAGCTATTGTTTTAATTTTTTCATTTAAATGACATCCTGATGTAGAAACTTTCACTGCTTTAATTAATTCACCCAATAAAAATATTAAAAGGCCCATTTCCCATGTGGTGCCACTGGTACAGGGAACCTACAACCACATGGCAAGCCTTTCTTCTACAACACTTAACCATATGAAAAGATAAATGCCTCTTTCACGCTTACTCACTCTGGAATATGCTAAAAGATGATAATCTGTATCCTATCCTCCCATTGCGGCATAATGTTCCTTTTATCCCTTTTTCTCCTGGAAGACACTTCACTTCCTTTTGGGTGTCCCCACCTTGGCATTTTCACCAACAAATCAGTACAAGACATCTGGGGTGTGAAGACTTCAGGCTTGTGAAATCTACTTTATTTTTTCCCTAGAACCTCAAGACCCACTACTAGCTGAAACCATGTGAAAAACAGTGGCTTAGAAAGGGAGGCCGGCAGACATACACTTACTAGGTTTTTTTTTTAATACACTGTGCCTTTAAAACACATTCTCAACGCTTTCTCACCCTCAGATAATTCTGGGGATCATAGTTTTACAGTTCCCAGCAACCCTTAACAAAACACAGTGGCCAGAATTCTTTGAGGGAAATAAAGTGTTACAAATGTGCTTTGAAGGCATAGTGTGTACACAGGGTAGAACCAGACATCTTCAAGGGTCCGGACAGCCCAGGAACCTGTTCTTAGAACTGAGATCACGTACATGCATTTCACACAAAAATCCCATTCCTGCTTCCCTCTCCTAGTCCCCAAAGCCCTCCTCATTTCAGCAGCCTAGTTGCAGGCGGAAGGGGGTTAGGATTTTCTCTTGTTTAACAACTGGGAGTTGGTTATTTCCTGAAAATCACCCAGATACCCACCAGTAGATCCCAACCCCCTCCTGCCCACCTGTGCAATGGATTGAGACTATTGAAAGAAAGAAGGTCCTTTGGAACCACGTCTACCTTTTGAGGCTATTTAGCACTTTGTAACAAACTTGCCATGAGACAGGGATTACGAGATGCACAACTTAAATCACTCCACCACTTATGATGTAGTTGGATATTATGGTCTGGCTTTTGGCAAGTTGCCAGTCTGCAACCATACACAGTGGGAGGGGGGAATCATACTGGAACATGTGTTTGTTTTTTTTAATTTGGGAAACAATTTAAAGCACAGGTGTGAACAATAACCCCCTGCAATAAACCCCACTAAGTTATTTCGAAGAGTGACAGCCACTGTAGCTTTTGTTTGGAAACTCTGCCACTCCTCCTTCACTGCCTACCCCCAACTCCTTAGAGTTAGCCAAGGGCCAATCCTTCCTTCTACCGCATGTGCCCTGCCCTCCCAAACACATGGCTTAGAGATCTAGTTGCCTCTTGCTTGCGCTTAATGCTTCTGGAGACAGTCGTACAGCTACTGTATTCCAACTGGGGGCGAGGAGAGGGGGGAACTGCTGCTGTGATTTCAGTCTCCCACGGAAACCCAAGAGAACAAGCCAAGGTGATGTTCAGTGGGGTTTCTGTGACAGACATAACTGAATGATGAAGTGGCACTCGCAAATAGACACAGCTCCCTCTTGGCAGGGACAGAAAACACACACAAACTAACGGCTTCCAAGAAATCTCTCCCTATGCAAAAGCAACAGCTGCAAAAGCCTAGTTATTAATAAATTGCTGGGGGACAACCAGGTACTGCAGTTAGAGCGTGCAAAAAAGGGGTTATAATTTTTCCATCTCATTCAATTGAAAGCTGCTTAGTAGCAACAGCTTGCCAAACCCAATTCCAGAAGCCTTGCTGAGCGCTGACGTCCGCCTTCCCCCTTCCTTTTGCTGCAGATCTTGAATCTATGCAGCCATGACGAATCTAAATGGGCTTCTGAGCCACAAGGATTCCCCTCATCTGTCTTGTGCTTCCTGTATGCAGTCACTGCTGCAGACGGCAAGATTAAGTCCCAATTTTATAATCATGCACGTTCTGTTACACTCCTCGTATATGCCAGTGAACCTGTGCAAATTTACTCAGACGCAAGTCCCAGTGAGTTCAGTGGAGTTGCTCTCAAATACAGAGGATTACAAACTGCAACTTTAGATTTTCCTCCCCGCCCGCTTGGTTGTGCCTCTTGCATCTCACCTCCTTCCACCTTCCATCTTTAACAGCAGCATCCTATGCAGGCACCAACAGGTGATAAAAAATATTGCTTCCATCACAGGGCGAAAATTTTCATCTGTGGGTTTCTGCAGACCCATCTTCAGCTAATGGCACAGGAGCAGACCTGGTAGAACTTTGCCCGCTTGATCAGTTGGCAACCTTGCCTGCAAACTCCCCCCAACCCATAGGCCGCCGCCCACCGGTACGTTTTCCTCCATGCACCACCTTGATGCAACTACCCGGAAACTTTTCTCTCTCTCCGCCAACCTCCGGCGTTTGCAAGGCTGCTCTCCGTGGCCGGGGATGAGGTCACTTCGGTCTCCCCCCAGTGAGTCCTCTCCGGCGGCGCCTTTAGCCAACTTACCATAGGGCGATCCTGTTCTTGGGGTACCGCAGCCTCTCCACGCAGCCGAGGAAATGGGGCAGGGAGTGGGCAGCGTTCCTGGCGAGGACGGCGAGGAAGACGGTGGGCTTCTGCAAGGCGGATTCCGGCAGGGGATCCGGACTGAGCGGCTCCCGCGTGCAGCTGCCCCCTGGAAGCCCCTGGAAGACTAAGGAGAGGGGCAGAAGCAGCAGCAGCAGGATCCGGGAAGGGCTGCGAGAGAGGTCGAGGGTGGCAGCAGCAGCCATGTTTCGGGGGGGGGGGGGACGGACCCCAAGCAAGTCCGGCTGCTCTTCGGGCGGGGGCAGAGGAGAGTCTCTTCTGGCAGTGCGCGTACCTGGAGAACAGGCTGGAAAGGAGAGGAGAGGAGAGGAGAGGAGACCGGGCTGCCGCTGCCCGCCCGCCCGCCGCGCATACGCGCTTCTCCTTTTTGGATTTGCTCCAAGAGGAGGAGGAGGAGGAGGGGGCTGTGCCTTCTCTGCAAAAGGTGCTGCCTGGGCGGCGGCGGCGGCAAACCTTTCAGCTCGTGGAGCAAGTAGAAACAAGAATCGCGTGCTCCTCCTCTCTTTGGATATTCCCTCCTCTACCGGCGACCTCCCAAACGACCAGAGAGCTTTTGAAGAAGCACATTTGCAAAACTAAGTGTCTTAGTAATCATAAGTAATGCTAAGAAGGGATAGGTTCGTACAAGCATTTCAGATGTTCTACTGGGCTCGGATTGCACCGCGCACACTTCGAATGAATGCTAGTGGACACGTGAACGCAATTTGGTGGTGGAATTCTGTAGGCTACCATTTCACGCGACCGGTGGCTCAGTGGCTGTTTTCTTTTGAGATTCTCACGACGACTAAGAGCTCCATGCATGTCGGAGAAAAGAGGTCACCACACTGTCCTTTCACTGATGAGCTAGTGCACTACAAGTAGGGAGCTTTTTACCTGGGGGAAGAATTTAAAAAATGACACAGGGGTCAGAAGTTGTGATCCAGAATTCTGCCCCTTGTAGCACAATCCTCTTTATGCATGTGTACTTGCAAGGAAGTCTTACTAACTTCAACAGAAACAAAATAGAAAATTCTTTTCAGTAGCACCTTAGAGACCAACTGTGTTTGTTCTTGGTATGTGCTTTCGTGTGCATGCACACTTCTTCAGATTCACTGAAACAGAGGTCACCAGATCCTTAAATATAGTGAGAGAGTGGGGAGGGGTATTACTCAGAAGGGTGGTGGGAAGGGGTGATTGGCTGGTGGGTGTGGAAAACCTGTGGATGACTGTTAAGGACTGCAATGAGTCCTAAAGGAAAAAGCAAGGGGTGAGATGGCTAAAGATAGCTTGGTCATGTATAATGAGATAAGAATCCAATGTCTTTGTTCAGACCAGGTTTCTCCATGGTTTTGAGTTTGGTAATGAGTTGCAATTCAGCAACTTCTCTTTCCGAAATTGCTTTGTATTAAGACAGCTACTTTGAGATCTTGTATAGAATGTCCTGGGAGATTGAAGTGTTCTCCTACTGGTTTCTCTGTCTTGTGATTCCTGATATCAGATTTATGTCCATATATCCTTTGGCGTAGCTACGGTTTGGCCTGGTTGTCCAATATAGAGAGCTGAAGGAAGGAATTTTTAAATTATTTTTTATTTTGCTTTTGACAAAGTCCCCCATGATATTCTAAGCTGGTAAAATGTGGGTTGAACAAGCTAACTGTTAGGTGGGTTTGTAGCTGGTGGGTTACAACAATATAAAAATGCAAGCTTGAAATAAGTGAGAACAATTTACAGTCGGAAGAATAGGTAGCACCTGGTTGCAGCCTATCAGGAGAGGGGCGTTGACCTGCAAAGTGGGACACCTGCTATGGAGACCCTCTCTGAAGGTAGAGGCCTCCTGCTCTGGCTGCCCTGCTAGCAGTGAGGGCACAAAGGAGCCATTCTGGGGGGTTGCCAGGCGTGGAGGGCAAAAGGCTTTGGTTCCACCAGGATGCCCAGAAAGCCTTGGAACTGGGGTGGTTGTCTTGCTGAGATAGCCCCCCACCCCCACCCCTCCATCCTTTGGCATCGGGGTGGGTGGGTGGGGGCTCTGAGCAAACTGACATTTCAACTAATGAACCAAGGAAGGCCGAGGAAGAGAAACCAGTGGAGTGCTGTCCCCAAATCTATGAGGGAATCAGTGGAGTTGGAGAAATACTGAGTCTATGCAGCTAACTGAAGATGGATCCCAAACTCCTGCCCAATTCATCATCTCCCACGGACCAGGTGGAAAAATGGCCTTGTGGGCCAAAGTTAAGCAGACCGCTGGAGAGGTTCACTTTGACCCACAAATTGGAGGATCCCCGTTTGGCTGCCTGGGATTTGCAGCCATTTGTGTCACAGGGCCTGGGTTCCAGTGTCCCTGGAGACGCCAGAGAATTCCGATGCGATGCTTCAGAAAAAAAGAATGTTGAGGCAGTTGAGCGGACTCTGCCAATATGGAGGTAGGCACAGGGGCGTACCCAGGATCAAAACTGGGGGGTGGGGGCAAGCCATGGTCATTCAGGTTGTGACATTTCAGCACAAGTGAATGAAACCAAAATTTTAAGAAAATTATATATAATTATAGCAGTGCTTTATTACGGTAGTTATTACAATGATTTGCTTGAAAAAATTAATTTTTATTCTAGTTAAATGTCTTATACCAGGGGTGGCCAACTCCCAAGAGACTGTGATCTACTTTCAGAATTAAAATCTGGCAGTGATCTACCCCTGTTTTTTGGGGGTTCAGCTCAAAGTTGTTGTTCTTTATTGGGATGAGGAATGCCCCGGTTTTAGGAGTTTGGCTCAAAGTTGTTGAGGGTGACCTTTTTTGGGGGGCTGCCCCAATACTTTTCTTACGGGGGGACAACAGAAACTTTTAGAGATTTCTTTGGAGAGAGTTGCATAAAAGCACTCACAAATCTGTACGCTGCACAAACTCCAAAATGATGATTCTTCTGCACGGGCCCTCAGAAAAATGTCATTTTTCAGAGTTAATATCTCATTTTCAAGATATGTTTTGCACAATGAGTAATTTGTACTGATAATGACTACAATTTTTTAAATGTCCAAATCAGAAATGAATGGAAATGACATGTACTCTACAATTAATTCATTTTTTTTGAAGTCGCCAAATCTTTTTTCTAACTCCAGAATAACAGAATCAATTTCGGCCACATACCATATTTTTCGCTCCATAAGGTGCACCTGGCCGTAAGATGCAACTAGTTTTCAGAGGAGGAAAACAAGGGAAAAAAACATTCTGAATCAAATGTTGTACTAACTAAACTATTTAATAAACTACCAGTATATCAGAATAATATTTCAACAATGTAAAGTGAACAGCAGTCAACAGTGCCATTAAGAACCACCATCACTGTCATTAACAAATGAGGAGAGACTTTATCCCCTAGTAAGGGGGGGGGGGCAGACAATAAATATGTGAGCTTCCCACATCGAGTCCCTTAGCTCAGTATGGTTTGGACCTACGCAATTACTTTAATAAAGGCAAAAGAAGTGGGACTTTCTTCTTTTTTGTTCATTACAGAGAGCTCTGGGGGCTTTCATATGAGGTAGGAATGAGGGAGGAATCTGATTCAATTTCCATTTAAAGTCAAACCTACCTACCAGTAATTCACATCTTCCCCAAATGTTCATCTTGCTGCTGCTGCCGCCGCCTCCTCCTCCTGAGTAGTAATAAATGCTACCGTACTTTCACAGAGGGAAGGCTGGGGAGTGGGGTGGCGGAGGGAGGGAGGGAGGCTTGGGAAAGAAGCTTCACACTTGCATCCTAAGCCTCTGCACTTCTGCAGGGATCGCTCTCCGGCCGTGGACGCTTGGGAGGTGCCAGCCAGCCACCTGGCACGCATGCAGAGGAAGGGGAGGCAGCTGGCTTCGTGGCTCCAAAGGGACAGGATCCGCTTACACAGGTAAGAACTCTTTGCCTTGCCATCCTGCGCAACACACACACTCACTCACTCACACACACACAGAGTGTCCGTTTCGGCAAGAGCTCTCCCAGTAATTGCCCATTGTTGTCGAGATTTTGGGAGTGGGAGAAAGATAAGAGTTGGAGAGCTTTTTACAGGGGGAGAGCTTTATTCCCCTTTTAGGCTGCTGTTCACTAAGGAACCCAAGATCTACCCGCGATCTACCAGGAACTTCCTCGCAATCGACCTGTTGGCCACTCCTGTCTTATACTAATATCATTTTTCTTGGGTTTGAAGAAAACTTGTTCAAAACTTTCGTTTCAATCCAGACCCCATCCACATCCATTATTAAAAAAATAAAGGAAAAACGCACAGATTACCTGAAACAGCTGGCAGCAGGCTCGGGAATGGGCGGCTGCTGCAAATGGCGCTGAGCCAGCTCAGCCCAGCCCTCTTCCTGCTCTCAGCCATGCAGAGCTGCATCCCCCATATGTTGTTGGACTCCAGCTCCCATCATCCCTAATCACAGGCCACACTGGCTGGGGCTGATGGAAGCTGGGGGTTTTTGCGCCCTAGGCGAGATCACCTTCTGGCACCCCCCATCGTTCTGCATACTTCGTGCATGCACAGGAGCACTCCATTGCGTCATGTGCACGCACAGAAGCAGCGCTCTACTTACAGACTTTTCGGGGTGCAAACAGCACCCCGGAATGGATTGCGTCCGTAAGTAGAGGTACCACTGTATTTAAAATATTTATGCACCTGCCCTTACATTCAAAATTCCCAAGACAGTTTATAAGAACTAATACAAATTCCTTTAAAAACTGTAATAGGCAGTATTGAAAACGATCTATGTGCAGGGGGTTAGGCAGAGGTTAATAAAGCCTGGGGAGATAAAAAGGTCTTTAGAAGGAAAAGGATGAATGAGTAAAAGCTTATTTATTTGGCACAGAGAGCATTGCCATACTCAACTGTGAAATAAGCATTGATCCTCCTTCCCTGCTTGCTCCACAGAGCTGTGAGTGCCATGCAGCCTGCCCTGTGCCCACTAGGCCAACCTGTTGCAGCGATGGACTCTGTTTTGTTAGCAGTGAAGTTTCATCTGCCAGTCTGGTGGGCCTCTGTAGTGTGGTCTAGTGGTTAGAGGATCAAGATGAGCAGTGTTCAAAGCCACTCATAGACCCAGTCTCTTAGCCTAACCCAGGGGTCAGCAAACCTTTTCAGCAGCAAACTGTCCCTCAGACCTTGTGGGGGGCCAGACTATAATTTGAAAATAAAAAAATCAACTAATTCCTATGCCCCACAAATAACCCAGAGATGCATTTTAAATAAAAACACACATTCTACTCATGTAAAAACAACAGGCAGACCCCCCCCCAAATAACATAGAGATGCATTTTAAATAAAAGGACACATTCTACTCATGTAAAAACACGCTGATTCCCGGACCGTCCGTGGGCCAGATTTAAAGGCGATTGGGCCAGATCCAGCCCCTGGGCCTTAGTTTGCCTACCCATGGCCTAACCTCTTCTATAGGCCTGTTGCACAGATAATGGGGGAAAGGAAAATGTATGGGGAGGGAAAGATGAGATAGACACCTAACAAATTACTAAATGCATAGGATGGGAAGGGTGAACTCTCATCCTTGGCCTCAGGCAGCAAAATGTCCTGCACTAGCCCTCAGGGGAACAGCTCAGCTGGTAGAGTAGGAGACTTTCAATCTCAGGCTTGTGGGCTTGAGCCCCATGCTGGATAAAAGGGGGGTACTTGGACCAACTCTACAATTCCATGAAATGCACAAGCCCCATTGATTGTCACCACCACCCCAGATTTCACCAAAGAAAGCTTCCTTACTGCTTTCAGAAAGCAGTAGCCAAGGGAAGTGTCATTGACTGGGTCCCCTCTCTGGGTCTCTGCCTGGGGGCCAAGGAGATGGGAAAAGGGAATGAAGGGGCAGCAGATGACAGGCTGAAGACAATAAAAGGCAAGAAAGCGACAAAGGAATGAGGGGAGGGGAGAAAAGAAAAGTTGAGTGAGGAAAATGGCAATGGCGCAAGAAAGGAGGTAAAGTATGATGGGTGGAGTGGAGAAGGCTGAAGGAAATATATCTGGGGCTGGGGTGGAAGAAATGGAAAGGACGCAAAGAGGAGCAGGAAAGGAGGAAGGGAAAGGGACAGAAAGCGAACGAGAATCAGGAGGAGGCTGAAGGAGACCGGCAGCGCAAAAGGAAGGGAATATGAGGAGCGAGGGGAGAGAAAAAGGGCAAGAAGGGGAAGGGGCGAAGGCACGCAGGCACCCGATGGAGGGGCAACGGCGAGAGAGAGAGAGAGAGAGAGAGAGAGAGAGAGAGAGAGAGAGAGAGAGAGAGAGAAAGAGAGACGGCCAGGTGGGGAGGGAGGGAGGCTGAGGCAGGCGCGAGAGGGAAGAGCGAAGCCTGACGCAGCGGTGGCAGCACAGTAAACAGAACCGTCGCAGCCCGCAGCTGTGCACGCACGACAGGCGCTGCCTTGGGCAAGGGGGGGCAAAGGGAGGAACTCGGGCGGCGGGGACAGCAGCCTCCTGCTTCTCCACTGCCTTCCCTCCTTCTCCGCTCCGGGCAGCCCAGGCTGAGGCTCCTCTCGCCCGGCGCCGATCATTTTTGCTTCTGGGGGGGCAGCTGGCTTCTAGGGGGGGCAGCTGCCCCCTTCTGCCCCCCCTGGGTACGCCCATAGTAGGCATTATAAACGCATCACCCCAGAATTAGCATTTTCCCTAGGACAGGGGTCCCCAAACTAAGACAAAGGGGCCAGATGTGGCCCAGTCGCCTTCTAAATGTGGCCCGCGCGCTATCCGGGAATCAGCGTGTTTTTACATGAGTCGAATGTGTCCTTTTATTTAAAATGCATCTCTGGGTTGTTTGTGGGGCATAGGAATTTGTTCATGTTTTCTTTCAAAATATAGTCCGGCCCCCCACAAGGTCTAGGACAGTGGTGGCGAACCTATGGCACGCATGCCAGATTTGGCACGCAGAGCCCTCACTGCTGGCACGCGCACCATCGGCCCATCCGTGCTGTTGTTGTTGTTTTTCCCCCAGGCTTGTGTCCGCTGTTGAAACCTTCAACTTTTTTTTTTTTTTTTGCTAGTCGCTGGAAATTGTGTTCGGCGATTGATCTGTTTTTCAATTCGCTGCGTCAGTAGTTGTTTCTGATTGGGCATAACAGCGTTCTTTTTTTAACCCTTATTGTGCTGTGTGTGGTTTTTTTTGGCGCTTTGGCAGACGATGATGTCGGCGCTGCATGTTAATTCCAGCGAAGGTATTATTTGTCATTTATTTCTGTTCTCTCCCCCCCAAAAAAGCTCAGCAGCTTTGGGGCGCCCCCCCAAAGCAAAGCCATTTTTGTGCGACCCCCCCCCCAAAAAAGCTCAACAAGTTTGGGCACTTTGTGATAAATAAGTGGGGTTTGGTTTACAGTTTGGGCACTCGGTCTCTAAAAGGTTCGCCACCACTGGTCTAGGATGTCCCTATTTTCCCTGGAGATTTTTTAATAATAATAATAATAATAATAATAATAATAATAATAATAATAATAATAATAATAATAATAATAATTTTTATTACTTTTCATTTGCAGACTCTCCATGACGATGTCTCTCTCGCCCCCACCCCCCTCCCTGAAGATATCCCTCTCCCCCCCAGCCCCCCCAATCCTCAGGATGTCCCCCTCCCCCCCAGCCCCCCCAATCCTAAGGATGTCCCCCTCCCCCCCAGCCCCCCCAATCCTCAGGATGTCCCCCTCCCCCCAGAGTCCCCCCCAGAGTCCCCCTCCACTATTCTCCAACCCTTCTGCTCCCTCTCCCTTCGGCCCACCCCCGAATTTGCCCCCTACCCCCCCAAAATCACCCCCGAATTTGCCCCCTACCCCCCCAAAATCACCCCTGAATTTGCCCCCTACCCCCCCGAAATTACCCCTGAATTTGCCCCCTACCCCCCTGAAATTCTACCCCTCCCCCAATGTGCCCCCTCCCTCCCTGAAACTTTCCCACCAAATGCCCCCTTGCCCCTGATAACCTCCCTGAATCCGCCCCCTCGCTCCCTCAAACGTGCCCGCCCAATGCCCTCTCCCCCCCTTAAACGGTTCCGCCCAATGCCCCCTCCCCCCCTCCCTCCCTCCCTCCCCCAGCCTGCCCCCTCCCTCCCTCAAACGTCCCTGCCCAATGCCCCCTCCCCCCCTCACTCCCTCCCCCAGCCGGCCCCCTCCCTCCCTCAAACGTCCCTGCCCAATGCCCCCTCCCCCCTCCCTCCCTCCCCCAGCCTGCCCCCCCTCCCTCAAACGTGTCTGCCCAATGCCCCCTCCCCCCTCCCTCCCTCCCCCAGCCTGCCCCCCCTCCCTCAAACGTCCCTGCCCAATGCCCCCTCCCCCCCTCACTCCCTCCCCCAGCCGGCCCCCTCCCTCCCTCAAACGTCCCTGCCCAATGCCCCCTCCCCCCCTCACTCCCTCCCCCAGCCTGCTTCCTCCCTCCCTCAAATGTCCCTGCCCAATGCCCCCTCCCCCCTCCCTCCCTCCCCCAGCCGGCCCCCTCCTTCCCTCAAATGTCCCTGCCCAATGCCCCCTCCCCCCCTCACTCACTCCCCCAGCCGGCCCCCTCCCTCCCTCAAACGTCCCTGCCCAATGCCCCCTCCCCCCCTCACTCACTCCCCCAGCCGGCCCCCTCCCTCCCTCAAACGTCCCTGCCCAATGCCCCCTCCCCCCCTCCCTCCCTCCCCCAGCCGGCCCCCTCCCTCCCTCAAACGTCCCTGCCCAATGCCCCCTCCCCCCCCTCCCTCCCTCCCCCAGCCTCCCCCCTCCCTCCCTCAAACGTCCCTGCCCAATGCCCCCTCCCCCCCTCCCTCCCTCCCCCAGCCGGCCCCCTCCCTCCCTCAAACGTCCCTGCCCAATGCCCCCTCTCCCCCTCCCTCCCTCCCCCAGCCTGTCCCCTCCCTCCCTCAAACGTCCCTGCCCAATGCCCCCTCCCCCCCTCCCTCCCTCCCCCAGGCTGCCCCATCCGCCCCCCATCCACATCATCCGCTTCCCCCCCAACCACACGCCAGAACATTGGTCCGAATACGGTGAGTCTCACCGTAAGCTGGCAGGGGAAAAGAGGAGCCAGGAGGGGTATTTTCAGGAGAGAAAATCCTTAAGCGCTTCTCTCCAAGGGGGTTTCACCTGCAGCACCCTGTAATGTGATTTTCTCTTTCTGGCAGACTAATAAGTGTGCGACAACAGCTTTTACGGGGACCCCTCAGCGCCTTCAGGACGAAGCGGGCCGGCTCCATCAGCAACACCGCCATGACGTCCAAGCGGGCCCGCGACCGGCTCTACGGCACCCGCATTTTATGATTCTAAGTGGCAAAGCAGTCTAGAAGAGATGTGAATGCAGTTTCATTCCAGCAAAATAAAAACCAAACCTCTTTTACGCAATTAGAGCAGGTAGCTTACCAAAACCTTTCTCTTCATGAATTTGTAAAAAAAACACACACCTTTGCATAGAGAATTTATGTGGTCCTTTTTGTGGTACTTGGAGGGTACAGGTTGTACAGAGAGCAAGCACAGTGGGACTTAAGTTTAGGCATGTATGCGACAGTAACACCCATCCCTGGCAAGATAAAAGCAACCTATTTAACTGTGAAAGAGCTTTGTACAACAATGAAAGGGTTTCCTCTTCCTTAGCACATCCAAAGGAGTAAGTGGAAAGGGAACACTTTAGTTAGTGACGCTGCTCTCTGCTCTTCCACCCAGCCAGAGGAGATTTCGGTTGCAAACCACATGACTGGAAATCTCAACTTGGTCGCAAGGGGGGCACTCACTCCTGAATTGCACAAAGCAGCTGACGACTGGTTAGTTTTGAACGCTGCGCGGGACGCAGATAAATTGCATGATAATGGCTTTATTCTAACACTGCAATCCTGAACACACTTACTAGGGACAGGAATAAACGCTATTGACCAGAATGTGGTTTGTTTCTGACAGAAGCATGCATAGTATTGTGCTGTACAATGAAGACCTCTGTAAGAGGTGAGGGGTTGTTTTTTTAGCCTTTTATGTGTAATGTGTATTTTCTTCTTTGCTCTTTTAGGTAGTGGATGGAGCCTTTCCTTCATGTTGAATGTCTACTTTTCGGACTGATTGCTAAACTACTATGGCCTGTCGAAGAGCAGGAAATCACATGCAGTTCCTCTCCTCCATGTGTTCTTCCATGGTGAACTGTCATAAATCTCCATCACGTTCAAGTAAAATTCATAGCATTTGCATGGTGTCGGACTTTTTTTATCCAAACATGGGAGGAGTGGAAAGCCACATCTACCAATTGTCACAGTGCCTAATTGAAAGAGGACACCAAGTTATCATTGTCACTCATGCGTATGAAGACCGTAAAGGCATTCGTTACCTCACCAATGGACTGAAAGTCTATTATTTGCCATTAAGAGTCATGTGCAACGCGCTTGCTGATTAGTTTATCCGGACGCGTAGGGACGCTTTTAAGGGGACCCCTCAGCGCCTTCAGCGTTCCGTTCCGAGGTGAACGAAGCGGGCCGGCTCCATCAGCGACACCGCCATGACGTCCAAGCGGGCCCGCGACCGGCTCTACGGCACCCGCTGCTGCTGCTGCCATGTCCGCACCGGCACTATCATCCTGGGCACTTGGCACATGGTAGTGAATCTGTTGATGGGCATTTTGCTGACTGTTGAAGTTGCTCACCCTAATACTGTGCCAACAGTGGATTATATCCAATCTGAAATCATTGGTAGCTACTATCCCTCTGAGAGGGTGGCTGAAAATGCATGTGTTCTCTTTGCTGTCTCGCTCCTCATGTTCACAAGAAGTGCTCTGATGGTGTATGGAGCAATTGCTCATCGAGTTGGCTGGCTGATTCCATTCTTCTGTTACCAGCTCTTTGACTTTGTTCTCAGCTGTCTGGTGGCTAGAAGTTCCTGGACATACTTGCCAAGAATAAAGGACTACCTGGATCAGCTGCCAGAGTTTCCGTACAAAGATGACCTCCTTTCCCTTGATTCAAGCTGTCTTCTGTTCACTGTTCTGGTGTTTTTTGCCTTGGTGATCATCTTGAAGGTCTACCTCATGAACTGTGTGTGGAATTGCTATAAATACATTTGCAACAGAAACTCGCCTGAGATCGCAGTGCACCCTGCATTTGAAGCACCTCCGCAGTATGTCCTGCCAACCTATGAAATGGCAGTAAAGATGCCGGAGAAGGAACCTCCACCTCCTTACATACCTGCCTGAAGAAAACTGAAAACTTGTGGTCGAACACCCGTACCAGCTTCACTTTTTTATATTGCCAGACTGCTTTAATATTCAGGGCTTTAGGTGCAAAGCCACATGGTTGAGAGGCATTTGATATAACCTTACTAAAATCCATATGAAAATCACCCCCCGCCAGTAGTTTTTAATCTCATTGATCATCTCAATCATCTTACACAGTTATGCCTTAGGGTTTAATTCTGCAAGTACCTCTATATTTGTATATAACTTCATTCATATGCATTTACGTTTTCATTTAATTTGATAAATAAGGATTAGGATCCGACGTAGGTGTTCACATGATCAGGTATTTTACAGATACGGATTAGTTCTGAAGGACAATCTGATCAGTTGGCAAGATAACAGCTTGTGTTTTTCTTCATTTATATTGTAGTGGGAAGTTCAGATGTGGTATATGACAGATGTGGTATATTTACTTGCACTTTCTCTTAGCTTTCTTTATTGTTATTCAATGCCTTGAAACAGTATGTTCAGGAAGCCTAAAGCTGGCACTAATTTGAAGTTTTTCCTATATGCTGTGAATGCAGCAAAAGTGCAGCAAGAAATTACATTTGTGTCAGTTGCATGCTTCCAATCTGTGTGCATCTCCATCTTTGTTTATAAATGATGTTTAATAAAATCTTGTTAAAAAAATAAAAAATAAAAAGTCATGTACAACCAGTCTACTGCAACAACTCTCTTCCATAGCCTGCCTCTGCTCAGGTATATATTTGTACGTGAAAGAGTCACCATTGTCCATGCCCATAGTTTGTTTTCTGCTATGGCTCATGATGCCCTGTTCCATGCCAAGACAATGCAACTTTGGACAGTTTTTACAGACCATTCCCTTTTTGGATTTGCTGATGTTAGTTCGGTGCTTACAAACAAACTCTTGACTGTATCGCTATGTGATACAAACCACATCATATGTGGTCATATAGCAAGGAAAATACTGTGTTGAGAGCAGCACTGAATCCTGAAATAGTTTCTGTCATTTCTAATGCCGTTGATCCTACTGACTTCACTCCAGATGTATCTAGAAGAGATAAAAGCACAATAACTGTTGTTGTTGTGAGCAGGCTCGTATATAGAAAAGGTAATGAGATCCAAAATATACGTTGCACTTCATGTTGCTTCTTTCTAATGCTATAGAGTTGATCAGAAATTGCCTTTCTGTTTGTATCTACCTTTTAAATGCACTTAAGTTTTGCTGCATGATATTATGGCTGGTTTTATTATTATTTTATTATTTACTAAATTTGTCAGTTCTTTTATCTTACCCAGGGAAGCCCAAAGTGACTTACAGCCAAACAAAAAGGCAACAAACCCCACACACAGATGCAATAAAGCAGAGAGAAAAGAGAAATACCTGTACATTAAAAGCATCTCACCCACTTCTAAAAGGTCACATATAGTTGAACACCAAAGACCTGGTTATAGAAGAAAGTTTCTACCTGGCGCCTAAATATTTTAAGACCTGGCAAGTATAAAATCCAGTTTAGATCTGTGGCGGACCGCATGCAGTTGCATGTGGATTCACATGCTGTTTGGCAGGAACTGTGTGGGGCTGCCACTTTTAACAAGTGAAATACAGGTGAGGCTGCTGTGAATTCATGGATCATGATGACCTGAGCAAGAGCTATTGTTGCAGGTAGAGGGCCTAGAAGAAGAGTCATAATGCATACAGTTGGCTTTGTTCAAACATGCAAACACATAAAATAAAAAGGAATGTTGTGAGATATAGGGGTGCCTAAACCAAAAACCTAGGATAGGCAACAAATTCAGAGCAAAGCGTAATAAAAAGACATTTGCCCATTAACTCTTTCTAGCAGACATATTTATTTATCTTCAGCACTGGCACCATGCCACCTCATGGCTTCCAGTCTTGTGTTACATGGGAGTAAGTTCTCTTGAACACAGAAGGGCTTACTTTTGAGTAAACAGGTTTTCTAGTGCAACTGCTCAAGACACTTTATCTTCTCTTGCTCTTAAGTTTTGGGTGGGCCATATGATTGTTGTCCACTTCCCAAAAAGCAGCTTTTGCACAAAGGCTTGTAGTGTAGCAGATACTTAAAAATCAGGTACCACTGAGGTCCAACAGCAGTAATAAGGCTCAGGGCAGGTGAGGATCACATGCCTCTGCAAGTGGAGAGGCATAGCTGCTCAGCTGGAGCAAACCCAGACATGTCCATCCAGATTGGAAAGATAAAAGAAAAGCAAGCCAGAGACTCTGGGTCTACTCAGATTTCTCCTTGATGGACGATGACTTGGCTGCTTTGGGGAACTCCACTGGATGGTGACTTTGGGACTGACCGCAGGTGTTCCAACCCTGGACCTTCTGCAGAGGTGTGATCCTGACCTTACAGATTGACTTCTCTGTATTGGGCCTGGACTGTATGACAATGCTCTAGTGTTGCTCTTGGGACCATGTGCACTATCAGGACTCGCCTCTGGGTACACCAGGATTCAGGACAGGATTCAGGATTCAGGTGTATCACCCTTTCCAGTGCTAAAGGATTAAAATGTGTTTGCTCCTTCCCCCCTTTTGTCTAATTAAAATGAAATATAAAAAATCCCAGTGTACATGTGAACAGGGACTGTTTCTTCAGTCCCAAAAAATCAATGGAAGAAAGCTTGTTTTTATTATTACCATAAGAGCCAACTCCTAGGGGCCAAAGCCCCTTCGGGCCCCACATAAAATATTTGAGGGGGCTGCCCCCCATTGATGGGCATTGCCATTCAAGTGGTGTGTATGTGCCATGTTTTGTGATTGATTATGCAGGGCAGGGATTACCTCCCCCCCCCCCAATATTTTATTCAAGCAGAGCCTGCAATAAACCCAGATGCCAACTTTGCTGCCACATAAACCCAGACAACACCATTACTGGCCCCAACAACATCAAACATACCATCTCAGGAGTATTTAATTGCTCACCTTCTAACATTGTGTATGCCATCAAATGCCAACAGTGCACAAACAGGCCAAACCCTACGCCAAAGGATAAATGGACATAAATCTGATATCAGGAATCACAAGACAGAGAAACCAGTAGGAGAACACTTAAGTCTCCCAGGACATTCTATACAAGATCTCAAAGTAGCTGTCTTAATACAAAGGAATTTCAGAAATAGACTGGAAAGAGAAGTTGCTGAATTGCAACTCATTACCAAACTCAAAACCATGGAGAGACCTGGTCTGAACAAAGACATTGGATTCTTATCTCATTATACATGACCAAGCTATCTTTAGCCATCTCACCCCTTGCCTTTCCCTGCAAGACTAATTGCAGCCATTAAGAGTCGTCAACAGGTTTTCCACACCTATCAGCTGATCACCCATTCCCACCACCCTTCTGAGTAATACCCCTCCCCACTCCCTCACTATATTTAAGGATCTGGTGACTTCTGTTTCAGTGTATCTGAAGAAGTGTGCATGCACACAAAAGCTCATACCAAGAACAAACACAGTTGGTCTCTAAGGTGCTACTGAAAAGAATTTTCTATTTTGTTTCGACTATGGCAGACCAACACGGCTACCCACCTGTAACTGTAACTTCAACAGAATTTACTCCCACAGGTAGGCATATAGGACTGCAAGAGTGACCGAGACATTGTGGACTCAATGGCTAAGGATTATAATATACTTTCCCTGCACTGAGGTTGCAATCCCATGCACATTGCAAGCCCCAATGAACTCATGGTTCTGTAAGGATGTGATTATGGATGATTCCCATCAACCTGTTTATTGAACATACATCCTGATACGTTTGTAGGGAAACTAGACAGTGGTTGCTGTTTAATGAGCATTCACTCTTAATTTGTCTGTAGAGATTTTGTGTTTGGTTGTTGGGAATCACTGCTTCCAGGAAGCATGCATGGCATTGGCCTGCAGTACTTGTCTAGCTAAGCCCACCTACCCAGTCTACTCCCTGCTAGAAAGCAATCATAATCTAGAGCAGAGCTTTCCAAATTTTTCATGTTGGTGACACGCTTTTTTCTCTAGCAAACTGGAGGAGAAACTAACCCCTTTCTAGCCCTGTGAGGAGCGTGGGGAGTGTTTGTGCGACAGACCGACACACTGCGGCCGACACACTACTAATGTGTCGTAACACACAGTTTGGAAAGCACTGATCTACAGTTTATAGCCCAATCCTATGCATGCATACCCAATGCATTCACCCAAACAAATGTAATTAGGACTGCAGAGTAAGTGCAGCTGGATAACTCCAAGCAAATGACCCGAGAATTTTGATTAAGAAGGAAGCATCTCCCCACAACCATCCACCGAGTTCCATGAGGCTCCCAGTTAAGCCTGTATAGAATTGCAGACTAAGATTCAGATTTCTGTGGAACCACTAAAATATTTGGCAGTCCTTGCAACAGGAAGCAGATGTATGGGACAGTTCCTTCAAGAAACAGTAGCATGTTTTCATTCTTCTCACTATGTTTTCAATAAATGGCACTCAGAAGCCAAAAAGGAGCCTTTTCAGAGTTGTCAATTTGTGGGATTATTTTTAGGAGGCACTTAGTAAGATCACACTTCTAGAATTTCTTTCATGAAACACAAAACTGAGTGAACTAAACAACCTGCTTCACTTTTTGTGGAAGTAGTAAAGTCTGCTGCAGTGACAGGGCTTGACAGATGTTTGTTATTTATTTATTATGCTCTTTCTCAAGTTGAACTCAGAGCAGTTCAAAAATTGTTCATGGGCAGCTTTGCACCATCCTCTTCATCCTCAGGTGGAGAAGACCTATTTATCTATAGCAGTAAAGCTGTCAGTATCCAGAGTTACTAGTGTCTAATCAACTAGGAATCTTTTGGCTCAGAACTTTCCTCTGCCATGAAATTCAGCAGACAGAATTAAGGAAGACACTTTGCAGCATGGGCACAAGAATAATAATAATGACCCATGGAAACAAGCTGCTGAGAAAATGTATGTGAAATGTACACTCAAGAGGCAGATCATACAGCAATGAGGCATTGATGTTAAGAGCATGCATCTTCAACCATTTCAGACCCGCAACACCCTTTTAACCCAAGCATGCATTTGGAGACCCCTTTCTGAATATTTTACCATATATTTGCATAGTGGTATTGTAGCCTTATTGCAGACCTTTCCGTTAACCTTGGGTTCTTTGTTGCACCCGGGGGGGGGTGAGGGAGAAAGGAGTCAAAAAAAGACACTGAGGATTTGAAATAGAGAAAGAGTTTTTTATTCCTGTCATTTAGAATGGCAGGAAGGCACCCGCGTGATAATTCACAGCGAACTGCCCCGAGCATCAGTTGCATACAGTTTATATAATCTTCAAACCCCTCTTTCCCCCTCCCCAGGAATCTGCTTCTTGCACGTCACACCATTAGTACCATCCTTGAAAATTCCTGTCTCACACTCTTATCTCAAAGTGGGGGTTAAGCAGCCCCTGGCTGCCCCTGGTACCTCCCGCCTTTCCCTAAGAATTATCCTGTCTCTGGCTATCTGGCAACTCTCACATCCCTCGGCCAGGAATTCCTGTGCCATCCAGGGAAGGGGCGCTCCAGGGAAGGGGCGCTTTTCATTGACTAATGATATGCCAGCGAATAAAGGTATGCACTAACAGAATAAGTTGCACAAAGAGAGCTTACAGAAAAAGCAAAATATTATACCAATAACATAGAAATATTAAAAAGGCCATGCAAATAGTATCAAATAAAAGGGGCTACAGACAAAAGCCAAAGTTTTACAAACTCAGGTAAAGTCTAAATACCATTTATAGTGAGGCTAGGAATGCTACACATCAGTAGAAGCTACATGTCAAATAAAAGAACTTAAAAAGCATGAGAGAGAGAGACAAAGAATCTCAGTTTAAAAGACTTAAAAGGGAGAAAGAAGGAAGGTAAAAAAGGGGACTTAAGAGAGACTTACATAGAGAAAGGAAAGTCAATTAAAAGGACTTAATTGCATAGGGAACAAGGTAAAAGGGGAACTTACATCAGGCTTTCCAGGAGGCTTTCAATATATAATCACAGAATAGAATCATAGGATTGGAAAAGACCACAAGGGCCATCCAGTCCAACCCCCTGCCAAGCAGGAAACACCATCAAAGCATGCCTAACAAATGGCTATCAAGTCTCTGCTTAAAGACCTCCAAAGAAGGAGTCTCTCCTTGGTAGCAAATTAAAAGACTGTCTTTCAGAAGAAGAAGCTACCTGTATTCAGGGAGAAGGGTCTCTTTCTTTTCCAGAAAAGGAAGATTTTCAGCCCAGAAATCCAGTTCAAAATTAAAAGCTCTCTCTCTCTCTCTCTGTTCAGAGACTGTCCTTCAGAGAAAACCAAATGCGCGGCTCTGAGCCACTAAAAAAAAACACCTGACTTTCAGTTCAGCGAAAGTTGAAAGCTCTAGCCAAAAAGAATGCCATGCAGTACCAGGAGAAAGAGATAAGGGGAGGAAGCCCCCTCCCTTAGCTGCCCGCTTCTGGATTAACAGTATGTCAGTAAAGAATGCATTAGCAGACAAGCTCTTAACTAAAAACTTTTTTTCCCCCAACTTATACAGAGAGAGAGAAAGCTAACCAAGAAAGCTTGGTTACAAACAGACTTATAAACTTATAAACTAGAGAATTAAAACTCTCCCTCTTCAGTATTGCTCCTGTTGTGAGCCACCTTAGATCAGGCTGCAACCCACTAGGTCTCAACTTAACAGTTAAGTATATTAAGTGTATATAATCTGTTAAAGTGTTAAGCGTATAATCTGTCAGTTTTTTTTTTTTTGGTTTTTTTTTAAGGCATAGCACAGATTTGGGATGGGGGACTGGTGAAGCTACAGATGTTTTAAGTGCTGCTGTTTTATGTTTGTAAAAATCAAATACACCAGCTTCTCACATTGGTATTATTAGACTTATCACTCCAAAAAAGTACTAGCAGAAACTCTGCTATTGCTGAGAAGCTTGTCTACCAAACTGCATTTCAAAGTATGCCTTCAGAATGTTTTGAGTTGGTTCAAAAGGCCACTCATGACATAGACATTTTGCTCAAGTACCTCGAGAACCCCCACCCCACTCAAGGTGAATTTTGTTGTTCAGTCGTTCAGTCGTGTCCGACTCTTCGTGACCCCATGGACCAGAGCACGCCAGGCATGCCTATCCTTCACTGCCTCTCGCAGTTTGGCCAAACTCATGCCAGTCGCTTCGAGAACACTGTCCAACCATCTCATCCTCGGTCGTCCCCTTCTCCTTGTGCCCTCCATCTTTCCCAACATCAGGGTCTTTTCCAGGGAGTCTTCTCTTCTCATGAGGTGGCCAAAGTACTGGAGCCTCAACTTCAGGATCTGTCCTTCTAGTGAGCACTCAGGGCTGATTTCTTTGAGAATGGAACGGTTTGATCTTCTTGCAGTCCATGGGACTCTCAAGAGTCTCCTCCAGCACCATAATTCAAAAGCATAATTCAAGGTGAATAGTTTGAAAGAATAGCCAACTTGCTTTGGCATCTGAGGCAGAATAGCCCACAAGCACCTCTCCTTGGGAGTAAATCTACAACAATAAACTAAAAAGCAAGCAGTTTGCCTCCTTTCCATGAAATCCCCAATCAGCACAGAGCACAACCCCAATGAGAAGCATGGTTTTACTTCATTTGTCACACCATCAAAAATATCACCTGCTGAGTTTGGCAGATCAAAGGGCTGGTTGTGTGGTTAGCTGCCAATCCTAAACTGGCAGATCACCATTTTACAGAAACCTTATAAATATTAGTTCAGAAATGATGCTGGGTGAAGTGGGGGGCTGTTTCTGCTTCCCTGCTAGGGTGCATTCAGTTTTTCAACTTTCAAATTCCCCAAATGTGGGGTGCTAAAAAGTTGTAACGTGACCTGGGAATTCAAAAGAAGTTTTGGTTAAATTAATATAATTTAGCTTTGCTTGTTAAGTTAAAGTATGTGTAGAAATGCATAGAAATCATTAAAAAGGTTTTGCCAAGTGCTTTCAGTTATATTATATATTGTTATTGTTATCAGTATTTATTATTATTTACAATTTCAGAATGTAATTTATTTTTTAAAAAAAGCTAAATGTTGTCCAGTCACAAAAATAATAGTAGATTTTGATTCTTCACACTCAAAACATATTTTTAAGACCACTCGCTGATTTTTTTTTTCCAAAATTTAATTTTCTCCCCCTAAATGACTACTCTCCTCCTGGCTCCCTCATAAAAGGATTATGGCCCCCTCCTTTAAAACTCCATTTCCGTTCGGATCTCTTCAGAAGGCCTTGGATACTTGACGCCGCTCTCAACCCGCCGAGACCCGGGCGGAACCTTCGAGCTCGGCAGCGTGTTCCGGGCGGGGGGACGGACCCTGCAGCGCTGAGACACCGCGCGGAACGAAGCCGCGGGGCACGCGGAGAGGCCATGGAGGGCGCCGCCGGCTGCTCCGCGCAGTCCCGTCCGGAGGAGGAGGAGGAGGGCGCCAGGCGGGCGGATCACCCTGCGGTCGGTATAGCCGGGCGGGGAAATGGCCAAATAGGGTGTATCGTGGGCGCGCGAAAAGCTCCGCCAAGCGCCGTTGCCCGACCCGACCCTAGGAAATCCATACTCCTCCTCGTTTCGCCCCTGGTCTTCCCCGTCCTCCTTGCTGCATCCCCACGACAACCCTGAGAAGCGGGTCAGGCGGAGAGGTTGGCAAGGGTCGCCAATGGCTGACCTGGCCCTGGACTTGGAGGCAGTGGCTGTGTGTGGCACTGACGTGCAGTGCAGTTATTTCCGTTAAAAAAATATATATCCTGATTAGTTATTGACAATATTAAGCTTGTATACCGCCCCTCATCCGTAGATCTCTGGGTGGAGTCACAACATAAAAACGCAAGATTAAAAAAAAACCCCACAAAATACGCAATAAAAACAAACAAATAACGCCCCTCCAACACATTTTAAAAGGTGTTGGGTGTTAATCGGCCAAAGGGTTGGTTGAAGAAGAACGTTATGAAAATATTGTCCCCGTCCTGGAATCGGGAGTGGACTTTGGTCATATAGCACCCTGAGGGGACAAAATTTGAGGCCTCCCCCCAAACTAAGGCCTGGGGGCCAGATCCGGCCCAATCGCTTTCTAAATGCAGCCCGCAGATGGCCTGGGAATCAGTGTGTTTTTACATGAGTAGAAAGTGTCCTTTTTAAAAAAAATGCATCTTTGGGTTATTTGTGGGGCATAGGAATTTGTTCATTATTATTATTTTCAAAATATAGTCCGGGCCCCCACAAGGTCTGAGGGACAATGGACTAGCCCCCTGCTGAAAAAGTTTGCTGACCCCTGTGCTAAAAGGAATAGAGTGTGTTTATGGCTGAGACATTTTAAACCATTTTTTATTTTAAGAAGGTGAGTTGGATGGGACATGATAGAGGTGTGTGATGTCAAGAAAGGGGATATAGAAATGTTTTTTATCATACTGCGACCCAGAGCCATCCAAAGAAGGTGGGAGATCCAGGACAGATGAAAGGAAGTACTTCTTCACACAGTGCATACTTACTTAATATGGAATTTGCTACCACAAGATGTAGAGATGGCCACCAGATTGAGTGGCTGTGAAAGAGAATTAGACAAATTTCTATAGTAGTTGTATACAACCTCAGAGTCTCAGAGAAGGTACACCATTGAGTACCACCCGTTACTGGGGAACAACAGCTGTTGCGCTCATCATCTCCTGCTTCTGGGCTTCTTACAGGCATCTGGCTGGGAAACAGGATGTTGGATAAGATAGGGCTTTGGTCTGACCCCCCGAAGAGCTCTTTTCATGTTCTTAACTAATCTGAATCTCATCTTGCTAATGCCTTCTTAGATTCAGGCTCTAACTCTTCTTACAAAACCCTTCTGATTTCAGTGAGTCTTTAAGTATGAAAACAATATTCAGGACTGGAGCACAAAGAGTCTGTAAAGAATCAGAAAGCTTCATGTTCAGCTCAAATATTTGTAAGAGTTTTAAAGCAATAACTTTTAATGCACTTAACTTTATATTCAAGTGTAAGAATATAAAGTTTTACAGGACCCTCTGCAATAGTTCTTTGCCTGAGCTGGGTCAACAATCTCCCCCCCCCCCTGCGCCCATCAGAATGCAGAAGTCCATGATCTGATGTGATTAACAGACCTGAAAAAAATTGTGTGTGCTGTGCTTGGGGGGGGGGGCTTCTTCCAAACGTCTCTAGAGTTGATGGGAAAACACTTCCAAAATATTGTGGATAAAACTCCTTGGATTTCGTTGCATCCTTTACGTCTTTTACATCTATTGCTTTTACATCTATTGCTTACTATTGTGTCTTTCAGCTCACAGGGATGATGTCATTGGATGTAGCTGACAGCAGTTGTGTGCATGCTGCTTTCTTAGTTTACTTAGACCTCTTAGAAGGTAAGTTAATGGAGGCAGCTCCAAGGGCAGACTGTGGAATAAAAAACCCAAGCTGCTAAGCCATATCCTTAGGTTTAAAGAGAGTGCCCATAATGCCCTTTGTGTACTGTTAGAATACCTTGGACATAGCTTGAGCCTCTCTGCACTTCTGAATTGTCCCATCTTTAACCCACCTAACCTCCATGCACTGGATGTTTCATTTTCAGTTCATTTCACTTTTGATGTGTATACAGCCTTTCAGTATTACTATACTGTACACAAGTGATAATAAAAACATAACTTTAAAATAAACAACTTATATAAAATAAAGTAATATTTAATAATCCCTTAGAATATAATAGTGCACAATAAAATGAAATGTCAGCAACTAATAAACAGAAAATTACTCTTAACAATTACAATAAATAATAACTAAACTGTAATCAATAAAAACAACAGCAAGTCACAATGCATAAAATACCACATGTGAAAGGATCAAAATGAGAAACAAAAGACACACAACTTACAAAATAATTTAAAAAGAAAATCCCGGAACTCATCTTCTCGCTTGCCAGTTGTTTCTGCTGTTTTTAAAGTCATGGTCTGGGAAAGGCTACTAGGGCTGGAGGGGGGGGCAAGGTGGAAGAAGCCATTGCCTGATGGCCAGCGCAAAGTCTCTCCCCTCGACTCTGCATATCATTGTTACAGTGCCAAGCCTCACAGAGCCCAACATACCTGTAGTGACTGTCCTCTCCCCATCAGGTGGTGGTGGTGTCACCCATGAGCTTGATATAGTTAGATTCACATCTTCATAGGATTCTTGTTGGTTTCATTAAAACATACAGCAGTAGTTGCACACTGATGATTCCCCCTTGCAAGCTCTTGGAGAAAATAGATCAGTTAGATAGCTGATAGTCACCCAGGTGAGTCTCTCCACCTCCAACCCACCCCTTGTAACTTCACATCAAATATGACTAGCACTATGTGTCCTAGGTACACACAAGTTCCCTCTCTTGTACAACCATCTGCACAATCATGGCCGTTGTGGTGGTGTGGATAAATTACTGGAACTGGACCAAAATGAACCTGACACACATCCCTACTTGAACGACTTACCCAAGGTCACTAAATGAGCTTCATGGCTATCTCTCAGATGGTTGTGAGAATAAATAAGAATAGGAACATAGGATGTTGCCTGTCAGATCCCTGGTCCATCTAGCTCAGGATTGTCTGCCCTGACTGGCAGCAACTCTATGGTTTCAGGCAGAGAATCATTGCCAGCCATAGCTGGAGGCACTGGAGATTCAAGCTGAGACCTTCTGCATGCAGAGTATATGCTCTGACCCTGATCTGTGTTCTTCCCCGAGAACTCTAGAAGGAAGAGAGAAATCTAATACAGTATCTAAATATACTGGTACTCTAGGTGTGTCACTTGTTCTGTGGTTTGTTTCAAACTTTTCTGTCTCTTATTGCATGACGCCTTGAGTCTTCCTTTAGAAAAAGGTGTTTAAGAAATCCAGTGAACCAAACTGCATGCTATTTTTTGTTTAGTTCATTCTCATTTTGCTGCTGTTCCTTCAGCTAGGAACTGGCATGAGGTGTCCTACATTGGCCTTGCGGAATTCCAGCTTGTGTGTCTCTGCGGACGAGAGAGAGAAGCGGATGGTTTACAAGTGGTGGTGCCAACTCCTGTCCACGTGTCAATTAGCCATGAGAGGTGAGCAAGGATCCACAGAGGGTTGGGTTTGAGTTTATTTTAGCCAAACCAAACATAGGTTGGCAATGCTCAAGGCTGTTTTGCTACTGCAGTTTTGCTTGGCAAAGCTTGGTGAAACCATAGAAGCTGCCTTTGAAGATTGTTTTAAAACTTTGGCTGGTTCAGAATATAACAAGCAGGACTCGCTCAATGGAACACAACTTGCCCATCTTACAAAAAACAAAAAACCTTCACCAGCTGCTAGCTTGTTTCTGAGCACATTTCAGATATAAATGCAATATGTAAATCTCATCTCCTGCCTTCCTGGGCGGTTTAAAGGACTGGGTTCCAAGTGGGCATTAATAATAATAAAAATCTAGATCCAGGGCCAATTTCTGTATCTGTATAATACAGTGGCAGATTTGCGGACTTGCACAGTTTAGAACAGTGTTTTTCAACCACTGTTCCGTGGCACACTAGTGTGCCACGAGATGTTGCCTGGTGTGCCGTGGGAAAATTTTAAAAATTACTTTATATATAGTCAATATAGGCACAGAGTTCATTTTTTTAACATTTTCTAATGGTGGTGTGCCTCGTGATTTTTTTCATGAAACAAGTGTGCCTTTGCCCCAAAAAAGTTGAAAAACACTGGTTTAGAAAATTTCCTCCTTGTGCCCCAGGATCAGATGGTTTCCAGATCACTGTTGGCTTTTGTCAGCGACATGGGAAAAGAATACCAAATCCTGATTCCTTATGTGTTGGTAGGCACCCACAAATCTATTGAAACATGTTTTTAGTTACTGGAGTTACAATATCACCAAAGCATCTTTGACTATTTCATTAAGCTTTTCATTCATGTAGAGTTTCTATAAATTTGTGTGGTGGTGATGCTGTTTGCTCTGTCTTTGGCATTCCGCTAAAAGATGACATTCTTGGGATGGCAAAGGGTGAATGAATTACATTGATTGAAGGTCCACTTGGTAACCAGTCTTTCTAATAGGGCAAACATTGAATGTGTGATTTCTCTCAAGCCTGCTCTGTCTGTTTCATTCTCTCTTTTTTTTTTTTTTTGCAAACTTCTTTTTATTTTTCATCAAAAGGAAAAACAGAACACTAACATAATCATCATAAAACATTTACAATATTACATAAACTCCGCCGAGTTTTTGGACTTCCTTCCTTCCTTTCTCTGGTTTTCTAATTTTACATCATTCCTTCGCTTTACCTTCTTTTGTACATGTTTTGTTTTCTTATTATACGGTAGTCATATCTTTCTATATTTCTGTTCTGCTGCAAGAATACCATCAAACCTGTAAGTGCTTTCAAATTTTACATTCTTTCATATAATCAAAGAATTTACCCCATTCCAATTGAAACCTTTGATCTCTTTGCTCTCTTATTTTTCCCGTTAGTTTCGCCAAATCTGCATATTCTAATAATTTCCTTTTCCAATCATCCACCGTTGGTACTTCTTTTACTTTCCAATTTTGCGTCAGTAGTATTCGTGCTGCTGTGGTGGCATATAAGAAGAATCTTTGATCTTTCTTTTCAATCTCTTCCCCCACTAAACCAATTAGGAAAGCTTCCGGCTTTTTTATGAATGTATATTTAAATATTTTCTTTAATTCATTATAGACTGCTTCCCAATAGTTTTTAACTTTTTCGCATGTCCACCACATATGGTAGAACTCTCCATCTTTCATTTCACACTTCCAGCATTTTTTATCATATTTTCTATACATTTTCGCTAATCTTACTGGCGTTAGGTACCATCGGTACATCATTTTCATGATGTTTTCTTTCAAAGTTATACAGGCTGTAAATTTCATATGTTCTTTCCAAAGTTTTTCCCACATTTCAAATTGTATATTATGGCCCACATCCATAGCCCATTTCACAATAACCTCCTTCACTTCTTCATCTTTTGTATACCATTCTAGAAAATAGTTATACATCTTAGAGAGTAATTTCTCCTTTCCTTCTAATATTTCCACCTGAAATTTCGATTTCTTATTGTCAAAATTACATTTTCTTTTATCCTCATTGAATAGATTAAACACCTGGTGGTACTGAATCCACCCTGTCAAATTTCCCGCCACCTGATCATATGATTTAATTTTCCAGCCTTTTTCTGATTCAATTAACAAATCCTCATACGTTATCCAATTTTCTTCTTCTGTATTGATTTTTTTTATTGTCAATATCTCTGTGGGTGACAACCATCTAGGTGTCTTTCTTTCCACCAAGTCTTTATACCTTTGCCACACCTCATATAATGGTTTCCTGAATACATGTGCCAGAAATTCCTTGTGAACTCTCACTTTGTCCTGCCAAAGATAGGAGTGCCATCCGTACCTGTTGTTAAAACCCTATAAATCCAGCAACTCCTTATCTTTCAGCACCATCCACTCTTTTAACCAAATCATACATGATGATTCATAATAAATTTTTAGATCTGGCAGTCCAAAACCTCCTCTCTCTTTTTTATCTATTAACAATTTATGTTTGATTCTCGGGTGTTTGCCCTGCCAGATAAATTTTGATAGACTTCTCTGCCACTCTTTTAACTGGCTTATTCCCTTAATTACTGGCACCATTTGAAAAAGGAACAAAACTCTTGGTAGAACATTCATTTTAACGCTCGCTATCCTTCCCCACAGTGATAGACTTAATTTGCTCCAAATTTCTAAATCCTTTTTGATTTCTTTCCATATTGGGTCGTAATTATCACTAAATAAATTTATATTTTTTGGTGACAACCAAATTCCCAAATATTTAACCTTTTTTACCACCATGATGCCATATCTTTTTTGTAATTCTTCAATTTCCTTCTTATCTAAGTTTTTAACCAGTATCTTTGTTTTCCCTTTGTTTAACTTTAAGCCTGCTAACTTTCCAAACTCCTCCATCACTTCTAACGCTTTCCCCAAACTTTGCATTGGGTCCTCCAGTGTCATAACCATATCGTCTGCAAATGCCTTTACTTTGAATTCTCTTTTGCCGACCTTAACTCCCTTAATATCTCCTGTATCTCTTAGCTTATTTGCTAAGATTTCCAAAACAATAATAAATAAAAGTGGCGATATCGGACAACCCTGTCTTGTGCCTTTTGTTATTCCAAATTTATCCGTTAATGTGCCATTAATCACTAATTTCGCCGTTTGTTCTTTATAAATAGCTAAAATTCCATTCATAAATTCTGTTCCCACCTCCATCTTTCTTAAGGTCTTCATCATAAATTGCCATGATACATTATCGAATGCCTTTTCGGCATCAATAAAAATTAAGGCTGCTTTCTTGTCTAATTTTAAATCTAGATATTCAATTAAGTCAATAATTGTTCTTATGTTATTTCTCATTTGACGTCCTGGGAGGAACCCCGTTTGATCTTTATGAATTATTTTGTTTAAAACTTTTTTCAATCTTCCTGCCAATATGTCTGTAAATAATTTGTAATCTAGGTTCAATAATGAAATCGGCCGATAATTTTTTACATTCAACAGATCTGTGCCTTGTTTGGGAATTAACGTAATGAATGCCTCTTTCCATGAGTCTGGAACCTTTCCACTGGTCAAGATCTTATTCATCACTTCCAACAATCTCGGTATTATTTGCGGTGCCAAATCTTTATAATATTTTGCCGATAGGCCGTCATGGCCTGGGGCTTTCCCCCCTTTTAATTTCTGTATTGCACATTTGAGTTCATCCTCTATTATTGGAGCATTTAGTTGTTCTTGGTCGTCTTTTGAGATCTTCTTTGGTTTGTTCTCTTCTAAATATAAATCCATTTCTTCTTCCTTCTCCTGCTCTCTCTGGTACAAGTTCTTATAGAACTCCTGAAAAACATTTTTGATTTCTTTTGGGTTCTCTATCATAACTTCTTTCTTTTTGATTTTATTTATTATATTCTGCTCTTGTCTTTTTTTCAGTTGCCATGCTAATAATTTTCTGTCTGTTTCATTCTCAGCTGCCAAATGACTCCACTTAATAACTTGTGCCCAGTTCTCCTATGTGGCTGCAGTTGTGCACACCATCATAAATACAAGCAGTGAATTAGTTTGCCATGTGTAGATCCTTATGCAACCCAGTCTCATCTGTGCAGAAGTGGGCAATACCAGCAGTCTTAGAGAAGCCCAGTATTTGTAAAGAACACAAAGTTGTTTTGGGTGGGGTGTGGAAATCCAAAAGCAGCTCAGTGAGGGCTCAGCATACTTAATGGACACAGAATACTGACTGACTTGGTGGGGTGGTGGTGGAACAGAAGGGAATGAAATATCCTGGAAAGGGACATGGTTGACTGGTCAGAATCTGGAACATAAGTACTCCACAGTGCTAATTTTGTGGCAAGTCCAACTTGGCTTCCCTCATTCCCCAAACCAGGGTTTGTCATCATGAGAATCCAGTGACTCACTATTTTGAATAACTTGCATGGGACTGTATTGCTTCATAATGCAGGCGAGTGTTTGAATCCTCCCTAAACATTGAATCATGTGAGTCTTCGGACTGAGCCAATCACACATCAGCTGGAAAACACTGTTGCACATGATGGCAATAAGGACGCAGGGCTAGGTCTACATAGTGCCTCCTTTTTGAAATTTTTAAATTCATTTTCACTTTTAACATTTATCATCATACACAAATCAAAATCGTTTTACAAATAGGATTCTTGGAATCCTGGAACTTCCCTCCACCCCTCCATGGTTTTCCCACATATTCTTTTTCAAACTGTATTCTCCGTATTTTCTTGAAACTCAAATTTTATCATAGTTCTCGCTTCATTACAAGTGTTTTCAAAGTCCTGCCAATGTTTTCAATTGTTTACAGTGTTCTTTCAAATAACTTTAAAAATTTTTCCCAATCTTTATTAAATTTATTGTCTTCTTGATCTCTGATTTTCCCGGTCATTTTCGCTAATTCAGCATAGTTCACCATCTTTAGCTGCCATTCTTCTTTTGTAGGTAGATTGTCCTCCTTCCATCTTTGGGCAAGTAGCATATCCCCAAATATTTCATCTTTTTTCCTACTGATAATTCCAGGGGTGTGTGTGTGTGTTTTGTAATTCCTTTTGTTGTTGTTCTGTCACATTTTTAACCAACATTTTGGTTGGTTGGTTTTTTGTTTTGGTTTTTTGTTTAGCTTAAATCCTGCTACCCAGCTAAACCCCAATATTCTATCCAAGACCCTTCCTAAACTTACCAATGGGTCTTCTACTGTTATCACCAAATCATCCACAAAGGCTTTCAGTTTTTATGCTTTGCACCCAAACGTAATACTTTTTATTTCATCATCTGAGCTTATACATCTTGCCAGTGTTTCTAAGACTAATATAAACAGCAATGGAGACAGGGAACACCCCTGTCTTGTCCTTTGTGCAATTTTACATTTTTCTATTGTCACATTATTCACTATCAACATAGCCTGTTGTTCTGAATAGATTGCATCTATTCCCCTCTGAAATGATTCTCCAAAATTCATCATCTCTGTATCATTTTTTCATAAACACCCAGGACACATTATCAAAGGCCCTCTCTGCATCTATAAACATTAGTACTGCTTGCTTATCATTCCTGGCCTCCAAGAGTCCTACATATTCCCACTGCTTCCTTCATACATTCAGAAATGAATACTTGAATAGGGCTAATGTGGTGTGCCAGTTCTCATGTTTGTCCATATCATAATGTGTGTTAATTTAGATTCTGTAGCTTACATGGGCAATATGGTGCACAATATCTGCCTGCTGATTTTCAATGCTGTGTTCTGCACCCGCAATAGTGATCCTCATGGCAATTCTTCGTGCTTCAGAGAAGGACAAGCCACGATAACAAACCAGCTATCCTGGGTCAGACACTTATCATAGGCTACAAAATACAGAATGAAATTGGAAATCTTTCAGTGGACACTCAAACTGGGGGACTGAGGAACAGTACAATAAGAATGATTAGGCATTCTGAAAGCATCCACAGGAAGTCTTTTTTGTAGGCATTTCCCAGGCTGGAGATTTGCAGGCCACAACTAGTAATGGGAGATTTTGCTCTAGTGTTTTTCAGCTTGGGCTGAATCCTCAAAAGTGAACCAAAGCGTCGTAATTGCCACACATGGCCTGCCTGAATGATTAATATTCAAAACATGCCTAATTTCAGATACTTTTTCAGCAGAGGAAATAAAAAATACAGCAACACTGACATCTTGTTTTGGCAATGCCTAAATTAATGAGCTCATCACTCCAGCTGCCCAGTAGCCATCAGGAGGAAGTTTTGAAATACTCAATACTAATAAATCGAGCATTTCAGACTATCTTTGGCTCTTAATGAATACAGTCTTTAACCCTCCTTAAGGGGCTGGGTGGGGTTTTTTTTTTTTGGCCAAAAGCCATCATTTTACTTTGCACACTTCTTATTTGGGGCTTTCTCTTATGTTGGTGCCCAGCCTCAGCAATTAAATCAGAATTTAGGGCTGAAATCCTATATACACATGCTAGGAAGTAAGTGTTGGGTTTAAAATTATACCTGAGCCGGTCTGATGTCAGTACCGTATGTTTAAGAAATAGAAGATACAGGTGCCGGTGTTTTGTTCTTAATTGGGCTGAAGCGTGGGCGTTACTCTGTGTATATAAGGCTCTGTTGCAAAGTGTTTAGTGCTCCTAGCTTTGGGGAATGTTGGAGGCTGGGAGTATGGGAGTGAGAGGTTTTTTTGATAAAGTGTATTTGTATTTAGTTTAACAGAGTCTCTGGAAGAAGGCTAGAAACTAACAGGGAGTTCTTACTTTGTTTACGTAAATTAAACTCTAGTTTAGAAAAGCCTTTTTTCTTTACTCCTGGTGCCTGCTTTAGCCAAGTCAGTTTTTCTGTTGCGTTTAATCGTTAACTCTGCTAGAAGTGTACTTTAATGGGCCACTGTTAACTGGGCTGTAAGTTCTTCTTTTGCACCTTTTGTTCAGTACCCAGTTATTTTCATTCAATAGTAAGTCCTATTGAAATCAGTGGGACTTCCCAATTGACATGTCCTGTAAATGATTGATTATTGTAGTAATATTTTAGTAATTTATTTAGTAAATTGCAGTAATTTTGTTTCTTTTGGGATTGTGCTAGTCACTGTATACTTCTGGGCTAGCTGGTGCTGACCGTAAGAATTTCAGGAGAAAAGGGGTTGAAAAGAGTCAGTGTGAGTTCTATGGAAAGAGTTACTGTTTCCACCTGCGCCCCACCCACTGGTATTTCTATATTTTGTCCTGCAGTGCTTTTGAAGTAGAAAATGCTTCTGGCAAATTTGTGTGTTATTCTATTAACCTGACACATATCTTATCCCCATCCCCGGTCATGACAGATGTATACAATGCCTTCAGTGTAATTGTAGATGAAGAGCTTCAGTAAGAGTTCCTTCCCTGCTTCTATAACAAATAACTTCTGTAGAAGTACAGCTTATCAGGAATTCCGTATGTTGGCCCCAACAATGCTGCCTTGAGGCAGTGGAAGTGCTGACTTCCTTATTTCCAGAGATTTATTCTCTAAATCATATCCAGCGCAGAGAGGACACCTGGTTGTGTGTCAGATGAAGCAGGCATTGCATCTTTGGTGCCAACTCATGGCATTTTTGAGCTGGCCTCAATTAGGAAAATCCAGTTACCAAGGATATGACCTCTAGAACTTACTTGGTATCTTTCAGTTTTTTGCCTTCACTCTGTGTCTTGAGTACTGCTGCTCTGGAATGCAGAAGGAGCTGAGTTTTTAAATTTAGCCTTCATAACACTGTAGAGAAGGAGGCTTTTGTGTCTAGGAATCCTGTCCACCCCACAGGGGCTGGTGGAGAGGCAGCATGCTGGGAGTCTGAGCCGTCTGCTGACTTCCTGGTAGGATGGGATATAAGAGCTGTCCATAGAGCTGGTTGAGGAGGAAGAGCTATGGCTGCAAGCTCGGAAGAAACACAATGAAACAACCCTTGTTCTCTTCTACTGGTCCCATCTCCCTTGCTGCCTTTGGAGAGGCTAGCAAGATGAGAGGGGGCTCAAAATTTACCCAGGCAGTTTGCATTGTGATGACCATCTAACAGCCCAATGCAGGTTCCTAGTGGCTGATGAACTTCAATTTTTTCCTTTATGCAGAAACTTGCCTGCCATGTGAAATTCTACAGGGACAACATAGGAAGCTGCCTTATGCTGAGTGAGGCCTGTGGTCCATCTGGCTGAATATTACCAGTATCTTCACTGACTGGCAGCAGCTCTCCAGGGCTTCACACTGGGGTCTCTTCCAGCCCTAGCTGGGGGTGCTGGGAGCTGAATCTGGGACTTTGTTCATGCAAAGAATTTGCTCTACCACTGGGCTGCAGCCCTTCTTCAAAGAAGCATCTACTTTCTCATTTGTATTCATCTCTGGAATTCAACAGAAACGGCTTTCACAATTCCTAAATGCTTAGAGAAGAGGAGGGGAGGCTGAGATACCCCCTGTCCCCCACCTCTGTGTTGACCCTTGCTTGGCATCAGCATACCAACTGCTGCCCTTTGACTTCACAGTGTGCAGCTGCCTAAGCTGGCGGGCAATTTCTGTTATGAAGGCTAATTGGCAGTCATCGTAGGAGAGAAGTAATATGCAGGGAGAGGCTACGCTCAGCTGCTTTCTTTTGAAGGGTTCTGCATTCCACAAAGTGGCAGGTTCTTCAGCTGCCAGGAGCCCTCGTGGGAAGGTGATCATGAACAGATGCTTCAGGATGAGAACAGAAATCGCGCGGTAGCAGGAGGCCCCATTAGCTAAAGTGGTGCCTCAGGTTAAGAACAGTTTCAGGTTAAGAATGGACCTCCGGAACAAATTAAGTTCTTAAGCCGAGGTACCACTGTACTTAAATAAGAACTATTATTAACTTTAAAAATACCTTCCAGTAGCACCTTAGAGACCAACTAAGTTTGTTCTTGGTATGAGCTTTCATGTGCATGCACACTTCTTCAGATACCTGAAGAATCTGAGGAAGTGTGCATGTACACGAAAGCTCATACCAAGAACAAACTTAGTTTGGTCTCTAAGGTGCTACTGGAAGGTATTTTTTGTTTTATTTTGTTTTGACTATGGCAGACCAACACGGCTACCTACCTGTAACTATTATTAACTTGGTCGGTTTGTAGATTGACTTCATCTGAAATTTAAACAAAGTAAGTGGAATTGCTGGAGTCTTGTTTCTTTCTTTCAGGTTGAGACACATCATGAAGAGATCATATACTCTGAAGGATGAACCTGATTCTCCGCTCTCTATCACACTGGCCATAGTTGAATCAGACTCCACAATAGTCTACTATAAACTGACACATGGTTTTGTAACCCCAGACCCTCCTGACGATACTGAATACGTGGATAATAAGCAGTGGAGGAAGAAAAGAAAGAGGTTTATGAGACGATAGGAAAATAGACTACTGTGTTAGCTCTGGACTACGTCAAATCTCTAAACCAATCTGGAACTGTGTATGTGAATTAAAAGGTGCAATTGGGAGCTGAACATCTGCTTTGAAAATCCTTAATAAGGTCTGAGAATTGTAATAAATGGGAACATCAAAGATGCCATGGACCAATTCTATCCTTTCCTCATCAGAAACTTCAAGCTAGTAGACTACTTGAAAATACATTTTTTTGGTAACAAAACCAATTTCCACCCTTTGTTCCTGATTCAGTCATTGTCCCAAAGGCACCTAAGAGTATTTACTGGTAGTTTTATAAATTATTGACTTTCTCTAGCAAATTCTTTTGTGCGTGTCCCTATAAAGTAGTCACAGCACCTGCTATATTAAATTGCTTGATTGCAGGTCCCTTGCTGAGTGAAGCAATCCCCCGCAAAGTTTGCTATAGTTCATGCTCATAACAAGGCGACGCGCACTCCCGCCCACCCTTTGGGTTGAAATGTGCTGCAGCTGGAAAAAGAGGACTTCACTGCTGACTACTGCTACTGCCAAAACTTTGGAAGACATGGTCCAGTCCAGTGAACTGAAGGTGAGTTTAGCACTTGTTTATGCATAAGTTTTTATATGCTCAAAGCACTTTATGAATTATCTCTATGGGGTTTTTTTTAACAACAACCCTAACATAGGTCCATATGGTTAGCCCCATGTTGCATTCAATGGGACTGAATGAAAGTGGCTTGCTTAAGGTCAGCTGCTAACTTAATGAATAAGATAAGACAGCAGGAATTTCCTGGCCAGTGAGAAAAGTGGCTAAAAACATGGGGTAATGGCCACTAGCTGACACTGTCATATAGACTTAGTGTACAAGTATCAGGACAAATGCTCTACAAACAAACATATGATTTCTGTGTACGTTTTGGGCAAACAGCAAGAATGCTCAATAAACAGCCTGGTCTGGAAGTGCCCTATAAATTGCGCATCCATGCATGTATGGTACTGCTTCCTGTCAGTTTGTTCAGCAGCTGCAAAGTGGTGGGGCTGAGTGGATGTTTCCCCAGCTTTTATCTCCTACCAACCCTGCACCTTTCCCCCCCTTGCAGGAGTTCAAATGGTGAACCCAGCCAGATGGGCAGGGGATAAATATATTATTATTATTATTATTATTAGAGGCACTTTCTTTATCTACAAAACATCAGCTACGCATTGAATAAGTAGCTACCAGTAGAATGTGTTGCCAGTTTTTAAAATAATCCATGGTTGAAGGCAGTAATGCTTCTGAATATCAGTTGCTGATTTTGTCACGAATTCCTCGAAGCGCTTTAGCAGAAATGCTCAAGAGTTCCAGGTTCTTCGGTGCAGTATATTTATTGTGAGCTATATACAAATATCTACAGGCTATGATACATGAGCAGTTCATACAGATAAGCAGAGTAGAATCATAGAGTTGGAAGAGACCACAAGGGCCATCCAGTCCAACCCCCTGCCAAGCAGGAAACACCATCAAAGCATTCCTGACAGATGGCTGTCAAGCCTCCACTTAAAGACCTCCAAAGAAGGAGACTCCGCCACACTCCTTGGTAGCAAATTCCACTGCCGAACAGCTCTCACTGTGAGGAAGTTCTTCCTAATATTTAGGTGGAATCTTCTTTCTTGTAGTTTGAGTCCATTGCTTTGTGTCCGCTTCTCTGGAGCAGCAGAAAACAACCTTTCTCCCTCCTCTATATGACATCCTTTTATATATTTGAACATGGCTATCATATCACCCCTTAACCTTCTCTTCTCCAGGCTAAACATACCCAGCTCCCTAAGCCGTTCCTCATAAGGCATTGTTTCCAGGCCTTGGACCATTTTGGTTGCCCTCCTCTGGATACGTTCCAGCTTGTCAGTATCCTTCTTGAACTGTAGTGCCCAGAACTGGACAAAGTATTCCAGGTGAGGTCTGACCAGAGCAGAATATAGTGGTACTATTACTTCCCTTGATCTAGATGCTATACTCCTACATACCTGGCTACAGGCCCGTCTTAGAGGGATCGGCCGCCCTGGCGCAGCGATCCCTCGGCGCCCCCAGCCTGCCGCCTCTCCGCCCGCCTCCCTCCCGCGCTGGCCGCCCCTCGGGAGTGGGGGTGGGCGAGCGGGGAGGAGAGGCGTGGCGTTGGAGCGGGCGCCCGCGCTCCGGCGGGCGGAGGATGAGGGGCGGGCGGGCGCTCGCGCACCGGTGGGAGGGCGGGCGGGCTGCAAGCCGGCCGCCCTCGCCTCCCAGAGCCCCAGCTGGAGTGCTGGAAGGTCGTGCAAAGCCCCGCGCCGCTTCAGCGCTCCAGCTGGGGCTCCGGGAGGCGAGGGCGGGCGGCTTACAGCCCGCCTGCCCGTGGGGGCGGGGGCGGGTTGGGGAGGGGGAGCCCGGTATGCCGGTGGGCTCGCGGGGGCGCCCCTGGGGTGCCCTGCGCCCTGGCGCGCCGCGCCACTGGCCTCTATGGATGAGACGGCTCTGCCTGGCTACATTAAGGTATGTAGGAAGACTTCTCTCTCAACCTCTCGCTCTCTCTGACCACACCCTTCTACTACCACACCACACTGCTGGATAGGTTTCCCTTTTATACCGATGACAGCCAATCAACTGACAGCACATTACTGCTGAGTCATTCTGACCCAGCACTCCTATAGAAAGTATGCAGGCTGATTGCATCGGCCAGTTGCATCAGCTAGATCCACTTCACTAGCAAACTGAGGCCTGCAGACTTACCATCTCATACATCTAAGAACAAACTTAGTTGGGCTCTAAGGTGCTACTGGAAAGATTTTTTTTTATTTTGTTTCATCTCATACAGCATTCTGTGGATCCCAACAGATTTTTCCCCACTTCTATAAGCCTGAGAGGCAATTAAGGGGCAAAATCTGATAGAGACTCTGTTGGTGTTGGGGGAACTGGCTTCAATAGCTCTTTACGTAAGAGCCTGGCTTCTGGATCAGGCCAAGGGCCCATCGAGTCCAATATCCTGTTCTCACAGTGGCCAACCAGATGCTTATGGGACCTGAGCACAGCAGCTCTCTTACTCCATTTCCCACTTGATGGAGGTAGAATATAGCCCCCAGGCTTGGTATTTCCCTACGGCTTTCAGGAAAGAGTTAAGATGCATAAAAATAGGGTGTGTCCTTAGGGACAGGGACCTCCAGTTGCCTCAGCCTATCCTAAGTTTCTATCCTAGGACCCCTTCAGACATCCTTTTATTGGGCATTCACAATAATTTGTGCTTGTGATTGTATTGGGACAGCTGCATGCAGTCCTGCTTACAATACTATTTGTGCCTGCAGATATACTGCTTCATTTCCGGTTGGTAAGTGTCCTGTACCTTCCTGCTGAAATCCTGTACCTTTTTATACCACAGATCTTCCAGGATGTGGTTGTTTCACGCCACTTTTGCTGCACTACAGTGGAAGAGTGCCCCTCCAGGTAGCAGTCATGCTGGGGAAGCAGCACAGAACATCTGACAAAGCAGACTGGGGTATGGATGGGTCAGTATGAATCTACCACTAATGCACTGTTGTGCCAGTGACACATTGCGGATGTACCCACAGGAAACCCCACCAGTCTGGAAGGGTCCACAGTTCATGTGCTTGTTCTTTGATCAGAGTGATTATATTTAATGATTCTGTCAACTGTATGATTTAAATTCCTGGTTTATTCACCTGGCTCTAGGACAAGTTCTTGCCCCTGACAAATTCTAACAGCAGTAATGTCAGTCCCTATCTAAATTACCGTATTTTTCGCTCCATAGGACGCTCCGGACCATAGGGCGCACCTCGTTTTTACAGGAGGAAACCAGGGAAAAAATATTTTTCTGGTTTTCCTCCTCTAAAACCCATGTGGTTTTTTTTTAGAATCAGCTCAAAGTTTTGCAGCTTTTTTTGCAAAGGGAAAAGCCCTACTTTTTGAGGATCAGTTCAGATTTGTGCAGCCTTTGCAAAGGGGGAAAAGCATTGCTTACAAACCAGTAAGCACCAGTACAAACCAGTACAGACCAGTAAGCACCAGCAGGTAATAGGAAGCAAGAGGAAAGCAAACCAGTACAAACCAGTAAGCACCAGTACAAACCAGTACAGACCAGTAAGCACCAGTAGAAACCAGTACGTACCAGCAAGTAATGGGAAGCAAGAGGAAAGTGAACCAGTACAAACCAGTAAGCACCAGTACAAACCAGTACAGACCAGTAAGCACCAGCAGGTAATAGGAAGCAAGAGGAAAGCAAACCAGTACAAACCAGTAAGCACCAGTACAAACCAGTACAGACCAGTAAGCACCAGTAGAAACCAGTACATACCAGCAAGTAATGGGAAGCAAGAGGAAAGTGAACCAGTACAAACCAGTAAGCACCAGTACAAACCAGTACAGACCAGTAAGCACCAGTACAAACCAGTACGCACCAGCAAGTAATAGGAAGCAAGAGGAAAGCAAACCAGTACAAACCAGTAAGCACCAGTACAAACCAGTAAGCACCAGTACAAACCAGTACGCACCAGCAAGTAATAGGAAGCAAGAGGAAAGCAAACCAGTACAAACCAGTAAGCACCAGTACAAACCAGTACAGACCAGTAAGCACCAGTACAAACCAGTACGCACCAGCAACTAATAGGAAGCAAGAGGAAAGCAAACCAGTACAAACCAGTAAGCACCAGTACAAACCAGTAAGCACCAGTACAAACCAGTACAGACCAGTAAGCACCAGTACAAACCAGTACGCACCAGCAAGTAATAGGAAGCAAGAGGAAAGCGAACCTGTAGAAACCAGTAAGCACCAGTAGAAACCAGTACAGACCAGTAAGCACCAGCAAGTAATAGAAAGCAAGAGGAAAGCAAACCAGTACAAACCAGTAAGCACCAGTAGGTAATAGGAAGCAAGAAGAAAGCAAACCAGTAAGCACCAGTAGGTAATAGGAAGCAAGAAGAAAGCAAACCAGTAAGCACCAGTAGGTAATAGGAAGCAAGAAGAAAGCAAACCAGTAAGCACCAGCCAGTAATAGAAAGCAAGAGGAAAAGTAACAGAGAGCCTCAAATGGCTGAAAAACTCAATTTCCCAGGATCCTCAGCCTTCCCAAAGGGCTGTGCAAGGGGCCTGGGCGGGGCAGGAAGGGAGAAGGGAGCTAGCTCCCTTATCTCCCTCCCCGATCTCCTGCAATCAGCTGTTGAGCGGTTCTTTTCAACACTCTCTTTCCCTCTTGTTAGCCTTTAGCTCTTTCTACAACAGGAAAAGCAGGATCTGCCTTTCCCCCCTGGGCAGTTTGGCTCCAGGGACCATGCATTCGCTCCATAAGACGCACAGACATTTCCCCTTACTTTTTAGGAGGAAAAAAGTGTGTCTTATGGAGCAAAAAATACGGTATTATTATGAATTCTAACAAGTAGAGTCGTCTTCCCCAAGCTGCTACCCTCCAGATGTTTTGGGCTATACTTCCCATCAGCTCCAGCCAACATGTCCAATGATCAAGGATGATGGGAGTTGTAGGCCAAGAAATCCAGAGGACCATAGACTGGGGAAGGAGTCAGTTGCTCCTCTGTCTTCTGAGAAATCTGATGGTGTCAGATCGTTCTTTTTGATCGCTAGAGATTCTTCTTGTTCTTTTGTAAGTTTGGCTTGAATCAGCTCATGCAAATTGTATGTGTTTTCAAATCCATTAATATTTCTCATGTGGCCAGGGACCACACAGGCATATTTTCAAGCACAAAGACTGCTTATGTTATGATTTCAGAAGTGGACGGTGATCCAGAGAAAGACTTGGAACTAAGGAACTGGAATACACTATTTCTTGGCTGTTTAGCTTAGTGCGGTCTACTAGGCTACAACAAGAAGCCTTTCAGGAGTTGGCAAGTTACAGTAAGTATTTGCAGAAGTCTCTTTTTTATGCTCATTGGGTTATTTAATAATCCGGGTAATTTAGTTATTTTAAAGTAATTTTTTGATCTCACGGATACAGAGAAAAACAGAAAACATCTGTTGTGTGATCCCTGGAGCTAAATGTAGACATCTGTATTACCACAATGCACCTTGCAACTTTCTATGCCAGGGGTCAGCAACCTTTTTCAGCCGTGGGCCGGTCCCCCGTCCCTCAGACCATGTGGGGGGGCCAGACTATATTTTGGAAAAAAAATAGGAACGAATTCCTATGCCCCACAAATAACCCAGAGATGCATTTTAAATAAAAACATACATTCTGCTCATGGAAAAACACCAGGCAGGCCCCACAAATAACCCAGAGATGGATTTTAAATAAAAGGACATATTCTACTAATGGAAAAACACGCTGATTCCTGGACTGTCCGTGGGCCGCATTTAGAAGGCGATTGGGCCGCATCCAGCCCACGGGACTTAGTTTGAAGACCCCTGTTCTATGCCATATGAAGCAACGTGTACACAATATTCACAACAAGTAGAGACATCCAAAACACTACAAAGGCAGAGAGAAAACAGCGATTGTGACAAATATGGGTTCTTTTCAGGCTTTGATTTGTGTGCTTTTGTTGCAACTACCTAGAAAGCGTCAAGATCTCTTAATGTGTAAAATTATGCTTGAATGTGTTTTATGTCACTAGCCTTCAAGCAATGGTTCAGGACTTAAAGATCAGGAATGTACCCATGCCTAAAGTGAATCACTCTGACTTTGCTGTCACATTTTCTTCTCTGTCTCCTTTTGGTTTAGTGTTTTATTTCCCCCTTATGAAAATGAAGAAAAGAGGAGGAAGTAAGAATGTAGAAAGATGGGCATGCTCACTGAAAGAAAAGAAAAAAGAGAAATGTGGGTCCCATGTTGCAAGGTGGGCCCTGGGCCTGAAATTAATTTAGAATGCTGTTTTAAAGTAGTGGTGGGTTGCCTTCAGTTCTGTTTTTTTGGGGGGCACCTTTTAATAGTACCTCCATAGATGACCAACATATTCAAGCATGCGTGCACTCAGGATGTCATGACAGTTAAAAAGTGTGTTGAGTGATCAACAGTGATCAAGGGCTGGTGCTCAGTGGCAGAAGCACTTGCTTTGCACACGGAAGGTCCCAGGTTCCATCCCTGACATCTCCTAGGAAGCCCCGGAGAGGCATCTGCCAGGTAGTGTTGACAATACTCCCTTCGATGGACTAATGGCCTGACTTGATAGACATTTTCTATTGCTGTAAGCATGCAGTGTTGCTTAAAATTTAGATCTAATCTTGATGAATCAGACAGAGGTCCACCTAGTCCAAAATACTGGGGACTAGGAACTTCCTCCCCCACCCCACCCCACCTAAAATATGCCCAGAGACTCGCTGGTAGGTGTGAGTCTACATTTAATGCATCATTTGGTAATTGAGAGTTACAGCAATAAAATATGTTATTTTAGCAAATGGAGTAGGGATTGTGGTACATGAAAATTAAATATTAAAAAGAAGCAAGTAGGAGAAGCTTAAATTTTCCTAGGGAAATAGCACCTTCTACATGTAGTACTGATCTCCATTATGCACAAATACAAATGTTCAAGCCAGTTTAAACTGGTTAGTTCAGGGTTCCTGCTTCTTAAACAACTGCAGAACAACTACTCCAAATCTCACTTGTCTAAAAATGGCTTCATGTGTTAAAGGCTTTAACACTTGAAGCAACTATATTAGAGATCAAATCTTGTTTTATCTTGGTACACCTAAGACAACAGCTTTGCATAATATATTGACTTTGTGGCAAATTATGTAACTGAAGTTGCAATATTTTGATCTCCCATCATCATGTCTGCTGTAGTGTTTTCCCTAGATCCCTGCTTCTTATCTGTGGGACATTGTGAAGGAAAGAGGCTTATGGAGAGGCTAGAGCAGGCTGGCCATGGCTAGGATTGTGTGAAACTCCTCTGCTGGTCTTTGCAGAATTCCTTTGGCTTCCCTGAACATTTCTCAGGGTCCCTCACCCCAAATTAAGGAGGAACTTCTCAAATGTGCTCCACATTTTGCTTCAGGCAATATTTCTGTGGCATTTCAGCCTATAGCTGAAGTTTATCAAGTGTTTCTCATGAGCCACAGGTTCAAAGATCAAATAGCCAAGCAAAAAGGGATCTTAATAGTGCTGGAATGAGGGAGCTTCAGACCCCTCCAATGACAGCTACACTAGAGTATCTGAATAAGTGTCTATGATTCATGGACCATCTCATTTTCTCTAGATTCAATTTGTATATCTCGGCCAACTTAACTGGCATTAAGTACCACCTGTGGAACATCTTATATTGTATATCTTATCGCCAGAGTTTCTCCCATTGCTCTAGATAAATAGTTTGTCCAAGATCTTGAGAGCATTTAATCATAGTGTCTTTTACTTCTTCCTCAATCAGTTCCCAGTCCAATAAAAGATTGTATTTTGGATAGCAATTTCTTGCTATTCTGTATCACTGTGACATTAAATTTCGAGTCTTCTTTTGTAAAGCTTTTATTTTGGTCTGAATTAAATATGCTTCTAAGTTGTATATATTGCATCTGTCCACTTCATATTGCCGTATCTCTTCGTAGGATTTTAATCTGAATTTCCCTTGTTCCTCTTCTAGTAATTGTCTGTATGTTGGCCAATTTGGTGTCTGCGGTTCCAAATGTAATCTGATCCAATCTAATCCAAATTAAACATTCCACTTCATAATATAATTTTAAATTTGGCAGTGCTAATCCTCCCCTTTCCTTTCTTTCCGTCAATAATTTATAATTTATCCGTGGTTTTTTTCCCTTGCCATATGAATCTCGTTATATCTTTTCTCCATTCTTCAAAGCATTTCTCTTTATACTGTAATTGGTATCGTTTGGAACAAATATAGCATTTTCGGTAAGACATTCATTTTAATTATGGAGATTCTTCCCCATATTGATAACTTTAATCTACTCCATGTTTCAAAGTCTTTCCTTATTCCTTTCCAAACTTTTTCATAGTTATTTTTAAACAAATTAATATTCCTCATAGATCTATACCTAAATATTTTGCTTTCCTGACGATCTGTAGGCCAACCTTTTCCTGAAGTACTTTTTGCTCTTGTTCTTGTATATTTTTTACCACAAGTTTTGTCTTTTCCATATTCATTTTAAAACCAGACACCTTGCCAAAGTCATGTATTATCTCTATTGCTTTGGCGATACTTGTTGTGATGGCCTGGGACTCGGACTCGGACTCGGAACCAGAGGAGTCTCAGTCTGCACCGGATCCTCTGCCTCAGACATCATCTGAACCAAGTCTGGGGCCTGATCCTGAAGAGTCCCAGTCTGCACCGGTTCCCCTACAACAAACACCAGCTGGGCTGAGTCAGGGGCCTGAGCCTGTCCTGGCTCCAGATGCGGAGAATGCCTCGTTGCCTTCAGCTGGGCCATCACTTACAGCTGTTCCACTACCAGTTTGGTCAGGGGAGGCTGAGGCAGCCTCTGGGTCTAGTAACCCACCGGCGTCTCCCAAGCTGCAGAGACTCAGGTCTGAGAGAAGGAGAGACCTGAGTACTCACAGGAGGAGTGCTTGCCTTCGGGCAAAACGGGGAGGTGAGTCGCCGGGGGATCGGGACCGGCCATTGGCCTGACAAAGATAAAAGGCTGCTGGACTCTGCCCTAAGTTGCGGGAGCAACATTGCTGTTTGCCAGCTCCTGCCTGAGTTCCTGTACCTGTCCTTGCCTGGTTTCCTGCCTTGGCTCTGTCAGACTGACTCCTCATTGAACCTTTGGATCCTGGACCGGACCTGGACCTCGTTTCTCGGGTTACCCCAGGCCCAGCACACTTGCTTCTGGTTCTTCTGTTGTTAGCAAAATATCACTCGCGATGGCCCTGATCTTTAACACCTCTTTTCCCAGTGTTATTCCTATGATCTCTTTATCCTTCCTTATTTCCAATAACAATATTTCTAATGTCAGAATAAAAAGTAAGGGTGAGAGGGGACACCCTTGTCTGGTGCCCTTCTCCACTGGAAAGCATTCTGTCCTGACACTCTTAATTATAAGATTAGCTTGCTGCTTCTCGTAAATTGCATTTACCGGTATACCTCTGCAATAATTTTCTCCCAGGGATGCTAGGTCCAATACTTTCTGTAAAAATTTCCTTGATAAGTTATTTTCTTGGCATCTGTTAACATAAATGCCATTCTCGTATTGGGTCTTAATTCTAGGTATTCTAACAAATCAATCACTATCTTCATATTTGTCTTTATATGCCTATTTGGGAGGAATCCCGCTTGATCCTGATTTATGATATCCTTTAATACTGATTTCAGTCTATTTGCTAGAATACCCGCAAACAACTTATAATCGTCATTAAGCAGTGATATAGGTCTAGCTATTAATTGATTCTCCTATCTGTTCCGTGTTTATGAATTAATGTGATATTTGTTTCTTGCCAGGAATTTGAGGTTCTTCCTTCTCTCATAATATTCATTAGTGTTTTTAAGGGTATCATAATAGAATCTTCTAACTTTTCATAAGTTTCATAAGCCAGGTAGCCCATCCGGGCCTGGCGTTTTCCCCAATTTAAGATTAGTAATTACTTGATGTATTTCCATTATCATGATTTGGTGCATTAATGTTTGGGATTTGTTTGCCCTGAAGGTATTCCGTTATTTCTTGTTCCGTTTCCTATCCTTTTCTATATAGTTTAGCAAAATAGTTTATAAAACCTTTGTTTATTTTTTCTTCTGCATCTAATATCTTTCCTTCATGCATAACCTTATTTATTTGTCTCTCTTTCTGTTTTTTCTTTCTGCCATGCTAGACGTTTACCTGGCCTGTTACCTAATTCAAATGATTTTTGTTTCATCCACTTTATCTTGTTTTCCACCTCACTACTTAATAATGTTGATAATTGAGGTTGCAATAGTTTAATTTTTTGATTTAATGATACATCTTCGGGTGATTTAACCAATAATTTTTCGTAATGCGCTATTTCTTGCTGAATTTGGTTTAATTTAGTTTCTCTAATCCTTTTTTGTATTATATTCTGTTTTGTATAAAAACCCCTTATATAGGCCTTCCCAGCATCCCATATTACTCTCAGGTTGGTTTCTTGTGCCATGTTAATTTCAAAGAATTCTTTCATTAACTTGTGCACTTTTTCTACTATCTTCTCATCATTTAATAATCTCTCATTCATCCTCCAGCTTTTATTTCCCTTTTTATTCTCCCTCATTTCTAGCATGATTGGATTATGGTCTGAAAATGATTTAGGCATTATCTATTTATTTTTGGTATAAGGTTATTAGAAGCCCATATTGCATCCATCCTACTTGCTTAGTTGTTAGCATCTGAATAAAATGCATATTGTATTACATTCGAATTCCCCCCCCCCCCAAATGTCTTATAGGTTTAAGTCTTCAACCATTTGGAAAAACATTGAAGGGAGTCTCCCTGTTTTAGATTTTGTTACCCTTTCAGTTTTATCCCATTTCGTTGAGATCACCCCATTCAAATCCCCCATTATAATCACATCTTCATTATTATATTCTAGAAGTTTCCATTGTAATTTTTAAAAAAATACAGTTTGATTCCCATTTGACACATATACACCTATTAGAAATAATTTCTTTTTATCTTTATTCAATTGTATTCCCAGTGTTCTTCCATCATCATCTTTAAGTATTAATTTGGCTTCTAATTTTGGATTTATATATGACTATTCCTCTTTTTTATTATATCTGAAGCTATAAATTCTGTGCCCAAACTTTTATTTATTAGCACGCTTTCATGTTTTTTTGTGATATGCGTTTTCTTGTAAACAAATCACGTCCTAGCTTTTCTTCTTTAATATATGTTCCGTCTTATTTCTTTTTCTTGTCATTCAACCCGTTAATATTCCAAGAAATTATATTCAAATTAATCAATTTTTATTTACTAAGGTCACAAATAAAAAGCAAAGATGTTTATGAATGAATCAGTCAGATTTATGTAAAAGTTATGTATCTTGAGGTTTAAGTTGTACCACCTAATTTGTCTGTTCCTTACGTCGCACTTGTCAAGTTGTCACCTCTGTCTTCTATCACTCCTTGTTCTTCTCTATCTTGGTTCCCCTCATCTCCCAGTTCCTTCTTGTATGTTCTTCTGAATTTTTCCATTTCATTTATAGATCTTATGTTCCTTCTTCTGTCTTTGAACGTAAACAACAAACCTTCAGGGAATTACCATTTGAACATGATTCCTTTGGCTTTCGGTACATCTGTCAATATCTTGTAATTATTTCATTTTTTAAGGATTTGTTTTGGAATCTCCTTGTATATTAATATATTGTGTCCATCTACAGCAGCCTTGAGTTAAGAAAAACTAGGCAGTCTCCTGGTCCCTTAAACAGTCTTTTAGCATCTGGTTTCATCCTGAAGATTTTATTAGTGTCCAATAACAAGTCTTATTCTCTCACTTCTAGCCATTCAGCTATTTCCTTTATCAGCTTATTCATAACTAGTGGTTTCAGCCCGTTAAAATAACGGGCGCTAGAACATATGTGGTGATTTTTTTTTTAAAAAAACTCACTTTTAAAAAATATTTCTTCTTTTTTTTTGTGTGTGTGGGGGGGGTTAAGTTCAATTTTTATAAAATTGAGGCGCCTCTTGAGCTCCTGCTCCGTGGGGCGGGCTGTCACACGGCGGCTGCAGCAGCTGTGGGAGCGCGGTGTCCCTCTTCGGCCTGTGGAGCGTTGGCACTCCACGGGGCGGGCTGTTGTACGGCACTCCCTGGCCGCTAGTCCTCGGGGCCCCGAGTCAGATGGCGGCTGCAGCAGCCAGGACCAGTGCTAGGGCTTTTGGCGCCCTAGGCAAGACCAATCTTATGGCGCCCCACACCCCTGCCAAAGCCTGCTTTAGCGGGAGGTCGGGGGGTGGTGCAGAGGCAAGCAGCGGTTTCTTGATTGATTGGTTGTCTTTTGGCTTTGAAGGCTGGTTTGGTTTCTTAACTGGGAATTTAATCACAGGATCAGGTGACCCCATTAATGAAACAATGAAAAAAGAACAGAGAAATGGTTTTCTCTTTTCAAAAGGGGTGCTGCTGAAGTCTTGAATCGGAAGCAAGCCTTCTTCCTGCCCAGTAAGCCAGATGCTCTCTGGCCTCACAACAATATCCCATCCAGAGATGGTGTCATCCATCCCCTGCTGTCTGTGCCAAACCTGCACATACTTTCCTCCAAGAATACTCAAGGGGGCCATTCCCCACCCCCATCTTATCCTGACAACTGCACTGCACATGACTGCACTGTTCATAAGGTTTCTTGAATCAGAGACCGGCCTCCTTCCTACCCAATGAGCTAGGTTCTTTTGAGTGCCAGAACAATGCTCCCCTGTTGAAAGAGAGCTGGTCTCCTCCATCTCTTGCTTCCTGGGACAAACATATATGCAGTGGAATTTCACTACCTTCTCCACCTTCGCACCACCTCCCCCCCCCGCCTTCTCTTCCTTGCAGACCAGGGGATAGATTTTAGGAGTTTGGCAGCAGCAAACAAGCAGCTCATGTAGCCTTTTCAGGCTAGGGCAGAATAAGGAGACTAGGTTGCAGTGCTTTTATGCTCTGTATAGCTGCAGTGAATTTGGGGGTGCTGACAACTAAATTAGCTGCCATGCATATCTCATGAAGATGGACCCACTGAGGAGGACAGCTTGGTCAAACGACCCTCCAAAACTTAGAGGTGCCCTTCTTGTGATTAAACCCACAAGTGAAAAGTGAAGAGCAAGCTTGAAATATATATGTTCAAGAGCGGGGAGCACTCAGTGACATAGCAAGGTCAGGTGGTACCCGGTGTGAAACCCCCCCCCCCGGTTGAAATTATTAAAAGAAGGAAAAATAAGATCATGAGTTCCCTGAAGTAAGAGTGGTATAAATCATAGTAACAGCAGTACAGAGAACTGAGGTACAGATTGCAGTGGAAGGGAGAGTCCTTCTGCTTGACCGGCTGCCCACACTAAGCCTCCCACAAAGCCAACTCTAGCATTTTAGTATGCCGCTGTGGATGTGTGTGTACATGTGTGTGTAGAGCATGGCAACATTTGGTGCCCACATGGAATCCAAAGCAGCCATATTACTAGAAGAGTCTAAAAGGAGGACGTTTATTTATATGCATTTATAGACTGCTCTTCACCACAAAGTCTTCAGGCAGGTGACATACAGTTTAAAACAACAAGCAAATCACAGTGTGTAGCAACAACTAACTATCCATTGAACTGTCAAACAGCAGGCAAAACCAACAGTCAATGCTTCAGAGGGAGTGGTACACTGGACTCACATTCCACCCCAAGGCATGGGCAAAAAGATGTGCCTTGGCTAACCAACAAAGTGCACACAATGATGGGGGTCAGACACACCTCAAGGGGGAGGGGGCATCCCACAGCCTAGCCATTTGGTAGCCTCTCTGCTTAAATGGGGGGTCCCCCAAGTGGTTAAAGCAAGAAAAGAATAAAGTGTGGTACATTTGTATCCCAAGACACCTCAATTCCTGGAAACATCTGAAAAGGGAGCTTACAAAATCTCTTCCTCAAAGCAAGAAACAAGGTGTGCCTTTAAATATTTAAGCCCAGTGCTATTTTTCTAGATGGCAATGGCACCCACTTGAGAGGTGCCAGAAGGTGAGTTCTGGCTGGAAATAAACCCTGCTTAAGCCACTCCACTCTCAAAATCAGGTGCCTCCACAACAAATGCAGAAATGTGTTGTTTTATTTCAAGGAACATTTTCCTGCTTAACTCTTTCCCCTGCGGTCAGTGTCACTGGGCACCTCAAAATCGCCACCTTGAGTATTTCCCAGGACCTTTCTTAAGAGATTTCTAAAGTGAGTAGCTTGCCTTGGTTTAACGTTTTAAAGGGGCATGGGGGGGGGATAAGCAGAAAGACCACCACCCAGTTACCTCATCAAAGTGTCAGCTTCCCCACCACCTAAAGGTACTTCCCCTGGCCCAGTGGGGTGTGGTCAGTGGACTAGGGGGACTAGACTAGTCCCCTAAATGTTCTCCTGGCGCCTCCTTCCCAAAGCCCAGGGAGCTTCTGCAGGACTTAGGCAGTCACCTGGGAGAGGGAGAGGATCCGTCATGGTGGAGAGAAAGGAGGTTTTCTAAGAAACTACCCAGTAGTGTTGTGTCACCAAACGAGGCCCGGGGTGGGTGCACACGTGTTGGAGGCCAAAGCCCTCACAGCCCCATGGAATTGGCTCCTATGCTCCACCCCCCCAGAACCTGAGAACTGCGGAGCTGGAAGGGACCCCAAGGGTCATTTAGTCCAACCCTCCGCAATGCAGGGGTCACAAGGAAAGCATCTGACAAAGATGGGTGCCCACCCTCTTCCCCCACTTGGAGTCCCCTTGTCAAGGGGCGCCCACTTCTGAGCCCCCCCCCAAAGAGCCCTCTCCAGGGGGGTTGGGGGTGCTGGGACCTCAGAGGCCTTGGGTCCCATGGCTTCCCCTACCCACCTAGGGGATCCTCCCGTTCATCTCTCAGCCCCTCAGCAGCCTCCTCTGCATCCCCATCGCCCCAGAGCCTCCCCTTTGCCCTAGGGATTCACCGCCCCAGAGGTCTCCCAAGACAAGAGGAGATGGAGAGAGGGGCCCTTTCCAGGCCCCTCTAGGCAGCCGTCGCTCTTGTTCCCCTTAACCCTTATGTGGCCTCGCCGCTCAGGGATTGCTGCCCAGGGAGAAAGCGGGCAAAGCAAATGCATTTCACTGATCAGCGATCTTGCAAGTAAAGTTGTACCCATAAATGATCGTCAGCAGCAACGTAAAAGAAACAAGGCAAGCAGGGCAGAGATTAGCTGGAGGGGGCATGGGAAGGGGGGGGATTGGATAACCCGAAAACTACAGGGTCATGCCAATCGCCACCTATTCTAATTGGTTGTGAAACCTTTACTGTGCCAGCTAGTAAAGTGGGCCAAGTGCAGTCCGCTGGGAGTGAGACCTATTGAAACCAGTGGCTCTTACTTCCGTGTAAAGGTGCGCTCAGCTGGAGACAGGGATAACACCCGTCTCCTTTGCCTGCGAGAACAGAACTACCGGGAATTCAGCTACTAATTCAGACGGGGAGGTACTGACATGGCAGGATAAGACTTACTCTGTCTCACCACACTTGTGGATCTGGCTTTTCCTGTGTGCAGGAAGCTCTGCAGTTTTCTCACACATTCTTTGTTGTAGCTGAATGAGTTCTGTTCCAGAACTTGGTGGTAGTTTTGTCAGGCAGAAGTGGGAGGAGAGTGAGACCTGCTAGGTCGGTTGCTTTTCATTGTCTCTGTTCCAAGGAGGCGCCCCCCCCCCCGTGACTCCCAAGTGCCCCGAGCTGGGGGGGGGGGAGCTGCGCTGCTTTGCCGGCAAATCCGAGCAGCTTGTCCACTCCCCTTCCTGTCTCCTCTAGCCGGGAGCAGAGGCGATGGCGCCCGCGGGCAGGCAGGGCACAGAATGTCACCTCCCTAATGATGTCACCCGGGGTGGTCCACCCCCCCCCCCCCTTCCAACGCCCCTGGGAGCACTTTTGGGAGTCTTCTTTCTTGCGGACTAGGAGATCAATTTTTGGGCACTCGGCAGCAGAAGGCCAGCACCTTGCATAACCTTTTCAACCTGTGGCAGAATAAGGAGAAGGAACGTCTCCACCCCATCTTACTTATTTTTTCATTTGTTTTTCATTTGTTACTACATTGAGACCCAATTTTTCCTGCAAGGATCTCAAGAGTGGTTTATGTTACCCTCCCTTCCTCATCCCATCCTCACAACAGAGGCAATGAGTACCCAAGGTCACCCATTAAGCTCCATGGGTATGGGGGGATTTGAACCTGGGTCTCCCAGACCCAGTCCTGGACCAGCCGTCAAACTCATGTTGCAAACACTTTGGGGCCCATGAGCACATCTGCAAACCTGGGAAATTGAGCTGGGTGCTTCATAATGGAAAAGCACAGAAGAAAAGAGAAATGGTTCTCTCTCTTCCTCAGAAGGGATGTTCTTGAAATCTTCTTGAGCTGCTTCCTTCCTCCCCAGAGAGCCTGATTCTCTGGCCTCACAGTTCCTCATGAAAACAGGCCATCTCTTACTTTGCAAATCGCTGTGGGTGGCATCCACCCCCCGGTCAATGGGTCGAACATAGATGACTCTATGGGAGTTGACGGGAAGAATATATGGTGAAAAGGATTTTATAAGATTGAATTAAGTTTAATTTGTATATCTACACAAGATCAATTGCATAAGATTGTTTTTGTTTGCATAAGGTTATTGAGATTTGTTGATAACAAAGTATATTTTTTATAATAAAAAAGTAGATGACTCTTAATTTCACTGGTGTTACCTTCTCATCCTCCATAACCAGCACTTCCTCTGCCTCTCTCTCTCCTCCTTGTAGACCTGGGGATGGATTTTGGGTGTGTGATAGCAGGAGGTTGATTATTTTTAGAATTCCTGGTGGCAAAAAACAAGCCCCTAGGCTGATCCTCAATGTACCCACTAGAGGGCGCTTTTACGCAAGAGCTGGCTGTCATAGCACTGTACAGTACTAATTCCAATAGCAGTAAAAATAATAATAAACAAACCACCCAGTCTTGCTATATTGCAGTTTTGCAGCCTTATAAAAAAACCAAATATAAATGGTTAAAAGGAGGCTAATATAAATGGCTCAGTGAAGCCAAAGGAAGATACAGGGTTAAGATTGTTCACCTTAGAAATACTGGGCATGTGTCAATTCATAGCTTCTTTTTGTGTTGTTGGTTTTTATTTTTTGCATTTTTCTACAATTAATACTTCCTCCCCACAATTATTTAATACCTTGATGTCTTCTGTAATTTTGTTAGAAAACTGCAGCACACCCTTCTCTCTGATAGTGCAGAGGTCTCAATTATCCTATTTACTTACAGACTGGAGGCAGTGAGGAGTATCCATAAAAGTTCCCCAAACCCTCCAGAGCAGATTTGGAGAGGACACAGGAGGAGCGCAGGAAGGGGGGGGGAGTTCTGTTTCGCAAATGGAAATCCTCACGATGGCGGAGGCACATCATGGGATACAGAGGCGCCAAATTTCACCCAACATTGGGGGGGCGCATGACACCCCCACCTGGCCAGGCCACACCATCCCCCCTCACCCACCACCAGCTGCCTGCCTTCTGTGAAAGTAGTGGTTAAGAGTGGTAGTCTCGTAATCTGGTGAACTGGGTTCGCTTCCCCGCTCCTCCACATGCAGCTGCTGGGTGACCTTGGGCTAGTCACACTTCTTTAAGTCTCTCAGCCCCACTCACCTCACAGAGTGTTTGCTGTGGGGGAGGAAGGGAAAGGAGAATGTTAGCCGCTTTGAGACTCCTTCGGGTAGTGAAAAGCGGGATATCAAATCCAAACTCTTCTTCTTCTTCTTCTTCTTCTTCTTCTTCTTCTTCTTCTTCTTCTTCCTTTTCTTAGAATAATAAAAATTAGAATAAGTTCTACCATCTGACTAACCTTTATTAATGCTCAGCAATGAAAGCCATTTCCCTCATATGTTTTATTTGTGGTCAAGGACAATCGTTTAACTTTTTCATTTGTATAGTTGTAAATTCTTAGAATGTATTTTGTACAGGCAGCCACTTAATTATATTTGTATTTGATTCCTTTGCTATAGCTTGCAGCGGACACAAATGTGTATGACTAAATAGTACCAGGATTCAGTTCACTGGCATGTTCTTTAATGTATGTTTTGTTTAGTGTTGCACATTTTATATTTTCTGGAAAATTCTCAATAAAAATATTTTTATTTTTAAAAAACCACATTGTTTTATCACATGCAACGGTCCAGAACTTTTGTTCACAACAGTTCAGAATGTGCAATTTACATTTGAGAATGTTTTGCCCAATACATTTCTTGAAATTATTCTAATGTCGTGTGCTAGTCCATGCTTTTTGTATGGTTTATTTCTATGGAGCATGGCTTCATTGACGCTGGCATAAATTTAATATAAAGTATACCCCTTATGAGCTATCTATGACCCTGATGCAAGCTCCTATCTAAGACATGACCTGGGAGGAATAATTAGCATCCTGACTCTGATAGTTGCAGAAAAGATCAGCATGCTAATTGTGTATTTCCCAGCAAAATTTAATTATCATTCTCCAAGAAGCAGGAATCAGACTTGGCATGGATAATGAACTTCCTTTAAAGGTACATTTATTTTCCTGGAACTGTATAGATAATGATGTAGACTTAGTTCACGTCATCTTTACTTCAAACCTATCTGGCCAAACACAAAGTGGTAAATTTGGAGGAATAAACAATAGTTCAAATGACTTTAGTGTTATTCACTCACTCAGGAGGGTCCCTCTCGTCTCCAAGAGTTTTAGTTAGCTTCAAATGATACTTAAACCCTAGATTTTCAATAGTTAGCTTACAGCTGCAATGGGACCCCCCTCTTTGCTCCCCAAGGCTACATTACGCTGGACCACAGACCAAGGAACGTTTGAAGATGCTGTTGCCTTGCTGACATAGGATTCTGAAGGGTAGAGCTTGGCATAGGTCTCTGATCCCTGACTTGGCATTCTGCTTGCTTCTGGATTAGGTATTGGCCTCCTCTTATTTTCTTCTCTTTTTAGTGTGGGTCTGTGGCATGTTTCTCCATTCATTCTTCAGGCTTTCGGGTAGTTTTTATTGCTTCAAATGGTTCCATCCATGGTCACCCCAGAAGTGAAGCAGGTGGAGAAAAGGGACCCAGAACAGATCACAGGTAGAGCCAGCCCAAGACATCCAATGTAGGCCGGCAAATTGTGCCCTCTGCTGCCCAGACTTCTTCCCGTCCCCAACACACACTGCTGCAATTTCTCCAATTAGGCTGGCACTCACTATTCCTCCTCTTCCATTCATCACGCTATACCCAAAAGTAAGGCACCCTACAATCGTACCATTGGGGAGCAACTGAGCGAGATTCCACCACACCAGTGCTGTCATGGCAAAAACTTAAAATTGGTTCGCTTTTTGCCTCGCAAGGCAAAGCAGCAGCACTCCTGGTGGCTGATGCAGGTGATTGTGGGCAATGGAAAGTACCCCCATGAAGCCCCCAGGAGTCCAGCCTTGTTCCAAGAAGAGCTTTATTCCTGTTGCAGTCTTGGACGGTACAGAATGCAGTCTTCTTACGATAGCAGGCCACACCAGTTCACACAGGAGGAATCACATACAGAGGGGAAGCCTGGGAGGAAAGTCAGTTATACCTCTATGAACTATGGACATATTAGTCAACTCCCCACCACTTGAGATGCTGACAAATACTTCAGGATACCTACCTACCGTAATTAGAACGCTTTGTATGAATGCCAACAGCTGCCAGCCTCTCTCTTGGCACTTCGACCAATCTGGATCTCATGTATATTAATTTTTGTCCTTAAAATCCAAGAGAAAGGCATCCAGCCCCCTATGATTGCACCATACCAGAGGCAGACGAAATGAAATCTGGGTTTGGGAGTGGCAGGAGGTAGTGGAGTGCACACAATCCACTGTCCATCCCATTCACCACCTGAAGCAAAACTCACCTGGGCTCCTGTCAGGGCCAGCCCTGATCCAAGTGGAGAGTTGGAGCACTTTCAGAGAAGTAAACACTTCTGATGCTTTTAGGATGGAGGGTGAAAGAAAGCAACTACGTTGGAAAGCAGAATGCTATGAAATTATGAATTGATGTGGCTAGGGGTGTACTGTTTAGAACTCAGGATCAGCCAGTTAAAATGACAAGCAGTAGGGCAGATGAAAGGGAGTTAGAAAATTGTATTGAGGAGGGGTCTATGTATCAGCAGTGTGACCAAGAATAACAAAATTGATGCTCCATAGTCCAAAATAATATGAATGCCAGTTGCTTGATGCATGGGGGAGCTGTTTGTGCCCTGTCTGTGGGCTCCTAGAAGAATTTGACTAGCCTTTGTGTCAGGATCCCATCCAACCTGAACCCTGGAGACATGTCTTGGGAGGAAGGTGCTTGGACTGTTGGGGAGAACTGTGATCCAGCTGAAGGCCTAAAGGAACCCACAGTGGTCCCAAGGGAACCTGAAGAGCCCCATGCTACAACCGCCGACTTAGAAGCAAGTTGCATTGAGATGAATGGAGCTTGTTGTTGTTGTTGTTCAGTCGTTCAGTCGTGTCCAACTCTTCGTGACCCCATGGACCAGAGCACGCCAGGCACGCCTATCCTTAACTGCCTCTCGCAGTGGAGCTGACACATCAGCAAATCGGTATAGGAGTAATACTGCAATCAGTTAAGTATATCTTGTTTTCTTTTTCATTAGCTTTCGGACAATCTGTGGCTTATGTATATTACTTTTAGAAAATATGTGTGTGTGTGTATAGTAAAAAATGGGAAGATGCTGCAGCATGCCAATTTGGGCAGACGTGAAGGGAAATCTAAAAATAATTCACAACATGGTCCCTAAAGGCTCGAGCCCCATCTGGAGACATTTGGGAAAGAAGCAGCTTGGTAATGTAGGAGGTACCGAATCAGAATCAACATCAAAGAAAAATACATTTCTAATACTGCAGGGATGAAATTTCAAAGAGCCTCATATAGATTTTGAGCTCTTTTTTTTTAAAAAAAGTAATTAACCCAAGAGGCCTAATTGCATTGCTGAGGTACAGGCAAAGATTTTGAGTTCATGCTGCATGTGAAACGAGAGTGAAGATACAATGGGCATTATCTAGGCAAGTGAAGTGCTCTTAATCCCATAGATTTATTCAGGAGAGTTCAGGAGAGTTGAGCACATAGCTAATCCTGAGCCCACTAAATAAGAAAGTACCATGGAATTTGATGGAACTTCCTTCTGTGGCTGCCTGAGAAAACATTAATAAGATCCAAATGAGATGAGATAGGGCCATAGCTCAGTGGTAAGGCATCTGGTCCCAAATTCAATCCCTGGGGGAAGCTCCTGCCTGAAATCCTGCAGAGCTACTGCCAGTTCTGAGCTAGATGGACCAATGGTCTGACTTGATTTAAAGTAGCTCCCTATGTTCCTATGCACAACTCTTCCACTGAAAGTCTATGGGGCTAAAAACCAATGAGCCATATATATACAGTATGATAAAGGAGGTCCGATATTGGGGTCCGCTTGGACAAAACAACGAGGCACAGGCTAGGAGATGGAGCAAAACAGCAGCCAGTAGGCTTGGCCTTTATTGTAAAAAATACGGTCGCGACCGGTCCTCCACCCACCCAAGAGAAGCAAGATGGAAGGCCCCGAGCAGGGGGGGCACTTTCCTTATATTACCTATCCCACCACCAAGGTACGCCCCTAGAAAAGTAATTTTAATATTTACAAGACGGGAGGGGTAGAGAGGAGAAGCTTGGCAAGATTAGCATACAGGTAAACAAGTTTTACATATCAGGAAGGATGGCAGGAATCGGTGAATGGATTTTGGGTGGGTGCAATATACATTGAGAAGTTTCCACTAGGAGAGGACAATAGGAGACGCCTGGGAGGGTGTCTGCTACCATGGCAACTGATCGGAGGGTGCTTGGGTGGATTACCGGGAGGGGTGCATTTCCTCTTGCATCGGGATGAGTACGTGACTGCCCGCTTAAAGGACTATGAGAGTCACCGGGATGGATGGCAGAAATCATATAGTATCAGAATAATAACCTTCCGATGATCGGAGGATGGCGAGGACCGAGGGGACGGAAAGGCCATCTCCTAAGGAGGAGATAGACACCCGGATCGAGCAGATCGGATATTGCGTTCAGGAGATATGGATTTTTATAGTAATAAACGGTTTGAGCTGTCAAACTGGCCACCCAATGTCCAAATGTGTCCACTTGCAACATTGTAACAAGTTATAATTAATAACTTCCCGAACTAGATACATTTTGGTTTCAGTTCCATTGTCCTCGCAGCAGGGAGCCTGTCAATACCCACTTAGCGAGCAGTCAAGCGTGAAGGTGTTGAGTACATCACTGAACGTTCCATTTTTGCAGGCTGAGCTGAATGCATGCTCTTGATTGGTGGACTTGCCGTTCATTGAGAAAATGGCGTGTGTGAGGAGCGCTTTTGACAGGAGCGCTTCTCGGAGGCTTTTTCGGGGCGCAGATCGGGACTTTTGGGGGAACCCTTTATCGCGAGGGTTTATGTAGGTGCTTGTGCGACTCATGAGGGGGAAAATACTGTAACAAGTACACAGAAGCAGATTTCTGCATATGTAGGTGTAGCTGGGCGACAAACTATGCAGTTGGTGGGTGTTTTGCATGTGGTTCTTCGCTTCAAGTCAAGCTGCCAGGGTTTTGTGCGGAGTGGACCACCCCCCGGCACCACTATTCCAGTAGGGTGCCATCACGGCGTGCCCCCCCCCTGGACATGTGCCAGGCCCCCACAGGCGGTGCGTCACGCCCCCAGAACATGCACCATGCCCCTGTGGGCGGCGCACCAGGCCCCTGGGCGCATGTCACGCCTCTGGGGAGCGCCAGCCACGCCCCTGCCTGCTCTCCGCCTGCGGTAGAAGAGCATGCAGCTTCGCCGCTGTGCATGGGACCTTTTGCAAAAAGCATTTACCATTCCCAGTTCAGATGGGTTATCATGGCCCCATTGTTTCCATCAGGATCTTGCATGGTTTGGCTGCCCCAGATAGAGAAGTATATTTGTGTATCTTGCATTAGCAAAAATCAGTCAATCAGTAAATTAAAAAAGAAAAGAAGTCAGAGTTTCCTGCTTAGAGTTTAACATTGTATTTACTATACCACACTGGACACTGGCTCACTGTGCACCCATGAGCAAGTTGTTTAGACCTCCAGCCTTAATTCATCCCCTGCAAAATGGAAACAATAGAGGTATTTTGGGACTACAAAAGAAAGAGCAATTACCCACTGTAAAAACAGTGAATCACTTGGCCCCGACTCTGATATCTTTCCCCGCCAAAGACTTTTTTTAACTTTCAAGGGCATATACGTTGTTATTTTCTTGTAGTTGATCTGTTTTATTTGGATGCTGGATTTATAGAGTTGCTGGTTTTAGCTCATTTAAATAAATCTTAGTGGTTCTGGATGATGGGAGTTGCAATCCAACCACATCTGATGGGTCCTACATTGGCAACCCCAGAACTAAAGGGTTTCCTGCATTGAAATAAGTGGGACTCCCTTCCCAGTAAACAAGCACAGGAATGTGCCATAAAGTTCGCAGCTCTAATTTTGTAAATATTCCTTTGAATCTCAAGTTTGGCATCAGAACTCGGAGGTAGTCTCCACACAGGTGGGCAGGTTCAGAAAATTGTTATCTGACAACATGCCCCCCCCCCCCGGTACATATTTATTTCCTCTTCTCAGAGTGCTGCATGCACAATAGCAGAATATAACATTGGCAAGGTTTGATAGACGAGAAGATTAAAGGAGCCAAGACTTGTCTCAGTGGAGCTATAAAAAGCTTAGTGATACATTGGAATTGCAGATTTCTTGGAACATGATGCTAATACAGATCTAAAGATAAAGTCCAAAACCTGTGAAGATAATACCAAAGGAAGTAGATTCAAAGCTCCGTATCAGGATTATAATAATGTGCCATTGTTGTGTGTGTGTGTGTGTGTGTGTGTGTTTTAAATTGCAATATGTTATACAGGCACAATTACCTCTTTCATTAGGATGGGAAGAGATGCCCTGTGCCTTACACCCAATAAATTTTGGGAATTCAGTACCATAAGATGTGGCACTGCCACAAGGACACCAGGCACCCCTAAAGTGCCCCCAGATGCCGTGGTGTCTTCTGTCCAGTGGGACTGGTAGCTCGAAAGGAAGGGAGACCAAGGTCGGGCAGATGGTGGCGCCAACATTTTAAAGCAATATCATCCCAGTTTCAACAACAACAACAACAACATTTATTATTTGTACCCCGCCCATCTGGCTGGATTTCCCCAGCCACTCTGGGCAGCTTCCAACAAAAATCAAATACATTAAAATATCACACTTTAAAAGCTTCCCTAAACATGGATCCTGGGAACTGTAGTTTGCTAAGGAAGTTGAGAGTTATTTGGAGACACCTATTGCCCTCACAAAGTTCCAGTTCCAGAATGGATTAACATTCAATTCCTCTTTCCAATAAACTCTAGTCATTGTACTTCCTGGAACATAACCTCTGCATAAATTGTGGGCTTGTTGTATTAGAGAAGCCTTTCTCAACGTTAGTTCCCCACATGTTGTTGGACTACAACTCCCATCATCCCTGACCACTGGTGCTTCTAGCTAGGGCCAAGCTAGTTGCGTCCAATGTACAGAAATAGGGCTGGACCCTCAAGGAAAGAGATTCTGACAGTAAAAGCTGTTTGACAGTGGAACACACTCCCTCCGGAGGTTGTGGACTCTCTTTACTTGGAGGTTTTGTGGTCATCTCATCTGTCACAGATGCTTTAGCAGAGATTCCTGCATTGCCGGGTTGGGGGGGGGGTCTAGACTATATGACCCCTGGGGTCTCTTTCATCTCTACCGGTCTATGGTTCTATGAATTGGACAGGATTGTGGCTTTGGCTTTCTGTTTCTCGTTTAATTTATCAGTCATTTGCTATGAAACACCCCCATACAATTAACAATAAAAAGTTAAACAATTTCAAATCCATTACACTAAAGATGGGATAAGGCCCATTTTGCCTTAAGCAGGTCATTTTTCCTCTCGGAAAAAGTAGCTATGACAACAGAGAAGTCTCAAGGAAAGGTGCCTTTTTCTAAAATGTCTGAGTTCCTCATACAGCTTGGTTTCCAGACCTTTGATCACCTTGATTAAAAGTTTAACAAACCTTTAGATTAATTAGATTTAACATTTAAGCATTAAAAATGTTGTCTAAAGGATCACTGGGCAGTTTGCAAAATATTTTGAAAAGAAGCCTTAGCATAGCCTACAGTGCAACCCTAGACACGCCTCCCTAGCTTGGTGCGAGGGCTGGTCTTACTGGACCGTTGGAAAGAATCTTGTCTTCCATCTACTGTTCAGATTTTCTCACGTAAGCAGACTAGACTAGAGATTTACTTTTTCATTGTTTTTAACGAAAGCTGAAATTTTGAGGAGAAATGTCCTGAATAGGCCTCTGCTCCAGAAGTGCCTCCCACCTGTAGCTGAGAGCTGGCCTACACCTTATGCAGAAGGAGTTGGTGGTCTGGGCTGCACACCACCTCCCATTGCAGGGGGCATGGAGATATTTCTGAACGCTTTCACAAATCAACAAAACTTCCTGGACTAGTGTAGAAAGGAGAGGAGAGCTATGTGAAATCTTTGTCTCTAATGTGCTAGTGTACTATAAAAAGGAAGTGCTTTTTTTTGCTGTGGGGGAGCATTCAGAAATATAAGCCTTCACCTGCAGTCTGAAGTAGTATAGTCCAGAATCCTATGAGGATAGTATAGTGTTCCTGGAGTGTACCACTCCAGACCGCAGATGGGGAAATCACAGTGTGAATATAGAAACACCTCCCTGCTAGTAGAAAACTAGAAGTCAGGGCTCAGGATTCTAACCTTAGCCTTCTCAATGTGCAGATCTTCATCCCCCCACCCCCTTTGAGAAAGTCTCCCATGGCAGTCTGAAGCGGCACATAGTTGTAACACTCCCTTTTACCATATGATCTGCTGCTTTAAAATACTTGATTTTGCATTATAATATATGCTCGCCCTGCAAAATGCTCAATCTGTAGCTCACTCTTTCTGACTAGGCTGCTGTGCTCTTGGGACAGAGTCTAGACCCCTTGCGCTGTAAAATGCCATGTTCAACTGCAGCACTAGGTAGAGATAATAAATGGGACGACTGTCGCCCAAAGCTAAGCTATACACAGACCCTTCATTGTCAGCCCGGCCTGCGTGAGATTTATACAAGACTGGATAGGTCTGGGGGAAGCGGGAATAGCTGCAACCAGGAGGAATCTACCCTAATGTGCAGGAGACAGATGTGTTCAGAGGCGTTAGTGGTGCCCCATTTCAGGATGAGAAGAGAGGGAATTAGAAGCTGCTGAAAAGCTGGCTCCTGTCTCGGAATATTACTATTTAATGTAAGTTGAAATAATTCCCCTGAAAGAGCAATAAACCGATGGAATAACTTGGCAAGTGAAAAGCCACTGAAGCAAGTAGCGTAAGTGACAGAATTTAAAAGACAGCTAGGCAGTTTAGTGAACTAAACTGACAAAACAAGGAGATGGGTTAGATGTAAAGGGCAGGTCAAACCTTTCCCTTAAAGATGCCCTCTTTCTTAGGTCCTTGTTTCAGCTTTATTATGTAGAGGTTTTCCGGTTGTGGGGTGTGTGTGTGTGTGTGTGTTTTTGCCTGGTAACTAAACAGAGAATTGAGATATTGGACCCTAATGTTGCATTTGAACAAGGGTCAAGCTAAGGCACACACTGCATGCTATGGGAAGAATTGTGGGCACCACCAACCTGGTAACACGTAGTGGAAGTGTTATTTCCCCGCTTCTCTGCTCCAGTTTAGGTGGGTAGGGAACTGCTAATATTTTGACACTGTATCGTATGCATTTCCCAAGTACATCTTACTTGGAGATCCAGGTTAGCATGTCCTTATGTCTCATGATTCAGGATGAGGGACACATTTGATTTGGTTTGCATTTTAAGGCAAACCTCTCTACGGTCTGAAACAATAAATGAACTGAACCGCAGACATCCTTTGAAATTTGCACTTCTTTGAATTTTGCAGTGCATGTGAAGGGGCTTGAACTGGTTGCTCCAGCTCAACTGCATGGCGCTCACCAGTCACTCTTGAGTTCCTATACCAATAATCTAGGAACTTTTAAACTAAGCTAAAGTTACTGTGTGTTAGACTTTTCTGAAACACATGAATCCGACCTTTGGAGAGTTTGTAGGTAACCCATTTTTAACTTACCCAAAATGTTGTGTTTTTCTGTGTGGGGGAAAGTGGGAAACGTTGGGACCCACTTCAAAAGGCATATTTGGAAGGTCCAACAGCCTATATTTCCACACTTTACTTTGCTTTAAAGTACTTTGTGACTTTAAATCTCTGTTGGGGGTTCTCTCACCAGAGTACTTACCCCAAACTTGGATCTTGGCATCAAGGAATTCTCCTTTCTTCTTTTCTTTTCTTTTTTTGCACCAAAAATGTGCGTAAAAATACACATATATTTTTGATAATAACATAACAAAAATGCTTTCTATTACAGGGAATTGATTTGCATGCACACGCACACACATATGGTAAAACTGCATACATAACTGTATATATTGGGAAGAACTCAGTCTAAAATTCTGATGACTTTTCATAAGGATTCTTTAAAAAACAACACAAACTGATGTGGAAATGTGGAGAACCAGACTTAGAATGGGAAAAATTAGAACCCAAAAGAAACAGAAAATTGACTTTTATGTGCCTGGAGCAGCAGAGCGCAGGAAAGTAATGGTGGGGATTCACCCCGCTGTCCTTACGGTCAAAACACCCCGCTGTCCTTACGGTGTGAGCCAAATACCTACTGCACATTGCTGGCTGGGGAGCTGAGAGGCCTTCAACTGTCAGGCTTGAGGAATCCCCTCCATCCCTAAATTGGCACCCAGAGGCAGGAAGGAAAGAAGAAAGTTATTATGTATGATTTATTCAGTCACCTTGGTAACAGACAAAGAATTCCAGTCATTCCTCATAATTCCGCTTGCACTGAGCTCCTCTACGGCGTCTGTCAGTGGACAATTGCTGTTGAGCCCTTTGTTCTTGGACTCTTAACGAACACCACATTTTAGGAGAAGGGGGGTCAGTGACTCTGTCCAGAGATGTATCAGCTGTCTGCCGTCTCTCCCCTTCCCCTTCTCCTAACTGCATAACTCTGCTGCTGTTTGTATCTGAGCTGTAATCCTCCTCCCAGTCCTGCTGTAACTCAAGACTACCTTCTTCCTCTCTGGCAGGGGCAGCAGAAGGGGGGGGGTGCTCTTCCCCATTCCTCCTCCTCTTCAGACCAGTCCCTGGCACCAACTGTCTTGCCTCCAGAAGCCATGTCCTATACATTGTCATAGAACTTCAATATGCTGATGACAACGTAGTGTGGAGGAGTTTGGATTTGGATTTGATATCCTGCTTTTCACTACCCAAAGGAGTCTCAAAGCGGCTAACATTCTCCTTTCCCTTCCTCCCCCACAACAAACACTCTGAGAGGTGAGTGGGGCTGAGAGACTTCAGAGAAGTGTGACTAGCCCAAGGTCACCCAGCAGCTGCATGTGGAGGAGCGGGGACACGAACCCGGTTCCCCAGATTACGAGTCTACCACTCTTAACCACTACAGCACACTGGCTCTCAGTGTGTGCACACTCGGAGGATGATCTCCAAACAATCCTAAATAAGAAGCTTATGAAAAGCTTGGCCTATCACTCCACATTCAGAAAGCCAAAGTGCTGCACCAACAAACACAAAACAACCCCCCCCCCGCAGTGTCACAAATCCAACTTAATAGTGCAACATTAGAAAATGTCAATCGTTTTTCCTACCTAGGCAGTTATCTTTCCACAAGCCTGAGCTCTGTGAATGCAGCTTTCTCCTGATTGAAGCGTCGAGTGTTTGAGGACTGGGACATCCGCAGGGAGGCCAATTGCTTGTTTACAAAGCTATTGTACTACCAACTTTACTGTACGTTTGTGAAACATGTACTACTTATAAATTCCATCTCCAACTCCTCAAAAGATTCCATCAACGGTGTCTTCGGAAAAAATTACGTCACTTAGGAACGATTGCCAGTGTACCAGAAGAAGCAAAGACCACCAGTATCGAAGCAGTGATTCTTCAACTTTGTTGGACTGGTCATGTTGTTCAGATGCTGATTATCCTCTTCCAAAGCAACTACTCTATTCCCAGCTTAAAAATGGTAAGCATAATGCTGGTCAACAACAAAAGAGGTTTAAAGATGTTCTCAAGGCAAATCTTTAAAAATGTAGTATAAACACTGACAACTAGAAAACACTGGCCTGAGAGTGCTCCAATTGGCAAACAGCCTTTACCAAAAGCATCATGGACTTTGAAGAGGCTCAAACTCCAAGACAAAAGGGAGAAACGAGCTAAGAGGAAGACATGTTTGGCAAATCCTCAGCATGATCAACTGCCACCCAGAAACCCATGTCCCCACTATGGAAGGATGTGTGGATCCAGAATTGGCCTCCACAGTCACAAACGGTCACACCATTAAGACCGCATTAATGGAAGACAATTTTACTGAGCTATGAGTGATCATCAGAAAAAAAAAGACCATCTGTGCTGCCAGCACTCTCTGTGTGTCTCAGGTTCAGATGTAGCCTGAATACTGTCAGCTGATCCCACAAGCCAATCATATGACGGCCAAACACCTAAGCCAGCTCTTCTGTCACTCTGCCCACTCTGGAACATGTCCATCAACCTGCCCACCTTTGAGCAGATGAACTGCCTCTGACCCTTTCGGATCCTGGGCCACCAGGGCTGGAAGTTGAACCCAAAGAGCAGCCTGTGTCTGAGCTTGGCTGAAGTCTAGCCTTACCATGTGACTTGGTCTCTCCATCCCCTGCTTTTTACAAAAATAGAACAGACGTGTGAATACAGTATGTGTCTGCTGCTGTCACTTCTGGTTTGATTTTTAGACACATCCCTGCCTTCACTCTGGCTTTTCCTGACTGACCCCTCTTTATTTCCCTTCCTAGTTATGACCTGTTTAATTGGATTATAAGCCTATGGATGGGACCCGTTTTATTTTTTAAATCATTGTTTGGTGCCAGGGGTTTTAGCACTTCATAAACAAAAAGGAATAATTGTAACGTGATTGTTCCCCTGATGTGCTTGTGTTTCTGGACAGCTAGGTGGCTCAACAGACCCTGCCTTTTTCCCTGGTAGGATGTAAGATGGCTTGCAGATGAAAACAAAAACCGCTCAACACATTTACAAGGGCCTATATACTATATACGCATGTCAAAGGCACAAATCCCTTTGCTTTAGAGAAATGAATATTTCAATGATATTATCATAATTACCAGGAGCTATAAAGAAAGAAAACAATTGCAGTTAATATACTGGAAATGTGATGCTTTCCTGCAATTTAACCTTGAATGTGCCCAAGAATAGGACTTTGAACCATGCCGGATCTTGCCCTCCCACACATGCCCCGTAACTGCTTTGCCCCTCTCCCACACCTCCTGATATCTAAAATGGTGTTCCATGGTTTGCCCTCCCTGCAGCTCATTGCCTGGTATTGTTCTTCACTTGATGCTTTCCCCCTTTCTATAATCCTGTATTTACAATTAGCTATTCTGCTCACTTCTTTGGTAATCCTTGACAGTGTATGAATTACATATATGGTTCAATTCTTTCCCTTCTGCCTATCAAATTCTGTTCATTTCCAAGGATTAAATCCTATAATTATTTGGGCAAACTGTGTAAGAAAATCAGACGGGCATCATATCCCCAGGCGCTCTCTTGTTTGGATTTTCCATGACTGATGTTTGCTTCATTTGCTGTGATCCTGATTTCCCTGGATATCAGTATCACACCCTTTTGCATTAATTTACCCACTCACTGAAGAAGCCGTCTCAGATACTGCTTTCATCTATCTCACTCATTCTCTTTGTTTGGATCCAATTTTCACTTTGGAGTAGAATGTTTGAAATGGTTCTCCTTACCTACTCACCAGTTCTCTTGTACATGCATTACAAAAGTGAATAGTCTTATCCTGGGAAATTCACAATATAATATTCTAGTCCTTATTGAATCTCTCTCTCTCTTCTCTCTCTCTCTCTTTAGCACAGTGATCAGTTCAGAAATGTGATGTAATCTCTGGCTTTGATTCAACAACTGTTCTTTATCTAAGTAAAACATTTCTAGATGTGTGTGTCTGTGTTTGCTGGCAATGTCTTCTGGGTAACTCGTGTGTGTGTGTGAGAGAGAGAGAGAGAGAGAGAGTATAATAAATTATTATCTGAATGTCCATATGATAATCAGTGGGCCCATTATCCCAGAATGGTGCTCTTTCTTCAGGTGATAACTAAAGTCCAAGGAAGCAAGGCTGCATGAGGTGCATGGAAGCCAATGCTTCTTGGCAAAAGGTTTGTCAAGATTTTATGCCACTGATAATCCTACTGGGAAGTTTGCTGTCATTTCTGTTTTGAAGAATTTGCCAAGCCAAAAAAACCCATGATTTTTCGATTGACTTGCCTTGATTATGTAACCATTGCAAAAAGATACTGAAGAGGATAAAACATATTTTGAGTTTGGATGGTTAGTCATCTTTTTTAAAATATGTTGCTTCAATCAAAACATCAGGAGTCAAATGTTGTACTCTGAGGATACTCACTGCCTTCCCACCCACTGAGAGAAGATGTGGAGTTTGTGTGCCTCTTCCTTTTCCTTTTCTGTCTTAGCTGTGACCCACATGGCAAGTCACACCTCTAATGGGTTGGATAAAGCTGAGTAGAAATAAAATGGAGGCAAAAGGCAGGGGTGACAGGAAGCTAAAGATATTGGCTAGGAATTGATGGAGATTCAACAGTGAAAGTAAGGGACAGCTCCTGGGTAGATAACTTGCTCCAACAACCTCTACAGTTGAGAACTGCAATGATGCTAAACATGCAGTTGTCACTGAATAATGACTGCTATGTTTCTATCTCCACAAAGCCTCTTCATACTCTAGTAAAATTTACCTGTTTTGTGAAACTTTAGTTTTGTGTATTTTCCTGTTCTACACTACAATGATAAGAATCGGGGGTACAGGAATGCAGATCACTATGACTTCAGGACACAGGTATGTTCAACTAAACAGAGGAAGAGGGAGCAGCTAGATGTCAAATTGGTAGTGGCCACACTTTTAGTAACAGGCCCAGTTTGGCTCACATTGGTGTAGACGTGATAAAAGTTTCCTCCTAAACCACTGGGATAAGACAGATTCAGCATGAAAATTTATATTAGTAAATGACGCATATAACCTTTTAATGTCTCATTAGAGGCCATATATTCCAACTCTTCAATTTCAGTTTTTAAAGTGAATATGACAAGTAAAACACTGTGCATTATATCTCTATAAGGGGCATAAGTCATTTGAGGGGGCATATTTGGTCCATGCAAATAAATAAATAAATAAATAAATAAATAAATAAATAAATAATCAAAACACATTTTTAATTGTTCAGATTGTCCTGACACATACAAGATCTGTTCCTAAGATATTTTTTAATTACGATGGACAGCTCTCTAAATCAGAATAATTCATAAACATTCTGAATGGTCACAAATCATGGATGCATATGAATGTTTATTTGTTTTTAAATAAGAAGTTATATCATGAGTGATCTTTGATTCCCACCCCCACCCCCCATCGCCAACTGGTAGACTAACAGTGGCTACAGACACAACAAACATTTGGATCTTTGCTTCCAGCTTTCCAGCTTTGTATAGGATGTTTATGAATGTTATAAATCTGGCTGCATATAAGACCAGAAACATCCACACGAGCAGTTCTAAACACATGGATGGATTTCAATCTAGGGGAAAATTACAGGCTTGTGCAATATATTTAAAAATTCATTATGTATAACTTGGATGGTTTATTTTCTGCTCCTTTTGCTTACTGTCATAGCTAGGGGAGCAGTGAGGTTAGAGGGGTAGTACGGTAACTTCAGCTAGCGTTTAATTTTTAATGACAGTTCTGTCCAGAAAGATTACTATTGATTGCCAGGACTCGGAAAGAGCCAATTGTTCAAGCAGGGAGAAATAGATCTCCTTGCATGCTATTTATTTCAAGTTGCCCAAGGAATAGCAGCAGCAGAGAGTAACTTGTGTTTAAGCCTAACAGTTCATCTTTAAAGAAGGCAGTCAATAAAAAGGAAGACTTGATGTGGAGGCTTCAAAAAGTTCTTTGCTCACATAATGATAAATCACTGGAAGGGATTATTTATTTCCTAGCAAACAACCATCACCACCTGCTTGAGAGTTGCTCCTCACACCTATCCAAGGATTAAAACACTGTTCTTTTAAAACAGTATATTAGATTGTGAGCTAGTGGCTAGTGCAATAATTCCTAGATGCCTTAAGAAGGAAAATATTTACAAATGAAATCATATTTATAGGTCATTGTGTCAGATAGCCTGGATTAAATTTAGCTGCAGTTCCAGGCAACATAAATAAATAGATAAGAGTGAGGAAATGAGGTATGATGTCCTTAAATGTTATCGAACATTTCTAGGAAGGAAAGATGGCTTACACAGATGTGAATAAAGGTGGAAGTTGTAATCCTAAATATATTTACCAGGAAGTTTTCTGTTGCGGCTCGGCTGCAAGGGTCCGACAACTCCCCACACATGGCTTTAAAACATCCAGATATCATGATGAAAGTCCGTCACTCTCCTGAACCTTGGACTGACTATGGAGATGTCAGTTCTGCCGCTAAACTCTGACCGAAGGAGAGGACAAAAGAAGAGCCTGTGGGATCAGGCCAGTCCAGCATCCTGTTCTCACAGTGGCCAGTCAGATGCCCATGCAGAGCCCCAAAGCAGGACCCAACCACGACAGCACTCTCCCAACCTCTGATTCCCACCATTCAGAGCTATTCTGCTGCTGGAGGTAGAACCACTGGCAGAGGAAGAGGGGGTGGGAGGAGCGCACTGCTCCCGGCACCACAATTCCAGTGGGGCGCCACGCCCCCGCAGGACGCGCACCATGCCCCCAGGAAGCGTGGTAGATTTCTGTCTGAATCCACGGCTGCTGCGAAGCAAGACCCACTCAGAAATTTAATGCTGTCAACCCCTCCATCTCAGCTGTGAGTCTTGTGGGACATGATCCTGGCCTGGCAGGCAGGCAGGCCTCTTCCACCTGGCCTGGGGTGGGCAGGGCCCTGACTGACTGACCAACAGACTGAAACTTTGGAAGCAGAGTTAGGATGCTGTCCCAGTTCTGTTATCATCGCCCCAACTGTCAAAAATGTTTTAAAGTTTTAAATGTGTGATATTTTAATGTATTTTTAATCTTTGTTGGAAGCCGCCCAGAGTGGCTGGGGAAACCCAGCCAGATGGTCGGGGTACAAATAATAAATTATTATTATTATTATTATTATTAAACTGCTTTAATCTGATTTTAATTATTTTGAATTGTTTTAAACTGTTGTAACTGGTATGATTCTTTGTGGGATGTGCCTGGGAAGAGGGGAGTGGGAGAGAGCAGTGGGTGCCTCAATCACAGTGGTTCAGGGTAGGGGCACATATGGGGTGGGAGCTGGGGCAGGCCATGTGCCAACCCTTCCTCCAACCTGGGGAATTGTGGTTGTCCTCTTAGCCAGCCCTCAGGTCTGTGCCTTTTGTTATTGAATGCCAGTTCAGCTCTGTGTAGTAGTAGTAGTAGTAATAATAATAATACAAAATAATAAAACAACACAATATCCTTCAAACAAAAATTAGATTAGGAAGCCTGGTGTGTCCTAACTGACTTGGATAATCAGCTGACAATATCAAAGCTGGCAAGGTTAGCTGACTTTATTCAGGCTGGAAGTGCAGCACAGAAAGGACATCTTTTTCTGTAAGGTCTGGTCCGCCTCATCTCTGAGGACACCAAGTACTTGGCGCAGAGGAAGTAAGGTGCTACTGGAGACTGGCTGCTGAAGGCCTAGCTCATGCCCCCCCCCCTTGGCACCTTATAGACCCTACCATGCACTCATTCTAGGCTGAGCGACGCCATAAGACAAAGCACACCCCCTCCCTCCACAAACGTGTGGCATAAATAATGTGCAATGCCAAACTGCTTCTCCTTAAGGCATCCTTGACACCCTCCCTGACAGGGAACCAGGCTGAGGGCCTTCTCGGTAGTCACACCCACCCTGTGGAACGCCCTCCCATCAGATGTCAAGGAAATAAACATCTATCTGCCTTTTAGAAGACATCTGAAGGGAGCCCTGTACAGGGAAGTTTTTTATGTTTGAGGTCTTACTGTGTTTTTAATATTTTGCTGGGAGCTGCTCAATCAGATGGGCACCATATCCTCCTCCTCTTCCTCTTCCTCCTCCTCCCCTGATATAAATTCACTAGCCACTTCCACATAGGAGCACAACCTTTGAAAGAGATCATAACATGAACTGGAGGGGAGGGGGATATCTCATTTTCTCTCCTTACTATATAGGTCTCACTATTGAGGTCTAGTACCTGGAGACACAGATTTAGAATCTTATTTGTAATACAAAGGGTGAACCAATGTCTCAGAGGCATCTGTTTCAGGTTGCTATGAGATACAAGACATCAGCTCCTATTCCTTTAGCACTTGACGTTGGCAGCTAGCAGCATTTGGATACCTGTTGTTGCAAACCAGCCTGCTAAATCTGCCTTTTGAGAACACATTGAGATAGAGCTGCCATAGCCAGTCCTTGCCAGGAGAGGTTGCTGTGCTTACAGCTAAATGCCTCAAGGAAGAGGAGAGCCAGAGAATTACAGGCAAGGAATTAAAGAGCCAACCGTCTCAAATCCAATTTCTTCTCCAGTGAGAAATAGGCTGCTACAAAATTGCATCGGCCTGAGTACAATAGTTGCTTATTAGACTGGTCTCTCTTGGTAGCTTCAGTTGCACCACAGAGAAATAAAATCCAGTCCATTTTAAAGTGCTTCTGTGCAAAACAATTATATGGTTCTACGATTCTATCAGCGTTACGTCTCTTCTGTTACACCATCATACTGACTATAGTTCTATCCCTGAATTTTCAGCTTCCATTAAAAACAGTGAAGATGGTAATGGGACATCTGGATGCATCCTGGACTAGGAACAGAATAGGCATCAAAGACTGTGCAACATATTCAGAATTATTAAGATATCATTAAATGTGTAAAGTTTCGATTTTGGGAATAGGAAGGCCTGCCTTTGAAGCAATAGTAGAGGGAAAGCATGTAGAGACTCAGTGAGGGTATCAGATGGAGCAACGTAGCTGGCCATTGCACAGAAAAGCAAAGCCAAACATGGAATACGGAGGAGGAGGAGGAACCTGAAGATGAGGTGGTGCTCAACTGCCCCTGACTGGACAGTGTCATGGACTGGCTGGGTGCAGAGGAATGGTGGGAAGGAAGCACCAGCTGGGGAACCCCCCAAGTGAAGAAGGCTCAGAGCCCAAAAATTGGTGCTGGGATCACAATGAGTGGTCAGAGGAAGAAGAGAGAGAAGAATGGGAAGGGAAGGTATTGGAAGCTGTGGAGGCAACAGGGTTCAGTGAGCAGGAAGAGACTGTGACAGAGAGAAGTCTAGAATCAGAGGCAGAAGCTGAAGCTGAAGCAGGTGAGGGGGGGGCAAGAGGCAGAGATGAACCTGAATAGTGAAACGTGTCAGGTGTCTCCCCCTCCTGCTGCAACCAGCACCCCCCCCCCCATATCTCCCAGAACCAGAAGAGTTATGAAGAGATAGACACAGCAACGGAGTCTCAGATTGCTTGGGAAGGTCCCAAAGGAGGAGATGACTTAGGGAACTGTGGGACGACACGGATCCTCAGTCCCCACAACTACCTTATAGGGGCAAGGTCTACCAGGGCGAGTTGCTGTGCTCACTAGGCCTGGCCTGTGTCAACATTGTTTCCTTGAATTAAGAGTTAACTTTACTGACACCATATGATTTATTGCTTACCTGCTGCTGACTGGACGGCAGCATTTCAGCTAGTGAGCTGATTCACGCTGGGAGAGCATAAATAGTCTGCAGGAGACTGAAATTCAGGAGCCATAGGTGTGAATGTGCACTACCATTCTTTTTTATTCTTAAATGAATTTATTTGATCAGTTGCTCTCCAAAGGAATCAGTTTTGGGATATTTTCTCTTTTTAGACTCTTACACCTTAATCTAGCTTATGGTTACCAGACGTCCCCATTTCCTGGGGGCAGTCCCCGGATTTACAAATCTGTCCCCAGACAAAATCCATCCCCGGAATGTCCCCAGATTTCATTTAATGTCCCCGGATTTATATTTTAGGTGTTGTAGATATATTAGTAGGGAATGAATGTTGTGTGATTGGTTCAATGGCACAAGACACATCATATGGGGATGTCCGGTGAGGCAAAATGGCGGGCGCCACGGCAGCGGGCAGCTCCTGAAGCCAGCCAGAGCCAACTGCGCTACTAGGCCCGCTCCGGGCTGCTGAGACTGCCGCTGCCACTGCTGCTGCCAAGGGGGAACCGGGGACACCCGGCGCGTCAACTGGGGGAACCACTGACACACACACCCCGCAACCCAAATTGAGCCAGCTGTGCTGCAGGGCTAGGAAAACCCTGGAGCTGACGCAGGGAGAAGGAAGAGAGGAGAAGGAAGAGAGAGGAAGAGGAAGGAAAAAAAAGAGGGGAGTCCTGACTTTGCCACGCCACTGCCGCCGCAAGGTAGGAGAGTACCGGGAGGGCAAGGAAATGTGGCCGAGCCCAGGCCTGACCCAAGTCTACTCCACGGCAGCTAGTGCTCCAAGAGAGCAGGCCGGGACCCAGAGGAAGGCCATGCAACAGAGGAGACTACAGAAGAGATTACTTCTTCTTTTTTAAAACATAACTTTTTTAAAAATACTCTCTTTTCCAAAAAGAAAAAGAAAAAAAAGTTTCCCTGGATTCTTTGGAAAACATCTGGTAACCTTATAGCTGCCCTTTCAAAAGGTATTTTACATGTGATGAGTTGCATCACAATAAGCTTGCCAGTGCACCATAATCTATTATAACACACACACACAGCTTGAAAATAATGCAATGAGGACAAAAAGCATCCATACTGGTTATCTGCACTGACCTCCTTTGCTGGACTGGAGTGCAAACTTCTCTGCCTACTACATATAGTGTCCTGGATACATGTGTGAGTGCGTTTTAACTTGTGTGCTGCTGTGTCCTGCAGGCATGTAGTACTGGATGTTTGCTCTGGGTACAGAAGTGACTACATCACAGTGGGAGCCATTGGCTGTTTTTATTGCAGAGATACAAAGAAGTGCTGCAGGCAGCATTCTGCCCAACTGCTCAGGAGGACGTCAGCTTGCTTCCAGAGTTCTAGCTAGTGACTGTCAAAAGTATTTGGGCACTTTTTAAAATTGCATTAAACCTCTCATTATTTATTAGCTACTCATATTTAGTGCTTTCTTGTTTGGCAAATGAAGATGGTGGGCCCTCCTTCATTGGAAGTTTTCAAACGGAGGTTGGATGGCCATCTGTTGGGGATCCTTTAGCTGTGATTCCTGCATTGAAGGGGGTTGGACTTGGTGACCCTTTGGGTCCCTTCCAACTCCATATTATACTATGATTGTCTTCTTATTTATTCTTCTGTGATTTATCATCAGAGTTAAACCACACTCTTTTTTTGCAAGCTCAGAGTGCTTTATATGGTGCTTCCATGGGATTCTCTCTGACCTAAATGCTAATCAAGTCCACAAATTCAGCAACAGTACAGCACTAGGAATTTCCAGACCATACTGGCAACCAGTGTCCCCCAATACACTCTTAGGCCCCATCAGCAGTTTCCTGAATATGGTCTTGTTGCTTGATTGGGAGGCGAGCTCTTGGCTGGTACTTTAACTGAACATGGAGATGTTCAACCTGCTCTGGGGTTGAAGTCCCTCTGAAGGATCAGGGTGGTCTTACCTATATAAAAAAGATTATGTTCCTCCCATTCATATAAAATATCAAGGTAATGTACAACAGTACAGTGGTACCTCAGGTTACATACACTTCAGGTTACAGACTCTGCTAACCCAGAAATAACGCTTCAGGTTAAGAACTTTGCTTCAGGATAAGATTAGAAATCGTGTTCTGGTGGCGCAGCTGCAGCAGGAGGTCCCATTAGCTAAAGTAGTGCTTCAGGTTAAGAACAGTTTCAGGTTAAGAACAGACCTCCAGAACAAATTAAGTTCTCAACCAGAGGTACCACTGTATAGTCAAATACAATAAAACCTAAAATAGAATAAAGTAATTGTTGTTGTTGTTCAGTCGTTCAGTCGTGTCCGACTCTTCGTGACCCCATGGACCAGAGCACGCCAGGTACGCCTATCCTTCACTGCCTCCCGCAGTTTGGCCAAACTCATGTTAGTAGCTTCGAGAACACTGTCCAACCATCTCATCCTCTGTCGTCCCCTTCTCCTTGTGCCCTCCATCTTTCCCAACATCAGGGTCTTTTCTAGGGAGTCTTCTCTTCTCATGAGGTGGCCAAAGTACTGGAGCCTCAACTTCAGGATCTGTCCTTCTAGTGAGCACTCAGGGCTGATTTCTTTGAGAATGGATAGGTTTGATCTTCTTGCAGTCCATGGGACTCTCAAGAGTCTCCTCCAGCACCATAATTCAAAAGCATCAATTCTTCGGCGATCAGCCTTCTTTATGGTCCAGCTCTCACTTCCATACATTACTACTGGGAAAACCATAGCTTTAACTATACGGACCTTTGTCGGCAAGGTGATGTCTTTGCTTTTTAAGGTGTTGTCTAGGTTTGTCATTGCTTTTCTCCCAAGAAGCAGGCGTCTTCTAATTTCGTGACTGCTGTCACCATCTGCAGTGATCATGGAACCCAAGAAAGTGAAATCTCTCACTGCCTCCATTTCTTCCCCTTCTATTTGCCAGGAGGTGATGGGACCAGTTAGTCATTTAGAGCTAGTCATTTTAATTATTATCTAGAATAAAGTAATACAAGATAATAATTAAAATGACTAGCTCATATTGGGAGCAGTGGTTAAGCAACTGGAAGTACATGCTGGCATAAATAATTATTCAAGAGATGTGAAAGTTGGTGGCAAGGTATTTCACAGCATGGGGTGGGCAAAACTAAAAGAAGCTTAAACTCTGCCTGGTGCCATGTGGGCAGTCAGTGCAGATGTTTCATTGGAAGTTTAACCCCACTCATGCATCACCATGGCGAAACACATTTTGACCCTTTAGGCTCTTAGGTTAGCTGCAGACACCTGCTGGATAGAGACTGATCTTCTAGGAGACTTCCATGTTCTGATAACATCCAGACTGGATTACTAAAATTTTCAGCACAATTGGGAACAGTGCAGCAACCGCAGCTTCTCCCAGATATGGGAGTCAGGTTGCTAAGTGGTGTGTGTTGAACAGAACATATCTTGCTCATGTTAAAAATATATTCATTGGCTTCCAGTTTGTTTCCAGTTTCTGTTCCAACCCCTAATTTTGACCTATAACATTTTAAATGGTTTGGGATCAAGGTTGTGTAAATCTTCCATCATTAGCTTAGGTTCCCAAAGTGTAGTTATACTAAAGCTGCTCAGCATCTATCCAAAGAATGCATCCCCCTTCTGTGCCTTTAACAACAGCTTGATCTGCATACAGTTGTACCTTGGTTCTTGAACAGAATGTGTTCCAGTGTCCGGTCTGACTTCCGGAACTGATTGAAAACCAAGATGCAGCTTCTGATTGGCTGCAGGAACATCCTGCGGAAGCCATGCCAGATGTCCGGCTTCCAAAAATTGTTCGAAAACCAGAATGCTCACTTCTAGTTTTCGATAGTTCGGGAGCCGAAACGTATGAGTTCCAAGGCATTCAGCAACTGTACATCATTAGGATATGAAGTTTCCCAAGGCATGGGAGAGAATTCTTACCACCTACTAGCAGCTGCAGGTGTAACTGATGCCCAGGACAGAGAAACAACTACTTTCTCACTACCCAAAAGTGATCTCAGTTTTGTGCATTGCTGCTGAGTAACATGGCCGTTGGCCAAGCAATTGTCTAATTGCTCCAATATCCAAGCTGTGATGAGGCTAAAAATAAATCTGGCTGCACAATGGCAGGCATGACTCCTTCATACTTTTTATTAGAAGACTTTTGTGTTTGCTTGATTTGAAGAAAAGAAATGGCTCTCCCCTCCAGATCACTAGTGTAGTATACTGACCACCCCACAAAACTATCACAGGGAGTACTGCAGCAGAGGAGGGAGGGAGAGAGAGGACGTGCTCCTGGGAGAGCAAGCAGAATATGCCAATGTGATCATCCCTCCTGGGTGAGCTAATTGCTTCCGTAAAGGAAACAGTGATGGAATTTGCAACAGCTGGTAAATGTGCAGGTGCTAAAAGCAAGCTACGTAGAAGAGCAATCTGTACAACAGTCTTAATTTAGCAAAGCCATGACACAAAACTAAATCAGCAGCCATGAATCCAGCTCTACCCACCCCCATAACGTCTAGCAGAACTGCCGTGTCCTGATGTCACAGTGATCCAGATTTCCTCAGCCCTCTTGGTGGAAGGACACAATGTCATTGTGACACAGGCAAGTTCTACTAGGTGTCACCAGAGGCGCAGCCGCTGTCCTTGGCGACCTCGTGCATTTGGTACAATGGTGAGTTTGGGCCCTTGCTGCTGATGATACTGAAGCATTTGCTGTAGAAAAATGGTCATTCTTCTTTGAAAGCTTATTTTATTGAAGCCTCCTTTCTGGACCATCTCCACCAAAGGTGACAAACAGAAACCAAGCAATGCAGCAGTAAAATGCATCAGTGAAAGGCTGCCAGCAGCCAGTCTGGAGATTGTGCTTGTTTCTAATGCTGAAGCACTTGGGGTACTGAGGGGCCACCCACTGGCTCCCCAGGCCTCTCTTCTCCCAGACTGCTCAACCTCCTCAGCTTGCTGTAGCAAGCAAGTATCACTTTAAAGCAGCCGCTGTCACCTTACAGGAAGAAAACTGGCACATCCTATTTCTAGAATTGAGATTCAGAAGTTACGATCAAAGATCTGTCTGTCTGTCTGTCTGTCTGTCTGTCTGTCTATCCCAGGATATATACTACCCATCTGACTGGGTTGCCCCAGCCACTCTGAGCAGCTTCCAACAAATTATAAAACCAAAGTAAAACACCACACTTTAAAATACTTCCCTGTACAGAGCATGTACCACTCTGGCAAGACTGCACAGGCAGGCAGGGCCCCAGCCTGTGTCCCCATCAAACTAACAGCATCTTCCTCTGAACCCCAAACTCAGCCCTCTTTGAGACTGGACCCCTGGGGGACCATGATCTGCTTCCACAGACAACAAATATACTCCCTCCATGGAACTAAGTTGAGGTAACCAATGTGGTTCCCTCCGGATGCTGCTGGGCGGAAACTTCCATTATCCCAGACCATTGGCCTTGCTGGCTAGGGCTCTTGGGAGTTGAAGTTCAACAACATCTGTGGATAGCACAATATTGGGTACCCCTGGACTCAGGGAAAGGCCCTGGAGTTACACTGGTGACCATGCATTACGCAGAATCCTCACAGCGCACCTCTCTCTTTGTGATAAACTTCAGATATGTTGATTTAGTCAAGTGTCAGTCTTTTCTAATAATGGTAGTCAATGCTACTTACAGTCAAGGTAGGAAAAGAGAATCAATGAAACCCAACTTAAGGGTAAAAAAATATGAACATGTTTAACAAGAAGCTAAAACTGAACTGAACCAATAGCAGAGAAACCAAGAGCCAAAGAAATCCTCTTGAAAACATGAACAATTCTACAGTTGTGTGTGATCACAATGGTTTTGCTCAAGTCCCTCTTCTGAAACTTATGGCAATTGTAAGGCCTGCCCAAAATTAATGAACTCTGTAAGAATACTTCTAAGAGAATAAGGTGTAAGGGCAGTAGGACATGTGAGAAGGAAAATGAAACATTTCTTGCAGCAATATTTTCTCTCCCCCAGCCTCACATTTGCCAGTATGCAATTTTTTATTCCAGAATTGCTCAGTTTTTGCACTCATGCAAAATTGGATTTGAGAGATTGGCTTCAGTGAGGCATTTATGAATGAAAAGGTGATGAGCATTAAATCAATTGTCCTCCTAAAACTGCTGGTGTGGTGCATTTTACATACTTGAAATAGTCCATTCATAGAAAACAGTTACACGGTTGAATATCCCATCTGACCACTATCAAAATTACTTCTTAATTCTGTGGCTGATTCCTAGGTAACAGTTTGTCTTGGGTCCTCAGATGTTGTTAGACTACAGCGTCCATCATTCCTAGTCAGCATGGCCAGTGATCAAGGATGATGGGAGTTGTAGTTGAAGAACATCTGGGGCCCTTAGGTTAAGAAAGTCTGGTCTAGATAGAATGATGAATAAAAATTTATAGGCACTCTTTTGAGGGTTTAGAGAGTATTGTGTGCAAGTAATCCTTACAGCAACCCTGCATATTAGGTGACAATATGACTCTCCTATTGCAGAAGAGAGGGAGGGGAAGCGGCTGAGGTAGAGAAATAGTTGGTTGTCTACTATATATATATATATATATATATATATATATATATATATATATATATATAATGGAATTACCTTATGGAATTACTTCCCTCCACTCCCTCCCCCAGTTCCTGTGTATTATTTTCATTCATGCACGTCAATAAAGTATCTCTGGTTACCTCCAATTCTAAACATTGTCTATAACATTACAGGTGTTTTTTTTTAAATCCTGCTAATGTCTTAACTTGTGCACCGCATATACCCGAATATAAGCCGACCCGAATATAAACCGAGGCACCTAATTTTCCTACAAAAACCTGGGAAAGCTTATTGACTCGAGTATAAGCCGGTTCACCTTTGCCGCTGTGGAGGAGGAGGAGGAACGAGCAGCCTGAAAGCAGCCCTTTGGGCTGCTCCTTCCTCTTCCTCCTTTGCCAAGTTTGCATCTATGCGAGCAGTTCAGGAATGGAACAAGCTGCCTGGGGAGAGTAAAGAACCGCCGTTCTTGTACGCTTCTTAAGGAATGGTTAACTGGGGAGAGCGGGTGGCGGCACGAGCAGAGAGAAAGGGCTTCTTTCTCGCTGCCCCCACTGCCCGCCTCACTCAAGTATAAACCGAGGGCAGCTTTTTCAGCACAAAAAATGTGCTGAAAAACTAGGCTTATACATTGTATATTACATTGCTTTTGTAAATATGCAATAAACATTTCAAATTTTTAAATATTTCTAAGTTTCCCAGTTAATTTAGTCATTTCAGCATATTCCATTAACTTAATTTGCCAGTCTTCCTTGGTGGGGACTTTTTTCTTTCCAATGTTGGGCTAGCAGTATCCGGGCGGCTGTTATTGCATACATAAACAAATTCTTATATTCTTTAGGTAGATCTATTCCTGCAATACCTAATAAAAAGACTTCTGGGTTTTTTTAAACAAAGGTTATTTTTATCATTTTTTTCAATTCATTATATATCATTCCCAGAATTTTTAAATAACCTTACATTGCCACCACACATGATAAAAATACCTTCTACTTCTTTACATTTCCAGCACTCATTTTCTCTTGTTTTATACATTTTTGCCAATTTGTAAAGGTAAAGGACCCCTGGATGGTTAAGTCCAGTCAAAGGCAACAGTGGGGTGCGGTGCTCATCTCACTTTCAGGCTGAGGGAGCTGGTGTTTGTCCGCAGACAGTTTTTCCGGGTCATGTGGCCAGCATGACTAAGCCGCTTCTGGTGCAACGGAACACCAAAACCAGAGCAGCACACAGAAACACCATTTATCTTCCCGCTGGAGCAGTACCTATTTATCTACTTGCACTTTGACATGCTTTCAAACTGCTAGGTTGGCAGGAGCTGGGACCAAGCAATGGGAGCTTTCCCCGTCGCTGGGATTCGAACCGCCAACGTTCTGATTGGCAAGCCCAAGAGGCTCAGTGGTTTAGACCACAGCTCCACCCGCGTCCCAATTTAACCAGTGTTAAATACCACCTATACATCATTTTCATATAATTCTCTTTACTATATCATTCTTCCATAGTCTTTCCCAATCTGTCATCTGAATATTATGTCCCACATCTTTTGCCCACTTTATCATAACGCACTTGACCTCTTCATCTTTAGTTTCCCATTCCAACAAGTTATACATTTTTGATAATATTTTAGTACCACTTTCTATTATTTCTCTCTTGAAATTTGAGATTTCGTAGGTGAATCCTTTCTTTTTATCATTTTTGAATACATCATTTAACTGGAAATATTGTAGCCAATCTGTTACATTTCCTCTTATTTCTTGAAAATCCTTCAATTTTAATTGGTTATCCATTTCCGTTAACAGCTCTCTCTCTATATGTTGCCCAATTAGGTTTCATATTTAATTTTTTCACAGATGTTGCTTCCAGTGAGGAAAGCCACCATGGTGTTTTTTGTTCTAGCAAATATTTTCCCCTAACTTTAAAATGATATTTCTTATTATATGATTGTTGAAGCTTTTATGTACTTTTGCCTTTTGATACCACAAATACACATGCCAACCAAATCTATTATCATGTCCTTCAAGGCCTAATAATACTGTATTTTTAATACTATCCAATCCCGGATCCAGCATATGCAAGAAGCTTCATAATATAATTTTAAATCTGGTAAGGAGAAGCCACCTCTAAGATCTGTTAATAATTTATATTTTATTCTTGGCCTCTTTCCTCGCCAGATAAATCTCGAAATATCTTTCTGCCACTCTTTCAAGCAACTCACATTGCTTATCACTGGGATTGTTTGAAATAAAAACAACATTTTTGGCAATATGTTCATCTTAATTACTGATATTCTTCCTAATACAGTGGTACCTCCGGTTGCAGATGGGATCCGTTCTGAAGCTCCGGTCGGATCCTGAGGTTTCCACAACAGAAAGTGCTTGTTCTGCACATGTGTGTGGTGCAGCAGAGCACTTCTGTGCATGCGCGTGTAGCAAAACCTGGGAAAATACTTCTGGGTTTGCCACGTGCGTATCCTGAAGGATACGGAACCAGAGGTGCTTGTAAATAGAGATACCACTGTAGTGACAAATTCATTCTTGCCCATATCTCTAAATTCCTTTTTATTTCTTTTCATACTTTTTCATAATTATCTTTAAATATATTAATGTTCTTTGCTGTTAACCATATCCCCAGGTATTTCACTTTTGTATATATATATATGTATTTCAGTCCTCTGTTGTATCTCTTTTTTATCTTGTTCTGATATTTTTTTTTACTAAGAGTTTGGTTTTATTTTTATTCAATTTGAAACCTGATACTTGTCCAAATTCCTGTATTTTTTCTAATAATTTCAATAATGAATTTATAGGATCTTTCACTGTAATCACTAGATCATCTCCAAATGCTTTCAACTCATATGCCTTATTTCCTACTGTTATTCCTCTAATGGTTTCATCTGCCCTTACACAGTATTCCTCACCAGGACTTCTAACACTAAAATAAACAGTAACGGTGACAGGGGACATCCTTGTCTTGTCCCTTTCATTATTTTACATTCTTCTGTAATAATATTATAATTATTAACCTTGCTTGTTGCTCTGAATAAATGGCTTCTATTCCTCTTTTAAACAACTCTCCCAAATTCATCTCATCCAGGACCTTCAACATAAAAGCCCATGAAACCCATGAATTGATGCTTTTTCAGCATCAATAAACATCATAGCTGCCTGTTTTTCATTCATTACCTCCAAATACTCAATAATACCTATTAAATTCCTTGTATTATCCTTCATCTGTCTCCCTGGGAGAAATCCTGTTTGAGCTTGATGAATTGTTTCTAACAATATGCCCTTCATTCTATTAGCTAATATATTTGCGAACAATTTATAATCACTATTTAATAATGAAATTGGTCTATAATTTTTAACTTCCAACGCATCTGTCTCTTGCTTTGGAATCAAAGTAATAAAAGCCTCTTTCCAGGTTTTTCATATTTTCCCTGCGTTTAATATTTCATTCATTACATTTTGTAACAATTGAACTAAATAACTTTGTAATTTTTTTTATAATATTTTGCTGTTAATCCATAGGGTGATTTACCTATTTTTGATGGCATCTGAAACTTCTGAGGTGTTAATTGGTGCATTTAATATAATAAAATTTTCCTTTTGGAATTTTGGGAATTTATTTATTTGGTTGTCTAAAACCACCCAGTAATTTAATGATTGACTTAATATTTGAGCTCAGGACTTCTGATTAGAATCAGGCTTGCCACCTATTCTCCAAAGATAGGCTCTGTACTAGAAATCCAACAGGGGCAGTTCCTCCCTTCCTGCAAGGAAGTTATTGCCCCTGTTGAATTTCTGCTTGAGAGCTGTCAATTTCGGTTTCTCTCTGTTTCTCATTTTCTCCTCTCTGCATTTCCGCCCCAGTCTGCAATCTTTCTTCTGTCCTCGTGACGGACAGCTGAGCTAGACCGGAGTCTGGTGGTGCAGTGCCACAGAATTCCACCAGGGGGCTGGAACCTCTCTCTGGTTGGCTCCCAGGGTGGAGCCAGCCAGAGGAGGGTGGAGCCAGCAAAGTGAGGGAGGGAAAAGTGAGGGAGAGAAGGAGATTGTTCTGAGGGGGAGATGGAGATGGAGGGCTGGTTCTGACGTTCCTCTGGAGAGGAGCACAACTCCTGAGCTGGGTGTGCAACATCCACTCTGAGTAAAATATCCACAACTAGAGAAAGGAGTCTCTGAGCTTGGATTGAAATATAGTGTTTAGTGTCTTGGGAGAATATTCAGACAAGAAACCACTGGGAGGCTGAGTTTGAGCAAGGAGCTATGAGGAAACACTCTATGTGGGCCTCATTTCAGTCAAGTGGGGAGAAATCTTCAGGAAAGAGAAAAATCCCAAACCAGTTAGGAGGGGTGTGGGGATGGGGTTGGGAAACTGGCAGAAAGTGCCACCTTGTTTAAGAACCAAAATATGAAGCTGCAACACCTAGGCTACACCTGAGTTAAGGAACAGTTTTGTTCTGTAGAATAAATCCTTTCTTATTTATTCAACTTCGCCTTATTGTCCAAGTATCAAAGTTTTTCCTCACACAAAAAACATAGGATAACCCTTGCCACAGTCCCCATCAAAATTCCTCAGAATTTAGAGTACAAATTTTGCTTAATATGGAGGCGGTGATGGGTTGGATGTGGGCAGATAAAATGAAGCTGAATCCTGAGAAGACAAAGTTCCTCTGTGCCCCATATTCTCATTTGTAAGAAGTGGGGAGACGGCCTGCCCTGGACGTGGTTGCAGACCCCTGGAAAGAGAGGCACTCCTGCGTTGAGCACTGTCAGTGGAGTGGATGCCTAGGGGGCCTCGTTGGCAGGAGTGATTCACCAGCTACAGGCCCTTTTGGACAGAAATGACTTGGCCATTGTATTTCATGCTCTGGTAGCTTCCAGACTGGATTGTTGCAATGTGCACTATGTGGGGCTACCCTTGAAGACAACTCAGAAACTTCAATAGGTCCAGAATGCAACTGCCAGATTATTGGCTGGGGTTCCTTTTAGATCTCACATAACACGTTTTTAAAACAGCTGCACTGGTTGCCAGTTCATTTCTGCTCCCAATTCAAGTGTTAAATACCTAAATGGCTCAGGCCTTAAATAACTGAAAGACCGCCTCCTTCCCTACAGCCCTGCTTGGGTGCCAAGATCGGCAGAAGGGCCCACGTGGCTATTTCACTGACCTCCCAGAAGCTGAGGGTGGTGGCGGCCTGGGAGAGGGCATTCTCTGTGACAGCCCCTAAGCTCTTGAGTTCCCTCCTCACAGAGCTCTGTGTCTGGCACTTTCATTATGCATCTTTCAGTGAACACTGAAGATGCACCTCTTTACCCCGCCTTCTTGTAGTTCAGAGATATATATTTCAGGGCTCTCCTTATTTCTGTGATTGTAAGTTGTCTTGGACTGCTTTAATGTTGTGTTTTAATTGTTATGACCTGCCCTGGGATGAAGACCAGGCAATAAATTGCTATAGTAAAAATAATAATATAAACATTTTTACAGAGAAATTTCCTCTGATATAATGCATATCTGCATTATAAAAATACACTAAAATTTGCATTTTTGTACAATTACTTGGCTGGAGAACAGCACTGCAGATTTCAAAAGATGGTTGTGTTTCGTGCCACTCATTTTTGCTAAAAAGTACAAGTTTGTTAGGTTCGCCCTTAAATGTGAACTTAAATGTGAACTGAATCACATTTATCTGCTCATCAGCGTTAAATGCACAAAAAACCTGGCAGAAAAAAGGATCTAAAATAATGTTATTGGGAAACAAAAATGCATTCTTTCACTGTTATGCTTCTAACTTGTTATAAATTGCACAAGACCATGAGGCGTTTTGTCAACCTGTTGCTGAAAAGCCTAAATTCTTCTGTTGTTTCCTAATTATGCTGTTTGCAGAGAATGTGGTATAAGAATGAATTGTTACTGCATGAGCTGTTCATGGAGCAAGACAGGATGACATCTATATAATTATTTTCTTGACCCTGGAAAGATTCCACGGTCAAGACAGAGTAGTCAATATTCAACAGGCACACAATGGCACTAGTGGCCAAGTCTAGGCAGCCTGCTAATAGTACAAAGGTGCTGTGTCATTCCACACAACCTCACAGTCTTGCTGTTAAAGTCTGCAGGAGCATCGGAGAAGGTGAAATGTGACCTGAAGTTCGGAGTAAAGATTATGAACTGATTGGAAACTTTTATTAGCATTTTCTTTGCAGATGAACGCACATGGCATCTCATTTTGCAACCGCAGCTTATAAACCCCCTTCCACTCTGACAGCTTGGTTTCTGAAAGGATAGATTGTTTACCAAGCAAGCCATGCCGGGATTAGTGGCATAGTGCTAAATACAATGGCAATGTTTACTGACCATGGAACTAGCATTGTTGCACTCATAAAAGAGGAATGACAAGTTGCATCCAGCCAGTTTAGAGCTCTAATTGTTGGATTTAGATGGCTGTCAAAGTCTCCTGGCATTCTCTGAGTCCTGCATGCAAACACCAAATGCAACATGTCAAAAGATGCTGGCCTTGTGGGACTCTAACCCAACACTGCTCTGGCTTGCAGCAGCAATGCAACCAAAGGCTCAGGCAAGAAATCTCTCTTGCTCCTGTATCATCTGCGATCTTTTAAATAGACATGCCTAGAAGACTGAACCTGGGACCTTTTGCAACAGGTGTAGGGAAGTGATTGCCCTCTAAATATTGTTGGAGTCCAACTTCCATCAGCCCCAGCCAGCACGGAATTGTAAGCTATGATTGATGGTAGCTGGAATCCAGCAATTTCCCATCCCCTGTTTTGGAAGCAATGCTATGATCCCTCCTCCCTTAGCTCTGTGGGATGGGTCAAAAGTTCAACAATAAATGAATATTAAAATCAGAATTATGAATGATGAAGACCTCAGTTCAGCTTAGAGACATACTTAGTTATTTCTCAGTTACTTTAGTTCAGGATGAGGAATTTATGGCCCTCTAGATGTTGCTGGACTGCAACATCCCTGACAATTGGCCATGCTGGCTGGGGCAGCTGGGAGCTGTAGTACAGCAACATCTGTAGTACAGAACCTTCCATGCAATTGGGGGAACCTGCTTTATCAGGGTTATACTCATATGTAGGCAAATGTGAGTAAAAGCTCTCATGAGACCTTCCCCACTCAACTTGGAGAAGGGTCAGGGACTGAGCAGATGGGGTGGCACACACCTGTACACTGGAGGCAAGCTTTCGTGTACTCCCCTGCTGTGTACACTGTTTGAGCATCTGTGCACTCAGGCAAATGCCTGAACACACCTCCTTTTGGGCTCATATTCATGGTAACCTCAATCTTGTTTAGGAGCACACTTGCCTGTTAAGATATATACTCAAGGTCTCTTATTGATAGGTTACTCCTTTGTATGCCTTAACCATTCTGTTGCTGTAATTGACAGTGGCTTTCTCATCCTTGGTGGGTTTTATAGATAAAGTAGGAATACTATATCAAAGATGGTATACCAAAATATCACCATGAAGTCACTTTAAATCCAATGAATGAGGCAACACTAGTTTTTTGCAAAATGTTGGGAAACAAAGTTAAATAGACAGTGACTAAAGGTCTGGGCAACTACTACTCTAAATTAAGAACTTATGAAGCAGACATGGGGAACCTGAAAGTTGTTGGACTCCATTTCCCATCAACCCCAGCCAGCACAGCCAAAGGGACGGGGGGGGGGAGTTGTAATCTGGCAACACCTGGAGGGTCGATCTAAACCTTGTTTAAATGTACCCCAAGCGCTACATTTGATTATTGGTTATTTTTTCTGTTTGAAACAATTTTATTTCATTCACAAAAGACAATCTGACATGTGATTATGAGAAAGGTTTTTGGACAACGAGTGACATTGTATTGATACTTATTTGTAAGTTATTATCTGTCCTTTACTATATTTAAATAATACATTAATCAATAAGGGAGTGGGGTGGGAACTAGTGGGTTATGGAACCAGTGGGTTTAATTAATCCAGATCAGTTTACACAGGTGTAATCTTGTGCATGTGGCATTAAAGACTAGGGATGATAGAGAATTTTTCAATACAGGCAGCGACCGTTTTAGGTGTGTCCAATATGTGTGCAACCAAACGTGCACATCACGCCAAACTCGGAAGTGAGCTAAAAATGTCACATCACAAAACTTTACGAAAAGGGGCAGGGCATTTGCAGGGTTTTCCAATGTTTCAAATATAAGTGATTTCACTTGAATGTGTGGCCCCCCAGAACATAAACCCCTCGTAAATGGGGAGTTGCCTATGGTCATTCTTGGCACCCAGCTCCACAGTAGCTTCCTCGTTTGCTTACTAAGCAACTTCCCATGTGAGCAGCAGCAGCAACCTTGAACAATGCCAATTTCGCTCCCAAAGAATAATTTGACGATATTAATGGGAGTGCTTTCAAATCCACAAAATTCTTAATGATGATTTCTTATATTAACTATTCATTTGTTGTTGATTTGGAAGTACCATCCAATCAGATGGGCTGATGCGATTTTGCCTAATGTACACATTTTAGCAATTTTCTCCAATTCATTTTTGTATGTTATTTTCACAAATATATACACAGGTTACCTAATATATATATTTTTGTGCATATGGCTTGCCTGGAGAAGTTTATTCCTGTGTTCAGCTGAGTTTTGATTGCATTGTGTGATGGTTTAGTGGGGGAACAGGGATCCCTCAGATTCCTGGGTGCCAGATTTCCCCTTGTGTGCTGGGGTTTAATCAGAGCTTTGAGAATTTAGGTGAGCTGACAGGCTGGCCCTGTTTTTCCAACAGACTGAAGCACAGAGGGAGATGATGGTCTTGCCTCTAGCCTATGACAAAAGCCATTTACAAGACAACAGGGTAACTGAGGGGGAGGTTGCCAAGGCAACATGAGCGTGATGTCATACAAGAATTTTTTCCCCCTTTTACACAGAGGTTTTTGGCACAGTGTTATGGGAACAAGGAGGTATAAATTAGAATAACTCCTTATGGGGTCTGAAGGACAGAAGCACCTTGCAGGGCTGGCTGAAGGCAGGCTGGGGCAGTAGCATGAAGTATTGGAGGCGAATTTTCCCTGGTGGCAGACGACAGAACCACCAGACTGATGTAAAATACTCAAACAAGAGTTTTATTACGACTATACAAACAACAAACACAAAGCATGTGGGTGTTCTCTTTCTGCAGGCAGTTGCAAACCACACCCAGAACTCATAGAAAACACCCTTAAAGTTATCTGCACCCTTTTCCTGTTTTGTGACGAATGATACCTAACATGAAGATGTCTTGCAATCAGATGTTGCTTTGCTGTAGGGAACAAGCCCCTTGTGAGCTGTAATGCTGCGCACCTCTGCATCCAAAACCGAGGTTGCATACATATCTGAATGTACTACACATCAAAAAGACACTGCAGTCTCTGTTGTGCCTCATTCCAAGGAAGCACAAACCCTGGCCAAGTGCCAAGACCCTTGAAATATGCACCCCTCAACATACATTGGGGTGGCCTATCACATACTGTTCCAAAATGTATGTATGGGATAGGTTCACTTTTAAATGAACAAACTGAATGCAATTTCTCCCCTACCACCCCAAACTCCGTCTCGTCTTCACACTTGCATACTTCCTTCCATCTGGGAGGGAAGGAGCCAAACTATATACTCCTGTATATACTCCTGGATTTCCTTCCATGCTCAGAATTGTAGGACCCCCAAGGATAAAATCATGATCAAGGAGTCGCATGTTTGTAATAGGACCTTTATTAGAATGTCAAAGTTCATGCACTATCACATTGATAACCCATCTTTCCTGTAAGGATCTTAAGGTGGCTTACGCTATTCTCCCTTCCTCATCTCATCCTCACAAGAGATCTGTGAGGTAGGTTAGGCCAAGAGACAGTGAGTACCCAAGATTGCCCATTAAGTTCCATGGGGGGATATGAACCTGGGTCCCCCAGTCCTAGTCCAGCAGTCTAACGTGGGTTGCCAACCCTTTTGAGCCGATAGGCACACCTGCAAACTTGAGAGACTGCAGTGGGCACTACACCATAACAAAAAAGCACAGAGGTAAAGAGAAATTGTTCTCTCTCTCCTTCAAAAGGGATGTCCCTGAACTCTTCTTGAATCAGAGACCTGCCTCCTTCCTTGGTGTGCAACAGTACATTCGTTTTATTTATGCTTAAGTTTTCCTATGAAGTACATAAAAATCTGAGTGTTACATATGACAATGTTCTACTAACAGTTAACCCATTAAAATCGAATGAACTCATGTCCATTAATTTCAATAGGAGTACCCTGATTATTTTAAAATACAGGTAACTTGCATTGTGCACTTATTTTATCTAGATGATTGCAGCTTTGTGTGGGTTGGTGGAGAATAAATAAATGGAGAGCAGAGGAAACCCACTCTCCATTTATTTAATCCCCCAAATTGTGATCGCCCCAAAATGTTTGCAGGTGCAAACAGGATTTGTGACCTAGCTATAGTGATCAAGGCAAGTGCAGCAGTTATAATGTCCAAATGCCCTTAGACTAGGCATTCAAAGTAGAGAACATGCACTCTGTGATTTCAACTCCAACGCCCAGCCCACTTTGTTTAAACAACTAGGAATTACAGTGGTACCTCTGGTTACGTACACTTCAAGTTACAAATGCTTCAGGTTACGAGCTCCGCTAACCCAGAAGTAGCTGCTCCTGGTTGCAAATTTTGCCCCCAGATGTGAACGAAAATCATGCGCACAGCAGGAAGCCCCATTAGCGAAAGGGCGCCTCAGGATAAGAATGGTTTCAGCTTAAGAACGGACCTCTGGAATGAATTAAGTTTGTAACCAGAGGTACCACTGTGGAAATAAACACCCTATGACCCACTTGGCAAGAAAAATGGGTTTGCTAATAGTAGTAATGCATGTTTACAAGTTACTCAGTGATCCATACTATGCTGATTTCCTCCACAGCCACACTTTACCAAATTGTTCACAAGTGGCCAAACACAGTAATTGAATTATGGAGGTCACCCCAAAAGGTCACAGCTTAAAAGCTTTATTCCTACTTAGGCTGTACTAAACATAAACAATAAGAGCTATGCCAAGCTGTTGGGTCTGTCGACGTCCTTGCTAAAAGACTTGTTGAAGGCTAAGACAAATTGTCTACGCACCTAATTGCCACCTCGCCGACAAGTGTGGAGTTCTTGTATATCCCACTGCGGTTGCAATTTGGAACTCACCATGTTTCACCTCTGAGCAAAATATGATCAAAATGAAAGGAGCCACAACCCAGGACTTTAAAAATGCAGGCGTTCTAGGCCAAATGGGAGGCTTCGATTAATGTAACATGTTATCTAGTGAAAGATTGATCTGTTAGGCAACACTCAGTCCCCTTGAAAGATTCCAATTATTTATTTAAAGCCACCACCAAAATCCTTTTGCAGCCACTACCTCACAATTCTATCACAGAATTTTGAGGCTGGAAAACCAATATGGCCCATTCAATGGCCAACAATCTTAGCACCACTGAAACAAAACATCCCAGGGAAGAAGAAATACTAAAGCTGTGATGCCTCATCACTTCATTCGTTTGTTTGTCATTCATTCATTCATTCATTCATTCATTTATAAACCACTTAACTATCCAAATGGTCTCAAAGCAGTTTATGCTCATCTGTATCCACAGAAGATGGTATCTCTTACCTCATATTCCTCAGATATATATCACCACACCCTCTGGAAAACATAGAACAGAAGAATCTTTATTAGGCAGTTTCCATCTATGTCTAGGTAAAAAAAAGGTAAAAGGACCCCTGGATGGTTAAGTCCAGTCAAAGGTGACTATGGGGTTGCAGCGCTCATCTCACTTTTCAGGCCGAGGGAGTTTGTCCACAGACAGCTTCCCAGGTCATGTGGCCAGCATGACCAAACCGCTTCTGGCACAACGGGACACCGTGATGGAAACCAGAGCACACGGAAATGCTGTTTACCTTCCCACCGCAGTGGTACCTATTTATCTACTTGCACAGGTGTGCTTGCAAACTGCTAGGTTGGGCCCTATATACCATACCTTTCAACATGTCAAGGTGAAAAACTGGAACACATGTCCAGTGCCGGGGCAACTCCCAGAAAGATGAGCCTTTTCAGGGTTGTGTTGGCACCAAAAAATGGGGGGGGGGAATCAAAGACACCCCAAACCCCCCTTTCTGGGGAAAGATAACGATGCCCAAAATGGGTGCTGTGTTCTCGCATGGAAAAAACAGGATGCCCTGATGTAACTAAAAAGGCTAGTTTCATGACTTTCAACAGGGAAGAAAAAAGAATATTGGGGGGGGGGGGGAGAGAGAGAGAGAGAGAGAGAGAGAGAGAGAGAGAGACCATATTGCAACATTGCAAAATAAAGTTGACTAATGGTCTGACAAGTGAATCCTACTGTGTTAAGGATTTGCAATGGGCACGAGAAGCCACAAATGTGCCATCCATCCTCTAAACGATTTTCATTTCAAGGATTGCGACTTCCCTGAGCTTTAATAAGCAGCAGCTTGCCTTTGAAATAAAATCCAGGTGGGAAGGCAGAAATGGAGCAAGCCTTTAATTTTCATTTTCAACATGTTATTAAGAGAATTGATAACAGCAGCAATTGCTTTACTGTAAGACTGAAGCAACAATATTTTCCTGATCCATTCTTTGTAGGGTGGAGGGATACAGGATCATAATCAAGCTAGGTACTGCACAGTACTGACATTGCATCTGAGGCATATTATCCAAGATGTATCACTTATGCTGCGAGAGCAGAACAAAGTTATGCCAAAATGCCATTGGACTTCAAACCACTGTGAGTCTAATTCAATAGCTTTATTTACTTTTTGTTTTTATGTACTTTTAAAATGCATTCCATCCCGTTCTTTAACTGAAAGGACTCCCAGAGTGGCCTACAAACACCAGTAGTAAGGCAGTCCCTGTCCCATGCCTACAATCTAAAAGGCACTGATTTTGGTTGGCCTCTGTCTGTCCTGAGAGACAATAGCATGTGCCTCCAGGGGTGAAGTCAAACCACTGCTTTTGCAGCACCAAAGTGACCTCCCTGGGGCGCAAGCCTGGGCAGTATGTATGAAGGTCTCACTCTCCACTGTCCACATGTTCAGAGCATATCGGAAGGGGCATCCATCTGTCTCAAGAGACAATTGAGTGTGCCTCCAGAGGTGAGGTCAAGCAGCTTGTAACTGCTGCCTCCCATATTGTCTTTGCTGTACAGTATTAGCAGCACTGAAGTGACCTCTCCAGGGTGCAGTGTGTATGGAGATCCTGGGCTGCCCAGACGACAAGACCACTCTCTTGGCCTTGCTGATGTGGTCCAAAGGAAAGCAGAACAATATGTTTGGCGCCAGCTTGGCTGCAGGACTTGCTGGACAGAGGCGTACAAGGTGCCATCCAACTGTCTTAGGGACTTCACTCCAGATTTGGGTTGGGTTTACACCTTAGCTTTTTCTTCTCCCAAAGACATCGCACAAGGCAGCGGGTACAGATTGTTCTTCAGGGTTGACTCCTGAGTCTTTTCTTCTTCCAAAGATGTCCTGCGAGGCAGCGGAGGTTTAGGATCAGAGTTTTCCTTCTCCTAGATGGGCTGCCTTCTCAGGTTGAGCCCCACCTGCCCCTCACTTCCCTCTAGAGTGCACGCAGAAACTGCCTTCTTGGACAGTTGGACCTACTACTGGTCTCATCTGCTCAATCCACATTAGCCTGTCTTCACATGCAGGGGAAATCCCTAACTCACTGAGGGTGTGAGACCCCTTGGCTGGTTTAGCCAGCCAGTCAAAGCTGTTTCCCAGGCTGTGGCCACTGTCACGTGCTGACAGCTCTATGAGCCCCTGGTGAGACTGAATGCAGGGTGAGGACCAAAGGTGGAAGGAAAAGGGCATGGGGAGGGAAGAGGCCAAAGGCCACCTGATGTAGCACTTCTTAAAGCTGCAGCTGTTGTAAAGACCAGCTGGCATGGAAATTGTTCAGGTGGCTTGATATAACTGCTGCCATTAGGTGACTGTCAAGGAAAGGTCAAAGGCTGTTGTTTTCTCTGCAGAGCTGATGGAATAGACTTGCTTGTTCCCTTCTCTCTTCTGCTCTGCAGCCTGATTGAATGGTTGTTCACTGATAGCCAAATAAAACAAACCAACAGGTATGTAGGAACAGAACCCAGGAATTCCCCATGAACAGCTGCAAAACTTGCTCATATCCCCATTGTCAAACTAAAGAGAACGTACATTGCACGGAAGCAATCAACATGCACAAAATGAAAGCAGTTGCTATGGGGGGGGACACACCCACTGAGCAAGAGCAGGACCCTTTCTCCCACAGAGCAGGCCAGTGACACCGCTCACCCACAAGCTGCTATTAGCCATGGGAGGAAAGCCTTTATGGGTGGCAATGGACAGATTTAGCCCTCATGTTGAGGGTGCCAATGTGAATAAAATATTGGGGGGGGGCAGGTAAGTCCCACCCTGCATAATCAATTAAATGACATGCCACATGCACATCATTTTAATGGCAATGCCCATTACCTGGGGGGGGGGCGGCTTCCCCCAAAATTTTTATGGGGGGTGAAGACCCCTTGGCCCCTGGATGTTGGCTCCTATGCCCATGTAAATGGTATCCCCAGGGTGGGGTGGAGGAGTAAAGCTCTCAAAGACAGAGGAATTAAGACAGTCTTCTTTTGGTGGTGTGTATGTGTGGTTTGTGTACAGGACTGAGAAAAGGATGGGATATTTATGTACTTCTCCCCTCTCCTCTTCCCGAAATAATGACGAACCCTTGGCTTTTCCTGCAATGTCATTTGCTAGCTGGGTTTCCTGCTATGTATGCAGAGGGGATTTTGAGTTTGGCAACATGAATGTCAACATGGCGCCTTTTATCCTACGCTATGCAAAGCCTCCCTCCCTCCCCTGAAAGGAATGTGTAACTAATTTGTGGTTTTGACTGAATCTTTGGTGGAAAAGTGTCATCGAGAATGGAAGACTGGTAGCCTCTGTTTTTCTCACCACATCAACTGAATGGATCGAAAAGCTGAACAAGAGACGTTAGATGTGATCCCCACTGGGAGGGCAGACCCACACCATGCACACCCAGCACATGGGGCATAACTCCCCCCTAAGGATCTTGGGAACTGTAGTTTTCTCCTCAGTTCCCAGCACCCTTAGCTAACCACAGAGAATTAAGCATGAGTTTTGAAACATGGCACGATTAATTGGTCAGAGTTTATCTGACACCCCAGTATAAACCATAGGCCTGTCCAGTTGTCTGGCTGTACTTCTCCCAGCTGGTACCAAGTCTTTTCTTGCAGCAAGGTGGGCAGGAATTGGTAAAAATTGGGCCACCTATGAACAAATAGTGAAGGAGATGGATGACCAATGGAAATTAAAACCTTATGAGGAAGTTAAAGGTTTCGTGAATGATTGGTTGCATTATCGTCAAATTAACGAAATGTTTAAAAATGATAAAAAGAAAAATGGATTTGGATATACATAATTGAGATTTAAATTAGAACTGTTAAAGAACAAAGTTAAAATATTATCCAAAATGTATAAATTATTACTGGATAGTAATAATTACTGGAAAGATGAAGAAGTTAAATCAAAACAAAATAAAAATTAAAAAAAAATTCATTCCAGTAGCACCTTAGAGGCCAACTAAGTTTGTTCTTGGTATGAGCTTTCGTGTGCATGCACACTTCTTCAGATACACTGAAACAGAAGTCACCAGACCCTTATGTGTCCCTCAAAGGACTCAGTTATGTTACACTGGGCTAAATATATTGGTCATAATATACAATTAGAAGATTGGGGGAAATTATTGAAAGAGGGAATAAATTGCACTGCCTGTAGTGCTTTGAAGGAAAATATAATGAAAATGATGTACAGATGGTATATACAGTAACACTAGTGAAATTATTTAAAATGCACAAAATAAATAACAAATGCTGAAAATGTACAGAAAAAGAAGGTACTTTTTATTATATGTGGTGGGAATGTAAGAAAGTAAAGGACTTCTGGGAAATGATTTATAATGAGATTTTAAATTTTTTTGGAACCAACAAGACCAGACTTTCCTGAAAGATTGGAAGAAATTTATGATTTATGATTTGAAAGACAATTGTAATCAATTGATATAGCTTGTAGGGTTGCAAGAAGTTTTGTAAGGAGAACTATTATGAATTATTGTGAAAAAGGACTAAGAAGGAGTTTATTTAGGATTTGAATTTTTAACTACTAAAATAAAATGCAAAATCAGAAAGAAAGTTAGAAAACCATCAGTCAAGGTTGACGGAAGTGCTAGGCTGTGATAGCCAAAGGTTTGTTATATTGTATAAGGTGGGATGTTATGTTTGGAAAACGTGCAAAAACCAATAAAAATTATGTATATATAAAAAAGGAATTGATATTCGTCTCAGTGTAACAAGCAGCAGCAGTTGCTAATGGATATCAGGTTAGGATGAAAGTTGCTGCAGACAAAATGTTTCCAAAGAAAGCTGAAACCACAAAAAAATCCACCTGGCTTTATGTTTCATTTGAACGGAGACACACAATACAGATTTAAATGATTCGGTGAAGGTTGCTGCCCTTTCTGACATTTTTTGCAAAGCAACCCTTGTGCTTATATACTTTAGATTTTGGCTCCAGCTATCAACAGAACAAGCCAAATGAAAATATCGGTTTCCCAGAATTGTATTTTTAGGAGTTGCTGCACACATTGTGTATTTCCCCATCACCACTTTGCATACACGCAAGAAGTCCCACATGCACTTCCTGGCATAGTGTCATCTCCAGATGGGGCTGGGAAGGGCTTCTGCCTGGAGCCCTGGATGGCTGCTGCCACTCAGAGTAGACAACTCTAAGCTAAATGGACAGGTGGCCGGAAGCTCAGGGTAAGGCAGCTTCCTAGGCCCCCCTCCCTTTTTTTTAATGCACAGCAGTTTTTTACACCATCATGTACAAGCATTATACAAGTTATTTTGTCAAGTGTGTGTTCATTGGGAAACGGAGCCAAGAGAGGCTTACAAATGAGTGTTTGGTTCACACACACACACACACACAAGAGAGAGAGAGGCTCACCCACACTTCCATTTTCCCTTGGGAAAACCAGTGGTTTAGCACTGAAGTGGAACAAATGCCAACTGGGTTTTCTGCATATTTCCACTTGTGCTAAAGAGTGGGTTTTCCAGGGGAAAGTGGTGGGAGAAAGACAAAACCATTTGGACCCATGCCTAGAAAGTGTGGGACAAGTGGGAAACTGCTCAGAGCTTAGCTTTCTAGGCACAGGGCAACTGAAAGCGTGAACAAGCCTCCCCTTCATACACACACGATGCACTGTGATAAAAAAAATACAAGAAGGGGATTGTGGGGTGTGGGCTAGTCTCACTTCCCACCACCCACACATTCAGAGCACATTGGAACAGGCTCTATGTGTGCATCAAATTCCTCCACGTGAGAAACTGAGCCACGGCTCCTTATTTGGAGCAGCTCTAAGGGCACCCATGGAGATCACCTTGAAGAAAGTTGGGGGGGGGGAATTGGTAAGTAAATGCATACAGAGCAGCATAGCAAACAGTTTTCAATTAGAAATATGTATTGAACCCTGCTCAAGTATTTAATATGCTCAGTAAATCTACAATTGATCTAACAACTAATTTTACAGCAGTACAAATTTAGGAAAATATTTTTTCCCATCACAAAAAGGGAGCTTTGCCCCCCCCCTCGCCATAAAGTTTTACAACTTGTGAGAAGACTGTCCATGATCCAGCTGGGCTCCCACCTTCCACATCTCCCTGTTTTAGAAAGCAGGCAGCTCAGGCGCACATCCTGTTATGTTACATCATCTGCCGTTTCTAGATCTGATGTGGCATTTGGCAGCCATCTCGAAATAACTACCTGGTCAGCCGGTCCAGGGTTCTGTGGCTATTTATATGCTCTGACAATTTACATAACCATGTTTATTCTATCAGTGTACCAAAAGTTATGGAAAGATTGCAGTAAGGAAGTACCAGCTTCCACATTAATTTCTGATCAGGATTGGAAAAGTCATGAAAAATGCAATGGGGAGCTGCATGTTGAATACCTTTCAATACACATAATTGTTGTGGGAGTTGGACTAGATGACCCTTGGGGTCCCTTCCAACTCTACAATTCTATGATTTTATGATTCTATGATTTCTGAAGAGCAACGGGCATGGCTGGATCAAGACTTTTAGAGACCTTAAGCACTGAAAAGATTAGGGTGCCTCCTCAAAATAGAAACAATACTAAACTTTAAAAAAGTAATTTTTTGAAATGACACAAAACTTGCATGTATGCTGAAATTAAAATAGCTTTTTTCCTATATTTTCCAATTGCTACATTCTGGATAATTTCTGGATCAGCTGGCTCTAGAAAGCATGTCCACTTCCATACACAATGGAGAAAGTGAATCAAGTCTGTCCAGATACATTGTTGTTCTCTGAGTTGTTTTTTTATCACCTTTTCAGCTGAGAAAAAGAGCATTCTGTGGAGCAGTTAGTAATCATCAATATTAGAAAAATACATGATGCGATCCAGGGGTGCCAACTCCTGGAGGCCCAACCCTTTTGGGCCACCCCAATATTTTTTGGGGGGGTGCAGGCCCCCCAATGTTAACAGAAAAACCAGGAGCCAAGCATGGAGCTGAGTGCAACACAGCTTCCCTCCTCCTGCCGCGGCTCTGCTCCCTGGCTCCTCTGATGTGCTGACACAAAGTCAGGCCATCACACATGCAATGCCATGCACAACATTGGCCCCACCCCCCGCCATCTTCCTCACAAGTTGGTGCCTCTGGTGGAATCTCTGCATTTGGAAATACACATTGTATTCTGTCTTCCATTCCTACGTCATGAAGATTGATGTGACTGAATTTCATTTTCCCCATTTCATTAAACTTTGCACACATATAACAGTGGAACTGCCATAGTTCTCCATAGAGATTCATGCTCACGTCAACTGAGCCAACTAGCTTTTGGGAACCCTGTGAATACTGTTCATCAGATGTCCATATCATTTAGAAAAGAAAATCTACTTGAGACTTGTTTGTACACTTCACCCCTCCTCTTCACATTAGCTACAAGTGCATTAATTATAGCTTAGCAAATAGATGCACAAGGCTTGTCCCTAAAATTCAATGCTGCTTCTTGGTGAGCTTGTGTGGTGAAAGTACTGTAAAACTTCATTCAGCGTTGTCAACATGGATAGACTCTCTAGTTCTTTCATCTTGTTTGTAATTTTTTTTTTTTTTGCCTTTTGTGATTCATCTTCAGCTATACTTTCCAAGGTATCCACATTCTTTGAGTAGTACGCCAGAACTGCACTTGTTGCCACTGCATGTGCCTCCCAGTGAGTACTAGAAACAGATTTCAACACCTGATCATTCATTGCCCAAATAGGCTTTTAAGCAGGGGTCAGCAGGGGGCCAGTCCACTGACCCTCAGACCCTGTGGGGAGACGGACTGTATTTTTTTTGGGGGGGGTGAATGAATTCCTATGCCCCACAAATAACTCAGAGATGCATTTTAAATAAAAGGACACATTCTACTCATGTAAAAATGCTGATTCCCGGACCGTCCACAGGTCAGATTCAGAAGGTGATTGGGCCGCATCCGGCCCCCTGGCCTTAGGTTGCCTAACCAAGCTTTTAAGGCTTGAGTCAGAGAGACGTCTAAAGTAATTGACCAGCTGAGGGAAAACATAACTACCATCAGAAAACCATCAACAGCAATGGGGCCAACAAGATTGAGAGAGTGTGCAAGATATGGGAGGACACCACCTGGTTTTGGTAGAGATAAGGAATAAAAAGAGAACAGAGATGTGGGGGAAGAGTGTCTGTTTGTTTGTGTTTTTTTTTAATGTCAAATTTTCTTTTTTATTATAAAAAAGGTATCTCTTTGTAGTTGTTGCTGCCCTTGCTTTGCCGGTGCCTTCTTATTTCTACTGTTAGAACTAATCCTGTTCCAATTTGCTGTGAAACGAGTCACACTTCAGGGTATAATATCCGTAATGAAGTTAAACAATGTTGTGGCCCTTCATTTCAGAGAGCATCTAGGGATGCAGGCCTGCTTGCTCGGTGCTACTTCTTCACCCTTTGAAAACACAACTTTCTAAATGCTCGGACGAGATTATACATCACCATGGCAAGCGCATGTACTTTGGGGGGGGGGAATCCCCCCCAAATTGATAGTTCCTTCTCTGTCCTGCAAAAAGACTACCAGCCACATGATACACATGGTTTGGCTGGGAATCTGCGTTGCAAAAACTCAAAGAAGTCCAGATTTTGAAACATTTCAAGCGTTTCAGTTTGTGTATTGTTCCAGGAACTGCAAAGGAGAAAAGTTCATATTAAAATCCAATCTGAACCAAACACAATATCTCTGTCACTCCCCCCTCTCCTTAGTTGAGGTAAGCAAAGCCCCTGAAAATTTGTTTTGAAAAGTATCACATCCCATATTGTGCTAATTTCCTCTTCTGATGTAGACTTCCATGGAAGCAAGAGGCCATTGTCCTTGGTTACATTTATCAGCAACTTAACAGGAAAGAATGTATATACAGGGTGAGTCCTTTAAAAGAGGCCCCGTGGATACAGAGGACACATGTTCCACGGAGCCTCTTTTAAAAGACTCAACATTAAAATGTTGGCAGAAGTATGATTTCAAAACACTGGGCTGAGTAGGCTAAGAAACTATGTTCATGAAATATCTCCCCATCATCTTGCAGACAGTTTTCTTTATATTAAGGACTAAGAATCTGCTGTTCTGCCACTCTGGCATGTGAAAGTCAAAGGCATCAGAAAGGAGGTAGAGGGTGGGGTGGGGGTGGCAGGGCAGGAAACCAAAATTTCCAGCATTTCAGAAATCTCTTGGGGAGAAGCAGTGAAACCAGGAAGTGAGTCAGAGACTCTCCTAGAAGCCAGTCCTTGGCACGTTTTCAAAATACCTAATTTGGCACTGTTAACTTGCATATGAACTATAATTTGTTTCACCTATAATGGGATCTACCCAGCCAATTTGCGATTGTGGTGTCTATTTGGAACCCTAGTGGGTGCTTTGAATGTTCCAAAGCGGGGATTCGCCCTCTGATATGTTCTGATTAGGGTTGCTAATCAACTGCCTGTGGTTTTATGAGTTCATCATATGAAATAGTGTTCTAACAGTTAAACAGGATCTGGATTTGAAAAGCTGCTCAACTACAGGGGCAGCCCCTGCTGTTGTTTTCAAGCCACCTGTGGTTCACCGTGGTTCTGTACATTGCCTGTCAGATTCGTACAGGCTATCCCTATGACCCTCTTTCCACGATCTGTCCTTACTGTGGATATTGACTTTTCAAGCTCCGCTCCACCCAGTTTGGGTTGGTTTAGATTATTTCTGGGGGTCCTTCCAACCCCTTGCCCTATTTAAGGGACCAGTTGTAATGGTGCTGTGCAGCATGGAATGTCCCAGAGTGAGAAATTAAGTCTTTCTTGTCAAAGGTACACTTACAAGATAGGGAAAGGCATGTCCATCAGTCCTGAGTCTTTCAGCTACCTGTTCTTTACTCTCTGATCCTGCAGCTTCTCCTGCCTCTGACTGTTGTCTCCTGGTTGTTACAGGCTCCCCCAGATCACTGATTCCTTCCTCCAAGTCTGTCTCCATCTCCCCTTCTCCTTATGCCCACTCCTCAGTACCTAGCCCCCACCTCTCAATGTCCAGCCAGATACCAATTTTTTCCCCATTTCTTAAAATGTCAGCACATTTAATTTTGATGCTTGTTGCATATAACCCTGGGATTCAGTAAGAGCTTTGGAGTGTGTGCTGGGGGTAAGTGAAATCTCTGAAAAAGTCGGCCTTAAAGAGGACTCTGCCTCAGGAACCCATTTCCTCAAGCCGGCCTGGGGCCACCCCAGTGAGAACACTCAGATTCTGCGCAGGAGGCCAAAAGCTTAGACTTTAAGCTGGGAATCCAAATTCACAGCTCCACACCCCCCACATCAACCCAAGGCCCTTCACATTCATATTTGGGGCTTTTTTGTTAATGTTTACTGTTTTGCACTGTTTGACATGCACATTTGACAGCATTTGATAGCCTGTGACAATTGATTTTTGACACCTGCCAGAAGCAAAACAATTAAGAGATGTCAGCAAACGCATAGCAAAGCCATTAGAGATGAATCCTGCAGTAAAATCTCACATTCAGAATTCAGATGGTAAATGTCACATTTGACCTCCAGTTACTTTAGTCAATTTTGAATAAGTACAGATATCCATTTTTCTTGAATCCATGGCTGTACCTGAATTCAAGATGGGTGTTTTCTAACCAAGGCTTCGCGCTGCTGCCAGGAGGTCATGGCTGCTTCTTGCACACATGCTGGATAGTACCCGTTTACCAGGACACTGCATTCTGCAGTCATTCAGAACGGGATTTCTCTTTACTAATGGAACACCTTTATAGTCCAGAAAAACTATGTTTTGTCCACTGCACCCTCTACTTCTTCTGGACTCCCTCACCACCCATAAAAAAAGCTGTGAGTGTCCATCTAGGTTTGTAAAAAATTGAGAAAGCAACAACACTTCTTGGCTGGGGTATAAAGCACGCCACAATGGCAATATCTAGAGCTTTTCTGTAATGCCTCAGGCATCTTGGGTCAGTGGAAAAAACCCAACAAGTATGGTTCACACATCTCACTGAACTCTTCTAGGCTGTAAATAGAAATGGAAACACTATGCAGGGCCCAAAGGAATTTCAGTCAGAGATGGACTCCTTCCCAAAGTAGCAGCACCGAGTTAAGGGGGAATTGAGGATAGCAGCAAACGACCACCAGGCTGCTGTTTTATAGTACCGGTTTATGAGAGCTTCTTGTGCTGCCTGGCCTATGTTCAAAACATCTTCTGATGTCACTAGAAAGAACTCTGTAAGATGCTATAGTTCATTTATTGCTGGAAATGTCTCTTTGCAGCACCCCTTCCTGGACTGTAAGTGCTCAAGGTACAGTTTATTCTAAAAACAGTCTCATGCCTTCACCAACCTTATCCATCACCTGCCAACTACCTAAGCTGTCCTGTGCTTTACTGTCAGCCCCTGTTTTTTTATTTCAAATTAATACAGACCCCTTCAAGTGTTTTTTAGACTTGTGAAGTTTTCTCATTTTGAAATACTTCTCTCTCAGCACCAGCTGCTTCTTGTATGCTGATACCTGCAGTTTATTCTGTTGCTTCCAGAATACTCAAGAAGAAAGCAGGAAGGACAGGAAGGAAGGAAGGAAGGAAGGAAGAAGGCCAGGGGTTAATCATAGAATCATAGAATTGTAGAGTTTGAAGGGACCTCAAATGCCATCTAGTCCAAGCCCTCACAGTGCAGGAATCGCACTGTGATAAGAACATGCACAAAGTGCAGAGCCCAATTCTCTGAACATTTCCCACCACAGTGGGACACTATGCTCCAGCTCTAGACAGCATTAAACATCAAAACCTCAGATCCTCAAGGGTTTTGAGCAATTTCTAAATGTTCTTTTGTTCCCACAATGGCAAAACTATTCCAGCTTTGTTATCCAAGAGGCACACAGAATTAGAGAAGGAAAATTCCAGCTAGTATTTAAAAATGGATTCAACTGTCAGCATTGCTGAAGAAATATCCACACAAGGCTTCTCCTTTCTCCCCCAATCACGACACGTCCAAAGAACTTTTGCTGAGGCTCAGGCCTCATCTGCATTATACATTTAAAGCTGTATTACGCCACTTTAAACAGTCATGGTTTTCCCCCAAAGAATTCTGCGAACTGTAGTTTCTGAAGTGTGCTGAGAGTTGCTAGGAGATCCCTATTCCCTGCAGTTTCAGAGTGGTTTAACAACCAATCCCTCTTCCCAGGGGACTCTGGGAATCGTAGCTCTGTCGCGAGACCACGAGTCTCCTAACAACTCTCAGCACCCTGAACGCACTGAAGTGTGTTAAATTTGGTTCATCTTACAGAGGAGCTGTTTGCTTTATTATTTTCCATTTTCAAACCAACCAACCAGATGTGCAAGGGGAGAAACAATACGTTAGGCTTCCCTGACTAGAAAACTGCTTAAAACTACTTGTTTCTAGAAGCAAGGATCCGAGGGATGCATTATAGTCCTGACAGGAGTTGGTTTTGTTTTGTTTGCACTAGGATTTAGAATAATGATTTTGCAAGGTATGCTTATTTGCAGCGCTTGTAATAGCCATAACAGGATGAATCTCATTTATTAGCGAAAAACTGTATTGGCCCCAAAATAAGCCGGACTTTAAAAATTCAAGGCTTATTTGCGGGTGTGGCCTGCCTCCCGGCACTACTGCCCTGAATGGGGGACGGCCAGTGCTCGGCACCCCACTCCCCAAACCGGCGCCGGTGCTCAGTTCTGAGCGTGCTACACGCCCGCCTCCCAGCTCTACGGCCTCTCGGCACTCCTGGCACTCCCTCCCCAGTCCAGCGTTGGAGGAGGCTTGGGAGTTGTGGGTGGGTGTCCCACACAGGGCCGGCGCGTCCATTAAGGCAAACTAGGCAATTGCCTAGGGCGCCAAAATGGAGGGGGCGCTGGCCAGGCTTGGGCGGGGGGGGGGGGGCGGGGAGGTGCTGCTTGCCTCTCCACCACCCCCATCTCCCGCTAAAGCAGGCTTTGGCGGGGGGCAGGGGGCGCCAGAAGGTGGTCTCGCCTAGGGCGCAAGAAACCCTAGCACCGGCCCTGGTCCCACACCCCCGATGACCTTCCTGGGCAGCTGTTTCAGCAGCGATACCATAAGGTTGCAAATATAAGCTGCACTTTTCACAATCAGATTTTGAAGGGGGGGAAAGTGTGGCTTATATTCAGGCCAATACAGTAATATTGTTCTCTGACTGTGGTATAAATCAATTAGTGGAGTGTTAGCCTTATATCTAAGAGGAAGTGAGCTTCATGGGGCCACATTCCATTCCTTCATGTTTTATTTTAAAAATCTGATTGATTTTTTAAAAAAAACAAGAACAGTGAGTGCATATTGCTACTGGAAACATCCATACATAAATACGGATTAAAGAATATGAATGGGGTACTCATGTTCTCATGTTAAAAAATACAGTGCTGTACTGGGAGTTTTAAGAATGATCTACGATAGTGCTAGATATAAATTAATATTTAACATTTTTATAGTGCTTTCAAATTGATTCACATGCACTATCTAGTTGTAATCCTTACACGGCAAGTAAGTCAGCGTTATTCTCTCACTTTTTGCAGTTTGCAGATGAGAGGATTGAGGCTGAGAGAGAATTGCTTACCTGAGGCCACCAAGTGAGAATAAGGAATAAGAGGATACAGCTATAATTTCTGGTACTGGCTGTGTTTGCCTGTGCAGTAAAGCTAAGCCAAACCACGGTTTCGTGTGAATACACAAACATGCTAGCCCACAGGTGACAGCTTTGCTCCTCTGCGGTTCAGTGTGGCGTGGCAGCAAAGACAAGGTTTGGCTTCGCATGTCATCCAAAATTGGGGTCTTGGTTAAGCTCTGTTCTTCTTAATCACAATCTGTAGGCCAAGGCTTGTTTTTAGCATCAGATAACAGACAGGCTGGCCCAAGACACTTTGGAACCTGCGGCAAACCACAAAATGGTGCCCACCCTGGCCAGGAAAGAAGGGGCTGGTGAAAATCTACATCAGAACAAGGGGAGAATAAACCTACCTGTATACATCGAGAACAAGGGTGGGAGGAGACCAGCAGTGCCGCAGCCGCCTCCATCCAAGAGGCAGCCAGCCCGGAGTGTAGATGAGGAGGGGGAGGAGACGGCTTAACCATGACCCTGAATTTGGATGGCACTTTAAGCCAAACTTTGACTTGACTGCCATGCTGTGCTAGGAAGCTAAAAGAACCAGGGAGGAACCCTGTGGGTATGAGCTCCTCCCCTGGAGCCAGCCTGTTTGCGCTGCAGTCCCAATAAGCATTGCTTTGGCTTCCCATCAATTCTCTCCACCAGTGCAGACATAGTATTCCTCTGTTATTTTCTTTTTCCTTTCACGTCACCCATGCTGCTGCTGCCAATGTAGCTGTAGTGTCGTTAATAACTGGAGGCAAGAATCAGGTACAACATCTCTTTATTTCAGGAACAGGGAAGAACTAAAAGGAATGGAGAAAACTGGGGTTTATATATTAACAGGCCTCTAGTAGGGAGAAGATACATTTTGGCGGGAACCAATGGCACGTATTCCCTCCCGAGGAAACCAATCCAGCAGAGGATCCAAATCCTGCTCCCTGAATCAGCAAATGATTGCTGTTCCCGCTGTAACTTGTACATTCAAATAAGGTCTGTAATACACACAATACACTATATTAAACATCTTGACTGTGTTATTGCTTAATACACAACAGTAGCTTCTGTGTTAAGTTACCCATGAAATTGACATCTACAAAAAATCTTCCATTCTAAATCGGGTAAGCAAACCTTTTGCTTATTTAGGCAATGTTATGCCCTGTTATGGGGGACGCGGGTGGTGCTGTGGGTTAAAAACCACAGAGCCTAGGGCTTGCCGATCAGAAGGTCGGCGGTTCGAATCCCTGCCACGGGGTGAGCTCCCTTTGCTCGGTCCCAGCTCCTGCCCACCTAGCAGTTCGAAAGCATGTCAAAAGTGCAAGTAGATAAATAGGTACCGCTCTGGCGGGAAGGTAAACAGCGTTTCCGTGCGTTGCTCTGGTTCACCACAAGCGGCTTAGTCATGCTGGCCATGACCCGGAAGCTGTACGCCAGCTCCCTCGGCCAGTAACGCGAGATGAGGGCCGCAACCCCAGAGTCGGACATGACTGGACCTAATGGTCAGGGGTCCCTTTGCCTTTACCTTTTACTAGCCATTGGCCATGACAAATCTGAATAAAAAATAAATACAAGCAAAAGCCATTGGCCATGACAAATCTGAATAAAAAATAAATACAAGCAAAAGGGGTATCACACCACAAATAACAGTCTCTATTTAGATCTCTGCGTCTCCCTTACAATTCACTTCTATATTATCCAGGGTCTTCTTTCTGATCTTTTTGGCCGTCAAACCAAAAAGGGTGACTTTATGAGTCACTTAAGCGTTTACATCACTAAGAAGTCATAGGACCTTCTCCGCTGGGGAGAGACACCTTTCCTGTATGGATGGTAACATGAGAAATCGCCTCCTGGGTCCAAAGTATAGTGGGAAATATAGTAAATAATGCAATATGTCTTCCACCTGCGGTTGCCCACATGTGCAGAGTCTGTCTTCGTGCATTAAGGGGTTAAGACAACAAAGGTCTGCTCTTAGACTCAGCTAGGTCATGTTCCATTATGTCCACGAGACAGGAAGTGAAGCTGCTTCTCTTCCTTCTTCTTACTCTCATCTTGCCAAATAATCCACCAGGACAGATGCGCTTGAATTTGCTCAAAGTTAAGATTGCAGGTTTGAAACTATATTGTGTATTTGTGACAACTAAGAAAATTTAATTTGCCCCAATAATTGTTGATCCAGTTTTACAGAGGTACCATTGAAACTGTTCTCTGTAATTCTATTACTGCCTGGTATGGCACAGCCTCTAAGCTGGATAAGAAGAGGCTCCAACAAGCAGTAAGAATTGCAGAGAGGGTAATCGGTGTTAGTTTGCCCCCAATAGAGACACTTTATGCTGCTCGAGCCAGGAAGAGAGCAGAGAGAATTGTCGCAGACCCTTCGCATCCTGGTCATTACCTGTTTGATTTACAGTGGTACCTCTGGTTACGTACTTAATTCGTTCCGGAGGTCCGTTCTTAACCTGAAACTGTTCTTAACCTGAAGCACCACTGGGACCTCCCGCTGCCGTTGCGCTGCCAGAGCACGATTTCTGTTCTTATCCTGAAGCGTTATTTCTGGGTTAGTGGAGTCTGTAACCTGAAGCATATGTAACCCGAGGTACCACTGTACTTCCATCCAGACGTCGTTACAGGACTCTATACACAAAAACGTCTAGGCACAGGAATAGTTTTTTTCCTTGTGCCATCAAACTGTTGAATTTGTAGTTGTGTGCGGAAGGGAGGTCAGTTCCTGTTCCTATTATTCCTATTATTCAACCTGTGTTCTCCTTGCTGCTGCATGGAACAATGCAGGAATCAGACCTTTGGATTTAGTAAGCAAAGCTTTTCATAGAATCATAGAATCCTAGAGTTGGAAGAGACCACAAGGGCCATCCAGTCCAACCCCCTGCCAAGCAGGAAACACCATCAAAGCATCTGTTCATTACTATAGGGGTAGAGAGAGGGGGCAAGCATTTTAAGGCAGACGAAACAAAATATGCAAAAGGGTTTAGCAACCTATATTTCACACTATACTGCTGGTTAACTCTGAGAGTGTTTCTAACTCTGCTGGGAGCTCTCTCCCTCTGCAAAGTGTAAAAAGTCCCACGTTTTGAATCTAAGTTTCCAGCCAATTCTTTTGTTAATTTACATACATGTGGGTCAGATCCATTTCCCACCTCTACATGAGGCACACTAGACAAAGTGGCCTCAGCATGAATGTTCAGGTCTCACACCACCATCTTCCTTGGCTCAGGGAGAAAAACTATAGGCAGTGAGAATCCCCATAGCATCTTTCAAGGGAGGAAAAGAGGGGGAGACCATCTTTGGACTTGTCCATCCTAGACAACTGCTGCCACATTTTAGTCTTACTGATTCCCACAGGAGATTTATTAATTGTTAATATTTTATACTGACTTTCTGTAAAGAAACCAAGGCTGTGTTCAACAGCTTAAAGTAATAGCATCATAAAAAATTAAAAATAAAACATCATTAAAAATATTACAAGCAGCAGTACTAAATAAAAATTAAAAAATTAAGAGGCCACAATTAAGAAAAAGTGTATCGACACTTCACTGAAAGCAAATTGAGGGATGAATGATTGTGACTCCACAGGGAGTGCATTTGCATCACACTCTCCCCCAACATAATCAATATGCGTTTTATGTAAACCGCTTAGGGAGTTTGATGATTAATCAGTATATAGATCCTGTTTCGTAAGATAATATAAACAAAATATTAAAATGCTTAAATGACCCAAAAGCTATGGCAGCGTTGTCTTCTGTTTCCTTGGCACTTTGAAAGGTACACACAGTATTTTGGATCTGGCAGCTCTTGCCTACCCTGGCAACTCCAAGCGATTCCTGCCTGGGAAGAGCATCTTCTGTCTAATGCTGCAAATGAAGAGGAAGAGACAAGAGATGCTTACTTACCCTATCAACCTTGTTGATGCCACAGCGACCATTTCCTTGTGACTCAGAGATGGCCTGCTCAGAGTAGGGAGAAGTAAGCAGTGATCTAACAAGAAGGCCTGAGGCAATATAGGGCGTGGACTGACATTGTAGCCTGTACGTTGCTAAAGGAAAATCTGTACAAGACCATCTAAACTATTCAAAATGTATAAACCAGGTAATAAGAACTGTTGGAAGTGCGACAAGGAGGAAGGAGAGTTTTTTCACATGTGGTGGAAATGTGAGAGTGTTAAAAAAATACTGGGAAAGAATTTACAATGAACTAAAGAAAATTTTCAAATACACTTTTAAGAAAAGACCAGAAGCCTTCCTGTTGGGAATGGTAGCTGATGACGTTAAGAAAAGCGATCAAATTTTTTTTCTGTATGCAACTACAGGGGCAAGATTCTTACTAGCACAGGTATGGAAGCAACAGCAAATGCCTCCAATAGAGGACTGGAGACAAAAAATAATGGAATATGCAGAAATTGCTAAATTAACAGGAAAAATTAGACAACAAGATGAGGCAATTTTCAACAGGGAATGGAATAAATTTATGGATTACAGAGCAGTAGAGTTGAAATAAATCACATTTGGCATTTGAACTTCTCAAATACATAAATTTTATTGGATCAACAAAGGGGAAACAAACAAATTAATTATGTATATACATGTTACAAAATCCTTTGTGCGTTAAGTGTAACTTTTTACGTTTTAAGTAAAACAAAGCGCTGTAAAACATGAATGAAGGAAGACAGCTAAGGAAGATTGGAAGCCATTATAGACATAGGAAACGTGAGATCTAAAAATAGTAAACATGAAATGTGTAAATAAGAAAATGAATGTAAAATACTTGTTCATTTTATACATGTTATGTTGACAGAAAATGAAAAATTAATAAAAATTATTGTGGGGGGGAAAAGATACTGTAGCGGGATAGGTAACATCTCAGCCAGTTTTTGTGGTTTTCTGCCTATGGTTTCATTGGATAACCCCTGACCATTAGGTCCAGTCGCGGACGACTCTGGGGTTGCGGCGCTCATCTCTTTTTACTGGCCGAGGGAGCCGGCGTACAGCTTCCGGGTCATGTGGCCAGCATGACTAAGACGCTTCTGGTGAACCAGAGCAGCGCACGGAAACACCTTCCCGCCGGAGCAGTACCTATTTATCTACTTGCACTTGACATGCTTTCGAACTGCTAGGTTGGCAGGAGCTGGGACCGAACAACGGGAGCTCACTCTGTCGCAGGGATTTGAACTGCAGACCTTCTGATCGACAAGCCCTAGGATCTGTGGTTTAGACCATAGCACCAACCGTGTAGATTGCTGTTATTTCAGTTAAGATGGTGAATGGCAGTGGATCCAAGATGGGACATCCACAGAAAGTAAGTGGCTCAGTTTCTGGTCAGCTACAGGATTTTGACTTTTTATAGTCCGCTCATGGCTATACAGCTTCTAAACATAAAGAGATCTGTTGCAGTCTTGGTAGCCATCCCATTCTTCTAAGTCAGCCTTGCCCAACCTGGTGCTCTCCAAATATTGCTGTACTCCTGACTCCCATCAGCTCCAGCCAGCAAGCCTATGTCATCAGGTATGGTCCCTGTGATCACTCATTGATGTTCCACCACCAATCCCAGGGCTCTGAACCTTCTTCCCTTGTGCCTTGGGGGTTCCCTAGCTGGTTCCTCCCACCATTCGTCTGCATCAACCAGTCCATGACATCCATTCTCTCCTGCACAACTATCTCCTAGAACCAGGAGAGAACTGAAGGAGGAAGAAGAAGCTTCAATGCAGGCGTAGTCTCTGGTTGTGTGTGCATAGTCCATTGGGGGAAGATGCATAAGCCGGTGGGGGAGGCATGGCTCCCTGTTGCTGCAACTGCTCCATAGACCTGGGAATAGTTGCCAAGACACTAAATGGGTATGGATGGTATTTGGATCCATGGAAACTACGATAAGTGTTGACTTTGACAATAAAGAGTTAACTATATGCCTTGCACATTCCTTTGACATTCCCTTGACAATTCAGGTGACTTTATCTTTGGCCTCAAAGCTTGTCACTTACCATGCTTAACACAACCACTCGTGTACATAGAGCTTTTGCCATCCCAGGCAGGTAACATAGACAGCTTAATGATCACCTGGTGAGCTGCAATGCACGACTGGTGTGCTGCAGTTGGCTTTGCAGATCACAAATTCTCCCACAATCCATATATTCTTTTCAATCCACTTCCATTAACTGATGAGAAAATTATTTGTTCCAATTATCCATATAGGTAGGTTTTGACCCATTCAGCTGTAAGCGTACTTGCATTTGAGCATATGCTGTTCTCATCGCGACTGGTCTATTCAGTCACCCCAGGGAAGCATAAGGCCTTAATATCACTAATGGTTTAGATGTAATGCACATGGCAACAGTTTCCAGTGAAATCTTTTAAATTGCAGGTCTCTATATTTTAATAGTTACAATTAATGTGAAGGGAACAAACAGGGCCATGGTGTACAAAGCAGCCAAACAGCTAGTGATCTTTCAAACATTAGAAAGTTAGGAGCCAAATCCAGAAAGAACTAAGTTCACATGCCATTCTGGGACCCACAGGAGTGGTTACTGGTTTAGCACATACAGGGCACTTTAGGAGTTTGCTATTGTAAAAGGAAAGGAGAAAAGAGCCAGCCAGCATCGTTAGTTATAATTCTGCACAGAAAATCTGAGAGAGAACCCAGGCAGCCTGTGCAATGGACTGCCTGCTCCACTTACAATGCAGGTAGGGGCAGACTTTGGTAATCTTTTGTAATATGGTGCCCTGTGCGAGCCCAAAATTTGGTGCCCCCAAATGGATCTTCTCAATTGTGGACCTCAATGTTGTGCCCCCTTGGCAGGGTGAACTGCCTGCACTGTCCTCAATCAGAATGTAGGAATGGGGGAGAAATTCCACTTTGATTGTATGTTTTCTGAGAAACCACCTAATTTACTGAACTGAAACCAAATTTCTTTTGAAATTCACAGTTCTCTGAATTTTGCAGTGTCATTTTCCAACCAATGTATACAAAAACTGCCTTTTTATTTGGGAGAAATATGTACCAAAATTATGTATCAAATATGTACCAAATTTATTACGAAATTTAAAAAATAATGATTGATTGTATTTGTTAATTGCTTTCTCATATAAGAACCCAGAGCGACCCACATTAAAACCAATTAAGAGTATCCAGTAATTTTTTTAAAGCAAATTGCTGAAGAACTTTGCAGAATTGAATTGAAGACCAGAAAATGGGAATTAGCCAAACTTTGAAGTGCTGTTAAAAGAGACAATCCATTGATGTGCCCAATTTCTTATGTAAATAGCAACTTTGGGAAAATCTGAGCTGCCCAGGACTTTGGTGATGGGTGTTTTATTATTTCTCTCTCTGCCATCAAAAACCTCCTCTCTGAAGCCACAATTTTCACTTTAAGGCAAATTCTCACTACACTGTTGGAGACTATGTACATAACAAAAAAAAATCCATGTTAATTGTTTTCACATTCAGGTCCAGCCCCCAATTGTCCTCCACAAGTTGGAGGTTGAACTTGAGAAGTGGGGGGGGGGGGCCCTCCTGCACTCATGGAGTCTCTCTGTGTGACACAGAGCCCTGAAAATTCAGCATTCTAAAAGACAGGGATCGTATCCGCGAGGACAGAATGCTCCCTGCTTCACAAGTCCTTGCTGCCCCTCCTCACATGTTTACTTAACTTGCAATAATTAAAACCTGGAGAGACTTGCTTTGACACTTCACCACTAATTTGCCCCTGAGATATTCCTGATTATGGAGAAGTAGGCCTCCTATGTCTTTGTGCCTTAAATAATCTTCCCAGGGGAGGAATTGGCCTCTGTGCACACACATGCATCCAACAGCACACCTTCTTGGAGACCATTCCTGCCCCCCCCTTTAAATCATAATGGATCTTTGCAGGTGGGAGCAAATTGTGGGGCACACATAAAGAGGTAAAGGGACCCCTGACCATCAGGTCCAGTCGTGGACAACTCTGGGGTTGTGGCGCTCATCTCGCTCTATAGGCCGTGGGAGCCGGCGTTTGTCCGCAGACAGCTTCCGGGTCATGTGGCCAGCATGACAAAGCCGCTTCTGGCGAACCAGAGCAGCGCACGGAAACGCCGTTTACCTTCCCGCTGGAGCGCTCCCTATTTATCTACTTGCACTTTGCCGTGCTTTTGAACTGCTAGGTGGGCAGGAGCTGTGACCGAGCAACAGGAGCTCTCCCCGTGGGAGGGATTCGAACCGCCGACCTTCTGATCAGCAAGCCCTAGACTCTGTGGTTTAACCCACAGCGCCATACGTAGTCAAATCCTTATTCTCCTTCTGTTTGGATACCTTTTGACCATCAAGATGGAATAATCTGAAAGGGCTACTTCAGCACCTGTCCATGCAGGGGAAGGGCACTGTGTGGCCTGTGTGTGGAAGGATTGGCTCCAATGGTGTGCATCCTTTAGTGCAGGGGTGGCTAAGCTTTTGGCCCACCACCGGGTGGTGGCCCTCCTTGATTGTTGGTCATGGTGGCTGGGGCTGATGGGTGTTGGTCCAACAACTTCCTCAAGGCCACAAGTTGGCCTCTCCTGCCCTAGTAAGCCCATCACTGCAAATAGAAAATGGACAGAGGAGTCCTTTCTTACCTCTGTGCCGTGTTTGGTGACATACAAGCCTCTCTCTGCGTCTTTGGGGCCCAATTCCCCCCCTTTTGGATGGGGGCTGGCCCCATATTTGCAGCTGCAAGGGTTGCAAGGAGAAGTGGGGCAGAGCTTCAAGGGTGCAGCCCCTCAGCCTTTCAGGAGGCATTCTGAAAAGACTAAACACATTACTTGACATTATCCTTTAAAAATTACTTCTGCACAGAACAAAGCAGTATGAAACTCAGCCGTTTAAGACATGTTTACCGTTGTTTAATGGAGATTTAGCAAAGCTTTTCATTATTAATTAAAAATATATTTGCAATTAAAGTGTCTCTTGCAGTGTCGTAACTGATGTGCCTTTTTGATTATTATACAAGCAGAATGTCGCGTGTGCTACTCATAACATATGCCTCTAGGGTAAAAGGAATTGGAAAATAAAACATATTATTAGGATTAGTATTAGTATGTCATGTAACTAAGAGCCATCATCTATGATATATGTGTATAGTTCCCAGGGGAGGAAGAACGGGAATGGAAGATGCTTCAAAGCTGTGGACCGGGATAAATAAAGTGTCATAATATATTTAGCCAATGCTAAAGTGAAGCATAGAATGTTGTGAAAGAGGGTCAGGGGCAATACTTCCCCCAGGGGGGGAAGATTGGATGGGGGGGGGCTGCATGTCAACAAACAGCCATGGCTGGATGACAAATAGTTTATAGAAGGGTTGGAGGGTTTCTCTATCCTCTGCCTGCTTGCAACAAATCACTGCAGTTTTTAAGGGCTGTCTTTGAATGAGAATATGCTTATTCTTACACACAGATTCTTACTCTGCCCACACTTCCCCTGTCTTGCATTGGCTGAGGATATAGCTGTCTTCTCCCTTCTCTTCTCTTTCTAGGCGATTCATTCATTCATTCTGCAGGCTGGTTTGGGTGTGGGGGAGGAAGCTTGTTTGTGCTGCCTGGTCAATGGCCAGAGGCACCTCCAGAAACACAGCTGCGGCTTTGCTGCCCATTATTCAAGTCCAGCTTGCCAAAATCAAGCAGCCTGCTTTGTCTCATCCTAAGCCACCCCCCCCAAGCTCCGCGATGACACAATTGGTGCTTTTCCAGCCACAATCTGCCTTTATAGGGAGACACCAGCCAGTTATATTAATTCTCTGCCCCTTGAATGACAGGGTGAATGGTGGTCTCTCTCTCCCTTGCTCCTTCCATCATCTTGTCCACTGTCTCCTCTTTTCTTCTACTCTAAGATTTATAATAATAGCATCATCATAGAATCATAGAATTGGAAGGGACCACGGGGGTCATCTAGTCCAACCCCCTCTAATGCGGGGCTCAGATCCCAACTTCCCCTATTTAACAGTAGTGACAGTCATTTTCTGATACCTGTCCATGGTAAAATACATAACCCTAATTTTCCCTTATAGGGAGCTGCTAGAGATGCTGGGATGCCATGGGATAAGAAGAACAGGGACCTGCATACATCATAGCTCCTCACAAGGGACTATTGTATTGCCATCTACTTTAATTGTTATTTGAACACACACTATAAGCAGTGTATAAATATCAATAGTAGGCAGTGTATAAATATCAATAAATAAATAAATAAATAATATGGTTAGTAGGCAGTGTATAAATATCAATAAATAAATAAATAAATAAATAAATAAATAAATAAATAATGTCATATTAAAAAAAGAGAAAGTTAGGATGTGACCAAAGTTTTCACTCAGCCCTATTCCCAGGATTTCATAGATGTTAAATATGCCTGAGTAGTGTGAGGGTGGCCCGGTGGGTTAAACCACTGAGCCTAGGGCTTGTTGAACAGAAGGTCGGCGGTTCGAATCCCCGCAATGGGGTGAACTCCCGTTGCTTGGTCCCTGCTCCTGCCAACCTAGCAGTTTGAAAGCACGTCAAGTGCAAGTAGATAAATAGGTACTGCTCCAGCGGGAAGTTAAACAGTGTTTCTGTGCGCTGCTCTGGTTCGCCAGAAGCGGCTTAGTCATGCTGGCCACATGACCCGGAAGCTGTATGCCGGCTCCCTCGGCCAGTAATGCGAGATGAGCGCTGCAACCCCAGAGTCGTCCGCGACTGGACCTAATGGTCAGAGGTCCCTTTACCTTTAGTGTGAGGGTGCATCTTGGGTTTAGTCCATGCCAGACCACACACCTGATGTAAGGCTCCCTCTCTCTTCTCCTTCCATCTCCCCCTCCACCACCATAAGCACAAATGGATCCTGAGGGTAAAAATGTCTCTCTGTGTTTGTCCTGCAGTTATTCTATAATAAGTGCAAGCAGGCTCACTTTAAAACTTTAGTTAACCTTCTTCAGTGCACATCTCTGTTGTTGTTGTTTTTAAACCTGCTCTTAATGATTTTGGTTTAGTAGCTGTGTCCTCTCCCCATTGAACTCAGCGTGAATTGCTTCCAAACAGAAACCTGCATGGAATTGTGCTATAAAGTGAGTATGGAACATTGAGTTCCATACTCAATGTTCCATACTCAATTGAGTATGGAACATACTCAATTAAAGCAACAAAATAGTATCAACTTCTTCCACCAAATGGTTACAAGAAATGGCAATTAATACTTTTAACAATTAGCATTCACAAACTGTTTTTAGAATGCCCAAATTGCTTCATATACAGGTATATTATTTCCGTAATCCTTGCAGCAGCCTTCTAAGGCAGGGATTCTCAAACTCTCTACCTCCAGTAACCAGTTGGCAGGTCTGAAAATCACTGTGGCCTTCCACAAAATTATTGAATAGGACGTTCCTGTTTTCATCTGAGAAATGTTTGGGGGTGTGGCAGGCAAAATTGCATTAAAATGTGTTTGTTAGGGGAACTGCAGCACTAAAATCCTGATGAATTTTTGAGGACTTAAAGGGAAAGAGAAAGAATTGTCAGCTGATAGAGAACTGTAGCGAAATGAACTTAAGATGGGAAAAATCAAAACTGACAGCTTTGTCCAAACCTGCTTCCCTCACACCCAGCCAGTCACTCTGTCTGCCATCTGTTTCTGCCATTTCCTTCTCTTTCTCCCCCCTCTTCCATTTTGCCTTGCTCTCTAATACTCACCTTCCCACCTATCTTTGCAATGTACCTGTGGGGAGCTGGTACAGTTGTGGGCAGGTGAGGAGGAGGCGACACTGGGCAGGCTGCCATGTTGAAACACAATGGCTAAGGCTCTTATGTGTGAAACCCTGCTCTAAGTTGTTGTTGTTGAGTTGTGTCCGACTTCGTGACCCCATGGACCAGAGCACGCCAGGCACACCTGTCTTCCACTGCCTTCCGCAGTTTGGTCAGACTCATGTTGGTAGCTTCGAGAACACAGTCCAACCATCTGTCATCTCCTTCTCCTTGTGCCCTCCATCTTTCACAACATCAGGGTCTTTTCCAGGGAGTCTTCTCTTCTCATGAGGTGGCCAAAGTATTGGAGCCTCAGCTTCAGGATCTGTCCTTCCAGTGAGCACTCAGGGCTGATTTCCTTCAGAATGGATAGGCTTGATCTTCTTGCACTCCATGGGACTCTCAAGAGTCTCCTCCTGTACCATAATTGAAAAGCATCAATTCTTCGACGATCAGTCTTCTTGATGGTCCAGCTCTCACTTCTCAAGAGCTGGAGAGCTGAGAGCTGCTCTGAGTAAGTCCATAGAATTCTCTCCATATTGCAAATGTGGAGGCAGAGACAGACACAGAAGGGGGGGCAGAGAGTAAGGTTCCCCCTGCCCCAAAGATCACCTAGCAAGTTTATGATGGGTGGGATTTCAACCAGGAATTTCCTCGTTTATTTGCATGGAATGTGCAGGATGGTGCTGTTAGTCACTATGTATTCTGTATTATGTGTATTGTAAGGTGCCATGCAACTATATTAATTTTCCCGTTGCACTGTGTGTATTTCCTAGGAGCGTAATGTTTGGGTAACTGGCTTTTTAAAAAACGCTGAAGTTGGCGTTTTCATGCCAAACAATGGCAAGGAAATCCCACTATTGCAGAGCTGCATTCGGAAGCGTAGTGTTCCAGGTTGATTGCAGTAGTTTCAATGAGAGTCCAGAAGAGAATGTTCCTTTTCCCTGTTTGGTGCTGAGCTGGTGAAAGGCCCTCTGTGGCAGCCAGATTCTTTGTAACAACTAATCAAGTGTTGTTGCTTTTTTAACAGGTAACTAGGATAATAAGGAGATTGCAGAGAAGCTGAATTAATTCTTTGCAGAGTCTTAACAGCAGGCTTTATAGGACAGATCCCAGTACCTTAAAAAAGAGCAAATTCCATGCTAGGGATCATTAGAAAAGGAATTGAAAATGAAATTGCTGATATCATAATGCTGCTATACAGATCTACAGTGCAACTGCATTCGGAATATTTTGTATTGTTCCGGTTGCCTCACCTCAAAAATGTTATAAATTGGAAAAGGTTCAGTGACTCCCCTCTGAAGAAAGGTTGCAGCATTGGGGGTTTTTGGGTTTAGGCAAGGAAGAGGTGACATGATAGAAGTTTACATCAGATACACACATTGTTTACTGGTCTTGTGAATGAACAAGGCCTCTCCCTTCCATGCGTTGGAGTGTTGAGGGTACTGGGAAGGGCTTGGGACCATCCCTTGCCTCCTTTTCCCTTTCCCTCCCCATCGCAGAGATCAATTAAAAGTGGTGGAGAGATCAGACCTCCCCCTCCAGTCCACTTTAAATTATTTAAATGGTTCAGCAGCCAGCAAATTTTTAGGAAACTCATGGCATGTTTATTCCTTTATTGTAAATTGAGCCTTACACGGCAAGCCTTTATATGTCTACTCAGAAACAAGTCCCACCGATTTCAACGGCACTTACTCCCAGGTAACTAGGTAAACACACTGCAGTATTATGCTACGATCCTAAGCACTTTTTACTCAGAAGTAAAGTCCTGGTCTGGGAGGGTGGAGCAAGGCAGGTGGGAAAGCCCGTTGTTGTTGCTGGGTGAAGAACGGGAAGTCCCTCTGTTCAAGAGGACTTTCTCTCTAGTATGGGCCTAATGATTTTCACAGTCTCCATTATTATTATTATTATTATATTTATATCTTGGTGCTGAGGAGAGCCTTTCCTGTGGGAAGTGCATGACATGCAGAGCTCCTGGCTGTGGAGAGAAGTGGGGGCTGCTTTTCCTTTGCAATATGTGAAGGGGGGAAAGAAACCCACACATGAGATTGACTGATCCTGGGTCAGGCCGCTTGGTCTCTCCAGCTCAATGGCGCTACGGAAAAACGTGAAGTAAATGTCACTTCAGGGGCTCAGAGGAACTTGCCAAGTTGGCATTCTTTGGGGTGGAGGTGATATTGGCTCGGTGCATATTACCATCCCTGCCTTTGTAACATAAGAGGAAGGGGGCTGAAAGAAAACACTGGGAATGAATAAAAATATTATATAAAACTTTGCATTCAGATAACACATGCCTGTGTATGCAGACACGTGTGGTGGGAGTGGGTGCCAAACTGAGTCTTTGACTGGGCAGAGAAAAGCCTAGTTTTGCCTTTGGTTAATGAACCAAATAGAGCCAGGACTTCACCCAGCAGTGGATGCCGGGCTTCCTGATGTCTTGGTCGGGAGCAGGACTATGGCACCATTTGTGAAGGTTGTCTGCAGAGCTGGCTAAAAAGGCAGCAAGGTTTTGACCAACAGCTTTAGAGTACCGTGGGTGGTGTGTTGAAACACACTGGGCTCCATCTCCATGAAAACTGCCTCACATCATGATCTTGCCATTGACAAAACCTTTATGGCAGAAAGTGAGGAGGAATTAAAGAACCTCTTAATGAGGGTGAAAGAGGAGAGCGCAAAATATGGTCTGAAGCTCAACATCAAAAAAAGTAAGATCATGGCCACTGGTCTCGTCACCTCCTGGCAAATAGAAAGGGAAGAAATGGAGGCAGTGACAGATTTTACTTTCTTGGGCTCCATGATCACTGCAGATGGTGACAGCAGTCACAAAATTAAAAGACGCCTGCTTCTTGGGAGGAAAGCAATGACAAACCTGGACAGCATCTTAAAAAGCAGAGACATCACCTTGCCGACAAAGGACCGTATAGTTAAAGCTATGGTTTTCCCAATAGTGATGTATGGAAGTGAGAGCTGGACCATAAAGAAGACTGATCGCCGAAGAATTGATGCTTTTGAATTCCGGTGCTGGAGGAGACTCTTGAGAGTACCACGGACTGCAAAAAGATCAAACTTATCCATCCTTAAAGAAATCAGCCCTGAGTGCTCACTGGAAGGACAGATCCTGAAGTTGAGGCTCCAGTACTTTGGCCACCTCATGAGAAGAGAAGACTCCCTAGAAAAGACCCTGATGTTGGGAAAGATGGAGGGCACAAGGAGAAGGGGACGACAGAGGATGAGATGCTTGGACAGTGTTCTCGAAGCGACTAGCATGAGTTTGGCCAAACTGTGGGAGGCAGTGAAAGATAGGTGTGGCTGGCGTGCTCTGGTCCATGGGGTCACGAAGAGTCGGACACGACTGAACAACAACAACAATGGCGGAGAAGGGGCACATACACCCCCTCCACCATATCCTTGACAATATATGCCAAGTGGGCAAGTCATACTGAGGCCAATATGCTCAGAGGCCTGTTTGATGCCTCTGCATGAGCAAGCCTTTCTGGGGAACACCAACATCCCAGATGCAATCATGATGTGTCAAGTAAAGGAAGCATGAATAGACCTACCCGTTTCTGTCAAGAGGTTTGTTGCCACATGAAGCTGTGAATAAGTCACGAGGTTATTGCCCATTAAGCTTTCCCAGACTGATGAATCTAGAGAAGGCCTATTAAGCCCTATTATATATATATAATCATCAGCCACTGTAGTTTTAAAAGATCTCTAGAAGTAAGGAAACCAACTCTTTCTTTTTGAGAGGTGGTTCTGTGCCATTAGTGTTGTTGTTGGCGTGACATTTGAAGTGATAAAAAAATAGCAGTCTCCTCTTTTACAGTACAGTGGTACCTCGGGTTACAAATGCTTCGGGTTACAGACTCTGCTAACCTGGAAGTAGTACCTTGGGTTAAGAACTTTGCTTCAGGATGAGAACAGAAATTGTGCAGCGGTGGAGTGGCAGCAGCGGGAGGCCCCATTAGCTAAAGTGGTACCTCAGGTTAAGAACGGTTTCAGGTTAAGAACGGACCTCTGGAACGAATTAAGTTCTTAACCAGAGGTACCACTGTATTTCATGGGATCCGGTGTTGCCATTAATGCACACCTAACTCAGCTCAGGGCCTTTCCACCTCCACTTCCATTCATATACGTTTGTTGTATCTGCTTAGAGCATTTTTTAAAGAAAAGGGTTATCAGGCAGTGTTTTTACAGGATGCCTCGAAGCTGGAGCTCAACCGGAGGCTCTAAAACCTTTCCTGGGCGTGGACTACTGCCTGGTGCAAGGAGACTGTTCCTCAAGCTGCGAAGGCATTCAGACGCGCCAAACGAGCAACCCCGGCCGGGAGGAATCGGGGTGAAGGCCAACAGGCAGCAGCTTCCCTCTCGCCAGTCCGAAGCGGCTCCCTCCAGGCAAAAGTTCAAGACCCGGTTTTGTCAACTGCAAAAACCAGACGTGAGGGAGAGAGAGCATTGAGAGAGTAGTGGAATAGCTTTTGGAGAAGCTGAACATGAACGAAGCATATTGCACAGAATGAGTGACGCGCTTAACATCCTTTGTATTTTTTTTTATTTTCTGAAGGGCTATCTTCCCACCTCCCACAGGATCCCGAGCCCCTCGTCTCGCTCTCGGAATAGAGGCGCCACTCGAGAGCGCAGGAGCCCGGCTGCAGCATTTCCGAAGGCTTCCTGCACGGAGAAGAGCAGCTCGTCAGCAAGCGGAGCTCAGCGCAGCAGCCCTCTCCTTCCTCGGGCTTGTTTTGCAGGCTAGGGAAGCATTCGGGCGCCAGGCACGTCCCTCCCGGGCGCCTGGACGGAGCGGCCCTGCTGCGCCGTCCCCTGGAGGGCTGCTGCCCCGGCCCGGTCGCTCCTCCGAGGAAGCCCGTGTGGTGGCGGGCGGGAAGGGAGGAGCCTCGCTGGCCGAGTCGGGGCGGCGGCGTCCCCCCCTTCCCTTCCCCTCCCGCGCCCGCTCGCCTTCCTCGTCTTTTCCAGGCCCGCCCCTTCCTCGCTGCTGGCCCCACCTCTCGCTCCCCGGAGAGGCCGCCCAGCGCCCGCCCGCCCGCCCGCCCGCCGGGGCTGTTGCTGCCTGCCTCCCTGCCTCCCTGCCTGCCTGCCTGCCTGCCTGGAGTTCGGCGGGCAGCTCCCGCGTCCCGGCTGCTCTGTGGCGCTCCGGAGGACACGCCGGACCTCGCCGCCTCCGCCGCGCGGCTGCTGCTCTCCGGAGCCAAGGAGCTTCCTCCGCCCGCCCGCCCGCTTCCCCGAGCCGAGCGAGCAAGCGCCGCCGCCACCGCCGCCGCCGCCACCGCCAGCCCCCCGGAGCCGAAGCGCAGCGGGCGCTGCTTGCAAACGCCGAGGAAGGGCGAGCGCGCCCGTGCGCGCCCCCTAGCCGGCGGGGGGGGGGGCAGGCCAGGCGGCGGGGAGGGGACTCTCAAGGTGAGCCCGGAACCCCTTGGCGATAGATGTGGTGTGATGTGTACAATGAAGGCCTGCGGGATCGGAAAGCGGGGGGGGGGGGGGGTCGGGATCCTCCGCAGTAGCAGCTGATGCTGGAGATGGAAGGAGCGGGGGGGGGGGCAGGTTGCCGCTTCTGCTGCGGACGCGCCTCTTCCAGCCCTAAAGAGGCCTGGCCTTTGCTTCGGGTTGTGGGAGCCGAGCAAAGCCAGCCCCCCCCCCCGAGCTTTCCCATCCATGCCAAGTTTCCAGGGCGGTCATCTTTGCAGCTTCGGGCGGGGGGGGGGTGTTTGTTTGTTTATGTGTGCGTGCAGGTGAGGGGGGCCTCTGGGATTTGACTGCCTCTTTCTTCTCTCTCTCTCTCTCCTCCCCGCCCCCATTTCACGCTGACCTTTTTATTTCGCATTTTCGGGCTGTTGGTCTCGCTAATGCCTCTTTGCCAGGTAAGCCCAGGCTGCCTGGCTTGGCTGGTGTTTTATTCAGCAGTTAGCAAAGTGTTTCTCTTCATTCCTTGGTTATTTCACAAGGAACAGAACGGAAAAAACATTTCTATTTTTTGTTTTGTTTTGTTTGGCAGATTTTGTTTTCTGCTTTGGAATCCACATAGGAGGAATCTTCTAATCATGGTGACTAAATTAACTGAAATATTCCAGTCATGTAGCTTCTGGTGGTAGTGTAAGGGTTGTGTGTGTGTGGGGGGGGGGGAGTAACCAAAAACACAGTTAGGAATTAATGCAGCTTTGTCTTCTGCTTGTGGAAGTTAAAACAACAGGAATAATGGTCTGGGGAGGATTCTCATTGGGAATATGTGGCTAGAGATGAGAACTTTAATGGTGATCTTAGAAAAAGCCCCCTCCCCCCCATCACACTTAATGGAAAATGCATTTCAACATGCAGCAGCTGTAAGACTGCCAGCGTTTACACCGTCATGGACTTAACTGTAGATGTCAGACTCTGCTTGCCCTGTTGGGTGTATTTACACTACAGGGATGAATTTTTACTCTCCCAAAGAGGCCAGATGAGGCTTTCCTGTTTGTTTACAGAATGCATTTACTCCTGTCTGAAGTAGTAATGCCGTCGCTTCCCCTCCATCTCTCAGATTTAATGGGATACACATTCTGTTCCTTTAGGGACTGCCAGTATTTTTTGGTGGGTTCCTGTAGGCTGAGAAGAGTGTAGGTTTTTGTTTTTGTCTATGGCACTGGGTGGAGAATTGAAATATGTGAGTGTGTATCTATCTCAGAGCTTCACAAAACTGCATTAGAGGGTCTTCTCCTTCCTGATTCCCCCATCCCAGGCTTTCTGCAGAGACTCAGGCTGCTGTGCTGACCCTTGCTCTTCAGAGGCCAGTGTCAAACCACCACACGCAACTCCTGTATGCAATTTGCAGGCCTGGTTTGCAGAAATGTTTTCGTTGTTCAGTGACATGAATGGACTACGCAGTGCAGACAGAACCTTCATATTGCTTGACACTGACGTGACCTCGTAGGATCTTAAGAGTTGTAGGGCTGGAAGGGTCATCTAGTCCAACCCCCTGCAATGCAAGAATCTCAACCTGATCAGCAGATGGCCATCCGGCCTCTGCTTAAAAACCACCACCTCTCATGGGAGTCCATTCTGTTATCGAACAGCTGTCAGAAAGTTCTTCCTGATGTTTGGTTGGAATCTCATTTCTTGTAACTTGAATCCATTGGTTTGTGTCCTAGCCAGTGGAGCTGGAGAAAGCAAGCTTGCTCCAACTTCCATGTGACAGCCCTTTAGATATTGGTAGATGGCTGTCATCTCTCCTTTTGGTCTCCTCTTCTCCAGGCTAAACATCCACAATTCCCCCAACTGTTCCTCATCAGGCTTGGTTTCCAGACTTTGAACATCTTTGTTTCCCTCCTCTACACACATTCCAGCTTGTTAATATCCTTTGTAAATTGTGATGTCCACGACTGGATACAGTACATTTCTGGGCACAATTCAAAGTGTTGGTGCTGACCTTTAAAGCCCTCAATGGTCTCAGCCCAGTATACCTGAAGGAGCATTTCCACCCCCATCGTTCAGCCCAGACACTGAGGTCCAGCACCAAGGACCTTCTGGTGGTTCCCGCCCTGTGGAATGCCCTCCCACCAGATTTCAAAGAAATAAACAACTATCTGATGTTTAGAAGACATCTGAAGGCAGCCCTGTTTAGGGACATTTTTAATGACTGATGGTTTTAATGTATTTTTAATCTCTGTTGGAAGCCACCCAGAGTGGCTGGGAAAACCCAGCCAGATGGGCGGGGTATAAATAATAAATTTATTAATAAATAAGGTGTTTTCTGATCAAGGTAGAATAGAGTGGGACTGTTACTTCCCCTAATTAGGACACTAGACTTCAGTTGATTCATCAAGGTCCTGGGGAGTCAAGCAGCGTTTGAAATTTCCCATTGTTCTAGGCACATTTTGCGACAGGGAATTTCATTAGCGGGATCAGTTTCTGACCTCTAGGCACAGTACTGCGCCTAAGATTTCAGATTAAAACTGCAGAAAGGAAGGAAAAGTGGACTTTTTCTGCCTTCCTACTTCCAACTACCCTGAAGACTGGAGAGGAGACCCTCTTAAGAATATTAGGGTGGGTGGGCAGGGGAAGGACTAGACCATGTGAAAAATGAACATACCATATATTTCTGTGTATAACACCCCCCCCCTCATGTATAATACGTTCTCTATTTTTTGTGTGTTGGGGGGTCACCAATGCCAATCGTTCTACAGTCTGCCCGCCAATACATCACCGTGGCCACCAGTAGTCTGTGCGCTAGCTGCCAAAAGCAAACCTGCCCACTCGGCGCAACCACAACCGATTGCAGACACGCCTCACCACTGCCAAAAATTGTCAGGCCAGTTACATCTAAATAATAGCCAGCACATGTTTGTCCACTCCCTGCCCTTTGAGATGTTACAACCTCTGTTAGGTAACTTGTCCCAGTGGACTAAAATGGTAAACAAATCACACATACAATTTTTGCAAAGCTATCCTGACTGCTTGCCTTGAAGAGTTTTACCCACCACAGACAACCAGACAAGTAGTTATTTACAAGCCTACTTTTGGAAGCAAAAGCAAAAATTTTTTTGCAGCTCTTCAAGGGTATAATTAATAGTATTTCTGTGTAAAGAACACAAAACACAGCACAGCCTTTAATAACATACAGAGTAAGTGGCCAGATGATTCTTTCATTATAAAAAGAAAGGTCTAACCATTAATTGAAGGATATATGGAGAGCTGCACATAACACATTACAGTGTGGAGATGTGCTCCAGACTCACCTACGCAAATCACTGTGGTCATATGTAGTCCTTGCCTTATGCTTGTCTCTTATGGCAGAGCTTGCATGTGGTCTGGCTTTCATCTTTTAAAAAGATTTAGTTGTGACATATATTTAGTAGTAATATAAATAAAGTTGATACATTTCCCCCCCTTGCACTCTGCATTCTGAGGCTGTGTACCTTTGGAAGGTGTGTTAATTACTGTGATTAGTTTTTGGCAAAGGTTAAAGACCTGGGCAAGTTGTCTGAAACTGTATTGTGAGGTTGGCAGGAAGGAAGATTTAAGCACTGGTATTGTTAAAAGTTGTAATTTACAGGTATATTACCAAGTGTCTGAATAGGAGGCTGCTGGATGACATGACACAAAGATTATGATTTCTGTTTTTCTCCATGCAATTATTTGTTTTGAAAACTCATGTCATGCTTTTGGTTTAATAGTCCATGTTATGGTGGCAGCAAAGCACAGCAGGGTTTATGTTTTATTGTGCAATAATATTCAGTGGCGGAAAGCTATTCCTTTTTTAACTTTGTGCATTGCAACAGACTCTGGGGTTTGGTGCTAAGTGGCATCTATGCGTAGTGTCATCTTGCAACATACAGTACTCTGCAACATCAGCACTGAAGCCGATGCTCTCAAACTCTGCTTTTTTGCAGAGATCTCTTTCTATTGCCCAGCAGATTTCTCTCACCGTGACCACCGCACTATTTTTTGTGGGTGGGGGAGGGTATGTGTGAGGGCAGGAAAGGTTAACATATGCTCACCTGCTGAGGCCAGAGCCACAACGCTTTTCTTCTCAGCAGGTGTGCATTGCCTCTTACTGGGAGACAGGAGCAAGATGGCGGGGATGACAGGAGCACCAGTAGGACCCAACTGCTTCTGGGTGGGTGCTTCAGAATGGAGTCTGCAGCGCCATGTCATAAAACGGCGTTTAGGGTTGTGGTGCAGGAACTTGGGAAGCAAGTGCGGTGTGCTGGAGTCTTTGCTTCTGTGTTTAGCAAATAATGCTTGTCTCTATGGGAGTGGAGGCCTCTGGTAAAAATAACACCATGATGGGCCTGTGGGTTGCTATGCCAACGTAACTTTGCGATATAGTTGGGTCCTTCAGTGTCTCAGGAGGTTGGTGTTGAAAGTGGATGGGATCACATCAGCTTGCAGAAAACCTAACTTGTGGTCCTTGGCATGGCTGTGGTGTGGATAGGGTCAAAGCAAGGTCAGAGCGAGGCTGCCATTTGTGGGTGGTGAAGAAATGGTCATGTCTGAGGAACTTCCATATCTGTGGCATTTACATCTGCTGGTATAAATGCACTGGGCCTAATAAAAAAGTTGGATGTGCTGCTAAGGTTGATCCGTATCACCACCTGTTTTGCAGATAGGGAGATGGAGGTGATACTGAAGGCTTGACACACTAAGGGGCTGCAGCCTCTGAAGATGGTAGTTTGGAAACTTCAGCTGGGGCAAAATTCAGCGGCCAGGTTGCTCACTGGGGCAGGATGGCTTGAGCATATTTCACCGATCCTGGTCAACTGCACTGGCTGCCAATCAGTTTCTGGGCTGAAATCAAAGTGTTGGTTTTGACTTACAAAGCCTTAAACAGCTCAGGACCCCAATACTCTCTCAGTATGGACCTACCCGGACCCTGCGATCATCATCTGACCCCCGTAAGAGGTCCAGAGGGTGGCAACACGAGAACGGGCCTTTTCTGCAGTGCGCCCCCCCCCCCAATTTGTGGAATGCTTTCTCCAGGGAGGCTTGCCTGGCACCCTTGTTAAATATCTTTAGGCACCAGGAAAAAGTGCCCCTTTTCTCCCAGGGCTTTGGCTAATTAAACAGTGTATGGCCTTTTACACAGTGTATGGCCTTTTACACAGACGACAGAGGATGAGATGGTTGGACAGTGTTCTCGAAGCTACTAACATGAGTTTGGCTGAACTGCAGGAGGCAGTGAAAGATAGGTGTGCCTGGCGTGCTCTGGTCCATGGGGTCACGAAGAGTCGGACACGACTGAACGACTGAACAACAACAATGGCCTTTTAAACTGTGTGTGTGTGTGGGGGGTTGTCCTTTTGTTTTTGTTTGTTATTCTGGTGTGTTTTTGTGCTTTTATATTGTAAACTACCCTGTGATCTTTGAATGAAAAGCAGTGTAGAAATTTAATTAACAATCATACTAATCATAAACCGTGTCTTAGCACGGAGAGCAGGTGGGGGCGTGACTGGTGTGCGTCCTGGGGGCATGGTGCGCTGCCTGCGGGGGTGTGGCGCCCAGCGGGGGGCAGCCACAATGGCACCCCACCGGGATCGTGGTGCCAGGGGTGGTGCGCTCCCCCCGTCCCCCCTCTACCTCCTCGTTGCTTCTCTTCGGCTCTTCAGTTGCACTTCACTAAGCTATGTAATGGCTTCCAAACCTTGGCTTGTACTGTAGTGTGGCTCTCTCCAGGCTGATTATGAGTGCTAATCAAGGTTTGTCCTGTGGTTTACGGTTCATTTTTTGTCTAGGAGAGCTAAAGCACAAGACTGGGTTTGGATGGCATGCGCAGCAGCAGAATGGCAGGGGAGGAGGAGCAAAGTGACTGTGATCTCGTCTCCCAGATCTTGTGCATTTGCACTAAGCCATGGCTTGGCTTAGAGCAGGGGTCAGCAACCTTCTTCAGCCATGGGCCGGTCCACTGTCCCTCAGACCTTGTGGGGGGCCGGACTATATATTTTTTTTTGGGGGGGGGGAATGAACGAATTCCTATGCCCCACAAATAACCCAGAGATGCATTTTAAATAAAAGGACACATTCTACTCAAGTAAAAACACGCTGATTCCCGGACCGTCCACGGGCCGGATTGAGAAGGCGATTGGGCCACATCCAGCCCACGGGCCTTAGGTTGCCTACCCCTGGCTTAGTTTGACATGTGAACCAGGCTGCATTAAGTTCACAGCAGAGCCAGAAGTTTCTTGGTCCACAGCTCTTAAATGGCAGTCCTGTGGATATTGACTAAGACAGAAGCCCCACAGACTTTAAGGGGATTGACAGCCACAGAAGTGTTTGTAGGATTGTGGCTTTCACCATTTTGCAACACTGGCTCTTGCAGCACATGTTGAATCAGCAGAGTTTATTGGCACAGGGTGTTATGGTGCCTGCTACCTTAAACATATTTTTATTGATTTAAAATATTAGGAAGTCTGGTGGTTCAGTCATATAGTGAGAAATACTATCTTTATATTCAAATAGAATGTACTTTATTAGGGAGATCAGCAATGTGGCAATGTTCACACACCTAGTAGGCAATGATGGGGTCACTGAATGCAGAATGATCAGCTAGTGTCCTCATGACCAAGCACAGTAATGGTTGGGTTTTAATGACTTGCCTGAAAAAAAAGGGCTGCCTTGCAGTTCGCCTATCACTTTCTTCTCATTTCTGTTAAGCAGAGGATTTTCTTCTTTGCTGAACTGAATTAGTAATATAGTATAATGTCAGAGTAACTGAAAAATTCCCCGGTGGGAGAACAGCGTGGATAATGTAGAATGCACCCAGATTTGTAGAACATTGTGTTTTAATCTACTTTTAGCTTATTGTCGACTCTTAATTATTATTTTTTGAATGTTTAGTCACTTTGAGATTTGTTAGTTTTTACAATCAAGTGGTATATACATTTTATGAAACAAATACATAAAACAAATAAAATTGCTGGATTGTGTATAGCATGTAGTCTTCAGTGTGGAATTTGTTCAGTTTTATTTATTCATTTAAAATATTTATAAACTGCTGAACAATTAAAATTCTTAAGTGGTGTACAACATAAAACCAGTAAGCAAGATCATTAATACAAAAAGACGACCTAAAACCAGTAAAACAGTAGTATAAAAGCATATAAAAATTGGATTTCAGGGAATTCATACAAATAAAAGCAGGAAGTCTGAACCTGTGAGTCAGGAAAAGCCTGTGCAAAATGATATGTCTCTACAAGACATTTGGAGCAACTGATGATGTGTGTGTGTCTGTCTGTCTGTCTGTCTGTATGGCAGAGGGAAGGGCATTCAAATTCCAGCTCAAATGTGAATCCCAGTAGCTGTGGATTAGTGTGCCGCAGTTCACCAGTCTGTAAAATGTGTACAAGGGGATTAGAACCACTGTGATAGCTCCAGATTATTTTCTTTTGGCAAATTCTCTTGTGTTGCATTTCAGTAGATCTGCTGCAATTCAGCAATTCTCTGAAACATGCTGATTTGGAATTTAGTCCTACTGAATTCCTTGGAAGTGTCAGTTGGGAGCAAACCCCAATGCTCTTGCTTTTGAGTGTTGGTTCTTCCTTGTGATTTCTCCATTCCTTTATTTTGTTGCCTCCCCAAATTAATTCCCTCTCTCCCTCCAGAAGCCCATGAAGTCACATGAAGAGAGCTTTGTACTCTTCAAACTGGGGCGCGAACCTGCAGACTATTCTGTGGTTTTCTTTTCTCAGTGCCAGACTACAGGACAGAATACGTATCGACACAAGTTGACATGGTGCGAATACGTTGGGGAAAATCAGTGCCCTATTTTCATTCATTCTCTCTGAATGAATCTCATAATCTTGGGATGAAAACTTACAAAAATAAAAGTGAAAAATAAAAACAGGAAAGCAGCTTTGGAGAAAGGGCCTTTCGTGACTGGTGGATGTGCTACAGGGTTTGTATCTCAAAATGTTGGTTAGGCTGTTGGCTCAGATGTGGGTGTGGGGGGTGGATAACTTGGGGGAAAGCATTACTTTCACCCCTGGGGAAGTTACTGCTTGCTCTTACTCAAGTGTCAAGGTTTCCTGAGTTCTTATGCCAGGGTTACCAACAGTAGCATCCCTGGTTGTTTGCCAGTACGTTTAATAAATTGCTTGAGTAAGCACCACACAGATAAACTATATGTTGGTATTTATTTTTTAAATCCTGCTTTAAAGTTGTGAGTCCCTTGTGTTGCTGAATTAACTGTTTCCTAACTACCCCATGGAACTTGGGTTCCATGATCACTGCAGATGGTGACAGCAGTCACGAAATTAGAAGACGCCTGCTTCTTGGGAGAAAAGCAATGACAAACCTAGACAGCATCTTAAAAAGCAAAGACATCACCTTGCCGACAAAGGTCCGTATAGTTAAAGCTATGGTTTTCCCAGTAGTAATGTACGGAAGTGAGAGCTGGACCATAAAGAAGGCTGATCGCCGAAGAATTGATGCTTTTGAATTATGGTGCTGGAGGAGACTCTTGAGAGTCCCATGGACTGCAAGAAGATCAAACCTATCCATTCTCAAGGAAATCAGCCCTGAGTGCTCACTAGAAGGACAGATCCTGAAGTTGAGGCTCCAGTACTTTGGCCACCTCATGAGAAGAGAAGACTCCCTAGAAAAGACCCTGATGTTGGGAAAGATGGAGGGCACAAGGAGAAGGGGACGACAGAGGATGAGATGGTTGGACAGTGTTCTCGAAGCTACTAACATGAGTTTGGCCAGACTACGAGAGGCAGTGAAGGATAGGCGTGCCTGGCGTGCTCTGGTCCATGGGGTCACGAAGAGTCGGACACGACTGAACGACTGAACAACAACAAAACTACCCCATTCACCTGAAGTTGCAGGTAGTTCCTCTCTTTGGATGACAGTCGTACCTTCGAAATCGAACGGAATCCGTTCCGGAAGTCTGTTTGACTTCCAAAGCATTAGAAAACCAAAGCGCAGCTTCTGATTGGCTGCAGGAACCTCCTGCAGCCAATCCGAAGCTGCGGAAGTCCCGTCGGACGTTCGCGTTTGAAAAGAAAGTTCTCAAACAGGAACAATCATTTTCGAGTTTGTGGCATTTGGGAGCCAAAACGTTCGAGAACTAGGCTGTTCGAAAACCGAGGTGTGACTATACTAAAATCCTTGCTTTATTGACAGTGAGCACTAAGCAGTTCAGCTGCACAGAGAGGAAGTAATAACGGAGGAAAGAAGACAATACTTTGACTGAGTTGAAGGGAGGGACAAGAGACGAGCAACCTGTTTTCAAATCCTACATCTGCACTGATGGAGTAGTTGTTTGAAACTGTGATAGTCGGAATGAATGAAGTTGGGCACAGGGTCTTGTGATGATATAATGTACAAATGCAAATGATGAAAATGTAATTTATTAGTTGTGGGGAAATTATTATTTTGAACAGCTTGGAGTTCAGATATCTGATTTTGAAGAAATAGGAGTTTTTTGGTCATGTCACAAGCTAGGTACCACATAAATGCCTTGTTTTGTAAAGTCCTTCAAACCTCTTTGCTTACTTAGAATTAGCACACATTTTATACTCTCCCTCAATTATTATAGGGCAGGGGTCAGCTACCTAAGGCCCATGGGCCACAAGCGGCCCACGGGGGTCATCTACCGGCGCAGTGCAGTGCGGGGACTCTCTTCCGCAGCGCCGGAAATTGTGTCTGTGCAGACACTGGAAATTGGCGGGCGCACGTGATCCGGCCCACAGAGTGATCTCCGCTGGAGTGAACCAGCCCTTGCGAGGTAAACCTTGTCGACCCCTGTTATAGGGTATTCTTCTGTCCCTTTCCTCCTCTTATTTTCTCACTCAGTTAGAAGTGGACAGTTTGGGTGTGTGGCAAAGGATCCTGCAAAAAAGTTTGGGTCCATGTTGCAATTTCCATGCTACTGAGGGAAAGGGTTTGTTCTGAATGGGTCTCACTGAGACATTCCTGATCTTCTCACGGCACCTTTGACTGGAATAGTGAAATTTCACAGGCTAGAAATAATTGGGTGTAATGAATTTTTCTTTTCACCACTGTTTGTGTTCTCTCCCTTCCTCCCTCCCTCTCTTTCTTTCTCTCCTTTTGGCCCAAACTGTTCCTCACAGCCATTCTGAATCCAATTTGTATTGCCTATGATGAATAAAAATCATTTCCAGGCAATTAGACAAGCAATTTATTTTTATTTCAGGCTGTTAACTTATGCTGCCTGTGACTAGCATGTTGGCAAATGAACTAGCAAGTCTTGTTTGCGAATCCAAGCAAGAAAAGTGGATGCGTTTGTTCAATTGAGCTGCTTTGTTATTGAGAGGAGTCAAATGAGATGTGCACGAGGGCTGGACGATACCTGATTTTCGACATCACGATATATCACCAGCTAAATATCACAATATATATCTACGGTGGCGGAGGGCCTTGCTGTGCCTCCCTGCGGCAGTGGAGGGTCTTAAAATGTAAAGTAGTAGGTTTCATAAAAATATTAAACAAACTTCAGTATAATATATTTAATATATTTTCAACTAATTTAAGAGTAGTTTAAGTGATTTACTAGTCACGTTGCAGCTGCTTCCCCACTCAGAGGTCCAAGTGGAATCTATGCATGTATAGCCTCACTGAGTTCAACTAAACTTCTACTTTCCTGGGAGTAAGTCTCATTGAATTCAGTAGGGCTTGCTTGTGAGTAGACACACATTTGCTAGCACTGCTTACCGAAAAACACCTCCCCATCATTTCACATAGTACTCAACCTCCCATTTCAGCATAAGGCAGCCAGCTAAATCTTCTCCCTTCCACCCCCCAAGCCCTCATCCCACCAATCTCTCCCTTTTTAATCAGAGGGAGGGAGGGCAAGCAAGCAAAAAGGTAAAGGTAAAGGGACCCCTGACCGTTAGGTCCAGTTGCGGATGACTCTGGGGTTGTGGCGCTCATCTCGCTTTACTGGCCGAGGGAGCCAGCGTACAGCTTCCGGGTCAGGTGGCCAGCATGACTAAGCCGCTTCTGGCGAACCAGAGCAGCGCACGGAAACGCCGTTTACCTTCCCGCCAGAGCGGTACCTATTTATCTACTTGCGCTTTCAAACTGTTAGGTTGGCAGGAGCTGGGACCAAGCAACGGGAGCTCACCCCGTCACGGGGATTCGAACCAATCTATTTAGGCGGAACCAACAACACCAACATAAACACCACCAGAAAATAAAAATAAAAAACTCTCCCCCCTCGTTTTTGTGAGGAAAGAAAGAAGAGCTTTCCAGTTCTTTGTTTACCTCTTTGTTTACTTTGCTGCTACCCCCTGTGTTAAACCTATTTCATAATGTCTTCTGCTGCTTCTCTGCAATTGCTTCATTGCAAAAATATCCTGGAGTGTTTGTTGAGTTTCTCAGTTTGGCTCACACCGTGTTGGGCAGGACCTTCTCTTAAATGGTTGGCAAGGCACCAAAGTACAGGACCTGTCTTGCAAGCAGGGCAGCGCAGGGGAATGGCAGGATACTGGATATACTAAATTTATTTCCTATGCATGTAGCCATCTTATTTTTGAGCAGTCCACCAAGAGTGTGTGCATATGGAAACATGGAAAGCTAAGACTCAGTTGTGAAGCTTCATACTCTTGGTTGCTTGTGCAGTTTATGTAAATGTGTGCATGTGAGACATTAATTGCCTTTTAAATAAGGTAAATGCTTCAGTACATCAAATTTAGGAATATTCATAGATGAAGGGTTGGTTTGTTTTAAAATGATGATGATGATGTTAATAATAATAATAATTTTATTTATTACTTATACCCTGTCCATCTGGCTGGGTTTCCTCAGCCACTCTGGGCGGCTCCCAACAGAATATTAAAAACACAATAAAACATCAAACCTTTAAAACTTCCCTGTCAGATAGTTGTTTATTTCCTTGGCATCTGCTGGGAGGGCGTTCCTCAGGGCGGGTGCCACTACTGAGAAGGCCCTCTGGCTGGTTCCCTGTAACCTCACTTCTTGCAGTGAGGGAATTGCCAGAAGACCTTCAGAGCTGGACCTCAGTGTCCAGGCTGAACAGTGGGGGTGGAGATGCTCCTTCAGGGATACTCTGCTGTTTAGGACTTTAAAAGTCAGCACCAACACTTTGAATTGTGCTTGGAAATGTACCGGGTCTCAGCGGCCACTCCCAGTCACCAGTCTAGCTGCCACATTCTGGATTAATTGCAGTTTCCTAGTCACTTTCAAAGGTAGCCCCACGGAGAGCGCATTGCAGTAGTCCAAGCGGGAGATAACCAGAGCATGCACCACTCTGGCGAGACAGTTCACAGGCAGGGAGGGTCTCAGCCTGCGTACCAGATGGAGCTGGTAGACAGCGGCCCTGGACACAGAATTGACCTGTGCCTCCATGGACAGCTGTGAGTCCAAAATGACTCCCAGGCTGTGCACCTGCTCCTTCAGGGGCACAGTTACCCCTTTCAGGACCAGGGAGTCCCCTACACCCACCCACCCCTGTCCCCCTCAAAAAAAGCACAGTACTTCTGTCTTGTCAGGATTCAACCTCAATCTGTTAGTTGCCATCCATCCTCCAACTGCCTCCAGACACTCACACAAGACCTTCACCGCCTTCACTGGTTCTGATTTAAAATAGAGGTAGAGCTGGGTATCATCCACATACTGATGAACACCCAGCCCAAACCCCCTGATGATCTCTCACAGCAGCTTCATGTAGTAGATGTTAAAAAGCATGGGGGAGAGGACAGAACCCTGAGGCACCCCACAAGTGAGAGCCCAGGGGTCTGAACGCTCATCTCCCAACACCACTTTCTGGACACGGCCCAGGAGGAAGGAGCGGAACCTTTGTATAACAGTGCACTGGCGGAGGAAGAGGAGTGCAGGGGGAGCGCACTGCCCCCGCCGGTGTGATCCTGGTGGGGTGCCATTGCGGCTGCACCCCCGCCTGCGCTGGGCACCATGCCCCCACAGGCAGCGCGCCACGCCCCCAGGACGCACGCCAGCCCCGCCCCCGCCTGCTCTCCACCCCCCCCCCCGGTGCCAGAGCATGAAGCTCTGCCACTGTAACAGTGCCCCCAGCTCCCAGCCCCTCTTGACGGTCCAGACCAGGCACCCCAAACCTGCAGCCTTCCAGATGTTTTGGCCCACAACTCCCATGATCCCTAGCTAACAGGACCAGTGGTCAGGGATGATGGGAATTGTAGTCCAAAACATCTGGAGGGCCGAAGGGTGGGGGTGCCTGGTCCAGACGGTTATCATAAGGTAACCAGTCTTCTAAGCAACTGTACAACAGTTCTCTAACCTCCGGCCTTCACGTGCCTGTTATTAATCTTTTGAGTACACCAGAGACCCACAAGAAAGGATTCACTCTCTGCCTGTTTATGAACATTTCTATGTGTGGTTGTCTGGGAGCAGTTCTCACTTGCCACAGGCAACTAGGAGCGTGGCCATTTTGCGAGTTGTATAATAATCTTCTGTAGTACGGCGATTCATTTTCCCCCTGGGGGGTTTACCGTAGTGGCATGAGAGCCTTTGCTGCATTTTCCCTCCATCAGAGAGATGAGACAGGTGAAGAAGGAGCTGTATCATGAATACAACATAACCCTGGGTGTCAGGGAACTGTCCCCGCTGCAGCGCAAGGGGGTGGAAGGGCTCTCCGGATGCCACAGAGAGCCCCAGTCCCATCTTGCCAGCAGCACCTTCTCTGGTAGTGAAAAGAGCGGTGAGACATCCAGCGAGGAGGGGGAGAGTTCACAGGGGGAAGGGAGTAGAGGCTCTGGGGATGCAAGAGAGTCCCAGCACTCCCACAGTCCCGAGGGCGATACAGGGGGAACGCAATTTCCGTCGCCCCAAAGACATTGTGGGGTGAAAAGAAAGGATGGAAGGCGGGGTTTTCGTATACCGAAACTCATTTGTTGGGGTCAGAACTGGAAGGGGCCATTCCCGGATTCTGACACCGCTTGATACAGACATGAACTTTTAGTTTGCTCAATAAAATCATTAAAGGAAACAGCGGAGTCCTGGCTTCTTACTCATGAGCAACTAACCGAGAACCTTACACTTGGCCTCTGATTGTTGTTGTTCAGTCGTTCAGTCGTGTCCGACTCTTCGTGACCCCATGCACCAGAGCACGCCAGGCACGCCTATCCTTCACTGCCTCTCGCAGTTTGGCCAAACTCATGTGGCCTCTGATTAGTGATGGGCAAATTCAGTTTGATGAGGAATTGAATAAGCAGTGACTATAATTTGAGAAAATTAATCTGTCCTTCACCACTTGCAGATTCACTTTTGAGCTGTTGGAGAACACCTCGGGAAAATTATATTCAATGCTGTACAAGCCTAGCAGATTTTGTTTTTATCCCAAACCAGGAAATTATGAATTTAGGCAACATTGTTTCATTCTAAGATGTTTGAACTGTTACTGGGTGTTTGTGTGCAGTTTTTCATGTGTGCTAAAACTCAGTCTAAGTGTTTTTTTAAATTGTTTAACCATATCAGTTAACAAACATGGATACATATGCTATAATGTTACTGTTTTGTTTAAATAAATTGTTTAAATTGTTATTAAGGAAATTATTATTTTTCTCCTTCCAATAAATTACAACAGAAAAGTTGTCCAAATATAAACAGTTAACTTATTAAACCTCACAATAATTTCATAATTATCTGTTTGTCAAATCAAATCAAATCAAAAATTTATTATGGTCAATGACCAGCACACACATATTAAAACATAGAATCGATCAGAAATACAATTTAAAATATATTCTAAAATTTTAATCTGACAAGATTTATCATCATTATTTCATTGTGTAAAAAATAATTGGGCAATAATTACACTACATCAGATAAATGAACTGCATCAAATAATAAGTCAGTTTCTTCTCTAACTCTGTCATGAAATAGTTTGGGTGCCACTAATTTGGGCGGACCGAATCTTAATGGCGTTAGCACAGAATTTTGCCACCTTGGCTGTCACATATGAATTGGAGTCTGAGAGAAGCCATTTTATACAGAAATCTTCAGATTGTCCTGGGAAATCGACCAATATTGTATGAATAGGATCGTGTCGTATGTCCTCATAGAAACAGCATCGCAAGAGCACGTGTTCAATGGTCTCTACTTCTCCGGACTTACACGGGCAGAGTCTGTCACAGCCCAACGGGACCCGTCTAAACTTCCCTTGCAGAACGGCGGGTGGCAGAATGCGATTCTGGGCCAGGGTAAATGCTCTTCTGTGAGTTAGATACCTAGCTGGGAGAGACAAATATCTCCGTTCGTCCAGAGTTAGAAAAAAAAGGAACATTGCTTAAATCGTTTTCTCTCTCAATATCTGTTATCCTCTGCTTGACACTATTCTTTGCTAAATTGTAGCATAGTAGGAATCTACTTCAGTGCAAAATGTTAGATTAGATTTCTAGCTTTAAAGTTTTGGGAACCTTTGAGACACTTTTACATTACTTGGTTATTACTAGGTTACTACATTATTAGGTACATTTTAACATATTTCCTACGAACTTTGGTTAGCGCAATAAACTTACTGATTTTTTAAAGCATCCTTGATGTCAGATGCATATGAATATAGGCAAGCGTGTTCAGTCTCCCAGGTTATTTCCTAAAGAAGACACATGTTAGCCAAGCTTCCTTGCAGTCTTAGAAACTCAGATATATCACCTAGTTGCTGAATGCCAGCTTAAACCTAGGTTACGCTCACCACAACGGAATGTCTAGGCGCCATTTTTTCCAGTGAATTTTTTTCTTCTTTGTTTCATTTATGTTGGCTGTGGAAGGTGGACTTTTAGGTGCAGGGGAAACTGGGTGGGATGAAATGGAATATCTTGGGGGCTTAGACAGGAGCATTCCTTGCTGCAAAACTGATCCCACTTCCCTTAATAATCAGGAGTGCTTGACCACCCATTGCTACAGAGCAAGCGTGATGGAGTGGTAATGCAGAGAGCTGCTTTTGCCTGTGTCATCTACTGTCCTGTATTCTAAACACTCTTTGATGTGTGTTTAGCCAGTGTTCTTTCCAGAGACTCAAAATGCCTTAAGGAATATGGGACACTACAAAGTTACATATTTCTGCTATACTCTGAATATCAGCAGACTTTAGTGGATGTTCAGCACATCTTCCTTTATTTACACAACCCTGCTGCTGTCACCTTTGTTTGCTGCTGTTTTGGTACCTTCAAGAGAGGCTTGTGTGGGTATTCCACCCACATGGCACCTGTTGTTCTGCTTGCACTGGGGTGTGTGGGTGGGGGCAGCTGCTGTTGAAGCTCTGGCAGAGGGACAGGGCTGGCATGGTCCACCAGGCCTTGGCAGTTTAGATGGGCAGCTGTTGATGCTCTGTCTTCGTGATGTCTAGGGAATGAGCAGCCAAGAATACGATTAGGGGGTTAAGGCCATCTTCTTCTCCTCCCAACATTGAACGTTCTACCCTGACTAGCAGATGGAGAGAAGCCCCTTCCGCCGCGTGCAGTCCGGCCCGCCACTAGGTCTGGGGGACGGTGAACCAGCTCCCTCCAAAAGAAGTTTGCTGACCCCTGTTATAAACCATGACACTGTTTTGCTTTCTAGTCAGGAAGGCACTGACTGTGACTCATTTATTTTTGTATGTTTCTGAGAACTTTGTCTGAATTGAGAATGAAGTTCTTCTGTGAAATGTAAGGGAATGAAGTCCCTCTCTGCTTGCTATGAAATGTATGATTCTACAACTGTTTTTACTTTGGTCTTCTGCCTAAACTCTGGCTATGTATAATGTCTCAAAAGGAAAGGCAAATTTTAGCCTCTAACTGCAAACATTTATTTATTTAAAGTTTACATTGCTTTTATTTTCATTCAGGGCTGCATCTCTTTTTTTCCAAGAAAATCTGAACTAAAACAAAGTTCTTTGTGCTTTCCTGTGGAGGTCACAGATAGTCAGAATACGTCCCACTTTTTTTGTATTTATAAACCTCCATCTCATTTAAAAATAGCCATGGCGGTGTACGGTAAAATAATTAACATCCTAAAACGATAACATCATAAAATGCATAACGATGACCAACTTATAATCGAATTAATTCTATAAAAATGTTTGCCAGGAGAAACATGCGCTTTCAGCAGGTAACCAGTATCACAATAGTAAGTGCCTCTGTTCCTATCCTGTCTTAATAATGCCACCATCTCCTCTCCCTTCCTCTGTTTTTGGGGGATGCAGGGGAGCTCTTGCCATTGCTTTGCAGTCATAGCTTGGTTTTCTGACGTAATCTGTTCCAGAAGTCCGTTTGACTTCGGAAAACATTCGAAAACTAAGGCGTGGTTTCCAATTCGCTGCAGGAGCTTCCTGCTTTCAATCGGAAGTTGTGGAAGCCGTGTCGGACGTTTGGCTTCCGAAAAACGTTCGAAAACTAGAACACTTCTGTGTTTGCCGCATTTGGGAGCCAAAATGTTAGAGTAACAAGGCGTTCAAGAACCAAGGTACGACTGTACATGCGAAAACAACCAGATTTTAATCCTTTACCCAAATCACTGTGGTGTGAAGTCACTTGGAAGCTCAGGAATGCCTCAATATGCCTTTTTGATCATGCAATCTAACTAGACAATGTGAGAACCTTTCCCAGAACTGCCTTGCATTTTGGGGTACACACAAAGCCGATGCATATCCATACTGAATATGTTCCTAACCTCACCCCCCCCAGTCATTTCTTTGTATGGCACCATCTTGAGTTCTGTTTCTTGGTCCTACTGGGTAGGGATGGAATGCTGGGAACTGGTTTTCTTGAACCAATGGATGGGTAGCTTTCCCCTCCAGTAATGTGTTTATTTAGTGCTTCCTGTTGATCTCGCAGGCACATGTATTGAAGTAAAATTATTTGCTCCAGATCTCTCCTTATACCAACTTAGCAGTCAAGCACCCTGAGAAGAGAGAGCTCAGTTGGTAGAACACGAGATTCTTAATCTCAGCATTGTGAGTTCAAGTCCCACACTGGGCAAGATTCCTGCATTGCAGAGGGTTGGCCTAGACCTACAACTAGACCTACTGTTCTATGACTCAGAATAATCTGGCTCAGGGTGGCACATGAGGGCTCTTGTTCTGTCATTTTGGACCATACAGCTTAGTTATGCTGCAGTATCAATAACTTTCTCATCATTAAAAGTCAGCACAATTCTATCTTGCTCACCTGAAGAGAAAGTGTGAAAGGTTAGATGGAGATTAAACCTTCACTAGTGAGATTTACCACCCCTACAAAATACTAAAGTCTTAAATGATATATAAACATTTTAAAAGAAGCATCTTAAGACAGTTTTGTCAAGTTGCTGGTCAGCCCCCAACAGTCCACTGTATGTTCCCTTGGGTTTATGCCTGTTTGTTGTCTGTTGTTTCACACTGTTTCTGCAGCAGCTCCATGTCTGTGTTCCTCTCAAGGTCTTGCATGTAGCCCCAGACTCTCTCCTGGCGCCTTGTTCTTGAGCTGCACTATGAATGAAAATTCATTTCCACCTCTTCCCCATTCAGCTCTTGTGACTGGGCTCAGCAAATAATCTGGAAGCACCGGTTGCTGTAGGATTACTGAAACTGTGGCCCGGATTGCACAAGAGGCAACTGGGAAGCCCCATGTAAGAGCATAATATAAGTGTATGTGTGTGTTATTTGGCTCTTACAATCTCTAGCGAGATGGCAGCTTCTCTTCCTGAGGGCTGGGAGTGGGATTAGTTGGGTTTCAGGCCATTGTTGTACTAGCATTGCAAAATAATCTCATAAAATTGATTAGTTCACACATTATTTTTAAGTGGTGGTGCCTCCCCCATACCATATCTATTTTCTGTGGCAAATAGATAATCTAGAAGTAAGATAGCATTAAAAAGAATCCTGTTCCCATTCTAAAAGCCTTCCTGTTTGGTTGCCAGCCAGAAGTCCTTTCCTATTTGGCATCGAGCCAACTAGATCATAAGCCTGTGATCTCAATTATTGCATTTGTTTTAATTTGTGATCCTATTGATTTCCTCAGATGTTTTCTGATCTCACTTACTCCAGTGCTTTATTAGAGAATCCTAGATGGCAAATGGTGTGGTTGTCAAGTATGTTGTGTGCTTCCACTCGGAAGAGGTGTGCCTGCAGTCCTGCAACGTATCTGTAACACAGTGGTGAAGGTTTTTCATTCACATTTTCTCCAATTAAGGAATGCTATGCCCATCACAGAGGCCCTGCTATGACTGGAATTTCTTAGCTACTCAAAATTCATTTTCCTTGCTCGTTTTCTAGGCAGATTTGTCTACTTTTTCAGTTTGCCCGCCTCTTTAAAATGGGGAAAATCTGTAGACTAAACAAGCTTAAGAAGTTAGTGTGCCGTATATCAATTCTGTAATTCTAGGCAACATAGACCCCACATTGCAATATTTTTTGTAAATATTCAGGCACTGTTTAGTCTAATCTTCTAGGAACATTTTAGGATTCACAGAGACTGAAGGGGGGAAAGCATCTGCTTGCATGGTGGGCATTTCTGTGCAATAGCTTGGCTTTTCAGTGTTGCCTTTTTTGTTTCATAAGCCTGCAGGCTGCATACCAAAATCTTCAGAGAACCAGGAACCTGAATAGTACCATATCTCAGTTGGAGCAACATCAGTGGTGATCGACTGTGGCGGTCTCCTTTCCATGGGATGCTAAAATTGCACTATTGACTTGCACAACACTGCTCTTTACCTTTCCCGTTGATTTATTGAGCTGCTGTCTCTTGAAAAGCCAAATCATAATTGTTGTATTTCACGGAAGGCTTGTGTAGGAGCTCAGTGCTTCATTCTCTTGGGAAAACTAAACCTAGCCCAGTACTTTTGATACAGCTTCTACCTAATTTCTGCACAGCTCCCCCACCTTCTTGGTGCCATGTCAGTGCATTCTGCTTTCTTCATTCTGCAAACCTCTGTAATCCAGAGAATGTGGTCCGTGGAGAGAGTTTGGTTTGCGCTGAATATTCTGTACTATAACCTCCTAAAAATACTCTCTCTGAAATGGTTCTTGTTATGACATTTATAGCTCACATTGCCTCCAAGGAGCTCAGGCTGGCATCAATTGGGGTTATCTCATTTTATCTCTACAACAAACTTAGTAAATAGGTTAGCGTTAGATTGTGTGGCCAACGTAGATGTTTGATTATGACTCCCACTGTCCCTGACCGTTTGCCAGGCCGTCTGGGGCTGATGGGAGCTAGAGTTCAATACCTGGAGGTATTTCCCTGCCTTAAGACAGTGTGGCTGACCCAGAGCCACCTAGACTGCAATCTTTTCCAGTAGGGACACCCACCATCTCTCATAATTTGCCAGTTCTGGCTGGGACTGATAGAAGCTGAAGTTCAACAACATTTGGAGGGCCAAAGATTTCCCCACCTGGTCCAAGTCCAGTACTGTACTCTTATTCACCATATCTTATTGGTATAATATATATAAAAAAGAAGCACCCAGTTCTTATGCCCTAAAAATGATGATGTGCATATCTAGTTTCTTCATTAATGATCTCCACCTCTCTTCCTTTGCCCAGAAAAGTTGCTGTAACTAACTGTGGTGGTTTGGAATTGTCTTAACTTCCTCTGTCCCCTTTCTGAGTAGTGGACTATTCAGGGTTTTTTGTTTTTGTTTTGGGCAAAGAAACAACAGCAAGCAGATTTTTTATTATCAAAATAGGTCACTTAAATGTTTTCCGATGGGAGTAGAATAATTAACCAAGGTACTTGGTTGCTGTGAAAACAAGGTTTTGTGCTATCATTAAAAAACCCCGGGGTGATTCCCCCCCCCCCAAGATGGATAGGAAAGTGTGTGTGATTAGATTCAGAGAGAAAGGAGGAATATATTTATGATGGTATTCATGGAGGGAAATGAAGGTTATCCTTCGATCAGTTGAACTGAGGTATTGGAGCTGCTATTAATAGATCTCACCCAGCACTCCCCACCCCATTGGCTTTTCTGTTGCAGAGTGTTGCCAGAGAAACATTTTGAAGAGCTAATAAATGGGTTATATTTCAGGGTTTTTTAAAATCTGGCTTTCTCTGTTTCCCCCCCATAACCTTTGGCATTTCGTGACAAATTTGTTTCATTTGTGGACAGTAATGAGACTGACATTTTGCTGTGGGCACTGAGAACGAATGAGGCAGCTCACCCAAAGTGCTGTAATGATAATCAAGCCCAGAAGAACTTACTTTTGTCTGCTTAACTTCCCTCATCTTTCCTCCAATGTCAGGGATTCTGGCTGTAGAGCAAGCAGCCCTTCTCTTAGTAGTTGTTGTGTGTTGTTGAAGGTGCATGAATGGAAGAAACGTGTGGGGCCTGCAGTGTAGACTGCTGCCTTTGATCAGGGTAGTAAATAGCCGGTTACCTGGGTGCCTCCAGGCAGTCAGGTAAAGAAATTCCTGTAAAACTAGAAAGGAGTTAGTTCTGTTCTGTTGATTGTGTCTTGGAGGATGTCTAATGTGTAAGAAAGCAGAATAGCTGATGCTGCTTAGATCTTATTTCGGGACCTAAATTTAAATGTAGGTGTTCTCAAGCATTAATCGGCTGTCTCTGAAATCACTCCCATGTCTTCATATTTCTGGGTCTGTGCACCAGAGGTGAAGAAGGAGCAGGGCATGTTGCACGAGGTGCTTCCTCCTCCTCCTCTGTCATGGGGTGGGGTGGGGTGCTCCTCTCACACAATAATGCTTCCTTAGGTGGGCTAAATCTTGTTTTAGCCTGTGAAATTGTTTCGGCCCTTAAGACCTTTATAAAGGTAGAAAGCATAGTCCTTGTAATTCAGAATGAATGAGCTCTGAATTGTATTCCCTTTTTGGACACACCTGAGTCTCAAATTACGTCTTGGCTACGCCATAGCAGTGATTTGATCCTCAACCACGTGCTGCACATGTGGTATATTGCTCAGGCTTGGGACTGAGAAACCAGAGCATTGAATACTGCCTTCACCAAGGATTTCCTGTTCAATGGGAAGGTTGTTTTTTTTTTTTAAAGTAAAAAATGCACACACAAGAAAGGGAATGAGAGAATCACAAGAATTTTTCACTCCCTCACTGGTGTCCCTGGCTAGCATTTTTCACCTAATGGTTATCACAATGCTATTTTCGACAGCAGGATATTAGTCAGTGGCACAAAACAGACCCCAGATGCTGAAAAAAACAGCCATTAAAAGTTTGGGGATGGCAATTCTGCTTGTCAAAAAGGAAGATGCTGTTTTATAGAATACAGTTAGCTAAGGGTAAGATGGCATATTTGGGAGCCTTTACAAACTTCAAGCACTTGGAAATATTTCTGAGAATTTAAAAAAAGAAAAGACCTCTGAAAAGTTTGATCTGCTTTTCTCTGTTTTCAGAATGCTCTTCTCCTTTTACAACAGGCAGCCTTGCGTTCAGGTAACTCTTTCTTTTCCTGAGCATTAATGTTGTTTTGTCATATCTTGTCAGGCCTCATTGGGGTCAAGTGCTGAAGTTTCCTTTCCCTCTGTTGCTATACGGTAGAAGAGGGAGCTTATTCCAGTTTACCTTGCTGACATTAGTGACCTCTAATAACAAGTTGAAGCAGCCCTTCTTGAGGGTCAACGTAGCTTGAGTATAAAAGTTGTGAAGGTGGCACAAGAAGTGAAGTTCTTGTGCCTGTTCCTCTGGAAGCAGAGTTTGAAATCCATGATGCTTGGCTACTTGTGACCTTGGTGAAGTTGGAGACAGACAAAATTAGCTGCTACCATATGTAGGGATGACCGTGAATATAAGTGACTTGAAGAGTTAGGCCTTCCCCCTATGAATGCATCTATTGATGAGCATTGGCCAGGGTGCCTAAGTGCAATGTTCAAAATTAGCCAGGCACTAGGCACATTTTGCACCTGGCTTCCCTGGGCACCAAGGTAGTGCCTGACATGTCCACCATCTCGGGATTGTAGGATCTGGACTGTTTTCACACACCAACACCACACCCTGTAGAATTCTATCAGTTATATTTTATCTGCACAATTGGAATGAATTTCTGGAGCCAAATTGCATTTTCTGGGCAGCCTGAGCAGGAGCAGACACCATTCAGAAAAAGAAGTTGGAATAGGCAAGTATATATGTACAGTAGTCTGTCCCAGGATCAGTTGACTTTTCTTCTTCAAGTTCTCAAAGCTCTTAAGCTAGCTCAAGGTTGCCATCTGAACTAGCCAGATGTTTAACTGATACTCAATCACAGTCAGTCCATCATTTGAAAAATAGGACTGTAGAGCTGTTTTGCCCCAAAATGGCAACTAAACATTCCATTTTGGTGACTGCAACCTTGGTTTAAGGAGCCATTTGGCACTTAGCTTATATAGATGAGTTTCTAGCATTGCCTAAGTGGAACCCATAAGTACAGAGGATCTACAAGTCATGTGATGGTTGAGGTTTAACAGTTTGCATCATATTTTGCGGAGTTGTTACTGTAAATGAGTGGATTTCCTGCCCCCTCCCAAGCCACTCCTTTCAAATCCAGATGCTGCTGAGCTTAATTTTTTGATGCTTTGGGATTGGTGAAATAGAATTGATTTTCACTGAGTGCCTGTTGCAATTCAGTGATTTTTAAAGCACTTCGCAATAATCAGTTGGTTACTAATGGCTGCTTTGCTGGCCGACATATTCCGCAGTTATTGACTTTCAATAGAATTGCAACAGGCAGAGATAGGAAGAACCAATTTAGATCTTGCTTGACTCCCAACAGTCTGATGTATTAGTCAGCCATAATGTGCATGGCCCATCCCAAACTGGGCACCAAAGCTTGCATCATCAGAGAAGGTGGTGTGTCTAGTGGCTGATGGAGACAGTGTCATCTGCTTAGAAAAATAGCTGCATATTTGTTTACAAAGCAAGCATGGGACCACAGTTATGGATGACTGACGGATCAGATTAAAGCCCTGAATGTGTAGATTGAACAGGGCACCATCAGGCAAATGATTAAAACCTGAGAGATATGCAAGTTTCTGTTTATGCAAGCCCCTTAGCTATTGGGTGAGATTTAAAAGCCCATTGACTGAAATTAGCATATTTTAGCCACTGGCTGTACCACTGTTACAATTTTTTTAAGACTGATATTCCAAATGCTAAGAAGTTTGTAAAAACTCAGCATGTAGGTCTTGAGGATAGCAGGAAGGGCTGCTAAGAATGAAGGGACAAGATAGCTCTAACACTGTTGACCCAACTACCAGAAGGGTGTTCCTCATCTCTGTCTAGAATGCTGAGGCCAGAATTATTTCCCTCATACTTTTGTCCATGCCAATGCTTTGTCCTTAAATTCTTCCACTGGCTTCCTGTCCACTCCTGGATCCAGAACACACTCCTTATTTGTACCTCCTGAGTCCACCATGGCCTTGGCCCCTGTTTGATGGGTTCTGAGGACGCAGCAGTCAGGAAGCCAGACAAGAGCTTTTATTGTGTCCATAAGAGGAACAAAACAGCAACGGGAAACGTCTGGCTCCACCCAGATGCAACCAAGCTCAGTGTCGCCTCCTGTCTAAAATAAGGTTACCAGATTCCCCCCCCCCCCCCATGAATCCAGGGGCACTTTTCAACTTCCTACTAAATAGATGGATTTTGTCAGGGGACTGATTTGTAAATCCGGGGACTGTCCCTGGGAAACGGGGACGTCTGGTAACCTTAGTCTAAAATATATGATGGCACTATCCAACCCCCCCCAAAAAAACCAGTCAGATTATTTTATACTCCACTCAATCATTCAACAGCTTTCTGCACCTTCAAAGGACCCCATCGTTTCTGCCTTGCTGCTGCTTATATGTGGCATACCTGCATGGTGCTACCTCTCACTTCCTTCAGATCTCTCCTTCTGCAAAGCCGTTGCCAATCCTCCAGATGTTGGTCTGTGCTCAGCGATGATGTAGTCCGAAACATCTGGAGGAGGAGTGCAAGCTTAGCAAAGGCTGTCTTATTCTAACTAAGACTAAGTTTATTGAGCTGGAATAAAATTAGTATTTGTTCCTGCCTCTGTGTGGCTCCATTATCTTAAATTTAAGATTGCATTTATATATATTTATTTTATTTAACAATATATATATGCTAATTGATGGTAGTAGAACATCTAAGTGGTTTATAATCTTCAGCAAAAACAGTCAAATAAAAATAAAAAGCATAAAATAATTAAAAAGTTGAAAAAATTTAAACACATCAACATCTATGTGTCTGTACAGGCTTGTCTAAACAAAAATGCTTTAAGCAGGCTCTGAAAAGGGTATGGGGAAGATACTTGCTCAGTAGGCAGGGACTTCCAAAATGCAGATGTTGCCGCACTAAAATACTGATTTTTCACAAGCGTAAAGTAAGTACAGTGGTATCTCAGGTTACATACGCTTCAGGTTACAAACTCCGCTAACCCAGAAAAAACGCTTCAGGTTAAGAACAGAGATTGTGCTCTGGCGGTGCAGCGGCAGCAGGAGGTCCCATTAGCTAAAGTGGTTCTTCAGGTTAAGAACGGACCTCCGGAACGAATTAAGTTCTTAACCCGAGGTACCATTGTATTTTGCAGCCCCTGTAACTGTACAAGTTCTGTCAAGAGACCATATATGTGGTAAGACGATTGCACAGTTCAGCTGTTCCCAAGCCATTAAGAGTTTTAGTAACACTTTGAACTTAGCAGTGCAGGTCTCTGAACAGAGATCCGAGGTGCTGGCGTCATCCCACTGCTGCAGCATTCTGTGCCAAGTGCAGTTTGTGGGTCAAATGCAAGGGAAGCCTCACACAGAGTACATTGCAGTAATTACTCTTAAAGTCACCAATATCTGAACTATTGTGGACAAGCTCTCTCAGTCCAGGAATGTTTAAAGCTGTTATACCAAGTGCAGCTGACAAAAGCCCCTTGGGACAGGGACCTGTCACCTTGTACAGTGGTACCTTGGGTTACAGATGCTTCAGGTTACAGACTCTGCTAACCCAGAAGTAGTACCTCGGGTTAAGAACTTTGCTTCAGGATGAGAACAGAAATCACGTGGCGGCAGCGGGAGGCCCCATTAGCTAAAGTGGTGCTTCGGGTTAAGAACAGTTTCAGGTTAAGAATGGACCTCTAGAATGAATTAAGTTCTTAACCCGAGGTACCACTGTACTTCTAAGAATTGGGGGTAGGCTATATGGGGCATTTTTAATTTAAATTAGGGTGTGAGTTTGGAGTAGACAAAGAGAAAAGCAGTGTTAGGCTAGGTTGTTGAAGTTCAGACTGAAGGGACCTGAGTTTATTTCCTTCCTCATTTGCGAAATGTGCTGGGTGACCTTGGGCCAGTCACTCTGTCTCAACCTAACTTCCTTCACAGGGTTGTTGTGAGGAAAAGAGGGAGGAACCACATATGCCATTCTGAGCTCTGATATGCATAGAAGGGGGTGTTTATCATTTCCTCCTTCCTTTAAAATAAAGGTGTCCTGCCAAACTGCTGCCAGTTGCATATAGTTGCTAGGCAACATGTCCGCTGCCTCTCTCCTTGTTGCTATGGTACTTCTTCCCATCCTTCTGGTGCAAGCTGCCTTTGCCATCCTAAAAACTGTGAGGAAGCTCTCTGCTCTTTGTATAGCTGCATTACAGTTGGTCACTGCTAATCTTCAATTGTATGAAGTTTGCTGGAAAGCTTATTCAAATCAAAGCATTTCTCTCTCACGGAGAGAAGTCATTTTAAAGCAAGGTTTCCTCTCCTGCCTCCAAATCAGCAATTAAAAGCTAAGAAGTGACGAGAAGTACATTGCTTATTTAATTTGGACCTTTTGGATTGTTGTCGATTCCAGTTGGTCAATTTATCAAACCACAGTGCACTGCATTGACAAATACGTTGAGCCACAGCCTGAAGCCTTCCCCAAACAAATCCCTCTAGGGGTATCCCTTTTCTCACTAGGAAGACCACTTATTATATTGCTCTGAGTTTGGGGCGGGGGTGGGCTGTATGTCTGAGATCCCTTCTAATTCCTGGATTTAGCATGGATTCAATTCCTGGAATAGCCAGGTTAGCTTCCTGGTGAGGCGATGGCCCTCTAAATATGAAACATTAAGGTAACAAAGGAAGTGGTTCTATATCAGATGACAAATGGGCCCCCTCCTCCCTCAACACATTGGTAGGTGGAATGACAAAGGCAGGAGAGGAGAGTTAAGAGCTGGAAGCTGGCGGGCTGCAGACTAGACAGCTAGGGAGGAGAGGGGGGGCAAGGCAGGCCTGATTTCTGTGAATCCAAGGCTGTGGCTATAGGGGAAGCAAGAGCCTCTTGGGGTGTTAATCCTGTGAACCTTTCCATCAGTGTTAGAAACTGGGACAGAAAAGCTAGGAGCCAAATGGCTCCTGTGACCTAGGTTTGGGCGCCAAAACAGAATGTCTAGTCGCCATCCGGGGGGGGGGGGGGGGCGGCGGCAACACTTTTTATTTATTATATTGATAAACATGAACGAATACACAATTCACATTAAGAGACACATTGTTAATATCGCATTTTTGTCAGAAATTGTTAATCCTTGTTTAATTTGGTCTTTACAATAAAAATACTGGTACCATACTTCAGTTTTCGAAACACTTTACTCATCATTGTTAAACTCCTCAACATATTGTCTATCTTTAACACAGTGTTTTTCAACCACTGTTCCGCGGCACACTAGATGTTGCCTGGTGTGCCGTGGGAAAAATTGAAAAATTCAAGAGAATTACTTTATATATAGTCAATATAGGCACAGAGTTAAATTTTTTAACATTTTCTAATGGTGGTGTGCCTCGTGATTTTTTTCATGAAACAAGTGTGCCTTTGCCCAAAAAAGGTTGAAAAACACTGCTTTAACATATACTTCGAGGCTTCAAAGCGCATACATTTCAGTGATCCTTGAGTATCAGCCAGGTGCAAAAAAAGGCTTTTTGAGGTGCTCGCAAATGGGGAATCTTTAGGCTCAGAATGCACCTGGTGCCCTGCTATTTTCGAACCCTGCTTTCCATCATAGGTTGCATATATGTGTGTAAACAAACAATATATGTCTCATTTCCAAAAGGAAATGTGAACCCTGGGTAAGTGCCTGGAAGCCATGGAATCTTGCACCTCTTGGAGATTGGGGTGGTGTGCAACAGCATTATAGAAATTTCTGTATTTCCCTTCACTAGAAATTCTCAGGGTGGTACGTAACACTCCAAGAGGGTTCAAAGTCTTCCACGAAAGATTCATGACCTTCACAACAAACACTATAAAGTAAGTGAGTCTTAAATTGAAGCTGGGGTGCAGGGAGAGCTTGCCCAAGGCCACTGTTTACATTTATGTATTCAGTGAAATTTTAAGGAATGAGACAGGCAAGCGGGTCTTAACTTCACCATGGTGAACTCTTTTTCTGAATTAATACTTTCATTTTTAATCTCTTTTCTTTAGTGTGTGTGTGTGTTTGCCTGGAGCAGTGAATAGTAATAGAATGATAGAATTGTGGAGTTGGAAGGGACACCAAGAGTCCAAATCCAGGCAATGCAGGAATCTCAACACGCGGTCCTCCATCCAATTTGAACCATACTGGACACTGCTTAGCTTGACAGACGTGCTTGCAAATTGTATTGCTGCACCACTAGGATTGTTTTGTCCCTTCTCCTTCAACCCCACTGCAAGTTTCTCATTCTTGCAACAAGGCTTACCCTCACACAAGTATAGCACTGAGGAGGAAGCAATGGTTTAATATTCTTGGTTAACCCTTAGCTGAAGAATTGTGGGTGGAACTTGTTCTTCAACCTGCTTTTCATTAGGTTTTGTTTACCAGCCTGTCTGAAGTTGCATCATTCAGACACCATAAATGGTACCATTGCTGACATTGTTATTAGCTCTTGTGGTTCTTAGCAAACACCTGATATTACCGTAAATGGAATTGCAATGAGGGTGGTGTCAGTGGTGTTTTGATTATTATCTGTCTGTAAGCAATACATACGTTGACTCCCCTGGCACTGCCTTTCTGCTACCCCTTCATATTTATCCAGGGGCAGCCATAACCTAGGTGTTGTGTAGAGTAAAGTCTTTGTCCAGAAGATCAGGCAAATCGGTTCAGTTTCAAATGTTAGTAAAAGTATCTGGAAAATAATATCTCAGAATGTTAATGGAAGTGCAAATCTGGTGTTTGGCTTCAGTAGGGATTTTTTGGGTGGGGGGTGGGGGTGGGGAAGCCTCCCTGTTACATCTTTGTGCGCACACCCAGACTGACAAGGGAGTGGGGAACAACCACGCGGCAAACGCCAGCCACACCTTTTGAGGCAACCCTCAAAGTTAGTTCCTACAAATGCTGAGAGCATTCTCATCTTTAAAAGTTTTAACTCTGAATGTGAAAATTAGGGGTTCTGTGTGTGTGGTTGTATTCCGAGTATGTGTACCATGGAGCTGTGTTCATTTTTATTGTTCTTGTGCCTCCATCTCTGTACTAAATAGAATAACAAAAGGGGGGGAAGACAGCTTCCAACAGTGAAGGAAGCAACAAGGGGGAGGAGGAGGAGGAGGAATGGACCCGAGAGAAACAAAATAAAGAATAATTGTGAACAATGTCTGTGCGTATACTTAGGCTTCATTTAAGTTGGGGATGGGGAATAAGATCTGTAACCAAAAGCTTCATGGCAAAGGTGGGTATTTGGGAAGAGGGTTCAGGTACAAAGAGCAACAAGACATTGCAGAGAGCAGGAGTGGTTTGTGCAACTGGAAGGAATAGGTTTTATGCTGCAGTTATATGCAGTAGGCTTATTTCCAAATAAACATGTGAAAAGACTGTTCTTAGAACAGGGTGGGCGAATCACCAGGTGCTCTGATCAGCAGACCCAGTGACAAAATAAATCAGGGGCATTTATCAGTGTGTTGTGAGGCTGGTTTGTGTGTGTGTGTGCGTGCGTGCGTGCATGTGAAAGAGACCGTCTGACAAGGTGGCTCGCAATTGCTAGTCTCTGTATTCTTTCTTCCAACGCCATTTTAGCCCTGGGAGCTGCATCGGCAGTGGGAGTGCTGACGTAGGCAATCTGCCAGTTCCCTTTCGCATCTAAACCGGCCCACTTGTGTTTATGACATCCTTGCAGATTGCAGCATCGAAAGCTGGCATCTCTTGCCCCTGGTGTTTTCGTTTTTGAGGGAACTCCTGCTTGACGTGTTCAGTGGCCTGGCCTGACATTTATGATTTGCCGTTCCTGCAGCCCCGCCTTAGATAAATGCTTTGATAGGTATTTCCTAGTCATTCTCAAGGCTACAGACATTCAAAATGCAACTCATTATAAACATCGTGGAAATCTACTTGGACATGGAAGCCTGTCATTTTTCAGTTGCAGTAGTAGCAGTGTGGTTGTTAATAATTTTCTACACTAAAGGTTGCAGAATTTATACCTGAATCTGTATCTGAGGCTTAAACTTTTTTTTCAGTGCGAGATCTGAATACCTGACACCTTTACAATGCTGCATAGACACTGTTGGTTTTTTTATTTTAAGAATCTGCTTCATGTAATTTTCATTTTCCTTGTCTGGTACTTGGTAGACCGTGCCAACATTTTTTAAGCATTAAAGCATTAGAGAATAGAAAACATAACATCTGTCGAATCCAGAGGGGGACCTGAAATTTCAGTCTTGGCATTTGGTTTATTTCCGTCAATGGGCTGCATTTGGCAATGGCAGGCTGGCCTGCTTTTTGTTTTGTGTTAATTGATAACGTGAGAGCCTTTAGCAGCATATGTTTAAATTTCTCTTAAGTAGGAAAGGCCTGGTCTTACCTTGCCACCAGTATGTTTGCCCTGAAAATGCTTTGTACTGAACTGAGCTGTCTCTAAGAGCAATAGTGATTTGTGCCAACCTTGAAATTATTCATCGCCCCCCCCACCCCCCCAAAAACATGCCTGCATTTAGCCGTTAGAACAGAGCTCGGAATAATTGAAGAGCACACATAGTATGAGGGAAACAACATATGGGAGGAGTCACTGTATTTAGCCAGCCTGCTTCGCTGCCCAGCTGAGGTATTCATTAATCAGTGCTACTCCTCCAAATGCCGTGTCTCTTTGATTGATGAGCAGAGTTTGCAATGTTCAGACCTTGTGGCTAGGAGACATTTTGTTTCTCTTTAAATCTGAGGCAATCGGTCAGCTGATATTTGGGAGCTAAGCTCCTCTGGCCACCATCCTCTTATTGATTTGTTTATAGAGGTGCAGCATCTATTAAGTTGACCTGTTTCAATAGGTTGTGCAAGCCCAGGTGCTACCCACACGGCCTTGAACTACTTTTAGGTGTGTGCCTCTCTCTCTCTCTCTCTCTCTCTCTCTCTCTCTCTCTCTCTCTCTCTCTCTCTGTGTGTGTGTGTGTCAAGGCACTCCACTCCTGAGATAAATAAAGCTACTGGGTAGAATCCTGCCTACGCAGCTAATTGCAAGTTACTTTGCACATGGTAACGCAGGACAAACTGGCTTGCTGGAACAGAACCAATTTCTTATCTAATCCATTGTTTCTGTCTCAAGCAGTCGCTAGCCAGATGCCTCGAGAGGCTATCTAGTGAAGTAATAAAGGGTACAGTTGTTCCCAGTTCTGTTTTTCTAAAAAGAGGTACCAGAACTCATCAGGAACACCTCCCTTGTTCTCTTAAAATGGCAGTGGTACCAAGTGGTGCCGGAACTGAGTTCCGGCTGAAAAAAAGCCCTGGTGGTTCCTTATTGTGTGCCTCTAGATTGTGGTGACTGGAAGTGTACTTCTTTTGCAAAGAGATTCTGTTTAGTTGCCGTGGCTAATATTCCTTCATCAGCCATCAGAGGGGGCAAATCAGGATGGGACCAGATTACAGTGGTACCTCCGGTTGCGGAAGGGATCCGTTCTGGAGCTCCGGTCCGATCCTGAGGTTTCTGCAACCAGAGGTGCCTGTTTTGTGCATGCGCGTGGCGCGGTAGAACGCATGCGCACAATGTGTAGAGCGCTTCTGCACATGCGCGAGTGGCGAAACCCGGAAAATTACTTCCAGGTTTGCCACTTCCGCAACCCAAAGTTTACGTTACCCAAGGTGGTTGTTCCCCACTCCCTTGTCAGTCTGGGTGTGCGCACAAAGATGTAACAGGGAGGCTTCCCCACTTGCAGGATATGCAAGGCAAGGAGCACAGACCCGTTATGCTTCCAAGGTCACTTGAAAGGAAGTGAGAGCAACAAAATTTATCATATGACATTGGGCCTTTCCCCCTCGAAGGCTGCCCACGTATTAGCAATTTCACCAAATACCAAGTGACTGATCTTGGAAAGAAAAAGGATAACTGCCACGAACATTTATATGTTCAATCCAATCCCTACCTTTCAGATTCCAATATAATCCTTGGCACTTGCACAGGGTTACAATGGTCCTGCCATAGAAATATGATTTGCTATTGATCTGATACTGAAAAGCTTTGCTTTGTTGAAGTGTCCACTTAATGCCTGGCCAACAGCATCTCATGTCAACAACTGCTAATTTCAGTGAGCTTTCACTTTCCTGAACTTGAAGTTTACTGTGCCAGAGGTATGGCCAGCCACTTATCTCCTCTCCTGGAACATGTAGCAGCCAGGCAAGTGGCAGGTTAGGGAGTGTCATTGCAGCAGTTGCACATGTCACATTGCCTGGACATTGAACACTTCATGGCCGTTGCGGAACTGTGATTCTTGTTTTCATGGGTTGCAAAGATTGCTGAATATTTCCCTGACCTGGGCAAAAGAACACTACTGATAACTGGAAGAAAGGTGATGCTGACTGAAGAGAGTATCCTGTTTCATCAAGGCAATCCCTGTAATCCTGCAGAAATTAAGCTAGATTTGATGGGTACAGATTTAGTAGCAGCTTCCAAGTAATAGGTCCAGAATAAAAATTCCCATTGGCAAAAGTGGGACCAGCCTCTGCAGATCTGTGGGAACTCCCAGGGAAGTCCTCATCCCTTGTAATGTTTCAAAGGTTTTTAGTGGAAAGAGTAATGTAGGGTATTTTGTGCGGTGAGTTCTTGGTTTTTAATGTTACTTTGTTATTTTATTCATTCGATTAATTTATGGATTTTTTCCCCTGTACATATTTGTAAATCAGTTTTAGACACAGTGAAAGCTGAATTGTATAGAAGATTTCTGTAAACATGGGGTAAAAATTTATTAAAATAACGAAAACCAAAATCCAGGTGAGTATGACTGTGTCTGCTAGCAGCACCTGATGACTGACAGAGAAGCCCCCCCCCCTTTTCTGACACTCTTGACTTGGTCCTGCACCAAGGTGGTGAGTGCCTTCACTCTGGGTCCTTTCCTCCTGTGCGCGCGCACTGTAAAATATATCTGCCACCAACAAGTGTTCTCCTAAGTATCAAAACAATGTTTAGGCCAGAGCAATAGGTTGCATAATTGTTCTGTGACTTCTTCAAAACTCATCAGGGTTTGTCAATAGGGGAGATCTGTAATGGTGGGCAAGCTCCCATGAAACCTTCTACTGGGCCCACCACGACTAGTCTTCCTTGCAGTGGACAGTCGCATATCACCCTCCCTGTTCACCCTGCTGTCACCCTGTGACCTCTGCAATATGCCCAAGAAACTTGTGCAATGTGTATGGTGTCACATCCTCCTCCTCCTCATCTCTTTATTATTTACACCCCACCCATCTAGCTGGGTTTCCCCAGCCACTCTGAGTGGCTCACAGCATATGTCAGAGCATACTAAAACAGGCGTCGGCAACCTGCGGCCCATGGGCTGGAAGCAGCCCATGGAGGCCGTTTAACTGGCCCATGAGCCGCCCCAGAACTGAGCCGCCTGCTCTGCGAGTCCCTGTTTCCGCAGCATCAAAAATCACGTTTGCTCATGTGCAGACACGCAGACTCGCCAGAAATCACGCACACTCGCTATCGGGCCCACAGAGGGGGCTCCGTGGGACTGATCTGGACCAGGCAAGGTAAACCTTGCTGACCCCTGTACTAAAACATCAAACATAAAAAAACTTCCTGATACAGGACTGCTTTCAGATGTCTCCTAAAAGTCAGATAGTTGTTTATTCCTTGACATCTAAAGGGAGGGCATTCCATAGGGAGGGTGCCACTACTGAGAAGGCCCTCTGCCTGGTTCCCTATAACTTTGCTTCTCGCAGTGAAGGAACTGCCAGAAGGCCCTCAGCACTGGACCTCAGTTGAACAGTGGGGGTGGAGACGCTCCTTCAGGTATACAGGACTGAGGCCGTTTAGGGCTTGAAAAGTCAGCACCAACACTTTGAATTGTGCTCGGAAACGTCCTGGGAGCCAATGTAGGTCTCTCAGGACCAGTGTTATGTGGTCTCGGTGGCCGCTCCCAGTCACCAGTCTAGCTGCCGCATTCTGTATTAGTTGCAGTTTCCGGATCACCTTCAAAGGTAGCCTCAAGTAGACAAAGACACTTCCTTAAGACAATTCCAAAATGTTTCTTGAAGGCAAAAACTTTGAAAACCAACAGTGCAAGGCATGCTTAATGTGCTGTTTCATACATGGTCTGAGACTGAATGGTACTGCTTTCATCTTTGACTCATTTCCTGTGAAGGAGCTAAACATAGAGAAGGTGAGGTTTGTGCCCAGGCCATGACAATGTATAATTTTGTGTACAGGGTTTTGCTTCATGCCTCTGACTCAGCTGCATGTTGGTCTGCTTTCCATTCTGAGCATCCGGATGCTTTCTCAGCCACTGAGACGTTTGCAGTGACAAATGTTAGATTTTGACACTGAACAATTCATTTGTAGTACCCCCCTCGTTTTCTCCTTTCTCCTCACCTTTCTGTTAGCTATGCCATATTTTGAACATAATGAAACCCCATTAGAAGAAAAGAAAACCAACAACATATAGCCTTTAATAGACTAAATATGGGGGGGGGGTATTATTATTATTACTATTACAGTCATACCTCATGTTACGTCTGCTTCATGTTACTTTTTTTTCAGGTTGCGTCCCACGGCAACCCAGAAGTACCGGAAAGGGTTATTTCCGGGTTTTGCCACTCGCGCGTGCGCAGTAGCACTAAATCGCGCTTTGCGCATGCGCACAAGCGCCAAATCATACTGCGCACATGTGCAGATATGGCACTTCAGTTTGCGGGCTTCTCATGTTGCAAACGGGACTCCAGAACGGATCCTGTTCGTAACTGGAGGTACCACTGTGTACAGTCAAACCTCGGTTCTTGAATGGCTCCATTTTCAAACATTTCAGCTCCCGAATGCCAAAAAAACAGAAGTAAATGTTCCAGTTTTCTAAGGTTTTTCAGAACCTGGATGTCTGGTGCAGCTTCTGCTTGAGTGCAAGAAGCTCTTGCAACCGATCGCAAGCTGTGCCTCGGTTGTTGAACGTTTTGGAAGTCAAACGGGCTTCCGGAATGGGTTATTTTCGACAACCGATGCTTGACTGTATTATAGTGTGGTCAGGCAAGGCCAAAATTGTCATTTTTTTTTTTGAAATTTCAAACCCTCACAACTCACAAACAGGATGAGATAAATAATTAACATTTTAGATTTAAGCTTAGCTTTGATCACTCAACAATTGTACAAAATATTAAGAAAATGGGGTGACATGAGGTAAAAAAGTTGGATAACTTGATATGGATGTTGTGAAGTTGTTGTGCTTACAGGTATATTGTAGGATGTGTGGCTCTGCAGTGGAGGAGGTGGCCATGGCACGTCTTGGTGGGGGTACAGTGCAAATGTGCCCACAGAATACACAGTCACTGTTAGAAGTGTCCTTGATGTTGGTATTAAATTAAGTCAGTCATCCTCTGCTAACACAGACAAGACACAAGTAACATCTTTTAATACATTATTATTATTATTATTAACTTCATTATGTTCTTGGAGGATGTTGTCACATGGACCTCTAAAAGGACTAACTTTAGGGACACAATGAGCAGGTGTCAATCAATCCTCTACCCTCCCCAAGGTTGTATGTTTGCAATAAGCTAATTGAAGAGTTAGCACCCCAAATTACCTCACAACATTTGAAAGACTAACTTGTATTGTGGCTTAAGCTTTTATGCACTGGGGTCTACTTTGTCAGGTGGAAGAAGGGATGAAATAAACATACAATATATGTGAGTGTGAGGGTGTGTTAGTATGTAGAGTGAAAAAATATTTGTAAGCGGTCACAGATTGCTTTCAATGAAATGGCATTTGTGCTGTGAGATTGTTTTTGCTACTGCAGACTAGCATGTTTATTCCCTGGGAATTCATTTCCTGAAGTGTGAATTTTCCTGCTATCTTCTGCTACTGGTTTATGTGTTTCTCTAGTGGCATTCCTCCCATCCTTTATGGTGTTGTTATTGCTCTGCTTGACTATCTGCCTGGATTCATCAAGACAAGCCGTAAAAATTCAATATGGTGATAGGCACAGGAAATCAAAACCCATAATAAGGCCACCAGCTTTCATAGAAGAGAGACTCCTCATTTCAGGGATATTAACATATATGCGAACATAAATCTTGTACAAACAGTAGATGGGAAATCGGTGCACAATGCACATACTGATGTTCTTCTGCAGTCTTCTTCTCAGTGAACTGCTATCATAGATTGTACACACAGGACAATTGCATATTGCTTTGCCTTTTTATTTACTCAGCACAGCATTTGTTGTGGACCTACCGGTATATAGGGAACCAGAAAACATACCTGCCTTTGCATTTGTCATGTTGCATTGTGTGGATTCATTTCACCTTTGGTGTAGTGTCTACATGAACTTGTTGGGGAGAAGCAGGCAGTGGGACCCCAGATATTTGTGTTTAAATACCATATGATCCATTATTTCATTATAGAAACATGTTAGCATGTCTCAGAATAATTGTTTAGTCTGGAGTTTAAATTAATACTTTTTATGCAAAGGTTGTTAAGAGTGCTATTTGAAAAGGAAGGATTTCTTGTAAATGCAGTCATTTTTTAAAAGCTGGTTTTCATAATCCTTGTTCTGAGGAACCCAGGAGTTCCTTCTAATTTTTTCAGGGAATCTTTGGTGTGAATACTGGTGACAGCAGATGAAATTTGCTGAGAAACAGATTTCCCCCTGCCCTTAGCCTCCTTCGGCATTCAGCTGCAGAGGGAGTTTTTGGGGACATGCTTGGTTTGTGTGGGGTGACACTGAGGCCCCAAAGACCTGACTGTGTGATCTGAGTGTGGACTCCAGAGCTCACCCCAGAATCCTTGGCAGTTGGCAGGAATCCATGCTAGGCAACAAGGGTGTTCTCAGGCAAGGTGAAAGTTTTCGCTGCAGGTGAAAAGATGGAAAGCTGTTTGCTTAGGCGAAAAATTCAAATTGGTCAAAATTGGACTTTCTTTTCCTTTCCTTTCGCCTTGTAAGGGGAAATTAATTGCTCAGGAGACCAAAATTACAATCTTACACAGATAAATAGTTTTTGTTTACATGCAAGTCTCTCTTTTGTTGTAGTACGTAGTAGTATGGATCAGCTGAAAGTGTAAGTCCCAGAAACAGGCAGATACAGGTTTTCTCAAACTTTGCAACATTGTTCAGCTTATTTGAGGATAACATTGTCCCGCCCCCCCCCCGCCCTCAGTGAATTTAAGTACTAAACTAAAATACATTGTATTTTGAAGAAAAGACTACATACATTACAAGATGAGAGAGGGAAACAGGGTGGATAAAAAACTATGATTTAAAAATAATAATAAAATCTGATTTTTTAAAATTTAAATTGGCTTTTTTTTAAAAAAAAATCTATATTTTAAAAAAAAATTAAATCAGATTTTTGAAATAAAATGCTTTTGGAGGAAAAATCTTTCTAAAGTTAGTTTTCTATTTAAGTTACATTATAGTCCAAAGGCTATTCACCAGGAAATAAAGATTTGTTTTAAGTTTTTCATGTGTGCTAAAACTCAGTCTAAGTTGTTGTTTTTTAAACCGTTTAACCACGTCAGTTAACAAACATGGATACATATGCTGTAATGTTATTGTTTTAGTTAAATAAATAGTTTAAATTGTTATTAAGGAAATGATTATTTTTCTCCTTCCAATAAAGTACAGCAGAAAAGTTGTCCAAATATAAACAGTTAACTTATTAAACCTCACAATAATTTCAAAATTATCTGTCTATGTATTTCTAATAGTATAACCACATCAATAATTTTTGATATAACTGTAAAAACTACACTGAAAATTTATTGTTCCAAAAATGAAACCTCCATCCATTTGTAAATATTAAGATTATACCAACAAGAATGAGTCTTTCTGTAAAAAGATGATTTTAATCAAGTCTTATTGACTAGTGATTTAAATCATGATTTAAATTGATTTGATTTAAATCAAATCCACCCTGGAGGGAAATAGATCACGTTTGTAAAAGTCATCTGTTCTGAGGAAGCGTTGCCTTAAGGTAGAAAGACAGGAAATAGTAAATTGGGAAGTGTATGGGGTATGTTGCTGCTGCCGCTGTTGTTGTTGTTGTTGTTGTTTTTGTTGTTTTCCCTGCCCATCCAACTGGGTTGCCAACAGAATATACAAAAACACAACTGAACACCACACCTTAAAAGCTTCCCGATACAGGGCTGCCTTCAGATGTCTACAGAAGATGTTTCTAACTGGTATTCTGTTTTGCTTCTGTCAGTGGGTCACAAGTGACTTGCACAGGTCTCTGTGTTAGTGAGAAGCTAATGCTTTCTGTCAGGAAACCGCCCCCGCCGCAGCGGCAGGCGATCCCGGAGAGGTTGCAGTACCGGGAGCCCCCGTCTCCGCTGAGCAGTTCGTCATCCCCCTCGAGTGGAGGAAGCGACCGCTCTTCCACTGGGGAGGGGGAGATGGAGACAGGAAGCTGGATGTCTTTATTTTAGCTCCACTATAAATAGCTGCACAATAAAGAACTTAGTTTTTAGAAGTTCTGCGTCCGCCTGATTCCTCCTGAGCAACCACTGAAAACCTTACACTTTCTTTTTAGTGGGTTAATTGCAACCATGTGAGAGAGGGAAGGGTGGTGCAGTGTGGTGTGGGTAGGTTCTTGGGCTTGTAGTCTGCTCTGGATTTTACTTACTCCTGAAATTGGCTGGATAGATTGTTGTTTGGCCAATCCCTGTCACTCACCCTAAAGCAACTTCAAAGGGTGCTTGTGAATGATAAACGAGACGGGGATTAGATATTCCACTTTGGGGTTTTTGAGAATTAAATCTTCTGAATATTATCTAATTGGAATGAATTCTCCACTGTTCTCCTCTTGCGGGCAGGGGGTGTCTTCAGACGTCGTTGGATCCGGTAGGCTTAGAGATACTGACATAAGAAATGCAGCGAAGTGTCCTACCCAGTTAGACCACTTCCTCTGAAGAATACAAAGAACTCTTCTTTCTGCTTATGAGTTAGGTTGAGATTGCCAACATGATCTGCTCTCAGCACCTGGTGCTTAAAGAACACAATGTCTTAACAAGAATCCAGGGAGCAGAGAATGCCTTTTAAACTTATTTGAAGTTTGAGTTCTCCGCTGGGTTTTCACTCATATCTCAAATTAAGAAGAAGAAGCTGCAGTGAAGTAACAAATGGAAAAATCAATTGAGCTGCTTGTTAAAATACCCTACCATGTAACTCAACATTGTATTCAATTTGTACATGTTTTGTGGCTTTTTCTAACTCCTTCCTAAAGAGTCCCTTGCTTCAAAAAGTGCAAATCGGGTGTCTAAGTAAGAGTGCATGTGAGGCTTTTTGTGTGTTAGTCTATTTAGATGTCCCATCTGGCATCCAATCAGCCATTTTTACATCAGAATAGTGGATAGATGTGAACTAGGAGTCTGGAAAGTGGAGTTGATTATTGAAACAATGGCCTATTTAGCATTGCTGCTGGACTGTTTTCACTGAAAAGCTGTGCTGTTATCTGCCAGAGTTTATGCTTGGGAATTGTAGGCTTTTGTTGAATACCCGGGACTCATTCAGCCATCCAAACGCCAGGCATTCTTTTTCCCAGCGCCTCCATGTGTACCAATATTCTGGTGTGATCCACTGCATCACCACATTTCCAATTTTGCAAATTGATGAAATTCTTATCACATTTATATCCATGGGCATAGCCGGGGGGGCAGGGAGGGGCAGCTGCCCCCCAAATCAATAAAAATCAATAAAAATACATAGCAAACGGAGGTTCTGCCTCCCCCAACAAAAATCCTGGCTATGCCCTTGTTTATATTTACTACTAAGGAACCCATGCACAGTTACTGCAGAGGATTCTGGGAGCTGCGGTACAGTATACAGTTTCACACGAAGACATTGGCAAGGCTTCTTGGCCTTCCTCACCTCTGTGTGAACAGACAGAACATGCTAGATGAACACACTTAACACGCCCCTGTAGCTGTGTGTAAAAGGAGTGGATGGATGGTGGTGGACATCAGCGGTAAACCTTGTGGCCTCAAATTTCAGCAGAACCCTTTGCAATGCAAAACATTTGCACCCCCCTCTCCATTCTAAAGCGTAGATACAGCGTCCCCCAAGGCTTTGCACCCAGTGCAACTGAACCAGCTGTGCTTTCCTAAATTCACCTCTGTGAACATTCGTATGGGGGCCATATCTGCACTCAAAGTTTTGGAGTTTGTAGTTCAAACTAGACCCCTGGTTCTAGTACTGTATTGGGAGAGAGGGAAAATATCTTCTCTTTTTCCACTTTCTCCACATCATGCACCATCTTACACACTTCGGTCATATTTGCACCTTACTTTTTCTCCAAAACTAAAAAGAACCCAAATGATGAAACTTCCTCATAGGGAAGTTAACATGGAATCTACCCTTTTCATACCTGGCAAACATACCAGATAAAAGGTGCAGTATTTTCCTCCATGTCAGCACTACAGTTGGTTAGTGTTCAGTCTGTGAACTAGATCCCATTAAATATATTTTGGTACATAATGACTGCATTCAAGCATAACAATAAATTATGGTTAGTGTTATGGGAACAATCTGCAGCAAGACTTGGGCTTCCCCACCTCTGTGAATTCAGAGGTTTTTGCTTCTATTTCTGAATACCTGTTTTGATCAGTCCAGACAAACTTGTGTTAAGATTAACTAATGGCTTACTGGAACAAGATGGCTTTAGATCGTGACCTTACAAAGCTGGCTTGTTTTAACAAACCATACCTATAAGATTAATCGGGGTTTAAGGGTCAAATGCAATGCTAAACTGTGATTAATTAAAAAATGGAAGCAAGATATTCTGACCTCCTTGTGGGTGTGCTAGAGGATTGGAGAGGGAGGGTGCGAGTCCAAGGAGAGTTGCTTGCTCCTTTAGTGGACCTGCTGGTGAGGGGCAGTTAATAAATCTAATGGTCACCATAATTATAACTATTGTTTGGTTGCATTTGGAAATAACAGTCATGTTGAGAGTAATGGTGGTTTGCCTGCTTTGTAGTTTCAGAAATTCATGGGAGTTGTTTGCTGGTTGTTTGTTTGTTTGTGTGTTTGTGGTAGCCATCTCCCCCCACCATAGCCAAGTGTGTTATGACTGCCCAAGGGAGAAAGCTTGTAGGTAATTTGCACATGATACTTGTTTTTTGTAGGACTGAAGCCAACTCCATGAACTGCTAAGAGCTTTTTAGAAGGTGTTCAAAATGTGCTACTAGAAATTACCATAAGCTTAAGAGATTTCTCAGATCTATCACCTTGAGGCAGGAACACAGCTGTGGGAACATGTATGAAAGTCGGAAAAGTCAAATTAAATTAACTGCTGTCTTTTGATGACAAATTTTATTGATTTTTTAATTTAAAAAAACCCTTTATCCAAAAGAAAGTATCACCTTCCCTCTCATAACACGGGGAACAATTTTTTTTCATTTTCTGTTGCATGAGATTTTCCAACTGTTCTTATATGTTCTTTCAATGCTAGAGCTTACAGAACAAAACTAACTTCAGATTTGAAATCAGCACATTGAAATTAGGTTAGAACAACTGCAGGTGTCAGTGCAACAAAAATGTTGTTCCCCAGTGTAATTCATAGATGCTCATGAGTAACAAGTGCTGTAGATGTCTATGGTTTCCCAGGCATGACTTTTGGAGAGGAGATATATTTGATTATGTAAAATGGGTCTTGGCTTCTTGCATTTCCTCCTTTTTAGGCACCCCACCATGGAGAGCATCAGCAATAGCTATTTGGCTCATACAACTGTCTCGCCCGAGTGGTGCATGCTCTAGTTATTTCCCACTTGGACTACTGCAATGCGCTCTATGTGGGGCTACCTTTGAAGGTGACCTGGAAACTGCAATTAATCCAGAATGCGGCAGCTAGACTGGTGACTGGGAGTGGCCGCCGGGACCACATAACACCGGTCCTGAGAGATCTACATTGGCTCCCAGTATGTTTCCGAGCACAATTCAAAGTGTTGGTGCTGACCTTTAAAGCCCTAAATGGCTTCGGTCCTGTATACCTGAAGGAGTGTCTCCACCCCTATCATTCGGCCAGGACACTGAGGTCCAGCGCTGAGGGCCTTCTGGCGGTTCCCTCATTGCGAGAAGTGAGGTTACAGAGAACCAGACAGAGGGCCTTCTCGGTAGTGGCACCCGCCCTGTGGAACACCCTTCCATCAGATGTCAAGGAAATAAGCAGCTATCCTGTTTTTAAAAAGACATCTGAAGGCAGCCCTGTTTAGGGAAGTTTTTAATATTTAATGCTGTATTGTTTTAACACTTGATTGTGGCTGGGGAAACTCAGCCAGATGGGCGGGGTACAAATAATAATTTATTATTATTATTATTATTATTATTATTATTATTATTATTATTATTATTATTATACAACTGCTGACTTTTGGTCCTGTTTCTCTTGTATTATGTCAACAGGTTAAAAGAAAGTGTCCTGACAACAAAGCTGGAAAGTGGATTACTCCCAAAAATAATAAAGGCCATGTGTGCACATCTGTAGAAATGGTTTGCGGCTCAGTCAAGCTGGAGCTAACTAAATGAAACTATGGGCTGTGCGTCAGCCAAGCATGTCTCTGCTGTACAAAATGAAGAGGAAGCTCAGAAGGGGAAAAACTACCAGAACGGAGATGTATTTGGGGGTGAGTGTCATCATTTGTGGCTCTTGACCATTTTGTTGATAGTCCTTGCTTTACTGAACCCTTATTTCCCTGTTCAAACTCTGCTCTTTTTGTCATTTCTGAACAGTTCTCCTGGAGTCTGTTTAATGATGTTTGTTCAAGTTTCTTCTGTGTCTTAAATACTTACCAAGAATAAATTCTCAAGGTAATAAGCTGTGTGTTAGAAACCCTGATACATTAGAAGATAAAGTTTTCAAAGGAGATCTCAACCTTACTGGGAATTAAGGAAAAGATGTTAAATGTTATATATCACAAAATTAGTGCTATATTTTGGCAGCCTTTGCAGCAGCATTCATGTCTGGCATATTTATTTTTTGGGGAATCGGGCTCTTTTAGTGTTTACTGAAGTCAAAGGATTAGGGGAACCCAAGTTATCTGCAGCAGGCGAGCTGTGGAATTATTGTGGTCCAGCAGATTAGCTAAGAGTGTGAGTTGTGAGAAGCCAAATCTCTTTATTTGTAATGCTGCATTAGGCTAGTCATGATTTTTCTTGAAAGTTTTTAAAGAGGAGACTGGAGAAATATATAAATTTGGAAGAGAATATAACCTGTGTCTCTGGCTCCTGGGAGGATAAAGAGACAGTTCTCAGTCTCTAGTACAGGAAGGCCTGTGGGCTGCAACTATGCAGTCTGAATATTGCAACGTTGAAATATACAGATTGTATGGTTGGAACTATGCGCATGCTCTCCTATTCAAATGTCACAGTCCAGCACATGAATAGATGACACATGGCAAGCAAAATCCCAACAGGCATACCTCTAACACCTACCTGTATGATACCCTAATCTCATACCATTTGTGGGGCAGTTTTTGTAGGCTATCCCCTTCCCAAAGACCTCCTTCTGTATTCCTGTTAGCTTCAGTTGGCTTCTCACTAATGCAAGGCTTTGGAAAACCTTGACACATTTGGGAAAGGTAAGGTACAAGAATTTTAAGAACATTGATGCATTGTTGAAAAAATGAGCCTGGCTTTGTCTGTCTTTTGTCATTCTTTCTTGTGTGCTCACATAGATAATCTGAATAATAAGCAGACAGATCTATTGTGGATATTGAAATGGTGCTTATATAACAATGCACATATTGTCCTTGCTTACATCCAACATTAAAAACCACAGTTTAAAATAAAGGATGGTTTAAGATGCACAGGTGCTTTGTTCCCTCACCTCTCCTGACTGTGCTGTTCAGAGGAAGAAAAAAAAATTCAGAGTCTGGGGAGTCATCAGATGTCTCCCCGGTTTTCTCCAGGCAAAGCACTGGTGGCTTACCACTCATGGATTGTTTGGATGAAGCAGATGACAAGCCCAGATTCACACATCATGATGAGCCAGACTCTGACTAGTTTTCTCATGTGGCACGGAGGAACAAATCACTTGTGCCTGTTAATCAGCAGCTTATTTTAGGGTACAGTTTAACTTGCCCACTCTCGTTCTCCTTCCTTTGCTCAAAAATTGTTTGAACCACATTACAGAGGTAGATTGCATGATGTGAATTAGATCTGTAACATTACAAGGTTCTTAAAAGTTGCTATTGAACTGAACAAAATAGCGTATTGCACATCAGGGAAGGTTTTAAGGAAAACAGGGAGTCCTCTGCCCTGCTGGTGGGCAATGCTAGCTGGTATTGTAAACGTTTTGTTGCCTGAGGCATAGTAACAAATAGCACCCCCCCATCTTCCTGTCTGGTACCTTAAGACCTTGATACAGGACGTTAGTTGCAAACTATTAGCAAATAAGGGTTAAGTCAAATGTGAGAGTTGTTGTTGTTGTTTAGTCGTGTCCGACTCTTTGTGACCCCATGGACCAGAGCACGCCAGGCCCTCCTGTCTTCCACTGCCTCCCACAGTTTGGTCAGACTCATGTTGGTCGCTTCGAGAACACTGAAATGTGAGAGTACCAACAACAATTGAAGCGTGTGCTGATTGTAAATTGTTGGTCTGTGGGATATAGAGCTCTCCTTCATCTGTCTAGAGGCACATCATCCAACATGACATAGGAACACACACACACACACACACCTTGAATTAAGTGCTTCAGGTACTGGGATTAGGGCTGCTACCCACAGAGCAATCTGCTGTCTTTTAAGCAATAATTAATAGATTAGGTAAAGGGACCCCTGACCGTTAGGTCCAGTCGCGGACGACACTGAGGTTGCGGTGCTCATCTCACTTTATTGGTCGAGGGAGTGGCCAGCATGACTAAGCCGCTTCTGGCGAACCAGAGCAGCTCACGAAAACGCCATTTACCTTCCCGCCGTAGCGGTACCTATTTATCTACTTGCACTTTGACGTGCTTTCAAACTGCTAAGTTGGCAGGAGCAGGGACCGAGCAACGGGAGTTCACCCCGCTGCGGGGATTCGAACCGCCGACCTTCTGATCAGCAAGCCCTAGGCTCAGTGGTTTAGACCACAGTGCCACCCGCGTCCCTAAATTAATAGATTACATTTCCATAAAATTGCATTTTACCAAACCTCAGTGTAGTCACTTTTTCAGCCGTTGAAGTACAGGGAACTTAAAATGCTACGGTTTTTTGCTAGACGGAGAGGGCATCTTAAATCTCTGTTGCTGTTGCTGTTGTTGTTGTTGTTGTTGTTGTTGTTGTTGTTGTTTTGCATTCCCTATTACACACCAACATCAAAATGTGCACCATTGTTCCCCAGCACCACTCATTAAAATTTGCCCTTCCAAATTAAAATAACTCCCCCCATCATTTACCAATTAGGTTTTAATTGATCTATAAATAATCAAAACTCAGGGCTCTAATTTTGGGCCCTTTGCTTTCCTTGTGGAATATACAGTGCCTCCTCAAGCTGTTTCTTTTGAATTTATTTATTTTAGTGCTGCAGTGGAGCACTGTGGAACTGCTTGTGTACTGGAATTCCTTTGTGTGCACAGTTCATTGTAATCACACCTTTAGTGGCCTAACCGAGCTGTTCTCTTTCGATGGCATTTTAATGGAGATGTTCCTGTAGGCCAAGCAAAGCGATTACTATCTTTTGTTTAACTTGACTGCTTGCTACTGAGCACCAGCAGTCTGTTTCCAGAGTTCGCTGCAAATGCAGACTTGATGGCTAGAACGTGGGTCTTCAGTGAGCATTGATCCTTGATGGCTACGTATGGTAGGAGGCACTCTGCCTACTCAGAAGGTGACTCGAGAAAGTTTGAGGAGTTCTGGTGTGGCAAAGGAAATAGGCTTCAGTTATGGAGATGGCTGGAAAAGGGGGACTTTGGGGGCTCCAGAATAATGCTGTTTGTTTTGGAGTAGTGCTGCTGCTCCTATATTGACAGGCTTCTGCACCTGCATTCACTGTGCCCAGAGTAGCACCACCTTCTGTGGAGCAGCCAACTTTCTCTTGACTTTAGAGTTGGATAGTTGTGCTCACCACCATCACACGAGGTAGAGAACATAAATGGACTGAGGAGGAAAGAGTGGAGCAGAGAAATGGAGCAGGGTGGCAGTGCATTCTTTTCAAAAGGAAAGTCAGTACAAAATCTCCAAAACCGCATACAGCACCGGTAACACAGCAGTTACTAGCCCTGAATTATAGGGGAAGTGAGCAACCCACGATGTGTTGGTGACTTCGTCTGCTTCTTATCCTGGCTTTCTGACACAGGATAGAGGGCAGGCGTCTGTCCTGCATGAGCCGTGGAACGAAGGAGCTGATGGAGCGGATTGTTCCACGTCCGAGAGCCGTTTGGGGAATGTCATTTTTAGTATAGTGCAAGTGAGCACAATGGGGAAAGAGAGGTGCTGGGCCTGGCAGGCTGTCCCTGATATGCTGGCTTTCTACTTGCAGGAGGATGTTTATGTAGGGAAGCCTTCACCTGCAGTCTGAAGGGGTTGTTTTAATTAAATCCCCATCATTTTTGTTTCTAGTGAATAGGGAAATTCACTAGAACTTTCCTCCTGAACTCACAGGCAGTCCATCTTTACACATTTCAGTGCACTTAATGACGACCATGAACTATTTTTTAAAAGTTGTCACACTTTGGGTGTGTGACAACCAGTAAATAAATCCACAAATAAACAACTTATTTCTCTGGCTGACTTTGATTAAAATTATGTCTTTAGATAAAATAGTATCTACAATGACTCAGACATTTCCCCCCTTTTCTTTTCAAAACATTGCTGCTTCGAAATGATGGGCTTTGTAGAGCCAGCCTTAGTTCTGTTAGTTTTACTGTACCATAACTTTACATAGAGCTAGAATGAGATTCTGATTTTTTATTTTTATTTTTTTAAATTCATGTATATTTAAAATATATTATCTAAGGTGTTTTCCCGATAATAAGACACTGTCTTATTTTTTTATTCTCAAGAAAACACACTATGGCTTATTTTCGGGGGATGTCTTATTTTCGGGGTATGGCTTATATTGCGCAAATGCATAGAAATCCTGCTACGGCTTATTTTATGGGTATGTCTTATTTTCGGGGAGACACAGTATGTACATTATAAGCTACGATGAGTGCAAACCAGGTTGCTGTCCTGGCTCCACCAAGACTGTAGTGACAGAGGCTCTTACTTGAGAGTAAGGAAGTTACATTTATTGAGGCACGGAAGAAATAAAGGCTCAACAACAGGTACTGGTAGTCTGTTCCACATATTACTAAGGGTTCATCCAGTTTTCCTTTTGTACCCTGCTTTCCAGGTAGCTCCCTCCCAGCATCCCTGACCATTGGCCGCACTGGCTGGGGCTCATGGGAGTTGGCGTCCCTCCAGATCTGGACGGCCACAGGTTGGGCATCCCGGGGCCAGAAGTTCAGAACTCCAAGCTTAGTGGAGCCAGACAGTCAGAGATCTACTGGCAAACAATTTGCAAGCATAACTGTATCATTCATAAGGTTGATAGTTCACCGAAAAGACACGCTTATGTGAGAGGGAAAATACAGTTTGAAATTTGCCAAATTGATTTCCTCCTCATTGGCTTTCTGCATTGCTCTGTGCATTTCCCGTCAGAAAAGATGTATGGCTTTATGGACTGTGGCTTTTGTTCAGCAAAAGCCCATGGTCTTCTCCCAATACTGCAGGGGAACACTTATGCAAGAAGCCTGTGTGAAGTTGTCTCTCTGTGTGTGTTTGTGACAAATCATTAACTGCCTTCTGATTAACATCGAATGTTATTGAATTGTTGGGGCCCGGAACCTTTTCAGCTCTGCCACTCTTTGCTGTTAATCCATTCCCCCACATCCTAGGGCCTGAGAGAGGGAGGGAGGGCGTGGGGGCAAGCCTTGTGCATAGCAAGGAATACAGATAGGATCCCAGCCACTATCCTTCTTTAAATCGGCTAGGCGTGGTTCCCATTCTTGTGGGTTTCTGACATAATCCAGGGGAGAGACATTTGTTGTGAGTGCAGAACTAATTTTTCTTTAAATGAAAGGATGGAAGTCCATAATGCTGTCATAGGACAACCATCCCCGAGTGTTCGCAATGTAGAGAAACAGCTTTTTGAAACGAGAACTCTAGCCCACTTCCACTGTGTGCAGCTGAAACAACCCTTTCTACTCTGAATTGTTTTACTTGGCACTCTTGTATTTGGTACCAAAAATAGCTCTCAAAATAAGTTGTGGAAAAGGTGAGATATAAGGCCCTGACTGTTATTTAGCTGCATTGCCTGAGTTTGTAGAAGAACTCAGCATAACATTTGAGACTGCTTTATAAGCATGGCTACCCTATGATTTTTTTTTTAGGTTTTTAATGATTTAACCTTGGAAAATAGCTGTTCAGTTACAGCAAAATGTAGAATGTCAGATGCATTAAACTCTCCAAGAGAAAGCAGAGCTTTGTCAAGATGAAATGACGTATATTTGTAGCTTGCCCCATTTGAGGAGCTCATGCCCAGGTACAGTGGTACCTTTGGTTATGACTGCTTCAGGTTACGAGCTCTGCTACCCAGAAGTAGCTGATCCTTTGCCCCAGGATGCGAATGGAAATCGCGCACCAGAGATGCGCACCAGAGACGCGCGCACAGTGGGTGGCCCCATTAGCGAAAGGGCGCCTCAGGATAAGAATGGTTTCAGCTTCAGAACGGACCTCCGGAATGAATTAAGTTCGTAACCAGAGGTTCCACTGTATGTAAAAGAAGGTTTGGGGTACAGAGCAACTAGAATCAGGAAGGATGTGGTAGCAAGGAGCAGGTCACATAAGGACTGGTTTGGGAGTTCAGAAGTAGGTACTACAGGATCTGAAAGAGCACCTGGGGTGGCAGGAGTTCACCTAATAAAGCCCAAAGCTCAACTAAGTCCTGTTCTGGAAGCAGAGCCAGGTGTGGCAGCACTCCTCCCCTTCAGGCGAAGTTCCAGGCATTTCAAAGGGAAGACACCCTGGGTTGGAGCGTGTGCTTTATTGCACCATTCCTGGATCTCTGGTTGTGCCACCTGTCTTCTCCAGCAGAGACATCTTGGGATATACAGTAAACACCCCTGAGTTCCTCTGAAAGGTTTGAGCAGCCAGTCCTAGATTTAAAATGTAATAACACCACCTCTTTGCCTCCCAGTGTTGCAGAGTTCCCTCCCTGGGCAGATTCAGAGCCTGCAACATTCATACCTCTCAGGGATCTCAATCTAGCTGTTAGTTTATTATTTCAATTTCTATACCACCTTTCATTGAGTCTACGATACCAAAGTGGATTACAGCAGTGGGCACATTGAACCATTAAAAATGCATTAACAATTTAAAATTAAAACACCAAAACAAATGTTAAAATACTGGAGTTGTAGATAGTATAAATAATGTCACTCCAAGTAAAACAGTCCAAGGTAAGGGATTGCCAGGGTTGGCACCCCCCCCCCTCACACATTACTTATTTCAGAGGTATTCTTTGGATCAGCCAGATATGGCCTTCTTATACCTTCCTTTTCTTTAGGCAGAGATGGGCAGACTGGATCACTTCAGATCTCCTCTTTGTTGTTGTTTTTCTGCTGTTGGCAGTGTCCCAGTGGTGGTCATGCCTTTGTAGGAAGTCACCTTTTACAGTTATTCCTTGATGCAAGTGTAACTGGACCCAGAAAGCTTATTGCAGGGGTCCCCAAACTAAGGCCCGGGGGCCGGATGTGGCCCAATCGCCTTCTAAATGCGGCCCACAGACGGTCTGGGAATCAGCATGTTTTTACATGAGTAGAATGTGTCCTTTTATTTAAAATGCATCTCTGGGTTATTTGTGGGGCATAGGAATTGTTCATATTTAAAATATATATATATATAGTCCAGCCCCCCACAAGGTCTGAGGGACAGTGGACCGGCCCCCTGCTGAGAAAGTTTGCTGACCCCTGGCTTATCGCTTACATGATCTGTAAGATTCATTTGCACCTCAGTTACACAGAATAGCATGTGGGGTTTGGAAGGTCTGTTGCCTCTTGGATTACCAGATGTCGCAACAGGAGGACACCATTTAAGAATTGCTTGTACTTTACACACAAACTAGGGGGAGAACATTTGTTTGTGGAGACTTGTTGCCATACTTTTTGATTTTTTTTGATTGATTTAAAATAATATATTTTGCCTTTACACCCGTTGGGGTCCACAAGACCGCTTATAGCACATTACCAAAAAGTTTAATGCAAACTGCAGAAGTATATATGTATTTCTCAGAAGCTAGTCACTGCTTTGGCTTTCTAACAGGCATGGGCTCCCCTCCCCCTCAGTGAGTTTCATGTTTGGATGCTAACAGAATCTTCCTAATACTTGCTACTTAGACATGCATGCACCCCCCTACAATTCAGGATTTGAGGAAAGAGCAGATAGATGATCTTGGAAACACTTACAGGTGGGTAGCCGTGTTGGTCTGCCATAGTCGAAACAAAATAGGAAATTCTTTCCAGTAGCACCTTAGAGACCAACCGAGTTTGTTCTTGGTATGAGCTTTCGTGTGCTACTGGAAAGAATTTCCTATTTTGTTTCGACTTGGAAACACTGTTAGTGCTTTCTTTCAGTGTAAATAAGGAGCGTTCTCTGCTAAGTGGAAGAGGAAGGACTTATAAGAAGGGTTGCAATATTATGGCTACTCCCACACTACATCTATCTATCTATCTATCTATCTATCTATCTAGTGTGTGTGTGTGTGTGTGTGTGTGTGTATCATAGCCACAGAAACAGTCACAATTATAATACTTTTGAAAAAGATATTTTGAAAGGTAGTGCTGTTGGTTGTTTCCAACTTCTTGATATATGTATATATTTTAAGCCCACAGAGCATTTAAACACACAGAGTGTGTGTTTATTTCTCTGGCTCCACCTATTTGTGGTTTCCAGCTTCATCCTTTTCTAGGACTCATGAGTGGCTCACCACAGAAATCAGCAGAGCCAGGTGAAAGGCAAGGCAGTTGTTCTTATTGGTCCTCTGGTATGAATGGTGATCCCAAACTAGCTAAGGAAGTCTCCCTTCTCTGCTGTAAATTAAGGAGCAGCTGTTCTTGTGCTCCGCCATAGAAAGAATAACAGTGCAAGTTGTCTAGCCTGTACTTTACTGAGCTGGCATGTGCGTCAGCAGGAAGAAGAGGGAGTGTGGAATGGTAAACTCCATAAATGTAGGTTGCCAAAATCATTGGAAGCTGCTTGCCAAGACTGATTACTATGCAATACGGCTTCCTTGCTCCTGGTAAATTCTGCAGTGCATGACTAAATGGGGAGAAACCCTTATTCCCTGCCAATATCTTTCTGACTATTCTGTACATGTCTAGAATGGAAATGCATCTTAACGTGTGCAGCAGCTTGTGCTGCTCTTTATTGGTGTTTAATAAATAATGAAATAGCCCCCCAAGTTGCTTTCATTCAGCATTAATAAAGAGTAACACAAGCTGCTACACATTTCACAATGTGTTTCCCATTCTTGATGTGCACCGAAAGGCAGACCTGCCCTGTAGGCTACTTAGAATATTAGATTGGTATCATGATTGTTTATTTTGTATTTTCTGACGTTTGAAGCTTCTTACTTGACCCCCTGGAGAATGAATATAATTGTTAGAATTTCTGTGTGCCTTCAACAAATCCCAGATTTTCATCTTATGACTATGTAGTGTTGGATTGATCCTATCAAATATCGCCTATTAGCAGGTTGCATATCATCAAATTTCCATAGGCATCGTATCTTTTTATTGGAACATGTGATCGTATGATGACAGAGAAAAGATAAGAGAACTGCTTGTTTCCCAGACTTGCTTGAGTTCAGGTTACACAAGTACACATCCCTTATTTAGGGGCACACACTTGCAACCTGTCCTCAATTACATTGGCTGCACTGAGATGTAATAGTAAGCTATGATTTATTGTTGTGTGAATGGGGCTGAGGCTACGGCAGTTCCTCCTCCAGCACATTCACAAGGAGGAGATTAGAAGCCTTCAATGTAGTTTTTGACTAACTGCAGTTTAGCATTGGGCTCGTTGCCAAACTCTGTTTATTTTTTTATTATGGTTTACTGCAGGGGTGGCCAACTCCCAAGAGACTGTGATCTACTTTCAGAATTAAAATCTGGCAGTGATCTACCCCCATTTTTTGGGGTTCAGCTCAAAGTTGTTGACCTTTTTGGGATGAGGAATGCCCTGTTTTTGGGGGGTTCGGCATTCGGCTCAAAGTTGCTGAGCTTTTTTTAGGGAGAAGGAAAGGGAGGTGACCAGATTTGGTAACCTTTTTGGGGGGAGCACTGCTCAAATACTTTTCTTACGGGGGACAACAGAAACTTTTAGAGATTTCTTGGGAGAGAGTTGCATAAAAGCACCCACAAAACTGTACACCACACAAACTCCTTTACCCACTCCTTTAATCTACCTATCAAGAGTTCTTAAAAATACATGCCTTCATCCATTGTTAGTGTGACACCTGCCTCACCATTTTGGTAACCAACTGTTCGATATCAGGCGAGTACTGTGTCAGGGCCAGCTTCAGGGAATCCTTAAGGTGCTCATCTGTCATGTTTGAACATTGCTTACTCTTTGTCATTTTAAAATATGAAAATGCAGATTCACACAAATAAGTAGAACCAAAACATGAGTGTAAAATTTCACTGCATCTTCTCAAATTTGGAAATTTCTGTGTAGGCACAAACTTCCAAAATGATACTTCTTCTGCATGGGCCCTCAGAAAAATGTCATTTTTCAGAGTTAATACCTCATTTTCAAGAGATGTTTTGCACAATGAGTAATTTGTACTGATAATGACTGCAATTTTTTAAATGTCCAAATCAGATTTGAATGGAAATGACATGTACTCTACAATTAATTCAATTTTTTGGAAGTCGCCAAATCTTTTTTCTAACTCCAGAATAACAGATTCAATTTCAGCCACATACTTCTCTGTTTGAAAAACAAAGTCAGGATTTCCCCCCTGCATATTAGGAAAGTGATCAAAAATGATCAGGGGGCAAAGAACATCGCCCCACCAACTCCCCAAAGGGGGGATTTCTGCTGTCGCGGAGCCCGAGAGAGACCCTCACCAGGTTGTGTGGCTTGCAGGCTGCTGCTTTCTGATGAGACACTGGGGGGAGCTTCCAAGAATGGTCATTGCATAAATAAGAAGCATTGCTAGTGAGGGTGGGGTGGTATCAATTCCTCTTAAAAGGGACAAACAAGGAGCTACAATGCCGCAGCCCCCACCTCCATCTACAGGGCAGCTGTCAAAATGACGCCTCACACCCCCCCCCCGACTGCCAGGTTTGTTTCCATGAGGGTCAAGTAAAAGGCAGGCAGTTGAGCAGTGGGGGAAGGACTGGAATGGGATCGCGCAATCCCCCCTCCCGCCCGGAGACTCTTAGGATTGACCTAAAACCAGCAAGGAAGACTATTGGAAGGGGGATGGAGCAGGGAGGACCAGATCCAGGAGTTGCATGGAAGGAAGTGGGATGTGAAACTGGCAAAGATCAAAGTGGTGGAAGTGTGGAAGTGCAGAAAAGAGGATGGTCCCTAGCAATTAGCCCCCTGTCAAAAGGGTCGGGGACAGAAAGCCCCCCATGCCCTAGCCCGGCAGACACACGCCTTGTCACTCCTGGATAATACATGGGCATGGCTGTTTTTTAGAAGAGGAAAATTACATTGGGGTTTCTGTGACTGACTATGCATGTCTACTCAGAAGTAAGTTCCATTTAGTTCAGAGAGATTTACTTTCAGGAAAATGGGTACAGGATTGCAGCCTGAATACCTTAGCTCTAGTTTAGTGTTCTGGTGCTTCTATAGGAGGAGAGCTTCCCATTTGTCCCCCTCACGGCACCCCCCCAGGCAGGTGGCCCCCCACTCCCCATCCCTAGCCGATGCTGGTGTCCCCAGAAGCGCAGAGCAGGGCGCACAGGAGGAGGAGCCGCAGCGGCACCCTCAGGCACGGTCTCCATGGCATCATGCTGCCTCCACTCCATCCACGCAGGAGTGCGCGCAAACACACACACAAACACGCCAGGAGAGGGAAATGGAAGGGTGTCATTCAGGGTCTTAACACACACACACAAACACAGACTGCGCCTCTCTCCCCCACCCACCCCACCAGATCAATGGGACAAAGGGAGAAGTAGAGAAAGATTGAGGGCTGTTGTTTCCAAATGGATTTTTCAAAAGACAGCAAAGATCTTGAGCAATTGGCTCTCTATGGAATACAAGAGTATTTTCAGTGAGGTGGTGTGGTGGGGGAGACACCCCAAAGTCGTAAATGGGGATGGGCTGGGGGGGGGGAGAGGAAGAGAAAGGAAGAAAAGAGGGTTTCTTTCTCTTAACACCACGGCCAGGTTGGGGGGCGATGGAAGACACGGGAACAAATCCCACCCTAAAGATTGTGCGGCGGGGAAGTGGCCTCCCTCCCTCCCTCCCTCCCTCCCTGGTCTCTGCTTTTAAAAAGAAAGTCTGTGAGCCTTCTCTCCCCAGCAAGGTGGAGGGCAACTGCACTGAGAAAGGAGACATGCAGTTGGAGAAGCTACGCCAGATATCCGGGAAGTGTTACTGGGGTTAGACCACGCCCCCCCCCCCCGCCAGGATCACCCCGCGCCACACACACACACACAACCACACACAGAGTGGCCAGCTATTTGCTGGCAAGAGGGAAGGAGCTCTCTCCGAAATTGCCCATTGTTATTGAGCTCTTGGGGGCGGAGAAAGACAAGAGTTGTTGAGCTTGTTTTAGGGGGAGAGCTTTCGTTCCCTTTTAGGCTGACGATCATTAAGGAATCCACGATCTACCGGCGATCCACCAGAAACTGCCTGGCCAAGCCAAACTTGGGTTATGAACCATCGTTAAGATTAACCACAGTTTAGGGTATGGTCCTAGTGTTAAATGGTGGTAAATTGAAAATGGAAGTGAATGTTTCAGATATCCGCACAGCTGTTCCAATGCACATACACACAAAGACAAACCCTAGTTTATTGTTACCTAACTTCTCATATTGGTTGTGCTGTATCTGCAAGTGTATTAGAAATAGAGAAACAGACAAACATAGAAAGTCACCACTGTGACATATCCCAAATGTGAAGAGGAATCAGGACTATCATGAAGCCTAAGAGGACCCTAAGAAAACTGTAAAAATTCTGAGAGGGCCTGGACTCTGAAGTTCTCTTTGAATACTGCAGTAGTTGTGATTAGTACTAGTTCTAATAAAAAGAAAGTAAACCCCGCGATGGGGTGAGCTCCCGTTGCTCGGTCCCAGCTCCTGCCCACCTAGCAGTTTGAAAGCACGTCAAAGTGCAAGTAGATAAATAGGTACCGCTCTGGCGGGAAGGTAAACAGTGTTTCCGTGTGCTGCTCTGGTTCACCAGAAGCCGCTTAGTCATGCTGGCCACATGACCCAGAAGCTGTATGCCAGCTCCCTCGGCCAGTAAAGCGAGATGAGCGCTGCAACCCCAGAGTCGGACACGACTGGACCTAATGGTCAGGGGTCCCTGTACCTTTACCTTTAATTATTTTTTAAAATGACCTCTCAGTTGATGACGCCTGCCTGTCTGAAAATCCTATACCGTATTACATTCCAGGCACTTTCAATACGGTTCTTGAGACACGGTGGTGGTTTTCATTGTCTTCTTTCTAATGCATCGCTGTTGGAATCCACATTGTGTTGTAACCATTCCTTTCATTGCTTCCTTTGCCATTTTTTCCCTTCCCTCGTAATTGTTTCAGTAGCACATGCTGATATGTTCATTTATCACTGAGACCATTATTAATGAATGTCGTGCTTCTTCATTATGTTGCCATGGTAGCTTTGTGTGGGGGAATTATCTGTTTCCAGATGGAAATCTTTATTTGCCGTACTGGTGGCTGAGTGTTTCTCTAAAGCACATGTGCACACATACATACGTGATGTTGGTAATGTATCACTTTCCTCTATACTCTGCCTGCCTAATCACTGTTTCAGGTTAGCATAGCCAGCTGTTCTATGCCATGGATTCAGAGAGGTGCATTGTATACTGTCATAATCATTTCTACCTTTTCTCAGCATCTTTTTCTATTCTGTGCTTTTATCTATTTGTGTCACCTTGTAACTGTTTTGTTTTGTGGTGGTGACAAAGCACGTTCCTTCTACATAACTCTCTATTTCCTGTTTTAAACACTTGTTGGTCTTACTTTGTATGCAAAATCTAGAGTTATGGGAAATACTGGATGCTTTGCTCATCAATCAATAGTAGAGCAGAAAATAGTTTCTTTAAAAAGAAGCATTCCTTTAAAAATGATTTGCTGGTTTTAAAACCAAGAACATTTGCACAAAGTGAAGAAATACTAAAACAACATTTGTGTAGCATGTTTGAGTGTTCAAAGCACTCACAGGTTAGCATTGTAAGTCTTACAGAAACTTCATCAGATAGATAGCCCATTATAAGAATTTCCCTTATTTTGGCAGAGAGGGGCTAAGAGTATATAGAGTGACCTAGTAGGTCTCAGCTGAAGGGAGATTTGAACCAGGGACTTCTAACTCCAACCCCCCCCCCCGGCTCAGTTTCATTAGCTTACATGAAGATCTCTGTGTTTTTTTATCATAAATGCAGGAAGGGGTCGGCACTTGTCATTGCTTTGCAGCAAATCCTGTTCTTTATGCTGCACTGCCTGGCTCCCAGTTGTGGTATCTTCAGAATTAACAGTTTTACTTGTGTAGTGCACACAGATTTATACACCGAGCTTCACGACACGTTCTCCGTTATCTTTACACTTGGCCTTTTAAAGGTAGGTCAGTATTACCAGCTTACATATTGCAAGTGGAGAATTGAAGGCCAGTTGCTTGTCCAAGGAGAGCACCAGATGACGTGGAGAGCACCTGGCGAGAGCAGCAGGCTCTGTGTTCACCCCAGCCAATGTGTTGCAAAAGAAGCAGTCTGGCGTGATGACATCAAAACAAGAGTTTTCCTGCCTCTGTTCCGTTTCAATAGCTGCCACTTAACAGGAGCGGAGAAATTATCAAGTGTTCTTTTCCTAGACAGAACCTACTACAGGAGAGGGGAGGAGGAGATGAAAAGTTGCTGCTCTTGGTGGCAGCTCTGTATTCTCCACATGGGTCTAAGAATATCAGGAAAATCTGCTGGATCATGCCAGTGGCCCATCTAACCCAGCTATCCTGTTCTCATGGTGGTCAGGCAGATGTGAAGCCCAAAAGCAGGCCCTGAGCATAACAGCACTCCCCCACTCCACAGTTTCCAGCAACAGGGATACAGCAGCAACTCCAAGGAAAAATCTGTACTTGCTGCCTTGTGGGACACCTTCGGGAGAAGGAAAGGCTAAGGAGTAAACCCACACAAATCCGGGTTGGAGTCCCTAAGGCGGTTGGATGGTGTATTGTACAGTGGTGCCTCGCAAGACGAAATTAATTCGTTCCGCAAGACTCTTCGTCTTGCGAGGCACCTTTTCCCATAGGAACACATTAAAATTTAATTAATGCGTTCCTATGGGAAAAAAAGTCCGGGGGCCCCTCCCGACCGGCACCGGAGCCAAGCCAAGCCGCGTTTTAAGACTGCAGTGAGCGAACAGCAGCGCTGCTGTTCGCTCGCTTCAGTCTTAAAACGCAGCTCCGCGGCTCCGGGAGGGAGGGAGAGGGCCGTGGGATGATGCCCGACATCGGGCATGATGCCACGGCCCCCTCCCGACCGGCACCGGAGCTCCGCGGTGCTGTGTTTTAAGACTGCAGCGATCGCTGCAGTCTTAAAACGCAGCTCCGCGGCTCCGGGAGGGAGGGAGAGGGCCGTGGGATGATGCCCGACATCGGGCACGATCCCACGGCCCCCTCCCGACCGGCACCGGAGCTCCGCGCCGCCGAGTTTTAAGACTGCAACGACCGTTGCAGTCTTAAAACGCAGCGGCGGGGCTCCGGGAAGGAGGGAGAGGGCCGTGGGATGATGCCCGACATTGGGCACGATCCCACGGCCCCCTCCCGACCGGCAGCGGAGCTCCGCGGTGCTGTGTTTTAAGACTGCAGCGATCGCTGCAGTCTTAAAACGCAGCTCCGCGGCTCCGGGAGGGAGGGAGGGGGCCGTGGCATCATGCCCGACATCGGGCATGATGCCACGGCCCCCTCCCGACCGGCACCGGAGCTCCGCGGTGCTGTGTTTTAAGACTGCAGCGATCGCTGCAGTCTTAAAACGCAGCTCCGCGGCTCCGGGAGGGAGGGAGGGGGCCGTGGCATCATGCCCGACATTGGGCACGATCCCACGGCCCCCTCCCGACCGGCACCGGAGCTCCGCGCCGCCGAGTTTTAAGACTGCAACGATCGTTGCAGTCTTAAAACGCAGCGGCGGGGCTCCGGGAAGGAGGGAGAGGGCCGTGGGATGATGCCCGACATTGGGCACGATCCCACGGCCCCCTCCCGACCGGCAGCGGAGCTCCGCGGTGCTGTGTTTTAAGACTGCAGCGATTGCTGCAGTCTTAAAACGCAGCTCCGCGGCTCCGGGAGGGAGGGAGGGGGCCGTGGCATCATGCCCGACATCGGGCATGATGCCACGGCCCCCTCCCGACCGGCACCGGAGCTCCGCGGTGCTGTGTTTTAAGACTGCAGCGATCGCTGCAGTCTTAAAACGCGGCTCCGGGAGGGAGGGAGGGGGCCGTGGCATCATGCCCGACATCGGGCATGATGCCACGGCCCCCTCCCGACCGGCACCGGAGCTCCGCGGTGCTGTGTTTTAAGACTGCAGCGATCGCTGCAGTCTTAAAACGCAGCTCCGCGGCTCCGGGAGGGAGGGAGGGGGCCGTGGCATCATGCCCGACATCGGGCACGATCCCACGGCCCCCTCCCGACCGGCACCGGAGCTCCGCGCCGCCGAGTTTTAAGACTGCAACAATCGTTGCAGTCTTAAAACGCAGCGGCGGGGCTCCGGGAAGGAGGGAGAGGGCCGTGGGATGATGCCCGACATTGGGCACGATCCCACGGCCCCCTCCCGACCGGCACCGGAGCTCCGCGCCGCCGAGTTTTAAGACTGCAACGATCATTGCAGTCTTAAAACGCAGCGGCGGGGCTCCGGGAAGGAGGGAGAGGGCCGTGGGATGATGCCCGACATTGGGCACGATCCCACGGCCCCCTCCCGACCGGCAGCGGAGCTTACCTTTTCGCTGCGGTCGGGAGGGATGTTGTCCGCGTCTGCCGTTTTGGATCGACTGCGCATGCACAGTCGATCCAAAATGGCGGACGCGGACATCACCCCTCCCGACCAGAGCGAAAAGGTAAGCCAGCTTACAGTGGTACCTCGCCAGACGAATTCGTCTTGCGAAAAACAGGCATAGACGAATTCGTCTTGCGAGTCAACTAAAAACTCGCAAAACCCTTTCGTTTTGCGAGTTTTTCGTCTAGCGAGGCATTCGTCTTGCGGGGTACCACTGTATATCTTCTTCCGGCAAGTCCTGCAGCCAAGCTGGTGCCAAGTGTCTTGCTCTGCTTTCCTTAGCACCACATCAGCAATGACAAGAGGGGCGTCTTGTTGTCTGGGCAGCCCAGGACCTCCATACACACTGCCCAGATCACTTCAGCGCTGCAAACGTAGCAAAAACAATGCGGGAGACAGCAGTTAAAAGTTACCTGTGCCTGTAGCCACAGCAGGCCCCGTGATTCTCCAGCGGCTTGACTTTAGCCTTGGAGGCACACTCCGGTGTCTCTCAAGACGGACAAACTCTTTGAACATAACCTTCAGGATTAGTAGTCATTGGTAGCTTTATCCTCCATGAAATTGTCAGATCCTTGTTTAAAGCAGCCATCACTACTTATTGTGTGAGTGAACCCCATAGTTTAGCTATGCGCTGTATGAAGAAATACTTTCTTTTATCTATCCCAAATCGCCAGACGTTCAGCTGCTTTGGATGTCTGCAAGTTCTAGTGTTAGGAGAAAGTTTCCCTCCACCCACTTCCTCCATGCCAGGGATAGTTTTATACACTTTTATCATGTTGTCTCTTACTCGCTTTTTTGCTAAACTAAGGAGCAGTTCGGCCCCAAGGCTGGCCAGTGAGTTTGTGTCAGAACTGAGATTTTAACTGGGGATTGTTCAGCATATAACTTCTTCTCTTAACGGCTATAAACATAACCACGTCATGTGCTCCCTGTGAGTTGCCCAAGGCTAGCCATTGTTGGTGGCAGGATAGGGACTAAAATGACATTTGGTCTGATCTAGCAAGAAACCCCTTACCCAACACCTCGTTTTCCCTTGATAATGCTGCATGGAAAACAGATGTAGCTGTTCGACATTGCCTTGCAGACGCGGATAATTTTGCATTCGAAATTGCCCCCAATACTCTACATTCTGCAGCTGCTCTAAATCCCAATTAATACATGATATGATTATGAAGATGGATGGTGAACATTTGTTATGGTTTCAGTATTTTCGAATTAGTTAATGCCGGAATACAAGTACTAAGACTTTTTGCAGATTCACCAAGATTTTTTGACAACATTTGAATAATTGGTTATAAGATGAGCAGTAAGTGTGATATATAGGGTACTCCTTGAATTAAATGACAATATTTTATTTATAAATGGAAGAGATGGGGGAAATTTCATTCCAGAGATGTAATTTGTTTGACGCTAGGAGAAAACTTGTTTAAAAATGCAAAGGTCTCCTTAATAACAATTTTGTTAATAACAGTTAATAACCGTAGTTAACTAATGATTGTTAACCATTAGTAATAACATATTTTTTTCTGCACTTAATTTCCTTCTGGCCACTGTTTACAATCCCCTCCCCCAAGTATATTATTTTATATATACAGTAACTCAGGGTAAAACTTCATGCATCTGGTTAAAGTTGACTCTAGTCCTTGGAAACTTATGCTATCATGAATTGGTTGGTCTTTTAAAGGTGCCACTAATTTTCTTTTGTACTCAATAACCATGTATGAGATTTGCTGCATCTGCCAGAGGCAACGGCAAGGACACCACCTATACAAGAGAGCCAGTGTGGTGTAGTGGTTAAGAGCGGTAGACTCGTAATCTGGTGAACCGGGTTCGCGTCTCCGCTCCTCCACATGCAGCTGCTGGGTGACCTTGGGCTAGTCACACTTCTCTGAAGTCTCTCAGCCCCACTCACCTCTCAGAGTGTTTGTTGTGGGGGAGGAAGGGAAAGGAGAATGTGAGCCGCTTGGAGACTCCTTCAGGTAGTGATAAAGCGGGATATCAAATCCAGACTCTTCTTCTCTTCTTCTACAAGGGCATTATTGACTCCATGGAATATATGACTGTCTTAAAAAAAACTTTCAGATTATAGACAGTAAATGGACTTTGGTTTGTACTACTTGACAGGCGTCACAACCCTAATTCAAATACATCTAATAGGCATTTGTACATAATCAGTTCTAAGCATCAGAATATAAACAAATATTATGTAACACCCACATTGTATAAATACAATAAGGAGTGTGTTTTGATTAATAAAATCACAAAGGTTGGAAAAATACGTAAATAATAATAATTAAGGTTTTCAGTTGTGTTTAGCCTAATTTTGGCAGAAAATGCAACAATCATCTCAATGTCTTTTGAGGCGGTCGGAGGGAAACCTTATCACCTGAGTCTAATATTTACTAGATCTGAAGTTTTGGCAGAACTTTTAAGTCCTGAGTAAAGGGAACAAAGCAAGTAGCAATGTGTTACTACACAAATACAGTGTTCTAGTTAGACACTTATTTTTCTTACCCTTCCAAAGCCTTAGTTGGCACTGAATATTATCCTCCAGAACAGGGGTCAGCAAACTTTTTCAGCAGGGGGCCGGTCCAATGTCCCTCAAACCTTGTGGGGGGCTGGACTAAATTTTTTTCGGGGGGAAATGAACAAATTCCTATGCTCCACATATAACTCAGAGATGTATCTGTATATATAAAAATGTTCCCATTGCGTGTGTGGCGGTTACCAACTTGCTCCGTAACCGCTGGACCAAATAGCATCAAATTAGGATACAGCATTCCATGACCAGCAGGGAATAACATGGGATAATTAAATTTCAAAAAAAACCCACACTTGACATACTTAAAATAAAGAATAAATGCAAAAAAATGGTGCCCCTATTACACGTCACCAGCAAAAGCACTGAAGACTCCAACACCATCCAATAGAAAGCCGGATCGCCCTGCAGCGTCACAGAACCTGCGCAACCTGTGCAGACAAAAAAAACCTCCGTCGCTGGGCTGCAGGGGCGGGAAGGGGTCGGTGGGGGGCCGGGCTGAGGGGGCAGGATAGGCCCAATGGGCGGCGGAGGCAGAAGCCGCTTCCCCTTCTCCTCCCCACCCACCTCCCCCTGCGGAGTCCAGGCTGAGCTTCCCTCTCCGCCTCCCCTACGGAGCTCTGCCTGTTCCCACACAGGGAGGCTGAGGAGCCGAGGACAGGGAGCCGGCAGAACCCCTTCCATTACACAAAATCAGCCGCAGCAGGATGCGGCCGGGGGGTCAGCTAGTTTTAAATAAAAGCACACATTCTACTCATGTAAAAACACCAGGCAGGCCCCACAAATAACCCAGAGATGCATTTTAAATAAAAGGACACATTCTATTCATGTAAAATTTTGCACGCTGATTCCTGGACCGTCCGTGGGCCGAATTTACAGTAGAAGGCGATGGGGCTGGATCCGGCCCCCAGGCCTTAGTTTGTCTACCCATGCTCCAGAACAATTGCTTATTGGTGAAAGAGAGGTCATAATTACTCCAATATTTCTCTTAACACTGACAGTCAAATTACCTAGAAGACGCTTCTCAGGAGGAAACTCAAATATTTTCAACCTACCTCTGGCAAGTGATATTTCATCTTGACAACACATGTTTTGAACTTCTTTTTCATAGAAAGACAAACAGAAATCCTTTCAGTGTGACAGAACTTAAACTTAGGAGAGGATATGTGCCATTAATGTTCCGCATTGCGGGGAGAAAAAGGAGAGTGTTAAAATAATAATGTAATGCCGGTTAAGGTACCAAGTTGTGGGAGTAGATGCTTCCCCCCTTTCTTGCACAAATTCCACCTGATCCTCCTGGAATCATGTCTGTCATATCTTAGCCCTGCAAAACACAATTATCTGTAGGCATTTGAAGCTTAGAATTTCTGAACAACGTGGTTCAGTACCATAGGCCTGCAACCAAAGCAGGGGTTATGTTCTGGGGATTGTGCCTAAAGCCAAAATTGTGTATACAGTGGTACCTCTGGTTATGAACTTAATTCATTCCGGAGGTCTGTTCTTAAACTGAAACCATTCTTAACCTGAGGTACCACTTTAGCTAATGGGGCCTCCTGCTGCCGCCGCACTGCCAGAGCACATTTTCTGTTCTCATCCTGAAGCAAAGTTCTTAACCCAAGGTACTACTTAGTGGAGTCTGTAACCTGAAGTGTTTGTAACCCGAGGTACCACTGTAATTGAAACACATTGGGTTCAATGGTGGGTGGGATTGCCAAGGTCATTTGCCCTGGAACCCTGCTCCCTTTCTATTAAAAAAAAATAGTTATCCACACACACAAAGCTGAATGAGCACAAATTAAATGTGCATACAGGTAAGTTGCAAGCTTACTGTATTGTGTGGTGTAGAAAGTGTCATGCCTGTTTAGCCAACTATTAGGGAAGGCCTCCTTTCCCTCTGAGCAAACTGTTAGAGCAGGGACATCCAGCTCCCAAGAGACTGCTCGGGGGGGGGGGGGAACTGGCAGGGATCTACCCAGGGGGGTGGGCACGGCAGGCCAAATTTATTCAGCTTTTTTTAGGGGAGCAGGCCAAAGTTGTTGATCTTTCTTTGAGCAAAAAAAAATAAAAATAAAATTCCTTCCAGTAGCACCTTAGAGACCAACTAAGTTTGTTTCTTGGTATGAGCTTTCGTGTGCATGCACACTTATTCAGATTCTTTCTTTGAACAGTAAGTGCGCAGAATTAATTTAAATTGCTCACCAACAACGCAGCCACTAACAGATGAATGCAGCGCTACAGCAGACGACAAAGGAATGCACACTAAACACGATGTGGGAAAGGACTGTGGGGGGGGGGGGCAGAGACATGATTCTAAACAGTGCGAGTGATATGGATCCCGCGATCAACCACGATAATCCAGGGATCGACCTGTCAATCGCGGTCAACTGGTTGGACACCCCTATGTTAGAGCAGTGTTTTTCAACCTTTTTTGGGCAAAGGCACACTTGTTTCATGAAAAAAATCACGAGGCACACCACCATTAGAAAATGTTAAAAAATGTTAAAAAATTTAACTCTGTGCCTATATTGACTATATATAAAGTAATTTTTCAATTTTTCCCACGGCACACCAGGCAACATCTCGCGGCACACTAGTGTGCCGCGGAACAGTGGTTGAAAAACACTGTGTTAGAGGATGCGTACCCCTTGTTGGCAGTGCCAGAGGCAGCCGTGGCTGGAGCCAAAAGTGGAGAAAACCTCTCCCATCTCCCCCCCTCTCTTCCCTGATTCTCTCCCCTCCCTTCCTGCCAAAGGTCTAAACAAATTGTTTGCAGAGGGCTTTTGAAACTAGGCCCTGTGGATAGAACCAGATCATTCTGTACCTCTACCTCAGCAAAACTCAAACTGTTTGCCAGTGTAGGAATTATATTAAGTGGGAAAGCAGTGCTCATGTCTTTTTTTAAAAAAAGGAAATAATAAATAACGATGGGGAAAGAGTGACTGTGCATCCAAATTCCAAAGCGCATGAGTAGTTGTTGAGACTGAGGAACATCTGTGCTCCTTCTCTCCTCCCAAGTTTGGCGGCCACGGCTTCCTTCCTATCTGCTGTCTTTGCTGTGGTCCACCAAGAGCATTCTCTTTGCTACACATCCTCTCAATTTCCTGAGGACTTTCTGGAGGACATCTAAGCCTGGAAGATATTTGAAACGTGTATCTGTTGTGGAATGTATATTCCTAGTACAAACTTTGAAGGGCAGTATGATTTTTTTAAATCCCACCAAGCAATGTGTAAGGGATATGCCTTGTATCTCTCTGTAATATGGGAATCTTCCTGTCCTACCTTACATGGTGGTTGTAAGGATTATTGGGCTATATATGTTAAAGCACATGGAAGATTGAAATTTTGACTTTAAGTGCCAAGTATTTTTTAATCAGCATTGCAGTAATACTGTAATCTCATGTTATGCTAGGAATATATCATGACACTCTCACATTAATATTGTTCTAGTTTGCTTGATTTCCAATTCCACCTTCTCCCTCTAAGCAGCAGTTGAGTTTGATAGCTATTTCAGTTCCCTAATTCATGCTGCATGATGCTTTCTTAACCACTCTAGTTGCTTTCCTAAGGTAATTGTTCATATTAACCTTGGCAGATTCTGGTGAGAATGTCCACCAGAGTTGCTTCACATATTGCCCCATGAACAGATGTGCTGCACACCTGCATTGTCAGTTGCAGCTTGTACATGTTTGAAGCACACTGGATCTACCCTAAGACACAAATAGCAGCCTTCTCTCACTTACGAGTAGGAAGCTCTGGAGGTGCAGGGTCAGGAGTGAATTTGGCTGTGTGTGCCCACAGTCTTTCCTGCAGTGGGGAATCCTGCACGGTGGTTGCTGCAAGTTGTAGGGAGGGGTTTGAGTTCAGCTGAATGCACGTAACAATTCACCCGTATGAGAAACTTGAGAGGAAGGGACTGGCACACACAGCCTTGCTCCCCACTCCACAGAAAGCGGTTTGACAACACCTAAAAAGTGCTTTACATGCATGTGCGTCAAATCTTTTAGTTGAGTAAACAGTTTAGGGCCATTATAATCTGCAAAGTGGTCCTTAGAGGCGTCTGGCAGTGCTCTTAACAGACTTGTTTTGGGTTAATTGCAGTAAGTCCATAAAGAAGACCTGAGAGGAGCCTTCTTCATTATTTGGAGTTCGCAGGATCATTGCTTGTGAATACCATCTGCTGAGCTGCACAGGTTCTATCATTGTTCTTACACATGTGTGTTTTCCCCTCTTCCTCTTGCTCCTCAGACGAGTATAGGATCAAACCTGTGGAAGAAGTCAAATACATGAAAAATGGAGGAGAAGAAGACCAGAAAATAGCTGCCAGAAACCAGGAAAACTTGGTAAGGGTTGAACATTATTACTTATTAAAAGGGTTTGACACAGGCTCTAGGTCTGTAATGAAATATAAAGTATGTAGAACACTTAGTGTACTGAAGGGGAGCGCTTTCTTGAAAATGCCATAACTATTTATAGCTCAGAGGAAAGCTGCAAAATGCTACCTTCCTCTGCTTGTCTTTATGAATTATCTTGCCCTTAATATGGTGAAGTGTGTGCTCCAGTAGAATGGGCATTTGTATTCAGCCGCTTTGCAAGTGGTAATACTGTTTGGCTTGTGATGAATGTGTTTGTGTTCAAAGGAGCTGTTACCAACACAGGAATTTACTGCCTTTTGAGAAGGAAACTATGGTACCTACTTTTAAGTAGATGTCTGTCATTATTTACTCTCTGCATTCCCACCCTGAATTTTAAAGAGTGTCAACTCAGACACTTAAAAGATATATAATGTGCTTACAACCAGAGAACTTGCAAGGACCAGTGTTTAGTAATTTGCTGCAGATAAGGGTTAATTTCTTGTTTCCAGCTTTGCATTATGTGTTATCCACTTGTTTTATCCTCAATGGCATACGCTACAGTTCTCTAGAAGTAGAGAAGGAGTGTATAATTCAGCTTCCTGAGAACCACTGCATTCACATTTATGCGTTTATTTATTTTAACATCACTAGTCCTTATAGCCGCTAAGAGATGTGTGTAACATTTTCTGAAATCTCGGAAGCCAGAGAGGTGGTGGAAACAGATTTCCCATAGTTGGGAGTGGAAATTCAAGTGCCCACTGTAGTTTCTTGCCCCTTCCTCAGTGGCTCAGTGAAAAACAGAATAAATTACGCAGTATTAGGGAAGACATGCCAGTTTGCATGATTTATACAAGCCACAGAGTTCATGTTTCTTTGGTGCAGAATTTGGGTTGCCTGGGCACAGAACTTTAAAAAAAGGCACAAAATGCAAACACCCTTAAATATATATTCAGCATGGTTTCCTTCTGTTTTTCCATGGTGATGTTTCTTGGGACATAGCTTTGCTATAAATTTATACTGGTTTTATGCTAGTCTGTGTTTGCAACCCCCAAAGAACCCTGGGAATTATAGTTTAGTGAGTATGCTAGGAATTCTTGGTTAGAGTCCCCAAAAATAATTGCAGTTGTCCATGATCCTCTGGTTTTAACTGTTAAACCAGTTGAAGACTGTAGACATCTTATACATTTGAAACACATTCTTCTCCCCCCTCCCGCCCAAGGAATCCTGGGAACTCTAGATAGCCCATCACAGAACTACAGTTCCCAAGATTCTTGGGGTGTATGAGTGTGCTTTTAACTATATGGTGTGTATGTAGCTGTACTCTGTTGTGTGCATTTGTTCCAGTGGCTCAGAAAGGATCTTTAAAAGAATTTCTAGTTGAATATTAATACCCTGTCTTCACTAGAGGAGGAAGTAGGATTAGTCTATAGAGGTAAGCGTAAAAATGATACAATCTGGAAAACCCAAGCCAGAATATTATAGTGCCCCAAATCTGGAACAGCCCCCCCTGTGCGGGGTGTTAAGCCTTGTCCTACTGTTGCTCACTTTTAGACAGACAGAAAAAATGATTTCATTTCATCTGCTTTTTTGTAGGAAATTGATTTTAAGAAAGCCTTTCCTACTGCTCCTAAATGATGGCTGTTGAGGGTTTGGGTGGTTGTTGCTTCATTGTTCTGTTAACATGTATAAGCCACTTTGATTTGATTTTAGTAAGGCAGGGCAAAACTTCCAGTGATCAATGTCTTGATCAACAAACATGCAGGTATGAGATTGGTGTAAATAAAATAATACTCCAGTTTTAATATTCACTTCTGAAAGACCTCATTGTTTCGGCTTGACATCCATGTATTTAGTTCACAAATATGCCACCATAACACCCTAATTAACATTCAGAATGCTGGTGGCTTAATTGGAGTATTAATGGCACTAATGTGTAAAATGTTATCTCTGAGACAGGTAAGATGAGGTGGATGTATAGTCATGTCAGTTGGCATTTGTCTTTCCCACGAAAGTCACATTGGTGGATGGTGTGCTGTTTGTATGACCATATGGATTCTAAGACCCCAAAACTGTGTATATAGTCCAGGGTTTTGTTTTTTCCAGTATTTGTGCTTCGTTCAGGTTAGGGGTTATGGATTACATGTGCATTTGATTTAGTGTCTCACGCGCACACCAGCACAAACTGTTAGAGGAGGGTGTGTCTCAATTCTCACTCTGAACCAGGTGTTGGGTCACACTCTAGATCAGGGGTGTCAAACTCAAATTCATCGGGGGCCGCATCAGCAGTTTGGTCACCCTTAAAGGGCTGGTTGTATCTGTAGGACTATGTGTCCACTCTTTATTATCATAAATTATTGTCACTGCATTCAATTATTACTGTTTTTTGTAATAACGTAAGTAATAACTAGCACTGAAAGCAGAAACATAGTCAGAATAATGGCAAGTAGATATTCAAATGTACAATTATTGCACAATTTATTGAAAAATGATTTTATTAAAAAAAGCTTGCGAAGAAGAGGCGCCACAATCCGTTTCGCGCAAGGCAGGAATCGGATCCAGTTTCTCCCTTTCCTCCCCCCCCCTTCTTTTTTAAAAAAAGAAGTGCTCCACGAAAGCTTGCATTTCTTTGAAATAAAAACAAGCGTGTCGGAGGAGCAGTGTATAAATAACAACAATAAAAGAAACGAAACCCCGAAAGCTTGGCCTCCAAAACAGGCGCGAAGATGAGGCCGCATCATGTCAATTGGGGGGGGGGAGGGGGAGAGAAGAAGGGGGAAAAAAACCAGGAAGAAGCGGCCGCGTCGGCAGAGTCTCCCGCGACATGAGCTGCCCGCCCACCGCTCCTCCCGGTCGCGTCTCGGGGCTTCCTTCCTCTCGCCCGCCGAGAGCAGGCCCAGGCTGGGGCAGACCCCTCGGCGCCACCAGGCAGACCTCACGCCGCCCCAAAATGGCTGCTTCCCCCTCAGCCGCCGCCGCCGCATCCCGCCACGGAGAAGGCCCCCATGCCCCTCACGGGTTGCCGCCGCCTTTCTCCCCACCCACAGGTGACCCTCTCTCCCCCACCGGCGCCGCCATTTTACTCACCGACCGAGCTCACCGCCTCCTCCTCCGCCAGGCCTTCAACGCCAGGCCCCGCCACCTGCTCCGCCCCCCTCTTCCCAGCGCCGCTCTCGCTCCCCCCCACACCCCCGCCGCCGGCCTCTTGAAGGCCGCGCCTCTCGCGAGAGCTCCGCCAAGCCGCCCTCAGCCAATCGCCTCCGAAAGGTCGCACGGATCATAGAGATGAGGAAGAAAGGGGGTCGGCACTCGGGGGAAAGAGGAAGGGACGGTCTATAGAGAAGGGGAGTCCTAGAACGGCCTAAAAATCGCTACCGGCTGAAGCTGTGAGAATAAAAGTGAGAATAAAAGGTGAAGGCTGGTGGCCGGCGGCGGCTACACGGGCCACATGACGAGGTCTGGCGGGCCGGATTAGGCCCCCGGGCCTTGTGTTTGACACCCGTGCTCTAGATGTTGGTTCATTTCAGCTCCCATCATCTCTTGCATTGGTCATGTTGGCTTTGGCTGTTGAGATTTGTAGTCCAATAATTTATGGAGGGTCACAGGTTTCCCCAACCCTACTCTAAACAGTTAGGATCACAAAAGTGTACACTTATTAGTGAGATGTCAGCTTGGTTCAGGCATTTGGTTTCTAAGGTCTTTGCTTTAAGTGGTTAATGTTGTTTCCTGCGATTTTTTGATTCTCCCTAGCGTCTCAGGACTGCTGAGGGGAAAGAGCTCTCTCATGGGCAGTAATGTGTGCAGGACTGAACTTGGCACTTCAAGGTGGATTGATGGTGTCAAGAAGGATGTTCTCCTGGCCCCCTCTTGGGTGTTGCTTTTGCTTGCCATAGGGAATGGTGCAATGGAGCAATAACCCAAAGAAGCTTGTATTTTTAGCAATTTAATCCCCTTTTTCTGATAAGCTATCAGTGAATGGGAAACATCTAGAAGAGAAATTTTCTAGTGAAGGGAAAGTAGGAGCAAGGAGGGCAAGGGAGTGAAGAGTGACTAGAGCTCCTAATTCTCCCAAATTTAAGCATCTTTGTTTAAAAGAATAAAATGTGTGATGGGCATCTGTTTATGAGTTGAGGCGTCTGTTGCTTTTGACATTCCCTGATGTCCATATGCCTATATTTCTCATAGTTTGGTTTTTCCCCCCTGTGATGTTTGATTGTCACAAACTGACAGTGTTACTAATTATACTTTTCCGTTCAGTAGCAGAAGGAATCGCTCAGGGCTCAGTACTGGGGTTGGGGGTAACAGAGAGGTTTCCTTTACACCAGCTGCTGTAGCTCTTGCTAGACAACATCCTAGCGCCCTTTTTGAGCTGCATGCATCCAGGACTGGGCAGAATGGTAGATGGATGTCCTGTGCAGCTGCCTAGCCTACAGCTAAGTGCTTGTGCATGGAACTCCGGCTCTGTTAAGGCACGATGGGATCAGAGCTAGCCAGTTCTTCACATGGCTACACATGGGCAATGCTGGAATTTCTAGTGCTGGGCCAAACCTTCACAAAGCATGTTCTTGACCATTCATTTGAGGGGATTTGGGGACAAAGTGAACTGGAAAGGGCAGGCAGTAGGTACAGTTTATCAGGGAAAAGCTTTGTTTTGAAGGATCTGATGGGGAAGGGCTACATTTACCTTGGAAGCTTAATGAGGTGCCCAAGGTATGGGTTGGTGTGTGTGTGTGTGTGGGGGGGGGTCCTTCTTCAACTTCAAAGCCTTTTGGAAAGCTCTGCCATAGAGCTCTTTACAGCTGGCCTGCAGCTGGGCAGCTCTTCTCCTTCCTGGGGTGACTATGCAACCACACCATGTCGCTTTTCCTTTTGTGTACCAAGTGAGGTTGTATGGTGATGGTTGTGGCTGAGGGCAGTCAGGCAATAGGAAGGTGAAGCCATTAACAGTGAAAAGGGCCGATTTGTGGTGCTCTGATGTCCAGTGTCTGTGGGTAAAGGCTGTTGGCCTGAGGCACCAATTTTGTGGTGTTTTCAAGGGAGGGAAGGGTTATGAGCCATGAAGATGAGACAACTGCGTGCCTTTCTGGAGAGACTCCCCTGACTTCTTTGGATAAGTGAAAATGAGGGGGAGGGAAGACAAAAAGAATTGAGTTCAGGGACATGGCCTTGCATGTAGGAAGGACAGGCCTCTGAGAGGCACGACGGTCTTGATGTCTGATTTGTAATTTTCATTACAATGTTGTTCCCTTTCAGTCCATTGGGATTTTCAACTTGATAATGTTGTGCTGCTTTGCAGCTGTACCACTTCCTATTTTGTTTACTTTGGGTAAAACTTAGGGTGGTTTCCAGTTTGTGCTTGGCCCAACACTGGGCCCTTCTGTTCTTGCTATAGTTCTTGTTTCTGAGATGGTAAAATGTGACATTTCTTACCTGATCAGGTGAAGCCCCACTTACCTTTCTTGCTTGTGAAGCTGTAGAGTCTTGTGCTTTGGTCATTCTTGATGGTCAGATCTGTGCGTTCTCTCGGTTGTGCTGTATTTGCCTCTCAGCGTTGCTTTTCCTGAAAATTAATCTGGGCCCCTCAAAGTCAAATATGCTTGATTCTCCCCCTGCCAGCTTAGCATGTTCTCCAAGTGGGATGGGGGCTTGCCTTGCCTGGTGGTTGGGCTACAACAGGGACTCCTTCTCAAGCACTCTTTCCCATGCCCTGTTTGAAAAGCAGAGACAATTACTGCAGCGTGTTGCAGTGATGCAGTGTCACTTTCCATCTGCAACCACAGGAGTTGAGCTTAGCTCCCACCAGCTGCAACTGCCTCATCACCAGCAGAAAAGGGCACGGACACAAAATGTTCAGCTGGTGCAATTTTGCTAAACATTTGTGCGCTAGCCCTCCTTTCCTAAGGAGGATGCAACCTAACTGTAGTACTTCCGTCCAATACTATTTTTAGCGCATAAGATGCCACAGGGTTCCTTTGGCCTGGCTCGCACTGCATAATTTCTCTGTAAGATTGTTTAAGTGGGTACAGGACAGTGTGAAGTGGACTGTACTCAAAGGGAGCCAAGAGTCTCCTCCATGATTGCAGTTGTGCTCTCTCCTCCTCGCTCTGTGGTCCATCTGCTGAACTATAAAGCACTGAACTATTGGAATACTCCAAAGTGCAACTGCCAGAGAGGAGAACAGAAGAGGAGAAAGTTTGAAGGCGTTTCTTCTCTGGCTTGTCAGAATGTGGCATATTGGAGTCAAGGGCACACTCTTGTAACCTCTTTCTCTTACATCAGGTCATCTGGCAGGCTTTTGAAAACCTAAAGTGAGGAAACCTCTTATTCTTCACTCTGTGGTCATTTGTCCCTCCCACCACAGAATTAGCCCCAAAATGATTAGCATTAGCCACTTTAGTTTGTTGATCTCTTACTGCAACAAGGTACGTGTCTTACCTGGAACTTTTTCAAAGTTAGGAAAGACACTGAAGTGAAATCGCGATGGCCTGTCCCCAGTGGTCCCATTCCCTGCTCTGTTCAGAAAGGACTTCAAGGCATCTTCAGGATGATGTGAGGGGTATTCATACTTCAGGTGGGATGGATGAACATGAACAAATGTTTTGTTACCCTCTAAATAACAAATCTATTTGTTAACCCCTTTAATTTGATCCGAGCAATGTATGTGGTTCCCTCACTGCAAGAAGCGAAGTTATAGGGAACCAGGCAGAGAGCCTTCTCGGTGGTGGCGCCCGCCCTCCCATCAGATGTCAAGGAAATAAACAACTATCTGACTTTTAGAAGACATCTGAAGGCAGCCCTGTTTAGCCCTGTTTTAATGTGATGTTTTATTCTGTTTTTAATATTTTGTTGGAAGCCGCCAAGAGTGGCTGGGGAAACCCAGCCAGATGGCCAGGGTATAAATAAATTGTTGTTGTTGTTGTTGTTGTTGTTGTTGTTGTTGTTGTTAGGTCAAGTATCTCATCAGTTCTGATTAAAAACCTTATGTAATGTCAATTAATATTTAAATAGTTATTTCAAAACCCCATAGAAAATAGAGTGCTGGTGTAGAATTCCCAAAAGAAAATTGCAGCATTTCCATAATGGTTGGTCATTATTGTTTCACTCTTCCTAGGAAACAGTGGTGAGGTTATGGCTGTGATGTCACTGGACTGTGAGACTGTGGTCAGTGGACAGTAAGAGAAAGTGCCGCAGGAGGGATTGTGTGTGGTTTTTGCAGTCATTGCTTTTCATCCTTCCCTTCGTCTAAGGAACTCAAGGTGCATGGCCCTCCCCATTTTATCCTGACAGCACCCATGTGTGTTAAGGTTAGCCTGAGATATGGTGACTGGCTCAGGGCCACCCAGGAAGCCTTATGGCTTAGTGGGGATCTCCTCACTCTTAGTCCGACCCTCTTAACTGTTAATACCATGTGACCGTGTTGATGGCCACAATTGGGTCCAACAGATGGATTTCATAGTAGGAATTCTTCGTGAGAATTTTTTTGGTAAAATATTTGGTAATTGTATTTTATTTTTTTTAAAAAACACATTAGGGAATTTGCTATTTTTATTCTAGTCTTGCAAACACATCCACATAAGTTATTAGCTCACATTGGCACACATCTAGTCCACCTGTCTACACAAACCATTATAGGTCATTTATAGCTCATCAGCATCCTGAAAAATAAAAATTATCCATTTTACTAAACTGTCCCTACTTTGTTCATCTGGAAGCAGCTCTTACTTACCTAAGGGAGTGTACAGTTACTAGCCTGTTTTATTCTGAATTGCATATTTCAGAGACAGAGACAATACTATGATCCTGGATGCATTATATATAATTTTTTGTGCATTTGATATTCATTATAGGGTCTAATGTGATTTTAAAAAAAATACTGCTATACAATAAAGATGGATTTTGCCTTGGGGGTTGTTATCCCAGGATAATATTGTTGCATGTCACCCTAATCTACGAGTGCTGCAAGATTCTAAGTCTCCTTTTGGAAATGAGGCACAGCGGAGACTGTGGTGTCTTTAGGTTATACGGTTTATTAGCACACACATACAACCTGAGCCTATGATGGAGGGGTTCACCTCATTAACACCCCCAAAGGGCCTTGTTTCTTCCATAGCTGCAGCCTTGGATTCAAGCAGAAATCAAACATTGTGGTCTCCCTCTCTGGCTTTCTTGCCTCTAGGTCACATTACACACATTTTTCTTCTGGGTCACATTACACACACTTTCAACTTGAGGGAGGCGGCCCACCCATTTGCCTTCTCACACAGAGCACCCCCTCCTTTTCTTTCTTAATGGCTCATCACCCTTACTTTGTTCTCTTAATGGCTCATCGCTCAGGCAATTGCCTCAACATGGCAGCCAGCCTGTCTTATATTTTAATATTATAGAATCATAGGTGCCTGGCACCCACAAACTCATAACTATGTACTGTATTGTGTAAACTGGCACTGATCCCCCCCTCTTCCTCAAGCAATGTATTTTGCTTCTTTCCCCCTCCCCACTTTGGTAGAAGTGTTGGCAGAAGCCAGGAATGGGGGAAGAAAGATTATATGGAGAATAAAATACTGTGTTTATAACTAGAGTTGATTTTTTTCCAGGATGCTGACAGATACCTTTTGATATACTATGGATCAAAAAGTTCATTGAATTACCAAATTTCTTTTTGTGTTACTTGTTGCTGAAAGGCACATATTTTCTATGCAAAGTGTAGCCTCTTGGACTCGACAGTATTTTTTTGTCGCAACTTGTTGATTGAATTGGCCTCTTTTTCCCTTCTGAGTTGTAGAAGTTGTTTGCCTCAATGCATTTACATGAATCAGGGGTTCCCCAAGTGAAATGTGAAGAAAGGCTCTTTAACGATTGGTCATGTCCAGAGCTGGCGTTATGTAAACGGTTCTTTGTCTTTGAATTTCATGCTGATATAAGCAAGCTATATTTCCAAGTGTTATAAACATATTTTACCACCTCCATATATCACAGCACCTTTCCCAAACAGGCCTAGTAATGGAAAAAGTCTCTCTGTGCTGCGAAATTGCGGGTGGCGATACCTAACAGAGAACCATTTGTGCTGCAAAGCAATAGTAGGAATTCAGCAGGGTGGATTTTGTATAGATTCCTTATACAAGCAGGTTTATTTCAAGGTAAATATTTTAACATGTTCACCTTGTTTGAAGCAAAATCAATGAAGAGTAATTTCTATTCCTTTACACTTGCAAAGCAAACATTAACCCTGTCCAGCTAGCTGATGAGATTTCTAATGTTTAATCAGGACTTGCAAATCAGATTGATATTAGAGAAGATAATGGGCTTTTATTACCCTGGCAGAACCAATTTCTTTGTGCCCTCTTGGATCCTCAAATTTAGTCACAGATGAGAATGTTCAGTGGTGATAAAAGACTTTTAACATAATCACTCCTTTTCAGATGTTCCCTAAATGGGAGAGAAGGGGATGAATAAGACACTCTTTCTCTCATTCTCTCTCTCTTCTTTCTCATTCTCTCTCTCTCTCTCTCTCTCTGTGTGTGTGTGTGTGTGTGTGTGAGAGAGAGAGAGAGAGAGAGAGAGAGAGAGAGAGAGAGATGGTGCAAGGGCCATTGCTCAGTGAAAGAGCCTTGCATGCAAAAGATCCCAGGTTCAGTCTCTGGCATCTCCAGGTTGGGCTGGCAGAGACCCCTGTCTGAAACCCTGCAGAGCTGCTGCTAGTCTTTGAATGTAATACTAAGCTAGATGGACCTGTGGTCTGACTCGCTATAAAGCAGCTTCCTATGCCCACATGCTGAGGACTGATTAGTTTCTGGCTTCCTCATCCTCTGTATCAGTGTTAGAAATTAGCCAGGCGTGTTTTGCTACTGGCGCAGGTCCAGTTGTGACCACGTGGAGATCTGTGGATGCCAGGTTGGCAACTGACATCTCCATCTGGCTGTCCCGCCCAACAGCTTTCTTAAGCAGGTAATCAGAAGAACTTATTTATTGCATCTGTATCCCACCTTTTCCTCCGAGGAGTACATGATTCATCCCTATAACAACCCTGGTGTAAGTTAAGAGGCTGTGACTGGCCCAAGGTCACCCAGTGAGCTTCATGATGGAGTGGGGATTTGAACTCTGGTCTCCCAGATCCTAGTTTGACACTTCAACCACTACACCACACTGGCTTCCTGGTGCACGTCTGCCATGAGTAGGTAAATAAATATGGCGTAAGCAAAATGTCACCTAGAGGAGGATCTGAAATATTTTCCTTGAAGCCTGAATTTGTCGTATTCTGACTTCCGGCGGCGACGCCATCGCCGGGTGGTCGAAGGCTGCTTCGGGTCCGAAGCGCCTTGTCCATCCCGGGGGTTAGGAGCCGCGCTACCGCAGCGCGCGGCTCCGGTTGGGGTGCGGGAAGAGCGTCCCGCACCCTGGGCTCCCCGGCTGCGCCCGCGGAGGCTCTGAACCCTTCCCTTGCCCCCCCTGTAAAGGGGGAGTGGGGGTGAAGGGCAAACGGAGCCGGGCTTCGGGGACATGCCCCAACCGGGATGCAAATGCGGCGACAGAGCCCGCGGTGAGCGTCCAAGTTCTACCTGTGAAGAATGGAGCTAAAAGAACCCGGTGGTCGTGAGTAAAGAATTTGATTAGAAATCGTGCTTTTGGAACGATCCGGGGGGAAGGAGAATGGCAGCCTGCCCTCCCTCCCTTCGAGCTCAAGAATCTAACCAGTTTGACCGATTGCTGCTACAGAACTGGTTACAATGTATTTAAAATTGACACAGGAGACTGGCAAACTTTTCTTTTGGGAAGTTAACTAGAGGAAAATATCTCCTTTTAAAGTTGCGGTATTTGCGCTCCAGTTCAGGAAAATGGCGACGAACAAAGAGGGGAGTAGAAATATGATACCCACTTCCTCCTCCTCTGCCAGTATGCTGGGTTTCGTCCTTGAACTGGCACTGAACTCTGGACTAACGGACGAACAGAGACTCACTGCTTTGAAGGTGGAACTGCTTTATAGAAAAGTCAAAGTCTTGTGTGGGGGTCTGAAATGGAACCAATTGCCCACAGAGGAGGCTTACAAAACTTTTGATACTTTGGAAGAAAGCCTTGCCAAAGAGTTGAGAGGATGGATGCAAAGATGGAGTGAAATGAATGAGCTACTTCGGAGAAGAAATTCGCTTTTTGGGGGTGGCAGCCCCAAGGCGACGTTAAGATTTCGTATATCCAGTCCCCGAGGTGTGAGCTCGGGGGCCAGGGACAGAGAATTAAGGTATTTACAAGAAGAAAAGGAATGTTACAAAGAACCGAAGAAGCTGAGAGATGATGAGATGGACACCTCTGAACTCGCGGCAAGGAGAGGTTTGGACTGTGCCTGGATCTGTGGACGCTTGGAGAGGGAAGAGATATGGAAGTTCAGTGCTGATGCCATTAGGAGAAGAATAATGGACAGAGGGGGTGTGGGGTGAAGCATTAAGTAAAACTTTATGCAGCCTGATATGGTAAATTGAAATTGGAGGGTGAATACTGTCAACAACTTTTTGTTATATTTCTTATTTGAACATGAAAGGAGATATTTCAAGTTTTTATGTTACTAGCAGCAACCTTAAGGATAGAAGAGATAGATTAGATGTGAATGATTTGAGAAGATTTATGAGGTGGAGTATAAGCAAAGTGAATTTAAGTGGATTAAGTTTATGGATTTAGAAGATTAAATGGTGAGGTATTATTATGATGATGCATTTTTAGCAACTGTTGAAGATATAATTGAATGTAATTATACAATTGTAGTTAATGTTTTTTTTTGTAGGAGAAATGGTTATAAAATAGACTAAGGATACAAACTCGAAGGTGAAAAGGCAGGGGAAGTCAAAAGTCAAGATATGGAATTAGAAATTTTTTTTTTTTCTAGAAAGATGCAATAAGAAAGCTTGACATTGTTTGTATTTGTTTTATTTGTTCTGCATTTGTTTATTGTAGGTGTGGGTGTGGGTATATGTTTGTTATAGAAAAATGCCAATAAATTCTTATAAAAAAAAAAAAGAATTTGTCGTATTCTGGATTGTTTTATTTGATGTTTTAATGTGTTGTAAACTGCTTTGTGATTTCCCCCCTTAAAATATAAAGTGGTACAGAATTGAAATGAATAATAATGATAATGATAAACCTCATCCGGGCGGGGGGAGGGGGGAATGGTGCCTAGACATTCCATCGTGGTGCCCACGAGTGTAGGTTTAAAGTGCAGTTTGGTGATTAGCATATATATCTGAGTTTCTAACACTGCCCTGCATCATCTTTCAATGCAGACATGCCTTAAGCCATATTTTAAGAGGTCATGGCTGGACTGCTGGTTCCTGCATTTCCTTCCCCAACCGCTTTTTTTCTCCGGAGAAAATTCCCTTCCTTAACCACGATAAAGCATGGCGTCAGAGCCAATATTTATTCCCTTTATTTATAGCACTTTGCTCTGCAGCTAAGCTGAAAAAGCTCCCAGAGGAGCTTGCATATGATTAGTAAAAACAAGGCAGTTTCTGCCCCAGATGCGGACGGCCTAAAAGGTATGGTGATCTGAAAGGGGAAAGGGATGGAAAGGAAAGGTGGGACCTCCTCAGCCTCCAGGGTGGATTTGATTTAAATCAAACTCACGATTTAAATCACGATTTAAATCACTAGTCAGTAAGGCTTGATTTAAATCAGTTTTCTACATAAAGACTAATTCTTGCTGGTATAACTTTAATATGCAAGTAGATGAAGATTTTTAGAATAACAACTTTTCATATTAGTTTTTTATCCCCAGTTTAATAGGTTAATCATTCATATTTGGACAACTTTTCTGTTGTACTTAGGAAGGAGAAAAATAATCATTACCATAATAATAACAATTTAAATAGATTTATTAGATCCATTCCACTCCAAACAATCAGAAAAATATTGTTTCTATTCTATTCTATTCACTGAACTTCTTGAAACTTAACACTGAAGGGGTTGATTCTGTATTCATAGGTTTGTAGAACAATAGGATTAAGGTCTTTTTCTCAACTCTGTTCATGTTATAACATTTTTGCTGTGAAGAAGAGGCATGTGATCTCTGCTGAGTCAAATTCAGTTTTGAGAACTGCAAAAGTAAACCAAGCATCTGTGATAATATCTTGTAGGCAGAGAAACTGCCCAATAATCATGCAAAAACCTCTGGAAGAGCATAAATGACATTGTGAATGGATTAATGGAATTCATTTACCAAAAAAATTAAACATATGCAGCCTTATTCTACATAATTAAAAAACTAATCTTTATTTCATGATTGAATAACCTTTGGATGGTAATATCTTTTCACCAAAAAGCATTTTATTTTAAAAAATCCAATTTAAATCAAAAAATCCGATTTCTTTGATTATTATTTTTTAAATCATTGATTTTTATCCACCCTATCAGCCTCTCAGTAGATAATATCTTCAGTGTGGCCCCATTGCATGCAGGCTCACCCCCTCCTTGGAAGCATCAGGGGAGCAGTGAAGACGATTTAGAGAATATGATACAGGAACTCAGAATTAGGCTGGATGCGTGCATATGGGTGGTTGGCTGAATCCTGGGAATAAACCCTTGTTAACAAGACTTGTGGTTGGGGTGCCTGGGAAACCTTTTGTATCTGTCATAGATTTCATCAAAATGTATTCCTGAAGTAAATGTAAAGGCTAGTGAAATTCCAGCTTGGGAGTTCAGGGCTACGATACTGAAGTGTAAACATTATGAAGAGGAGAATAATACATTGATCTTGCATCTTTTCACAGTCTAGTGACTGTTCATATGGTTCTTTATACTTCCTTGCAGCAGGAAAAAATATTTAATAACATCTGTTTTCTGTGGCATTAAAGAAAGCCATCCGCAATTGAGAACTTCATAATGATGGTGATAAAAATGTAGAAAAAATGTGTTAATTCATTAACAGAATCCTTAGGGTTAGGGTGACTTGCTGTCTTTGTTCCATACTACAGATTTTCTTCTAGTACTGGAAAAACTGGCATCTTAAATGGTGCTAATGCAGCCTTATGTTGCAGGGTGATTATCAGTTCCCTGTACAGGGCAGGAACACACATGCAGACAGGCAACTCTGTTAGGAAATGTTTGGAATAGTGCTAGAGATGAAGTAATAATTTGATATATGTAGGCAGAAGCATTCCTCCAGGCTTGGTTGCCTTGATGTTTCCCAATACAGAATGCTTATTAGTAAATCACACACCTGCCTCCCCGGATGCTAAGATCTCCAGATTAAGCCTGGCTCTGGGTGCTGCCACAGTCAGGCAAGACAAGTGGGGACAAGGAGCAAGGATCTCTGGATTGTGGCACCTTTGGGGGGGGGGGGAAATCCTTGCCTACAGAAGGTTTTTTTTTTTTGGCAAAAACTTTAGTGCAGACTTTCTTTTTTAAAAAATAGAATGGAATTTCTATTGTCTGGTGGCTGCTGATAATTCTGGAGTTTGCATCTATTGCTGTTAGGCTTTTTTATTGTCCATTGTTTCAAACATGATTTATTGCACCTATGTTTTATTGTGTTAAGCCACCCTGAGATGCTATATTTGGGCCAGCTGATAAGTTTTGGTATGTAGTGGGTGGCGGAGGAACTAAACTTAGTGAGCTGGAATATGGCAGAGGCTGAGACTGAGCTGCAAATTGGGTGGTTTAGATTTCTGCCCGAGGTAACTTTAGGCAGAGCTCCCTCCTCAATCTCAGCCCCCACCCATCTGCAAAACGAAGATACGACCAGCCTACCTTGCGTCAACCACTGTCAGGATTGCAACAAGTTCATGAGTGTACGTATCTGTATAGAGCAGAACACATAGGATCATAGAGGTCATCTAGTCCAACCTCCTGCAGTGCAATGCCCCCCAACCCATTTGAAACCATATGGGGCCCTGCTTAACTTTCAGCTAGCAGTTTTATTGGGATTTTGTTGGAACTAGCTTTTAGGTGGGTTTAGAACAAATATACTAACTTTGGCCATGTTTGATCATGTCTTCTTGCCTAACCCATCTACTTAATCCATATCTGGATAGGCATGGTAGAAGTCATTAGTGTTATTGACAGAATCTGTACATCAGCTTTGTGTCACTTTTCCCTTACTGCCTCCCCAAACAGAAAAAGGTGCTGGAACTCACCATGAATGCCTCCCTTGTTTTCTTACAATGGCAATGGCGCCCACCTGAGAGGTGCCAGAGCTGAGTTCCGGTGAGTTTTGGCTGGAAAAAAAGCCCTGCTCCTAAAATATAATTAATGAAAGGTGTCCATTCTAACATAATGATGTTGCATGTTGTCTTTCTTTAGCGGCGCATTAAAGGAAGAAGATGTGATATGCACATTGCACGGTATTGCGGTTTTTGGTTCCAACCGTATCATGTTTGCTCTGGATTATTTTCTTAAGTGGTCTGGTTAAAATCTTATGTACTCTTACTCTTATGTAGCTGTGAGCTCTTTTGTGAAGGCCAGGCAATTAAAAGGGATGTGTGTGTGTCAACGATGATGCCAATGTATGGACCATCAGTTCTTTTGGTTTGCCATCTACACACACAAACACAGGGGGTATACTTCCCCCCCCCCACATTAGAGAAATGCTTAAAAATAAACAGCAAATATTGATTTGAGGCAAGTCGGCTCTATCATACTATATGATGATGTTGCAGCCATAAACTTGCAGATAATCAGTTGGGTGAATCCAAAATAAAGTTGATGAGCCGTATGAAAGCAGAGTGCTATTTGGGTGGCAAGCTGACAATGAGGTGGGAGAAATCGTTGCATCATTATTATTTTTTAATGTATATTTCAAATTCTCTGCCATTAAATGGAATGCAAAGCAGCCTGCAGAATGTACCAGACAGCACAACAAACAAATCCATAAAATACATCTCAGTAAAAACAACGGCAAATACACAATAAAACAGCTGTGAACCATCCATTGGTTTATTAAAGCAAATAAGCTGTTTAAAATTGAACCAAGCCTTCAGGAAAGGTTTTATGAAAACAGTTTTTTTTTAAAATTAAAACAGTCCGTGGAAGGGGCTGCTGTGACACCAATTTGTGTGGGTGCCAATCTGCCCCACATTTTTGTGGTCCTCACTTTTGTAAAATAGGCCTTTATTTTCCCTGCTGATGTAAAGTTCTGGAGATAGAAGAGTCACATGACCGTTGCATGCCCCCTATTAAATTGGCAAATATCAAATATTGAAATCAAATGTCACAGGGTGTCTAGTATCAGATATTGAATGAACAGCTGGCGATTGAACAGACATCACAATTCATTATTTTTGGGAACAGATTTCCACCCCCTTCTATTGTTACCGGTATGCCTTCCCTCTCATACAGTAGCTATATGTGTTTTTTATTATTTTCATCTGCCCTTTTTTCTAGATTAGTAAACAGCTTCTTATTTTCTTGGAATCATAAGTCTTGAGGCATAACACTTTCCCTCTTCAAAAAGATTTATTGCTTTATTGAAGTTTGATGGGCTTTTTGGCAAGCCTTTGTGTAGCTAAGGATTAGATGATAATCATTTGTTTTTGTAATAACAAAAAATAATGTTTGTTTATTTTTTAAAAATGCCAAATCCTTCTTACCTGGAACTGTGAAATAAAGCATGGTTTTTCTTTTCCTCTTTTGTTCTAAAGTTAAACAAGGAAATCAAAAGTCTACCAACATTCCCTAAGCAGCTTAACATTCCTCACTTGAGATCAGCAGTGCAAGAGAAGGATTTTGGTAGCAATTCCTGCCCTGCCTCTGAGACTGGCAGATATTCCTGTGTTGGATACAACTTTGTGCCTCTAGAACCAAAAAATTCAATGCATCACACACACACCCCTCTGTCTCTTCCCCATTCCCCCCAAAATGTGTAGGTGATCTCTGTATAGGAATTCATAAAGCCCTTGGAAATTTAGAACTTGTAAATGTCATTGTTGGTTCAGTGAAACTTATATGAGATAGGCACAATTTTATCCCTATTTTGAACACTTCTAAGGGAAACATCTGTGTAACTTGAGGCTTGGTTCCACCATTTATTGGTCTACTTTCTCCACATTGCATTGGCCTAGCTACCAATAATGCATTGTGTGGCTAAACATGGCAGCCAACATCCTGGCAGCTGCCTTGTAGTCCGGGCAAACTACAGAAAAAAACGCTGGAACCTGGGCAAAATTGCAACATAAACGTTATTAATGGCATTTTTATGAGAATTGGGTGTAGAATAACATATTAAAAATTAGACAAAATTAAATGACAGGAACACTATGAAATTGTGATTTCAAAATGGCCGACCTGCTGTATCAATTGTATTGTATTTCGATTAGTTTTCTAAACTTAATTGTGTGTATCCTATGTTTTTTAATTGTTGTTACCAAACGTCAGGGAAAATAATACAAAGTTGTCATTGTTCTAGTTATTAGGCTACATAATTTCTGTATTTAAATGTTTGCTAAAAACAACGAAGTGAAAGTAATGGTACATTGAAACAAGGTCACAATAAGGCGCTTGAACCAGAACTTTTACAAATAACGAAAGCAGACACCAGTCATCCATATCATCTTCTATATCAGAACAATGTTCAATCAACAACACATTTTCACAACCAATGGTCTGGCACTGACCACAAGCTGTTGAACATGGAAAACTATTTTTTTTTGCATGTGCAACGGAATGTACAACAACCAGTGGTGCAGTTACAGTGGATAACTTTCAAAAGACTTTCAGGTGCAGGGGCCATGTCTGACATCACAGGGTGAAGCTGGTTGTCCTCCTTTATCATCCTTTATCATCCAACCCCAGTCATTAGGTCGTAAACCCTCTTTGTGGCATGACCATTCCATTATCTGGTAATATGATCGAAAACTATGGAATTTTGTTGCAGATGTAGTTGGTGGTAGACGTTCTGGTGCAATGAAAGAGTTTGCTGATGTTACTTTGTCCACTAGTACGCAATGTCATAATGTTCCAAGGGTATCATCAACTTTTCCACCAAAAAGTATAACCATCGCCTTCTGACCAGCATCTTCTATATTGATATGTAACTGATCTTTGGTGGGAAAGCTGGAACTTGTATCCTGACATAGGCTGGTTAGGTGGATCCTGACCTCAATTTTTAGTCTTCAAAGTGAGTCTTAATCCTAGCCTTATATAAGTTTCCAAATCAGTGTACGAGGAAAAACAAAACAGGGTTAAAGCATCTTATCAAAGTCATAACACCTAAGAAGCAAAACAACATTTAAGAGCAATAAGTGCAATAAAAAGTTGAATAAACAGTGAGTAGTAAACCCTGTATAGAAGTTCTCAGCCAATTAAAATTAAAATCACGTGTTCATAAAAAAGCTAAGGCAAACAGGTTTTGACCTAGCTCCTGTAAGTGAAGGGCTTCCTCCATTCTGGACTGAGCAGATTTTAGCTCATCAGCCTTGTTCGCTTCCCACAGAAGGCGATCAGAGGAAACTGTTGCCTCGTAGGCAGGGGCTAAAGGGCAACACCAGAGAAGACACTTAGAAGCATAAAATTTTAGAGTTGGAAGGGACCCTCGTCCAACCCCCTGCAGTGCCGAGATCTCCGCTAACTGGTGGTGGTGACTTGAGCACAAGTTGCTTGTGAGCCTGTTTAGTCAGTTTCCCCACTGACTTGCAATGAATTATGAGACTGCAATTAGCAAAAAAGAGCAAACGGGTTCTTCCCACCATCACAGCAAGTCTTAGCCCTCTAGCCTTCCAATTTCCAACATTTTTCAATCTCCCAGTTCTATTCTTCAGTGGTGATAAAAGGAAAATATAACCTGTGTTGTTCCATAGAAAAATTGTCTATAATCCCTATTAAAAACAGCTTGTCCCAAGACCTCTGCCTGTATTTAAATGCTTACAAGGCAGCACAAAGCATCCGCTGTGTCATTATCCCATCACAAACCATGATATTATGCCAAAATCCATGTGTATGTATTAGGGCAGGTGTCTCCATAAATTATAAATACAGTCATGCAGTCCTAAATAGTTGTGCTCCTTTTGTGTACCCTGGCATTATGTGGCATGAGAGGATCTCATCCACCCCACCCCACCCCACCTCTAGCCTTTCAAATACATAGAAATATTTGGAATTACAGAAATGTTTTTTTGTGCCTGGCCTTTAATTGCATCTAGAATGAGTGGCTGCAGTTTCCAACAACAGTAGCAAAAAATTGTGAAAGATTTTGATTGGATTTCTTCCTCGCAGCCTAAATGTACCGCTTTCCTCTGAATCGTTAATTATGGTTTATAAGAAATATATAATACATCTTGCTCCTGAATTCTTGTCAGGACAGCTAAAATGCATCTAAGCAATTCACAGCTATCATTTTTGCAGGTGGGAAGCTGAGGCAAAGTGAAAGTGGTACTGTATGTCCAAACTCACCCAGTGAATTTCTGGATGAACTAACATTTGAACAAGAGAGTCACTTTGACTCTTGATATGCACAGAAGTGCTCTTTGGACCCCTGGACGGTAAAGTCCAGTCAAAGGCCACTATGGGCTTGTGGCGCTCATCTCACTTTCAGGCTGAGGGAGCTGGCGTTTGTCCACAAACAGCTTTTCAGGTCATGTGACCAGCATGACTAAACCGCTTCTGGCGCAACAAAACACCATGACGGAAACCAGAGCGCATGGAAACACTGTTTACCTTTTACCTCTGATAATACTGATGCATGTCATGCCAGTCCCTGAGCAGTGCAAGATTCCAGGGGTTCCAGGCACTTACCCATGGTTTGTGTTTCCTTTTGGAAATGAGGCACAGTGGAGACTGCGATGTCTTTACGATATATGGTTTATTTACACATATATACAACCTGAGGGCTTCACAGCACTCACATGCCCAAAGGGTCTTGTTTCTCCCGTAGACGCAGCTTTGGATTTGAACAGAAATCAACCATTGCTCTGACTCTCTCCAGCTTTACCTCTAGGTCACTCCACTGCCATACTCTGCTCCTAACCAACCTGGAGCTGGGGGAAGGCCCCGCCCATTTGTCATCTCACGCAGAGCCCTTTCCTTTGTTGTCTTAATGGCCTGTCACCTAGGCTATCACCTCATCAGGAAGCTAGCCAGGCTTATAGGTTAACACTTGCTGGATCCAGAGGTTAGAAGGGTCTTGCACACTGCCACCTCCCCCCCCCATAACACATGTGTCCAAACAAGTCATTTTTTGCGTGTTTTTTGCATAGTTTTTGCATAGTTGTATATTTCTAAGCACTGTCTTAACATGTTAATTAACCAGAAAGTAGAATGAGGATACAATTTCTTCCCCCACCCCAACATGACTCTTCCATCCACCCAACATTTGGGGTGCTTGGAGGATGATTGTTACAATCTCTAGATCAGAGCAGGCATCATGGTCAATCTGATTTTCTCCATCCTAGCCATACTTGGAAGATCAAGAGCACCCTGCAGGCATCCGTGCACCTTCTCACATGCAAACCCCCTGCTTCCTTTCATTTTCAAAGCTGACCACATCTGCACTGATATTTTCAGTAACGATCATTGTCCCTAAACCACAGTTTTCAGCTGCCATTAGCAGCAGATTTGCAAAGTGTGGTTTGGAGCTTGCTGGTACCCTGGTTAGCAGTACCAGTGTGGACATAATGCTAAATATGGTTTACTCCGTAAAGGAAAGGGGAGGGGAGGGGAACCCAGATCGCCCAGGTCCAGCATTCTCTCCACTCCTCCCTCCGCATGTGCAATCTGGACTCCAAACTGCTTTATGCCATAAAAAAAGTTTCAATTCAGTTTTTTTAGAGTTCTTCTTGCTTCAGCAATGTGGAAGGCATTTCCCCTTTCCCATAGCCTTGGCTGTTAACAGTGCTTCATGGTATGCGACAAGTTCAGGCAGTTACTTTCCACAGAGGAATAGTTTCTCCCTGGAAGACAGGAACATGAACAGGCAAGAGCCGGATGATCCAAACGGTGGGCCTTTGCTGGTCTTGAGTGTGCCTGATTTAATCTGGTTCTCTACACCTGACACAAATCCCAGTACTTAAGGATGTGCTCCTCTTGGAAGGGAAAACTGCTCAGGGAAGCGAGTGGGAGAATTGGATCCACAAGAGACTTGGAGTTTCTGATATTTAATTATAAGCCGCAGGGAATCTTTTTGTAAGGTACTTTCTGTTTTCTGCTTTAGTTCCAGCTGCCATGGACTTTCATTTGTCAGTCTGCAGCAAAATGTTAATTTTGTTGTGTGTGTTTGCATTTGGAGTCTGTCTTGCAAAAAAAATAAGCATTATGTTGTCGGAATACGTTTCACGGATCCGCCATGGATTCACATTTATTTGGTTATTTTATGAGTTTTTCAAGGTCTACTTTTGGTATGATTGCGCGCAAAAGCGAAAGTGAAAGCATGAATGAATAGTGTGGTTCACTTATGAGATTAATCCGCCTTTATTTTATAGTTCCGGTCATGTTCAAAGTTGTTAATGAGCGTTAAACTTGCTTCCCGCCTTTTTGGAGGGCAGCAACAGTGATTTTATTGGTTAAGGCATTGATGATGATGTCACGTTTGTTCCCTAATAAAAGGCAGAGGCACCCCGCTTAGGCACGTTCTTTTTGGTTAGTCGCACGTTCTTTTACTTTAAGTTCAGGGTTTAGTTTAAGGGTATTGGGAGCGGGCTGGACGGGTTGGATGGGTTTTTCTTTAGTTAGAGTTAGATCGCGGAAGATTATTCGGTTTTAGTTTTAGATAGGTTCTTTTAGGTTAGCCTAGGGTTAGGCCCGCGGAAGATATTTCGGTTTTAGTTTATTTAGTTAGCCTCGCGGAAGATTGGGCGCGCAGGGTCTTTAAGCTTAGGAGAACTTAGCTTAGGGGACGAGCCTACGCGGGTTCTGCCGAAGCCACTAAAGATACAACCGGTGTCTGTCTTCCTTTGGGGTTAAAGGGGGGAGTAAAGTAAAATTTTTAATTTCTTTAAACTGGTCCGTCTATTCAGAGTCAGGGTATATATTTTATTTCACGAGGCAACTTTTCATTAAAGAAGGCAATTAGGAACTCACACACCATCAGATTCTTCAATTGGCTTACTCATCATCCTTCAGACTGTGAGGCTTGGCCGGCGACCGTGCTCAAAAGCACGCGGAACGCTGGCCGCTTTCCCCGCAACTGGTACCTCGTGCATAACCAGTCCAAGGCCGTGCACGAGGAGCTCCAGCACCCAAACCCCGACATTATGTGGTAAAAGATTAAAGGAGGGGGGTTCCAATGAAGATTACTGAGACAGGTGTGCACCTACTCACCCCCCCCCTTGAAAAACACTCCTTCCCCTTCAAGGTTCCTGGTGCCTATCCCACTTTGCAAAATCTTGGCCTTGATATGCAAAAAAATAAAAAATATCTTTCTTCAATATCACCAGGCATGACCACAACAAGAACTTGGGCATGCTGATGAGGATGGTTACTTTTGACCTTGGAATCTGTCAAATCTCCTGTGCACTAAGATAGAAAATAGTTTGTGCACATTCCAGATCTTGACCTTCAATCTAGTATAAAGAAAATATAAACACCATTTGGCGCTGTTTTAGGCCAATAACGTTTTTATGCCCATAGTCATTCCCTCAGTTCTCTCCTCCCCCCACACCTTGCACTCTAATGAGTGGGAGAAGGCCGTTACGAATTGCCGGTCTCTGCAGCCACAGCAGGTGCTGCGATTCTCCAGCGGTTTGACTTCACTCCCAGAAATGCACTCCATTATCTCTCAAGACAGATGGGTGCCAGCACATTTCTTTTTAGGTTGTAGGCCTGAGGCAGGGGTTTTCTTAGTAAGAATGATTTGTAAAGGGTAGGTATAAACAGCGTGGCTAAATAAATGAATGCAATGCAGGTGGAAAAGAAGCCAGATTATCTTTACACCAAGTTATATTCTGTAACTGCAGTGGCATCTCCTTTGGATAATGGGTAGACAGAATAGAATTTAGATAAATTGAGTTAAAAGCTTTAATCTAAAATAGAATTGTTCTTGAATGGCCGGTCTGGTGCTTAACAAAAAATTGATTGATTATCTTGCATCCATTTAGCTGGTAGCAGAGAGATGTGAGAGATCAAAACCCTCATAAGGAAAGAGCTATTAAAACCGTTGCCTCCTGCATATTGAAAAATCCCTATGAAGAAAACACTTTAGAACTGTGAGCACATTGTTCAGGCAGTTACCAATTGCAAGAAAGCACACCCCATTATCTGCTTCAGATCTCCCCACAATCACTTTTGCCATTTTGTCACTGTCATTGTTTTTACACATTTGATGTTTATGCCCTTGGGCAATTAAGGACCCAAGCCTCCCAGAGCATGATGGGATGCATGCTGATGCATAAAATACTGCCAGCTTCTTCTGACTCCTTGCCGCCCCTTTTGCGGCTGTTTATGAGTTTCCTGAGCAAAAAATGTCTTGGCAGCTTTGCTTTGCTTTTATATTCTGCTTGGCTATTCAAAGAGATATTTCCAAAACTGTGTGGTGCATTTTCTGATTCATGCCGTTTCTGCCTTCTCCCTGGGCACTTTCTGAGTTGAAAGTCATATTCAGCCAGGTTATATGAGGAGATTGATCAGGATCCAAGCAGCCAAAACAGGAGGGTTCATATTGCAAAATGGAGTCAGTAAACATGCTGGCAGCCTGAGTGATAATTTCTTGTGTGCTGATCAAAGATGGAAATGGGTCTACTATGCATTAAGTCCTACTATAACTCGATTAGCCCATTAAAAAAAATGATTCTAACATCAGTGTCTGAAGACTGAATTTCCTTCAGGCATGTATGTTAGGGGAAGAAATCAGAGTTCTTTAAATTGGCCTTTCTTCAACAACTTTATGACTAATTTTCTGTGGTGAATCAATATTTCTGAGCATGCTGTTTGCCAGGGTTTAGTGTACCATCATTGAACTGTACATCTCGGGCATGGGTAGGCAAACTAAGGCCCAGGGGCCATATCCGGCCCAATCGCCTCAATCTGGCCTGCGGACGGTCCAGGAATCAGCATGTTTTTACATGAGTAGAATGTGTGCTTTTATTTAAAATGCACCTCTGGGTTATTTGTGGGGCATAGGAATTCGTTCATTTTTATTTTCCAAAATATAGTCCGGCCCCCTACAAGGTCTGAGGGACAGTGGACCGGCCCCCTGCTGAAAAAGCTTGCTGACCCCTGATCTAGGGCAAGTTTTCCGATGTGTGCCCATGTCCATATGGGCAGCAGCAAGTAAGAGGTAGCACAAGGTCCTTGTGGGCAAATTCCCAGAATCAAAATTGTGTAATACTGTACTGAGAGGTGAGCCAATAACAACTGCCATTTTTTAAAAGAGATGAACAACATCACACTCATCCCCACTGCCCCTGGCAAGTCACTTTTGCCCTGTATGGGGCCAGAAGGGAAAGTATAAGGTATTTTAAATGGGTATTTTTCATGTTTGGTAATTTGTTGTAGGAGGGCAACATCCAAGTCTGTCTTGGAGGTTTTGTTCAAACAGGTTACTACATTTTTGTGTGAGGCTGAATTTTGTTTTACGAGGCATTCAGAAGTGATCTAAGTATTATTTGCCAGTTTGGCCTGGAAGACGGGGTGTGGGGTGGAGAGAAGAGATCAAATCTAGCATGAAAGGCAAACACACTAATTATTTTCAAATGTGCAAAGAATTAAAAGTCGGAGTGATTCATTAGAAATGAGATGTTAAGTTTTGAGTTCATCAGCTTCCTCTTAAGGGTTTTGCAGAAATAACATTTACTCCAAGAATCAGTCTAGCATTTATAGACCTGCAGGTTATGTAGTCTTCAATCTTTGCCCATCCAAATATATATATAATTTGCTAGATAAATCATTTGAGTGTGTTGACATTCATAGACCATATATAGTCTAGTATATTGATGTGATTTAGGGAACGTGATGAATGTTTGCTCAGATTTCCCTTTCTACTTTTTCTGGTCCTCAACTTAAAACATTTGCGCTAATGAATCCATCATGCACCCATAGCACCTAATAGAAACTGCATTTCTGCATCAGAGCAAGGTTCATCTAGTTTTCCAATAGCAGCTAAGCAGATACCTCTTAAAAGAAGCTCACAGTCTTTGGTTTCCTGTGTGAGTGGGGTGGGTGAGTGTTTTTGATCACGCTAGCCATATTGATTTGTATGCTGTCGGTAGATTTTTGTCATTGTCTTTTTGGGCGGTGTGTGTGATGAAGGGGAGCCATACCGGGGTGAAGGCGTCTTCTACTATTTGTCCCTGTGTCACTTTCAGCTTGCTGGTTAATTTTTTCTTGTAGGGCTGTTTCCCATACTACTTGGTACCATTGGTCCCTGCTTACTCCTGACAGGTCTCTCCCCATCCTGCTCACCTCTTTCCCCCTTTTCTTCCTAATGTCTCAACAAACGAAACTGATTTGTAAAAATATTACATGGAAAAAATACGAGAGAGACATTGCACATATCTTTGTAAATCAAGAATTTTTTTAATAAAAAATACTTTAAAAAGAAGAAGCTCACAGTCAAGACACCTTGGTAGTAGCAGCTCCCCTGCTGACTTGCATTCTCCTCTAGTCATCAGAGAGACTCTGTTTCTGAATATGGGGGTTCCATTTAGCTATCATGCTTAACAGTTTGGGTTAAATCTATTCCCCATGAATTTGTAAAATCTATTTTTTTAAAGAAAGAAAAAGGAACTTCTTGTTGCATCTTATTGTGAATTCTGCTTACTGTTCACTTAAACATTCTGTCACAGAGTGGTTAGATGCAAAGAAATGGTGGGAGGAATGAGCTGGGGAACAACCAAGGGAAGAAGGCTCAGAGCCCCCGGGAGTAGTGATGGGATGACAATGAATGGTCACAGGGAGAAGAGGGAGAAGACAGGGAAGAGGAGGTGTTGGAAGCTGAAGGGGCAACAGCTTAGTGAGTTTGGAGAGTCTGTGGCAGAAAGAAGTCCAGAATCAGAGGCAGAAGCTGCAGCAGGAGAGGCGGATGAGGGAGGCCAAGAGGCGGAGATGAGTCTGACTGGTGAAGAGTTATGGGTGTCCCCCTTCCTGCTGCGACAGGCTCCACTCTCTGTCTGTCTCCCAGAGCCAGAGGAGGCATGAAAAGGACAGAGGAGAGATTGGCTGTGCAGAGATGCAGTCTCTGATTGCTTGGGGGAAACCATGGAGAGGAGGGGACTTAGGCAGCTGTGAAGAGGTGAGGATACAGTCTCAGTAGCCGTCTCTACCAGGGATGTTAGGCCTGACACTCCAACACGTCTGTGCAGATCGTGTTTTTGCTAATATAGAGTTAACTCCAATTTGCAGGGGGTGGTGTGGCTTCAGTGGCTTGCTCCTCCTGCTGCAGCGGGGAAGCAGCGGGGAACAATCCCTGGCCAGTGGCTGCTGCTGTTGCTGCTGCTGCTGCTACTACATAAAGGGAAGATGGGGGAAGCAGCTTCCCTCTTTGCAGCTGCAGGGAATGCCCAGGGCAGTGACTCCATATGCGGAGGGTAGGCTCCTGTAGGTGGGAAGCTCTCAAATACAGTAAAAGAGAAATAGGTGCTACCCATTTTAATTGGGGTTGGGGAGGTAGTTCAAAGAGCCGTAGGGAGTGGGGCTCAGATGTGAACTGCTTCATTTTCTCCAAATACGTGAGAGCTGGGAAGAGGAGGGCGCCTTTGTATACTTGGCCATTATCTGACCAGCACAGCTGGTGCCTGGTAAAACCAAAGAAAGCAAGATTTGGAATGGATAGCATGAAATGTGAATATGCATATGATTGGAGTTCATATATTCGTAGGTGTGCTATAACACCTATTACTAGAGAGCTAAGGCTTTTGAGAGTTAGTGGTCCAACTGCTGCAGAAGTCCCAGTTCTCCCTGTTTTGCAAAGACTCTCTCCCTCTCACCACCCCATGCCATTATCTCTATTTTGTCTTTTAAAGATGCTGAGGGTGCAAATACATTATTGTATTTTAATATTTTGTTGGAAGCCGCCCAGAGTGGCTGGGGAAACCCAGCCAGATGGGCGGGGTATAAATAATAAATCTTATTATTATTATTATTATTATTAACAATAATAAAATGATTATTAGGGCAGCTGAGTGGAATAGTTTGTGGGCAGAAAAGCCTTTAAGATCTGTGCCAACCTGTGAAAGAGAAAATTCTTTTAAGTTTATTTATAGATTGCATTTAACACCTTTATGATATCGTTACATAGACAAACCAATGTGCTGCAGAGGATGCAGGGCAGCAGTTGGTGCAACGTTCCACATGTGCTGGTCAAAAGAACTTGTGCAGCCATTCTGGGAAAGAGCATTTATGGAAATAAGCAGTATTACATATCAGCATGTACAATGTAATCCAAATTCGTTAACAATATTTAAAGAAGATCGGAGGGGAGGCAGGCGGGAGTTCAACAGGATAAGCTGTGGGGAGCCATGCGCTTTCTCTTTTACATCTTCCTTTTCCACTTCACAAAATGAGCCACAGCAACGCGTGGCCGGGTCAGCTATACATAATAAAAAATAAGAACAAAACAACCTTCAAAAAAATGCCCGCTAAGTACAAGTGATACTCAAAATCCATTGTACAGTGGTGTCCCGCTAGACGAAAATAATTCGTTCTGCGAAAATTTTCGTCTAGCGGGTTTTTCGTCTAGCGAAGCGGCAATGACAGCCGCGCTTGCGCTAGACGGAAAAAAAAAGACGAAAATTTTTTGTCTTGCGAGGCAGCCCCATAGACTTTTTCGTCTAGCGGGGCACCACTGTAATATTAAACATTCTTCTGTTGTTTGTTTGTTTGTTTGTTTGTTTGAAGTACGAAGTACCATATTTTCCGGCGTATGAGACGACTGGGCGTATAAGACCCCCAACTTTTCCAGTTAAAATATAGAGTTTGAGATATACTCGACCGCAGATTCTCCACCCGGCGTATAAGACGACACCCGACTTTTGAGAAGATCTTCCTGAATTAAAAAGTAGTCTTATACGCCAGAATACACAGTACATTGTTTGGAAAGTTTTTCAGTGCCTCAACTGCAGAAGCCTGTGCAGATCAGGCTGTTGCTCATTAGGTGGATGCAGTATGTGGCAGGCAGGAGAGCCTTCTGCACTGTAATGAACTTTGGTGTGACAATAAGTGTTACAAATTTACACGTGCCCCTTTCATCTGTGAAATACTTGGAGGGGTGCTAAAGAGGCAGCAGAGTTGTCTGTGAAGTGCTCGCTTGAGATTTGCAGAGGTGGCAGCTTGCCATATGAAAGCTGTAAATAACAAACAAGGTATTAAATGTAAACTGTGATTCTGAAAGTGAAGGGAAGGCTTTATGGGACAACCTGTTAGTTGGAAAATGCACAATGTTAATTTGAGGGGGCCTCGCCTGGTAGGCCAAGGGCAGGACTCTTGCCTCAGCATTTTACATATTGCCTGCTGTGAAGTCTAGGACAATTGGTTGAAGAACCTGTTTTTTCCTGTGTCTTTCTGGTGTGGCACGAAGTTTAAAGCTGCAGTCTTAGGTATGTTCAAATGTAACTCTCAGAAAAATCAACCTAGGACCTACTGCCAGGAGCAAAACCACAATATGAACACCTAACAGGAGTGTGTTGCAACTCTTCCTACAGCCGCGCCCCCATCTCCATTAGGTCAAGGAGGCTTTGGGGCAGATGCATAAAGGTAGCATTTCTCAAAGCCTCTCTTCCCCCTTTTCTGCTCACCAGGGGCGTCGCTGGGGAGGGGCGGTGGGGGCGGTACGCCCCCAGTGACAGGGTGAGCAGCGGCGGGTGGGGGTGACAAGCGGCGGCCCCTCCCGCCACTCCCACGCGCCGCCGCTCCCTCCGTCACCCCGGGAGCAGCAGCACACGGATGGGGTGCTTCTGCCGCTTTTTGTCGGGGGGGGGGCCGACCAGCGAGGGGGGTTGTCACGCTTGTCACCCCCTCCTCGCTGGTCACCACCCCCCGCCGAAAAAACCGCGGGGGGGGCGGGGAAAGCCTGGAAAGGAAGCAGAGCAGGCGCGTTTAAGCGCCGCTCTGCTTCTTTTTCCGCTTTCCGCCGCTTTTTTCGGCGGGGGGGGGGGCGACCAGCGAGGTGGGGGTCACGCTTGTCATCCCCTCCTCACTGGTCACCACCCCCCGCCGAAAAAAAGCCTCGGAAAGGGGGAAATCCCCCCTTTCTGTATACACGTGCGTCGTGACGTCATGATGACGTCACGGCGCGCGCGTCGTGCCCCTCCCCCAGGGGGTGCCTCTGCGCTGCCGCCACCCCCAGCAGCGCAGAGGCTAGCGACGCCACTGCTGCTCACATTGTGGGAGAGGAAAGTAGACTGGGCAAAGAGGCACTACCAACCCAGCTCCCAAACGGAGCGCATATGTACAGCGCACAAGTTCATGTACACAAGTTTACATTTTACAGTACTGTAGACTCGCAACTTACATGGGGGTTACGTTCTGGGGATCGTGCCTAAAGCCAAATTTGCGTATGGTCAAAACACAATGGGTTCAATGGCAAGTGGCATAAAGCTGAATCTGCACAAGTTAAATGTGCGTCAGTTGTGGGGCCTGGTGTGTATGTCCTCCTTAAGCTCATCCTTGCAATGGTTGTAGACAGTGTTGAAATAGGAAATGCGTCTTTGAGAATCCCTCTCTGCTTTGTGACCCCGGAAATAGCCCCAGTTGCCAGATTGTGCTATTCCAGAAAGTTGCCACCAACCTTTTAACAGCTCTGGACTGCCGTTCGTGCCACCCATAGCTGATGAACAATTATAACGTAAAACTTCCTGCAACTAAGAGGCTGGATTCATTACTGCTTTGGAATTCCTTGGCGAGATCACTGGGAGAAAATGTGCTAATGAAGTGTAAAGTGTTGTGGAACACAAATTGTTCAGTCCCTGCTCTGGGAAATTCCCTGTGGGACCCCGCTATCTCTTGACTCCCCCCCCCCCCAAGATAAAATGATTCTTCAAGGACACAAATGATTTGGCCTCTCATCGTCATCTGTTATTCTCCCAAAGGATCTGATAAATATTAAGTGGCTTTAAAGATTAATTTGGAAGGTGGGGTTTGAATAATGCTTTGCAATCTGCAAATAACAACAGATATTCCCATTCTTCTTCTTCTTAAAATAGGGATTTTCTGACTTCTTGACTCAGAAGTGCTTCTATTTTTGTTATGTTTTTCCTTTCAGGCATTTTGATATTTTAGGTTCATAAAAGACGCACAAGACCTCAGTCTCACAAACATACCAATCTGTTTCCTGTTTTTGAAATCCGAAAGCGGTTCTTTGTTTTGCTTGTAATGGAAACCCTGGTCTAGCACAAGTGGAAAGGGGAGTTGGGGGAATTGTTTGTTTCTCCAGTATATAGAATGCAACCATAAACCATATTTTAAAGTGCCTTTTGTGTTTTGCAGGGCTGAGATGCTCCAGGCAATAGCTGTGCAACATCTAGTAAAATGAACGGGCCAGCCTCCATTATTGCCTGAAGTGCCTCAATTACGAGGTATTGTGTTTTTTTTAATATAAAAAAGCACCTCACTCCAGTGGCAGACCATGAAATGTATTTTCTAGGAGCCCAGGGCAAAATGTGCATCAATAATGGAGCAGTGCCAGAATCTATTGACTCATATCACGGCTGTGTTTGTACAGGCGTCTACGTGGCGCTGTCCAAACTGTAAAATAATCATTACGTATCACAATTGCATTGAAAGGGTGCTTGGACTCCTTGTTGGTGTGCCATGCTTTTCCAGTGGCTTTGTCTGTGTTGATCGAAGGACATTTGAATATTTTAATTGTGGCCCTGGGTATGTGCGCATGTATCTATGCACCTGCCAATTTGGGAAACTCTGCAGTTCCGGCACTAGATTGTAGTGAATAGCATGATAACCTGAATTTATTCTCCCACCACCCAATGCCTCTAAATACCACTTTGTTGTAAGTTTACAGCATAATCGATGGTCTCCAGCTGTTTTGTGCTGCTGGTGATTGTAGGAAATGAAGGATGTTGCCCCGCATAACATGAATATGTTTCTGGCAGGCTGACAACTTAATTACTAGAACAAAATAATTGCCTGCGTAAACACTAAGAGAAGGAAGTGTGAATGGAATCTAATAAGACCAGAAATCTATATTTAGATCATCCTGTTGTCACTAGTTTTTATGTAATGTGAAAGTTGCAAAGAAAATGACTTAGGGTCTGTTAGGAGTTTGTCTGATAACATTTTTGTTTCGTTTGCGATTGAGGGGACAGAGGTTGGCAAAGGAGCAAGTGCTTTGTGTTTAGGCTCTTATCTCTGGCATTTCCAGTAAAAAGAATCTGGGGTAGCAGGTCTGGGAAAGATCTGTGCTTGAGAGTTAGGGAGAACTGCTGCCACTCAATGTAGAACAGCACTCTGCAAGATGAGCTGCTATAAGACAGAAATTTATATGTTCTTTGCATTGATCAGTGCTGGTTAATGTGAGGGGAGCTAATTTTCAGAGTCAACAAAATTCTCTGGTGTAATGTGTGAAGAGTACCATCACAACAAATATAGTAGCATAGAAATGATTGATAATACTGTTGTAGCTGCTGGAATATTTATAAGTTACACTTAAGGGGCAGGTGGGGCTTGTCAACCTGGAGAGGAGAGGAGACACTCTGATCCTAAACCTCTGCTGCCTTGGGGGATATCTCTGGGAGAAGAAAAGGCACAGTAGTCAACCCTTCACAAATCCAAAGTGGAGTCCCTAAGACAGTTGGATGGTGCCTTGTACGCCTCCTTCCAGCAACTCCTGCAGCCAAGCTGGTGCCAGTGAGAGGGGAGTCTTTTCGACTGAAAACCCAGGACCTTCACCTTCATACGCACTGTCCAGGCTTGCAGCCCAGGGAGGTCACTTTGATGCTGCTAACACAATGCTTTCTCTTCACCCCCAGAAGCATGCTCCATTGTCTCTTAGGACAGACAGGTGCCAACAGCAACAACACTTGATAGACCATCACTCTTCTGGCGAGACAGGTGCAGTCACAATAGGTCTAATACTATAGCTGCCATCCGAGATTATCTGTATGGTTTGTTGTTGGATTCCAGCTTCCATCATCTGCATCCAGCATAGCCAGGGGTCAGGAATTATGGGCATTGCAGAGTCACACAAAGGCTGGGACATGAGAAAGGGCTCTGTAGGAAATAGCTGTGCTTTCTTGGGAGTGAGAGCCTTGAATGCCATCCTAGGATTCCTTTGCAAGTCAAGGAATCCCTGCAGTTAACACAAAACCTGTCCATGCATAATGCCAAATGTTAGAGTCTTACTCGCAGGTCTCTCACTGCATGCATTTGGAAGACATAGCAGTTGGCAACTTTCCCAGATGCCTTCAAGCAGCAGATAACCCTCATGTAGGACCACTGAATGTGGTGATCTATAGAGAAGTTTCCTGCATAAAATACCGGTACCTTCCATGTGGGAAATCAGTGATGGGAGCAAGGTTTGGTTCCTATAGCAAAGATACTTAGGTCTGGGCTGGCCCATTATGTGTGAGCTGATAGCAAAGAAAGAACGGAAGACAGCGTCTCATGGCCTGAAATCCTCCAAAGTAACTCTAGGGAGAGAATTATTTTAAATGGAGTTCCTAAGCTTCTTTGAAATTGGTTTGTAGTGAAAACAGTGACAGGCACTTAATGATTGTGATGCTACTGATTGCCACCCTACTAATGGCACCTGGTTGCACAGTCACTGCTGCCTGTTAATACCCTGAAATTCCTGCAGAGTAAAGCCTACCCTAGTGCAGTGAAAAGATAATTAACCCATGGAGCAAATATAATCACTTTGGCTTTGATGTCGGATTGAGCCTATACACTAATAATCTTCAAATAACTGAGGTGCATGTGTGGTAAAGTGATCAGAAATGATCGTAGGAACTATTTACCGGTATTTCATCAAACAGGCAAATGGAATGTCCAAATACTAAGCTCAGAATTCTATCTTCTCTGGAACAGCATGTATCAGAACTTCACTAAGTCTCTTTAAGCTGCACTGTAACATGTTTAAAGCGAAAAATCATCCGTGTGGGAGGTGGTGGTAGTTGCTATGAAGGATCTTGAGTCATCCACTGGAGCTGATTGGCAGTGCATTCGGGGCAAGTGAAAGAAAGTACTTCGCACAATGCATAATGAGCTATGGAATTCACTGCCAAGATAGGGTGATGGTTTCAAAATCCACTGAAGAATTAAACAAATTCAAGACGTATCAGTTAGCCTGTGGTGGGATGAAGCAAAAAATAAGCACTTCTACTTCTTTTCATGAATATTTTCAGCAGTGTCAAAAGGCACCGGCAGTTTTTCAAGAATTGTTTTGAAAATGCTTTGCCGTCACTCCCAAATGACTTCATTTACCCATCATGATATATGAAAGACAACTAAATCCGGTTGGCTGCGTGGTGTTGTGTCGTCAGCTCATTCACTATGTGATCACTGTGTTGGGATCACCATGGCGGCAGCCATAAAGCACTGGTGTTGCTTTCGTTGCTTTGTGCTCAACAATGTCACATGGAAAATCTAATTTGTACGTGTAGCTCTGTGATACCTTCTTTTTTACTGTATGATCCCTGATCTGTCTAGAACTGCTGAATTCAGAGGGGGAAAGGACTTAAATTCAAGGGGGTAGGTTATTAGCCAATTAAGATGGCACAGAAGGAGCAGCAGAGAGGAAAAACGATGACAGACAGATTTTTATTTTTATTTTTAAAAAGGTGAACGTGCTCATGAGGATATTTGGGGAAATATATCTACCCAGAATCTTTACTTTCAACCTGAATATTGCAATATGGGGACATTTGGTGCAGTTCTAAGGAAAGGCTATTAGAGGTAATATAGCTCCAATTGTCTGGCACTGGAAAGAAGCAGGGGACCCGTATCTTTTGTGCATTGTTTTTGATGTTTTAGTGGCACCTGGCTGGTAACTGTTGGAAGCAGAATTCTGGACTAGATGAACATTGCTCCAAATCTACAAGGAAATACTTTTCTAGAACTTTCCTCCTCCCTAAAAAGTCAGCAAAGCTGCTACTGCTGTTGTTGTTTTCATTGTTCTGAGAATAAAAGTTACACTGAGAACATATCATCTTCCGCGTACTGTGTTGCCTTTTATGGCTATGCTTGCAACCCTTACCGTGTTTACTAGGAGTTTGGTGCCATAGAATGCACTGCAACTTGTTTCTGAGTAAACCTGGTTAGGATTGGAATACTAACGGCTGCAATCACACCTAACACTAAAATATACCACTACATGTTTCAATAGCAGTGAGTCTCAGACTCAAGCACTCCTCCCACTTCATCCACTGTGGCCACAAGGAGGAGACCGGGTGTTTTCATTTCTAAATGGTGGTTAACTATCCTAGTTTGTTTCCCTAAACCAGAGATTGATAAACTCAAGCCAGCAGTACCTCATTTTTCATGTAGTTCTCTTTCAGTGTTGTACATGCAGTAAATTTCAAATCCACCTTCCAAAGTTTTTCCCAGTCACTCATTTGAATATTATGTCCCAGATCTCTCACCCACTTTATTATTATACATTTGACTTCTTCATCTCCACCCCCCCGCATTCTAGCAAAAAACTATAAATTTTCTTCAATAGTTTGGTATTGTCCTCTACAGTTTCTCTCTGCAATCTAGATATTGTATAGCTAAATCCTGTTGTTTATCTTCTTTAAAGATCTCATTTACTTGAAAATATTGTAACCAGTCCGATACCTGTTCTCTTATTTCATCAAATTTTCTTAATTTTAATTGATTTTCTTCTTCAACTAGGAGCTCTCTGTATATTGGCCAATTTGTCCTCATATTTATCTTTTTGCTAGATACTGCTTCCATAGGGGACAACCACCATGGTGTTTTTTGTTCTATTAAGTTTTTTTTTATCTCTCCCAAAGTTTATAAATTGCATAATAATTATAGGGTTCTGGAATCCTTTGTGCACTTTTACTTTTTCATACCAAAGGTACACATGCCACCCAAATCTGTTGTCATGTCCTTCAAGATCTAATAAATCAGTATTTTCCAATTTGAGCCAATCCCGAATCCAGCAAACACAAGAGGCTCATAATATAATTTGATATCCAGCAGGGAAAAGCCTCCTGTATCTTTAATATCCATAAGTAATTTGTTTTTTATTCTTGGCTTTCCCCCTTTCCAGATAAATTTTGTAATGTCTCTGCCATATTTTGAAGCCTCTCGTGTTATTTATGACTGGGATTGATTGAAACGAAAATAGCATTTTTGGCAATATGTTCACCTTAATTACTGAAATACTTCCTATAAATGATAAATTCATCCTTCCCCATATTTCCAAATTTCTTTTTATTTCCAGATTTTTTCATAATTATCTTTATATAGGTTTATATTCTTGGCTGTCAGCCATATTCCTAAATATTTCACCTTTTTGTGAATCTCGATATTTCGGTGTTTTGCTGCAATTCTTTTTTATCTTTCTCATCATATTTTTTTAATCAATTTGGTTTTGGTTTTATTTAACTTAAAACCGGCCACCTGTTCAAATACCTGTATCTTATCCAAGACTTTCGGAATAGAGTTTATTGGATCTTCTACTGTAATTACCAGATCTTCAGCATAGGCCTTCAATTTTTATGCTTTGTTTCCTACACTTATTCCTCTGATAGATTCATCCGCCTTTATGTTATTTGCCAGGACCTCTAGGACCAAAATAAATAATAAAGGAGACAGTGGACATCCTTGCCTTGTCCCTTTCTGTATTTTACAATTCTCTGTTATAACATTGTTTACAGTTAATCTTGCCTTTTGTTGAGAATACATTCCTCTATGCCTTTTCTAAATATTTCTCCAAAGTTCATCACTTCCAGGACTTTTTTCATAATTTCCCATGAAATATTATCAAACGCTTTTTCATTGTCAATAAACATCAATGCTGCATGCTTTTCATTTCTAACCTCCAAGTATTCTATCACATCTATAATGTTTCTGATATTGTCCTTCAATTGGGAGGAATCCTGCTTGGTCCGGGTATATTATTTCAACCAAAATTATTTTCATTCTGTTTGCCATTATATTGGCAAACAGTTTGTAATCATTATTCAATAATGAAATTGATCTATAATTTTTAACTGATGTAAGATCTGTCTCTTGCTTCAGAATTAAAGTAATGTAGGCTTCTTTCCATGATTCAGGTATATTTTGCAATGGGCTAGCTAACTGCATATGCATTGTTTTGTAACGTTTGGCCATTAGTCTGTCCGGTCCCAGCGATTTCCTAGATTTTGCACTATTTATTGCTTCTAAGACCTCAGAGATAATTATTGGGGCATTTAAAATCATCAATTTTTCATTTGAGATTTTTAGTAACTTACTTTCATTTCAGATAATTTTCCATTTTCCTTCTCTTTTCTGGTCCAATCCGATATAGGCCTGTAAAGTATTTTACAAATTCTTATCTCTTTAGGACTATCAATTGTCCTTTCTTTCACTTTTAGTCTGGAAATAATAATTTTTGGACTATTTTTATTTATTTGCCAAGTCAATAATTTGCCTGGTTTGTTAGCATATTTTAAAAAAATTCTGCTTCATCCCCTTAATTTTCCATTCTGTTTCCTTGTTAACAATCATTGAATATTGTGTTTGTAACATTTAGTTGTCTGCTTTATTTTTTCCTTATTTGGTTTGTCTATTAATTCTTTTTCTTCTTTAATCAGAGCCTCCAGGAACTCTAAAGATACCACAAAATGTGTACCACAAAAAAGGAGGGAGGAGGAAAAAAGTTTCCTCCTCCCTCCCTTTTTGTAGTATGCATTTTGTTGTATGAAAAAGCCTCTCATCACCACCTTACTGGCGTCCCATACAATCTGGGGCTCTGTTCCTTGATTTAAATTTAATTCAAAATAATCTTTCAATATTTTCTCTGCTTTTGGGGGGTATTTTGGTTGTCTAACAAATCTTCATTTAACCTCCATTTAAAGGTGAAGGTTTTTTCTTTTTGCATTTCTAGCATTAATGGATTGTGAAACGATAATGTTCTTGGCAAAATTACTGATTTTTTCATTCTTATTTCCAATTTTTTAGAGACCCATCTCAAATCTGTTCTTGCACTACTTTCATTTACATGTGAGAGGAATGTATATTCCCTATCCAAAATAAGTTTTGATCTCCAAGCATCAATTAAATTTAAATTTTCCACCAAATTGAAAAATGTTTTTGGGGGTCTTCCTTCCTTTGTATCTGTTTTCCTAATTGTTCTGTCCATTTCTAAGGATACTACCTCATTCAAATCCCCCATTAATATCATTTTTTTGGTCTGCATATTCTAAGAGGTCTGTCTCTTTTTATAAAATTACTAGACATTAACCCCATTAAATTAACGGGCGCTAGAACATATGTGGTCAAACATTTGTAAAAACAGACTTGTTCCAGTACAAAAAAAAGTGCGTCAGGGACATGCGCAGAGCTGACTGAGCGGCTTTCGCTTATCTCGTTTTTTTCCCTAATAACGCGAGAGCCACATGACGTAGCCAGCTCCGCGCATAGCGTCCCTGTTGCCCTAGCAACATCGGGAACACGCGCAGAGCTGACCAAGCAGCTCTTGCTTGACATCGCTCGCCCGCCGCCACCTGTAACGGCCGCTGCCGCTTAGAAGTAAGTCCACGCGAGCGCGCACCCACCGCTTCAACAGTTTCGCCGGCCGCCTGAAGTCTCTGCGCTCCAAGTCCCAACGGCTGTCCATGGGGCACATGCGCAGTACCGCAATCCCACGGACGCAGGGACTGGACGCAGAGACACTTGCACTTTATTATATTTGATGCTTTCTTTTCATTAGGGGCATAGATCCCCAATTATTAACACTTTTTCACTTTCCGAGATTATCTATACTGCTCTCACTCTTCCTTGTTCGTCTTTAAATAATTGTTTGGGCTCAAGGTTTGAATTAATATACAGCAAAACTCCTCTTTTCTTCTTTTTATCCACAGTTATAAATTCCGTTCCAATCTTTTTGTTAATCAGGACTCTCATTTTTTTTTGCCATGTGTGTCTCCTGCAAACAAATTATATCTGCTTTTTGTTTTAAAATTACATGTTCAATAAATTGTCAGTCCATGGAGTAGATGTGGCCCTTGGGGTTTTCCCATCTGGCCCCTAGTCTCATTCATCTCCCTTCCTTTGCATGGCTATTAGTCTTGAAAATAGCCCCACCCTCCCCCCTGGAGCCAAGGGAAGGCTGTTTTTCTAATCTAATTGGGGCTGGGGGGAGCACTTTCAGGGGTGTCACAGCTGGGTAGGGGAGCATTAACTTTTTCCTCCCCAATTGCAAAATCTGTGAAGATCACCCCCCATCCCTGCAACTCCCTACTTCAGATAGGCTTCGAAAAAGCTAAATTGGGAAGTAAGTCTCTGAAGTTATGTTTATCAAACTTAAAAGTCAGGCCAACAAAGGTCACAGTTGTCTCTGAAGTCCAGCAGCAGTGAAAAGAGTTGAAGAAATTCAACAGATTGTCTTTTTTAAATTTAATTTAAGAATTATGCTCTTCCTCTCCCCCACCCCCAATTTGTATGTTAGAGCTATGAAGAGTGAGATTACATTGTCTTGGTTTTTAATCTGTTTTGTTTTATCACTAAGCATTTTTATTTTAACCTTGCAGAAATCTCTTCTATCACAAGACTTGAAATCTCGAAAGCCAGCAGCCCTGGGAATAGCTCTTGGTTGTGTTTTCCAAATCACTAATAACATTTTAGGCAGAGTGCAAATACCATTTGGGACCAGAAGCCGGACAGAACAAGGGTAGCCATGGGTTTTGTGGACTCCCAGTTCCATCAGCCCCAAGCACAATGGCCAGTGATGGGAGTTCTAGTCCATATGTCTGGAGAGCACCACTTTGGCTACTGCACAGAGAGCACTTGTAATTAACCTGCCCTTAATTTGTTGATACTTGAGAATAATACTTTCTGGGGGTGAGAAATCTGTACCGAGTGAGTCTGGGATTTCTGTGAATAGACATTTTAAATAAACAGTGTGACCTGTCAAGTTAAAAATGAGTGGCCCAAGTCTGAATTGGGCTCAGTTTTACTTGTGCTGTTAAATTCCTTTCCTGCTGCCTATTAATCTTGCTGAGCAACAGATGGCAAATAAATGAGAAGGCTGGCTGTTTCCCTACTAGACAACAAATTTAAGTTACTAGATAAATTTAGATGCACTTAGCTACTAATGTGTTTTCTTTCCGTCTGCCCACGGCAAGCCTCTAGATAGGAACATCAGAAACATAGGAACTGCCTTGTACTGTCTTGGTAGACACACAGGGCAAAACCATGGCTTAGCGGGAATGTGTGCACCCCAGGAGAGGAGACTGTGCCCTCTTGGCTCCTCTTCGTTCATTCTGGCCATTTGCAAGGGAGACCTGCATTAAAACATCTTCGAGCAAATCATTGACCTCTTTCGGTTTAACCCCACAGGGTTGTTGTGAAGATAAAATAAGAGAGTGCCTTGTAGGACCGGTGTAGGTGCAGTGTTTCCATTATAGAATCATGAGCATCTTGCATGTAAATTCTTGCATGTAAATTCCCCCTCCTTGCTGGGTCTAATCATGGTTAAATCTATAACCCAGGATCTGAAACAAGGAGTAAACCATGGTTTCACACCCTGTCTTAAACAGGAACCACGGTTGGCTCTTAACTGTGGCTACAGTTACTTGCTGTTACAGCCAGCGAAGGAAATTCAGGATTCAGAAAGTAGCACGCTGACTCTCAATTGTGTATCCATACAATCAAATGCAAATTTACATCAAATTTTCTATTACCATGTATAGGGCTGGGTGATATATCAATATATTGTCCAAAACTGGTTTGAAGTTCATATTGTGACAATCATTTTCATAATTTTTTATCTGGCAATATCTCACAAATCATGATGTGTGTGTGTGTGTGCGCGCACGCACGCATGCATGCATGCATGCGCAAAAATCATATTGTGGGGAGAAACATGAAGCCAGCCAGTGCATCTGCATAGCTGCATCCTTATTTTAGACATTATGATAGATCAGTATATCACAATGTTTAGCTGGTGATGTACCACAATGTGTAAAACCAGTTATAGCCCAGCCCTAACCATGTATTTTTTTTCTAGTATTTGTAAGCCAGCTTGAGAACGGTGGGAAGTTAATTTCAAATCATTGTTATAGTAAGTTTTTTTTAAAAAAAACAACAACAACATGATCAGTCTGTGACAATAGTACCCTATGCCTGCGTGTGGCTGGATGCTGATTTTGTTCCTCTGGCTTTCCCCGTTCCCCATGTAGCTTCTTCCCCCTAGTTCTGATCTCATTAGCACTCTTCCGCTCCCCTCCCTTCTCCTCCCTCCCTTCAGTCTGACAGCAGTCTCTGTTTTCCATGCAAGCAGGCAAATAATATATCTTGAAATAGCTATGACAAGGCAAGATTAAAAGTTGTCCCATGGGATCGAGAGAACTCAGCAGATGGGCTGTGCTCTTTATTCTGAGGCTCTATATTGTACTACCAAAGAATGGGTGGAAAGGTCTGGCAAGACTGATAGCTTTGAGCAAAAGCCAGGCCATGGAATATTGCTTATCTGAATCTTAGTCTCTTATTTTCAGCCTGTAATTTTGCATCCCTAGAAGGTGTCAGGCACCAGCAAGAGTCTTATAGTGATAGCTGTTGTTGCAAAATCATCCATTAGCTGCACTGAGCTTCTAAATTCACATATTCAAAAGCTCTTCTTCCTTTAAAGTGAAAAGCACTAAGCTCTTAAGTGGTCTGAACAGATGAGAGAGTGGCCTAGTTCTCATTGAGGTGGGCAAATCTGTGTTGGGACTTTAGCAAACAGGCTGCAGATAAGGGCTGGCAAAAGCTTCATGAAGAAGCACCCACATTGCCAGCTGCAGAGTTAAAATTGAGAAACGGATCTATTGTCTCAATGAGAACTGGGCCTATCTGAGGAAGGTCCCCTCTGTGTGTTGCTGAACCACAACTCTCATCCCCCCGGCCGATGGCTATGCTTGCTTGGGACTAATGGGAGTTGTAGTTCAGAAACCTATAGAGAGCCAAAGGTTCCCCACCCCTGTTATGGGGACTTAAGAGATGTCCTGCTTTGGCCTTTTTGCCACTGCTTCCATGGAACGTAGAATCATAGAATCCTAGAGTTGGAAGAGACCCCAAGGGCCATCCAGTCCAACCCCCTGCCAAGCAGGAGACACCATCAAAGCATTCCTGACAGATGGCTGTCAAGCCTCCGCTTCAAGAAGGAGACTCCACCACACTCCTTGGCAGCAAATTCCACTGCCGAACAGCTCTCACTGTCAGGAAGTTCTTCCTAATGTTTAGGTGGAATATTCTTTCTTGTAGTTTGAATCCATTGCTCCGCGTCCGCTTCTCTGGAGCAGCAGAGATGCTCCTAAGGCTGTAAAAGACGGTGAGCGGATAATAAACTGCACCGGAAATACATTGAGGTTCCCGTTTCCTAGAGAAAATCTTGAGGGTTTGATTACCTCATTTGGAGTGTTTCCACTATGGTATTTGGCTTTTCAGGGTAACCCAAAATGAGTATATGACTGTATCATAGTGAATCCTATCTTCTCTGTGTTCTAAGAAATGGCCTGTAGCACTTACAGCCATGTTTTCTCACTAGCCTGGCCACCTTGTTGCTTTTTCTCATCAACTCCGTGGCTCATCCTCCAAATTCTCTCCATAGAACTTACTCTATAGCAGGGGTAGGCAACTTAAGGCCCGTGGGCCGGATGCGCCCCAATCGCCTTCTCAGTCCGGCCTGTGGATGGTCCAGGAATCAGCATGTTTTTACAAGAGTATGACGTGTGCTTTTATGTAAAATGCATCTCTGGGTTATTTGTGGGGCATAGGAATTCGTTCATTCCCCCCCCCCAAAAAAAAATATAGCCCGGCCCACCACATGGTCTGAGGGATGGTGGACCGGCCCATGGCTGAAAAAGGTTGCTGACCCCTGCTCTATAGGCTTATTTTATGCCTAAAGTTTCTTTTCCATTGTGACATCCCAAACTTTTCATAGCTCTGAGTCCCCCCACCTCTCATGTTTTCTCTCTGCTTCCATTATCCACCCACCCACCCACCTTGTGAGTTCTAGAATATATTCCCTGTGTGTCCATATGTGATCATGTAAGGAAATGAGATTGGCATCTGTTGCAAGACTGGGGGATAGAACACTTTCAGGCCCTGTGGAGGAGAGAGAACAAGCTTAACGTAGCACATGGAACAGGGTGTTCAAACAATATTTTCGAACAGGATGTTGATCTATGAGCTGGTTTCTCATAACTCAGCATTGTAACATTTGGCCTCTCCTCCTGTATTTTTTGCACCGCTGTGTTTATATGTGTCCTCTTTTATCATTCAGTTGCAATCTGATGGCAAATAACTGTGGCTTATTTTTAACCCTAATAGATTGGTCTGTCTCTCTTCTCTCTTTCAGGAAAAAAGTGCCACCTCACATGTAAGGCTTAAGCCTAACAAAGAGCTTCCAGGATTAGTACACCAACCTAGAGCAAAGTAAGTCTTATGTTGGGGTTTTTCCCCACTGATGAATTAAAGTGAAAATTCTATTCAACTTTTTATCCAAGGGAGGTACCGGTATTTCTGTCCCCACTTTCCTTTTCCCTCCCCAGAAGAGCTCATTGCTGATCTGATTCCATCTGTCTATTTGACATGCTGAGACATTGTCTTCCTATTTTATTTCATTCTGGATTGGCTGCTTAATATTTTAAATGGTTGGCTTGTTACTTTATATCTGTGAAAGCTAACATGGTGCCCTCCAGATAGGTGTCCTTTGGACTTCAATTTCCATCAGCCTTGCTTACTGGGGTGGGTGGGAGTTGGAGCCCATCAACTTCTGGAGGGAACCACATTGACTACTCCAGCTTTGTATTGTTATCAAGGTGTTGCCATTTTAACTATTTTTTAAAAAAATAAAAATAAAAAGCAGTATACTGTATTTTGAGAGAGGAAAAAAAAACCAGCAAATCCAAGCTGGTAGCCTTTGTTTAAGCAGACTTGAAGACCTTGGATTGTGCGAACTAGCTGCTGCACCGGAGTGCTGAGCAGATGGGAAACAAAGCAGAGAATCAGCTCTCAGTTCTGGTTTGCCAATGGCTCAGGCTGTAGTTTGGATTTTGAACTGTGCTTAGTTCAGGCCACACAATATCTAAATCTGAGCTGTAGCATTGGGTCCTGAAATCTGGCTTAAAATATAGTTTCGGGCCCCAGATTCGGAATATCTTGTACAGTCATACCTTGGGTTGCGCTCGCTGCGGGATACAAACGTGCCGAACCCGGAAGTACCGGAACGAGTTACTTCCAGGTTTCGGCGCATGTGCAGAAGCGCTAAATCACGCTTTGCGCATGCACAGATGTAGCGGCGCAGGTTGCAAACGCTGCGGGTTGCAAACGCGCTTCCCGCATGGATCACGTTCGCAACCCGAGCATCCACTGTATAGAGGTTGGAACTCTGTGTTGGTACATCCATAGAGGGAAGTTGGGTGTCTCCCTAGGGGCTGCCACAGCCAGCCTCTGTACCTGGCACTAGGCGGCATGGTATCTGCACAAAGACAAGGGAATGCCCACGAGAACTTGGGTAGTCTTGCTTTTCCGCTTTCAGATATAAACACTGCCCATTAAAAACAGCTTTGTTGCTGAACTGCTGTGTCTTGTGCCTGAAGCTCTTTGCAGTGGTTTCACACTTGAACACAGAGTTCTCTTCGGGTGTCATGAGAAATCAAGTTGGGTTGCTGGAATAAGCAAACAGATATTCTGGCTTTTGGTGGGCAGAACTAGGATGGGAAGCGTGACACACCTTGAGCATCTCATCCCAGCTGTGCTTCTTTGTCTATGTACTTTCTCACTTGTGCTTTCTGCCTTTTGCTTTCTGCCAACTTGCATGGAGGAGAAGGTTCTTTGGCAGTGGGGAGAATGCCAAAAGAAATGGAGCCAAAGCACAGCCAGTGAGAAACAAGAGGGAGATATTTGTATGCTTGAAGGAAACATGAGGTTAGCAGAAGTAAATGAATACTTAAAAAAAAAACCCTAATGAAACACCCCTTCCACCACCCCCACTACCAAAAAAATCCCCGGCCAGATGAGGAGTGAGCATGTCCTATAGCTATGGCATTTTGAGTGTCAGATAGAAAATAGAAACTGGAACCAGGGGAGGGCGGATGGAATAGAGTCTCCTGGCCGAAGGGCAGGCTGGCAGGTCCAGGTGAGCCTTCCTCAACCTGGTGCCTTCTAGATGGTTTGCCTGGGGCTGATGGGTATGGATGTCCAAAGCACATGTAGGGTGCTAGGTTGGGGAATGCTAGCGCAGATACATGGCAACATTGCTGTTTTCATATTCCACCTGTTTTTAACATTCAGATTGTTGTAAAAATGAAATTCCTTACATAATGGGCTGCAGTAGCAGCGCTTGGGGGATATTCAGTATTACAAGCGAATCATTTAACTTTTTCAAACATACACCCCTTGTTAGTAATTACATGTGCCATCCCCGTAATCATTCTAAAAATGAAACCTTTGTTTTGTGAACAAACAAAACTTAACTGTGTTGGCACCTAGAGAGTTACAGAAGCAAGGCTTGAATTTCAGATGATCTACTATTGTTATTTTGGGTGGCATTGTAGAGTAAACAGGCTGCGTCTGTCATGCTCTGCATGTCAAGCAGGTCATCAGCTGCCCTGACATTTCCTTGTCACCTTTTATAAATGGCATAGCAGAACTATGTCTCTGCACATGACTTGATCCTGAGAGGGAGAAGTTGGGGTATATGTGGCTGCATGGCTGGGGTTTGCTCACCCTCACCCTCTACTCTTTGCTAAAAAGGGCTTACTTAAGCTGCGTGAGGACTAGTTGAAAGTACTGCTGAATTTTTCTGCATCACTCTGTCTTGGACAGAGGCTAACTGCAGCAAATGATGAAAGTGTGGCTGTTACCCCTGAGAGAGCTTACTGGTTCAAGGCATGAATAATCTCATTCATATACATACTAACTGTTCTCCCTCCTTGAGTAGGTAAGTGGTTGGATTTTGGGAGAGAAAGCCTAAGAATATACAACTCCAGTTACTCACATTCAACCTATGTCGTCCCCGTCCCCCTTCCCTTACTTCCTCTGTAATCTCATTGAAGCAGGGGGCTGCCTTTGGTTTACTTTGTCACAACATAAGCAGAGTATACACTGTCAAATGAGCTTGTTAACCTGATTCATTTCCAAGAGTGAATCCAAGATTTGCAGAAGCACCAAAAAAGTAGTAAGGGGGTAAAGTACCCTCCTTAAAAAAAATAAACTTATAAAGTTGCAGCATATGCCAATCCTGGTAACACAAATGTTTGCTTGTTTAATAGGATGAAAAATTTAGAGGGATGGTAATTTTATGTCTAAATGATGGTTGGGGGGGGGGCAGAGTGTGATCCCGTAAATTGACTATGTGCCATTTAATGTTTTCCTACATCCAGGATATCTTTGGGAAAAAACCCTCAACCTAAATCTTTCTGTGAATTTCATAACTGGGCCACCTCTTTTACTGAGCATGCACAAAGTGCTCCGAGCGCATCCCCTGATCACCCCTCTACCTCATGTTCTCTGGCTTTGTGAGAGCATCTGACCTTACTCTGTGTGTTCAGCTTTAATGCTCCCTTGGGGCAGGGTCTGTCGGCTTCTGTCCTGTACCACACAAATGCACTGACAGCACTTTGCCAGCAACTAATAATAGTATTTTTCCAATCCTGCACACTGCTGTGAAACATAGTCCTGCTGACCTGGGCCTCGTGGTGCTGCGAGGTTAATGGAAGTAAATTATCTGACCTTCTGCCTGGAGAGAAGTGACTTTGGGGGGTGAGGAGAGAGAGAGAGAGAGAGAGAGAGAACCTGGCCTGGGAAATGTCAATGTGTACTAGAGATTTTCAATGAGTTTAGTGTTAAAGAGTGACTGTGCTACATCTGAACTCTACAGAAAGACCTTTCAGGGGAAAGCTATAAATCACGACTGATTGATTCTATGGGCAGCCCTGCAAAACCCTCGCTTTCAGCGTTGGTGCTTGTAATGCTCACATTATTTGGGGAGAGGGCTCAATGGAATCAATGAGCTTCTGCCCCCCCCCCCAGCTCAACCAAAGTTTATCCACACCATGCCCTCAGTAGCCTTTGCAAAAATAGATAAGGAGGCCAGGCACCGTCTTTCTCCCCTGTAATCCAAGTCCTCAGTAGTGATCTGTCTTCTGAATTTGCTCCCTCTCATCCAAGGCAGAGATATATGCAGGGCTCTTTTACGTTGTACTCAGATCTGCCAGGCTGCAGCTCTCAGTGTGTGCTTTAATGACCCTTGTGCAACAGGGACAGTTGGCTAGAAGCCACGGGGAGCCTCCACTGCCAGTCATTATGCCCCTGTATGCCAGTTTTGGGGTCTCAAAATCTGGGTCCTGCATGCCAGCTTCCCATAGGTGACCCTGTGAGACTCAGATGCTAGACTAGATAGGCATTTGGTTGGATCCAGGATGCTGTTTTCCTGGTACTCATCTTTGGTGAATCACTTTTCCCCTGTTCTTGGGAGGGGTGGGGCCTTTTAAGAATTTTGTTTGTGCGAGTTTCTGGGGGGGGGGGGCATTCTCGGCTTCCCTCCAGCAGCTCTCAGAGTAAAAACCTCTGAAATTTTGTTTGTGTCCATCCAGGGCATGCCAGTAAATAAAGGCACGCGAAGGCCAAAGTGCCCCCCTGCGTGGTGCTCAGCCTGCCATTTCACATGCTGCAGCTGGCACCGTTGATTTTGAAGAATTACAGGATTGCTGTTTTTCAATGCACTTTTAACCGAAAGAACAGATACCAAGTTTGCTTTCAAAACCGTGCAGGACAGTTAACCTTAAGGTAAATAAATGCAACATAAAGCCTGCCTTCAGCAATGTGTATGAATGGATGGGGACGTCACAGGCAGCAATGCGAGAATGCAGCTGCTTTAAAGAACACAGAAGTCCTTATTTTAATCTAGAATATGTTGGTGGGTGTGAGTGACAGGGGTGGCACAGTTCAATACAAAACAGGAGAGAGTGCCATTTTACAGTGTATATTTGCATCCTGCCTGTGCCTCAGGGTGGATTTGCCTTTAATCTTCTCAGCTGGAGCAAATTGGCAGTGGGCATCTGATGCTCTCATAGGCAAGTCACTGACCCTTCTACTTCGGAGAAGTCCAAAAGCAGAAGTGGAAGCAGGAGAGTGGGATGAGGGAGGCCCAGAGGCAGAGATGAGCCAGGCTGGTGAAGAAGCAAGGGTGGCTCCCCTTCCTGCTGCGACAGGAGAGGCATGAAGTGGGAGGAGTAAAGGTAGGCACGCTGTCATAGTCTCAGATTGCTTGGGAGAGGAGAAGAGGAGACTTAGGCAGCTGTGGGAAGGAGAGGCAAGACCAGGGCTGGATTTAGGTTTGATGAGGCCCTAAGCTACTGAAGGTAATGGGGCCCTTTATATGTGATATTTTAGGTAGCAGGCAAGCAGGCAAGGCCCATTACTTACACCACAGGAGCCTACACAACACAAAACACTGTTGCTGTATGTAGGTTTTATTTTATTTGTTTTTTATCTTATATTTTGGAAATGTACATCCAGGGTTCCCCCCCCCCTTTCAACTTTTTTGGGGCCCCCAAGAGAGTGGGGCCCTAAGCTATAGCTTGTTTAGCTTATACATAAATCTGGCACTGGGCAAGACCTACCAAAGAAGATTTGCAGTGCTCACTAGGCTAGAGTGAGCAAATCCAGTTTCTTCTAATAAAGAGTAAAACTCACTTACTCCATGTGATTTATTGCTGGCTGACTTCTGACACAGGCCCACACACAGTGTCCCCTGGGGACAGGAAGCGCCAAGGTGGTAACAGGTGAAGAATTGACACAACAACATTCTGGAATTGAAAATGGTCACAACTTTATTGATTACAGATGTGAGTAGGCTTTGGCTTACGGCTCTGGATGTGTATCCTGAATCAGCCTCCTGCCTAAAGGCTGACGTTTGGACAGGATCATGCCTGGGTTACGGGCCACGCCAAGATGCAAGTCAACTAAACCAGCCCCCCAGGCCACCATTGGAAGTTCTATGGTCCTTCCACTCCCCTCTTGACTTTTGGGCAGAATTTTACACCCAGACCCCTTTATGAGGGCGCCCTGAGATATCGCACCTGCTAGAGGAAGAAGGTGATGCACCAATTCATCCTCTATCGGAAAATAGACTTAAGGATTCAACCTAATGCCTTATTCTTCACATTGGCCAACCAGATACCAATGGGAAACCCAAAAGCAGGATCCCGGTGGAACGGAAATGGCATTGGATTGGGGCCAGTGCTTTCCTCTCTACTTTGAATGTGGCAGCCTTAAGAGTGACACAGGGCCCTCCTGTGTACAGCAGATTGGGTCCATTTATTGATCTCACTGGGCCTCTCAAATATTTTGTTTTGAAAATTGATATCCTCAGTGGTGTTTAACTAAGTAGAGTAATACCCACTGAAATGAATAGACTTAACCTAGTTGTGTTCATTAATTTCAGTGGATCTACTTCAAGGAAATCTTACTTGAATCCTACCCCCTGCTTCCCCCCTCCACCAAGTTGTTCAAGGTGACTCACAGGCAGAAGTGCAAACAGCAGTCATTCAACAATTAGAGCACAAGTTATCAGACCAAAGGCAGCAGCAAAAACAAAGCACAGAGAACGGCAATTGTGTTCAATTCCTTAACCAGCAGGAGAATCAAAAATTTTATTTAAACAGGAGTGCTCTCATTTGCTGACTGAATACAAACAAAAAGGGAAATGAATCTGTTCTTTTTGTGTCTTGCAGCATGCACATCTCTGAAAGCCAACAAGAATTCTTCAGAATGCTGGATGAGAAAATTGAAAAGGTGAGCATGTTTCTGCCTGGCAGTTACGGAATGTGACCTTGACACAAGAATCTATGAGGGGGCTTAATAGAGATCTAGGGTGGTTTTTCATGTTGATGGTGTTTCCATTCTAAATAATTGCAGTTACATCCATTCAGGTTGTCATGATGACAGTCTGCAAAGATTTATTGTGAAAGTGAGAACAAACTTGTGAATACTAAACCAACCTTTTGTTGGATGGCCATTATTTTGAATGGGATGTGAAAGCTCATGCATGTTACCACCTTGTACGTGGGAACAGACGAGGGCTAAGGTGACTATTTAGCAGTGAAGCAGTTCAAGGTGGAAGAATTTACTTGGGAGGCAGGGAGCATTCTGTTCTCGTCAGAGCAGCCTTTGGTGTCCCTGCATTGGGTGCCTCTTTGTATCAGATGCAGTGACAGATGCCAGGTCAGGACAATGGCCAGTTTATTGCCAGTGGATCTGGCCCAATCACCTCCTAAATCCAGCCTGTGGACAGTCCAGGAATTGGCTGTTTTTACATGAGTAGAATGTGTCCTTTTATTAAAACTGCATCTCTGCGTTATTTGTGGTGCATAGGAATTCATTCACACCCCCCAAAAAATATTGTCCCCACACAAACAAGGTCTGAGGGACAGTGGACTGGCCCCCTGCTGAAAAAAATTGTTGACCCCTGTCCTAGTTGCTCAGGGCAGCAATCAACTCTGACCTAGAACCTTTTGTAGTAGTTAAGGGAACATAATCTGACTTGACATGGCATATTTGTGTAAGGAGGCTTCTCAGTCACTCTTGATTCTCCCTGTCCATAGTTTTAAAAAATCACATTGTGATTTTTAAAAAATGTTCTGAGCACATCCCATGTTCATCCTAGGTGAGAAGTATTGTCATTATCCCAAATAACAAAATCACTTCTGCCCTTTAGTGGAGCACAGTAATAATGTCAAATAAAAAGAAAAAAAATCCTTCCAGTAGCACCTTAGAGACCAACTAAGTTTGTTCTTGGTATGAGCTTTCATGTGCATGCACACTTCTTCAGATACACTGAAACAGAAGTCACCAGACCCTTATATATAGTGAGAGGGTGGGGAGGGGTATTACTCAGAAGGGTGGTGGGAATGGGTGATAGGCTGATAACTGTGGTAAAACATGTTGACGACTGTTAACGACTGTAATTGGTCTTACAGGAAAAAGCAAGGGGTGAGAAGATTAAAAATAGCCGTGTCGTGTATAATGAGATAAGAATCCAATGTCTCTATTCAGACCAGGTTTCTCCATGGTTTTGAGTTTGGTAATGAGTGCAATTCAGCAACTTCTCTTTCCAGTCTATTTTTGAAATTCCTTTGTAGTAAGACAGCTACCCCTCCCCACTCCCTCACTATATATATAAGGGTCTGGTGACTTCTGTTCCAGTGTATCTGAAGAAGTGTGCATGCACACGAAAGCTCATACCAAGAACAAACTTAGTTGGTCTCTAAGGTGCTACTGGAAGGAATTTTTTATTTTTTATTTTGTTTTGACTATGGTAGACCAACACGGCTACCTACCTATAATGTCAAATAAGTCATTCTGTGGTCAAAAAATGCAAGAGAGTGGTTGTAATAGGGGCTAAATTAATCATTATGAAAGAAAGAGTATTGTGTATGTTGTAACATGGGGGTCGTGATTCAGCAAGTGTTTTCAGCTCTGACATAGCAGGCAGGAGACAGCTTCTTCAGGTAACACTCTTTATTCAGACAAACAAGACTGGGGAACTGAGAAGAGGGATGCTACATTTATAGGGACAGAAAGACTGGCTAGAAAGGATACATTTTGGAGGGAACAATCTCAAGCAATCACAAATCTGCCTTTTGGTGGGAACCAATAAGAGTGAGGATCCAAATGCAGCAACTTGAATGAACCAATAGTAACTGTTCCTTTCCCCTAATGTGAATACAGACAATAGCAATACAGATATGGTAACCCTTGAATCAATACACAACAGTGTACGTACCCTTTCATCCAAGTGTTTCATCTCACTGACTGTACAGATATCGAGAATGATTCCAGCCTACTAACCAGGGACTCCTTCCAGGCCTGCCCACTCCCTTCTCCCCCCTTGGCACCAGAAGCTTCAACTTCCATTTTAGGTTAACTACAGTTTAGTGTGTCATCTCAACCCTGAATTGTGGTTGATCTTAATGATAGTTAGTGAAAACAAGCTAACATCATAAACCATGATTTGAAGTTGGCTTGATCCCATTAACCTTAGTTAAGATTGACCACAGTTTGTCTGGGTTCAGATGACACAGAGAGCTGTAGCTCATGTGAAAGAGAAGCTCCTCATGACACACCACAGGAAGAGCAGGAAGTGTGCAAACCTGGGGGAAGATTAGGCTTATTCTCATAATGCTTAACTATGGTTTAGTTAGAATTACATTTAAACCAACCCAGTGTCTGCCTACCTTGGTTTGGAAAGCCTTTTAATGCAGTGCATTAAAACTGGCTGTTTTTCTGCTTTGGTTCTTGAATAACAACCAGCATTTGAGAAAAAACTCCTAATGGATAAGTAGCTTTTGTACCATTCATTCATGAAGGACTCTACTTTTATGTTCACCTTTGATATCTAGTCACAGATTTCAGTGGGCGTTTCAGTTCATTCAGACAGCTGATATTTCAGGTGCCTGTGCTGAAAATAATCACACTAGCTAAATAAAACATCTGAGCGCACTGTTTTTCTTTCATGCATACCTCTGCAGTGGTGCAAAGTTGATTACAATACATTGAAGTATTTTGTCGCGGTAATAAAGCTCCAGGCAATGATTGGCTGAGCTATCTTACTGTCACAGAAATGTGGAGTAAGCAGTAGTGTCTCCGGCTGCCCTTGGCTGAGCTGCTCAGATACAAGGAGGACATACCTAATTCCTAGAGCTGGGATAGGAAACCTGTGGCTCCCCAGATGTTGATGGAGATGAACTCCCATCATCCCTGGCCATTGGCCTTACTTGCTGTGGCTGAATCACTGCAGAAAACTGACCAAATGAATTCCTACCCCCCCCAAAGCACACAATAACCAGATTTTTTTTGGGGGGGGGGAAGCATGCCCTTAACTTTCAACCTTGCCAACTAAAATTTGCCCTTGCAAATTAAACTTGCCCTCTACCAAACAAATAAGAAAAAGTGTGCTTTGAAACTTGTATGTGATCTGGTTATGTGGCAGAGGGGATTTTGCCCATAACTCTCCACAGCAGTATGTATGTACCTGTATGGAATGACAATATTTCCCTGACAAAATATGTGACATGTTCTTTGACAAAGTAAATATAAGCCCTCTCTGTTTCCTTATTAGAAAAGGAATCTTTTGTTCTCTCTTGGCTGCATATAACCTTTTTGGTGGTTGCGCACACATTTCTTCCCCAAAGTCAGAACTTTGCTTAGCAAGGTAAACATTTCAATTTTATCTGTCATAAGCTTGGGATAACCATTCCTATATTTAAAGCCAGTGATTGGCAGATGATAATTTGCAGGTAAGACTGGAAACACCACAAAGCACTGCAGCCAACTCAGCCAGCCGTTCCAAAAGGAAGACAGTATCAAAGATCACTCAGATATCAAGAAGAGTTAAGAGAGTCATTCATTCTCTCTGTCTCTCTCTCTTGGCAAAGGTCTTGGTTGAAATTATCAACCCCCAGTTTAGCTTCTCAGACAATCAGCCTTTCATGTGCCACCATTTGGCTATTGCCAGATGCCACTTACACTCCCATTTCCCTCTCCTCCTCCTCCTCCTCCTCTTTGTGGGACACAGGAAGTTGGACCCAATATCCTGCTACAGTTATTGGAGTCCTGGGCTTCACATGCAAGTGTAATCCTGCTAATATAGAATCCAAAATAAGCAAGAGGGCTGCACAAATAAGAAGCCAAGATAATGGAGTACGTAGATATTTAGGGAAAGTTTAATAAGCTTAAAGATTTATTTTAAATAGGACTCACCAAAGCGTAGCCAAAATCACAAGGGAAGCTTCCCAGCAGGGAATGGAGAATTTATGATGGAATCAATTAGGCCTGAGGAATGAGTCCCGGGAGTCAGTTAGAGGGGATTGGGTCAGTAGGACAAGTAATTAGCTTGACCTTAGAAATCAAGACATGAATATTATCTTCAGAAGCCATGAGTATGAGTTGCAACAAAACAGTGAGAATAAAATACTGATGATTCTTAGGAGATTCACTACAGGCGACAGTTCTCTCAAACAAATTAATTAGCCTCAGAAGCAGTGTTGCTGAATTGAGGCGGCAGCACCTGAAACTTGCTCTTTGATGTTGGACAACCAAGACCACGAGGTCAGATTTTTGCTGTCACTCAAGGTGGCAAGATTGGAGAGAGGCTTAACAAAATAGGGTGCAGCCCACAGGGAAGTTTTCCATGCAAACCCTTTTGAAATTCATTGGAGCCTAGCACTTGTTCGTTTCAACAAGGCTAACATGGGAAATCCCCAGGATGGGCTGTGTCTCACATTAAACTGTGGGCGTGCTGTGTGGATTTTCTGCCTCTGGCCCCAAAATGTCTTGGGCCACTTCTAGAAAAGAACCTTTCAGAAAATATTTAAGTTGAACAGTGGAAATGGAGCAATACCAACTTCCAGACAAATTCTAAATTCCTGACTGACAGCTAATTTTCAAGTGAATTGAAGTGGTAATGCATGGATTAAGGCTGGGTTACTGTTTTGACCCAGTGGACCAAATCCTTATTGGTTCCCACCCCTACTTGCCAAATTTGAAAGGTAGATGGGACAACCCACCTGTCAATCACCGCCAGCCATCAGATGATTGGCAAGTAGCTTGTCCCACCCACTTGTCATGGTTCCTTGCACAGTGCTTAGGAACTGCCAAGCATAGGGCTGGCAGAGCTGCTTTCTGAATTGATGGCCTGCGTAATTGAGTTCCCCACAAAACTGGATAAAGTGGTTTTTTGTAATGTATGGGGGAGGGGTGCCCTAACAACACTGAGGACATGATGGGAAAGATTTGAGGCCCATTTGGCTCCACAGTTGCTAATCTCTAATACTGTGACTACTGTATGTGATAACAGCATGATTATTGGATTGTTGAGATTTTCTGTAAAGCATGGAGTACTGGAGTTTGAAAGTTTAGCGTGGGTGATCCTGAGCATTGGGGGAAAGTGGGATCTTTACTTCACCAGTGCTTGCCCCCAAAGTCATTGCTGTGCACCTGTATGTGTACCTGCCCGCACCACAGTCACATAGTCCTAATGGGTAGGTAGGAGGGCAGAGAACTGCACAGGAGCAAATTGGGGGCAGCAGGGGGAGGAGATAATGTGAATGGAAGAAGAGCACAGCTCTCCTCTCCTTCTTGCCAAGTTGTGCTGTGCATCTCACCCCACCCGCTGTGCTGCTCTCTTGCCCAGTTTGGCGCTAAGTAAAATGGTAGGTTGTGGCAAAATTTGGTATGCCGTGCACTTGTTAAACTTTAGCTCTCTCTATTTTTTACAGTCACCAATACTTTATTTTGGCAGGTTGAAAAATGTTTCCCACAACAAAATACAGTAATTGGTTCAGACATTGAACCTGTTTCTGGTAGCTGCAAGTCATACTGACGACCAGCTGGACATGTCTGCACTCATGAGCTCTGTGAATCCGGCATTTGAATATTTTTATTTTCATGCCAATGCAAGGGAGCAGCCCTTTGATGAACAAAAGTCTGACCAGCACAGTCCCATCTCACGACTCCTTTGTGGCAGCTGCCTTGGAGCTGGTGGTTGTAAGTGTGGAGGAAAGAAAAGAGCAGTTGCCATTAGTGCTGCCCTGCTGTGGCTCAGCCCTAACAACCGCCAGGCTTTCCCAGCCTTCTGGGAGGAAGCAGAAGGCCCCGGCTTAAAGGCTGGGACCATCACCCCGGCTGCTTCTTTTTAATGTGGAGGGCTTCCTTTCAGACTTGGCTGCAGTGGAATCCAGGAGAGACAATGAAAGTGCAATGAATTTAGCTCTTTCAAAAGGGGAGCGAGACATCACTTTAAAATTGAGGATCAAAACAAGGACATACAGTATATTATAGGAGGTGTGTGTGTACGTCTAGTAGGCTGGATTGCCATTCATAATGTACTTAATAAATTGTTTTTCCTATAATCTGACACCATAAGCCATTTCATGGCAGTGCCACAGTAAACCACTTTAGTTGTGAAATCATGAATGGGGTGTGTTGTGGGGGGGGGGGTGTACAATGGAGCTTTTTTCCTGCAACATACAAGTGGTTCTATGATTCATGGTTTTTACTGCCAGGGCAGGCTCTGTTACGCTACAAAAGTTCTTGGTTAAAATGGGAGTGCTGTGGACGCATCCATTCATTTATTTGCAAAAAGTAAGCGCCATGTACATGTGTGCATGCAAACGCGCAAGCCTTTTTTGTTCCATCCTTTCTGAGAAGGCAGTTTTTGAAAAATGGGAGTTCCTGTAGCAGTGAGCCATTTCTTTAGTGCTTTGGGGTGCTATTCATGAAAAAGGCCTCTGTGCCTTGCCAGCTTTCTTAGCGACAGCTAAAGGAGAGGCTGTTTGGCACAGTTCCTTTCACCACAGCAGCAGCAGCAGCCCACCCAGCCTCTTCCTTTGCTTGCTTTGTATGCCAGCTAGAGAAGCGGGATCCCAGAGTTAAATGCAGGAGAGGCTGTTGCCTTAGATACATACTGCTCTCCCCAACCCCACACTGTGGAAGATACACTTAGTTTAGAGGAATTCTGAGATCCTACAATGCCAGCCTGTTGTTTTAAAACAAGAAAGCAGCTAATAAAAGGATATTGTGGTGGGGACACAGTGTCCCAATAAGAACATGAGACTGATTTTACATTTTAAAACTGTTGGAACTGGGAGGAGCCTGCTGTTTTTCAATTCAAATTGATCCTGGGGTCTGTGCTTCTTCTGCTGAGAAGAAAATATGCCACAATTGTGCCACAAAGTGCATGCATAGTTTCAGTCTGTGAGAGGGGATTTTTCTGAACTTGCAAAATGCAGTATTTGGAATTCGGAACAGTTAATAGGGTTGCCATACATCCAGAATTTCCCAGACATATCCAGAATACTGCAGTCGGAAGCAGTGTCTGGGTGAAAATCACTAAAATGTCCAGGAAAATCTGGATGTATGGCAACCCATGTCGGCAGTGTCGTTTTTGGCAATTTACCTTAAAAATAGGTCAACAACTTTTCTGTCTGGATTTTTACTGCTTGAAATCTGGCTAGCCCATTTTTAAGGACTGCAGAGTTGGAAATTGTAAGGTTCTCAGTCAGTTGCTCATGAGTAAGCAGCCAGAACTCCGCTGTTTCCTTTACAGTTTTTATTGTGCAAACTATGTACAGTGCAGAGCTAAAAAGTTCATGTCTGTATCAAGCATCGTCAGAATCCGGGAATGGCCCCTTCCAGTTCTGACCCCAACAAAAGAGCTTAGGGATACGAAAACCCCGCCTCCCATCTTTTCGTTTCACCCCACAACGCCTTTGGGGCGACGGAAGTTGAGCACCCCCTGTATCGCCTGCTGAACTGTGTGAGTTCTGGGTCTCTCGTGCATCCCCAGAGCCTCGGCTCCTTTCCCCCTGAGAGACCTCCCCCTCCTCGCTGGATGCCTCACCACTCCTCCCGCTGCTAGAGGAGGTGCTGCTGGCAAGGTGGGACTGGGGCTCTCTGGAACATCCTGAGAGCCCTTGCACCACTCTGCGCTGAGTCGGGCATAGTTCCCTGACAGAAATTTTTGTATTAGAAATTATCTGCATGCTTTCTTCTTTTGGTAAATTTTAAAAACGCAAGTGTATTTTCAGAATGGGTAGGAGAATGTGGACTGTTTGGCCTCAGAGTAGCTTACCAGGTTCTTCCCAACAACCCTGCGAGGCAGTTTAGGCTGAGGGATACTGACTCGCCCAAGGTCACCCCAAGAGCTTCATGGATGAGTAGGGCTTTGAACTTGGGTGTCTCTCATCACAGCCCAGTGCTCCAGCCACATCACCACACTGGCTGCCCCATGTCATTCATGACAAAGTTAGCAATTATGAGAGCGGGGGACCGCAAGCAGGAAAATTTTATTGAAAGTTGGACTTGTTTGTTATGATGGAACGGCAAATTACAAGACACTTCTAATGCATGTGCTCACAAAGTATTTTTTAAGATATAGATGGGGGGGATGCGCAAATAGTACTCTAAAAAGTGCTTACTGTATCTGATACTGCCTGAAACATATGTCATTCCTTTGTATTACTCATATGCTACTTAGGATGAGTGCTATTTTTCTAGGAAGAGAGGTGCCAGAACTCACCATGAACACCTCCCTCGTTCTCTTAGAATGGCAATGGTGCCCACCTGGGAGCTGCCGGAACTGAGTTCCAGCTGAAAAAAAGCCCTGCTTAGGATTATTTAGGAAAAACACCATGACTTGCTTGCAGTTGTCCAGCTCAAATCTTATTTGCAATTCAGTCTTATGTAACTGACTTAATGTGGGCATCACTTTCATGGACTAGGCCAGAGCTAAACTACAGTTGACTTGTCTTTCACTTGTTTACAATGTTCCTATCCTGAAATGATTTTCATTAAATGTGAAAAAAGCCAGAGCCGGTCCTTGCAAAATCTGACTATGAATTGAATTTGGCCACTGTCCTGCATTCTTCCTTGTTCTCAGTCATGCTGATTTTTTGTTTTGCTTCTCTTCAGCTCTGAGGATTGCATTTATTTTCAATACAACCTGTGGCTCATAGGATTTGAATGATGTTGTTTTGGGTTTCCTATCCTTGCCTTACAGGGTGCTTGTCTGGAAGCTTTGGGTTCTGTCCTGGTTTCTGCAGGGTTTGGGTGCATGACAAGAGTTCCCCTGGGGAACTTACTTGCACGCTTGACCAAGCAGGATCGAACTCTCTGTGCATCAGTTGATGCGTGGGAAGGTGGGAAGTCTTGCTTGCTGCAGGGTATGAGGCATCCCTCCCTCCCTCCCTGCCCTGCAACTCATGTCCCATAGGACACCAGATGTGGGGCTGGTGGGTGTGCTTTGGTGGAAGGACCTTGCAGATCAAATGGAGAAGCTGGTGGGCCAGATTTGGCCTACAGACTGAAAAATCCCCAGCCTTGAGCTAGACCTTCTCATCCATAGCCTCCTCTCACTTCAGGCCTCCTCATCCACAGCCAACTTCTCTTTTATAGCCTCCTCTACTGGCGTTTCAAACATGTAATGCAAAGGGAGGTTTTACTCCCTTCCCTCAAGATGTTGGAAATCATGACTGATAAACCCGCATGCACAAAGCTTCTTGAGTTACCCTCGTTACCCTTTCTGGTGATTTGGGTTAAGTGTGATAGTGTTGCCCATGTTGTGACGTGAAAGTAATAAAAATGAATTGCAGCTTGGAAAACTTCAAAGTGAAACTGATCAGTATGAAGCTTGCATGCTATATTCAAAGGAGCTGTATTCAAACATGACATGATACTGGCTTCTTAATTTGATTAATACTTTCAGCCATGATCCCCTTTCTCCTCTTTCCATGGTAGTCGCTTTCAGAGATTGACTTTGCTGAAGAACTGCTTGTCACACTTCAGGAAGACGTGGGCTGTATCCCTCCTTTCTTAACCAGTGTGTATGTTCTTGTTCTTGCCTCTCCCTTTTTTCAAGTGCTGCTGCTGCCTACGCAAAGTAATCACAAAGCTTGACAAGATGCTTAAAAAGTAGAGCAAGTGCTTCAGCTAAATTCCAAACCGAGGAATAGTAATTGCCAGAGGTGCAAAAGTCCCCTGGTGCCAGGGTTGCTGAAGAAGATGGGAAGGAAGCAGGTTTCTCCTCCTGTCATAGGTTCTGCCAAGCTGTCTGTTGCCTCTTCCTACTTCCTAGAGGAAGTTGCTCAGGGAAATAGTAATTATTACATTTCTAAGGAAGGCTCTTCTGGACCCCCAAGATTGTGCAAATCATTAGCTGGTTGCAAAGGGACACCCCTTCAGGAGTTGAACTTAGTGATTCATGTGCAACTCTGGGCATTCTTGGATGACACCCATTATCTAGATATGTTTCATTCTGGGTTCAAGCCTGGGTTGGCACTAAGGTGGTCTTGGTGGTCCTGTTGGATGCTCACAGAACAATAGGAGGGCAGTACATTTGCTATTTTATGATTGCTCCCTTGTGACATCCAGAAATGCCTAGGGTAACACTCTGTCCTAACCACATATGATGAAGAGGTTTCCTACTGAAAACACTATAGGACCAAACACAGAAGGATTCACTGTGGCTGCCAAAGAGCCAGAATCAACGTAGCTAGTTCTGTTTTTCCTGTGTTAAATGTGTATATACATCTCTCTCTCTCTCTGTTTTTCCCTTTGAAGGGTCGTGATTACTGTTCAGAAGAGGAGGATATCACATAGTGCCATTTCTGCTGATCAAAACGGGAATACTACTGTGTAAATAGATTACAGTCAAGATCCTTTTTGGAAGTCTTCTCAAGTGAACAGCACTACATAACAAAAGATCATTTCCACATTGTATGCTCCATTCAGTTGCAGTGTTTCTTGATGACCATACAATGAACGTTACGGAGGGAAAGAACAGCTTGTGTGGAACTGCCTTGGCTGATGCTGGCTGGAACGTGTTGCAGGTTTTTCACTTACAGGTATCTGTGTCCAGGAACACAGCAAATATTTCAGCATAAAATCTTAAGTGACACTGTAGATTTCACTTGGGCTGCTGGCCTATTTTCTATTGGCTGGAGTAGTATTATACAACACCTACCATAACTGAGCAGCTGAACCTTCAAGTTCCCTCTGTTTGTCAACACCCCCCCCCCCCGGGTTGCAGAGTTCTTATTCATATGGACAATTTAGAGCTTTGGAGGTGGGATGCTTTGCCACGACCGTCCTCGTTTCTCTGCTAGGAAGAAGTTGTCAATTTAAAAGCATGTTGTCACACAAATACTGGGTATGGTGATGCAGGAGCAGAAATCTGTATTTTTAAAGTTTCTTTAAGTATTGCAATCGAGGAATAAGCTTGCAGTATTGGCTTTGCTGACCACAGATGGAAGTTGTGACCACAATCAGTTTGAATCCCTCTTTTTTTCTAAGAAAATAAACATTTTACTGTTTTTAGGTATTCTCGTCTTATACCCATTCATGCAGTCCAGTGTGTTTAAAGAATAATTGGGTAAACAGGGTGGGAGCAAGGCACCCCTTTGGAATTATCCTGCAAGAGGATGTTATTTTAAAGCACCTGTGTGCCAATTTGGGATGTCTGTAGAGTTTATTTTTCCACATTATAAAAATATGATTCTCTTCTCAAAGGCAGATGTAATATTTTTAACAAATATTGTCATGAGTAAAAATAAGCCTAAGGTTTAAAAAACAAAAACACTTTTGCATTTATTCTTTAAAGGAGTTCAACATTTTTCTTCTATGTCTTTGAGGAGGTATAACCATGAAGAAATGCTTCTTGCAGCAATAGAAGCTGGGTTTTTCCCCCCTTTTATCCCTCTTTTGCCTTATCAGGGTTTCAAGATGGCAGTCCATCAACAAAAGTGTACAAATTGAAAAAGCACATTTTAGATTAGTCTGTGGAAATTGTAATACAGTTGAAGTGAAGATTTTACCCTGGATCAAGATAGATACTGCACATAGGATTCTACCCGCCACCGAGTCCAGCTAGTTGAATTAGGTCCCTGCTTAGCTAGTATCAGTATAATGGCCCATGAGCATCATCCAGCCTCTCTAGCTGTGATGTCTTTTGTCACCATCTTGATATGTCACAGTGACTAGGTAGGTAGATCCCATCCCTCTGGTTGCCATCGGATAAACTGCTATGACTTGCTTGATGTCACAGAGCGGCCTTGGGCATTTTGATTCTGAAGTAGGCACCCAGCCTTTATAAAACGGAAGCAACTTTTTCCCACCCTGGTGCCCTCTAGATGTTTTGGACTGGAACCCCCATCAGCCCCAGCCAGAAGGTGGAGCTAAGCATGGAAACATTGTCTACATGCCATGGGCTTTTGTGTGGTGGTAACTGGGTGCAAATCAGTTGAGTGGCTCCAGATTTTTCACAGGAAAGGGCAACAACAGTTTCTGCTTAAGATAAGAGATAACTGTGTTCTTAAGCATAAATGTTTACAATGAGATTGATTTACTAATTGCCCTTTTGTGAACTGTCTTCATTTTTTCCATATTCACTGTAAGCTCATTGGTCTGACTTTTCAACGTTCTCGCTGGTGTCCTCTGTCTCGGCATTCCTTCCTGCTCTCTTGATCCCACTGGTTCCAGTCATCTCCTTCCATGGCATATTCTTCCAGTTCATTTCCATGCCTCTTCTTTTCCTGTTGCTGGCACCTTCTTTCTAGAAGAATTCTGTCCCCTTTGATACTCACATTATTGCTTCACCTCTATTCAACATTTTAAACTGCTTAAAATTTACCTTTTCTCTTTTTCTGATTTTTTCCCTTTCCTTGGTACCTTGTTCTTAATTTCCCTTACCCATTCCTCTCTTTACTTTCCCCTGTCTATCGTGTCTACCTCAGATTGTAAACCTACAAGTATAATTCCCCCCCCCCTGAGACTGTGTGACATTGGCATTGGTTATGATTAATAAGGGGTGGTGTGGATCCAAAACCTTTTCCCCCTTCTGTTTTAGCATTTCCAGAAAAAGGGTGTCAGAATATGGGACTAGGTAGAGGGGTAGGTGTGTGCTAGACGGAGTCTTCAGCCCCTGCTATCTGTAATGGTGCCCAGTGGAGGAGACCATACTTTGTCCAGAGCCAAATACTTTGGGGGACTTGCTCATGATGTGAAGTAATTCCCTGCAATCAGAAGCCAGTATGCAAAACGGAGGGAAGCAAAATTCACCCTTGGAAGTCACGTTCTGGCTGCAGAAATGTTGAATGCCATAACCAACTTGTTCAGACTTCTTTTGGCTCCCATTTTCCCCAGTTTTTATGGGGAGGGGGGTGTGCTCTAAAGAGGAAATATAACTGGGTGTGAAATAAATTCACATGAAATATACTATACATTACTGAATATTTGTATAGTCTCATATCAGTACTACTTTCTCCAAGTTTACTGGAAGATGCTTTTCCGGGTTCCCTATGTCTTGTTTGATCAGAGTCTAATTTATCCTGGTTTTTCTATAGAATTAAAAGAGAGGCTTCTGTTCTCCTATCTGGTGTTGATTTTATTTCACAAGTGATGCCATTTTAAAAAATAATAATGAAGCAGCTTCCCATTAGAAGGGGTATTTTTTTATTCTTTGGAAAAAATAATGTGTGACAGATTCTGCATTAAGTCTGGTGAGTCAATCCCCCTTAACCCAAAGAACTGTAGGATTCCACATGTGAGTATACTATTTATCTGCATCATTTAAGAGTTGAGTAACATACACCAGAGTAAGTGGGGGGACACACCAAAGAGTTGCTGTGTGTCTCCCAACCTGAAAGAGGGATCTTGCAGTGCTATTCAAGGTTCGCAAAAGGAGACCTTCTCCTTCCCCATTTTTTCTTTCTCATCCTCCTGAAAGTTCCCCTCAAAGGCCCATGTCTGGTGCTCTCTGCCAGCCCTCATCATGATCACTTACTGCAATATAGCAACCTTTGGAGAACCACATTCCAGCAGTGGGTGTAGCTGAGGGAAAAAGTGGATTGAGCAACCCATGTAAATGTTAGCTTGGTGCAGTAGGCTAGTCTCTGCAGTCCACTCACTCCCACCCCTCTCTCCATCCTGCATCCAGATAAAGAAGCATTATCCAGGTTTAGGGGAACATTCTAGCCAGATGAAAAGCACTTGAGGAGGGCCAGGCCTGGGCAGAGTCCTGAGTGCCAGAGACAGAGGCACATCAACAGCTGCTGCTGAATGCAGAAACATGTGTCCCATTGACTTCCATGAAGCCAAATTGCATTTTTCAGTGTTCAAAAAAACCAAAGCAAAAATCATTTTTTCATATTGAAAAATCCAGCTTCCACCATTTGCTCTTTCTGGACAGACATGCTGCTTCTCAATTACAGCAGTACTAAATCTCTCCTTCTATGGGCAATTCTCACTTCTGCCCTAAGGGAGGAAAAAATTCGAGAAGAACCCTGTTGCATCAAGCCAGTGGCCCAGCTTCCTGTTCTCACAGCGGCCAACCAGATGGCAGTGGAAGCCTGCAAGAGGGACCTGGGCACAACAGCAGCCTCCCCCCACCCCCAGTGACTCTCAGCAACTGGTATTGAGAGTCTGCCTTAGGACCGTGGAGGCTGAACATGGCCATTGGAACCAGGACGTTCCACCTCTAGACAATAGCCTGAGGTACTTTATTATTCTTATCTCTATAGGCTCAACTGCCACCGTTCAGTCCTCGACAGCCACAGGAATTTAAGTGATAATATTTCATCCCGTAAATAGATTAAAACTACAACCTTGTTTTTCGGGATGGGGCTGTTTCACTCCCAAACTGGTAAGCTGTTTTTTTTAATAGGAGGAGTGATTATACTGCTTAGACTAGAGACCTATTTTTTAAAAAGACTTGAAGGTGTTTTGAAAAGAGGCTTTATTTATTTATATTAATTGTTTTATATCCCACCTTTCAACAGGGTGGTTTACAATTTTTTTTAAAATTACAGTAAAATTGAAACATGGTGTATATAGGTGTGGACTTATTTTATTTAAAAAGTGGACTTTTTATTTAAAACAAAGTCTTTACAGCAGATGTAAGCAATTAATAATAATAAAAAACCCTACATGTGTGACAGTGTGGTCATACCAATCTTTTACCTTCTGTCTCCTTATTTGCCACAAGGTGGGTTGAGTGTATACACACTGTCAGCAATGACCTCACTTTCAAATTGCTTTCAGCTCGGTGGAAATGTCCCAGCTGCTATTTTCCCTGGAGTTAATCAAACAGGTAAGAAATATAAAGAAGCTTGAGTGGTGGTTGGATATACTAAAATAGCATGGGAATTTTTTCTATTATAGTTCTCCTTAACCGTGCCAGTAAGGAATAGAATTTCCTAAATTTTGTGGACATTATAATCCAGCTTGCATGTTTGTATCTTTACTTGCAAGCATGTGGAGAAATATCTGAGCGAAGAAATACTGAGGAAGCAACAGTAGGGGAAAGGAGAGAAGAGAATGACAAGAGGGCAGCGGACAACAAGGACAGAAGGAGAAGAACGGTTTGGGAGCGGACTTGAGAAGCAGCGGTTGGGAGAGGAGGGGTTTGAAGGGAGAAAAGAAGCGCAGATATTTGGACTAGACTCTAGAAGGGGTTTAAGAAGATAGAAGATGGCGAGAAGAATTTCAGGTAGACTAAAAACGGACACTTTGGACTTTTATGGTGCGTTGACTTTGTATATTTTGTATATTGTGTACTGCATGGAATGCTCTCAGGTTACAAATTTGGGGAGGAAAGTAATAGGAGAGGAGTACTCTGCAGTCTCTGAGATACGGAAGTGGATGGTAGATGATTCAGCAGAGTATATATCCCAGAATCCCACAGTAACTGGGAAAGCTGAACAGGAAATAGGAAGAGGGCCCTAAAAGGGGGGGGGAGGGAGGGAGGGAGAGGAGTGAAGTCTTAAAAGACCTGGGAGGTTTGAGAGAGATTGAGAAAGTTTGAGAAAAGGGTGCATCTGTCACAACTGAAAGTAACTGAAAGCAACACACAACTGGAGATGACTCCCAAGAAGCAGCAAACGCTTATAACATCATCAATGGCAGGAGCAAATTTAGGAAGAAGGCAATCAGTAGTGGAAGGAGATCTAGGAATATACATCAGAGATATGATACTGGGCCTGAAAAAAAGTTATGAACGAAAATACTAAAATGACAGGGACCAAACCAGATGAGATGGAGAAAGCAATAGATCAAAACTCTAGTTTAATTGTTGCACTAACCAGACAAAAGGAACTGACAGTCAAGAACCAGGAACTTGGGAAAGCAGTATAGGATCTCTCAAAAAAAAATCCATTTGAAGCTTGAGGAAGGGGTTAAAAAAACACAAAATCATTGTAAGGAATTAAGGAAACAGCAAGAAAAAATTAAGGAAGAAAGTGGGGAACAAAGAGAGATATAGGAAGCAATTCTAGATTCGGTAGCAATCCTGGAATTCCAGCAAAGACAGATGACCTTACGTTTTAGAGGGATACCGGTGGAGCAGAATGAGAACATAACGGAGAAATTGATAAGAGAATTGACAAAGAAGTTAGAGCTTGAGGAAGATATAGTTTGTATGATTGATAAAAAATTTAGAGGCAAAGGCAAACAAATGGCCATGTGATTGTTTAGTGTGTTTTAACTCTGTAACTCTCAGAGATACAATATTACAAACGAACTTTAAAAAAAGACTCCTTATTAAGGAGGAAAATGTAATTATCTTAAGAGAGGTCCCGAGTAGGTTGCTAAAGAAAAGACAGAAATATAAATTTCTGATCGGTAAAGGTACTCCTGACAGTTAAGTCCAGTCGCGAACGACTCTGGTGTTGCGGCGCTCATCTTGCTCTACAGGCCAAGGGAGCCTGCATTTGTCCGCAGACAGTTTTTCCGGGTCGTGGCCAGCATGACTTAGCTGCTTCTGGCGAAACCAGAGCAGTACATTGAAACGCCATTTACCTTCCTGCCGGAGCGGTACCTATTTATCTACTTGCACTGCATGCTTTCGAACTTTTAGGTTGGCAGGATCTGGGACCGAACAACAGGAGCTCGCCCCGTCGCAGGGCTTCAAACTGCTGACCTTCTGAATGGCAAGCCCAAATGGCACAGTGATGTAAACCCTACATTTATGACAGACCCACTCAAAAAGAAAAACATTCCATATAGGTGGGAGTTCCCAGAGGGAATCACTTTCACATATAAAGGGAAAAGATGGAGACTCAAGTCGGTGGAAGAAGCAGAAAGATTTGTGAGAAGTGACAGAAAGAATGTAGGAATAAAACGAATGAAAAAGAATTAGCAAAGAATCCAGAAAATGAGAAGCTAAATCAAAATATTAAAATGCTGCAAGTACAACTATAAATGATTTTGAATCAGGAAATAGAATCAAAGATAAAAAAGTTAAAACAAAAAAAAACATATAAAGAGGTAGTGAACAACATCTTAAATACAGGGAAACTACCAGCATCATGGGAGTAGGCCTACATAACCCTGATCCCTAAGGGAACAGATCAAACGTCAGTTAAGAATTACTGACCTATATCTTTAATAAGGATTACAAAATATTTGCAGACATACTAGCAAATAGATGGAAGCGCATATTAAAAGATTATATCCATGAGGATCAAGCAGGGCGCCACGTGAAAAATAATATATGTGATAGATACTGTAGAGCAGGCATGTCCAAAGTCTGGCCCGATGCCTGGTTTAAAACGTCCCAACCCCCAATTTTGAACAAGCCCCCAAACACCTACCTGCTGCTTTGCTTGAAGGGAGGTTAGAGGCAGGCGGGGCGGGCTGTGATTGGTGCATCTCTGGTGGCGGCGCTGCATGATTGGTCATGGGTTTCGCTCGCCAGAACCGCTGGCTGCAGGAAAGGGGCTGGGCCAAAAGACGCAGGAGGAGAGGTGGGCCATGCGAGAGAGAGTTCTGCGGAGAGCAGCCTCCGCCCAGAAGCATCTCCCTCTCAGCATGGCCAGCGGTCCTGGCCTGTTTTGGAGGGTGTACAATGGCGCCTTGGAGCAAGATCTGTGCGGGGCCTCGCAAGGCGGCCTCAGCCTGCTTGAACCCTCTTCCTCCCTCCCTCATTCTCTCTGTATCTGCCACCCTCTCCCAGCTGTCTCCACCCTGCGCTCCCCGTCCCATCGCAGCTGTTCCTGTCACTGCCAACATTGCAAATCTAAAGGAGATTGGGCAGGGGTGGTGGAGGAAAAGGTGAAACAGCCCCCCGCTCACTTTCCATATGGGGTTTTTTGTTTTGTTTTTGGTCTCTGGAATCTTGTGGAGCACAATGTTTTCTCGTCTCTCTTCCTCCACCACCCCTTCTCGTTTAATCTCATCACTTACTCTTCTCCACCCCACATCTTCTCTCCTCCCCCATCGGGTTTGGCACTATATGTGTGTGTGTGTGTGTGTGCACGTGCACGTGCCATATGTGGGTGGGTGGCACGCATGACACATATATATTGTCTTTCCCATGGAGAAGAGAGTGCTTTTAAGGAGAGAGGGAAGAAAAAGGGGGAGACAAACACAAACACTTCCTTTAACATTTTTTTGCTGGTTTGTTTACTACCCTCGAGGTTTGTGCCAACTTGGTGTTATGTTCCTGTTCATATTTTTTGAACTTAAAAGTCAACAGACAGCCTTTATTACCAATAATATGTAATGTACTTTACAATGTTCTATCAAGATACCAGGCTACCTGGTATCTTCACTGTACGTTACGAGCTGAGATTAGAAGCACCTGCTGTAAGGGAGAGGTCTTATCTGTAATCCCAACTCGTTACAGTACCTGTACAAAAGACACCTGTTGACAGAAGCAATCAATCCAGCAGATTCCAAAGTAACCACCATGACCAAGACCAAAGAGCTGTCCAAGGATGTCAGGGACAAGATTGTAGACCTGCACAAGGCTGGACTGGGCTACAAGACTATTGCCATGCAACTTGGTGAGACAGTGACAACAGTTGGTGCAATAATTTGCAAATAGAAGAAACACAAAATAACTGTCAACCTCCCTCGGTCTGGGGCTCCATGCACCATCTCATCTCGTGGAGTTGCAATGTTCAGGAGAACGGTGATGAAGCAGCCCAGAACTACACGGAGGGAACTTGTCAATGATCTCAGGGCACCTGGGACCATAGTCACCATGAAAACAGTTGGTAACACACTACGCCGTGAAGGACTGAGATCTTGCAGAGCCCGCAAGGTCCCCTTGCTCAAGACAGCACATGTACAGGCCCGTCTGCAGTTTGCCAATGCACATCTGAGTGACCCAAAGGAGAAATGGGTGAAAATGTTGTGGTCAGATGCGACCAAAATCGAGCTCTTTGGCATCAACTCAACTCGCTGTGTTTGGAGGAGGAGGAATGCTGCCTACGACCCCAAGAACACCATCCCCACCGTCAAACATGGAGGGGGACATATGCTTTGGGGGTGTTTTTCTGCTAAGGGGACTGGACACCTTCACCACATCGAAGGGACGATGGATGGGACCATGTAGCGTCAAAGCTTGGGTGAGCACCCCCTGCCCTGGGAGCCAGTGTGGTGTAGTGGTTAAGAGTGGTAGACTTGTAATCTGGGGAACCAGGTTCGCATCTCCGCTCTTCCACATGCAGCTGCTGGGTGACTCTCAGCCCCACTCACCTCACAGAGTGTTTGTTGTGGGGGAGGAAGGGAAAGGAGAATGTGAGCCGCTTTGAGACTCCTTCGGGTAGTGATAAAGCAGGATATCAAATCCAAACTCCTCCTCTTCTTCTTCCCTCAGCCAGGGCATTGAAAATGGGTTGAGGATGGATATTCCAGCATGACAATGACCCAATGAATAAACAAACACACCTCTGTGTTGTAAAATGTGAGTCAGCAATATCAAAAGCAACACGATGACCAGAAACAAATACAATATGAAAAACTTTATGGAATGATTCAAAACATCAAAACTAACAAACTGAAGTCTCTGAAAGTCCTTAAATGAACCACGGTGCCAGACCTTACCCGGCGGAAAACAAGCTGTGAAGCTTTGTATAATCAGCAAATGTCCAATACTGATGTCCAACTCTGAACGGTGTTTCCGGATAACAACCACGGTTTCCTTTGCTGATTATACAAAGCTTCATAGCTTGTTCTCCGCCGGGTAAAGTCTGGCACCGTGATTCATTTAAGGACTTTCAGAGACTTTCAGAGACTTAAGTTTGTTAGTTTTGATGTTTTGAATCATTCCATAAAGTTTTTCATATTGTATTTGTTTCTGGTCATCGTGTTGCTTTTGATATTGCTGACAATGACCCAAAACACACGGCCAAGGCAACAAAGGAGCGGCTCAAGAAGCAGCACATTAAGGTCCTGGAGTGGCCTAGCCAGTCTCCAGACCTTAATCCCATTGAAAATCTGTGGAGGGAGCTGAAGGTTCAAGTAGCTACACATCAGCCTCAAAATCTTACTGACTTGGAGAGGATCTGCAAAGAGGAGTGGGACAAAATACCTCCTGAGATGTGTGCAAACCTGGTGGCCACCTACAAGAAACACCAGATCTCTGTAATTGCCAACAAGGGTTTGGCCACCAAGTACCAAGTCATCTTTTGCAAAGGGATCAAATACTTATTTCACTCATTATAATGCACATCAATCTCTGACTTTTGCCTTCTGGGTTTCTAGGGGTTTTCCTGTTATTCAGTGTCTCACAGCTACAATAAAACTACCATTAAAGTTATGGACTGGTCATTTCTTCATCAGAGGGCAAATGGGCAAATTTAGCAGGCGAACAAATACTTTCCCCCCTCACTGTAACATACAACTCTCAGATTGGCAAAAACTGTGGAGGAAAGATCTTAAGTTTACAGCTTATTATTCTATTAAGGAAAACTACATAACACCAAGGAAATTAGCGATAATGTACAAAAATAATTCAGATCGTTGCTGGAAATGTAAGGAGGCAGTGGGATCGATGTATCATGTCTGGTGGACCTGTAAAAGAATGAAGGAATTTTGGGACTCAATATATAAAGAATTGAAAAAGATTTTTAAAATCCCATCCCCCCCAAAACCTGAGGCATTTATAGAATCATAGAATCATAGAAATTATAAATTTTCTTTTAGGGATTATCGGGAGGGAGATCCCAAGAAATCTAAAGAAATTATTTATGTACACCACCACGGCAGCAAGAGATTTGATTGCATAAAACTGGAAGAGTGAGACAATGCCATCAGTAAAAGATTGGCAGATTGAATATGCTGAGATGGATACACTGACGGGACAAGATAAGGGACCAAGTGAAACAAAAAATTAGCAAAGATTGGAATACATTCAAACAATACCTGAAAGACCACTGCAGAGAATTAAATTTTTTGACTGGTTTAGATTAACTCTTGTAATGAGAAACATCAAAAAGTAGCAGATAAGCTGGTTACCAACAATCTAGATTCACAATGATATGCATTCAACCAAGAACTCAAAAAGAACCAAGTAAGAAGGGGAGGGAAGTCAGGTAATTAGAACATCAATAAATTGAATGATAAAGAACATTTTTTATGATTTAGAAACATTAATACATCAACAAGAAATTGAAACTTCATAAGAAAGCATTTCTGTTGTAAAAAAACAAAAACAAAGATGAATTGGGGGGGGGAGAGAAATTGCATTGCCCACTGCAGTGCTGGAAAGGAAGGAAGTGTTGAGAGGAATTAACAGCTATTCCAGTTAGTTAATTTATAAAGATGTTTAAAACTGCATCCAGCGACCAGAAAGCAAACGAGCAAAACAATCTAGGACCCAAAATTTTGAAACTGACTAAGCAAGCAAACACCAAAGTTCTTTCACTTTAATTTTAATTTCCTCGAGGATACACGAAAGACATAAAAACCCATCATCCAAATTGATCTATTTTGGATTATCACTTTCATTGGCATTAAAATACTGCCACACTGTGGTTGCAGCTGGGAGTAAGGAATATGAATACAGCAGGGCTTGTGTGCTGCAAGTCTGACTAATTGGATATAATTATAAGATGTTTACAGTGCATATGAATAGAAACATTTATAAATTGTAATTGGGTTGCTTTTGCAATACCCATTTAGGCTGCACAAGTGTAGGGAAGCAGACACAAATTACATTTTTGGGTTCAATAGTGTATTTCCTATGAGTCTAAAAATCATACTGGAGCTCAGATTGCCTGTGGATGCAGTGTGGGTACACACACAGTATTGACTCCACATCTCGTCTCCTGTGATAAGGTTTCATGTTTTTAAAACACCTTTTTAACATGGAAAAGGTAACAAATGTATTAATAGTCAATTATGTACGTACCCCTTTTTTAAAAAAGAAAAGAAATGGTGAGACTTGAGTACCAAGAAAAGAACTAAGTATTTTTCATGGTCCATGTTGGGTGGGTAGGTGATGAATTCAGGAATGTATGAATATGCCTAACACAGATCCACATCATTGGTCCATCTAGCCTGATATTGTTGGTGGCCAAGGCACCTGGAGCCTTCTGCTTGGGTACCACACAGGTATGGATCCTTCACGACGGGTTGGCATTACGTTGCTTTGCAACTATTTACACCATTTACCACAGAACCAATATTGCTGCTCCACCATCCCTCAGCTCAGCTGCCTCCTGAGGATGGGATCCTGGCCTTTAAGCCAGCCAATCCTGGGCAGAGCTGCAGGGTGTTAAGAACAGCAGTGTGCACAGGTTGGAACTTTCTAGATCTCTGACAGGAATGGAAGGCATTCCTTCCATTCAGCAGACAGAATTCTGGCTATTTGCTAAGCAAAGAGCAAACTGCCTTTCCATAAACTGCTTTCCTAGCCACTCTGGAGAAGAAAAGGAGACAGAGAACCCCACCCAATGGACCAGAATGTGGTCTAAACCCCCCTTTAAATTCATATCAACAAAAAGAAGAGAACTCACCCTAAAACTAACCTACAGATGGTATCTAACGCCTAGAAAATTAGCGCTAATACGCCCAGGAACCTCACCAAAATGCTGGAGAGGGTGCACCTCCAAAGGCACATACTTCCACATGTGGTGGGAATGCCCCAAAATCCAAACATTCTGGACAACAACCACACGAGAAATATGTAAAATAACCAAGCAAGTGTTAGAAATCACCCCAGAATTGATCTTACTAAACATCTTCCAAGACAATAATGTCCACTTACAACACAAAGAACTCATAACCCATCTACTCTCAGCATCCAGAAACATCATAACCAGACACTGGAAAGACCTGTCAGGAGTAAACATGGACCAATGGTACCAAGCAGTATGGGAAACAGCCCTACTAGAAAAAACTAACCAGTAAGCTGAAACTGACACGGGAACAAACAGAAGAAGACACCTTCACCCCAGTATGGTTCCCCTTCATCACATACACAGCCCAACAAGACAATGACAAAAATCTACCAACAGCATACAAATCAATATGGCTAACCTGACCAAAAACGCCCACCAACCCCACTCACACAAGAAACCAAAGATCATCACAGCCAACCACAAACGAACAACCACACCCCAAGCCAACTCCGACCTCTCTCACCGCCAAACGAGCACAAGCAAACAACAGAGAACCTACATAAACAATGCTGACACCAAACCCTACTCATATCAAGTAAAAAAGAAACACAGTCACCCCACCCCACCTACCTCCTCGTCCCACCCACCTCTTCCCCCCTTCCCCCCTTTCTTTTCTAATGTCTCACCAACACTGACTTATAAAAATGTTATATGGAAAAACTTGAGAGAGACATTGTACCACCTTTGAAAATCTTTAATAAAAATAATTATAAAAAAAAGAATAAAGGTTCTGTACAGTCTTAAATGAGTGAGACATTTACATATACTGGCCATGTGCTTCAATATTTGTGTAAGAAATAAAATCATGCCTTATGTAAAAATAAAATAAAATTGTCATTTGAAAAAAAAAAGGAGACAGAGAACCTTGTTGGTTAATTACATGGCTACTTCTTTTTCAGAGTTTTTAATTCCATCTTCTTTCATGTGCATTTTTGAGACCTTTTCACTAGTGCGTTGTTACCTATCCTTTTATACATACCCTGTTCGATATTCCTAGCAGACCCAGAGCACCCAGACTTTGGGGTATTAAAGAGCACCCGGCCTGAAGCAACATGGAGACCCTTGAAGGAAGATGAGAGTTCTCTGGGACAACACAAGGCGCAGCTCTGCCGCAAAGCATTATTGCATGCAGAAGTTTCCAGGTGCAATTCTTGGCACAGCCAGACGGGGCCAGCAAAGACCAAAGGCCCTGCGCAGTGTGCAGACATGGACAGAGCAGGGATGGGAGTTGATAGGACTGCTTCCTGTGTTCCTCCAACCTCCAGCCGCCTTCCTAGCACCCGGCTCAGCTTGCTCCTGCCATTTCACCCGTTTCCCGCAGTTTTATCTCACGTGGAATCTACACGTATAAAAACCGTTCTGAAAATGCTTTTTTTTAAAAAAGTGTTTGGGGCAAACAAGCATTTCAGTGAGCCCAGTGGCCGGCTCGGCTTCTAGCTGCATTTGAAGAACCTTCTCCAGCAGACTAGACTTCCTTGCAGTCAGGTGGAAGTAGCACCTCTTCAGAGGTGGTGCTGGCCTTCCCTCTCTCTCTCTCTCTCTCTGTGTGTGTGTGTGTGTATTTTAATAACTACAAATGTTTTTCTAAAGCAGGAGATATTTGCAGCTGACCAGGTAGATTTTAGGGTTCTAGAAACACCCCCCCCGCGCGCATCACCGTGGGTGGAGTACCTGCCTTGAATGCAGGTCCTGAGTTCAATTCCCACTGCAAGGCAGACCTCCATCCTGAAACCCTGCAGAATGGCTGCCTGACATGTAGCCCAGCCTTTCTTTATCTTGGGTCTCTGGATGTTGTTGGGACTGTGGGAGTTTTTAATATCTATATAATCTTTTTTTATTTGATTTTTGAAAATATAAACAAAAGCATAAAACAGTACAAAATCCAGATATCGAGATTACTCTGATTCTCCCGACTTCCCCCACCCCATCCCTTCCATGGGCCTTTTTGGTTCTATTTTCAACTGCGTATCAGTACTTCTCCAATTTTTCATCTTCCTAAGTTATCTATACGTTCTGTTACAAGTATATTAAAAATCCTGCTAATGTTTTGACCTGTTTACAGTGATTTTGTATATACATTATAAACATTTCCCATTCTTTTTACAATTTCTTGTCTTCTTGATTCCCAGTTAGTTTTGCCATTTTGTCATAGTCCATCAGCTGGATTTGCCATTCTTCTCTGGTCAGGACTGCCTCTTCCTTCCATCTCTGGGCTAGGAACATCCAGGTGGCCATTGTAGCATACATGAACAATTTCCTCTGGTCCTTTGGGATCTTGGTACCTATAATTCCTAATAAAAAAGCTTCTGGTTTTTTTTAACAAGTGTTATTTTGAACATTTTTTTCATTTCATTATATATAACTTCCCATAATTTTTCAGTTATATTACAGGTCCACCACATACAATAAAAGGTACCTTCTTTTTCTTTACATTTCCAGCATATATTGGGTACTTGTTCTGTACATTTTTGCTAGTTTTACTGGGTCAAATACCACCGGTACATCATTTTCATATAATTTCGTTTCAATAAAGAACATGCTGTAAATTTCAGATCTATTTTCCATAGCCTCTCCCAGTCTGTCATTTGTATATTATGTCCCACATCTTTTGCTCACTGTATCATCACAGATTTGACCTGTTCATCTTTTGTTTCCCATTACAGGAGCAAATTATACATTTTTTACAACAATTTAAACCTTTCTTTTTATCACATTTTTTTTTAAAAAAATCATTTAATTGATGGTATTGTAGCCAATCTGTTAACACCTCTTCAAAATATTTTAATTTTACCTGGTTTTCTACCTGAGTTAACAGCTCTCTATATGTTGGCCAATTGGTCCTCATATTCACTTCCTTGAAAGATATTGTTAAAGCCACCATGGTGGTTTTTTTTCTTATTATATGATTCTGAAAGTCTTTGTGTACTTTCACCTTATCATACCATAAATATGCATGCCATCCAAATCTATTATGTCCTTCTAAGTCTAACACATCTCCATTTTTCAATATTATCCAATCCTGGATCCAGCAGATGCAAGATGCTTCATAATATAATCTCAAATCCAGCAGGACGAAACCTCCTCTCTCTTTAGTATCTGATAATAATTGATATTTTAGTCTTGGTTTCTTCCCTTGTCAGATGAATCTGGAAATATATTTTTGCCATTCTGTGAAGCATCCAGCACTGCTTGTCACTGGGATTGATTGAAATAAAAAAAAAAAGCATTCTTGGCAATACATTCATTTTAATCACTGAAATTCTCCCCCATGGGACTGTGGGAGATCTATGCAGCCCAACATAACTGTGCATGAATAAGGGGTTACAGATGGCAGTGTTCTGATGGAGAAGGCTTGGCTTGGGCCTGACTCCTTACCCTGGAGAGGGAGGAAGCACAGCTTTCTTTCCCTCTTCCTCTCTTTGAACTGTGTCACTCAGCAAACCTGTCAGGCAGGAGCTCCGCACTCTGGCCACGTGTTCGAGACCCGCGTCTGCTTTGTTGCAAGCCACCCCATCTCTGCTGAGGGGCGCATGGCATTCTGGAGGGGGGGGTTGGCCCTCCACCCCCTTGTGTCTCTTTGGGGAGAAATGAGGCACGGCGGAGCTGGCAGTGTCTCTGAAATACGGTTTATTAACACCTATGTACAACCTGCAGAGGTTACAGCAGTCTCACCTGGGGTGGGGGGTGGGGGTGGGGAGCTTGTCCTTCCTTTGCTCCACCTCTTTGCTCAAGCTCCTTCCTCGCCCCCACAGCAGCCCCATTTCCAAAAGGGCATTTCCCCCCCCCTGTGATGTCATCCTGCCCCCTCCCCTTGGCCACGTGCCGATTCTCCTGTCTCCGCCCACTCCGGGTTGTTGCTTTGGGGGGAGGGGCGTTCCCTTACTATTGATACGTTGATTGAAAGAATTACAACTATTAAGGGGCGGGGGGGGGGAGCCGAGAGAGGGAGAGAGAGAGAGTCTCCCCCTCCGGCGCCTCCGCCTCCGCCTCCCTTCCCGGGGCGCGCGCCATGGCGGCGGCGGGGCTGTGGCGGGCGGAGGCGCCGCTGGGCCGGGGCTCGTCGGCCGCCGTGTACCGGGCGCGATGCCTGGGAGACCCGCGCGCCCCGCCGGCCGCCCTCAAGGCGTTTCTGCCGCCCGGCCGCGGGGAAGAGGAGGAGGAGGCCGAGGGCGGTGGCGGCGGCGGCGGCGGCTATGGCTTCCGCAAGGAGCGCGCCGCGCTGGAGGAGCTGCGCGGCCACCGCAGCATCGGTGAGAGAGCGCGGGGTGGGGTTTCCGGGGCTTGTGCAGAGAGCCGAGCTGCCGGGAAGGCGTTCGTGGAGTAAAGGCGGAGGCGAGAGGGGGCTTTCTCTTCTCCCCGCCCGCCCAGGGAGCCTCCAGCACCCGACTGGCCTGGGCGGGGGTGGACTAAATGGCCCCTGGTGCAGCGGGGAGGAGTCGGAGGGGCGCCTTGGCCTAGAACAGGAACCCCATCCTGGGCCTCCAGAAGTCACGCCCTCTCTCCAGCTCCCTTTCTGGGGCACATCCTCCATCAGGAGCAACCTGGTCTTCGGCATCACCTGTCCCAAGAGCCACTGGCAATGTTTCCCCAGCCACCCTGGGCAGCTTCCAACAGAATGATGGGGGTGGAGACGCTCCTTCAGGTATACAGGACCGAGGCCCTTTAGGGCTTTCAAGGTCAGCACCAACACTTTGAATTGTGCTCGGAAACGTACTGGGAGCCAATGTAGGTCTTTCAGGACCCATATTATGTGGTCTCGGTGGCTGCTCACCAGTCTAGCTGCCGCATTCTGGATTAGTTGTAGTTTCCGGGTCACCTTCAAAGGTAGCCCCATGAGGAGCACACTGCAGTAGTCCAAGCGGGAGATAACCAGAGCACACCACTCTAGCAAGACAGTCTGCAGGCAGGTAGGGTCTCATCCTGCGTACCAGTTGGAGCTGGTAGACAGCTGCCCTGGACACAGAACTGACCTGTGCCTCCATGGACAGCTGTGAGTCCAGAATGACTCCCAGGCTGCGCACCTGGTCCTTCAGGGGCACAGTACCCCATTCAGGACCAGGGAGTCCTCCACACCCACCCACCCCCTGTCCCCCAAGAACAGTACTTCTGTCTTGTCAGGATTCAACCTCAATCTGTTAGCCGCCATCCATCCTCCAACCGCCTCCAGACACTCACACAGGACCTTCACTGGTTCTGATTTGAAAGAGAGGTAGAGCTGATTGATCCTTTGACAGGCAATATCTGCTTTGCCTTTCCAATCTCCAGGACCAGAAGTGGCAAATCCACTTTTGGGCCAGAAAGCTCTGATTCAGTGCATCCAATTTTGCAAGGTAGCAGCCCCCGTGCTAAAGTTAAGCGGATCTGAATCTGATCCTTGTCTCAGGGGAGACCCTCCTGGGACACACCTTGAGATGCATTGTGGAAGAAATGCAGGATATAAATCCATTCACTAAATAAAATGGGTACATGTGCACAGCATGAGGAATCACTTGGCCAGCACAGAGGGTGCAATCTGAGAGGGGAAAGGGTGTCCCAAATACAACATGGTAATGAGGGTGATGTCCGTCAGCGTTCCCCAACTTGTTGCCCTTCATCATCCCTGACCATTGACTTGTGAGAGTTGCAGTCCAAGCCACTGGGAGGTCAACAGGCTGGGGAAGGCTGCCGCAGGTATTGTTGAATGCGTTCATTTTGTCTGAAGCCTGAGTGGGAAACTCGGTTGCTTAGAGCATGGTGTGCTAATAGCACCAAGGTGGCAGGTTCGATCCCCATATGGGACAGCTGCATATTCCTGCCTTGCGGGGGGTTGGACTAGATGAACCTCAGGCTCCCTTCCAACGCTGCGAGTCTTTTGTGTAGCATGCCTTGTTGCTTTGCTGAAGGGTGCTACCTAAATCTTCCCAACAAATAATAAATGTGAGACGTACCACGGCATCTCAAGGCGACTGTGCTTCCATCACATTTGGCTTCTCACAGCTGCTGCCAGAGGTCAGCTGCAGATTACCACCGCCCTTACGGTAACTGCTTCTTAACCTCTTGCAATGAGCATGCAACCCTATGGCTGTCTTAGTTGAGAGACATAGATTTTTACTACCAGGCCAGCCCCAGCCCCTCTTGCCCCCCCCCCCCCCGAGACATACTGATGGGAACTATGTGACGGATGGTTGGCTCTGCGCATAACAGCATAAATCTACACCAAATGGTCAACTGTAGCCACTGTACAGCACAGAGCATAGCTTGGAGCAGAAGGAAACCGACTTGTTTCTGGGAACTGGTCCTGAGGAACAACCAGTGTTTCCCTCTAAAATTCCAAAGGCAAGAAGAACCACAACTATGGTAGGCTATCCATGAAGCGCATCCACTGGAAATGCTGCAGCTTGATGGATTTGGGGTACAATATTGACTATGAAATTATGGAATGAAAATATGAAATTTACGGCATGTGTCACCTTGAAAGAGAATGTATATAAAATGATGTATAGATGGTATTTAACACCGGTTAAGTTAGCAAAAATGTATAGGAAATGTTGGAAATGCAGAAAGAAAGATGGTGAATGTGGTGAATATGTGGTGGACATGCGAGAAAACAAAACCGTTTTGGGAATTCATTTATAACGAATTGAAAAAGATGTTTAAATACACCTTCCCCCCAAAGCCGGAAGCTTTTCTGCTAGGCTTGATGGGTGAAGAGATTGCGAAAAAGGACCAAAGATTGTTCATGTACGCAACAACCACAGCAAAGATACTTTTAGCCCCAAAGTGGAAATTACAGGAATTACCGACAATTGAGGAGTGGCAGATGAAGATGATGGAATATGCTGAACTTGCAAAACTGGCTGGAAAGGTCAGAAACCGGGATGACTCAAGATTCCAAAGGGATTGGAGTAAATTTGTAGACTACATAAGATTGAACCGTGGAAGTTTGAAGACACTAGCAGGACTGGAATAACCCTATGACATAGTTTGAAGGATTTAAGTAAGAAACTGGGCGATTAGATTGGGCTAGAAAACCTGCTGACGTGAGGGAGGGAAGTCGTAGCTCGGCAGAGCGAGGATATAGGTGGATTTGTATGTTGTTGCTTGAGATAATTTGTTTAATTGAAAAATATAATAAAAATTATTATAAAAAAGGAAATGCTGCAACTTGGCATTTCATACTTTAGCCAACAACAGCAACGAGCGAACCGAGTCTTGTTGTCGTGCTACAGGGAGAAAGATCTGGAAAATTGGGCAGCAGGCAGGAGTTCAGCCAGATGGATTTCCTTCTCAAATGATGCCATATTGGACCCGTGCAGAGTATCCAGGGTGTTTGAATTCATTTCTGGGGGGACCCAGCCAGATGGGCGGGGTACAAATAAATTATTATTATTATTATTATTATTATTATTATTATTATTATTATTATTATTATTATTATTATTATATTGCCAACCATGTTGGCAGTGACTTCCATTGCAGTAGAACTGTGCATGGATCCAGACTAGAGTTTTATTTGGTGCTACCTAAGGACTGTTTCGTTGTTGACCCTATTTGTGCTGCATCCATTTTTCTACGATGGCCACAGAGTTGGGGTAAGAATTCTCTTGAAGGTTAGAAGGTTAATCCCCCCAAAGAAACAAGCGGCATTTGCCTAGCTAGCTCTGGATTAAAATTATACCCAGGCCCAGATGCTCTAGGGAAAGTGCTGGAAACAACCAAATCTTGTATTTTCCAAAGGCGGCTTTTTGTGGGGAATCACTGCCTTAGCACAGAACAGCTTCCAGGGACTGGGGGTTGCACACCAAGTAACCCCTGCTGATCCTTTCGTGGTGTTTTTCTACTTGCAGTGACTCTGTACGGTGTGTTCACCGACTACCCTTCTGCCCAAGGCCCATCATGCTGCCTCTTGTTGGAGTTGCTGGACATTAGCGTGTCAGAGCTGCTGGCGCACTCCAGCCTGCATGGCTGCTCCATGTGGATCACCCAGCACTGTGCGCGAGACATCCTGGAAGGCCTTGCCTTCCTCCACCACAGAGGCTATGTGCATGCAGACCTGAAGCCGCGCAACATCCTGTGGAGTGCGGAGGAGGAGAGCTTCAAGCTCATTGACTTTGGACTCAGCTTCAAGGAGGGAATTCAGGTTGGTCAAGCGTCACTGGAACCTTTTAGGCAATAAGGTAATCAGAGAGGTGAGACGGCTACAGAAAATGCTGGATGGCTTTGGGGGCCCCTGTGCTGTGCACACTCACCCCGCTTTAGCCTTTTCTAAAGGAGGTGACACACTCAGAAACCGGCAAAAAATGCCAGACAAAAGGGGGGGGTGCACTGTAGCAAATGAAAACACTTTCAGCTGTGAAGGTATATTTGTCTATGACCAGGAAACTGTTTCCAAATTCTCTTTGGTTAAAAACTTCACCCTGTGTGTGTGTGTGTGTATGTGTGCCCGTGGGGGGGGGGGTACATGCAGTGCTTTTAATAAAACGTATCCTGAAATCTTTATGGAAGGGATTGCTATTATTCTACTCTGTGAGCATTGTTGCAGAATTGCTTGAGTACTTTATACACATTTTAAAGAATGCTCTAGGCTGCTTATTGCTCGAAAACACTGCTTCCCAAAATTTGGTCACCAGCTGCTTATGGACTACAATTCCCATCATCCCTGACTACTGGTCTTGCTAGCTAGCTATGATAGGAGTTCTAGTCCAAAAACAGCTAGAGATCCATGTTTGGGAAACACTGCTCTAAGCGATGTGGCCCTGAGGTTTCCTGTTTCACACAGAAACATAGAATGGTAGAATCATAGAATGGTAGAGTTGGAAGGGACCCCGAAGGTCATCCAGTTCCTACACATGTGTAGAAAGACTGGGGTTTGCTGCACATGAGGTGAATTCCTTTCTTCCATGCAGTTTCAGATGCACATGGGACTCATCCACACTTCTGATTGTCCCAAGGCAGGGGTCTGAGCCTGTCGCTTTCCCCCACAAAAATCTGCTCTTTGGCGCTACATCAGAACAAACAGCGGTCCACGGAAAACCTAATGGCTGTTTGTTCTGGTTCAGCACTGAATGGTGAGTTTTCCTGGGGGAAAGCATCAGGGCAAATGGAAGACTGAGCCCTTGGGGCCACGAGGGGGGACCAAGCTCTTGCTGCTTTCAGAAATCTGCAGTCAGGGCATAGGAGTAGTGCTTCAGAGGTTTGGACGAGCCCCCAGTTAGTGTGGGTAGAACAAATCGCTCCGTCCCCTGAGTGTGTGAAAAGTGCCTACCAATTCCTCTGGTAGTGGAAGAGCAAAGCTTTTGTTGTGCTTGGATGCTTCCACCTGGAAATGGCACAAATCAACATTTAAACATACACTGAGGTGGTTTTCCAGTGGTAGAGTTTCTTTCCAGAACCCCTTGAAAACTTTTAAGCTTAAATCACAAAACAGATTTCCTATGCGGCTACTGAATTTTTGCTTGTGAGAGGTTACTTATATAAAAGAAGTTTCTTGACAAATTCTTGGAGTAGCAAAAGTTAAGCATTTCTTTGTGGTATCCTTGGGCTCTGCATGAAGCAGCCTAAGTGGGCAAATTTTTTTGGACCACCGTAAAACAAACTAGTATAAGGTTGAAAATCCACTGCAGTTCTTTGTTATGATTTTAAACTTCTAAGCAAGCTCTTCGTTCTCCCCAGGATGTGAAGTACATTCAGACGGACGGATACCGCGCTCCTGAGGCTGAGCTGCAGAACCGCCTCTCCAAGGCGGGAGTACAAGGCGGGACGGAGTGCACTTCTGCTATCGATCTCTGGAGTCTTGGAATAGTATTACTGGAGATGTTTTCAGGAATGAAACTAAAACATACTGTCCAATCTCAGGAATGGAGGGTGAGGAGCTTTGCGGTAATTTTGCAGATTTGCAAGCTTGGTGGATCAGAGGAATGCTGAATAACTTCAGTAAGGCTTTTCACAAAGTCCCTCATGATATTCTTGCGAGGAAACTGGTAAAATGTGAGTTGAACGAGGTAACTGTCAGGTGGATTTGTAGTTGGTTGAGCAAACCCCAAGGAGTACACGTTAATGGTTCCTCGTCATCCTGGAAATAAGGGATAAGCAGAGTGCTGCAGGGTTCTGTCCTGGGTCCACTGTTGTTCAACACCTTTATAAATGAGTTGGATGAAAGAATGGAGGGCATGTGTGTCAGATCTACAGGGGACACCAAACTGAAAGGGGTAGCTAATGCTGCAGAAGACAGAATCAGAATTCAAAATGACCATAACAGATTGGAAAACTGGACCTAAACTTGGGCTGCTTGGACGAGTGAAACCGACCACCTGTCTCCTAGATCCTTGCCCATCCTGGCTTATAAAAGCTAGCTGGGAAGGGCTGGGCGATGGGCTCTGCGCGGTGGTGAATGCTTCCCTCTGCGAGGGAATCTTTCCAGACCCGCTGAAAGAGGCGGTCATTAAACCGCTTCTTAAAAAAACATCTCTAGACCCGGCCAATACGGCCAACTATCGCCCAGTCTCAAATTTACCATTCTTGGGCAAGGTGATTGAGCGGGTGGTTGCTGAACAACTCCAAGCACGCCTGGAAGATGCGGACCATTTGGATCCCTTCCAATCAGGATTCAGGCCTCATCATGGGACTGAAACTGCCTTGGTCGCGCTGGTTGATGATCTCCGGCGGGCTAGGGACAAAGGTGAGAGCTGTTTCCTGGTTCTGCTGGATCTCTCAGCGGCCTTTGACACCATCGACCATAACATCCTTCTGGACCGGCTAGAGGGGTTGGGAGCTGGGGGCACTGTTATACAGTGGTTCCGCTCTTTCCTCCTGGGCCGTGTTCAGAAAGTGGTGGTGGGGGATGAGTGTTCAGACCCCTGGGCTCTCACTTGTGGGGTGCCTCAGGGTTCTGTCCTCTCCCCCATGCTTTTTAATATCTATATGAAGCCACTGGGAGAGATCATCAGGGGGTTTGGGTTGGGTGTTCATCAATATGCAGATGACACCCAGCTCTACCTCTCTTTTAAATCAGAACCAGTGAAGGCGGTGAAGGTCCTGTGTGAGTGCCTGGAGGCTGTTGGAGGATGGATGGCGGCTAACAGATTGAGGTTGAATCCTGACAAGACAGAAGTACTGTTTTTGGGGGACAGGAGGCGGGCGGGTGTGGGGGACTCCCTGGTCCTGAATGGGGTAACTGTGCCCCTGAAGGACCAGGTGCGCAGCCTGGGAGTCATTTTGGACTCACAGCTGTCCATGGAAGCACAGGTTAATTCTGTGTCCAGGGCGGCTGTCTACCAGCTCCATCTGGTACGCAGGCTGAGACCCTACCTGCCCGCAGACTGTCTTGTCAGAGTGGTGCATGCTCTGGTTATCTCCCGCTTGGACTACTGCAATGCGCTCTACGTGGGGCTACCTTTGAAGGTGACCCGGAAACTGCAATTAATCCAGAATGCGGCAGCTAGACTGGTGACTGGGAGTGGCCGCCGGGACCACATAACACCGGTCCTGAGAGATCTGCATTGGCTCCCAGTACGTTTCCGAGCACAATTCAAAGTGTTGGTGTTGACCTTTAAAGCCCTAAACGGCCTCGGTCCTGTATACCTGAAGGAGCGTCTCCACCCCCATCATTCAGCCCGGACACTGAGATCCAGCGCCGAGGGCCTTCTGGCGGTTCCCTCACTGCGAGAAGCAAAACTACAGGGAACCAGGCAGAGGGCCTTCTCGGTAGTGGCGCCCGCCCTGTGGAACGCCCTCCCGTCAGAAGTCAAGGGAATAAACAACTACCTGACATTCAGAAAACACCTAAAGGCAGCCCTGTTTAGGGAAGTTTTTAATTTGTGACTCTGTATTGTATTTTGATTGTTGGAGGCCGCCCAGAGTGGCTGGGGAGACCCGGCCAGATGGGCGGGGTATAAATAATAAATTATTATTATAAATTATTAAACTAACAGAATGAATTTCAAAAGGGACAAATGTCAGGTTCTGCACTTAGGCAGGAAGAACCAGATGCAGAAATATAGGATGGGGGACACCTGGCTTACTAGCAGCACGTGTGAAAGGGATCTAGGGGTCTTTTATAATAATAATAATTTATTATTTATACCTAGCCCATCTGGCTGGGTTTCCCCAGCCACTCTTAGTAAACCATAAGCTTAACGTGAGTCCACAGTGTGGTGCAGCAGCAAAGAAAGCTAACACCATTCTAGGCTGCATCAACAGAAGTCCAGTGTCTAGTCAAGTAATATTACCACTCCATTCTGCCTTGATCAGATCACACCTCATCTTTGGTGGCAATTTCTCTTTGGGAGTTTTGAAACTCCTCTTTGAAGAAGACAGCACCTTGTATGGCTTGAATATTCCTTGCTGGATAGATAAAATACTGACTGTTGCAGCTTCCCTGATGGGAGCCAATATCTTAACAGTCTGTGAAATAAGCAATCATTTGCTGGGGGAGGAGCAGAGGTGACAGGAGCTGACATCAGCGCCTGTCATAGGAATGTAATAAGCTGCCAGCTGAGGCCCCAGATCCTTCAAACTCAATATTGTCGTCACGGACAGGCAGCTGCTTTCTGGGATTTAGGACAGCCGTCTTCCCCGGCCCTTCCTGGCGATGCCAGAGCTGGAAGGCGGTATGCAGAGCGGGAGCCGCACCTTCGAGCCGTGAGCTTTCCCTGTAACGTAGGGCTTATATAATTGCTTTGCTCTAAAGTTACCATGGGTACCTTTGCAGTCTCCCAACATGGTGACAGCAGCTGCTCACAGTCCTCAGCCAGGTGTGTTGTACCTTCTTTCAGGGGGAGAGAGAGGATACCTCTGCCCACTAGCACAATCGTAGGTCTGGGAGCACCCTCCATTCACGAAGCCTCAGGTCTCCATCCCCACAACGCAGATCCCAGTGCATCTCTCCCAGAGAGCCGGAGTGAAGAATGGGAGCCGGGTGGTATCAGCAAGTGATGTAAGCTTTAGTGGAAGAAAGGAAGAAACGTCCAACCCAGCAGGATACCTGATCTGCCTCAAAAGTCAGCAGATGAAACACTCTCCCAACTTGGAACAGCCCAGGGCATGTGGTGTTGGTGGCCGAGTACAGGAACAACTGGGAGACCCTGGTGCAGGTGGCTGAAGAGAAGGGAGGAGCATCAGCTAATTTTAGGAATGGGCAGAATTGCCATGGTTTGCTTTGTGTCAATACGGAACCCACCATGGAATAGGTGTTGTGGAGCAATTTACTGCAGCGGGATTAATTGGGGGCGGGGGGCTTACAGCAGTAGCCGGCTCTGCTACAACCTGAGGAGACTCTGTTCAGATTGTTCAGAGTGAATACAAGATGGCTTGAGGGTTTTTTTCCCTTCTGAGTGATTTTCTTCCTACCTCTTCTTCCTAGGCAAACAGTTCTGCCATTATTGAGCACATTTTTGCCAGCAAAAGTGTAGTGAATTCTGCCATCCCTGCCTATCACCTCAGAGACCTCCTCAAAAGGTATGTTGCCTGTTAGTTTCTGCAATGTTTTCTTCCTCTGGGGTTTTGCTGCTCAGCCCCTGTGAATGCAGCCAAACAAAGGGTGAGGTCCATTGTTACCTATGAAGGCTTTTGAACAAGAGGGACTTGTTTCTTTCTGCCTGTGGTGACTCTCCCTTAACCTCAGTAATGCTTCACAGAATAAATAGGGTTGTCAGGTCCCAGCCCCAGCTTTTCCTCTCTTGGGCTTCCGTAATACGGCAGATATAAAACCAGCATTTGCCTCCCATAAGAGCCCTTGTGTTTCATCACTTAAGGTAAAGAGACCCCTGACCATTAGGTCCAGTCGTGTCCGACTCTGGCGTTGCGGCGCTCATCTTGCGTTACTGGCCGAAGGAGCCGGTGTACAGCTTCCGGGTCATGTGGCCACCACGACAAAGCCGCTTCTGGCGAACCACAGCAGCGCACGGAAACACCGTTTACCTTCCCGCCGGAGCGGTACCTATTTATCTACTTTGACATGCTTTTGAACTGCTAGGTTGGCAGGAGCAGGGACTCAGCAACGGGAGCTCACCCCGTTGTGGGGATTCGAACCGCCGACCTACTGATTGGCAAGCTGAAGAGGCTCAGTGGTTTAACCCACAGCGCCACCCGCGCCCCTGTTTCATCACTTAATGGATGCTAAAATCACTACAGCTTATGTGAATGGAAAATGGATGTTAAAAGGCAGTGGCTGGACAAAGTCTTGCTTGGGATGTGGGAGAGGCTACGGTATGCCAAAATACCATATAATTTATTTTTTGTCATTTACCTACAATTTACTTAACCTTTTTCAGCTGCTGTGGAGAGCAGGGAATAATTGCTAGTTCAGGCCATGTGTATTTGAAACTTTCTCCTTTCAGTCAAGTCTTTTAAATAAGTAAGATGGAGGTTTAAAAAAAGAAACCAGGGTCAGAGCCCCACACAAATCAGGAAATTGTGCAATAGATTCATGAAACAGTCATCCTTGTGCAAATAAGACTAGCTAGGAGGTTCCACCAGTAGATTAATTAGTGAGACCAAATTGTGTTTGGTGGGGCTGTGAATTTGCATTCTGCTTGTTTGATTTTTTGAGACTATTTTGGTGATAATATTTATGGGAAATAAAATACTAAAGATGAGCTTTCTTTCCAGCAACATGTAGTAAGTTGCCTAATTTGCAGGTGGGGGAGATAATGATTATTCATTCTCCTTGGCATAACTCAGTATGGGGGAAACCAGTGGCCTGGCCATTCATCTTTAAAAGAGAAAGGCAGGAGAAATGTATATGTTGCTTTGTGTTTCCACACTTCCACAGAACGGCACTCAAGGGAACCTGCAGTGCAGCCAAAATAAAATTACTAGCCAATGACCACCGAAATACATAATAAGGTTTATAAAATCAGCATCACCATAAAGCCATAGAATTGGAACAATGAAAGCTGTGGTGTCGTGTTTTCTCCAGAGCCTGGTGGGCTTTTGCTGTTCTTCTAGAAATCAGCCTGGATGCAGCTTGAATGGCCTCCCTGTGGAGAGCATCTCTGGAACTTGCTTGTACAACAAAGACTCCTTTTTGCTTTCCAGCATGCTTCACGAGGACCCACAGGAAAGAGCCACTGCGGCAAAGGCCTTGTGTAGCCCCTTCTTCAGCATTCCTTTCGGTAGGGTGTATAACATCTTGCATTTCTCTGGACACAAATAATGCTTGCCTAACTGGCCCTGACTCTCTTCATTTCATTTTGAGATTTTCTATCCATTCCCTGCAATCAGGTTTAAGCTGGTTAACGTTTTAAAAACAATATTTGTCCTTAAGAAGGACCCTCTTGCCATCTTGTGGACTCCTGAGGGTACGTTTTCAGTTAACGTTTCCTCCTGAGAGCCAGTGTGGTGCAGTGCTTAAGAGTGGAAGACTCGTAATCTGGTGAACCGGGTTCGCGTCTCCTCTCCTCCACTTGCAGCTGCTGGGTGACCTTGGGCTAGTCGCACTTCTCTGAAGTCTCTCAGCCCCACTCACCTCACAGAGTGTTTGCTGTGGGGGAGGAAGGGAAAGGAGAATGTTAGCCGCTTGGGTAGTGAAAAGCGGGGTATCAAATCCAAACTCTTCTTCTTCTTCTTCCTTTCACACTTCTTCTGTGGCCCGTTTTAAATGTTTGAATTGGGCTTAGCCCCATTTCACTGATGTCTGATCCCAGCATTACAAGGAGATTTTTTAAAAAATCATTTTTATTAGATTTATATGCTGCCCTTCATCCCAGGATTTCAGGGCGGTTCGCAAGGTGAAAATACAAGGTAAAGAGACATTGTATGTGATAAGGCAAGGTAAAGAAAGCCAAACCTTTTAACTCTCTTTGAGAATAGGATTGAGTAGGTTGCAGCGACTTGCATCCAACCATTTCCAATTTCTCTTTGATATAATGACCACCTTGCATTGCTTTAACAGCCCCCCATATTGAAGATCTGGTGATGCTTCCAACTCCAGTGCTAAGACTGCTAAATATTTTGAGCGATACTTCTCTCCAAAGTGAAGAAGAATTGGAAGGTCGGTACATCTTGATGTAGCTGCTTATCCTTCAGCACACTACAGAACGCATGAGGAAGGGGGAAAGGCAACTATTTCTGAGAGCTGCCCTGTGCAGAGAGAGGAAAAAAATAATCCTGCTTCAAGCTAGGCGTGATCCACATTTAGAGAGAGCCAGTAACCTCCAAGCAAAAATGTTTTAAAAATTACCGCATAACAAAAGTAAATATGCGTGCAATATTTTGAATAGAAATGGTCTCTAGAAGAGGAGCGCTTGCAGGTTGATGTCACAGATTCCCACCCCACCTTGGTATCATTATTATTATTGTTAATAATAATAATAATAATAATAATAATAATAATTTATTATTATTATTTGTACCCCGCCCATCTGGCTGGGTCTCCCCAGCCACTCTGGGCGGCTTCCACCAAACATTAAAATACATTTAAAATATCACAGTTTAAAAACTTCCCTAAACAGGGCTGCCTATTATTATTATTATTATTATTATCATTATCATTATTATCTTATACCCTGCCCACCTGACATGGCTGCCCCTGCCACTCTGGGCGGCTTCCAACATAATAACAACACAGAAAAACATTCCACGTTAAAAACTTCCCGATACTTCTCTGTTTGGCACCTGATGGGAAGGCACCCCACAGGGCAGGTACCACTACCAAGCAAGCCCTCTGCCCGGAAGAGAGCGAGGCCCTTGTGCACTGACATCCTCCCCACCTGCAGATTCTCCCTTCTGTAGCTCTGGAGCCTGAGGAAGGGGCTGAAGGATGAATTGCCTTGAAGGGGGCTTGTAAGGGAGAATCAGTAGATGAGGGAAGTCTAAGTGCCCTTCCTACTCCCACCCAAACAACTGTTGTGCTTGGGGAAATTGTGGCTCCTTTTGTGTCAGTTGCAGAAAATACAAGAGTACAAGAGACAAACTGAAAGAGAAAGAACTACCTTTGGTTCCCATAACCTTTCTGTGTTGTCTACATTTGGTGGGGGGCGGTTGTGCTCCACTCTACATATTATTGACTTCTGTTACAGAAAGAGCAGAGAACCTCTGGCGTGTGGGACAGTCTTGGAGTTCCAGTTTGACCTGTGAGGTCATTTCCCCCACTCACCCACCCACCACACGGTCATGCAGCCATGGCAGCAGGATTTAATCCCTGTGTGTCAGCTGAGCAGGGACTGAAGCAAGCCCTGTGCGAAAGCAGGCTGCGGAATAGCTTGCACGTGCAGGCTGCTTCCGAGAGGCTTTTGCAAAGGCTTTCAGGCCGTTCCTGTGATCTTGATATTGGAAGCTTAAAGGGGAAGCGCTTTTTCCTCATGCTCCCCCTTTTAAACCTTCAAGTTTGGGGACTTAAAAGTGAGTGCAGGGAGACTTGCAAAATGCAAGGGATTTTGACAGGCAGGTGGCCCCGTGCACACGTCAGTCGTGTGGCATCATCATTTGGCCCTGATAAGGACCTGGTACACAGAGTCCAGAAGGTTCCCCACCCCTCCCCTAAACCACTTTGAAGACTGAACCAACTGCTGTTTGTTGGGGGTTTTTTTAAGTCCCCAAGTCCTAGTCATTTCCAGTAGAATAAGGGAAGGGGGCATGTGTTGCTTGTGGCAGCGTTTAGGCCCCACACAGTGACTCTGTTTGTTTTGTTTAACTTCTAAGACCACCATTATGTTCTGGTCACTTGAGCAACTGAGCAGAAATGCACAGGGGGGGGGGGGAGCTGCTCATCTGTGTTTCATCCTGAAGTGGCAAGCCTGAGAATGCTCAAAAGCAAGCCTATACACAATTATTGGCCTTGAAAAACTGCGTTCCTTGGTACCTTGGGGTTCCCTAGCTCTAAAATGGGACCAGGATGCTGATCAGGAAGGCTGACACAGCATGCTGCCCCTTAAAAATTGCCACTGAAACAAGAACTAACTGTGATTGACCCAATGACTAACTTGGAGCTTCTCTCTATGGTGCCGTGGACCTCGCTTGGGAAATAAGAGTATTTTTCCATAATAATTTTTATTAGTTTTCAGTTACAACAACCCAATATTAGCCTCATTATAACAATGCCAAATTATAATACAATTAATAATGCCAAATTACACAATTTAGGTGCCCCCCCCGGCCTCCTGCATATTAGAATTGATGGTTTGATGATTTATTTTGTTTCTGCGTTCCAAAATCTTATAAATTTCAGTTACACTCCAGTCAAAATACTAACCCTTATGTCACAACTGCAGTTTTAACGACTTCCATTTGTATTGACACCTTAAATGATATCCACACCTACAGATGAAGCATCCTTCCTGTGTGTGGCAATTATTCTGTCCGGAGTGTTTCTTCTTGTCCTTGTAATATATTATGTCTATCTTTTGTCAGTTGCTGCTGTTCTCCAGCATGCCTTGGGTGGCGCTAGTGTCCCATTGTTGTTTCAAAAGTTCTCCATTGTTCTGTCCCTGGTTCATCGTTTTGCAGCTACAAAAGTCACACTGTTCCAATAAATTTCCTGTTCCTGCCATTTTTCTCTCAGCCTGGGAAGGAGAGCAAGCTGTCGAACTTCAAATAACTCAGTAATGAATCTTATCAACCCCTGGCAATCTCGCAGTTTTCTCTCTCTCTCTCTCTTTTTTTTTAATAAGATTTTTATTTTTTCAGCATAAGGAAAGAAAAACAATACACATACACAAATACACATAAAAAGAAAACATAATAGACAATTAAACAAAAAAAACACAATAAACAAAAGAAAACTTATACCTACCTAAATCAACACAAACATACATTAATCCTTATCTCTTTCTAGTTTCAATCTTCTTTAACCAGTTTTCTCTCATCCCTCCGTCCAGCTGAAGATAAGCAATTACGCTTCCAATTAAATTAAATTCCAAGCCCTTTTAGCATTATTCAGTACAGTCTGAGGATAATGGGGAGTAGGGGAGAATCAGCTCTGAGTTTCCATCATAAATAGAGAATAATACTTTATATAAAGAAACCATAGGCTTCCCTCCCCCCCCCACTGTCTTTTATACCAAATGAAGTCGTCTTTGAAATTCAGACATTAACGACTTTACAGCTGCTTCAATTCCGCAGTTTATGATCTCATTTCTTCTAGCACACATCTGTACATTAATCCAGATTAAACTTATTAACAGGAGAACCTCTGCTTCTTCTTTTTTTAAATTATTTTTTATTAAACAGCAAAATCACAACACATCATATACATGACTCAATAAAACACAACATGACGATTTCACAACACAAAAACACACACACGTCTACATACAGCCCATACACAATTTAACAAGACTAGGGAAAAAAATCCTAGAAAAGAGCCAAAAGAAAAGGAAGAATAAAAAGAGAATAGAGGGGAGAAAGGAGAAGGGAAGGGAAGGGGAAAAAGGAAGAAAAGAAATCTACATTGAAATTACCACTTACAACATTAATATGCAAATAAATAAATTTGACTTCCGTTTGTACTCTTTGTTCCTTTATCTTAACCCTTCTTTTTCCCACACAGGTCTTGTTACATCCCATTTAGTCTTATGTTTCTTTCTAACAGTATATTGATATTCAATTCATACACAAGAGTCACCTTCCTATTAGAACCTCTGCTTCTTAATGGCAGCGCAGGGGGGGGGGGTTATCGGCAGGCAGGCTGCATTTGCACTCAGCACCTCCTGCCTCCCACAATCCATGCCGGAGCAGCGAGAGCCAGGTACCAAGAGGAACTGCGAGTGAAGTCCATCCCCCCCCCCCCCGTCCCTGGGGGGAATTTGCAAGGATAATTAACCTCAATCATCCTTGTTTTTTCCTTGCCAATGATCTCCTGCAGTTGTGGGAGCTTTCTCCATTAAGGCAGACCAGGAAATAAGAGTATTAATTGCCTGCCCTTGATCAGGTCTTTGTCCAGCTCTGCTGGCCATTGTGGGCAGGGTGGTGGTGTCAGCCTGAGATTTCCTGGTTAGATTTCTGCTTGTCTTGTAGTAAGTTTCTCCAGTGTGCAGCTCATGGCAATTAGCCTTACTCTAGTGGATGGATCTCTGAGAGCCAGTGTGGTGGTAGTGGTTAAGAGCCAGTGTGGTGTAGTGGTTAAGAGCGGTAGACTCGTAATCTGGTGAACCGGGTTCGCGTCTCCGCTCCTCCACATGCAGCTGCTGGGTGACCTTGGGCTAGTCACACTTCTCTGAAGTCTCTCAGCCCCACTCACCTCACAGAGTGTTTGTTGTGGGGGAGGAAGGGAAAGGAGAATGTGAGCCGCTTGGAGACTCCTTCGGGTAGTGAAAAGCGGGAGATCAAATCCAAACTCTTCTTCTGAGTTCTAGTAAAAGCACAAAGCTGAGGTCTGCCTGCCCCTAAGGTCTGGAGTATTTGCTAGGTGCTGGGGTAGCGTTTAAGACAGATGTTCAGGCACTCGGGCCATAAGCCCTTCTCCTCAATGCTGTGTGGAAGAGCAGGTCGTACTTGCTTAGAATATGGACTCAGGGGCAGTTTGACGATATTCTGGCTGACTCACATAGATAGTTGTTTAGGGCCAAGCCGGGACATAATTTGTTGACCCCTATATGTTATGAAACAGGCAATTTGTGGCAAAAAATTATGTTCTTGATTGTGTTTGTTGGTTTGTTGCCCTTCCTTAAACAGGATTCCTGGGTCCTTCCGCGCCAGTCTATCCAATATGCTACGCTGGGTGTTTGCTATGTGTTTTCAGTTGTCTTCTCAATTCCACAGATATTGTTGATGACATAAGAGAAGAATGTTGCAAATACGGACGGGTCGTATCCCTGTTTGTTCCGAAGGAAGATCCAGGCAGAGGCCATGTAAGTACTTGGGCAGTTGAGATTTGTGTGTGTGTTTCATCTTTGAGGTTTTGCTCTGAGGCTGCACTGACCTCTCCTTTTACAATGGCAGCTGAGTGAGGCACATACTGAGGCTTCCTGACACAACTCCTGTGTTCTGTCTTGCATAGAGAGAATAGTTCTCTTATAAATGGAAGCAGGTTTTTTTTTAAAATCAGATTTTGTGTGTGTGTGTTTGCATTTGTCTCTCTGGGAATCTTGGAATACTTTACTGCTTGTATATATCTCTAAAATAAAATTGTATACTATTGCATTTCAGACTTGGAGACAGGATTTTAGTAGCATTATCTATTAATGCAGTATGCCTCTGAAATGTCACACTATTAAGACTATAAAACAATAGAAATAATAATAAATAATAATATTTTTTTATTTATACTCCGCCCTTCCCAGTTTAAAAACCGGGCTCAGGGTGGCTAACACCAAATATAAAACATTGATTGAAATGTGACTTAAAAACAGCATAAAACACAACATAAAATGCAGCATCAACATCAATAAAATTCAAAAATTCAGGGGTCATTTTTCTTTTTTTGGGGGGGGGGGGAACCCAGTCAGTAGACATTGAATGATCACCAGGGCAAACTGGCCAAGTTGGTCCTACTAGGGCCAGCAAGGAGGTTTGTGAATAAGAATTTAAATGTGGGGTCCCAGAAAGAGTTTCTTCATAGAAGAGGAAAGGGGAAAGGGAATAGAGGATCAGGCTAATTCAAATTGAAGGCCAGGCGGAATAGCTCTGCCTTGCAGGCCCTGCGGAAGGAGAGCAAGTCCTGCAGGGCCCTAGTCTCATGGGACAGAGCATTCCACCAGGTTGGAGCTGTCACTGAAAAGGCCCTGGTGGAGGATAGTCTGGCTTCCTTAGGATGCACCTCCAATTAAGTTTTTCAATATTAGCTTCTATACTTTATCCAGAGATTCTGGTAACATCTTCTGGTGTTATATTATCTCTTTTAAAAACCACACTGCTGTGGTGTACACATTTACATTTTGCAGAATTAAATCATGTTACAATCTTTCCTTATCAAGTAAACGTATACCATTTTAATGTGTTTTACTCCTTAGAATTTAACCAAGGTAACCTACCAGTTTCTGGCAGGTGTCTTGCCTGTCCTGGAAAGCAAGAGTGCAAGGGGACAAAGGAGATTGACATTCCTCCTGTTTCTTTTCAGGTCTTTGTTGAGTATGCAAATGCTGCGGATTCAAAAGCTGCCCAACGAGCGCTGACTGGGAAGAGTTTCGATGGCAAGTTTGTTGTGGCTACATTTTACCCACTGAGTGCCTATAAGCGAGGGTATCTTTACCAAACCATGCTTTAGTCTGCAGCAGCCGTCAGGAGAGACGCACGTATCCCAAGCTGCCTTGCTTTGCCAAAGTCTTTTCCAGAGTCGGACTCCACCTGTGCTGCTCCTTTCTCATTCTGTGGTTGGCAAGGAAAAGGCCCAGGTGTTTCTGTTTTGTTGCAGTGAAATCAGCCTCCTCCTTGCCTTTGATTTACTCTACAGTAACCAAAATGCTATGAAATGGATGTTGGAGATTGAAGGTGGAGAAGAATTCATTGTGAAAGAAATTGAGACACAAGGCAGTGTTGGGGGTTCTGGCACCCAACTTAGCACTGAATGGTGGCATGAAGGGTTGCTGGTGTCTGAAACTCCAGAGTTCCTCTTGCCTCAAGCAGAGAAGCAGCAGAGGAGGACATGCATCCGGATGAAGCCACTGAGCCGCCTTCAACAATTTTATGGGGAGTACAGATAACATTCTCAGCCCATTGTAGTCCTCCCATGTTTTTCCAGCACTTCCTCCTCCTTGTCTTCTTACCTCAGAAAGTCTGTTAAGGAGGGAAAAGTGGCACAGGAGTGGAGGGGGAAATGGATGCCATTTTGAGGTGACCCTCCTTTCCCTATTGTTTCCAGTTTCAGAGACTTTCCAAGTCCTTTCCCTTGATCTGTGGGCTCTCCACCTTAATTCATTGCTTCTTGGAAGGAGGTTTCCCCAAGCCATACCCTTCAGTTAGCTATTTAATCAATAAGTTACACTGGAAACAGTAGCAGCACTTACTTTAAAGTAGAAATGTTTCTAGCTATAATCCTGCTGCCTTCTAGCTGTGTGCTGCAAGCGCTATAAAGATCAGGTTGTGATCTTTATCAGGTGGTGATTTTCAGGCAAAGTCCATGGGACTTTCAGCCCAACCTGTAGCTGTGTTTACTCAGAAGTAAGCTTAGCTGCAAACCTCTTGCCTGTGCTGCAGGAACTCTTTTTAAAAGCAACAACTTTCTCAAAATTTTTTGCAATTGTGCTATTTAGAAAACAGTAGGAAAAACCCACAGAAAGTGAGGGGCTAAAATGGCACAGAGACGCGAGCACCTCAAAATGTCAGGAGGAGGGTTGGTGGCAACTGGTGAGGACAGGGAAAGGCAAAGGAACAGCACTGCCCACCCCAGGGATGGAGCGTGGCAAGATCTACATACCCAAAAGAGCGTGAAGCCTGACGCACCTAGGGGGTGGCCTGCTGCAATGTCACACCCTAGGACAGAACATGTTAGGCTGTATCTGCAGAGACTCTTGAAGGAACATCCTCAGCCACAGTGTAACTCACATTAAAAAGCCATCTTTTAAGAACAGGATTGCTGCCCTAAAAACAGGGGGTCTGAGGCAAGGTAGGGTCACCCAAATGCATTTGGCTGTATAGAAGTTGAAGCTAGACAATAGGCAGGAAGGTTTCACTTGTGGCATCTAGCCAAGCCTTTCTCCCGGGAAGAAGGCGAGAACCAGTGAAGGCACCTTTTGGCTCCCTACGTGTAGGCCCAAATAGAAAGGTAGACATTGTCTCTAAAATACTGCATTAGAAAGAGCCCTCATTTTCAAGTAAATCCAGGTTTGTATACACTCAAGTGGATATTTCAGTTCCTCATCGGCAGTTTCGGCTCCTGTGACAGGGCTAGTTTAGCTATGAGCCTTCTCTCTATCTAGTAAGAGACTAGTGGGGAGGTGGTTTTGTTTTGTTTTACAGTCTCTGAGAAATTGCCTGTTTGTGTCTTCCCAGCTTCATCTGCTAATTGTTAGGCAGGTGCCTACAGAAAGGATTTAATTCTGCTCGCATAATGATATTATGGGGTGTTGTCCAACCAGATTCTTCTGTAGAGCTACTTTCCTGAGCCAATTTTAAACATGTTTTTAAGAGAAGAGTCTTTGTTCTGTTGGAAATGCTTGAAACTTCTGAAATTTGACTACTGGTCCTGCACTCTCGAGGCTTCCCAATTCCCAGCGTCTAATGCTTTCACTGCTGCTGCTGCTGCTGCTGGTGCTGAGAATGGGAGGCCCCCCAGTTTGCCTTGCTCTTAATCCACGTTGCCCCCAGCAGCTGATCTTCCTGCACGAGGCTCCTTCACTTCTTGGTTTCTCAAAAGTTGTGCGGCATTTCTGACAGAGTTGACTTGGGCAATGGCAGGAAAACAAGAAAGAGACGTTTTAAACGTTTCACCCACTCCTTTTAGAAAATACTTGATATTTTTTTGTAATGTCTTCAGAAGCTAGCATTTTAGAAGGGTGTGTGTGTGTGTGTGTGTGTGTGTGTGCATAAATGATTAGGATTCTCTCATGGCAAATTTATTCCTGGGTTTTGCCTCCTGCCTTTCTGAGCTCTGAATTATTTAAGACGGGATATTGTCTGCACTGGCAATTATACTGATACTGTTGAGTTTGTTTGTCCTGCGTAGCGTATCTGATGTAGATTTGGGAGAGTGACATTCCTGATTCTGGGTGGGGAAGCGAACTGCATCCACAACCTCCAAGTACCTCAAGTCTTCTATGAATAATTTGTGCAGTCTTGCCTCTCACCTCCATAATTCACCTGGGGGGTTCAGTGGGCCTGCCCCTTTCAGTCTTCGTGACTTGGTTAAGTAGAATGAATGTCCAAAATGTGTACTGTCACCCCCCCCCCCGGGCTTTACTGCCTGAGCTTGGGCTTAGCAGGGGAAGGCTGCAGAGCTGCTCCTCTGTTAGCTGAGGGGGCATCTATTTCGAGCACATTTTAAGCCAGAACTGCACGAGAACTTGAAGGTCTTGGTGCTTGTGGGCAAGGACAGGGGCTGTGTCCAAAGACCCGTTCATAGCTTTGCACTTTCCAAGCCACACGTCTGACCTGGAGTCCACTTTTGGTCCCGGCCAGCCTCCATCTCTCTGCCCCAAGAAAGACAACAGCACTGCCTGTCTGGCTGGACTTGACTGCTCCAGAGCGTCCTTTGCAAACTGTTCTGTAAACATATGTCTTATGCTCAGATTATTTAAGGAGATCATGTACTCTATGCACCATTGCTCAGCAGCTCAAAAGATGAATGTACAATATTAATTGAAAAATAAAGTAGATTTGTTCTGATGTTAACCAAGCTACCTTTTATTATGGGCTGATTTGTGAGAGGGAAATTGGACTTCCGAACTGCATTGCAGATGAGTGGTAGAGGGAACCCAGGCCCTAATCTGTGCTCTACAGTTTTTCAAAAATGATCCTAGCATATATATTGTGCTTTTAATTATTCAGATCACTTCACATATGTGAACATGCAGCGGAAACCAGAGTTTTGCTGTCCAGCATCTGTTGGTGACAGAACCTGTGAGTTCATTCTCCTGACTTGGATGGTCTGAATAAAGCTTCCTTGGGGGCAAAACTACAGTGCTGTTAAATTTGTCACTTGCAATTTCTGGGTTTTTTCCTCATTTTTTTTTTTAGCATTAAATAGCAACCACTTGGATACCTGATCAGAATTATGAGACATGGGCATTAACCCTTTCCTTGTGTTCCCACTTCCACACACAGAAGGGAAGAGCTGCTCTTTCATGTTTGGTTTGGCCTTTGAGCTTCCCCACTGATTGCCATCAGGGAATCACACACCTGCTAAAAATAAAGATGTATTCAAGTGATATATTCAGCACTGCATGTAGATGACTAGATCAACCAGCAGAATGAAGTTGCATCAAACTGGGGAGGTGGAATGTATTGGGGGGGTGCCTTTAACTGATAATGGAGCTTCCAGAAAAGTTTAGAATTTGCGCCTAAGAATGGCTTTTTCTAAAGAATTCAGCCCCCTCCCCATATTGCTTTCTGGAAACAATGTGAATATTGTATTGACCGGGGCGGGGTGCAGTGCTCACACAGCCTGTGATGTTCACATTTCAAGCTACAGGCAGCCTGGGTGGGTAGAACTGGTACCCCTTTCAGCTTCCATCACAGTCTTGGCAGCCCTGAGACTGACTGGCATCCACTGATTTCAGTGGGTCTGCTAGAATATTTTAATGGGAGTTACGGTGTCTGGTCTGGCATTGGTTTCAGGGTTGTTCTTTTAATCATAAAATATACAAAATCAAATCAAATACTCCAGAGTTTTCAATAAAATTACAAGCAACTATTTCATAAGTTAAACATATACATTTTATAGCCCCATGAATATCTCAGCAAGGAGCAACAACCTGCAGTCTCTGCCACCTTGGAGCTGAGTGTGTGCAAGAGGCCAGCATAAGCTTGATTCTCCCTCTTCTATCTCCCGCCCGCTGAGCAATGTAGCCTCCTGTGTGATTAGGACTTCCGGACAAACTTGCCACATTTGAGTGATGGTCTGGTTGGCCCTAATAAGTGTCTTGCCCAGTGGTGGGTTTTGGAGGTTTCCACCTAAAGGACTATCATGACTATCTTTCCTTTGTATGTGTCATAAACTATACTGAATCCAGTTATTTGGAGCAGGATCTACAACCAGAGAAAGATGCTTTCTCACCAGCTGAAGGTAGACTTTGCATTTAGATGGTTGAGTCTTCTCCAACCACTAGGTAATATTTGGATTTCACCATTTGGATTTCACTGACTTTCTGTACCTAGTACGCTCTAGTCCATCAACCTTCTATAGATGATCACTAGATGGAAATCTAATGCGGCTGAGCCAAAGCCGGTCGGTAGGTAGTCGCTTGCTGTCCAGGCCTGAAGCTAATTTCGGAGGTTAAGGAAGTTCTTCCTGGCCCTTTCTTTCAACAAACTATCACTCTCTCTCTCTTTGCCTTTCGCTTCCGATTCCAACTTGCTTTCTGACAGAGTTGCTGCAACTAAAAAACTAACTCGTTCTTTACAAAAGGACAGTTTTTTCCAAGCACATTCCAGAGGACACACCGGTTGGTCTCCTCCATCAGATGAGCATAATAACAGGATGCTGCCTCTGAATGTCATGAGCCAGGGGCACAGACTCCCCCCCCCCCCCGCCCCCCAGCATGGACCTTCCTCTTCATGCCCTTCAGCTGAGATGCTTCTCAAGTGAGCAAGTTCTGTTGGTTCCTCCTCTGTGGTTACAAAACTGCTCAGTATTGATAAATGTGTATATGCCCATTTTTATGGCACAGCCAAAGAACAGATTGAATGAATGAATAATTGAATGAATAATTTATTACGGTCGGAGACCAGCTTATAAAAACACATTTGGGGGAACAATCCTGGAGGACAAAACATACATATAAAACATTGTACAACAGTAAAATTAATGTTTATAAATGCAATAAGCATATACCGTATATACTTGAGTATAAGCCTAGTTTTTCAGCACACTTTTTGTGCTTTAAAAGCTGCCCTCGGCTTATACTCAAGTCAACCATTCCTTAAGAAGTGTACAAGAACGGCGGTTCTTTACTCTCCCCAGGCAGCTTGTTCCATTCCTGAACTGCTCACATAAATGCAAATTTTAGACCCCAGAAGGCAGAAAGCCTATCAGTTAAGGAAGTATTAAAACCCCACAGGTGCTCACTTTCCCTGGCTCCTGCTTAAACAGGACAGGATCCCAGCCTTCTCTGTATAACACAAGGGAACATTGCGCTGTGGGTTAAACCACAGAGCCCTAGGGCTTGCTGATCAGAAGAATGGCGGTTCGAAACCCTGCGATGGGGTGAGCTCAACAGCAGCAAAGGAGGAAGAGGAAGGAGCAGCCCAAAGGGCTGCTTTGGGCTGCTCGTTCCTCCTCTACCACAGTGGCAAAGGTGAACCGGCTTATACTTGAGTCAATAAGCTTTCCCACATTTTTGTAAGGAAATTAGGTGCCTCGGCTTATATTTGGGTCGACTTATACTCGAGTATATAGGTAGATACTTAAAAACTTTTAAGATAAGCTACCGCAGAGAACTGACCCCCTGGGTTGCTCGCGGAACTAGGTTTATGGATTTTCTATCGAACTAGTTTGGATCAGGGGAAGGTCCATGCCTGCAGATCTGAACACAGAATCTGGCGACCATCCGGGTCTTCTTCTGATCTTTGCCTAACAGGAGCAGGTCGCATTTTTGCTTTTCCGGGAGGTCAGCTAGCCTCACCAGCATGGAATCGGTGGTCTCATTTCCCTGCCACCTCATCCCTCTTTGGTTCCTCTCCCCTGGTCTGCAAGCCTTCCTTTGGCCTTGTGCTCCCAGCAGTTCTTTTCTCTGGGGCGCCCACTGCCTTCCCTCCTCTGTTTCCTACACTCCTCTTAGGTCAGATCCTCATGGTGACCAGGATAATCCTTTGAATGCTTCCAGTCTCCCTCCTGCAACTCATCTTGAACTAGGCAGAAGATCTTTCTCTGAGGTTTTATCTTTTTAAAGTTTGGGCAAATTGGTTTAAAAAAACAAAACTTTTCAGCAAGTCTATATGATGTGTTTCAATCTGACACCTCTGGCTATAAAATTGGAGAAACAGAGAGATATATAGCCGCTCCGGCAGCTTACCTCTTCTTTCTCCTATCCAAAAACGCAAGAAGGGCTTTTACACTCGCCAGAAGCTCGGCTCCGCCCTCACCGGTCCTGGAAGGATCCTACAAAAAAGTCCCATGCGCTCAAAAGTCTCTGTGCCTGTTCATTGGGGGAAATAGGAAGCCCAGAGCACTTATTTTTTAGATGTCCCTTCTATGAAGAGGCACGTAGTGAGGTGGCAGGGAAATGGCCGTGGTTCCGTCCAGACGGGTGCTGGGAGGCGTTGCTGCTACATCTTTTAATGATGTTGAGGCGTATCTTCAGGGCCTTTGTTTGCTAATGCTTTCCACTGCTAGGAAAACAAGGAAGAGTGCTCAGCCTTTAGGCATGCTTCCTTGGGAGTAAGTCCATTCTTGTTTTTAACCACTCGCCTGCTCATCGTTGGCATCCAGGAATTCCACACAGGCAGCTGTTCAGACTGGTGGAGCGGAGACAGCACCCTGTCAGAGCCTCTGCACCCAGGAGGCAAGGGGAGCAGGATCCAGCCCCCAAGGAATGCTTTGGCCACCACTACTGCCGCTGCTCATGGGCTCAAAAGCCCTCTGGGCAAATGGAGGTGGCAGGCATGGCTGAAGAAGTGCTTCTCTGTGGCCCAAGACCCCAGCAGATGCTATGAAAGGGGGGTGGAGGGAAAGAGAAGGAGCCTCTCCCCACCCACCCACCCAGCCTGGTAAGAGGGGAGAGAACAAAAGAGCAATGGTGTGATAAAAGTCAGGGGAGTGTGGCTCTGCCCCTCTTGTAGCCCTGCCAAGATTCTGAAGCCCCCAAATGTCCCAAGCCACACTCCAGACTTTTCTCCTGTCACCCACAAGGATACATTTCCAATGACAGACCCTCCCCAGTTTCTGATTTGAGTCCGGAACATCCTGCTTTTCCTTAGGACACCCCTATTTTCATTGGAGAAATGTTGGAGGGTCTGGAGTTATGAGAACTCCCAAGCCGTCTGAAGGCAGCCCTGTATAGGGAAGTTTTTTTAATGTTTCATGTTTTATTATGTTTTTACATATGTTGGAGTGGCTGGGGCAACCCAGTCAGATGAGTGGGGAATAAATGATAAAATTTTAATTACTACTACTACTACTACTACTACTACTATCATTGAATAGGACGTCCCTATTTTCTTCTGAGAAATGTTGCAGGGTATGCAATGACTGAGAAAGCTCAGTCCATCTTTTCTTCTTAGCCAGTCATAAAAACCACTGGCAGTAGATCCCAGCCCTGTCTGTCAAGGAGAGGAAACACTTATGTTTTGTTTTGTTTTTTGTTTTAAAAAAAACAACCAACCACCAAGGAACATTCTATGGAGGGCAGGCGGAAAGATTATTTGGGGCTTCTTCCCTGTGGCTTCCTCTCTGGCCACAGCCAGCCGTGTGCGCCACCAAGTGGCTCTTTGCTCCTTTGCGCCTGCTGCTGCGAGCATGGTTCCCTTGCGAGAGCATGGAAGGGAAAGGGCTTGCTGCGGTTGTGGCCTCTTGGAGTGCAGAGCAGAGAGCAGGAAGAGGCTCCATGCAAGAGCTGCAGGGAAAGGGTGCAAGCAAACAAGAGAGAGAAGAAAGAAAGAAAGAAAGAAAGAAAGAAAGAAAGAAAGAAAGAAGGAAGGAAGGAAGGAAGGAAGGAAGGAAGGAAGGAAGGAAGGAAGGAAGGAAGGAAGGAAGGAAGGAAGGAAGGAAGGAAGGAAGGAAGGAAGGAAGGAAGGAAGGAAGGAAGGAAGGAAGGAAGGAAGGAAGGAAGGAAGGAAGGAAGGAAGGAAGGAAGGAAGGAAGGAAGGAAGAAAGAAAAGAAAGAAAGAAAGAAAGAAAGAAAGAAAGAAAGAAAGAAAGAAAGAAAGAAAGAAAGAAAGAAAGAAAGAAAGAAAGAAAGAAAGAAAGAAAGAAAGAGAAAGCTCACCCTGGGTGAGAGAGCAGTGAGAGATAGTGGAGCTCAAAGAGAGACAGAGAAACCTAGGGGTGGCACGGGGGTACATTTTGTTTAACTCCTCAGTGGGCAGCAGAATCGGGGACCCCCAAGGAGAGGGTTCTTTTCAGTAGGACACCCCAGGTCCCCTTGTGCTCTTGGTGCCACTGCCAGGGGGAACCTTTCTCTTCCCGGAGTTCCTCAAAACAGCTTCCGTGGCCTGGGCATCTCTGGTGCATTAAATTTAGGGGGTGAGATTTTGATAGCTGTTTTTGTTGTGTTCCGTTTTGATGTGGCAGCCTTAAGCTTTATTTCACCGGAGGTTTTTTGTTTAATTCTAAGCCTCCCAGAGAACTCTGCATTATGGGCAACAGACAAATGTGGGAATAATACAGCCACGTACAGACAAATATATAATATGAAATTGTGTGTGTGTGTGTGTGTGTGTGTGTGTGTGTGTGTGAGTGTATTTTGGATGGAAATCCTAGGGAAGAGAGAGGTGCAAGGGGCTTTCCCCCCTTCCTCTCTTTTTTTGCTATTTTTTCCATTTCCTGTCCAAATAACGCGATGGCTCTGTGACAAGAAATATTGGAGGGTTGCAGAGGGGAAATGAGTGGCCTGAGAGTTAATTGCACACAACAGATTTGGGTGGTGAATGTGGGGGAAATTGATTTGGAGTGATTTTTCAACTAATTTGGAGAAATAATATTAGAGGGATTTAATTCAAGGTGATTTGGAGGAAATTAATTAGCCTGCCAGCTTAAATGGGCATTCTGTTGTAGTTCAAAGGAGTGCTTTTGTGCCCTGAGAATCCGACCCCACCTTTTGCCTCAAATGCAGATTCTTTGGCAAGTTGTTCATCTTTTAACCTCACCATTTTGCTTTCTGTGAAATGGATGTCAAGTTGCAGTGGTAAATTTTGAAATGGCTACACCCTAAGGCCACCATTTTGTGGCTGTCCACACTCCCATGGCAGCCATTATGGGATGGTGTCCACAAAACTTCCTCAGATTTCCAAATATACCTGTGAGACCCTGACAGAACACCTCCTGAGGGGTGGCCTCTGCACAACAAACAGCTAAAGAGGGACAACTATTTTCTGTGGTGGGCTGAATCCAAGGTTCATCACATCCATAGCTTCCTCTTGGACTCACCTTTTAAAAAAATTCTTCTCCTCCCTTGACTCAATATGGCAGCTTTAAGGTATGCTAGAGCTTTTCAGGGGAATCTGCACACCAGTTTCTTTTTAATGTTGGACCTGTGTCTATTTAGACGCTTGCAAAAAAAAAATTGCTAGTTTGCCCTATATAAAACTCTATGCAGTTGGAATTGGTAATTAACTTTTTGCACCCTAAAGTGCAATTTGGAATCATTATAATCCTAACAGTGGGAGAAATAATGGCATTTTATCTAGGTAAATCCCGTTTAAGCTGCATTCCCAGCTTATTTTTGTGTGTTCCACAAATGAGAAAACAGGCAAGGTAGTCAACTGCATTCTCCCTACTTAATGGCAGCTTAAAAGACAGCTACCCTGTGCTCACTTACGTGGGACATAAGCCCCAGTGAACTCAATGTGACTTACTTCTGAGCTGACACAGATAGGATTGCAATTTGCAAATATTTTGCAGCTCAACTTGCATGATTGCTGTGCCCACTAAATTTGTACCTCAAACGCTGAAAAGAAACAGGTGTTGCACTGCTACAGTTCCAATAATGGGAGAAGACATTCCTAAAAATGGCAGCCATCCCCTTCTGCCGTGTGTGCTGCATTTCAGAGTGAGCTAGTCAGAATCAGTAGGAAAAGAGGACTATAAAAAGCACAGTAAAAAAAAATTTCAGCAGTGGGTTTTATTGCATTTTGTAGGTACTGTTAATCACCGGCTTCCTTCAAATGTTTTGTACAAACTGGCAATAAACTGTATACATGATTTTAGTTCTTGAACCAACAGAATGAGATCCAGAAGTGACGTGGTGAAGATGCTCTCGTCAGAGAGGCTCTCTCATTGGCTGGTTGTCTTTCAGGCTGGGTTGTCATGTGACTGCCTGTCTGTGCCTGCTGTACAGGTGAGTGCATGTTCTGCACAGCAAGTGTAGACAGGCAGACACATGGCAACTCTGGCCGGCCAGCCCCTTGGCTCCAGCAGGGGGTGCTCTGCTCTGTGCTTAGCAGCCTGACTTCACGGCAGAAGGAGGGCGAAGGCACGTTACACAAGCAAACTTTACACATTGGGGAGCTCTCAAACAAAGAAGACGTTTACTTTATTTAGAAAACTTGCGCTGTTCTTTACATTGTTTTTTTATTTTCTTGACATACACAACAAGACAGAGATTGCAGCAAGACATGCGCCCTAGAACAAATCTGAATTCATTTCAAAAAGTCTGCATTCATGTGGGTGGGTGGGTGGATGTAAAAATATGTGCAAAGAAAGCATTACTGGGTTTTAAAATTAAGGATATATTTACCCAATATGCATTTGGGTTCTCAAAATATACATAAAACCTTGTCCTGTTTGTGGAAGTTGCCATTTCCAAAATGGTCCAGCTAACGGCTGTTGGCCTAAAATCTCACAGTGAGTAAAAACTTTTATACACAATTCACGTTTGATTTGCCACATGAATTATATTGCACTCAAATGGGAAAAAATGTTATAAACTCCAGTATAAAGTCAGTCCTCAAATGTGTGATTTGTGCATCAAAAATGCAGAAACAGAAGACGTGTCAGAACCTTTTGAACTTGATACTTCAGAATAGCAATTTGTCCTCCTGCACCCCAGCAGTGTTACATGGAAACAGAATAAATCACCCTATTCATAGAATCACAGGATCTCAGAGTTGGGTCATCCAGTCCAACCTCCTGCAATGCAGGAATCTCAGCTCAAGCAGCCATGACAGATGACCATCCAACCTCTCTCTAAAAACCTCCAAGGAAGGAGAGTTTAATTAGTATTTCATTTTGGTGGCCAGGGGTGGGGGGGGGGGGGAGAGAATCGTATTATGATATGCATATATTTTTTTAAAATAGAAAACTCCATTAAAAGTTCATGATATATTTTGCTCTTTTAATTTGGTTACGGTGTGAAGTATGTTGTGCTTTGCCAAAATTCAATCTTCAAAGAACAGTAAGCGTGCAATAGAGGAATATTGACAACTAACAATAAAGCACTGGCTGAACTGAAAGCTTGAAGGTCATTGTTCAGGCTGCGGGGGCTGTTACAAGACGTGTCACGCCATTTAAATGCTTTCTAGTCATATGGGCAAATGTATGTTTTGCATTCACTCTATAGCTGTGTCTCTCACATGCTGCTGCAGGTTAGTAATATTCAAGACATGTGTTTTAAAATATTGAAGACTCTACTTTCAGCACATTATTAGAATTCCATTGTCCCGATTGTATTGACTTTGAAAAAGATACAACTAATATCCAAAACATACTCAGATACAGCAGATTCTCAGCTAGTTCTCCCCCAGCTTTAAGATTAAGATTTTATAAAAAATGCAGAGTTGCGCTGAAATTTTGTTTCCTAATTTTTGGAAATGCAAATTTACCTTTGCAAATGCTGCTTTGTTTTTTGGGGGAGGAGCTGTTAGATGCTGTGTAAAAATACTTCTCTTATCTCCTTTCTTTGGTTTAAACCGCTTTGAGATCCCCCCCCCCTTAAAAAATAAAGTGGTATAGAAATGGTGATGATGATAGTCGACTATTTCACCCATTTCCTGTTTGACCCCACCCCTTGCCAGCCTTTTTGTACTGAGTTTTTATTTTAGTTTTGTGGAAGTAAAAGCAAACATAGAAATATGGGGATGTGCAAGTATGAGAAGCTATTTTAGATACTGCAGGTAACGTAAAGCTTTATTGCACCTATACTCCTGCATAAGGCTGATCGGTCAATTCTTATTTCTTTTATCATTGTTAAAAATGCTTGGCTAATGGAGTTTAATTTTGTTTACAGAATTTCCTCAGGACAAGGATCCTTGGGTGGTCTGCAGACATTTCTTTGTTAGAGAGGAAGAGATTCTCGAAACATGGGGGTGGAAAGAAGCAGAAATGTGGGGAATAAATCTTGTCATCAGCTGTATAGTCTAGATTGGGGTGGATACTTGAAATAATTCTGTAGATAACTGAAACCGTCCTTCACCTCGTGTGTATTTTCTGCCTCACTAAAGGAAATGGTGGCTGTCTTAAACTTTTTCTTTCTAATCCCAAACTGCAGCTACTTAATTTAGAGAGCTATTTCCTTGGGTTTTGCTCTATGTGGTAAAATGGAAAAACAGAGCATGCTGCAAGCACAGCATAAAATAAATGGGATTTCTTAATACTTTAAGGATTTTAAAGAGTTTCATATGCTGGTTCTGCAACACTACTGCCTTCCTCATTTACTACAACATGTAGTGACCATGTAGCAATGAACTACGGGACCTAATTCCACTTTGCATTTTCCACTAAACAAACTTTCTCATTTCAGCCTCATTCTTGAATAAGCTTTATAAGTTAAGAATAACATGTTGAACTGCATCTTCAAACCCTTGGTTTTATCACCAAATTCCTACAAATCTCAAATCAAGAGACACACAAAAACATTATTGGATCTTTGTGTTTGTTGACTTGCTACAAATCAGTGTTCCCCAAAGACAGTTATTTAAGATCCTTGCCTAACCATGTAGTTTTTTCTTTCTCTGGCCTTTGCTGGTTCTCCCTCTCTTTGTCTGCGCTCTTGCCATTTCCCCTCTACCTTCTTCTGGCAAATGAAAATGAGAGATACACGTGAGAGGAAATGCAGACAATTTCTACGCACGGCTCGTTCCTAGACAGCAGAATGCGAATTCCGGGGGGATTTCACTCCAGTTGTTGCAGTTGTACAGTAAGAAGACATTTAAAACTAGAATATTTCCTTGCAATTTTTTGTCTCAATTCATATTAATAAAATAAGGGAAACAAATTAAGATTTTAAAAACGTACTGACCCCAAGTCTTGCATGATAGCCAGCCTGTTCACCCATCCTTTGATCCCTGCACCTGAATTGACCCCTCCTTATATGCCACAAAAGTTTGCCACTGTGCTGTCTAGTTGTAAAATCAAGTGAAAGCAATAATTTAATTGTTAACATTTTACATTTCTCTTTTCATGACATTCGGCTCCTTTGAATTTGCAACTGCAACTTTGTGCTTGCTATTTGTTAACCCAACAGCAACAAATGACAGGCTTTAACATGATGAAAGTCTGGTACAAACATAGATAAAATGGCTTGAAACAAGTCTAAGACTGCAGTCCTGTTAACCTGGGAGTAAGTCCATAAAAGCAGAGTAACTCTGTGTAGAATCAGGCAGCAGCAGCAGCAGCAGAGGGGACACCTAGCACTGCGTCCCTGGCACTAGGATTACTTGGAGCATTTCGGTGATCAGAGAGAGGGTCATAGGAGACCTTTTATCATGTGCCTGTATCCATTCAATACATCCACTTTTTAATTTAAAAATAAGAGTTGGTCTATGCCCACTTGGGAACCTGGCATGTGGCGTGGGGGGGGGGTTGTTTTTCTACCCTTTATTTGTTGCATTGTTCTCCTGGCAAAAAAATGCCCAGCCTTTTCTCCACACACAAACACAAAAGTTGCTATTTCCCCCAGGAGGGAAGCTGTCCTTGGCACTTGATGGCAGCTTCTCTCCTGGGAGGGATATCAGCTTCTTGTTTTCTGGGGGGGTGGGGGGTGGGTTTCTTTTTTATTAAAAAAAAAACCAGGATTGCAGCACAGAGTAAAATAATTGGTGCCCTTCCCCCTGCACACACCATCCTGATTCCTCCCCCCTCCTGTGTCTGCTATTTGTAAAGTAAAAATAAGACATTTTAAAGATATATGCACATTTAATATATTGTCTAGTTTAGCCCGCAATGAAACTTGTTGTGAATTCTTTGAGACTACAACAGGGGTGGGGTGAGGAGAGCGGGTGGAGGAATGTAAATTATAATCATGTGCATATATAATTTTGTTTGCAATTATAACACAAGTATATGTGCTTGCAGCGTATTTACGGTAACTTAAAATCTTCATTCAGAGCTTGAGAATATTCTTTTTTAACCAATACCAAGCTTAAAGCTTAAAGAAATGGCCTTTGAAGTGAAGAGGGTATCGAATTACAGCACAGATTTCCACCCACCCCCCACCCCTGCCGTTCTTTCCATGAAGACTTTCATTCAGTACCAAGTTCTACCCCTTCCCCACCACCGTAATAGGATAGTTGAAAATGCACCAAAGGAAACATTTTCATCTTTTTACAAATTCCACTTTTATCAGTGGGATTCATGGTCCAGGAACTTAGACTGCAGGCTCTGTGGCCCCGAAGTCTTAATGAATCCTGGGCTTCCATCAGCAAGGCATAGACGTTTATAGAGGTACAAAAGATATCTTCAGAATAATACTTCCTGCATCTGGTGAAAACTTACGGCAGGATACCTGTGCCACAAGATCTTTATTGATTTTGATGAAGAGGTCTGCTTCTGCCATGGCTACCTGCCACAAATCATTTGCGGTGATTGCACCTAGATTTGATGGCTCTTTTTCGTGAAAATGAGTTGCAAGGTCCACTATTTTAACAGATGTCTTTAAAGATGCTTCTGATTTGGCATTCTGATCCTAAACACATTAACTTGAATGCATGTGATTTCTTCTTTCCACGTGGAGAGGCCGCTGTGTGGCCCATGCAGGGGGTGGGGAGCAGATCTACCTTCTGTGCACACACCCCAAGGAGAAATGGGCTGCTTGGGGAAAGACAGAGCACTCTGTGTAGACGGGAGAAACAACTCTCTGCTGTGCCTCAAAATGCACACAATTCAGGCAAGCAATTAGCTCTGACCTCTGCAATGTGTGGGTCTTTGCTTCAGCACTAGGGCATGATCTGTGTTGCTGCCTCTCGCAGCTCCTACGCACAAAATACTAAGACACTCCAGCACTTTTGTGTAGGTGAGCGTCTCTTGACTGGGGTGGGGGGTGGGGGCTATTAGGTGGGAATAGACTCCATTGATTTCAGAGGAATATTTGTCCACATATTGTGTACAGGATCAGGGAAGAAGTGTATCGGGCTCTTTTTAAACAAGCATTTTTCAGATCTGGGGTTAAGATAATCAATAATTTTCATTTGTATAAATAGAAATAAAATTCTTAAGCTGAATTTAAATTCTGAAATGTATAAATATTAAATAATACCAGTAGTACTGAAGACACCTACTCAATTTTTTCCACACTTCCACAATTTAATTATTATTAGTATTCTGCAGGTAATGCATAAATAGTATTAGTAATTTTTTTAAAAAAAATTATGGCATTTTAAAATTGCTGTACTTTTAAATCCGCCCGTGGCAATGGCAGCATTTCATCCTCCTATGCCCCCTACGGGTCCAATCTATACCTTTTGTTTTTCTTGCTTGTGTACTAGCTCACCAGGAGAGGTCCAGTTTTCTTGCCTGACACAGCAGGGTAAGGAGTGTCCCCTATTTCCAGATCGTAGGTCAGACGCTCTTCTGAAGTGGCCTTACCGGAATGTCTTCCGTGCATTACTCAGAGAAGTCCTCTTCCCGTGTGCCTGGGCAGTGTCCCTATTTCCTAGCATGCAAGACCTGTGAAGAAAAAGACTCTACGTCAGATCTGAAAGGAGCCGTCCTGCTCTTCTGCGCGATGTTCTCGGGAGTCCAGGCCGCTGCGTTCCCTTGCCCAGTCTAACCAATGTGCAGACTACTGTACAACAGCATTGTCCTGAACAGGTAGTCTGAACACTGGGGCGACGGAGCAGGATAGGGTGAGATTAACAATAATCCTCCTTTAGTCTGTGGGGGGGAAATCCCCTTCCCGCATCAGGCTCTGTTCTCCTCTTCCCTCCAAGCCCTGCAACACTCCTTGAAATGCGCTGAAGTGCTGCGATTTCTAGCCTTGACGTGGCACATTTGCAGTAGACTCTGGATCTGGCAATGAATTTAGGACCAGGAGAAGGGGGAGGGCTGGGTCTGAGCATCCATATATGGGATGATGTCACCCTAGGGAGGTTTGGGTATGCACTGTGCCGATGGTGAGACCGCTGGAATTGCCTGCTCTCAGACATGGGTCTGTGTATAAAATGGTACCAGATGTTTTAGTGTAATGTTAAGCAGTCATTTCATCTTGAGGCCAGGTTTTTTTCTTCAACTGGGCAGGAAATGGGCCCCACTATGGAAAAGCTGTAAAAACTCGAGAAGTACAGTTTTGCTGCAGCAAGTTCAGTTCAGAGTGAATTAAAATAAATCTGAAAAACAAAACAAAACTCACTTTTGTGAACTGGTCATTAAGGGAAATAATAATCTAAACTTTCTGATTCTTTCAGCTGAGCTTCCTTTTATTTTATTTCTTGGTCTTTTGGACTCAGAAAAGGATCTGGTTTTCTCTCTCTCTTGGAACAGTCAAGTCACAAACAGGCTGCTTTGGACCAGCACAGTAATTACAGCCACTTCCTGAAAGTGAAGCCCCCATGAAAAGTCTGCAGAAATGTTCTTTGTCAGAGAGTCTACATAAGTAATTAGTTCCACATGTGCTCTTCATATTTTCCTCCAGCTATTTGGGCTGACTTGAGACATTGCTGGAGCTCAAGCCTAGCTCTAAGCTTTTCACTCCAAGCGTTTGCCCTGCAACAATTTATGGTGTCAAAATTAATTGTTTCTTGGTGCTATCAGTGCCATCAGGCTGGGTATCAGTTTTTTTACCAGCTGCCCTTCAGAACCCATTTTGTTTTTATTGGTGCTTCTTGGAGTTGTCCTTTTCATCCCCCCCCCCCCGGTGAACTCCCCCTTGCTTTCTCTTTCCTGTTCTTCTCTGCCCTTGGAGGCACCAGACAATTCTCCTTGCTCATGGGAGGAGGCTGAAGGCCCCAGGGGGGTTTCTTCTGCTGCTTTGGGACAGCAATTGTCTTCAAATGCAATTACTAACTTATTTTATTCATACACACCTTTAGTCATCATATTTACATCCTGCCCTTCCTCCTGAAAGTTTTGAACAAACTTAAAAACAAAAAACAAAATCACACCCAGACCCCAAACTGATTTTAGGTGAATCCCACCTTCTGCAAAACACAACACCAACATAACCCCCCCCCCAAAAAAAACCCACCTCTTTAACAAACAAGTGGACTGCATCTGGTAAGGTTTCACAAGCATTTGGTTGGAACATTTAAATAATGTCAAGAAATTCCAAACATTTACTGGGCTGCCTGTTTAGTAGCAGGGACTCAAAAAAGAAAAGAGGGCAGGGAAGAGACCAGTTACAAAAATAATGTAATTTTTTTTAAAAAAACAAAAGCCACAGCAATAAAATTATCTCAAAAATAAATAATAATGCCTTTATTTAATGCAGGGTGATGTAAAACACAACAATAATTAATCAGTGTTGCAATCAGTATTGCAAATAAACATTATTGATGCTACAATTACATTGTTAACAGCTAAAATAATGCTACATAATTATAAACTCACATTATTAGCTGCATAATTAATTAAAAGACCTTTGCATAATAAATATAGTTGATAGACAGGCAGCAAAAAAATCAGTTTGAATTTTCATCCTGAACCTATCCAGTGACAAAGGTAGGTATTCCGTTTTCAGGTTAACAAAACTATCACTGAGTCGCCATATCTGTCAATGTGTGTATCAAGAAAAGCAACTACAGAACAACAGCAACGTGTTTTTTTTAAAAGAAGAAAAGGGGGTCACTATAACAATATAACAAATCAACATGCTCAGCAAAAATGTCAACCCAGAGTTTAGCAGCAGAGCAAGTACCCTTCCCTGGTCCTTGTGTACAGGCCCCCGTGCACTCTGGGTAAAACGGAGAGTTTTCTCCCCATGTTGTGTTTGGGCTGGTCATTAAAGAGTCAACCTTCTCTGTTTTGCTTTAAGCACACAGGAGGTTCTAAGCTGGCTTGGAAGAGGCCTTGCCATGGACCACGTCCTTGTTTGCCTCACTATGTCATCCAAACAGAATACCGTGAGGTCAGAGTGAGACTCATAATGCAATTGGCACTTAGTTTAGGGTTGCCATATGTCTGGAATCTCCTGGATATAGCTGGTATTTGTCCCTTGTAAACAGTGTCCGGGTGCAAAATCGCAGTATATCTGGAATTGGCAAATAAAGCTCCACAACTTTGGTGTTCTGAAATATGGCAACCCTAACTTAGTTCGGAGCTGCCTGAGCACAGGCAGAAATTCAGTTTGGTTCAGATTTTAATGATAATGTACCTAATTTGCATTTCTCAAAACAATAGGCAAACTGAAACACAGCTATTATTCCAAATTCACACTTTTCTGAATTTCGTGATTCAGTCCCCTGACCCAAAAAGGTGGATAATAATGCATATATTAGTGAAAATAAGATACAAAATGTATTATTGGGGGGGGGGGTGATTGCAAAAATGTGCGTATTAGGCAAAATTACATGCACATATTTGTGTATTGGGGAAATGCACAATAAAATGCTGATGAATTTTCACGATGGTGTACACAGACACACAACCCTAATGGAGAAGAAAGTTCCAAAGGGTTGATCCGAGAGGAATCCGAGAGGAACCACAATGGCCAGATTCATCCATCCCTCCACTAGTTTAGGCTGGAAAATCCTGGGCCCCATTGCCTGCTCTATTGCTGGCATCACAGAGGAGTGTTGCCTGATTACCTCATCAAAACAAAACCTTGAATGTGTCCGTACAGATAGTATGTGATAAAGTCAATTAATATGGCATTACTTAACATGCAAGAGGTTGATTCTGTAGGTTCATCCTATCCATACTAAAAACAGTCATAAACATTGGAAGAATAAAATTACAAGATATCATCATCATCATCATCATCATCATCATCATCATCATCCAAATGGTGTAAATATATATTCCAAGGTTGAATGCAAGGCAAGGCTCACATTTGTCCCAAACATACCAAATCTTCATGGTTGTTGCCAAATAATGTCATCTTTAGTGAGAATGTGCCAACCATGAGATGGTTTGGTCATATAAATCACAAACAAGCCCCCAAGCAGAAGCAAAGTCGGAGGGGTCCGCATCACCCTGGTGGAACGTATTTTATGAGTCATTTTTGTCAGAAAAGGCAATGAATATGACTTTTTAAAACCCTAATAGGATGCAGGCTTCCACCCTTGAGAGATCACTAGATGAGCGGCAACCATCAGATACAGAATTGATTTCGGAGAGGTAAGGTCAGCAATGGCTTCATTAAAAATCGATAAGAGATGGCTTGGTGTCCAAGGTGACCAGTCTGCCTACAATAATGCCAATCTCCATTGCAACCTGCTTCAGGTATGTTCCTCACACCTTATGACCCCCGCCAGCAGGAAGGGGAGCCAAATCTTACAATATGAGCTAGTCAAACGGAGGTTAAAAACCAACAGCGGACATTGGGAAGAGTTCTTTTAAGGTGGTCCACCATGGGTTTTTTAAATATTTTTTTAAATGTCAAACTAATGAAAAAATGTGGAGAACTGAACATAAGATGGGGAAAATGAGAATCCGAGAGGAACCACAATGGCCAGATTCATCCATCCCTCCACTAGTTTAGGCTGGAAAATCCTGGGCCCCATTGCCTGCTCTATTGCTGGCATCACAGAGGAGTGTTGCCTGACTACCTCATCAAAACAAAACCTTGAATGTGTCCGTACAGATAGTATGTGATAAAGTCAATTAATATGGCATTACTTAACATGTTGCAATTTGCCAGTACCCAGTATCTGAACAGCTGGTGTCTAGAGTACCTTCATTTAGAAACAGTTTTTTTCTGCTCTTCCAGAAACTTGTTGTTTATGAAGCCAACAAAAAGCAAAGAAGCGTTGGGATGGAGTGGGATAACAATAACTCATGGAAAGCCAACTCTGTACCCTCGAGAAGATGCTGGACTACAACTCCCATAATCCCTGACCATTGCCCTTGCTGGCCACAGTGAGGCTGATGGGAGCTGCAGCTCAGCACCATGGGAAGGCCCAATGTTGGCCATGTTGGCTTTGCATTTGCAAAGATAGACTTACCCCTGTCAAGGCCTGATTCTGCTCCAGTTGCTTGGCCTCACCCAACTCTCCCTTTCCAGGGGGGAATTCATACCAAGGGTGGATCTACACACAGGAAAAAACATGTTATAAATTAGTCAGAAATTAAATCGTTATAATAAAAGAAAAGAAAAAACCACTATAGAAAATCGCAAAGAATTATAATTTTTTTGCTCTCCAGTGCCATCTGGTGTTGCATGATTATAACACATTCAAAATGTTTTTTTTTTTTTTTTTTGAATACTAATGTAGCTGAGTCCCAAGGCACCTTAGTTTGGCGCCTTATGAAGCCAGGAGGGAGACTGAATTGAAGACTCGTCTCGGAACTGCAAGCCTAACCTTTGGAGCAGCTGAGTCACAGTGACCTTAAGGGGGTTATTATCCCCAGCCCAGGAGAAAGCAGGGGAGGCAAACTCATATCCAGCACTGAGCCTCTCAACAATTTGGTTGCTGTGTGGAGTTTTGCTTTGTTTTGTTAAAGAAATTGTGATTTCTAAGCAGCAGCTGATGCTGTTGACTCCCCTTGTCATGCTGGTGTAAGTGGAGTAAGCAGGGAGGTGTCCACCTCTCTGCCAGACCAGCAGCATGATGGGGAGCTGACCTCCCTGCTCATCTGACGAGGGTCTGCCTGCTTGCCTGCGTATCCCCCTTCTGCTGAATGTGTCACATGCCTGTCCGTCTGTGCATGTGTGCCATAGGCGTGGTATTTGTGTGGGCATCTGCAAGCGCATGTTGGCCATGAGGTTTTGGAGGTGCAGCCAATCATCAACTTAGCCCTTGGGCTGAAAAAGGTTAACCACCCCTACTATTAGGATACTGTGCTTCCCCTACCCCACATGGCCTGTGCTCATACAGAAGCCCTGGTTTCTTCAACAAACCGCAACCCATGTTTCCCAGATATTTGTTTTGCTTTCTGGCTGTTCTTGCCTTCTGCCTTTGTAGCTTAGCAAATGTCTAGCAAATAAACCATGGTTCAGCAAGACGGTTGGTTTTGGAAACAATGTCAAATCATAGTTAGAACAAATCATGGTTTGTAAGCCAGCACAAACCATGTCTTCCCATTGTGGTTTGTTGGCAGATAACAATGCATGGTAAATCTCCTGGGCTGGGTTTGCACATTCAGACCATAGTTAAGTTTAACAAACCATGGCTTGGCATTAGGTGCAAACCAGGCCATTCCCTTCCGAACTCTCCACTCCCCTTGTGTTCTTCTTTAGCATTTGGGTGAATCACCGTTGCCATTCTTCTCGCTGCCTCTGTGTGAGAAGTACCTACATGTTTTTGCCATGCCAGAGGAGTTTTGGGAGCATCACCTCCCTGGCTGGGTCCAGCTTAGCTGCTGCTAAGAAAGCAGATGCCTTTCACAGAAGGTTGTTCTTGGCATTGCCTCCAAGTGTGTGAAAGGTTTTTCCAATTAAATACTGACAACCTACACAGTGCTTTCATTATATCAGCTGCCTTCCATATATTTTATTCTGCAAGCTTTCCCATAATGGCAAGGCAGCATTTCATTCTGTGTGGCTCATGAGTTTGGTGCAATAACAGTAACCTCCAGGGGTCTTTCATGTGCACATTTATACTTCCCTAGTTGAATGCATTCTTCAAGGTGCACACAAAAGGAGACTGAAGTCAGTGCTACAAAAAAAAAAATAGCAAGTAACCTGGCACAGAGTTTATTCTGCAGACTCAAATTAGGGCACAGTCCAACCCTCTGCACCACAGGGCTCTTTTGCCCAGTGTGGGGCTCAAACCCAGGACCCTGAGATTAAGAGCCTAATGCTTTACCAACTAAGCTAATCATGTTTTATTTACCACTGCCGCTCCTCCTCCTCCTCCTCCTCCTCCTCCTCCTCCTCCTCCTTCACTAGATGACCCTCAGGGTCCCTTCCAACTCTACAATTCTATATTTCTATGTTTAATGGAGGACCCGCTCAAAACTTTGTCACATTTCCTGGGCAGGGGCTGCCCCATCTGTGTCTCTCTGCTCAGTCTTTGTCTTCCTTGATCTCTCTGCTGCTCAGTCCCCTTTATGCCCTATGTCTTTGTGAGCCTGTCCTCTGCTGCTGCTGCTGCTGCTGAGTGTCTCAAGAGAGGGACACTCCATCTGGCCACCTCTGCTTTCCGTCCTCCAAGCTCTGTCCTAGGACTGTTTCCTGTGCTCCTGGGTTGCCTCATCCCCTCTCTTAGCTTTCAGTACCTTCTGCATGCTGGTGGCACCCAGCTCTCCCTCTGAAACCCAGTCCGTTCACTCTTATGTTCCCCCTCCACCTCTCAGATATTCCTGCCTTGATGGTCTCGTGTTCCATATGTCCAAGATGAATTTCACCTGCCACCTCTTCTGCACTCTCAAACCACCCAAGGAACAACTGCTAAGGAAATGGAGATCAAAGACCAAGCACTGGGTGGGAGGATGGAGACTCTTCTCTAATGGGGGTCCAAAGGGCCCCCACCCATAGGATGCTAGCCTATTAGCACAGGGTGGGGTGAGGGCGAGGCTATCTTTGTAGATTATTATTTGAGGATTCTTACGCAGTCTTACTGCCCTGTATCTCGAGGGATTGCCCAGCTCTTGCAAGGTTTGCTGGAGCAAATCAGAAGCAGTACTATAACAGAAGCAGCAAATGACATATAAACACCCAAGAGCATGAAATAGTTTTCATGTGGCACCTAGGCTACAGCTGCATGGGTGCTAAGCCAAGATCTCCGAAGAGGCTGTCCCAAAGGTGCAGCCCCACCGACAGAAAGAGTCTTGTCTCTGGCTGCCACCCACCTAAGAGCAAAGTGAGGACCCAAGTTGGGGAGCAGGAGACCTCTGGCCTGTGGGCTGAATCTGGCCCAGCACAAGCCCCTGTTTGGATTGTGAGGCTGTTTCTCCCAAAGCATGCCCACCTGCCCCACACCTGACATCAGATAGAGGCGTAGCTGGGCTGCTGCGTTCTCTGCAGGGAACTCCGTCACGAGCTGAGCCCTGCAAGAAGCAGGGCTGGAGTCACTGCCCATCACTGACCAGCCTTGAGTGTAGTCCTGCCAGTTTAGCTGTGTAGCCAAGTCCCCTGTGGGAAACTGAAATGCATAGCTGACCTCTGCAGAAAGCCGCTTTGGCAGTTTGAGCAGCAGGGCGCTGTCAAGGTCCCTTGAGCTGTGGTTCCCAAGGGTCCCACAACCAGCTTGCTGTGGGACCCTTGGGACGTGCTGGGCAACTGACATGGGCACTCCACGTGTCAATCATCCAATTGCCTGCCAGGTCCCCAATTCCCCCCATCCTCAATCTAAGTGAAGGTGCGCCCTGCAGTTCCCCAGGGCCCAGATCATGCCAGGCAGGGATGGCTGAGCTGTGCCCTCCAGATGCTGCCAGAGGACAGCTCCCACATCTCTGTCCCTTGGCCAGGCTGCCTGGAGCTAAGGGGACTTGAAGGCCGCAGGTTAGCTGCTCCTGGTTTAAGGGCTTAAGTCAAATGCAGCACTTAAGAGTGGCAGGGGACACACACACACACACACACACAAAAACAAGAAGAAACCAGCATTCCACTCAGTGCCTGGTAGGAACTGCTCCCATATTCTGAACCAGCTAAAGTTTCCAACACTCTTCAGCAAGAGCACCCTTGTATCCTTCCTTCTGTAAGGCTGTTATACAAAGATAGGTGATAAAAGTGTGTGAATGGGCACATGAACATGGGTTATTTTTGGAACAATGTCTGAAATGTATGAAATAATGTGATTTTGTTGGGGGGGACCAATAAGTGTCCATAAATACAATTTCCCATAAATTCATGCAAGAAGTAAATTACAATTTGGTTCCCTGCATATTATTACTGCCCAGGGATACCCGGGTCATTATATTTGCATGTACCATATGCTATGAACTGGCATGTAGAAGTTCCATGAATTCTGAACTGGTGCCAAGAGTTCTGCTGTTGCCATGAAGATTTGACAAGATTTAGTTCCTCTTGCAGATGGTATTTCCTGCCAGGCAGTAATGGATATTTCTAAGTTAGAGAAATTCTTTGTAAACTTCAGGAATTCGATCAGAAAAGATATTGCTTTCAGGGTTTGGTTTCCCCCAAAGCCTAAGTATTTGAAATAGTTTGAACATACATTTGCATTTATTTGCACAATCTGTTTTTAGTTTTGATATTTCTCTTAACAAGCACACAGGAATTCCACCAGAATCTCTGAGGGAAAGGCCCATGCTTCCTTGAGCTCCCGACAGGAGGGGAAGATCTCAAGGAAGGCATCCTGACCTTGAACCAGAGATTCCTTCTCTTCCTTAGCACGGAAAGGACTTTGGGCGGCTCTAGAGCAATCTGGCAGGTTGCAGCAAGTCATGAAGCACAAGGAAGCCTGTCAAGTCTGCAGCCGGGCGGGCGGGCGGGCGGCCAGCTCCTCTTTCCCTCTCGAGAGCCTGCAAAAGGTGATGATGACCATACTGGGACTCTTCTTCTAGTCAGAGAAGTCTGCAATGCGGCCAAACCAGGGAGGAGGGCATTGAGAAGAGGGACTGGCTGAGCTTTCTAGACCAACCCCGATCTGCCTAAAGTTCCTAAGATACTTTGGGAGAAATACAGCAAGCCCGCAACTGATGCACACTGAACTTGAGCACATTCAGCTTTACGCGCTTGGCTAGATAGATAGATAGATAGCAGGTGGATGTCCAGGAAAAAAGATTTTGGCAATCCCACCCACCATTGAACTCCGTGTGTTTTGACTATAGGCCATTTTGGCTTTAGCAAGTGGCCAGCTTACTGTAGTGTGCTTTAAATGTACCTTGAATATGCTTTAAGGGTATAGGGTGGGTCTGCCGTCTCTGCAGCTACCCAACTGGCTGGAATACACCATTCCTGCTGCCTCTAGTTGCATGAAATATTCACAATGCACTCAAATTAGCCACCTGCTGGAGAGTTTATATAGCAATGGATTCATGTTTGTGCATTTCTGTGGGACATTCAAAGGGTTATTTACTGAATGCCTCCCTGAATTAACTGTGTGCTAAAAGGGCATAGACTTTCATTAGCATTTTCCATGCTTAATTATTTTACTGGAAGTGGAGGAAGTGAAAATGAAATGAGCAGCATAACCTGAAAAACTGCTAAAAACCCTAAACTCTGTTTATCACCACTTTTTAAACAACACAGTGAAAGTACATGAATCTTCCCAAGGAGCTCAACCAATGCATGTTTGTGTTTGCTAGGCTAAACATTTTGCGGCACTGGAAGAATGTTGCTGAATTGACACAGGATAGGTGGTACAAAAAATGGGATGCCACAACTATGGAATGCATAACTCAGCGTAGAATCATTGAGTTGTACAGTTGGAAGGGACCCCGAGGGTCATCTAGTCCAACCCTTGTAATGCAGGAATCACATGACAGAGGTGTGGGATGTGAAACACAAGAGCAGTCAAGTACAACATCCCTAGAGTGGACATAAAAGGGGATGTCTGTACCAGCCAGTTGGAACTTCCTGTTTCTCCTAGGCTGGGACAGACTTCCTCTGCATGTGACTAGAGGTGGGTGTGACCTCACCTGCCCAGGTAACAAAAGAGCAGGACTGGTCAGCCATCTCTCTCTCTCTCTGACCACATTCGTCAAAGAAGCAACATCTGCTTAGTCTAAGATGTTCTCGACAAAGGGCTGTCTCCTTATGGGATAGTTTCCAGGTATATTACTTTTCTAACTTACCCGTATTTTTCGCTCCATAAGACGCATGTTTTTCCTCCTAAAAAGTAAGGGGAAATACCTGTGCGTCTTATGGAGCGAATGGTGGTCCCTGGAGCTGAATTGCCCAGGGGCCAAAAGCAGAGTGTGCTTTTTATTTTACAAAGAGAAAAGGGAGTGTTGAAAGGACCCCGCTCAGCAGCTGATCAGCAAGAGATCCGGAGAGAGATAAGAGTCCCGGCTCCCTTTCAGCCCCGCCCTCCTTTGTTGAATGTGTTGCAGAGGGAGGTTGTTTGTTTCCCCAAGGCATGTGACTGGCTGATTAGATTATCTGTCTGGAAACAGTAGAAAAGGCTCCCTTTCCTTAAGATTTTTCAGAAATGTGAGTTAAACCCCATTAAAATGGGGCTTTTCCTCTTTGCTTTTCCCCCTTTGCAAAAGGAGCTTTGCTTTTCCCCCTTTGCAAAAAAAGCTGCAAAACCTTTAGCTGATCCTCAAAACAAACAAACAAACAAAAAACAACCCAGGGCTTTTCCCTTTGCAAAAAAAGCTGCAAAACTTTTAGCTGATCCTAAAAAAAAAGCCTTTTGCCTTTGCAAAAACAGCTGCAAAACTTTTAGCTGGTCCTCAAAAAAGCCAGGGCTTTTCCCTTTGCAAAAAAGCTGCAAAACTTTTAGCTGATCCTCAAAAAACAACAACAACAACAACAACAGGGCTTTTAGAGGAGGAAAACCAGAAAAATATTTTTTCCCTTGTTTCCTCCTCTAAAAATGAGGTGCGCCCTATGGTCCAGTGCGTCCTATGGAGCGAAAAATACGTTATGTCTGCATTCTGGGATCCAATTGTGAACAGAATGTGTGAGTAAACTCTTTTTTATACTTTTATAGAAGACTGTGTCGTGTCTATTTCTTTTATGAGGGACTAAAGGGGAAATTACCAGGTAACTTATTTTAGAGACTTTAGCGAGCCTGAGCAAACGCATCCGCTGTGCAAGTTTTCAAAGGGGGGGGGGAAGCTGGTCACTTTTCAGACACGTGCAGCTTTAAGTCAAAGCATCTCCACATTTTTTGCCCAGTTGCCCTGCTCTTATGGCTACAAGGAGGTTGTGGAAGAATCCAGAATCCTTTCTGCGCTTTGACCCTGATTCACACAGGGATCCCACTGGTAGGGGAAACCAGCTACTGGAACTGCTAATTAGTCATTTCACTGGAATTCCTGGAGTAGAGCAGGGATCGCAAAACAATTTCAGTTCTCAGTATACCGTTGGAGAATTTTAGAGCAGCTTCCTATCTTACCATACCAGCTTTCTGGCAATATTTCCAGTCCTGACATTGCCTCTCCTCCAGACTTGGCCCTGATGCTTTGGACATGGAGTTCAGCATACAAATGGTTGCCATGCAGCCACATAGCTTTGATGCTCCCAGTTTTGCACAGCTTTATGCCTCGCAACTGGTGAGCTACAGCAGAATAATTGCTTGATAGAATTGGGTCTGTGGTTGCACATACCCATAAAGCAACTGGAAATTTCTCAAGACTGCAATCACAACTTATACAGCAGAAAGTTTTAGTGCAACTTCATCTAAACCTGGATAAAATTTGTAGACTAGAATTGGCAGACTGTTGACAAGTGCTAGACACCTACTAAGGCTGAGGACCTGTTATGGAGCTGCCTGGTGGTGGTATTGCTCTGGTGTGATGGACCAGTGTTTGGGAACTGGGAACTTTGCAGCCCTTTGTCTGATGCTGGGGCAATCTTGGGAGACTAACTTTGGCTTCTGAGGGCAGCCACACAGAATAAGCACTTGGTTGTTCTTAACTGGAAGGTGCCAGTCTCGTGACACATTAAGGCATGGACGGTAGGGCTGGCAGCAGGGTGGGGCACCTCCCCACAACTGCATTCATGTGTGTTCAATATGTGTGCAACCACACACACACACTTCAAGCTGAATGCAGAAGTGACCCGAAATTGTCACAAAAAGGGGAGGAATGGGGTGTTTGCAGGCTTTTTCGATTGTTTCAAATATAAGCGATTTTATGGATGCTCGTGGTGCTTTGGAACTTAACTCCTATGTATTTAATTGACATGAAATATGTGAGAAGTGCCTCTGTACTTCTGCTCGTTGAACTCTTTGAACGCTCTGTCTGTGGTGCCCTCCGTTACAGACTGGCTGAGCAAGTGACTCACCTACACTCTCCCCCTTTTTATTTTCTTCTCTATCTTTTGACTTGTTTGGGATTGCAGGGATTCAGGGATTGGCTACTCAGGGAGTGGACTGGGGATCTACAGGAGAGGGGGGAATGTTTTAACTATTTCAGGAAAATTCAATAGATGTTAATAAAAAATAAGCATTTTTTTCCAAGGCATTAATCCATTCCTTTCTCTTGATAAAACTCTGAAAATTAAACCTTGACCTTACTCATGATTTGTGTTAAGAGATTTTTAGTGGCTTGCTATGAAATATTGCATGAATAAGGAAAACACTTGCAGACCCTGCCCCATCCATTTTGCTATGCAACATCTGTTTTTCATTCTGCTTTTCCTGTATTATATTGTGAGCTGCCGCGAAGGAGGAAGACCAAATTATTTATGGAGATTGAACATAAGAATACAGTGGATTTTAATTATGCCAGCAAACGTATTCATGATAATGACTCCCAAAATTGTATTCTAGAGAAACATTCGTTGTTTCAGAGCCTAAGGCTGCAGTGTTGAACTGCCTTCTCCTGGGCTCCTCTGGGCACTCCTGGGCTCAAGCCAGCAGGATGGAAGCAGAGCAGAGGAACACTCTGCATTCCTCAGTCTGTTTTGAGGCTGGTTTGGAAACAATGGGAGGGGAAAGGGATGGAGATACGGCCATGCTCAAGAGTGCAGTTTGAGCCATGCGTCTGGGGACCTGGACAACTTTGGATCCTTTCTATCCAAGCCACTTCCCCGAATGCCCCTGGCAGCCACCTTCCTGGGCCAGCCATTTTCGGCCAGGGCATCAGAGGAGCTAGTAACATTGGAGAGGAAGAGCCTGAGAGCGGATTTTGCTCTTACCTTGCGGCTCTGTCAGCAGAAGGTGAAAGGGAAGAGCCATGTCAGGGGCAGCCTCCCAGGGCCCATAGGCACACCAACCACAAAAAAAAATCCTGTAATCACTTATCTGGTCGAAATCGTCACTGACCTACTTCATGTCAGGGACTGTATTCCAAACTGAAGTTGCCCTGGATTTGTGCGAATAAAGGAAGGCAAAATGGCATGAAATAATCCTCACATCCCTTTAGTCAAGAGCAAAAGAATAAATACCGGTAATGCAATTGGTTTTTTAATAATAAAAAAGATCTCCAGCAGAAATACAGCACACTTGCCTTCTCAGTTTTTTCTATTGCATTTTTATAGAAAAGCGGTATAGACATTTTAAATAATTATTAAAAATAATATTTTAAATGCATAAAACCACTGATCTCTGTTAAAGCATATTTAGTGATAGAAATGTCATTCTTATCAGGGGTAAGATTAAAGAGCAACCGCACCTGCACCTGCTCAAGGAGAGCAACAAAGGACCCTCCTTTTGTGTGTGCCCCCCCTTTCCAGCCATTACTTACTAAGGGAGGGTGAGCAAAGGGCCTCACGTATCTCTTTCCACTTCTCTTCCCAAGGCACCAGCCTATAGGTTATTCCCACCCATCAAACTTACCTGTGTACTGGAAGCACTGGACGAATTTGATTTAGCAGATAAAAATGGCCCCAAGATGGGAAGAATCCACTGGGCCCTGGTTTTCAGGGGTATCCACAGCTGCTTCAGGCTGTTCTATCCCTCTGCTGGTTTATATAGTGGATAGGGGCCACTGCAGATCAGTGATGGGGGCGAGGGGAGAGAGGTGATCTGGCGGGTTTGGGTTTCTCCCCAGGCAGCTTGTTCCATTCCTGAACTGCTCACATAAATGCAAACTTTAGACCCCAGAAGACAGAAAGCCTATCAGTTAAGGAAGTATTAAAACCCCACAGGTGCTCACTTTCCCTGGCTCCTGCTTAAACAGGACAGGATCCCAGCCTTCTCTATATAACACAAGGGAACATTGCGCTGTGGGTTAAACGCCAGAGCCCTAGGGCTTGCAGATCAGAAGAATGGCGGTTCGAAACCCCGCGACGGGGTGAGCTCCACAGCAGCAAAGGAGGAAGAGGAAGGAGCAGCCCAAAGGGCTGCTTTCGGGCTGCTCGTTCCTCCTCTACCACAGTGGCAAAGGTGAACCGGCTTATACTCGAGTCAATAAGCTTTCCCAGGTTTTTGTAGGGAACTTAGGTGCCTCGGCTTATATTCGGGTCAGCTTATACTCGAGTATATACGGTACATCCTCATCACTGTTGCTAATGTGGAATGTCATTATTTGTACCATTTCATGCTTGTCACCTTTTCTTTTCCTGCTCTTTTGGAGGTGACAGCCATTCTATGGTGCACCACAACCAGGGGTTGTTTCACAATCTGATGTAGTCTCTGTGTGGACTAAGAAGGGTGTGAGCAGAGGCTTATTGTACAATCTTTCTTCTCCTTCTTCTTCTTCTCCTCCTCCTCCTTCTTCTTCTTCTTCTTCTTCTTCTTCTTCTTCTTCTTCTTCTTCTTCAAGTTCCCTTGCAAATATAGATAGCTTATTTCAGGAGATGCCTCTTACGTGAAGCTTGACTATAGCACTGCTGTGCATTAGTTCTGTTAAAAGTCCTGGTCCAGGATTGTATCTCACTCTGCATAGGATTCTAAATGTCATGACATGTGGTTTTAAGCAAGACAGCATGGATGCATGTACAAGAAAAATGCAGAGGTGTGTTAGAGAAGTGTGTGCTTTGCATGTAAATTATTATTACATACAGTACAGGTAGGTAGTTGTGTTACCTTTAATTTTCCTTTTAAATAAAAGCCCTGCCTCCAAAAACCATACTTTAAAAATACAATTCGCACAGCAGTTTGCAGTGCAAGACTAACCATGTCTGCTCAGAAATAAGCTCTATTGAATTCAGTAGCACTTGCTCCCAGGTAAGTGTGATTACAATTGCAGCCTAAATCTCTGAGAATGCAAGGAGTTTCCACCGTGCCCATTTCTCCTCTTCCATAGGTGTGCTTAGTTTTCAGACTTGCTTTCATGTGGATCATGTATGTTTATTTCTTGATCTAAGTGTGAAGCAAGCAAGGAAGCAACCTTGGATTGTTGAATGGGGGGAGGTCTGCCTTCTGTGGAGAGGCCTCAAAAGCTGGAAGTGGCCTCTGTCTACCTGTTTTCCTACGACATGTTGTTTTGTTCAGCAATACTCTTTCCAAATTGTCCTATAAATGGCTTAAGAATGGCTGTCATGGATAATTTATGTCTGTACTGTATTCTACTGCTACATTGTTAGAAATTATTTCTAGAGTGCCAAAGAATGTGTACTTGCTTGCTTCTGTTCTCTTCAGCTGAACAAGATTTAGCATCTTACATGCTTTGTACAATTTTCCTGTGATCACTCTTGCTCTGTTTATTTTAGATTGCATTACTCTCAGTGACAATAGCTGTGCTTATCCTTTATAACGTCAAAAGAGAAGCATATTTGCAAACTATCTGATAACTTCTACAATGTTCTTTTGGTGCTGTTCTGAGGCAGAGGTTTGTTCCAGGGCTGCAGATGCACACAATTAATTTCACAAACGTATGAACATGTGGAACAAATGAAAACAACTACAGGAATATGTAAAGGGAAAAACGGGACCAGATCCAAATAGGCATGTGTAACATCACTCCAAGGCTCCTCCTCTGTATCATTTTTTAAAAGGAAGGAATTCTGTGCAAAAAATAAACTAGGCTGAACTGGCAGAAAATAGGCAGGAATTTCCTTTGTCTTGTCGACCTTTTCCTTGGTTCTCATTTCGGGAACTGCTGGAATAGACTACCTGTCCCATGATCTGTTTTCCATGTGCCCTTGCTTGTTGTCTGTGTTGTTCATGAGCCTTAGGCTCCACTCAGCTAGTCTTGGACAGTGTATTCTGATAGCAAACGTCTGGTGCTGGATTTGGATGCTTTGCACAATAACTGAGCAGTCAGTTAACCGAGCAGCCTGTCCATTAAGCAGGCTGAGGTGACCCGCCTCATTGAAGGGCAGCAAACAGTCACTTATTGAAATTATTATTGCATGTTTAACACCATGGGTAAAACAATTTGGGTGCCTTGCTTCAAGCAAAATGCATTGGGCTGTTGCTGTGAGCTAGTGTGCTACATAGTTATGCTGTGGGATCCTGGTAATTTTCCTTGAGGTAACATGTCGCATACAAACTGCACACTGCAATATTTGTCCATTAGGAGTGCCTCAAGGGCTTTCAAGATAGTGCCTGTGACATCACAGGTGACAAGCAGTGGCACTCCCTTCCGTTTTCAGAACATTTTATTTTTAAAATGGTACCACACTAACTCCAGCAGATTAAGCCTGGGAGGTGGGTGACAAGGGGAAGTGGCAGGACCCTTCCCAGCCCTGCCCCCATGTCTCCCAACAAGGTCAGGGCACCCTGGAGTAACAAAGGACCAAGACAGGCTCACAGCTCACTGCCAGAGAAATTCGGAGGGAGTTTCTGGTTCTGCTCCTTCAGTAACAGAGCAAAGGGTCTCACGGCCACATCCAGTCCATGTGCTTAGTGTATATGTGGCAAAAGTGCTTGGCATGGCACACAAAGGGGACTGACTATTGTGAGTGTGTCTGGGATAGGATAGGAATCAAACATGGCAGTACTATGGAATAATGGGACTTTGCAATGTATTTTTGTGTGTTTCTGAATAACACAATTTGAGACTGTTGGTTTAATAGAAATAGCTGTGAAAATGGTAAGGACATAGGAAGCAGAGCTTCAAGGATTGAATAAGATTCCAAAAGACATGCCAAGGATTTGAGTTTGCAAGTAGTTATTTGGAAAAAGAAAAGAAAAGAGACTCTGCAAGTCCTATAGATGGTGGTGGTGGGGAATTGAGAATGTGAATGAGATATAAAAAGGAAATGAAGGCCTTGCAAGGAAAACTTGAAGAAGGAGCACTAGGCCTTGAACTGATTAAACATTTCAAATTGGGATTTATTACATGCTTGAGAGGGAGACTTGAAACGATGTGATCCATGGACGTATTTGATCCTTGCTTTTCATTTAATTGATGTACATAATAATAGATTGTTGCTTAACTGAATAAAACAAATGTGAATGCTATAAGGATAAAAATAATGACAGATAACCAGAAAATGGTAGGATCTCAAACTGCAACCCTGTACACTCTTCCCTGGAGTAAGCTCGTGAATTCAGGAGGACTTTTTCAGAGTAAATGTGCACAGGAATACATTTTCAGTATGTAACAAATGAGATGGAAACTCGAAGCACCAAAAAGGGAGGTTTAGAAAGTGTGGAAGCAAAAGTATTCGCCTCCCTCCTCTTAAAGCCCTTGCACTTACTTGGTGGAGCCGCAGCAAGGATTCCAGCCTTGGTCCTGCCATTTAGCCAGAGGGAGGGAGCTGCCTCAGGCAGCTGCTCTTAAGTGTCATGGAAGGGTAGAAAAGTGTAATTTCTTGTGGTGGTGCTGTTGTGCTCTTAATGGCAGAGAGGAAAGGTGCCGCTCTTGTGTGCTGTGCATCCTAGCTTGAGGGCGTAGCAAGGGGGGGCGTGGGGGGGGGGGCGCTCCGCCCCACGTTCCATAATGGAGGGGGTGACAAATTATCAAGGAACAATTAAAAACTTTTTTTTTAAAAGTTCCAAAGGTCTTATCTTACTATACTAGGGATTATATAGCTATATATGAAATTTCATGCATATCGGTTAATATCTTGACCCTCCTCCACAAAAATAGCTGTTCACTTGGCTGTTTTCTTATGTCATGAAGGCTGAAATTTCAGTTCAGTGGAGCACTTACTGTTCCCAACCCTAACCCTGTGGAAAGCCATCTAATTAGACTTTAATTTGATTTTGAGATGTTTTTAGGAGGTAATTTAATTATTGTTTGATTTTATACCAATGTTATGTATCTAATGTTAGCCACCCTGAGCCCAACTTTGGCCGGGGAGGGCGGGATGTAAATAAAAGTTTATTATTATTATTACTTGTTATTATTCATTTGTAAGAAAATATGAAATAACGTAAAACCATTTTTGTGAGGGGGGGGTCAATTGGGGGCAGGGTGACAATAAATTTCCTGCACCGGGCACCCCCTGACCTTCCCATGCCTCTGCTTGAGGGAAAGAATCACCGTTTTCTGCCCTGCTTCAGACAGGAAAATGTTGTTATGGGTTTGCAGGGGGCAAGGATCCCCTGAAATTCCTGGGTTCCAGGTTCTCCCCATAATTTCTGAAATTGCTAAATGTAAAGTTCCACAGCAGCCTGGCTTAGAGAGGTGCCATCACAGAGCAACGCAGGTGAGGGCAGAGTTGCCCTGACCAAAGGTGAGGCATTCAGCTTCAGGTAAGAAGGGGCGGAGTTTCTCCCCCAGGTGTGTGTTAGTTAGCAAAAGACCATAGCAGAGTTGGGAGGGGGAGGTTGCCAGGGTTACAGGGGTGTCACCACGGGGGGGGGGGAGGGTGGAGGCAGAGGAAGATGCCCCTTTTACATGCAGGGCTGGCTGGGAGAGGCTGCACCCAGAGACCGGGAAGCATGGCTGGATTCTGCCCTGGACCCAAGCTTGCTGAAGCTATGAGGAGAGGGGCAGCAAGAGGCAGCCTCCCCATCAAAGCTAGGGGTAAATATGTGTGACTAAATCATATTTCTTAGAGGCACTGCCGTCTCCACTTGGCCCCATGCCAAAGGGGCACAAATCCCGGTCAAGGGCCAAGCCCCCTGGAATCTTGCTTCATCTTGGCATGGGCTGCTCCTGGTTTACCTGCCCAAAAGCCAAGTTTCAGGCCCCATCTATCGTCCTGCATTATCCTTTTAAGAGCTCCTGGACAGCGGTCAGTTCCAGTGTGACAGACATTGCTGCAAAAAGTATTATGAATTGGATTACTGTGGCAGTGGTCAAAAACAAGACCTTGGGCAGCAGCTCAGAAGAATAAGCCCTTTTCCAGATGTGCAGGAGAAACTGCTGTGATCAACCTCTTTTCAGTTCTTTTTAACTGTAGGACTGTCTGAAGGCTCTGTTCCTCCTCAGGCCACCAACATGACTGGCTGCCTCACACAAGGTGTCTACACAAGTCAGGAACACACAATAATCTCAGCTCCATAAGGTGCTCCGATCATTTACAGAGGGGTGCATTCAAAATACGCATGCAACATGAGGATTCGGGGTTTTATGCACAAATGTTATTAAGTCGTAATGGCTAGGACTGGGCCAAATGTAAAGGGAAGAACATGTTTTTCATGAACATATATGACTCCTAGGAAATGTATTTGGAAAAGGGTGAAAGTATTGGCAGTGCAGCAGATCCTGCAGGCTTCCCCAGTGTGCCTTCAGCCTAGGCCAGGCATAGGCAACCTTCGGCTCTCCAGATGTTTTGGACTACAATTCCCATCATCCCTGACCACTGGTCCTGTTAGCTAGGGATCATGGGAGTTGTAGGCCAAAACATCTGGAGAGCCGAAGGTTGCCTATGCCTGGCCTAGGCTTATGTCGCCTTTTCAATCGCTGCTGCTCAGGCAGCGCCATAGCAGAGCCTCTTTAGAGTCCTGGTCACATGCTTCTTTAGCCTTCCGTCACATTTCTTTTCCACAATGGGTGTGCTGCTTCTTAAGGTACTGCAGCGTTTTCATAAAGCTAGTAGATTTGGCTATGCGGTGATATCATTGAGAGAAAACAAAGCCAAACAAGAGATGCCCTCATACAGCCCGGAGGGGAGCAGCCTTTTTTCCGATTGAGGGCCACATTCCCTTGTGGGCACAATTCTGAGTGGTGGCCAGCGACTACAACAGGCTGAGCCACTAATGTGAATTTTACCTTTGTGTACTAAGCTTGTTTCTGCACACACCCCTCTCTCTGCTCCGTCTGGGGAAGGGAGAGACATTGTCTGTGTTCAAGGGCACGTTCCAGGTGGGGAAGGGGTGTTTGCACCAGGAGAGCAGGTGAGACGGGTGCAGCCTAGGGAGAGAGGGAGGCTGAGACGGAGGTGTACCTCCGGACTAGTCCCATAGGGGAAGATAAAGGAGGGCTGTGTTTGGGCCCCAGGCCTGACGTTTCCCACGCCAGCCATAGACAATAAGGCAAGGGCACTATTCCTAGGAACAGCCTGAAAAGAAAAAGAGAGAAGTCAGTATACAAAAGGGGGAAACTTGGTTGCACCAAAGAGGTTCATTAAGCAAAGCCCTAGTAATGTGGATTTCAATTAGAACTTGTTGCTTTACAACAAATAGGATGAAATAAAATCATCATGCACAGAGATTACTTTCCCATGAAATCATGAGAGCTGAAATTAAAATGTAGCAAAAGAGGATTGAATGGTGATCATTGGATACCAAGTGCCAATCAGGGGACTGCGGCTGTTTTATGGTTAAGCTGAAAAAATGGGGTGCTTTGTGTAGGATGTAAACACAGAACAGTCAAACACAACATTGCTAGAGTGGACATGAAGGTGTCTCAGTCCTCCAGCCTTAACTTCCTGTTTACCTGGACTGAGACAACTTCTTCTATGGAACTGGAGATGGGTGTCGTTTCACCTGGGCAGGTTTACACAAAACCACAGGAAGCAGACCCCATCTTCCTCTTTTTGCATCGTCTTCTGAACAAGCTACATCTTAGGACAAGATGCTTAGAGAGCACAAAGAGGCTTTCCTCCCTTATGGACAAAACAAAATCGAAAATTCTTTCTAGTAGCACCTTAGAGACCAACTGAGTTTGTTCCTGGTATGAGCTTTGGTGTGCATGCACACTTCTTCAGATATCCCTTATGGAGTTAGCTTCTACATGTAAATACATTTATCTAAGCCTGCCTGCCTTTCTGAGACTGTATGCTGTAACTCAGGATGCCTGTAAGTAAACTCTTTTATATCTTATAAACAGTACTGTGTTGTGTCTTTACTTTTAAGAGGGAAGAAGGGGAATATACCAGGAATATATATTTCTTGTAGAGGCTTTAGCAAGCCTATGCAACCGTTTTCTGCTGTGTTTTAGGAAGGGAATGGAACTCTGCTAAGTTTGGAGCTTGTTAATACAAGCTGGGATGAGATATATAAAGTAATATATCATCATCCACACTCCTAAGCATTCCCACACTTTGAACAGGCACACATTCACATACATACTGCTGTGAAACGCACCACACCAATTTTGGCGTGCTTGACCAATTTCATGTAGCAAAGCAGAACTACATGGCAGCTACTATATGATATACTTCTCAATGTGAAATAATCAATGACAGCAATGATAGTGAATTTCTACACACTTAATTATGTGGGAGTGCAGTTAAAGGAAGTTAGATTGCTAAATTCTGTCCATTTTACATATTATGGTCTTCAGCTGTCTAATGAACCATGACAATTACATTTTAAAAAATAGGAATTGATCATGCTGGAGCTTGTTCAACAGGAGTAAAGCACATTCCTTTTGCTTTACAAAAAAAAGTGGCTGAGTGATTATTAAATAGAGCCCTCTTGTCCCCCACCATCATTCAAGGCAGGCGGCTTATCCCTCCTTGCCAATATTTTCTTAGATAGGAAATTTAAGATATTGGGCAACTGCACTCCCATAGTGCTGAGAGCTGATTCTTTTCCTGAAAATTGGGGTTTAATCACATCTTATCAACTGAGTGTTAACTTTGAGCTTTGCTAACATCTTTATAAACATTGATAAGGCAGAAGTTGTAATGCTCAACCACCTGAGCTCATGAGAGATAGCAGAGTAAGCAAATTAAATATTGCAGCCAAATGTAAGTGCAAATAAATGCAGCCTACCTTCTAGGGAGGGACAATTGCTTGCTGTGTGCTTGGTGGTCCACACTTGACAGAGATGTAGATGGTACTTTCCTGAAGCAGACTACAAAACGTCCACAGAGGCATGCCCTAGGAGAAAAGGGGGACTCCAGCTGTCCTGACATCTGCTGAAAGTCTAATTCTGCAATATGACTTCATATTGCTTCTACGACGGTTTTCTTAGTATAATACTCATTTCATTACTCTAACTAATAATTTAATTACTCTCATTCTTACAAACAAACAAAAAACAACAACAAAAAACAAAATTTTATATAGTTTAAATCTCCCACGTGCGTAACTTAATCTAAGCAAATCATTAGTTCCATTTTCAAACCTTCTTTTCTTAAATATTCTTCCACATATTTCCATTCTGCTTTTGTTTTCTGTTTTTGTATATCTCTTATTGCCGCTGTCATCCTTGCTAAATTCATATATTCTATTAGCTTAATTTGCCATTCTTGGACTGCTGGTATTTTTTCTCCTCTCCAGGTTTTAGCTATAAGTATCCTAGCTGCAGCACACGCGTACAAAAGGATGCTTTTTCTGTCTTCAGGAATATTCTCAGGGGTCATACTTAATAGAAATATTTCAGGTTTTTCCCCAAATGTGATTTTCAACATTTTTTTTCAAATTTTCATATATAATATTCCAAAATTCATAAATCTTTGGACATTTCCACCAGCAGTGGAAATATGTACCTATTTCATTTTGGCATTTCCAGCACTTACCCGAATTTGTTCCATATATTTTTGCCAACTTCTCTGGGGTAAAGTGCCATCTATATACCAGTTTCATCATGTTCTCTTTAATTCCAGAACATGCTGTAAATTTCATGTTAATTTTCCATAATTTATCCCAATGGGGCAATGAGAACACCTTCATCTCACAGAAGGGAGAGGGGGAATGAAAGGATCTGGTGTCAGAGATTCATCCTGGCCAGCAGGGAAGAGCCCTCACCCTCACTCCCTCTATCCATTCTGCTTCACCCCACCAACCCCCAGGATGTTGTGGGGTCTGGAAACCAAGTACTGTGCAGAGCAGTTGAAAGAGCTGGGATGAGGATGGAGAAGGAGCTGCCAGGAAAGCCATCCTGGGGTGTCCTTAATGCGGGTCTTTGATTTATTGTGTTTGCCCTCAAGCAAATGTGTCTCCTTGATCCTTGCCCATCCTGGCTTATAAAAGCTTGCCGAGAAGGGCTGGGCGATGGGCTTCACAGGGTGGTGAATGCTTCTCTCTGTGAGGGAGCCTTCTCAGCCCCGCTGAAAGAGGCAGTTATTAAACCGCTTCTTAAAAAAACAGCTTTAGATGTGGCCAATATGGCCAACTATCGCCCAGTCTCAAATCTACCATTCTTGGGCAAGGTGATTGAGCGAGTGGTTGCTGAACAACTCCAGGCACGCCTGGAAGAAGCGGACCATTTGGATCCCTTCCAGTCAGGATTCAGGCCTCATCATGGGACTGAAACTGCACTGGTCGATGATCTCCAGCGGGCTAGGGACAAAGGTGAGAGCTGTTTCCTAGTTCTGCTGGATCTCTCAGCGGCTCTTGACACGATCGACCATAACATCCTTCTGGACCGTCTAGAGGGGTTGGGAGCTGGGGGTACTGTTATACAGTGGTTCTGCTCCTTCCTCCTGGGCCGTGTTCAGAAAGTGGTGGGGGGGAGATGAGTGTTCAGACCCCTGGGCTCTCACTTGTGGGGTGCCTCAGGGTTCTGTCCTCTCCCCCATGATTTTCAACATCTATATGCAGCTGCTGGGAGACATCATCAGGGGGTTTGGGCTGGGTGTTTATCAGTATGCGGATGATACCCAGCTCTACCTCTCTTTCAAATCAGAACCACTGAAGGCAGTGAAGGTCCTGTGTGAGTGCCTGGAGGCGGTTGGAGGATGGATGGCGGCTAACAAGATTGGGGTTGAATCCTGACAAGACAGAAGTACTGTTTTTGGGGGGCGGGGCAGGCGGGTGTGGGGGACTCCCTGGTCCTGAATGGGGTAACTGTGCCCCTAAAGGACATGGGGCGCAGCCTGGGAGTCATTTTGGATTCACAGCTGTCCATGGAAGCGCAGGTTAATTCTGTGTCCAGGGCAGCTGTCTACCAGCTCCATCTGGTACGCAGGCTGAGACCCTACCTGCCCGCAGACTGTCTCGCCAGAGTGGTACATGCTCTGGTTATCTCCCGCTTGGACTACTGCAATGCGCTCTATGTGGGGCTACCTTTGAAGGTGACCCGGAAACTGCAATTAATCCAGAATGCGGCAGCTAGACTGGGGACTGGGAGTGGCCGCCGGGACTACATAACACCAGTCCTGAGAGATCTACATTGGCTCCCAGTATGTTTCCGAGCACAATGCAAAGTGTTGGTGCTGGCCTTGAAAGCCCTAAACGGCCTCGGTCCTGTATACCTGAAGGAGCATCTCCACCCCCATTGTTCAGCCCAGACACTGAGATCCAGCGCCGAGGGCCTTCTGGCGGTTCCTTCACTGTGAGAAGCAAAGCTACAGGGAACCAGGCAGAGGGCCTTCTCGCTAGTGGCACCCGCCCTGTGGAACGCCCTCCCATCAGAGGTCAAAGAGATAAACAACTACCTGACATTTAGAAAATACTTGAAGGCAGCCTTGTTGGAAGCCACCCAGAGTGGCTGGGGAAACCCAGCCAGATGGGCAGGGTATAAATAATAAATTGTTGTTGTTGTTGTTGTTGTTGTTGTTGTTGTTGTTGTTGTTGTTGTAAAAAGTGGGATGATACAAACACATATATTACACCGTTCTGCTCCCAAAGGAGCTGCTTGAGAAGCCAACTCCTGCCAGAGAGCTCTCCCATCCATCTCCTTCTGCCATGTCTTGGGGTCCTCCGCATTTTGAGAAAATATGATGTCAGCAGCAGAATCAAGCCTGCGTGCAAGAAGTGGAAGAAACATCAAATGACAGTGTTTAGGGACTGTTGAAAAAAGCCCAGAGGAAAAGTTCTTCCGCCGGGGTACCTGAGGAAGTGTTTGTGGCCTGACTCCTAGAACTCATGCACAGAATAGTTCACCAACTTCCCGTTTATCAAGCTACACACTTGTAAGAGTCCTCTTTTGGAGATTGCTCATGAGTTCACTCCACTTCCAATGCGTGTTTCAGTTCTCCCCTCTTCAGCCCACACCCTTCTTCTGCAGTCCAGCTGGAACACAGAACGGATGCAGAAGCCAAGGCAAATGTTGGCCCCACCCTCCAGCATCTAATTTAATGCACCTTCAAAGCCAGCAGGCTGATCTAATTCAACTTAGTGCCTGCAAGGTTGGCAATTCTTATTTAAAACTTCAGTGCTGGGTTTTTATAACTCTCCATTTATATTAGCTTTGATGTACAGTAAAAAACCAAAACCCTCTACAATGCAAGTTTCATTGCATTGTAGTTAAAGTTTTCTGTGAAGTATCCTTACTTTTAGACCATTATAATATCCGGTCCCTAAACATTGTATTTATTTATGATATCACTCAGACTAAATATGAGCAAATGCTCTGTAACCAGAATGATTTCAAATTTTTAAAAAGCTGATGTGTTAAAGGATGATCTCTTTGGAGAATCTGTTTTATGTATTGCAGTTTACAGATGTCGGGTAGTCACACAAACTACTGCAAAACTAATACTTGGTTGAACTAATGCAAAAATGTTTCACAAAACACTTTGGGATGGGTGACAAGCATTTTTTTAAAAGCGCCAAGAAGTCCCTCTGATGTTTTCTGGTGCAGGGGGGAAACACTGACTGAAGCACAATCTGTTCACATGCCAAAGCGGTGTTTTCGCTTGCCATCTTAATTCAAAATAGTAGCTGGCATCCCAGTGTCTACAAATGGCAAGCTGTGGGCTTATTTAAATGTTGATGTATATTACATGAACTGTTAATTGTTGATCATTAATTGTTTAGCCTTGTGTTGCAATGATATTATATGTATTCTTTATTGCAATATTGTGTTTAGATTTTGAACTTTGGAAGATGGAGCAAGGCTTGTTTTCTGCTCCATAGGGTAGGACTTGAACCAGTGGCTTCAAGTTACAAGAAAGGAGATTCCAACTAAAAATCAGGAAAAACTTTCTGACAGTAAGGGCTGTTCAGCAGTGGAACGGTTTCCCTGGGGAGGTTGTGGACTCTCCTTCCTTGAAGGTTTTTAAGCAGAGGTTAAATGGCCCCCTGTCACGGATGCTTTTGCTGTGATCCCTGCATTGCAGGGGGTTGGACTAGATGACTCTTGCGGTCCCTTCCAACTCTAAAATTCTGTAATTCTGTGAACTGCTTAACTACATATTAAATGCAAGGGCTTTTTTAAAGGAAAGCTTTGAAAGAACATACAGGTGAAACTCGAAAAATTAGAATATCGTGGAAAAGTCCATTTATGTAAGCAATTGTTTTCATTAGCTACTGGAGTTTAATATATGAGATAGACTCATGACATGCAAAGCAAGATATGTCAAGCCTTTGTTTGTTATAATTGTGATGATTATGGCATACAGCTGATGAAAACCCCAAAGTTGAAATTATTAATTTCTGGTTCTCATCAGCTGTACGCCATAATCATCACAATTATAACAAACAAAGGCTTGACATATCTCACTTTGCATGTCATGAGTCTATCTCATATATTAGTTTCACCTTTTAAGTTGAATTACTGAAAGAAATGAACCTTTCCACGATATTCTAATTTTTCGAGTTTTACCTGTAATGTAGATCATAGAAGCATATGTATAACATTTTGCCTTCCCATTTTTCTCTGTTGAGACTTGGGGTGTGATTTGAGCAGAGAAACAGCAGGGAGAGTGTTAATGTCTCCTTCCCCGAGCTATTTTTTTTCCAAGGCACCAGGGCTCTGTTACACATATTTGCATGTAACAAGAAGTTAGTTCCTGGCTTATTTATTGACCTGAGCTTTTAGACTACAGCTAGGTTTTATCAGGCATATTATGTATATATTTTAGGATGAAATTGCTGTCAAATTTAACTTGTGGCCAGTTAGACAAGATCAATCCTCTTATTAGTCATGTTATTTCCAAGGGCTTCCCTTAAGAAAAAGTATAAATTCTTTCCTCATGAGTCACTAACCAAGTGGTTGTTTTTATATAAACTTTCCTTTAGTCGGTTAGAATGGGAACAGGACCATCTTATCTCCCACTCTTTCTCAAACTGCTTTTTTCCTTCGTTTTTTAAACATTTCTGCAGCGCTCTGTTTGGGTTTGGTGGCGTTTTCCTTCTGACGCCTATTTTTGATTGTTTTCCCCCCCACGTACTTTCAGCAGCCACACAGGGAGAACATAATTTCTCATTGCTGGAATGAGAAAAGACCTATGTAGGCTACCAGATTTTTTTCAATGAATCTGGGGACACTTTTCAACTTCAATGGATTTTGTATGGGGACTGATTCGTAAATCTGGGGACTTTTCCCCGGGAAACGGGGACATCTGGTAACCCTATCAGATGATTGTATAGGATCCTACTAATGAAACGTTTCTCTAGCTGGGGAAGCCTGTCAGAACAAAAGCCTCTTCAGCTGTTTCCAGAAAGCGCAGGCGGGGTCACTGGCCATATCTCGACAGCATGGCTGTTTCACAGAACAGGGACAGCCACACCAAAAGCCCTGCTCTGGTCGCTGGGCTCTTCCACAGGCTGCAGCCCCTCCTGAGAGTACAGGTGCTGCTTGTCACCCCAGAGCATGAGTGAAGCATGCGCGTTCCCCCTGGGCCAAAGAAGGCGAGCCTCTCAACCCATTGGTTTTTTCCCTAATAGCCCTGCTTGCAGATAGGGATGGGCAAATCTGTCCATTTCCATTTCTCCTTTTCATAGAGCTGGAAGGGACCACGGTGGTCATCTAGTCCACCCTGCTGCAGTGAAGGAATCCTGCCCAAAGCCATCCCTCAGTGGACTCGAACCAACATTCGGGTCCACGGCAAGGTGCCCTGACCCATTGTGCCACAGGGTCCCTGCCTTATGTTCAGTTCTCCACATTGCCACATCTGTTTGCGAAACCTGTTTGGGAGTCCTGTCACGCTGCCCTCGCGGCCCAGGGAATGAGAGCAGAGGCACAAAATATGGGCAGGCAGCAGCAGCCTAGCTCCCAAGTCACCCTGCTTCTGCCCACAGGGGGTGCCACCCTTGCCATCTGCCAAGAAGGACTGACGCTGCTCGTGGACCAGAACCTGTGTTTACGTGCTGCGTCTTCAAGTATCCATGCCCATGCCTTAGTTGAGAGGAATTACCCTGCTGATGTGGAATGAAATTTTGGAGGAAGTCTGTCCCCAGCCAGACCAACAATTAATTACCTTGAAGGAGTTTTGTCTTGCTAAAGTTCTGACAAAGCTATATTACAAAAAAAACCACCCTCAAAACAGTTGTTGTCTTCATCCCTCATACTACCACTATTTTTTTTTAAACGAGGTGATTACAATTTGCACAACTGATTACATTTTTTATGGCAGTTTAATACATTTTATGTAGACCACTATGGGTCTATTTTTTGAAAAAATGGAAAGAAAATGTGATGTTATTTTTAATGAATATATATATATAGGAAGAATAATACAGAGGAAATAAACTACAGAAGCTGCCCAGCAAGGAACAAGAACTGACCAATTGGGAAATAATTAAGAGACTATTTATTAGTAATGTTGTTGCCGTGCTCAACAGGGATGAGAACAAAGGGTGACAGCTACAGGGAGAAAGCTGCCAATTAAAAGACATGGTGTCCGTCCCCCCCCCGTCCCCCCAGCCTCAAAAGCCCTTTGCCCATCCACACTGGATATGCTGGCATACAACTGAATTTCCGTATTTTAAATACACTATGCCATGTGTAAAGAAGACAACACATTAAACTCTGCAATGCAGAGGACTGGCAGCAAAGTCACTCGGATTCTCCGCTATTAATGAATGAACAAAGGGTGGCAGTTTCACACAAACAGCCAACTCGTGTGGAAACAACTTCAATGTTACAAATGTTCTGGTCTTTGCTTTTGAAGTAAAAGTCCAGCAGACCCATCAGAAAACTAGTCTCAGGAAAACTTCCGAGTCTCCTTCTGGTTGCTAGATGTGCCTGGAAAAGTTTTCTGTGCCCTCCAAGTAATTTTTCGGAGGGTTTCTATGTCTCAAGGGAGTCGAGGTGCTGCTCTCTCCTCTCCCTGATAAACGGCCTGAGGCTCCTGAGGATCATGAATTGGGGAGGGGGCTGCCTTGCCAAAATAGGCACATTCCACTCCAGCTTTATTTCCATTTCATTCAGTCAGTCGCTTTGAAGGATATTGGAGCTCCCCCTGCTGCTGTTACTTCAGTGCATTGGAGGTTGAAGGAACGGTTACCACAAAAGTGGGACCTTCTCTCTCTCTCTCTCTCTCTCTCTCTCTCTCTCTCCCTCCCTCTCTCTCTCTCTCTCTCTCTCACACACACACACACACACACATATATATTTCCACCCCCCCCCCCAGAGCTGCTCATATATCCACTGTATATATAACTGTATATAACCTGCTCTTAACAGTAATCCTAAAAATAACCTGTCCATCTGAATTCTTGGATGGTGGATTGCGGAGCAGCCCACTGTGAATTGTTCTGCAGAAACATTATTGGGCTTTTTAAAAAAAAACATAATCTTTGTAGTCTGCCTTGATTGCTTTTTAAGGAAAAGGCAATTAACAAGTGATTAAAACCCATTCAGGAACTGGTAATGTTGTCCAAGATTTATACTACATTGTTCCACTTGGAGCAACATAAAAAAGGTAAAGGACCCCTGACAGTTAAGTCCAGTCGCAACGACTCTGGGGTTGCGGCGCTCATCTCGCATTACTGGCCAAGGGAGCCGGCATACAGCTTCCAGGTCATGTGGCCAGCATGACTAAGCCGCTTCTGGCGAACCAGAGCAGCGCACGGAAACGCCGTTTACCTTCCCGCCAGAGCGGTACCTATTTATCTACTTGCACTTTGACGTGCTTTCGAACTGCTAGGTTGGCAGGAGCTGGGACTGAACAACGGGAGCTCACCCCACTGCGGGGATTTGAACTGCCGACCTTCTGATCAGCAAGCCCTGGGCTTTGTGGACAGTCCAGGAATCAGCGTGTTTTTACATGAGTAGAATGTGTGCTTTTATTCAAAATGCATCTCTGGGATATTTGTGGGGGCTGCGTGGTGATTTTACACGTGTAGAATGCAGGAGTCAGCAACCTTTTTCAGCCATGGGCCGGTCCACCATCCCTCAGACCATGTGGAGGGCCGGACTATATTATTATTATTATTATTATTATTATTATTATTATTATTATTATTATTTTATTGCAGCAGCTTCAAATTTGATAAAGTTCCAACAGATAAAATGTGCAGTGCATTTACATATGTACATAAAATATAATGGTTGCTGCATGTAGATTAGCACTGGCGGAGGAAGAGGAGTGCAGGGGGAGTGCATCGCCCCCGGCAGCGTGATCCCGGTAGGGTGCCATCGTGGCTGCCCCCCCCGCAGTGGGCCCACGCCTGCTCTCCGCCCCCCGCCCCCCCCCCCCGTGCCGGAGCATGAACCTACGCCACTGTGGATTACACATACACATTTGCCTATATACATCAGAAAATTGCACAAGACCATAGCTTCTTGGTGCATGTATCAAAGTAGACTTGTATATTGTTGTTGTTTGAAGCAATCCATGTTCAAGTAGCATTCATGTGCATTCAGCACATGGTCATCCACATATAGAATGCACACTCTTTCTACATGAGAGTGAGTGCTTTTAGGGTTAAAAGCTTTGCTGTGCGTCCTTGCATCACAGAAGCATGTTTGCACAACATCCGGGAACTGTGTCTCTGTGCAAATGTGATATTTGTAACGGACTACGCAGCTATTCAGTCCTCTTCCGGCTTCCAGCCAGGATGGGAGTGTTTCTCTCCTGGCTGATAGCCCGTAACTTTAAAGTCAATAAATCTTGTTAATTAGCACGGACTCGCTTTGATTTATTGGGAAGAGATAAACACAGACACTAATGCCAGTCTTCACTTCAACGCTGAAAAGGCTACTCTGCTGATGAGAAGGAAATGAATCCTCAGTGCAGCAAAGAGTGCTGGGCTGGGTTTTGTTGGACTGTGATGCAGTATGAAGAACTCCGTGGCTATGCAGGAACTTTTAAACATTGCATAGCTCTGAGAATACTGTTTTGTTAACTTGAGAGTTAACAACGAACAGGAGTGGTTTGCAAAAATGTGTCTCCCCTCCTCCTTTCCCGTGTGGCATCATGTAGAGCTCCTTCTTGCAACCTATTATGCTGCTTTCTGGCATGTTAGTCTAACCAGGAGGGAGAAAAATGAAAAAGAAAAATGGTTCCAGGGTCGTTTTGCTTTCTGGCAGGGAGGAAGTTTGTCTGTGTGACTTCCTGGGCACTGTAGTCCTTCAACCCCTCTAGCTCCACCTGAAGTTGTCTCTCTGGCGCACAGAGAAGAATTCTATGTCTTCATCAATTCTGTGACTTTATGTAATAATATTTCAATAGGATTCCCCCCCCCCCTTCTTGTCAACTGAATCTTTTGTGATGTAGTTACAGGTACGTAGCTGTGTTGGTCTGCCATAGTCAAAACAAAATAAAAAGTTAAAAATTCCTTCAAGTAGCACCTTAGAGACCAACTAAGTTTGTTCTTGGTATGAGCTTTTGTGTGCATACACACTTCTTCAGATACACTGAAACAGAAGTCACCAGACCCTTATATATAGTGAGAGGGTAGGGAGGGGTATTACTCAGAAGGGTGGCGGGAATGGGTGATGGGCTGATAGCTGTGGTAAACCTGTTGACGACTGTTAATGACTGCAATTGGTCTTACAGGAAAAAGCAAGGGGTGAGAAGGTTAAAAATAGCCTTGTCGTGTATAATGAGATAAGAATCCAATGTCTCTATTCAGACCAGGTCTCTCCATGGTTTTAAGTTTGGTAATGAGTTGCAATTCAGCAACTTCTCTTTCCAGTCTATTTCTGAAATTCCTTTTTAATAAGACAGCTACTTTGAGATCTTGCATAGAATGTCCTGGGAGATCCATTTATCCTTTGGCGTAGGGTTTGGCCTGTTTGTCCAATATAGAGAGCTGAAGGGCACTGTTGGTATTTGATATAGTATATTGTGCATTTCAAACACTTCAGCTGTACTAAGGTCAAGCTTAGCTTATCTGGAGAGCTATCACATGGAAGATGGAGCAAGTCTCTTAGTCTCCTGCTCTGGAGACTAGGACCCGAACCAGTGGAGATTCCGACTAAGCAGTTTGACAGTGGAATGGTCTCAGGAGGTTGTGCACTCTCCTTTGTTGGAGGTTTTTAAGCAGAGATTGGGTGCATCGGTCATGGATTCTTTAGCTGAGATTCTGCATTGTAGGGGATTGGACCAGATGACCCTTGGGATCGCTTCTTACTTTCAATATGGTTCTAGGAAACAAGTCTCCCTATTGTAGAGCCCTCCAGATGTTGTTGCATTCCAACTCCAGCAGCTCCCATCATCCATCGTTACTGATTAGGCTGTCTGGGACAACATGGAAAGGGCTAAAGCTCTACCATCTCTTTCTGAAGGAAGATAATGATGACAAGCTGTCTGCCAGAAAAGATGGTTTGCCGTCCACCGCTTCTCTTCTCATCCAGGAACCTGATAAGCTTCCACTTTGCATTGTGGATCTGCAGGATCCCACGAGGGAGGGGCTGCTTTGCGGGCAGGAACCGGATCTCCCTAGCGACCCTGGAGTGGGCGGAGGTAAGCCACTCACGTCAGCAGGGTCCCCGGCCGCGTCTCCTTCAGCCCAACCAATTGGGCTTGCTTAGGGGCGTGGCTTCGCCCGCTTCAAGGTTGGCATGGCTGGCCGGGGGATGCTGCCTCTCTTGCTTCCAGGTGTTGGATCTAGCCGAGGTCTCCAAACTAAGGGTCCGCAGGCTGGATAAGGTCCGAGGGACTAATTTATCTGGCCCGCAGCGACCCCCGCTGCCGCCGTCCCCTCTTACCGGCACGGCTGCCCACTTCTGGGTCAGAGGAGCCCCAGAAATAGCTTGAGCCGGTGCACATCCAGGTCGGAGGAGGACCGTGCACATGCGCACAAGCTATTTGCGGTGCTCCTCCGACCCAGAAGGTATGGGTGGACTGTCTGTTGTGAACCACATGGTATCGGTGGGCAGCTGCTATAAGGGCAGAATTTACACCACATAATAAATACGTAAGGTAAAAAAATAGTAACCGCCCATTGGGCCGCCACATGGCTTCAGCTTGCATACTCTGTTCCACCCCTTCCGTGACCTGGGTGAACCATCTTTCCTTCTTTTACTGCCCGCTGCAAGTGCATTTACTGTGGGGCAAATCAATGCGTGTTTATAGCAATCAGCACCTGGCTTTTAATTGCATTGTTTGCCCAGGACTGTGGGCAATATCAATACTGGTTCCTTCTATATTATTGAATCAGAAAGTAATAAATAGTAAAGATAATAGGTTCTATACACACACATATATATACTCAAAATAATTAGACGAATAAATAGTGTAGGATTATGTTCGTGTCGGTGCTGCTGCGCACGACCGCCATTGGCGGGAAACGAGCCTGCTGCGTCTGCCGCGAGTGACGGAAGTAGACGCGGCACGATCTGTCAAATACGGCGCTGCGCATGTACAGAGTTGTTCCCGCCAGGAAATGCCTGTATGTGTCCTGTTATTATTGGTTGACTGTGTATGACCTATGTGGCTACGTAGGCAAAAGGGTAAAAAATAAAAGTCCCCGCCTCGGTGCGAGCGGGAGGATTCGTCCGCTGTTCTTTGTGTGCACCAGATACCCGACTGCAGTCTCCTGTTTTTTCACTCTCAAGTCTCCCGTTCTTTTACCCTCAAGACCGCCGTTTCTTTCACCCTCACGACCTATTCTCAGTTGTTGGAGCAGGTTCTCCGACAAAATAGATTACACACATATGCATATATATGTGTGTGCGTGTGTATAAAATATAATTTTATATTCGGAATTATACTTATTCCGAAGGGAGTACTTTCCCCCCCTTCCCCCCTTTTTTCTTTCTTTTTTTCTTTTTTCCCTTCCCCCAAAGGGTGTACTTTGGTAGCATTATCAGAGCTTTGATTGATGTTTTCTAATTTATTATTGTTGTTGTTCAGTCGTTCAGTCGTGTCCGACTCTTCGTGACCCCATGGACCAGAGCACGCCAGGCACGCCTATCCTTCACTGCCTCCCGCAGTTTGGCCAAATTTATTATTATTATTGATTAAACTTCTCATAATACAATAATAAAGAACATTATATTAGAGTACTTTCGTGTCTCTTATTCATTGGTACAATATATATATATATATATATATATATATATATATATATATATATATATAATTCTTATCATTAATTTTGCAGTACATTTTAGATTACATTTTGTACATTTATAACAATCCAATCTTATCTGTATAATATAGTAATCCATGTAAAACATATCCATATTCATATACATATACATATACATATACCTATTCATATACATGGTATGTTAATAAATTATCAGTTTTTCTTTCCTTATATACTGCCATTTCTCTCGCAGATCTCAGAGCTGTGTGGCGGCAACTCTGCTAAAAACAAAGGCCTTGCCCTTTCTTCGAGAAAGCTGCTCCGCTGCTGGACCCTGGGCTTCTCCCCCACTTGTCCTCTGCTTAGCAAGCCCAGGTCTGAGCAGTTTGGCCTCTGCCCTGCTGCATCCCCCCAGGACGCCTGCTCTTTCAGCACTACACCTGCAGAAAAGCCAAGGGCTGTTTGTTCCAGTTCAGTGCTAACCCACAGGTGGGGGGAGCGGCAGGGTCAATGGAAGTGTGGATGAGCCCAGAGAAAGCAGCCCTCCACAACTCCACTCTGTGTAGCTCCATGCCAAATTCTGTGCTCATGTTCATGTTGGAGTTTGGAGCAGAGCCAGCAAAATCTGAGCACGGAAGCAAGAGTCCTCGGCACAGACTCCTCCATCTATCCATCAGACAGAAAAGAAGCCATCGAGCCCAGCAAGTGTGTTTGTACATGGGGCTGTAAATACAGGGCAGGAAGCAAGGGCATTCAGTTCCTAAGGCAGCAGCAGCCCTGAGGTCAATGTGGCCGGCTGCTTGCTTCTGAGTGCTGCTGCAGGCGGGCAGGAGTGTAGCCATTCAGGCAACCGTTGGACTGGCGCTTGCCGAGGCCTCCGTTCCGAAGGTCCTGGATGTGCTGCACAATCAGATGGGTGGCCACTGGGCAGAGAAGAGGAGGAGTGATTAGAATACAGTCCCATGTTTCCTTCCAAATGCCTCATCGCCCTCCACACATACTCAACATCTCAGCAGCTCTACTCCACACCATGGTCCTCTCTCCACAAATCCAGTGGCGTAGCGTAGGGGGTGCAGGGGGCCCCGGCCGCACTGGCCGCAACATCTGGGGGGGCGCGCTCGCACTCGCAGCTCTCTGCCCCTGCCTCTCGCTCCTTTCGCCTGCCTCCCTCGGCTCAGCCATGTCCCTCAAGCCATCGCCTCAGCCTTCGCCCGCCGCCGTAACAGCAGCAGCCGTGGGAGCGTCGCCGCCGCCGCCTCTGCAACCGCCGTCCCCGCAACCACCTCAGCAGACGACGGCCACCACCACGACGACCACGACGACGAGCCAGCCGCCGCCGCTGCCGCCACCACCCCAGGGGCCGGCCCAGTCGGCCAGCAGCAGCAGCCGCAAGCCCCTCGGTAGCGGAGGTGGGAATAGCAGCGGCGGAGCAGGCCTTGGCCCGAGCGGGATCCCGGTTGGAGGAAGTGCCGGAGGCAGGCAGAATCTGGGCAGGTGAGTCGAGGGGCGAGAGGGACGTGGGGGGGGGTGTCTCCCCCTGCGCCAGGCCTAGCGGGTTTGACGGGCGGGCCTCGCCTGCTTCCCTGCCGGGCTCGCGGCGCTTCTCTTCCCCGCTGCCCTCCGCGGCTACCTGGGTGCTGGAGGGTGGGAAATAGGGTGGCCAGGCCCGGTCGCGGCGGGCAGGTGGGTGGAAGGCCTCGGGTGGCAAGAGGAGGGCAAGACGCCTGTCGGGACCAACCCTGTCCCGGGTAATATTTATTTTGGGGTGTGTGTGGGGGGGGTCCTCCGCTTTGGGCCTCCCCCCCATTTCATCCCCAATAGATTCGGCGCCGGGCCTCGTGCATAAATGCCCGCACATGAGCCCATAATTAACAGCGATCGTAATAAGTAGCGCTTTCCTCAGAGGGTGGACGTGTGGTGGATGCGGCCGGCCGGCCTCGGAAAGGCTGCGATCCTGCGGCCGCTCGCTTCGGGGAGGGAAGCGGGACACAGGCTTGCTTCGGAGTAAGAAAAGGGAAAAGGAGAAGGGGTCACGTGGTGGGATTCCTCTGCCGGGCGCTTTGCTGGCTGGTTTCTCCTTGAGGAGGGCAGAGGAGTGTGTGGACCCAGTAACAGCCATGGGGGCATATGCTGTGCAAATATTTGGTAAGGAGGCTGAAGGAGGAATATTGCCGCCTTTTGTGTGTCTGTGTGTTTCTGTGTTGGGCAGAGGCTTGAGGAGAGAGAATACCGCCTAATAGTATTTTGGAGAGTGGGGTGAAGGAGGAGAATCAAGCTGGGATGGATCTTCTGCTCACACTGCCGGAGGGGAGGCAGAAGGCCTTTCCAAGCTTTGGGCATTGCTGTGGGGTGGTGGGGGAGAATAGGGAAGGACAACCCATATGTGGGAAAGCATTTTTTGACAAAGGGGGGGGAGGGAGCAAGAATTGCCGGGGAAGGTGTGGCGGAATAATGCCTGGTTCATCATGGGTTAACCTATCACTCCCATGTTAGGTAGGTGTTCCCTGGGAGGCAGAGCTAGTTGGCATTCTAAAAGGAGGGGGAACAGCCTTGAAAGGCAGTGGGGGTTTGGCAGTTGGGGTGGAGGTTGAGAGAGAGAAAATGAGAGGTTAGGCTTTGGGGAATGGGAGGAAAGGTCATTACCATTGCTATATTATAACAAAGCTGAATTACATGAGAAGGAACAACTGGCAAGTTTGGCCTTGGAGTTCAAAACGAAGCAGGGCAAATAGAGTTCTGTCAGGAGAACAAGCTGGTCATCACAAACACTCTTTTCCAACAACACAAGAGACGACTCTACACATGGATATCACCAGATGGGCAACATAGAAATCAGATTGATTATATTCTCTGCAGCCAAAGATGGAGAAGCTATACACTCAGCAAAAACAAGACCTGGAGCTGACTGTGGCTCAGATCATCAGCTTCTTATAGCAAAATTCCAGCTTAAACTGAAGAAAGTAGGAAAAACCACTGGGTCAGTAAGATACAATCTAAATCAAATTCCTTATGAATACACAGTTGAAGTGAAGAACAGGTTTAAGGACCTAGATTTGGTGGATAGAGTGCCTGAAGAACTGTGGATGGAGGCTCGTAACATTATACAGGAGGCAGCAACGAAAACCATCCCAATGAAAAAGAAATGCAAGAAAGCAAAGTGGCTGTCCAATGAGGCCTTACAAATAGCGGGGGAGAGAAGGCAAGCAAAATGTGAGGGAGATAGTGAAAGATACAGGAAATTGAATGCAGATTTCCAAAGAATAGCAAGGAGAGACAAGAGGGCCTTTCTAAACGAGCAATGCAAAGAAATAGAGGAAAATAACAGATTGGGAAAAACCAGAGATCTGTTCAAGAAAATTGGAGATATGAAAGGAACATTTCGTACAAAGATTACCACAATTAAGGACAAAAGTGGAAAGGACCTAACAGAAGCAGAAGACATGAAGAAGAGGTGGCAAGAATACACAGAGGAACTATACCAGAAAGATATGGAGGTCTCATACACCCCAGGTAATGTGGTTGCTGACCTTGAGCCAGACATCCTGGAGAGTGAAGTCAAATGGGCCTTAGAAAGCCTTGCTAACAACAAGGCCAGTGGAAGTGATGATATTCCAGCTGAACTATTTAAAATCCTAAAAGATGATGCTGTTAAGGTGCTACACTCAATATGCCAACAAGTTTGGAAAACTCAGCAGTGGCCAGAGGATTGGAGAAGATCAGTCTACATCCGAATCCCAAAGAAGGGCAGTGCCAAAGAATGCTCTAACTACCGCACAATTGCACTCATTTCACACGCTAGCAAGGTTATGCTTAAAATTCTACAAGGCAGGCTTAAGCAGTATGTGGACCGAGAACTCCCAGAAGTGCAAGCTGGATTTCGAAGGGGCAGAGGAACCAGAGACCAAATTGCAAACATGCGCTGGATTATGGAGAAATCTAGAGAGTTCCAGAAAAACATCTACTTCTGCTTCATTGACTACGCAAAAGCACTTGACTGTGTCAACCACAGCAAACTATGGCAAGTTCTTAAAGAAATGGGAGTGCCTGATCACCTCATCCGTCTCCTGAGAAATCTCTATGTGGGACAAGAAGCTACAGTTAGAACTGGATATGGAATAACTGATTGGTTCAAAATTGGGAAAGGAGTACGACAAGGCTGTATATTGTCTCCCTGCTTATTTAACTTATATGCAGAATTCATCATGCGAAAGGCTGGGCTGGATGAATCCCAAACCGGAATTAAGATTGCTGGAAAAAATATCAACAACCTCAGATATGCTGATGATACAACCTTGATGGCAGAAACTGAGGAGGAATTGAAGAACCTTTTAATGAGGGTGAAAGAGGAAAGTGCAAAATATGGTCTGAAGCTCAACATCAAAAAAACTAAGATCATGGCTACTGGTCCCATCACCTCCTGGCAAATAGAAGGGGAAGAAATGGAGGCAGTGAGAGATTTCACTTTCTTGGGTTCCATGATCACTGCAGATGGTGACAGCAGTCACGAAATTAGAAGACGCCTGCTTCTTGGGAGAAAAGCAATGACAAACCTAGACAGCATCTTAAAAAGCAGAGACATCACCTTGCCGACAAAGGTCCGTATAGTTAAAGCTATGGTTTTCCCAGTAGTAATGTACGGAAGTGAGAGCTGGACCATCAAGAAGGCTGATCGCCGAAGAATTGATGCTTTTGAATTCTGGTGCTGGAGGAGACTCTTGAGAGTCCCATGGACTGCAAGAAGATCAAACCTATCCATTCTCAAGGAAATCGGCCCTGAGTGCTCACTAGAAGGACAGATCCTGAAGTTGAGGCTCCAGTACTTTGGCCACCTCATGAGAAGAGAAGACTCCCTGGAAAAGACCCTGCTGTTGGGAAAGATGGAGGGCACAAGGAGAAGGGGACGACAGAGGATGAGATGGTTGGACAGTGTTCTCGAAGCTACTAACATGAGTTTGGCCAAACTGCGGGAGGCAGTGAAGGATAGGCGTGCCTGGCGTGCTCTGGTCCATGGGGTCACGAAGAGTAGGACACGACTGAACAACAACAACAACATTCAGGGGATGAACAGACTGTACCTGGTAATGAAATCAGCATGTGCTGACCTTTATGCAGGGTGTGAGGAACTCAGAATAGGCCTGAATGTCTTTCAGGAGACAAGGCTGGGATCAGACTGGTAGCAGGGCCACTCTTGTCCTTTTAGGCTATGCCAACCTTTTATACATCTGCCATGATCTGCAGTAATAAACGGTAGAATTAAGTTCAGATTGACCCACACCTATTCACAAGGCCCCAGTATCTCTGAGGAGATGCTTTTCTTTTGGCATCAGCAGCTGCGTTTCTTAGGGCCTCACCTGCTTTACATGAGGAACTTGGAGAGGTCTTCCTTGATTTCAGCTTCATCCCAAGGCCCGTGGATGTTGTCTTTGAAGAGCTGCAGCTTGATGAGGCAGTAAGGACACAGGCATGAGATGGAGACGAGAAGAAGGCCAAAGAGAACCATGCCAACGCTGGAGATGGTCAGCAGGCCCACCAAGTCCGACAGAGCAAAGAGCAAAGTGGCGACGACATAGCAGCGGGGAGTCTGGGCTTTGAGCTTCTTTTGCAGCATGGGCCACAGAGCAAAGATCTGGATAGCGAATGTCACCATGACGAAGGCGTGCAGGGAGCGAGGCAACCGCGAGGCCAAGCAGACCGAGGCAAAGATGGCCATGTTAAGGGACAGAGTGCTGGACACAATGGCAGCATTGGCGCCGTAGTCATAGAAGATCAGGTGTCCCAGGAGCATTAGAGAAGACATGGCATAAATTGTGTCTGTGCTGATGGACTCAGTCAGTGTTTTCAACACTGGGGAGAAGCCGTAGGTGAAGGCCACAAACACCACCGTGTTTTTCAGATCTGCCCAACGCGTCTGGCCGCTCTGGTTTCTCCCCATTCCCGAGTCCAGCGCGTCAAAAAGGACATAACCAATCAGGGAAGACACCAGGCCAGCGCCAAATAACCGCTGGGGAGCCAGCAGCCCCACATCCATGTACCGCCAGATGACGACAAAGATGCAGACGCTGCACAGCTGCTGTATGAGCACTCCAGACTCAAACACCACCGCCCAGTACTGGTACTTGCGGGCATGGATGTTCTTGCGTAGCTTCTCTAGGAAACTCTGGTCCACATAGTTATCAGGAAAGGGCTGCCTTTTATACAACACTTTCTGCCAGCGCTGCCTTGTGTTTGGTCCCAGCTGAGCAGGCAGCATGATTCTGGCCAAGCCCCTGTCTCACGGCTCTCTTTGCCCCAGAGTTCCTTACAGCATCAATGGGCGATGAAACTCACGCCCAGATTTGTCCCTGGTTTTCTAGGTCACTGCTCACACCTAGAAAGAAAACAAGTCCATCAAGCCAAGATCTGCAGGTCCAAAGCACAGCAGTCAGTTCCCATGGCCACAGAGAGAAACCACCAAGAGATGCTGCGCCACAACACTTGGGGAGCCCACTGTCTTACTGTTTTGGAAACAGGGCCCCTATCTCTGCTCCTCCTAGGTTGTCCCATTGCTTGGCTTTTCCTTCCTCCTGCCCTTCATCAGTAACAAGAAGTCAACAAAATCTATTGGCTTTACTTGTTAGCAACGCGCCAAGGATTTGGAATTTAGGCTCCAAAAATCTTTGTCCTCCTCTTGTGCAAACTAGGCACACACGTGAAAGTTGTTCAGGGGAGACTGAAAGTGGGAGGAGGTACCTTAAATGTGTGTCTGCTTAGCACCCAGTATGAAAATACCTTTATGGTGCCATTTCAGTTCACTTCCGCCTCTTTATACAGTGCCAGCGTCCACTCGCGAGCTGCTTGGAACAGACTTGCAGGGCAGGAGATCCCTCCGTTTCCCAAGCGAAGGATCCCCGGGATTCCCACGGGCTTGCGACCCGCTCAGATCCGCCTGCGACGCCTCGGGGCCCCAGCCAAGCCAGGCGATGGCGTCGTCGTCTCCCGGATCTGCGCGCAAAGCAGCTCGGAGCCCAAGCCGGCGCCTCCGGCAGCAGCGCACTCCGTGCGCCCGGCCACCCTCGGCGAGAGCGCGCTCTGGCAGGCGCGCACGCGGGGCGGGGAAAGCCGAGAAAGAGGACAGTCGGGGGCTCCCTCCCTTCGTCATGCGCCAGGAAGGTCCCTCTTCCCTCGGCTCCCGCCCGCCTTCGCGGCGCCAAGCAGCAAATCCGGGCGTGCGCGATCCCGTCGCTCTGCACCACCCCGCGGGCGGGGACGCGGAGGTTGCCCCACGCGTGCAGGGGCCCCCGGGAAGGAGAGGCGAGGCTTCTCCCTGGAATGCTCACCCTGGAAGGGGCTTGTGGGCAAGGCAGTCCTCCCCGCCGCTGCCGCGCCGAGGGGAACTGTGGAACTCCCTCCCACAGGACAGCAGGGCTTTCCCCGAGAGGAGAGGACGCTAGAGGGCGCGTGGCCGCCTTGGCTGTGCTCAAAGAAGGGGGACGCTGCTCAAGGGGTTCCCACGGACGCAGCTGGTCAGCCCCAGTGAGAAGTTGATACGTTTACTGGATGGTTTAGGTTCACCTCCAGGAAACCAGCTTCTTAACTAAGAGTGGCCAAAATATTGTGGAACTTTAAAATATTAATTGCCCCCCCCGCCCCCAAGATTTAGAGGGACATAAGGACACACACTAGGGAGTGAGCCCCCTGGAATGCAGTGATAGAAGCAAATATAGGATCTGACCTTATGTCACTGGGTTTATATTTGTTGTAAATAGGGTTATTGACCCTGGGATAGTGCCCATTCATACCACTTGGCTCAGGTGTAAAGACAGATAGTACCTGCCTAACGCTAGGAGGAATTCTTGCCATAAATTCAGACATCTGCAAACTCAAGTTTCAAGTGGTTGGAATTTTTGGGTAGAATATTTGGGGGTTAAGCCTTGTGCATGTACTAAATAGAGATTTTGACTCAAATTGACACATTTGCATTATTGCATGCTCAGAGAAAAAAAGCCCTTTCACCTGTATGTAGTTTCTGGGTCAAGCATGACCATCGGACATAGGGCAGGGTTCTGTCCTATGAAATACGCCTCTATTGGTTACCAATTGTATCATGTCATGGGTCAAATATGCTGCCATCATCTGATTCAGTAGCTTTACCTGCTAGCTAGAGCAAATGGACTTTGGCATCGTTGTCATCAGGTGGCCTGTGTGCCTGTAAGATGTCACCCTCCAGCAGGGCACCTTTGGGCAATAAATATTGTTGTTTTTTTTGTCAGTGCTGATGTTTTCAGTGGAAGTGGAAGTTAAATCAAATTCAAACCAGCCCTTATCCTCAGTAACCTCAGATTACAGGAAATCCCATAGGGGAAATGGTTCTGGTCAATGCAAACAGATCCACTGAGAAGAGCAGGGGAACATGGAGTGCTCTTGGGGTGCGCCTCCATCCGGGAAAGGGCTAGGAAGTGTCAGCTTTTCCTTCCAAGTATTTTGTGAGGGTGATGAGCGGGCCTCCAAAATGGTTGTGGGAGGAATAGGGCTCCCAGAACACACAGGCAGTGGGAGTGGGCAAATTGATGAAAAAGGTTCCATATGATGTCACTGAACCTGATTTTCTCAACAGACGGAAGCATCAGATATAATCAGGCTTGATCTAAATAATATTTACTCATAATTAAGCTCTCCCAAGGTTCAGTGTGGTTCACGTTCTAGTAAGCAGACGTAAGATTGCCGCATCAGCAGCACAAATATATGTACAAAGGTCATTCTGGTGATAGTAAAGGAAGCCCACTCAGCAAACTGGTCTTGAATGACGCTTAGGTCACTTCTGTTCTTGGTGGATAAGGTCCACTACCTGCACCTCACATGATGTTTGTTTCATTTTGCAGGTGTAGCTGGGGACAGCGTGGCAATACTGGTCTCTGATTTCAAAACTAGAGATTCCTAGCTGGAGGCCCTATTTGGGCAGGCACACATAACTTGTCTGAAGAAACGGGAAATTTGGGATTTTAGGTTGCTCTGCCTCCCATCTTGCAATGGCTTCTGATGCCTTCCCAGGGCCATAAAAATGTTTCATATAGCAAATCGGAATCGAAACAGTCTGACTTCTAGGCAACCTAACAAGCTCCCTTGCCTCAAAGCTGAGAAGGCACATATGCCCAAAGTGCAGGCTCCAAAGTCTCGCCATGCAGTGGCCTGAGTGAGGGAAGTGGAGAGAGACTGACCTTCTTGCAGGAGCCCCTTCAGCTTGTTGGTTGGCATCCGTCTGTCTTGAGAGACAATGGAGTGCACCTCTAGGGGTGAAGTCAGTCACTGTGTTAGCAGCACTGAATGCTCTCTTCCTGAGCGAGAAGACATATATATATATATGCACAAGATCCATGCAGCTTAATTCCCAAAATCTGCCAACTGGCAAATTTCCTTTGTGAGAATTTGTGATAGGAGATGAAGTGAATTTCTTCATGCACAGAGCACAAGTCAACAGAAGGGAATGGGTAATGAATTCACACAATTTGAAATGCAAAATTTCAAAATTAAAGCTTTTAGTTCCAAAATTTAAATTATTTATTCTGGAGGCCATTTTTGGTTAATTTTCATAGAACCATGGGATCTTGTTTTGAAAGTATAAATAACAAAAACATTGAAACAGTGAGGGTGTTTATGTACTAAGTGTTTATGCAATAACTGCATTTTGTTCACTTGTTATGTGACATCATGATCAAATTTCTTCTCCCGTTTCCCCCATCTACAGTTCTTAAATCTTTTTTTTCATAACGCAACACCCTTTTTAGAGAAAGAATGAAACATTAGTGAACATGTGTGACTCTGAACATGAAAGACATGCTGGGGCTTTGAGGGCACTTGGGACCCATGAGGAAGGAAACTAGCAATCTTATAGTGTGTTTAAATGATTTTTTAAAAAAATAAAAATGTTACATTTACTTTTAAAAAACATGGTCTGCCTTTCCATATGGCAGCATAATATTGGTTGATCTTTTTAGCCTACTTTAAAAAAAAAATGGAAAAACGATTATGCAACTAAAAATGCTTTAGTTACAGGTGTTGGTCTGCCAAAAAAAAAATATATTCCTTTCAGTAGCACCTTAGAGACCAACTAAGTTTGTTATTGGTAGCAGGAAAGCTCATACCAATAACAAACTTAGTTGAATGGTCTCTAAGGTGCTACTGGAAGAATTTTTTTAAAAAATGCTTTAGTTCAAGTTACAGTTGATTTTAAAAATGATTAAAAGATGCGAGTGTCTCCTTCATGACTACGTATGTGGTTGTTACATGTGGTTGGGTTGTGGGTTTTTTGCAATCAAACGGTGTATAGATTTGATGAAATAATGAATGAATGAATATGAACCCCAGCTTTTGCGTGCATTTCTGTGAAAAGGTATAGAGCAGTGCTGTCCATCATCCCGTCGCGGTGAGCTCAGGTGTGTTGGCTGAGGATCAGCCTAGGGCAGCCCTTGAAATGGAGCCCAGTCCCAAGTATCGTGCAAGAGGAACCCGCGAATTAGGTACTCAGTGCGCGTCTGTAACATGATCTTCAGGCTCTGTGTCACATCGCCGCCAGGGGCCTCGAAGACTATAAAAAGCCCCCGCCCCCGCGCGGCGTTTGCAGCAAGCTGACGAAGATAATGCCTGATCTACAAAAGCGATTTAAGGCTTTTGTCGGTTCGTGCTCACGGCTTGTACGTTCCCTTAAGAAAAGCAACGCCTTCGCTACTATACCCCCACCCCCACCCCGCCTGCAACAACCGAGGCAGTTTCAGAGGGAACCGCGAGCGCTCCGGCGTTTTCGCCGGACGCCTATCCCTCCCCGCCGTAGCCTTAGGGCGGGGGAGCGCGCGGCCCGTCCGCGGGCGGAGAGGGGAAAGGGAAAATTGCCCAATCAGCGGCCGCCTTGGAGAAAACGGCGCTGTGGATTGGCTGGCGGCGGCCTCTCTGGGCCGTTTTCTTTCGAAACAGAGGGGAAGCGGCCTGGTGCGCAGGCGCGGCTCTTTCTCCCTCCGCTGCCCTCGGCGGTGACGCGTCACATTCCAGCTCAGCGCGTCGCGGATCCAGCGAGGGCGACGGACGCGGCTGCCGGACCCCTCGCCCCGCTCCCCGCGGCTCTTCTCCGCCGCTCGCCCTCGGGAGGATGCGCCGCCGCCCGCGGGCCCGAGGAGGCAGACGGCGGAGACGATGAAGGAGCCTCCCCGCCGGCTGCTGCTCCTGGCTTCCTCCTGCTTCCTCCTGGGCTGCCTGGCCGGGTGAGTCTCCTCGGCGGCGCCCCCGGGGCTCCAGCCCGTCAGCCCGCGCTCACGAGCCAGAGCCCACCAAGAGCCCCGTGGTCGTGACCAGAAGGAGCCCGCCTCGGCTTCCCTAGGCGGGGAGTTCCGAAGGTGCCCCGAGACAGGAACCCCGCACCCCCCCCCCCGTACCGTTTCGGGTATTTCAGGTCGAGAGTGCTGCTTCTAGGCAGCTCCCTCGCCCCCTCGCTTCCCAAAGGAAACGGGCCGTGCATGATTTGGCTCTACCGCCTTTGCTGGCTGTGAGTTGAGATAAATCTCTAGAAAGTCTGGATCAGTCAGTGATGCAGGCGGCCCAGGAGTAAAGCGAAAAGGGGGCGGGGATCATCCTGCTCCGATTCTGTTCGTGGCCGGCATCTCTCCGGGCTGTTTGTGTCTTCCCGGAGTGGAGTCAGGGAAAGAGTTATGGCTGCTGCCCTGGGTTCCTGGTGGGGGGAGCAGAAGAGCCCCTTGAGCGGGTTTGGCAAGCTCAGTCAGGTGGGTCAGGCAGACAGTTATTTGCAAGGACAGACTAGGATTCTTAGTGCACCATAGCAGTGATGTTGTGTCGCTGCACTCCCTTGAGCTTCTGCTCCCCAGTACTTCAGCCTGGTAGGCTTCTCTGCTGTACATCTTGGGGGCTTTTTTTTCTTTTTTCTGTGTTTGGCATAATAACCCTGTAAATGTAGTGAACAACTAGCATGTAGGATTGTGCTTTCTGACGAGGGGCTGCATTCCTGTAATAGATCTTAACTACTTAAACTACCATTCTAAAAAAGAAAAGGGTGGCGCTGTGGGTTAAACCACAGAGTCTAGGGCTTGCTGATCAGAAGGTTGGCGTTTCGAATCCCTGCCACGGGGCGAGCTCCCGTTGCTCGGTCCCAGCTCCTGCCCACCTAGCAGTTCAAAAGCACGTCAAGTGCAAGTAGATAAATAGGTACCACTGCGGCGGGAAGCTAAATGGTGTTCCCGTGCACTGCTCTGGTTCGCCAGAAGCGGCTTTGTCATGCTGGCCACATGACCCAGAAGCTGTCTGTGGACAAACGCCGGCTCCCTTGGCCTATAGAGCGAGATGAGCGCCACAACCCCAGAGTCGTCCACGACTGGACCTAATGGTCAGGGGTCCCTTTACCTTTACTTAAACTACTATTCTAAAAAAGAAAAGTCAAAGGGGGAAATGGGCCTTGTGTTTGATAAATTTACAAAACCAGTTGAAAAATAACATGATATTCTTTGTTATCAATGTTTTCTCCCACGGGTATGTAAGATGCTTTGAAAGCAGAGCAAAGCTGTAACTAAAGCACAACACTGGCAATTTCTGATGGAAATAAGTGGAGCTTCAACATGAAGCCACAGGTCTCCATCTTCAGGAGGAGAGTAGCAAGCCAGATATGCTGCAAAAGCTGTTCTGTGACACTTAGGTACATACAACCATATGCACTAACAGTATTTTGTAGGCTGGTGTATATTTATTTTATTGGCAAGACTGGATATAAGTATGTATTCTTATGGTGCATTATGACTTTTGCCAATCTGAATCCCCCTTTGCTTCCAGATAATTTGCTGACATAAGCAGCTTATTCAGCAGATATTTGGGGGCTTAATCCTTTCATTATTTATTAACTGATTAATTAATTAATTAATTACATTTGTATACCACCCTTCATCCATGGATCTCAGGGCAGTTCACAACATAAAAATACAAGATAAAAACACAAAATACATAATAAAAAGAACAACAATAAGCCCATAAACCAAGAACCCCCTCCCCCCACAAACATTTCAAAGGGCCTGGTTGAAGAGGAACGTTTTCGCCTGGAAGGTAAGACTTAATACCAATGGATCCAAGTTACAATAAAGGAGTTTGCGACAAAATATTAGGAAGAACTTTCTGACAGTAAGAGCTTCTTCCCTCCCTACAGTCCCTCAGGAAGTGAAAACCTTCATTGGAGGTTTTTAAGCAGAGGTTGTGTAGCCATCTGTCATGTATGCTTTAGTTGATTCCTGCATTGCAGGGGGTTGGACTAGATCACCCTCAGGATCCCTTCCAACTTGATTTAAGCTTGTATTCTGGCAGCAATTATTTAAGATTGGAGCCTGGCAGGATCTATTCTTCACAAATCCATGCTGATAAAAATGATTTTAGAAACAAACAAATCCATGCTAGCTCCTACAAATCACTATATGATCAAGATACTTGCAGATTGACTTGTTTATAATATGTTCTAGTATATTCCCTTGTGTCAGAGTTAGACTGTCCAGTATTTAGGTTTTTTGGGACTTCTTCTTTCACCCTTTTGAAGATTAGTACAACATTTGCCTGTCTCATCCTTGCATGCAGACCATTCTCCAGGATTGCTCATACTCTGACCCCTCACTTTTCAGGCTGTATTTGTGAGGGTGCATACAATTCCCTTTTTGGGCAAAACAGGAGTAGGTAACTTGGTTTTTTTTGTGGGTCACGGCATATTTCGTCATCCTTGCCTCGCCCTCTCATGGCATCAGCTATGATGTAACTGTATCTGTCTTTATAAGTGTGGTTTTGTTCTTTTAACAGATTACCCAGCTGGCATGTCTTTTGTAAAGAGAGTCCTTCCTCTGGCTCTTTGCATTTACCAAATGAGAACTGTCCCTTGGCAAACATGGACAAGAACATCCAGGAAAAGGTAACTGCCTAGAACAAACTGAACAACTTTATTGGGGAATTGCATGCAGAATATGACATGAATAAATGTCATCCTTGCAGGATTCTTTAAAAGCTACTTTAAATTAAGAGGAAATGTTCAAAATTGAAACAACAACTCAGAATGGCTATACACACACACACACACACACACACACATTATGGAACCTAAATTATTGAAACCTAATGATTTTCTAAACCAAGTTTATATGTGTCTTAAGGTTCCTTGGCCATCTCTCTTGAGTTACATCCAAAGCAGCCTCTGTGAAGTGACCCTCCCAAAAGCCTCTTCTGGTGGTGACAGCAGGATCTTTGCCACATGTATCTGAGAAGATAAAATCAGACAATCCCCCAGCCCACAGCCTAGGCCTTTGGAGCATCTCCCAGAATGGATTTCATGTCACCACAGCGGGTAGTTGGGAATTATTCTTCAGGTGCTGCTTTGGATGCAGCCTGTTGTAAACAGTGCAACCATTGTTAAAGATTTACACAAGGGTGGCCTTGGTTGTTTTTGTTGCGGACCTTGTGGCCCCTTGAAGAATAACTATTTTAATTACATATATTATCATGCGTGCTATCCAATGTCATGTGATTGGATTCTCCAGAGTGAATTTGGTAGGAACTGAATGGGGTAGGAGAGGAAGAGAAGTCCTCATGCAGCAGGAATAATCCTGTAGGCCAGCTAACTCCATTTGATGTCACCCTATGACTGTGTTTCTCAAACCTGGGTCTCCAGCTGTTGCTGGACTACAATTCCCATCATCCCTGATGGAAGTCGTACTCCAAATAACAGCTGGGGACCCAAGTTTGAGAAACACTGCCTATGGCATGGATAGGCAAACTAAGGCCCGGGGGCTGGATCCGGCCCAATCGCCTTCTAAATCTGGCCCGCGGACGGTCCGGGAATCAGTGTGTTTTTACATGAGTAGAATGTGCCCTTTTATTTAAAATGCATCTCTGGGTTATATGTGGGGCCTGCCTGGTGTTTTTACATGAGTAGAATATGTGTTTTTATTTAAAATGGCATCTCTGGGTTATTTGTGGGGCATAGGAACTCTTTTTTTTTTCTTTTCAAAACATAGTCCAGCCCCCCCACAAGGTCTGAGGGACAGTGGACTAGCCCCTTGCTGAAAAAGTTTGCTGACCCCTGGCCTGTGGCATCAGTCTGCATCAACTTCGGCCATAATGTTTTTGTGTTTTAAGATGCCAGAGGTCTCTTTGTGTTTGCTAAATGTCAGCCATTGGAAGGTCTTAAACAATTGAAGACACTCTCAAGATCATATTTTGGTGCATGCAAGATGGTGAAAGATTAGACTAAAAAACGTCTTTTAGGATTAAAAATACCTCTTTGGAGCTGACGTTTCCCAGCAAAGCTTGGCAGCTGCATCTGTCTAAATACATTTCTGTATCCTTCCACTAGGAGGAGACCCATGGATCCATTGGAACATTGTCTTTGGAACACATTGACTCCAGTATAAACAGCCATCCTGAAGAATGTTTAGTTGACTGCACAAAGCAAAAAGAGGCAAGTCTTTGGGGATATGCCTATTCTTTCAGCCATTATCCGTGACTGAGCTTTGGATCGGTCATGGCAGCACTTGAAACTCCCCTGGCACTAGACATGTTCCGCGAAAGGGAATGGTCCGTTGGCAAGCAGTTTCAGAAGTCTTGTTGCGCTGAGACTTGAGATAAAATTTTCCGCCTGCTGCCTGAGTGATCTGCCACTGCTTGCTCTGCTGTGCGGGTCAGCTGGTGGGCGCTGCAGTCCCAGGAGTTGGAATGCTTCCCTGCATGACTCTAGATGCTACCCCTCCTCCATGCGGCTGCGCCTGCCCTACCTGGCTTGCTCTTGCTGGGCTTCCTTCTCTCCTTCATCTGTTGCTGTGAGATAGAGCGAGGGAGGGAGAAGCAGAGGACGGGACTTTGGGGGAGCTTTCCCCTAGGTAGCTATTGGAAAAGTGCCTCACATGTGTGGTCTAAACCACTGAGCTTGCTTGGGCTTGCTGATCAGAAGGTTGGCGGTTTGAATCCGCATGACGGGGTGAGCTCCTGTTGCTCTGTCCCAGCTCCTGCCAATCTAGCAATTTGAAAGCATACCAGTGCAAGTAGATGGATAAGTGGCAGGAAGGTGAATGGCATTTCTGTGCACTCTGGCACTCTTCATAGTGTTCCGTTGCGCCAGAAGCAGTTTAGTAACGCTGGCCACATGACCCGGAAAAGTGGCTGGGGTATAAATTATAACATGATTCTTCTTATGTTGAGAGTATTAAGTGCACTACAGTTTCTGAGCTGCAGGGCTGCATTTGTTTAGCACTGGGCATGGGATGTTTGGGTGTGAACAGATTCCTCCTTTGGACTGCCGGAGCTCTGTGGTTGCCTAAGCCACTTGCCCTGGCTCTTGGTAGGAGAAGTTGCTCTTCTCCCATATGTGTTCCTGCACAGAGACCTTGGAGAAGAAAAAACAAAACAAAATAAAAAATTCTTTCCAGTAGCACCTTAGAGACCAACTAAGTTTGTACTTAGTTGGTCTCTAAGGTGCTACTGTAAGGATTTTTTTTATTTTATTTTGTTTTGTCTATGGCAGACCAACACGGCTACCTACCTGTAACTTGGAGAAGAAAGGTAGGTTGCTCTCCTGTAGCTTAAGTGGTCATCCTTCCCCACAGTCCTTGTATCCTCTGAGCTGCTTTCTCTTTCTCTAGCTTTCTCCTCATATGCTGCAGCACAGCAGTCTTACCAGCAACCGAGTGGATAGGCAGGGGCCACACCCCTCCAGGAGGACTGGGGGTAATCCTCTTGCCAAAAAGCATTTTCTCACCCACCTCTAGAAGGTTCTGAACATTGCTCTATGCAGGTTTCAGAACCTGTAAGCAGATGACAGTTGAAAGACCTATGGCCACAGGCAAGCAATCCATCTCTTTACTGATGCTATTAAAAAAACAACCCTTACTGGCAATATGAAGAAGTCATTTTTCTGTCACATGTAAATTGATTGCTTCAAATGTCTTTAATCTGCTTGCAGTCCAAGTGTGAAATTAGTTGTGGAAAATGCAGTTTTCCAGATGGGATGTAAAGATTTTATGAATGCTCCTTTCCTTTGCACAATAGTTTCTTTGTGGACTGCACTGCCAAGTCTATTGGCACTATGAGAATAAGAAGCACTTGAATTTTCCACCAGGAACCCTCAGTATTTGCTAGGCTAATTCAGTTGAGTGCTGCCCCCGTCCCAACAAATAGATCCTGATAGCAGCATTTCATATATGTAGTTTTAGTAAGATGAACCACTTGACTATCATGGTGAATTGTATTAAGGCTCAAAGGTTAGTTTTTACTTGTCCCAGCTTGCTTGTGGTTGGCTTACCCTGTGAAATAGCAGCCTTGTAGGCTTCACTATTCTTTTTTGTGCTTTGAGTAGTTAAAGAAAATTCTGCAAATTGAGCAGATGCTGGAACTGATTCTAAAAGTGTATATTGACATTTTTGAACAGAACATGGAGTTGGGGGAATTGAGGACACCTGAAGTTGAGGCACAGTCTGCAGTGGATTCCAATGAAGGTTCTTTTAGTGTAGCTGATATCCCTGATAGTACTTTCAGCATATCTACCTCGGAGATCTCACCAGTCTCTCAGCCCAAGTAAGCTATTCAATTTTTTGGTCATTTCTGCATTGTATTACATCAAGAGGCATTTCACCTGCTGGAGATACTTTTTGATCAAGCAGTTTATTCTATTTCTATTAAAAAAATTAACCTTTCATCTGTTCTAAACATAAACTGAAAGAAGTGAACCTGTAAGATATTGTCAGGGACTGGACTGAGAAATGGTGGGAGCCCCCCCTCCTGAACCTTCCCATTGATGTAGAACAGTGGTTTGCAGAGGGGCATAGTCCTGAGGGGAAAAGCTGGGAAATCCTGGGTGAGGAACAGCTAGAAGAGGAAACACCAGGAGAGAGACAGCTGGCAGATTCACTGTCTTTAGAAAGCATTCCTGACCCCCTTTGCCTAAGACTAGACAGGCTTTGAGAATGATAGAACAGAAAGCACAGCGGCAACAAGCTCAGATTACCCGACGTTGGAGTGATGTAGATTAATGGGGATGGAGGGGGTGAACCTTTCCTGGGATAGAACCTTTCCTAGATAGAGATGCATTCCTTTGTCTCTCACTGTGATTATTAAAGAAACAAATGGTAAGAATGCTCCTTTCATTTGATCTGCTTATTTACTGCCACCAGGGGAGGGATCTGATTCCCTGAAGCCTGACATATATGTAGCCAACACAGTGCATTATGTATTATATATATGCACTTTAAGAAAACTACACTAGATTATCAACTGTTGACTCTCTGACTTGATTCATTCTTGGCAGCAACTGATACCACATTAAAGTTAGGAAAGTGCACTTGTTTTTAAGTTGAATTACATTGACAGGGGTAGTATTGCTCCATAGCTAAAGATTCACTATTGGGATTTCTAATAATGACAGTAAAATTGCACACATTCTGCAAGAAATAATAGAACAAGTCATTTGAGTAGAAGAGTACTCTCACTCTCAATAGACCAATTGAGGGTTGGATGCATTATTCATTATTATTATTATTATTATTATTATTATTATTATTATTATTATTATTATCATCCCTCCTTTTTCGCAGACTGGGACTCAAGGCAGTGTATACAAATATATGCAGAAATGTAAAAAGGTATAAAAGATGTTCCCTTACCACCTTATTTCGTATATGGGGCTATATGCAGTGCCTTGTCTTCTGGGGTTACCAGGCAACTGCTTTAATACAAGGGTGCTTTGATGTGTCAAAGTATTACAAAATCCAGCAAAAGCATTACTTACTTCAGAGAAGTAAAAGCATGTTTGTTTTCCTTCAGTGCAATAGAAAACTCCAGCGCTGATATCCCTGTAGCTAGCTCTGCTGAAGCAGAGCAGTCAGAGCCTGACTGTGACCTGGGTGGGGCACTTGAGGGCGAGCCTCAGAGTGACTCTTCGTCTCTTGATACTTCGCCAGAGGGGTAAGTATTAAAATAACTGCTGCCATAGGCTATTCCATTGATTTTCATTCTTCTTTATTTTACTTTTGACGTGTCTATTCTTCAAAGAGATGCAAGGTGGCTGACCAGTGCCGGATTTACATACAAGCTAAGCAAGCTATAGCTTAGGCCCCACTCTCTTGGGGCCCCAAAATTTTTTAAAGGAAAACCCCCCTGGATGTAATAAAAATTATTTCACTATTAAATATACTTCTTAATTGTGTTTCACTATTAATTTACTACTTAATTTTATTTCAGTTCAACAATTACTTTGATAAAATGCATATTTTGTTATGTGCAAATGCCTTTAGATAACTATTAGGTCACCATATAGGATATATTCAACACAAAAAACAGTCATAATTTGTTGTTGACAAAGGACAGCTGGACATATAAAGGACCCCATTACCTTCAGTAGCTTAGGCCTCATCAAACCTAAATCCAGCCCTGTGGCTAACAGACAGTAATACATAAAAAATAAAAACAAATCTAGTCCTTAAAGACCAACCCCCCCCCCCCAAGTATATGCTCAAGTAAAGAATCTAGCAATATCCCTGACTAATAATGTCTTTCTAGATACCTCAGGTTAAGAACTTCTTTGTTCTGGAGGTCCCTTCTTAACCTGAAACTGTTCTTAACCTGAGGTACCACTTTAGCTAATGGGGCCTCCCGCTGCCACTGCACGATTTATGTTCTCATCCTGAAGCAAAGTTCTTAACCCGAGGTACTATTTCTGGGTTAGCGGAGTCTGTAAACCCGAAGTGTCTGTAATCCGAGGTACCACTGTAATCAAAGTCGGTAACTCAGAACAGCTTTTTACTGCCTGACCTTGCAGGCTTGAATTTCTTTTTCTGCTCCTTCAATAAGGTTAATGAGGGGCAGTACTTCTGACCACATGTCACTTTACAGAAGAAGCTGAAAAAGAACCAGAAGTATTTTCCAGTGCCTCAGTTACGCTGTTTTTACCAACATCCTTGGCTAAGCAGGTTTCCTCTGGCTTGCTTTGCCTGTGTGTGTTGGAGGACAGACTTTTTTCACAGTTGAGACCGTACTTGGAATATTGCTGCTCTTCACTAAAACACTTATTTTATCAAGTTCAATAGCTACTGACTGGTTCTCTGTGAGAATTCTGTGCTTTCTATATTCTATGTATTGATATGCAAAAATATTTCAAGTTAGGTGTTTCTGATGTTGCTGTATTTTCAGCCTTGTAGGTCAACATATAGAAAATATATCTTCACATGGAAAGGGAAAGATAACTAAATCAGAATTTGAACCCAAAGTTCCTGCAACTGAGCAAAAGACCACTCCAAAATCTGCACTGAATGCTTCGGGGAACACAAGAGGGGAGGTAGGTGATAATAACCCCAAACACCAAGTCAATGTTTATCTCTCACAGTAAATGTCAAATAACATTTTGCTCCCTTTGTGGTTTGACATTTCTCAGCTTTATCCTTTCTACAGTATTGGTTCTCAGGGCTTACTTTAAATGGACAGGTTCTTAAATGTGCTGCTTCTGTTACAGCTTCCTTTCAACTACTAGGAGATGATGCTCATATTTCAAATGTGGAAAATGGCAAGCACTACTATTGATTTTATTTTAACATTACTCTCCTGCTTTCCTGTGAAAGCACATTCAAATATAAAGATGAATAGTAAGGTTAAAGCTTCCAGAACATCCAAAATACATGTACAGGTTTCTTGGTGAGGTTGATGGACTTCCATTTCATGCGGCTCCATGTGGTGCCTTCCATAGTTCCAGTTACAGGTAGGTAGCCGTGTTGGTCTGCCATAGTCAAAACAAAATAAAATAAAAAATTCCTTCCAGTAGCACCTTAGAGACCAACTAAGTTTGTTCTTGGTATGAGCTTTCGTGTGCATGGTATCTGAAGAAGTGTGCATGCGCACGAAAGCTCATACCAAGAACAAACTTAGTTGGTCTCTAAGGTGCTACTGGAAGGAATTTTTTATTTTATTTTGTTTTGACTACGGCAGACCAACACGGCTACCTACCTGTAACTGATCCAAAATACAGTAACTACAGCAAAAACAGTGCCGAGACCAGCAGATAAAATGGACCACCCCAGACACTAAACTTGAAATGCTTGTTGGAATCAGCTGGTTCGTTCCATCTTCACCCTTACCTTGGAACAGGAGGGCAGACTCCTTCCAGATTTGGTTGTTTACAGGAAGAGCTACAGTTGCAAGGACAGATTCTTGTGTGACTGTTCTGGTCAACAGACACGTCTGGAACTTGGCTCAGCTGCTCTGCCTTGGACAGTCATCTAGCTGCAAAGTGGTGGCAAAACTGAAACTAACCACATGATAGGATACCATAGCATTTTAAAAAACGACCTAAATAAAGCATTTTTAAATGGTTGGTCCTTAACAACTGTAGTTTCCCAGCATTTTGGAACTTGAGTGAACATAGAAAACCATTGTTAAATCAACATATTTCTTCTCAGTTGAAGATGAACAATGCAGGCATTACAGAAATTCACTTTGAAACATTGAGAGTTCAATGTCATTGCGAAAAGAATAAATCTCCACTCCTTTCTTACTGTAAATATATAGTAGCTTTCACCAAACTGGTGCTTTCCAAATGTTTTAGATTACAGCTCCCATAAGCTCTGACCATCTCAGCTGGGCCTGATGGGATTTGCAGTCCAGAACATCTAGAAGGCAACAGGCTGGGGGAAGGCTATACTCCATTCTCTGTTTTGGTATCTTACCTTGTAAGTGATTGGGTTATTCCCTTCATGATACTCGTGAGTACTACTTGAGTACCTTAAGGTCTCAAAAGTATAGGAGGACACACATTTCATTCTTTTCTCTAACCACATTTTCCACATCACATTCCCCTCAAACACAAGCTATGTTTTGCAAAATAATAAGAATAAGAATAAGAAAAATGGTAAAAGCTATGCAATAGAATGGTCAGCTTCCCATTCAGCCTGCTGATCTTACTTGTCTTTTCATGTTTGGTTCTTGAAGCCTTACACTGTTTTGATTGCTTGCCTTATTGCCTGTCTTGTTGTTTTTTCTTAATATCTGAAAACCTTGCAGAGAAAAGTAGGAGAAATTGACCCAACTTCCGTAATAAGCCCAAAGGATCCAGGAGATATTCCCACTTTTGACGAATGGAAAAAGCAGGTTATGGAAGTGGAAAAAGAAAAGAGTGAGTTCAGGTTTTTTTCGGGGGGTGGGGAGGTTGTTGGGTTGTTCTTGAAAACTTGGAACAGAATTCTCTCTTAAAAATCAAGTTTTTAGCACTGACTCTTTTTTTCTTTAAAAAGAAACTTTCAAAACCCTTCCCAAAGGGGAGAGACACTGGCTTTATTTACTGTATATACTTGAGTATAAGCTGACCCAAGTATAAGCCGAAGCACCTAATTTTACTACAAAAACCGGGAAAGCTTATTGATGTGTGCGTGTGGCGGAGGAGGAGGGAGCAGCCGTCTCCCAGCCGTGGCTCCAATCCTTACCGTTGCGAGAGGCAGGCGGCGGCGGCAGGAGCAGCAGCCCGAAAGGGCTCCTTTCTTACCGCTTGTCCCGCCGCCGCCAGCCTCACTCGAGTATAAGCTGAGGGCGGCTTTTTCAGCACAAAAGATGTGCTGAAAAACTCAGCTTATACTCAAGTATATACACGTTATAACTATTTTTTGTTTCGTTTACGAGTTTTGTTAGCAAATGTCCTTTTGAGATGCAGCACTTGTGTTTCTCTAGATCAGTCTTTATTTTAACCGGGGGGCCAAGAGCACTGGGGGCCTTGGGCTACTTTCAGATGGGCTGCTCCTCCGCTCAGGGCTTCCTCCCTTGCCTTCTCTTCCTGCTAGCCCAGCTGTAGCCTCTGGGTTGGACCAGGGCCAGCTCCATCCACTCACTCCTTGTGTGCTGAGTGAAGGTGGCTGGGAAGCAGCAGGAAAAGGAAGGCCTCTTTCCTTTGAGAGGAAGGCAATTAGAAAGCAAGATAAAAGATTATGATTCACAAACTGGGCAGAGAAAGGAAGCGGGGAAGAGAGGAAGGCTGTTGTAGGAGGAAAAAGTGAATGTCAAAGGACCAGGGAGGAAGGAAACGGGCAGGTTGTGGGTGAGTGGAGGACTAAGGTACAAGTGAAAGGAGAAGGGGAGAAGAAATGCCAGGAGGTGGGCAAAATACTTTGAGAAGCATGGCAAGGGGAAATATATTTATAAAAAGTCTTCTCCACTTAGAGACTCTGGATCAGGAAATTCTGCCTTCAGTGGAGAGGCTGAGCCACAGTGTTTCCTTAGCCTGTACTTCGCTTGAGGAACACTGAGCTAAGGAACTCTTTGCACCACCATTTTGTGACTGGGGTTGGGGGTGGCCAGTAATTTTCAGCCCATGGGAAGAAAGATAGAGAACCCCTGATCTAGATAAACATACGGCTGTAGTGTAATCAGCTGTGCAGGGATCAGTTCCCCCCTGGAAATGTGGTCTTGCCTTCCGTGCCCTTGGTCCGCTGGCATAATAAGACATCCTAAGTATCCCAGCCCTACAGAAGGGGGTGCTCTGTTTTTACAACACAGCCTTTAGTCATAGGACCAGTTACAGGTGGGTAGCCGTGTTGGTCTGCCATAGTCAAAACAAAATAAAAAATTCTTTTCAGTAGCACCTTAAGAGACCTACTGGAAAGAATTTTTTATTTTGTTTAGTCATAGGAGTTTCTGTTAGATAGATCTCATTAAACAAGGGCTGAAATGATTGTCTAAATGCAACAGATTAAGTATTTTCTAAATAATCATTTTTAGGTAGCATTAATTCATGATTAAAAAATTAAGGACTATCACTTGCAACCATGACCTTGCTCCCCCCCTCCAAAAGCCCAATAGAGTGTCTTGATATTATAATTCTACAAGAGTGGAATAAAATCTAGCTCCTCATTAAGCTCTCAAAGTTTTTAATCTTAATATTCATTTCTTTCCTTAAAAAGGACCAAAACCTTAGATCTGTTACAGAATGATTTTGTGCCATAAAAGAACAATCCAAAGGGTGCCCTTTTTTATTTTTGATATGACAGAGGTGTTCCCTAATTTGTTTTTTAAGGATCCTTGTTTCATTTCCCCCACATTGTGATATCAGAAATAAGAATTTGGGCACCCCTTTGGTTATTCACTTTGTTGAATAAAACTAGGACATTCTGGCCTACAAAAATTGGACTTTCCATGTAGATACGCTGCACAGCCAGCCTGTGGCTGTCTAATGGGACAGGCTGAACTGGGTGGGGTGTGCAGGGCAAGTGCAGGCCCTGCTCCTGTGCTGCCTTCTCTGATGCTACCTGACCAAAGCCCACCTTTTCTATGCTGTCTTTGACACTATCCCCTATTCATGTGCCTACTGTAATGCAGCATTAGTCATAGCTGTCAACCCTCCCTGCTGTTTCCCAATGCTATAGTAAGGGAACTTCCCGCAAAAAAAGGAAAGGTTGACAGCTATAGCATTAGTGCACGTCATCAAATCACGTATTCTTAGTTCTCTTTTGTACTTTGCTGTGAATTTTCTCATACGCACACTTGCTTGACTCATCTCCCTCATGTTCTAGTTTCTACTTGGTGCACCAGGCACATTCTGCTACTGACGCGGCTCCAACTGCGACCATGTGGAGATTTCTGGGCGCTAGGTTGGCGATCACAGTTGGCAAACCTCTGCCTTAGTTCATAGTTAATACCATTTCTGTTTCAACTGTGTGTGTTTCCCCTGGCATATTGGGACAAGCGAATTGCTGTGAGAGCAAGCCACAGTCAAGCAGTGTAGTTGGAACCATGGCATTGTAGCGTTGGAAGGGACCCCAAGGGTCATTTAGTCCAACCACTGGTGAATAGACATTCGGTTGTGGCGACCTCAACCTAGATTTCAATATGTCATTTGGCACCTAGCTTACATACCTGAGTTCAATGCTTTATTCTGGGGGGTGCAAGGGTACAGATACCCCTAAACATTTTGTGAATCTTTGTACTTTTGTTAATTTACTGTATTTATTCCCCCAATTTGAATTATAAAATGGTGATTTTCTGGAGTCAAAATGAGAGTACCCCCAAACATTTTTTTTAGAAAAAAAAGCACTGCCTGAGTTTCTAGCACCAACTTGGGAGCATTTTTACCTAGGGAAGCAATGGAAATGTTTATCCATATATTGTCTGAAGTTGTACTATCCATTCTGTCACCTTCTGATTCATATATAGACTTTATGTTCTTTAACTAAGGCAGCAGGTTTATTATTTGTGTGAGCCTGTCTGCCGTCATCTAGAGGGATTCTGCCAGGCTTTGATGATCCTGTGTTAATGCAGTTGGGTTTTTTAGTCAAGTTTATAAGAGAAAGTATAACATAGAATTTTGTCGGGGTTTTTTTTTTAAATATATGGAGTACACATCAAACCTAAACTTATTTACTGCTTTAACAACATAAAACATAGCTGTCAACTTATCCTTTTTTGCGGGAAATTCCCTTATTCCAGCGCCGTTTCCCACTGCAAAAAAAGGGAAGGTTGACAGCTATGACATAAAAGGAGTCACTTAAGGTATACTAATTGCCATATTAATGAAGTTTACAGAGTAAATTTGTTTAGTCAGAAGTAAGAACCATTCTGTGTAATGGGAGCTTGCTTCCTGGCAACTGTGCATAGGATTATAATGCCTTAATCTGTGGAATAGACAGGAATTACTTTTCTTTCCTGCTGTGGATTGTCTTCATACTACACATTTTGAGTGATCAAAACATTTTTTGCATCCCGAGAGATTCCTAATACTTAGCATAGATTAAGCTCCAGAGACAAAAGTGGACTTACCAGAGTTTGGTCTTATCCCAGATTTATGACCTTTGGGGTGCCAGGGGAAGGAGAAGAAGAAAGTCCAGCCACACCTTAATGATCCCCCCCCCCGGTAACTCCACTTGTGTAAGAAAAATGGTTACTTTTACATTTGGGGAGAGAAGGGATGCATGGCTGCGCTTATCAGCCAAGAGACCAGTAGCCTTGGCCTTCTCATCCTTAAACTTTTCTAGCTCAGCAGGTTATTAAATTAATCTGTTGCTTACTCCTCCCAATCCATCTCCCCATTGTGATGTATATTTTTAAATTGTAAGCCTGAGGGTAGGGGACTGTGTTGTTTACAATGGTATATCAGCTGCTCTGGGAGCAGGGGTTTTTTTTTTTTTTTTGGCTAAAGAGCAGGGCAGAATATTGGTGAAATGCAAGTACCAGTATTCTAAATCTGAGCAATTACAAATACTACTGTTAACGTCGTGTAAGTACCGTGTTTCTCCTAAAATAAGACACCGTCTTATATTTTTTCCCCCTCAACAAAACACAGTATGGCTTATTTTCAGGGGATGTCTTATTTTAACCGCGTCACATCCATACGCTGCATAGCCACGCCTCTCCGGTCTGTTTTAATGGGAGGTGCTGCATCACTATGGCTTATTTTCAGGGTATGGCTTATTTTCGGGGAATGGCTTATTTCGCAAATGCATAGAAATCCTGCAATGGCTTATTTTATGGCCATGTCTTATTTTAGGAGAAACAGGGTATTGAATACTGCCGCCTTGTATATAAATCGCTTTAGCTTAGAAGCTTGGAAGTTACGGCATAGTCGTGATCTTTCTAATTCGTTGGTATGCTTCCTTTCGTACGCAGGTCAGTCAATGCACCCATCCTCCAATGGAGGTCAGCATCTCACAAAAAAAGTCCAGAAAAATAGGAATAATTATGCTTCAGTAGAGTGTGGTGCCAAAATACTGGCAGCTAACCCAGAAGCAAAGGTAAGTATACCGGACTTCCGGTTTTGCCGCCGCCCGGGAAGGAGCGCAGGACTGACCGCTGCTAAGGCGTCCTGAGCTTTGGAAGGCTATACAGAGGTTTGCGAAGGCGCCGCAACCCTCCAACCCAGAGAGAATAATCTCTGGTACTTGAAATTCCCACTGCGTTCGTGGCGACTCTCCTGGCGAAACACCGGACCGTCAAGAGGGTCCGGGAGGCGCAGGATGGAGTCGTGAGCGCTGGGAGTACTCTAGCCTACAAAGCGAAGCCTCGAGCTCCTCAGGAAGAGCGGTAAAATTTCCTGGGGCTTAAATTTTATTCCTGGCCGTGCTGCTTGGACTAGCTTTTGCAAATAATTTCGATTTATACAGCAAGGAGCTGGAGGGGAAAAACTGTTTTGTTTTTGGTTAAGGGAGTTCTTTCGGAAGATGTCGGAAAATGGCGCACGGAGCTAAACGCCCTGAGTGTGTTGATTAAACCAGCTGCAGAGGAAGGGCTGTGGGAGGAACAGCGTGAGGAGATGACACCGGCTGGTGTAGGAGCAAGGATTATTGAACATTATTGAACATTATTGACGATACGAAAAATTACTGGATATACTTTGTTTCCTCATCCAAAACCTGACTGTCTTGTCTCCCAAGGGAAATGTTCACAAAGGTATAAAAAAGTTTGAACTAAGTTACGCATTGCTGCAACAGTATTACGTTTCTGGATAAAACGGACGGTTTAAGAATTGAGAACGACGATTTGGAGAGGTGCTAAGGTGTTCTTTCTCTCCTTCTTTTTTGACTGCACTAAGAATTAGCCAAGGGAAACAACATCCCCCCCCCTGCAGAAACTGGTGCGGACGTATGTGACCTGAAAAGTATATGAGCTTTAAGATATGTTTATTTCTGTTTAAACTTCTGGAAGTGGGACTGACGAAGTAGAGAGACTGCAAAGGTATTTAGCAAGCAACTGATATGGAAAATTGTGGAAAAATTTAAGACTGTATTGTACTGTATAAGTTGTATAAGTTGCTGCCTAGCTTTGTGAAGTTACTGAAAGTATTGGGCTATATGGTGTTACAAGTGGAAACATAAAGGTGGAAGTATAGCTTCTTAGAGCTTATCAGGAAAGAGGAAGAGCTAGGGAAGCTCAAGCAAGCAGTAAGTGGGTGGCTACAAAGTCTCAAGTATGGCTCATAAAGCTCAGAAAATAACCACCCCGGCAGATAGAAGATCCTCTAAACCAGATATAGAAGGGGAAGGAGAATTAGCAAAAATCTTGGCAGAAATAAGGGAAATAAGGCGAGAGGTTAAAGAGACAGTAAAGGAAAGCGAAAAAAACATAGGAGAAAAATTGGCAGACTTAGCTGCTGACTTATCTGGACAAATGAAAGAATTACATAATAAAGTACATGTGGTAGAGGAACAGCAAAAACGAACACAAAAAGAGATAAAAGAAATTAAAAAGGAAAGAGAAAAAATGAAAGGACAGATAGAAGAGCTTTCTAAGATACAAGAAAGTACACTAGACAGTCTTGCTTTCTTGGAAATGAACCAAAAAGCATTAAATTTAAAATTTCGCGGCATTCCAGAAAAAGAGGGGGAGGACATTAGAACTAAGTTGATAACAGAACTGGCAAAAATGTTAGAAATGAAGGTAGAAGAAATAGACCAGGGGGTTACAAATGTTTTTAGAATAAGACCACCACCCCACCAGAACAGACCAAAAAAGACTTATCCTGGAGATTGTCTAGTGACCTTCAATTCAATAGATCTAAGAAATATAATATTACACAAAGCTAGACAAGACAAGTTAACAATCGATGAAAAGCAAATTGTGGTGTTTAGAGACATCCCAAATCGTTTTTTGAAAAAAAGGAATGGGTACAAAGAGCTAACCAACATTTTAAGTACAGAGAAAATTAGATTCCGTTGGGAGTATCCAGAGGGAGTATCGTTTCATTATAAAGAGAAAAAACATAAGATAAGGTCAGAACTAGAGTTAAAGAAATTTGGAAGAAGATACAAGGAACTTCGTAAAGGGACTGAGGAAGAAGGGGAAGAGGAGGATGAGGATGAGGGAGAAATTATTGAAGAAGAACAGACACAAATTACAGTTATAAATTAATTTTTGAATTTTTGAAATAAAAATATTTAAGTGAAAGTTAACAATGGCTATCAAAATTATATCATGGAATTCAAACGGCATGAACGACAAGGCCAAGAGGAATAGAGTGTCACATGTGCTAAATAAACTCAATGCAGACATAATATGCCTGCAAGAAACTCATATTATTAGGAAACATAACAGGGTTTTGAAAAACTATAAATTAGGAAATGAATTCATATCATCCGATCCGCAAAATAAAAAAAGGGGAGTGGTGTTATATATTAAGAACAAATACTCAGCTCAACAAAAATTTAAGGATGATGAAGGAAGGATAATAGGAGTGGAAGTTAAAATGGAAGGCCAAACATATCTGGTAGTGGGGATTTATGCCCCAAACGAGAAAAAAGCTGAATTCTATGAAAAATTAAAAAAAATTCTGACTGAATATGTGGAGTATCAAATTATAATAATGGGTGACTTTAACGGAGTTCCCTCAACGGAAATGGATAGGTCAAATAAGAAACAGAAAATAAAGTCGGGGAAATTGCCAAGGGCCTACGAACATATAATAGAACAGAACGAATTGGTAGATATATGGCGATTTAAAAACCCAACGGTTAAACAATTTACGTTTTATTCGGAACCGAATCAAAGCTGGAGCAGGATAGACCAGATCTGGATTTCTAAAGAATTAACAAATAAAGTTAAAAAGGTTGAGATACTACCGAAAACTATATCAGACCATAATGCGGTTATGTTAGAGCTTGAAATTCAAAGACCCAAACAGTGGAGATGGAGATTAAATGAAAGTATTTTAGATGACAACGACATTCTTGAAAAATCTAAAGAACAGTTGAAATCTTATTTTGAACTAAATTTGGAGAAGGGGACTGAAATAAACATGGTCTGGGACGCCAGTAAGGCGGTCATGAGGGGCTTTTTTATACAACAAAGTTCTATACTTAAAAGAAAGAGAGAGAAATATAAAGAAGAATTATTACTCAAAATAAAGGAAGTAGAAAAGCGAATGACAGAAAAGCCGACAGATTCAAAATTAAAACAAACTTATAAGCTGCTTCAAATACAAATCAACACTTTGATAAATCAGGAAGTAGAATGGCGGATAAAGCTATTAAAACAGAAGAACTTCGAAAATGCAAATAAGACAGGAAAATGGCTATCATGGAAATTAAAGAAAAGAAGGGCACAGAATACGATAAACAAATTGATTGAAAATAACGTAATAGCTGACCAACAAAAAGAGATAAAAAATATCTTTCTTAATTATTATAAGGAATTATACAAAGCACCCAAAGAATCAAATGATAAGATGAAATGTTATCTACAGCAACATAGATTAAGACCACTGAAACAGGAAGAAAAAGATTTACTAGAACGGCAGATTACAGAAGAAGAAATTCTAGAAGCAATAAAACAAGGGAAAAATGAAAAAGCCCCTGGACCGGACGGTATTTCAATAAAATATTATAAACAATTAAGCCAGGAATTACTTTACCCATTGAAAGAGGTTATGAATAATATTTTGGAAAAAGGTCAGGTGCCTCGGTCCTGGGAAGAGGCCTATATTGCGCTTATTCCAAAACAAGATGCTGATCTTACGAACGTAAGGAACTACAGGCCAATATCACTATTAAATAACGATTATAAGCTGTTTACCAACATCTTGGCCCAAAGATTGAAAAGGATTTTAGCATACTTCATTCACCAGGACCAGGCGGGTTTCCTCCCAGAGCGACAAGTAAAAACAAATATACGAACAATGTTGAACATTATAGACTACCTAGAGTTGAAGATTAATAAACCTGCAGCGCTAATTTTTTTGGACGCTGAGAAAGCGTTTGACAACCTGTCTTGGGCCTTTATGAAAATAAATCTGGAAGTATTAGGATTTGGTACTAAATTTAGAAGAGGCATAGACGCGATATATAAAGAACAAAAAGCGAGTTTAATTGTAAACAATGATTTGACCCCAAATTTTAATATTTCTAAAGGTACAAGACAGGGTTGTCCACTTTCTCCCTTATTATTTATATTGACTTTAGAGGTTCTACTACAAAGGATAAGAACAGCTGAGCAAATAAAAGGTATTAGATATGGAATTAGAGAATACAAAGTCAAAGCTTTTGCTGATGACATTGTCATCACAATTGAAGAGCCGCAGCAATGCATTGGAGAGACCTTGAAGTTAATCAACGAGTTCGGGGCTTTAGCTGGATTAAAAATCAACAAACGTAAAACAAAAATGATGGTTAAAAATGTAAATGGGCAAGACTTAGAACAAATTCAAAGGGAAACGGAAATAGAGACGGTTAAGAAGATCAAGTATCTAGGTATTTGGTTAAGTACAAAAAACGCAAATTTATTTAAAGATAATTATGAGGTGCTCTGGAAGGAAATCAGAAATAAGTTGGAAATATGGGGAAGATTGAATTTGTCATTTCTAGGGAGGATAGCCGCCATCAAGATGTCGATTTTACCTAAGATTCTTTTCCTTTATCAAAACTTACCAATTATAACCAACCAAAAATATTTTAGAGAGTGGCAGAAGATCGTTTCGAAATATGTTTGGCAAGGGAAGAAGCCGAGAATTGCATTTAGACTATTAACAGACAAAAAGTCAAGAGGAGGCTTCTCACTACCTGACCTCAAGATTTATTACGAGGCAGCTTGTATCGATTGGTTGGGAGAATGGTTTAGACTCAAAAACAATGACTTACTTGACTTGGAGGGGGTAGGAAATAGGTTTGGGTGGCACGCCTACTTATGGTATAACAAGGTTGATGTTCACAAAAGCTTTTTAAATCATACCATCAGGAAACCACTATATCAAGTATGGAGTAGGTACAAAGATTGGTTTGAGGCGAAAACGCCTGGTTGGGTGTCACCACAAGAAGCCTTTGCTATAAAAAAACCCAACATGGAAGTGAGTTGGCTAACATATAATGAATTACTGGAGATGGAGAACAACACCCCGGTGATGAAGGCATATGAAAAAATAAAAGGAAAGGTAACAACGTGGTTAGAATATCACCAACTGTTTAGTGTTTTTCTAAAAGATAAGAAAGTCAAAGGTTTCAAACAAGAGAAGTCATGGCTAGAAAGAGAGGTTATTCAAAACAATAAAAAAATATTATCAAAGGCCTATGATTATCTGCTTGAATGGAACCTGAAAGACGAGGAGGTCAAGATAGTGATGACCAGGTGGGCTATCGACATCGGTCATAACATAGATTTTGATAAATGGATCAATCTATGGAATAGTAGTTGGAAATTCACAGCATGTTCATCATTGAAGGAGAACATGTACAAAATGATGTACCGCTGGTACCTTACCCCAATTAAACTAAGGAAAATCTATAAAATTGGAACTAACTGTTGTTGGAAATGTGAGATCCATGAAGGGGAATTTTTTCATTTATGGTGGACATGTGACCCAGTAAAGCAATACTGGGAAGAAATATATAATGAACTCAAGAAAGTACTGAAATATACTTTTAAGAAAGTACCTGAGGCATTCCTTCTAGGAATGGTAGGAATAGAAATAAAAAAATTGGATCATAAGTTTTTCTTATATGCGACTACGGCGGCGAGACTTCTGTTGGCCCAGGTCTGGAAAACAAAGCAAATACCAACTGTCCAGCAATGGCAACAGAAAACGACTGAATATATGGAAATAGCAAGGATGACAACGAGAGTCAGGCAACAAGGGGAGGAAACGTTTAGAAAAGAATGGGAAAAATATATGGAGTATTTAGACAAGATATGTAAACTGTGAAATATTGATGTATATCTCATGGCGTATAGAGATATGGGAAATGTATTGGTAAACTTTGGCTAAATAAGTGGAATTACTATAAGATGTGAGGAGATATTGACTTTAACAGTGAATATGGAAAATTAAGGAATAGGAAGCATGGTATGAAGGTAATATGGGAAGGAAATCCACGTGCGGAATACAGATGTAAGACATAAGGAAGACATAATATGAAAGAAGGGAAGTCCAAGCTTGGAAATAGTGAATGTTAAGAATGATATGAATTGTATTATATTTTTTACTATTTTTATTATTTGTCTATTGTTTCTATCATCTACAATGTTATTATATGTTTGCTTTATATTAATCAATAAAAATTATATTCAAAAAAAAAAAAAAAAAAAAAAAAGGTAAGTATACCACCTCAAAGGCTATGTTGGTGGACATGGCAATACTATTGAAGACTTTGTTAGTTAAATATAACAGATTCATTGGTTTCTTGGGACACTGTTTCAAAGCTGGAGCCTTCTTGGTTCAGTTCTCGCCAGAGAATATACTGAGAGGATTCCCACTGCTGCTGGCTTGGATGGAAAACTCTTTCTGCCAGTCAGCTCCCCTTGAGAGGGAAAGAGCTGAAGAAACAACTGGCATTGTTGGCGCCAACGAGAAGTGGCCATGCCAGCCCATGAAGGTGATGTTCCAGATGTTTTGGACTACAGTTCCCGCCAGCTGCAGGCAGTATGGCCAAGGTTTTGGGGGGCTGGGAGTTATAGTCCAGAACATCTGGAGGGCTACAGGTTGGAGAAGGATGAGCTAGAACAACTCTATTACATAAATGTATGCTAGAATAAACTCGTTTATCTTTAAGGTACCATAGCACTTCATCGAAAGAAAGAAAGATGCCAGCATTTTATGGCAGCCTAGATGGCAAGGGGCTCTTCAAAAGTCCCACCCCAAATGGCCCCACCAATGAACTGGTACTGGGGAAGTAAAGTTCAGTAGGAGACTAAGGTTCTTATGATAGCATTGATGAACTGAAGTTTCAGCCCTAATTTTTACATAACTTAAGCAGCACTCATTAAGTGCTCTAGAATCTTGTCAGGCTGGGTAACGTGTTGTTGTTGTTGTTAATTTGGAAGCCACCCTATACCCGCAGGTCTCAGGGCGGTTCGCAAGACAAAATCACAATATAAAGCCACAAAATACATAATCAAAACCAAAACAACCCAATACCCCCAGACACATTTTAAAAGGGCATGGGGTGTCAATTAACCCAGCCTTAGAGATCTGGCTGTGAATCTGTGGATGAGATGTTTCTTAAACTTAGCTCTCCACAAATTAATGCCCGCACTGTTTATTGATCATCTTGGTCTTCATATTGGAACATAAATTTATGACTGCTTTTCTTGTTCAAAATGTGGCTGAGTATTTCTCTTAACACTTCTTTAGAAAGCCAACACTTGTTTCCCCAGGATTAGCAGAGTAACACAGTGTTCCAAACATAAGAAGATGGCCGTGGTCCCATCTGTCTTGCTGGCTGTGGCTCTCTAGGGTTTCAGACAAGTCTTTCCAGGCCTTACCTGGAGATGCTGCATTTCACACCTGGGACCTTCTGCACACGAAAGGTGGTCTCCTGCCATTGAGCTGTGTTGCAGTTAAAGACTTGCAAGCAACGTGACCTGTCTTCAGGGTTATTGTCAGTGTTTTAACTGATAAGGGACACACAAATAATAAATTAAACCAAAGACATGTTGAGATTTCTAAAAGTACTAGCAGTAAAAAAGAGGGCAGGATTCTTTTAAGTGTTATTAACACTTAATGAAGTGTTATTTTCCTTCTTTATAGAGTACATCAGCAATACTAATGGAGAATATGGATCTCTACATGCTGAATCCATGCAGTACTAAAATCTGGTAAGTCGTTATACAGCTAAGTGAAATAAATATCTTTTATGCCCCGGAATTGTCTACAGTTTCTGGCAGGCCTTGGTAGCTAAGCATTGTATGCTACTAGCCTTGTGTGAAATGTGATTGCACCATGATATTGCAGCAATTTATAAAGCATTTTCAAAGAAGATACTGGTTTCATCAGAGGGAATGAAGTTATGTTGTTGTTGTTCAGTCGTTCAGTCGTGTCCGACTCTTCGTGACCCCATGGACCAGAGCACGCCAGGCACGCCTATCCTTCACTGCCTCTCGCATTTTGGCCAAACTAATGAAGTTATACATAAGAAATAATTATTAAAGATATAAAATGGCTTTGACTTTTAAGTATATTAATTGCACAGCTTCATGGTTTTTCTTTCTAGTTTTTTTCCACATGCAAGTAAATAATTTTGCTAAGGCCCAGATATTGCACAGCAATCACATTTTCATTACAAAACCCAAAATGTAGGGGAAACATGGAGTTTGGCCAGTGAAGCACCTATTTTAATTCCTAAGAATGTTTCTTTCAAAAGTAAAATAAAAGTTTTTCAAGAACTTTTAAGAAGCAGGAGTCTTGTGGCATCTTGAAAACTTATACCCCCCGCCCAAAAAAGGTTTAGTCTCTAATACTTTGCTTTTTATTCAGGATTCATAATAAAACCTGATCTTTTGCATGTAAAATCCTATCTTCAGAATGGCTCAAAAGGTTATAATTTGACTAACTTCCAACTACTTCTGACTGGAAATTGACCCCTCGCTACATTCTTTTATGACTAAAATCCTAGAAATGCTAAGTACCACTGAACTCGGTGTGACATCTGAGTAAGCATGCATAGGGTAGGGCTCCAAAGCACATTGAAGATTGGCTTAAGGAAGGCTTGTCTGCCCACTGTAATGCACTAAATTCTTACACAGAATTATTAACCATTTCACAACTTGGTCTTCAAATGTAAACTTCTAATAAACTGGGCTAGGAATTCATCAAAGAAATGGAAGGAAATCCACAGCCCTGCCCTGCATAAAGTCTGCCTAAGCCCCCTCTCTGTGCTTCACTCAGCACTTGCCTGAGCAGGAAGTGACTTCTAAGGATTGCTGGTGCTATCTATACGTGAAAATGCACACGAAGGGCATTTTGAAGCATGTTTCCATGGTGAATTCTACCTAGTCAATTCAGCTGGACTTTCTCCCCACCTGCCAGGTTTGTCGTTGAACTGTGTGAACCAATTCAAGTGAAGCAGCTGGACATTGCCAACCATGAGTTATTCTCATCTACTCCCAAGGACTTTCTGGTGTCTATCAGCGACAGGTATGTGAATGTGAATGTAAGGTTTCTTTCTTTTGCTGCAACAGCTGCTGAAGTTTCATTATCTGGGATGGGCACATCGTTGCCAGTCGTTGGGACACCTATTTGATTTGTCAGTCTGTCATGCCAGCCAGGGGGTGGGCAGGTGGGCAAATTGGTAAACAGAGTATGGTTTTGGTAGTCCACAGCTTTAAAACTGCCAGCTTTCTAAGCCAAAATGTACTGAGGTTGCCACTGAAATCCTTTATTCTTCATCTGCACTAGGTGGCTTAAGCGTTATCCATTGTAACCTTGCATCTGCAATAGAGTGTTCAGGATGCCCATTGCAATAACAGCCATTTTTGTGTATTATAAGGGAGGTTCTGAATTCGTTAGTTTCTGAGAGGTTACTGTGTGTTCATTCTGGTGTGTGTTGTGTTCTAGGTATCCAACAAATAAGTGGGTCAAGCTAGGCACTTTCCATGCCAGAGATGAGAGAAATGTCCAGAGCTTCCCTTTGGATGAACAGATGTATGCCAAATATGTAAAGGTAAGTTTCTGCAGTTACTACACGTTTCTCACTTGTTCCGTTGATTGTAGTCATGCCACTTCACATACCTACCAAAGTGTATGGTGATGTATACACTGCTTGATTGCAAAAAACCCTCCAAGTGCCTGTGCATTCCTGCATTGCAGTGGCCTTTGTTGTCCCTTCCAACCCTACAATCCTGTGATTCCATGCCTGCAGAGCCATAGGAGGGTCCAACCAAGTCTGTATGAATCACAAATGTATGTGAATCCTTACCAGTACCTAATCTTAGACAACTGCAAGTTCGGACAGTCATGACAGGTACCTACAGCTGGAGGACCTCCTTTCAGTCCTCCTTTGGCCTGTGCTGTTGGCAAAGAGAGAACACTCCCTGCCGCTGCTGCCGCCTGTTTCTCTACACTTTTCTTATTTGCAGCTTTTTTTGTTGTCTTCCAACTGCAGGTGAAACCAAGCAAGGAATACTGCTAGGGCACTTTGTATGTGCCCTGTCAGATGTTGTAGAACTCTTAGCTACCATCAGCCCCAGCCAGCATGTTGTGCCCCACCCCCAAAGATGTTGAGCTACAAGTTAGCCACCCTTGTTTCAAGATAGGATATGCTCTTCACTAACTCTCATTATTGTGTTCAGTCCAACTCCATTTTTAAAAAGTAGAAATAAAGAGAGAATGAAATGGACCTGCTGGGCAACTTAAATGCTGCCCCTTAAGGGGAAGGAAAATGGGTGCTTGTCCTTTTAAAAGTGACTGCAACCATAGGAGCCAACTCCTAGGGTCTAAGGGGGGCTTTGGTCTCCCCAATAAAATATTTGACGTGGCTGGGTCACTCCAAAGTAGATTGGCATTGCCGTTCAGATGTGTGGCCGCGTCGTGTGCTCAGTTACGCAGAGCGGGACTTACCTGGGCCCCCAATACATTATTCAAGTTTGTACCCCTGACTACAACTGAACCAGCAAACACCTTTGCTTGCTTCAAGTACAAGAGTTCAACTAAGTTGGGAACAAACAGCCCTTTTCCTCCTAGGTGCTTTGGGTCAGGCATGTCCAATTGCCAGCAATCTGCGATCTACTATCGAGTATCAAAAACTGGCAGTGATCTATCACACTCTCCCATTGCCATTCTTCAACTTAAACATACAGGGTGAATCTTTTAAAAGAGGCCCCGTGGAACATGTGTACTCTGTATCCACGGGGCCTCTTTTAAAGGACTCACTCCGCATTATATTTGGCTGCGGAAACCCAGCCAGATGGGTGGGGTATAAATAATAAACTACTATTATGCTAAAAATAATAACATATTATTACCCCCCCCCCCAGCAGCCTCCTCCCAGGGTCCTTGGCACGCGTGGGAAGCCTACACGCCCCAAAATGTCCAATTCCTCCTTTACCGGACAACAAGCTCTGTGGGGTGGGGGGCTTACTTTCGAGTAAACGCTGCTAGGCTGGAGCTGGAAAGGTGGGGAAAGGTCAGCGTCCACACAGAACTAGGAGGGAGAGCAGAGGGGCGGGGGACATGGCGCTTTCTTTCCGCAGGAGAGGGGGGGGGTGTCACCATCTCTCTCCACGCACCGCCCACGGCTCCCTCTGCAGCGCTGCAGCCCGTGCGCCTCCCTGCCCCCCCCACCCCTCTGCTTGCAGCTTGCAGGGGGCGGAGGTAGATGCCTCGCGCCTTTCCAGGGCCAGCCAGCTGACTGGGCGTTGGGTAAAGCCAGCAGTCGGAACGGGGTGCTTGAGGAGGCGGTGCCAGCACCCGCCAGAGCACGTGCTGTGGCGGTGAGCAAGCCTGGCTAAGCGGAGCCTTGACCTGCCATGCCCCCTGTGGAATCGCTCCAGCCGCAGTCGAGCGCGCACTAAGCACCCGACGGCCATGGGAGAGGGTGGAGGCAGTGAGGCATGGCCGTGCAATCGACCAAAATCCATCCTGCGATCGACTGATTGATAGCGATTGACGGCTTGGACATGTCTGCTGTAGGCCATCAGGTTGTCTGACCATTTATACCTTTAGGGCAGAGAGTTTGCAGGACACTTCCTTGCGATGGGCTGCGTGTGTGATAAATGTATGTCTCCTCTATGGCAGCGCCAGCTGTTCCAATGCAGTTTGAGACGCTGGCCTGAGGAGTTGCCCTGCCCCCTCAGAGATCCTCATCACAGGGGGTGTTTTGCAGCATCCCCTGTAGAACCTCCGCTGACAGTCCTAGTTCTGCCTAGTCATCAGTATTCAGCTCCTGCTGCCCCTCATCTGAAGTGGGGGGTCATTTGTGTGGAATCACTGTATGCCAAAAGGGGCACATGATGTGGAACCCAGAGAGTTGTAGGGCAAATAGTTGTGAAGGGGGGGTGTTTTGTGTGTTAGATAAAGGCACTAAATGGGGGAGAGGGGAGGTTCCATTGATGAAGAAGAATAGTTGAGCTTGCAGGTGCAGAGAGCAGCTTCAGAACCTGTTGGGGTTCGTGGGAAGAATGTGAGCAGTCTGCTTCTCACGCACCGGGAACCCCAGCTTATGTCACTGTCCTTTCAAAATCTTCAGCTTCCCTTTTTTACTAAGAGAAAATGAAGAGGGTTACGAAAGGTTAATGGAAACATGTGGAAGGGGGAAAAACATGGCTTAAAAAACAGGTTAAAAATAAAATATTGCGAAAGTGGCTGCTGGTTTTCCAGGTACATACACCTGTAGGGAATATTGTTAGCCATTCGCAAGCAGAGATTTTGTACATGAGAAGATAGACTGGAGACCAAATTTATTAATAATAAGAATAATAATTCATTATTTGTACCTCGCCCATCTGACTGGGTTGCCCCAGCCACTTTGGGCAGCTTCCAGCATATATAAAAACACAGTAAAACATTAAACCTTAAAAAGCTTCCCTATACAAGGCTGCCTTCACACGTCTTCTAAAAGTTGTGTAATTCTTATCTCCTTGGCATCTGATGGGAGGGCGTTCCACAGGGGAGGCACCACCGCCGAGAAGGCCCTCTGCCTGGTTCCCTGTAGCTTCACATCTCACAGTGAGGGAACCGCCAGAAGGCCCTCGGCGCTGGACCTCAGTGTCCAGGCTGAACGATGGGGGTGGGGACGCTCCTTCAGGTATGCAGGACTGAGGCCATTTAGGGCTTTAAAGGTCAGCACCAACACTTTGAATTGAAACGTACTGGGAGCCAATGTAGATCTCTCAGGACCGGTGTTATGTGATCTCGGTGGCCACTCCCAGTCATCAGATAAGAATTAAATACAGATTATAGGAACATAAACAAAATCTTTGGATTTGCATGCAAACCTAGGAGTTTAACAATTCCTGAACATGAACAGCCAGCCTTTTAGGAAGTAAATAAAATACCCTTAGTAAAATAGTATGTGCTGTGTTCCTACCTTGGTTAGAATTTTAAAAAAATATATACACAAAGGTAGGAATGAAACATAAAGCTGCAAAGCTTCTTCATTCATATTCATAATTTCTACCTTAATGGGGCTGACTCTTAATTATGTACCAGTATTGTACATAATGTGATTTATGTTTGATTTTCTAAGCCAGAGCTATTCAAACTGTGTGTCGCAACACGTTAGTGTGTCGGCTGCAGTGCGCGAATGCTTCCCATGCTCTTCCCGGGGCTGGAAAGGGGTTAGTTTAGCTTCCAGTTTGCTAGTAAAACTGAATTAATGTGTCACGAAATAATGCATGTCTAAAAAGGGTGTCACTAACACGACAAGTTTGGAAAGTTCTGTTCTAACCTATTATCTTAAAATAGAGAAGCCATTATATTTTGGCAGATCAGTAACTGATATTTGCAAGAGGCAACCTTAGTTAGGTTTTTTTTTTAAGCTGTCTTCCAAAAACTACCTGTAGGTTTATTTCTTCTGCTGTAGTGCAGTTAGATCAAATCCAAAAGTAACAGATTTAGGAAGTAGAAACTAATTTTATATCACACAGTTAACAAATGAAAACATCTAATAGCAGTGTTTTTTTCCTTGGTATACAGTCGGTACTGTAATTTTTATGCATGTCAAGGTTTTGATCATATAACAAGAAGCTGGAATTTTACTCTGCATGTTATTGTAGACATTAATGTGTGCATCTTACCTTTCCTTGCAAATGCATCCTTTGTAGCGATTATTTGGGCAGGAGGCAAAGAGGGAAGGAAGGGTAACAGACAGTGGTCATGTTCCGTAATTCTTGTAAGTTGCTAATACTGTTGCCTGTGGCATGCATACAGTCTATTGACACTTCTTTCCCCCCTTTTCTCTTGCTTCAGATGTTCATCAAGTACTTAAAGGTTAGCAACATCTTCGTAACGTTGGGTGCCTAGAACGTGGGTGTATTCTTTGGCTCAGCACACTAATGCATGGCAAGAATTAGAGTCGGGCAAGATCTTTTCTGTTACCGCATGGCTAATATAAACATTCTTTTTCTATTTTGTTATGAAAACTGTTACTTGGTGCATCTGCAGGCCATTCATTATTAAATGCTCTTTTTTTAATTCTTTAGGTGGAGTTGGTATCACATTTTGGATCAGAACACTTTTGTCCTTTAAGCCTTATAAGGTAATAGTTGATGAAATTGAGCAGATACTTCTAGTCTCCTGTCACCGTGAAACATATTTTTCTGGTGCTACCCCCCCCCTCCACTCCCCACATAACTAACAACCCCAGCCACTGAGTTTCAAAAACACATTGGTGTTTGCAAAAGCCATTTATATAGAAAGACTTGATAACACTCACTGTAACAGGTATCTTGAGAACTAAGTGGCTTTGTCTATAAAGTTGTTGTATACAAAGAGGAAATGTGCGAAGTCTTGAAACAGTGAGAACTTTCATCTGCTATGCACCTCAGTTTTACACAGGATGCCAGGTAGACAAACTCCCTCTGGGGAGATGGAAACTGCCTCCGTTTCCATTTTAATTAAATATGTTTTTTACAGGGTGTTTGGAACTAGCATGGTTGAAGAATATGAAGAAATAGCTGATTCACAGTACCAGTCTGAAAGACAAGAGCTTTTTGATGAAGACTATGGTAAGGAAGCAGCCTGGTCACAATTTAAGATTAGATTGAATTTTTTGCTAATCATTTCTAAATAATAAGCGAAACCCAGAATGCTGGGCGGGCAAGGTGGCCAAAAGAAGTACTGAGGACACTAAGCTGGGCAGGAGAGGAAGCCTGAAAAAGACCAACCAAGGATTAGAAATGGTGAGGTGGGCTTTTTGTATATTGCAATTACCCATGAGATCATTGTGATATTGGTCTAAAAGTCTAGCTGTGAAAACTCGGGGTGGGGGTCAATTGAAGCAAATTTCAAGCATACGTTTGCAAACTATAAGGGCCGGAAAGTGCATTTCCTAAACCTGGTGAAATTTCAGTGAGAGAAGTGGCTGAATAAGACTGCAGTCAGAGAATGGGATTTAGTGCCTTACAAAAACCTTTAATTTCTTGCAAGATCAGCAGAAATGGAATTAATTATGCAGAATAAATGGTGCAAATTACACAGATTCTGTCAGATTCACCTTCCCTAGGCTCACAATTCCTGATTATTATTTTTTAGTATCCTTCCATGAGCCATGGGCTTTCCCTTCAAAGGTCTTCACCTTTAAGAAGACCTACAACCAGGAACATTTTTCAAAGGGGCCCAAAGTCCAGCAAACAGTGGCAGAGCAGCAAGATTGTAAACGCTGTTGCTAGATTTGTTAAAGTGCTTCAGTTTTACTAAATATTAATAAAATTGTATCAAAAGTAAAAAGAAGGCTCTTAACGCCTTGTAAGTTAGCTTCATCATGTTTGCATTCCTTGTTCATAGCATTGTAAGGCAAGATATTTATTTTCACAGTCAATTGGGCAGAATACTGCTTGCATGTTTTTCCTTCTGCCCCCACAGATGACTGGAGACTTGAAAATTTGGCTAGGAGGCTGGAATATATTTTGACAGAACTATGCCTCCTTGTGTCTATAACTTTTTCTGCATAAGTTTCATTAAAAAGACAGTTTAGCCCAGTGCAGATTTTCCCATCACCACAACTCTCTGATGGCAAAAGCCATACCTAGGGACAATTTGTGAGTCTCAGCCGGGAACTTGATGAGGTCAGGTGAGACCTACAAGGCACTGGGGAAGGTGGGGGATTGGCTTAATTTCACAAGTTGCATCGAACCCCCTGGATAGGGAAGTGAGAAACATCCTCAGCTGGACACCTGGAGGGGCTCCTGCATCAGGCCGTAAGAGCTGCTGCTGTTGCCATGGGTTGCAGTGGGGCAGCAGCAGCTTTCCCTTTGTCTCTTTCTCTTTGCAGTGGCAGGCGGCTTTCCCTTGGGGTGGCGGAGGGCAGGGGAGAGAGATCAGTCCTGCTAGGGGCAGGGATGGGCTAAGAAGAGAAGACAAGGGCACAGCTCTCTAGTGGCAGAGAGGGCCACCATTGCAGCTTTCGACTGGGATTTGACATGAAGAAGTTAATATTTTGTCTTGGGAGTATTTTAATGAAAAGATGACATACAATTTTTTTAGCACCACCTATTCTAATCGCTTTATGAGGTGCTTTTGAGGTAAAAAGGTGTGCGATTTGCAATTAAGTGTTTTCTTCTATTGTAAACAGATTATCCTTTGGACTACAATGCAGGAGAAGAGAAATCTTCAAAAAATCTTCTTGGCTCTGCCACAAGTGAGTAATTACAGGGATGTGTTTTTGAGGGGGAGCTAAGATACTCTGCACATTCTTAGAATCCAGGTAGGAAAGAGTCCAGAAATTCACCTTGAAATGCACAAAGGGCAGAGACATTCAGAGACATTTGCCAGGTGTATGGAAAAGTTGGAAACTGCTCTAGCAGAAGCAGCATTGCTTGTAAAGATTTCCGTGGTTTCCAGTTGCACAATATGTAGTTGTGTAGTGGTTAGTCTTGGGCTGGGGAGACCTGGGTCTACTTCCCCACTTGTTCCTTGGAGCTAATTGAATCACCTTAGGCTGAGAGCTGGACTTGCGTGATCATCTGTTTGGGCAGATGGAATAATTCCTTCCTCTTCCCCCTCCCCACAGATACTAACAATGTAGCAAGTGGCTAAGACCAATCAAGAAACTTGGTTCAGGTTCTGGTTTGGCTTGACCAGGGGTCCCCAAACTAAGGCCCAGGGGCCGGATGCGGCCCAATCTCCTTCTAAATGCGGCCTGTGGATGGTCCGGGAATCAGCGTGTTTTTACATGAGTAGAATGTGTCCTTTTATTTAAAATGCATCTCTGGTTTATTTGTGGGGCATAGGAATTCGGTCATTATTTTTTTCAAAATATAGTCTGCCCCCCCCCCCCCAAGGTCTGAGGGATGGTGGACCGGTCCATGGCTGAAAAAGTTTGCTGATCCCTGAGCTTGACTGTCTGGAACTCAGTGCAGCAACAGTTTGCTGCTGTCTTAACGAAGGCTGCATCTACACAGCTACAGTGGTGCCTCGCTAGACGAAAAGAATTTGTTCTGCGAGTCTCTTCGTCTAGCGATTTTTTCGTCTAGCGAAGCACCAATACAAAGTAGCGGTTTTCGCGACAGAAATTTTTTTCTTTCCGTCTTGCGAGGCAGCCCCATAGACTTTTTCGTCTTGTGGGGCAGCCTTCCGCTAGCAAATGCCTTTCGTCTAGCGAGTTTTTCGTCTAGCAAGGCATTCGTCTAGCGGGGCACCACTGTATTAAGAACACTCTGAAAATGCTTGGAAAAAACCGTTTTAAAGCTCACAGTGGAAAATTTCATTCTAATTTCAGCTATAGAGCGCCATCTGGTGTCTCAGTGTTATAATGCATTTATAATGTTTTATATTTACTAATGTAGCTGAATCCAAAGATGACTACTTTCTCAGTTCTGAGAAACACGGGCAATTGCTTTGTTTGAAGAGTGATCTTGCTTGACATGGGCTGCTAAATGCAAATACATGGACTTCCCCCAGCACTTTTTTCTGCAGGTGGGGATGCTGCTCAGCCATCTCTGGTGAGGGTGTGCTTGGGGGAACTGAGCCTTGGCCACACTTGGGACCCAGCACTACATTTGAGGTGCACAGTTTTGCTATGTGTGCATAATCTGCTACCCAGAAACTGCACCAGCACACCAGACAGCGAAACACGTGTGGGAAAGGAGCAGCTTTGAAAAGACTGGTTTTCTGCAGGCTTTCTTGCGATTTTTAAAATTTGTCTATTTGATCCTTTTATTTTTTTAGATGCCATTTTGAATATGGTGAATATTGCTGCTAATATACTTGGAGCAAAAACTGAAGAAGACTCAACTGACCAAGGTAAATTATTGCAACTTGTTGAAGTGAAGTGACCTTTTAAAATAGATGTGGGGTTGTGTGTTTTTTGGCTCACGTTGGATTTTCTTTCCACTTCTCCATAATGAAGACTTCTCCCCAGTTATCTAAGCCACTGGTAGATGCACCAGTAGTTGTGCTAAGCAGTTCTAGCTCTGGATAGCAGTAGCCTCCCCAGAGATCTCTGCAACAAATATGTTATCCTCAGGGAAAGGGTTGCGGTTCTTCTTCTTCTTCTGCACTGTCCTCCTATGGCCAATTCACCATTTTATTGGTTGATCTACTTACCCACAACCTGAGTCTCCTTGTTGTTGTGTCGCTTTTTTGGGGGGGCACCCTCAGGGAGCCTGGTCTGTGGCTGCTTAAACAGACTCTTTCCTAGGTGCTGCCTGGCTTTCTGCTGAAATATTGGATGTGATACTGGGGAGTGGACATAGGCTGATAGTCCCATCTTACCAACAACTCATTTACAGGATCTGAGTTCTTCACAGAATCTCTGGATCAGTGGCGGAGGAACCATCTCTGGCACCCAGGGCGGGACGCGAAGGGGTGGGGCGAACTGCCCGGTGACACACCCACGATGTCCGTATGGACTGCACATGTGCGGCATGCGCACACGCAGCAACCATACGGGCTGCCGCACATGCGCACTCTGTACAGGCTGCTGCTTGCACGGCGTCTGTATGGACTGCGCATGTGTGGCAGCCCGTACGGACGCCGCGCACCCTTGGCCGCAGCTGGGGGGAGGCAGGGGCCATCTTGTCACACACACACCCCAGAGTGGCACCTGGGGCAGACCGCCCCCAACTTCGTACGCCCCTGCTCTGGATGCCATTTTAATGGAAACCTAAGTCCAGCTACAAGCATTTCACCCAGACATGAGCTGCTAATTGAAATAGCAACTGCCTGAGCCAGTGGCAATCAAGCCTGCTCCCAGAGTTTCTGATCCAGAAATGCCCCCTCCCTCCAAAAATCTGAAATGTGTGAGCAATCCTATATCACCTCATCAGATGAGATGTCACTCTTGGATGTCACTCTATGAGTGTTAGTGTACTGCTGATGGGAACTTCTGCCATTAGTGGGCAGAGGAGCTTCTTATGCTTCAGTTTTGCAGGTATCCCCTTTCAGTACTACACATTCCCATTTTGTTTGTAATTTTCATGATTTGTTTGAGCACACCTGTGTCTCCCTGGGTGCCAGAGTGCCCTAACCTGGATGACATAATAATAGCAGCGACAGCAACAATTTAATATTTATATGCTGCCCACCTTGAGTGGGTTGCCTCAGCCACTCTGGGCGGCTTCCAACACATATAAAAACATAATATGTCAAACATTAAAAACTTCCTGATACAGGGCTGCCTTCAGATGTCTTCTGAAACCTCTGCCTGGTTCCCTATAAGCTCACTTCTCGCAGTGAGGGAACCGCCAGAAGACCCTCGGAGCTGGACCTCAGTGTCCGGGCTGATACTAGAGAAATGCCTAACTACATCTGTATAGATGGAGGCTTCTAAGGCAAGCAGCTTTTCTCAATCCTCCCCATTGTTCTCCAGTTCTCTACATGGGATCTGAACACTGCTCTGAATGCTCTCTCAAAACTCCATTTCTCAGCTATGGCTCTGTATACTCTTAAGAGTTACCTGCTGTAAACAGCCTTCTACATGGAAATTCAGATTTCTCAGAGTTTGAGAAATGTTGTTCTTTCCATAGGTCATCTTTAGGCTGGGTCCATTTGTTCCAGGGCTAGCTGTCTAGTTCAGTATTGCCTGGTCAAACCAGCAGTGGCTGTCTTGAGTTTGCAGGGAAGAGTCTTTCAATCCCAGACCTGCCTGAAGATGTTGGGATTGAGCCCCTGACCATTCGATGATAAAAGCATGTGCTATAACTCTGCAGTATGACCTAGCGGCCAACGACAACCGATGGGGCAGTAGAGACTAGACCTGAGGACTGGAACAGTATAAACACACTGTCCTTGTTCTTCTGTTCTTCTGCTATGGTTCTTCTATAAGTTAGGAGTGAGGCATTTCCTTTCCAGATTCTGGGCTTGGTTTTGGGAGGTAAAGGAGGATGGCTGTCCCTTTTCATTTAACTTTCAACCAACAGCCCTGCCTGGTTACAGAGGAGGATTTTTTTTTGAAATCATAAATCCATTTCACAGGCCATTTGTTTTTGTTTTTATTCTCTGTATTTAACAGTCTTATATGGAATGTGGTATCTTATAAATCTGCATGTCTCTTTGATAGGAAATAAAAGTGTCTCTGAAAATACAACTGCCACTTCCTGGCCAGAACCCAAACTCCCGGAGCCCACCACCATTCCCTCCTTAGAGTAAGTGATTTGCTTGTGTGTTGGACTTTTAAGCTGCCCGGACCCAGAGTCTTTTTTAGCAGATTGCAAATAATATAAATACAATCAAAAGCACCCTTAAGACCAGCGCCCCCATGCTTTCCCATGTCTGTCCTCACCCACATCCATGACTCTTGGCTTGATCATCCTTCCCTGGGTTGTATTCCAAACATGACGTCAGCCCTTAGTCAGGCTTTCCTGGGCCCCCTTGGAATAGTTTAAATCTTCATCTAGTGCCTTCCTTCTATGGAGGGAGAGCTCCATTCTTTCTCACTCTCGACCCATTTCCCAGAACAGTTGCAATCAAATTTAAAAGATATAAAAGACCTTGATATGAAACTCTGGCCATATGTGGAATTGCAGGGCAGATCTCTGAAGCCAGACTCTGTAGGGGTAAGTTAGGAGAAGGGCAGTAACTTTTCGAGTTGGCAGAGGTTTTAGGGATCTGCTAAACTGCACCTTGATGTGTACTTCTAAACTTCTGTTTATAGGCTTGTTACTTCGGAGATCCTACAAATGGATAAAGAGCTGTTAGTCGTAGATGCAACAAGAGAGAGTCCGATTGTTCAGTTAGTCCATGAATATGAAGAGGAAGCAGTTCAGTCCACAGTGACCTTACTGCCCAGTGATGAGCAAGAAGAAGACATACCATGGTTTGAGTCTGAAACACAAATCTATTGCTATGAACTATTGACAGTCTGTTGCGTTTCCAGTTTCTCAGAGTATCTGTACAAGTGGTGTTCGGTGGTAGCGACACTTCACCGTTACCGTAGCAAAAGTGACACCAGTTGGGAAAAATACTACTCGGCTGCTACTTGGCATACCCAGCTGGTTCCAACCAAATCGTTGCCAGTTTTGGTGCATGAACTTCCTTCAGAGGAATTGGACACCTTAATTGCAGAGCCATCTGAAACTGTTGCCAGTGTCTTAAGTAGCATCTTGAATGGGGCTGTGATCAATCAGACGGAGGGCACTTTTGAACTGGAGCCCAGTCACCCACAAACTGTGTCTCAGTCCATTCTCTTGGATGCTACAACAGGAGCTGAGTCCCTGTCTACAGTTGAGGCATCCTCGGAACCTACAAAACTTGAAGCCGTATCTGAAACCCCAGAGGCCCCTTCACAAGAGGAAAGTCCTGCTGAAGAAGATGGAGTTGTTGGGTCTGCTGCAGAGAATCCATCTGCAACCAGCATTGTAATTGAATTCAGTGACATGAACACAGATGAAAAAACCTCAACTGAAATTATTTCAAAACCGACAGAGACTATTCCACAGTCTGAATGTACAGTGGTCACAGAAAGCTATGAGAGCGAAGCAAAAATTAGTTCTTCAGACGTGGAAAAGCAAGTAGTGTCTCTTGTGGAAACATCATCTTTAGAAATAAAGGATGATGAGCAGACAGCTGAGGAAGCATTTCTTGCTATTCCTGTTTCTGGATTGCCACGGACGGCTACAGATTTTTATGCCGAATTGCAGAATTCCACAGACTTGGGTTATGGAAATGGGAATCTTGTTCATGGATCAAATCAAAAAGAGTCTGTGTTTATGAGGCTCAATAACCGCATTAAAGCCCTGGAAGTGAATATGTCTCTCAGCAGTCGCTACTTGGAGGAACTCAGTCAAAGGTAGGCCTAGCTTTCCATAGCCTTGTATTTTCACTTCTGAGACATTTTATAAGTTGATGAAGAAAATCGGTGGGACTAAACTAAACTACTTCCACCCTGAGTATGAGCTAAGCAGCTCCAAAAGTTCTTAAAGGAGATACTGGATCACTCGCATTCTTAGGGAGGTGGTTCTCTAAGCTTCTTTCTGTTTCCTTAGCTAAAGTATGTTCAGTGGTTTAAGAGCGATACACACCAAGTGTGCTTAGGAAAACATGAAGGCCAGGAAGCGCAGCCTTGCTGCATTGGGAAAGATTGCTTCTGTGTGTCCCAAACTTCAAATTTTGCTTCAAGGTGCAAAGGTCCCTTGTGCACATTTAGAAAAATGATTTAAACTAGATACTTGATTGCAAACGTATCCCTTTCAAGGGGTATAGAGACTGAAATTTTGGAAAATGGGGGAGGTGGCAAAAAGTTGTTGAGCTTCTTTTGGGGAGGATGCCAAAAATCACTCACCCGCACACGTTGCAAAATCCGTCTCCTGGCTGTCCCCTTGCCGGCAGAAGCTGCCAATCGCCCGCCCAATTGCCACAGCATTGGCCAGTCAACACCACCCATTGACGCAGCAACCAATAACATGCACAATAGCCGCTGTTGCCAGCTGCAGCAGCAACCAATCAAATGTCCACCCTATGCACTACCCATGTATTAAGACGACCCCCACTTTTTAGCATGAATTTTAAGGGGGGAAACCTAGTCTTATACACGGTAAAGTACTAATTAAAAAGGTTAACTTGTGGGTGCTGTCTTAAGATTCTGTTTAACTCACTTTGTAGATATCGCAAACAAATGGAAGAAATGCAGAAGGCTTTTAATAAAACTATAATAAAACTTCAGAATACTTCACACATAGCAGAACAGCAGGTATGTCTAATGTGTGCAGCGCAAAAAAGGGCCTAACCATGAAATAAAAGCAAAATAAAATAATATTTCTTATTATTAAAATTCGCTTTATTTGCCTCTTAAATACTTGCGGGTCTCATTTTTCCTGGAAATAGTCCATTAGTTGAACGTTCGCATAGTGAATTGACGATTTCCATTGATTCCTATGGGAAATGTTCTAAACCACAGAAGTTTGACTCCAAAATGATGAAAAAGCCAAGGAGAACCCTCTGGGGCTTTACTAAAGTACAAATCACTGCAGCTTCTCAACCAGACTGCAAAAGGCAAACGAGGACGTGAAAAAATGTTCTCTTGTTTTGAATCTGCAGTGTGCATAGTACCAAGTCCTTACTTTCAGAGAAGTGAATTTTCACATAGCGAGCCTTCAGAAAGTTGGACCTGTGTGTATACGCAGGTTTTAAAAAGCCGACAGTTCATGTTTTTTGTAGATGGATTCCTGTTAGTACCCTTCTGTAGTTTTGAATGATGGCTGTGGAGTAAACAGCTTTATTTGATTTTAGTTAGTAGCTAAGGCCATTTCTTCTGCATCTCCTGCAGTTGCTGCTTTCCCCTTCCACTTAGTGGACTTCTTCTGAAGCAGAATATGCAGGTCTGCTGCTTAGCTCTTGAAGCCAAAGACACACTTTGGGTCAAACTACATTTTCTGTCTGCAGCCTGTAGCAGCATCTTGTGAACTGGAGTGACCTGAGTACCATAACAACAGAGAAGCTTTAAAAAAATCCCACAAAGGTGGGGAATAGAGCTGAGATCTTGAACATTGTTCTCAGTGCAGAATTTTCCTATGCACCAGACATTTGCAAAAAAATTAGGGCAATCTAAAGACTGCCAAGAAGGAACCCCTAGTTTATTTTGTTCACAAGTTCTAGGCATTTCTCATTCCCTCATCTTGTCCTTTAAGCCTTGGACTTGTGTCCTCATTAGTATTTTAAACAAGGGCAAGCCTTATCTTGTATGGAAAGCTAGGACGAAAGGGAAAGAATGCTTCACTTCTCTTCTTTGCCTAGGATTTGAAGCAGACAGAGGCCATCCAGCTGCTGCAGGCTCAGCTGACCAACATGACACAGCTCGTCTCCAATCTGTCACTAACTGTGGCTGAGCTAAAAAGAGAGGTAAAAATCTGAATATGTAACAATGTTTTGCAAATGGAATGCTAAACCTAGAACTCCAGCTGTAGATTGCCGTGTAAATAATTCTGTATTTGAGTAAAGCAGATTGCTTACAGATAAATTTGAAGTAACTTCCCCGGTGCAAAAGGAGTTTTTAAGCTCTCCTCTCCCTGGGTACTGGGATGCTCACAGGTGGCCTCGTGAGATGCTGTGAGAGCATTCCAGGGCTCCTGGAGGTGGTGTGCTGGTTCCAGAAGCCCCAGGGTGGTCACTCGGGGGTTCGGATCTAAGCATTTGGGGAAGGTTGGTTGCCTTGAGCACCAAGACCACAAGACTGGACTTCTTGGAGACTTTTGTAAGAATAAAGTAATGCCCAAAGTCCTTAGAATATTGAGAGACCCCAGTATATTTCCAGATAATGAGACATTTGTGGAGGTGGTAGGCCTTTCTCAGCAACTGCTCTATGGATCTCATCCTTTTGTTGATAGAAATGTGGTAGTATTTCATTCAGGCCAGCACATCCTGCCATGTTTCAGCCGCTCAGCTACATGTATTTCACATTTAACCCTTTAAAATCTGTCCTTGTTTAGGTTTCTGATCGCCAAAGCTATCTTGTGATTTCCTTGATCCTCTGTGCCATCCTGGGTTTGATGATCTTTCTGCAGCGTTGCAAAAATAAATCAGAGTTAAATTATGATTACTTCTCAAAAGTTCCCAAAAGTAATCACTATCCTAGTCCGAAAAGGTAACATATTTCCACTTTACTTTTGACTTTTTAATTCTAAGGAAGAACATGAATATAAGAGTGTTTCTGTATTTGACGCTGTCAGTCTTCTTAGTGGTGTCTGCCGCCAGACAACTTTGGAAACTTCCTTCCTAGGGAAGCCAGACTGGCTCCCTCCTTGTGGTCCTTCCATCAGCAGGTGAAGGACCACCTTGTTCCAACAGGCTGCTGGGAACTGGCTGCTTTTCAGGAAAGGGCTGGTGCCATTCTGGTTTTATTCTAATTTTTTTAATTGGTTTAATAGAATTTGTGTCGCTGTTTGTTTATATAGCTTTAATTCTATCAATGTTTGATTGTTTTTAATGCCCCCCAACCTCTCTATTTTCTTTTGGTTCTCATAGACCACAAGGGTGTGCACAGTGTCTGTTTTCAATGCCCAGAACCCATTCTATAAGTCAATTACATTTGGTGTGAGGCCCTGTTGTCATAGACACTGTGAGGTTGAGGAGAAAGAAGGGAGGGGGGTAATGAGCTTTCATTCCTTCACTTGATGTAAGTGCAGAGTTTTTGTCCCTATATTTTTAGCTGCCCTTATTCTTAGCTGTAAGCCACCTGGAGTCCCTGTCAGGGGGAAAGTCAGGGTATAAATATGACCCCCCCAATCATCTGTTTTCTCAGCATTTGTTACCTAAAACTGTTTCTGTCCTGTGACACCATAGTTTTGAGACGGATGCAGTTGCCTTTTGGGTTTCTGCCACTTACTCTGTTTTTGCTCATGTGATTTTATATATGGATTTTATATATGGACTTGGGCTCCAGGACTTATGTGTGCACACTGGTTAAGGGTGACCTTGAAAAGAGAGTGGCGGAGAGTGTGCTTAATTCTTGCTTCCCAGTGTCCTGGAAGATCATCTGCTGCAGGGATGACCGTACATTCTCTCTGCAAGGGGCGATACTTCCTTGGAGGAAATTTGCTTGGGCCTCCCAGCAAACTTTGCAAAATACGAAAACATTGATGTTTTATCTTCTGCAGACACTGCAGATTGATGGAGCAAAGGGTTTAAGTGCCTTGATTCTGGTAGGCCCGTTCAGAAAAGGCACTGCTTTTTATATTCCAAAGTTTCTGGAATTTTCTCCCGGAGCCACATGAGAAAAGGGGCCTTTCTTCCTGCCAGTTCACATTCTCTGTCTCCTTGGGTGTCTCACGCACCTTTGTACTTTGGTGGACCATGATCCTCTTTGCAGGCCTTCGCCTCACCATCCACCTGGGGTGGTAGTCGTGGACTGTCTCCTGCGAGCAGGAAGGCGTTGAAGGTTTTCTTCATGTTTGACACCAGTTGCACCTTTTTTAAAAAAGTTTTTATTACCCAGAGGTTCCTGGAGGGCTGAACTTAGTCTGGGGTGGCTCCTCCCATCAGATGGGACAGGCAGAATTCATGACCACCACCCCTCCAGGGAGACTGGCCTTTCATTGGTTAGAATGCCATTTGAATCCTATTTTTTTACTCTTCTTCTTCTTCTCCTCCTCCTCCTCCTCCTCCTCCTTCTTCCCCTTCTTCTTCTTCTTCTTCTGTTCATTTACCTCCAAGAGGATCCTCTTGATTGAATCCTGCCTGCTGTCCGGAGGGAAAAGCTACTCTGAAGGTTTTGGGGTGCCCTCTGGAAGTCAGCCAATAAGAACTTAGGGCAAGAAAATTTCCTTTCACAGATAATGCCTGTGAAAATGCCATCTGTGGTGTGATTTGCATATTCTGTCCAGCAAAGATTATTTGGAAAGGCATGCTTGATAGATATCCCAGATTCAATGGCTAGCTTACCATAATGCTACAAATATGCTGATGACTATTTAATCCACATCAGTTTTCCCCAGGTCATCTAGGGTTGTGTGCCATAATGTCTCCTGGAGAATTTGTAAGGTTTTCCCCAGCACTGAAGCTGCTGCATGCAACCTGTGCTCTTGGTAACTTAATGAGTTGAAAGGACAGAGTTCTGGGAATTCTCCAGGTTGGAAGTCTTGAATTTGGGTGTAGGACAAGGAACTCCTAAGGAATGGCAGAAAGAAATGAAATAATTATTTCCCATCTGGATCTGAAGTTGCTGTGTATTTTCATCCACAGATGTGTTTCTTCCTATGATGATATGAGTTTGAAAAGAAGAACTTCCTTTCCACTCACCAGGTCTCAGTCTTTTCAGCTGAATAGTAAGGAAGGTAGGAATGTCACAGGTTCAACTACCTGTTTCTGTGTGTATTGTAAAATCTGTACAGTATCAAATACAGAAGAGTATCTGTTTTGTAACGGCGAAAGATCTTGTGCTGGTTTAATTTAGAAGCAACTTGGTAAAAGTAGGGGCAGTTAAAGCCCTCCCTCCACTAGATTTCATTATTTATACCCCCACCCATTTGGCTGGGTTTCCCCAGCTACTCTGGGCAGTTTCCAACACATATAAAAGCATAGTAAAATGTCAAACATTAAAAACCTCCTGATACAGGGCTGCCTTCAGATGTCTTCTCAAAGTTGTAAAGTTCTTTATCTCCTTGACATCTGAAGGGGGCGGTGTTCCACAGGGAGGGCACCACTACCGAGAAGGCTCTGTCTGTTGCTACACCTAATGCTAATGAGTTCTTTCATCCACCAAAGCTGATTTAAATTCAGATTGCCTGGGAAAAAGCAGGTAGCAGGAGTTTTCCCTCTGAGATGGAGGCAGACCCCTCTGCCAAGGGCTGGGAAGGCAGATTTTGACTTCTGCATCTGGAATAGGAGGAGCTTCTTTTCTTGGTCTGTTGAATTCCTCTCAGAGCCCTTCAAAAATATTTTGGCTCTATTCAACCTTGTATTAATAAAGGGAGAATAATAGTTCTGTGTGAAGCTGGTGGTGTGTTTGCATAGTCTGATTTTTGTCCCTTACCTTTTAGTGGATCCAGAGGACTTGTACATTGTAGAACCACTGAAGTTTTCCCCTGAAAAAAAGGTACTTTGTAGAAAGGCAATTTGTTCTAAACTTGCTGCTTGTGCATGCATGTGTGCAATTAGAGTGAATCATGCTTTTTAAAGAAATGGCTAGAGTGTGCTGCTGCTGCTACATTGCACATAAAATAATTTGCAGAAAGTATTGAAAGTGGACCTGGAAAATCCTGCCTCTGGACTGAGGGCCTTTTCTTACCGATTCTGTTTTTCTTTTTTCAGAAGAAACGTTGTAAATATAAAAGTGAAAAAATCGAAACTGTCAGGCCAGTAGCAGAACCAGTGCAGCAGGTAGCTAATGGCGAAATAAAGAGCAGGAAGCCCTTTACCAATCAGAGAGACTTCTCTAATATTGGCGATGTGTATCACTCTTCATACAAAGGTCCCCCGTCGGAAGGGAGCTCAGAAACCTCGTCACAGTCTGAGGAGTCCTACTTCTGTGGCATTTCGGCGTGTGCAGGTTTGTGCAACGGACAAATCCAAAAGACAAAAACTGAGAAGAGGGCTCTCAAACGAAGGAGGTCTAAAGCCCCAGAGCAGGAGAAGCTCCTAAAAACTTTAATACAGACCAAGACGGGATCCTTGCCAAGTCTGCACGATATCATCAAAGGAAACAAGGATTTAACTGTGGGAACACTCGGTGTCACAGCTGTTTCTGGGCACCTTTAAAACGAATTGAACTCTTCATAATGGGAGCTTTTTGTACGACAAATCTTGTAGTATTTGGGTTGACTGGGAAGGAGGGGTTGGCTAATTGGGAAACATTTAGAAGGTACGTTGGTTCTTTTGCAAATAGACAGGACTGTGGCAGCAACCACCCTTCGTTAATAAGCCTCAGCTTTTTCAAGGCTGATTTTCTATGTGGATAACTTTGGGATGGGTGGAGATGGCAGGGTGGGGACTCATTTTATACAGTGTTTTTCACAATTGCTGACGGTGAGGTCTTGAAACTCATTTTGGGTGGAGCAGAGTTAAAACATAAATATTTCCCATATTGCTGTTCCCCTGTTTCTAGCACCTTCCCATATTTATGTGCCTTTTTGTCTATTTATAATACCACTGGAAGGGAGAACTATTTTATTTGTATCTTTAAATCTTCTGGAAATACAACACTACAGTACCAAGGAAGAAGATGCTGGCTTCCATTGAGACTAAGTAATGTGACTAGGATGCTGTGGAAATGCCGCCGGGTAGACTTTCTCTTTGAGATCCGCTTTGCAAACTCACTTGTGGCTGATACATCTTTGATGGTACAGTATCCCTGCTTAGATGTATTACTAAAAACATGTTTTGTAGCCCAACTGACTTGATTAACAGAGATAATTAACATGATGACTTTTAGTTGTCTTCCCGTGCTAATAAATTGGGAGGAAAGAACCATTTATGCCAGTTTTGGATAAAATAGGCTGTCGGTAGAAATGCACCAGTGAGTTTGTCAAGCTTCATGTTCTATTTTCTGTTTCAAAATGTATGTTCATAAAGTTTGCTTTTTGTATTGAATGACCTTATGTTCTTTGTGTGTGTGCCAGTACGCATTTGTACTTTCTCTTGTGAGGTTTTTTTAAAATTGCATATCTGGAATGTGAGTACGTGAGAGTGAATGTGATGGAAGGTCCATTTCGAGAGTTTAGAGGTTGTTGTATAAGTTAACTTATTAAGCACTTTCAGTAGATCCTCCTTTGTTTTCTTTTCTTGAAAGAGCTAATGTCTTTTCCCAAATATCATTCGTAATGTGACTTATTTAAAGCCTGTTTTGAAAATTCCATGTTTGAGTACTTTTTTACAGTGATGAACTTAAGTATGCACAGCTAGCCAGTCAAAGAAGTGGACCTGGTTTTGGTTTTGGTTTTGGTTTTATTTGCTTGTTTGTTTTTTTAATAACATGGATTAAGAAGTGGGTCCAAAACAGAATGGCAATCATAACGGTGATACTGTTTGCGTGAAGCATACAAAATTGAGGCACTAGAACTTGTAATAAGTAACTACGGATTTGTAGTGCCAGTAGAAACTGTGAATTTCCAAATAAATCTGAACACTTGTCTTTAAAATACATTATGTATTTTTCTTTTCATAAATTATTCTGGAGTTGAGCTTCTTCACTGGGTAATCTTGATTTCTGCCAGCAGTTTCAACTATTCTGTTGATGAGACCTTGTGATGCCCCATCTCCACATCCAGGCATCACCAAGCAACGTTGTAAGAGCTTTGGGGTGGGGAGTGCTCTGATCAGGGTGACTAACCTTTTGGGGTCAAGGGCTACATGGACCCTGTCCCGTCCTCCACAGCCCACAACGGCAACTTGGCTTTGGGGGAAGGAAACTTGCTTGTGGTCGATTTTATTTTATTTTTCTAAAGGATTAATTACAGGCCGGGTTTGTTTGTGTGTCAAACCTTTTGGCATCACAAGATAGATAGATAGATAGATAGATAGATAGATAGATAGATAGATAGATATAAAAATATAAACATACTTTTTTTAGACTGATGGAGCAATGTAAAAACACAAAAGAAAGGAATGGCAAATGAGGGAGATAGACAGGGCCCCCAAGGGTTAGAGGGCTTGGAAAGAATAGGCAATCCATGCAGAAAACATGGCTTACTAAGTCAGGAACAAGCACCAGGGGCTCACACTTGTCCGGGCTCACCGTTTGCACCAGCTCTCCTCATATCACAGTTGCTTTAAATCAAATTTTCCTACTATGTTCAAACCAGGAAATTCTGGCTTTGATACTGAATTCCAAACCATTACATCAAGCTAGGATCAAATTCTGGGCATGATCATTGCATCCATTTTGGCCTGAAGAAATGGCACACTAAGGAAGCCTTAGATGTAATTGACTTGAAGTGAGGCTTGTCTCGTAATAAGGGAGTGCAGGTCAATTAGCAGGGCAAGATCAGGTCTTCAGGACTTTGGACAAGTTCTGTGAAAGGCAGGTGGTGGTCATACTTAATTATGCAAACCAATAAACCTGGAAATATTGAAAATGCTCTGCTTAGAATCAGACACTACGAGCTGGCAGAAATTTGTAAGAATAAAATTATTGGATTTAGGCCATGCCTTATTTTTTTTAGTTAGTAACATGTAGGAAAGTAAGCTTCAACAGCTGGTGAGGTGGTGAAGCTTCAGATCCCAGGTTCCTTTTTAAACCTTCTGACTCCCAAATGGGAGTCCTTTCCCTTGGAGGCACATTCATGCTGACCTGCATCTAAGTATCTGCCTTGTTTCTTCAAGGAATAGAATAGAATGCAATACTGATTTGACTCCTAGAGTATCAGCAAGTTTTATCTTCACATCCTCTGGATATTTTGTGACGGTTCAAATATATGAACCTTTTGAAGCCCGAACTTATGTTCATCAAGGACAGGGGTGAACCAGCTTTTAACTTTGTCCTGGTGGAATCAGATGTTGCTGATGTTACCCTCTTTCCCTAGCTCCCAATTCTAACCCTGGACATTTGTGAGAAATACCTTAGTGGTACAGAGTCGACCCCCAATATCTCCAGTCAAGGAATTTCAGATAGCAGGACTAGAAGGTTGTCTGTGTCTTATCTAGGGGAGGTAGACTCTACTTGAGTAGACTCTGCCTGTGGAGGTAGACCCTACTTGAGGCCTGGCAATCTAGGGCAGTTTCCCTTGGTTGCTGTTAAGAGACTCCGACTGCAGGAGCCTTCTCTGCCAAGCTGCTCCACTGCTCAGTGTGATAGTCTGATGCTGTGTGTCTCATCCTTAAGCGCCAGCACAAAGGGATTAGAACCCAAAGCACTCCATCAGCACTTCTAAGTGCCGCCTGCATATAGAAAGTGGGGTTGACTCATGTCCCTCCCACAGGGTCCAGTGGGAGGAAGGCTCACAAGCTTCAGTCACACGGGGGGAATTGTTTTCATAGGCTGCCAAGTTCTAGTTGTATCCCAAAAGGGCAAACCAAAGAAGCAAACCAAGGGTTAATTCATAGTTTCTTCTACCCCGAGGTATTTAATTGAGACCCAGTTGACGAAGGCCTCTGATCCATGGTTTTCCTTGTTCCCAAGAAAGAGAGAGATGCAAAACTCATTTAAATCTCTGGCACCTAAAGAATTCTAAACAAATCTGAGCTCTTTTAAGTACCTTGTGTGCTGGGCTCTTAACCTTTTCTCAGATAATCACCAAAGTGTGTGGTTGTAATAGCCCAACACACAGAGCAAACCTCTGCCCGTATCTGCGGAGAAGGCTTGCGGAGAAGGATGTAGAGGCAACATTGAATATACTTCCATAAGCGGCGGGGAGGAGGGGAGATACTATTTTGTTTAAGGCTGCTATTGCTCGTCCCTTGTATCCAGATTCCAAGAAAAGTTCCACATTTGATTTCACATCATATTCTTCTTGACAGAGACTGTTAGCTATCAGCAGGGTCAAATCTAACAGCTTGATCACAGAAGACTTGATCCCCACTTTGGGATGGTCTTGGGCATTGGGGTGCAGCCTTTGATGTAGTCTGACTGAGATCTCTCATGAACTTTTGCTTCTGCTTTTGCTTGCTGCGGCAACAGGAACCATCCAGCACTGCTTGGCCTGCTGTTGGGTGAAGCGGGCAAAACAGTGTCCGAGTGTCCAACCGGCCTGGGTGGCTGTACGGGTTGGGAGGCAGCAGATACAGGAGCATCATCTGAGCTTGACTGACAGCCCAAACCTGCGCCCCAAGGGATGCTAAACAGGAAGACAGGTGCGCCACAGAGGATGCAAGCAGAAGATTGGGGGACAGGAAGGGGTGAGGAACAGTCAGCTTGCAGGGGAGGAAAAGGAGAGACTAGAGTATGTGCCAACCAAAATGTTGGCAGAAGGCTTCTACTAGCTTGTTTTCATTAAAACTATGACTTTAAAGACACAGTATATCTGATGGGAGAGAACCTCATAGTTCTATACGAAAATTCTAGAAGTAAACAGAAGGTACTTGAAGGCAGAATGATATGGAATAACTTTAGATGAACGGTCAAATTGTTCCGCTTCTCATGGAACTCCTGAAGCACACAGACCCAACCACAAAGTGCTGTAGGCAGAAGAAACTCAGTCTTTCCAGATGGCAATCAGCCTTGCTCAGCTTGGTGTGTTTGGCATGTCACTGATGGGCGTAACTTGCCTTTGTGGAAGGCATATGCCTCACTCGTTGGGTTTGAGCAGACCATGTTTTCGAGAGAGGGGGTTTGAAAGGGATTGCCGCTCATCCCACGGTTGTCTCTGTGAAAATAACATTTGCACGCTCTGCTAGCATCCTCCTTGATCAGAGATGACAGATAATTGTGGTTGCCTTTCTCTATCCACTTTCAGCGACAATTGCATGCCTGACTAGTCCTAGTCAATATGTAGAGTGAGAAAGGGAGGGAATTATTCTTATATACCCTACAAACCTTGTAATAATCCTGCACTCTGTGCTTGTATAGCGCCATGATTATGCTGTCATAAACTCAGCACTGGGGCATCTTCCCTAACTCAAGGACCAATTGCAGCAATGGCGTAACATGTTTGCAAAAGTGGTGATTATATTTTTAAAAGAAGCCCAGGAAGAGCCAAAGCAACACGGCCTCCCATCTATTTCTGTTTTGCCTGCACAGCCACAAGGGAGGAGAGTCCGGCATAAGCCACTGTTAGAGCAGGGAACAGGCCCAGGCCACCTTGCCCCACCCCTGATCTCTGAGCCTGCAAAGACGTGCCTGCAGACACACAGCTTCACGCCCTCAGGCATCCAGCTAGCGTGGAGCATCCAGAGCTGCACTCAGATGTTCTGCTAATGCAGAAGTGGGGAACTTTATTCAGCATTCCTTCCTGAGGAACCTTCCAAGACCACATATCAGTGGTGGTTGGGGCCAACAGCTCAGTTCTTCTCATTCATTCATTCATTTTTTACATTTGTATGCCACCTTATACCTGCAGGTCTCAGGGTGGTTTACAAAGGTCCACTTCATTACCTCCTTATGGAAACACATCATTTGGCTGTCCAACACTCTTGTCCAGTCCAAGGCCTGGCCCAGCCCAGCCTCAAAGCAGCCCACGGGTTCCTGCTATTCACAGAGCTCTGGCTGGAAACCTATAGCAAGAGAGGATCTCCAGCAGCATGTAAACCACAGGCAGGAAACATGCATCTCAGGCTCTGCAGCATGTGGTGACATGAGTCCCCTCTGTAGAGAACGTAGAGCCTGCAAGTGGGGGAGGGACTTGGTAGTGGGAAACCAAGTCTAAATAGCCAACATCTTCTCAGAACTCTGAACGCCTATCCTGCCATCCTACCAGCTCCTATTTTAAGAACTTGCCCTTTTGCTGCTGCTGCTCAATAAAGGTTTGGACTGTTCTAGCAGCACCTGCCGTCCTCCTTGGTGCTCACCTTGTGTTCAAGATGGCAGCCGTCCCTAGGATGAGGGTCTTGGTGCTATTCCACTACCACACTTCCGTAGAGTTTGGGCTCCCATGCATCTTAGCTATTGCCCTTCCACCTGGACAGAATAGCAGGATCCTCACACCTCAAGAGCTTTCCTGGTTGCTCATGGCATACTAAGCTATGCAGCAAGACGAGTAGCAAATTAAGTCATGCTGGCACAATAAGCAGCAGGCACAAGAGTTCGGATTTTATTTTGTAGTTACTTTTTAATTTATGGGCTGCTTTTCTGCTAAAAGACTTCAAGTGGCTAACAAGCACTGGATTATGGGGGGGGGGGGAGTTACAGGTAGCCTCCTTGCAGAGGGCTCAGCTGAGTCCTCCTTAGGCACTCTGGTAGCCCAACCTCAGAAAGGAGAGAACAGAACTGGAAGAGTTTCAAAAAATGGCCACCCAAGTGACCAGAGGGTGGAGCAATTTCCCCATAGAATCATAGAATCATCGAGTTGGAAGAGACCACCAGGGCCATCCAGTCCAACCCCCTGCCAAGCAGGAAACACCATCAAAGCATTCCTGACAGATGGCTGTCAAGCCTCCGCTTAAAGACCTCCAAAGAAGGAGACTCCACCACACTCCTTGGCAGCAAATTCCACTGTCCAACAGCTCTGACTGTCAGGAAGTTCTTTCTAATGTTTAGGAGGAATCTTCTCTCCTGTAGTTTAAATCCATTGCTCCGTGTCCGCTTCTCTGGAGCAGCAGAAAACAACCTTTCTCCCTCCTCTATATGACATCCTTTGATATATTTGAACATGGCTATCATATCACCCCTTAACCTTCTCTTCTCCAGGCTAAACATACCCAGCTCCCTAAGCCGTTCCTCATAAGGCATCGTTTCCAGGCCTTTGACCATTTTGGTTGCCCTCCTCTGGACACGTTCCAGCTTGTCAGTATCCTTCTTGAACTGTGGTGCCCAGAACTGGACACAGTATTCCAGGTGAGGTCTGACCACAGCGGAATACAGTGGTACTATTACCTCCCTTGTGGAGCACTTAGTCCACTCCCCAGTCGTCCTGGCTCTAGCACCACCCTGTGTGTGTGCTGCTGGGACAGGGGTGTCCCCTCCCTGCCCTTTGAGCCAGGAGACCACATCCAGGGTTCAAAGCTAGGACCTACAGCTACACGAATATGTGCTGTGCTGACAGACTAGAGCTCAGATTACCACCCCACTTGGTCCCGAGAGGTGGCTGGCAGCCTGTGCCCTGGATGATTTCCGATGCCCCACGAAGTCTGCTTTCCCTGCCCACTTCTCTTGTTGCTGTAGAGTGAGAGACCTGCTCTATCGAATGTGTCCTGGTCCTACCTGCTCCCTTCTGTGCCTCCAATGTGATGGTCGCTGGCCGGCCTTTGCTCACTCAAGCACCTCTATACAGTTTGCTATCTCAGCATGCGGACGTATTGGGAGTCTCACAGCCTGGTTTGTGCTATCTCCTCATTGTGGAAAGTGTTCCCCCAGTAGAGCTTGAACCCTTTTCCAGGGAGGCCACAGCCTCTTCACGCATGTTCCCTGCCTCAAGGGAGCTATGGCTGGCAGAGGTGCATTGCTAAGGTTGCCTGTCAAGAGGGTGGCTGGCGGGGGCGGGGGGCATAGCTGGGGGTAGACGGAGATGCAAACACCCACTCAGAGCATTCCTGCACCAGATGGGAGTCCATGGTGCTTGTGTCCAAGAGGAAGAGTTTTCTGTACTCGGTGGTGTTTTGTGTCATGGAAGTGTTCTGCTATAAATGTGGATGGCCGTCACGCTCTCTGCACTGTGCTGCCGTGATTGCTGGAGTGGCCATCAGTGTTGCCATCAGTGTTGGGGGTACACTTCATTGTTTACCGTGCTATTTCCACTTTCCAGTGGTATTGTTTTTCTGACATCTTTGCTGCTAGGAGTGCAGAGGATCCCAACAAGAGTGCGTTGGCATTACAAGAAGATCTGTAGCAGCACAGGATATCTCTGCCCAGATACTTAGGCACTTCAGCAAAAAAATTCAAAAGCATTCAGGCTCTCACTAGAGCAAATAAGAAAACAGCTGGGTATGTCAAAAGTTGTTGCCTCTCCTATGAATCATCCTGCAATGCAAAAGTCAGGGGGTGTTCCCTTATCGACTTCTAGGAGACATCAAAGAGACAAGAAAGGCTAGATGTGGTTTGGTTTAAAAATAAGAGTGAGTAGAAGCAAACAAATCGCAAGAGGAAGCTCATTTCATATTTGCACTTTGGAGGCCAGAAGTAAATAAAGAGGCTTCTCAAAGAGGAGGAGAACCCAGAAGGAGCAAAGAGGAGGAGAAGGATTGCAGTCGCTTCCAAAATAAATAAATCATAGAATCATAGAATCATAGAGTTGGAAGAGACCCCAAGGGCCATCCAGTCCAACCCCCTGCCAAGGAGGAAACACCATCAAAGCATTCCTGATAGCTGGCTGTCAAGCCTCCGCTTAAAGACCTCCAAAGAAGGAGACTCCACCACACTCCTTGGCAGCAAATTCCACTGCCGAACAGCTCTCACTGTCAGGAAGTTCTTCCTAATGTTTAGGTGGAATCTTCTTTCTTGTAGTTTGAATCCATTGCTCCGTGTCCGCTGCCAGGAAAGCAGCCAGATCAAAATACTAGGCTAGGAGGAAAATGCAGGCAGCAGAAGTCTGAAGAAACAATCAAGTTTTAAGGTGGGAAACCGAAAACAAAGGTCTACCAAGTAAGAGACAGAATTTGAACAAAAAATGAACAGGAAGCAAAACTGTATTTTGCTTTTTGCTCAAAAGGTCCGTGTTTGCAGTGTTTGTCTCTGAATGCATATGGTGTTTGGGTCCACTTTGCACAAGAACTGCTCCTGCTCCCTGCTGTGCTCTGTGCAGGCAGGCGTCAGGTATCTTGCATCTAAGCAGTGGGTGGAAGCTCTCTGAGGTTTTCTGGTGTCAGCCCAAGAGGCTTTTCAGTGGTGGGTGCAGGTGACGTCTGGGGACACAGCACAGGAAGAGAACCCTTCTCTGACGCAGCATCTGAGCTTGGCTGGCGGGAGCAAGTGAGGAATCCAGAGACATGGCTGTGCCTGCCAGGCAGCAGAACCAGCACTGCATTTATCCCCAGGTCTTCTGGACAAGCAGCAGTGGAGTTTCTAACTCTGAGTGTGCCCCTTCAGGACTGTGTCCCATCAGGTTTGCGCCCCATCGGGACATTCGCCCTGCTCTGCCTGTGCCAGAGACCGAAAGGAAGAAGCAGAACCAAAAAGATGGCACATGCCTCTGTTTCCTGGTGGCTTCTCTGCTGGCCCTTCTGGCCCTCACTGGGGTTGGGCTTGCAATGTTTCAGATCTTCCACCTGCAGCAGGAACTAGATGCTCTGAGAGAGGTAAATGGAGGCACAGAAATACCAGAGGAGACCTGCGAGTGGCACACACCACTTGGGGGAAGGGCACCCAGGGACCCTGGATTGGCAGCTCCTGAAGATGGAGCCCTCAGTTGAAAGGGGAACAGGGTGATTTTTATTCCCAAGTGTGAACGTCTGCCTTTTACCTCCACAGCTTTCCTGCTCCGGGCAGGTGCCTCAATCTCCTGAGATGCTCAAAGGTGAGAAGTCCTTGTCCAGGGATGGCCGGGAGAGGGGGAGAGCAGAGCAAAATGGGTGGTTGTGCCTGGGCTGCTCTGTCTGCACTTGCAGTTCTCATAAAGTTTCTTTCATCTGGAATCACAGTTGCCTATTTCTAGAGCTTCTTCTTCTTGCCATTGACTTAAAGAAACTTGGGCCACTTTGGATATCTTTGCTTATTACCTGAAGAGTGAAATGTTGAATGAAATGGCTGCGTTGAAGTACCAGTCCATGCTAGTTGAAGATGGACTTCTCTCTTCCAGTTATTTCTGGATCCCCAGAGCTTTTGCTGCTTTGGGGATTTCTGGACAGGTCTGTTTCATCTGCATCGGGCAGATGATATAGAGAGAGATTATAGCACACTTGAGAGCCATTTCTCTTACTGTCTGGCATATAATATTTTGATACAGAACAGTTTGTTGCTGTTTACAACCTTTTAAACAGAAATGTATTGATTTCAAAATGGTTTCATCAGAAAAATCTGTGGTCTGCTAGTGGTGCTGGGTGCCATCAGCCTGAGTTTGAAGTCCAGCTCTTGTGTTATGGGAGGTGGAGAACATTCAGCTCTAGGGAGATGGGGACTTCTTCTTCCAACCAGCTAAGACCTGCACTGCGAGAAAGCCCTCGGGGATCCACAATGGATTTGGAGATGTGCCATTGTCCCAAACCAATTTGAAAACAGAGAGCTGAGAAGTTTGAGAAAAACGTTGGGCATGACCAATGTAACATGTTGCTTCTGTGCTGACACTGCATGTAAGGATCTCAGTGTGTTTGCTGGGAAACAGATTACCGGTAGTCCTGGGTTGGGGGAGCAGCCAGAAGGTAGAATAAGGTATTTGAAAATCAGTTTGAGGTGCCTCATGGGAGGGGACTCAGGAATAAAACAAATAAGCTTAGAAGACAAGTTCCAAAGCTCCGAGTTCTAGTTCAGTCATAGGCAAACAGCATCCAGTCCATAAACTGGTCTGCTGAGGGAAATGAAATGTTAAGCACTCATACTGCACCTCAAGGGCTGCCCACCCTAAAGCACAATTGCCTCTGAAAGATAAGCACAGGGCCACAGATCCTGCTTAAGTTTAGCACTTGTAGATGATCCCATTGATTTCAGCGCAAAAGGCCTGGGGGGGGGGAGGTAAAGCCTATGGCACACAGTGGCATAATTCTCATTGAAATGGGTGTGACCAAAATGTGCTTCACTTTGGCTGGATCACACCTCTCAATTTCTCCAGAGCTGACCTCACTGCTACCCCTTTCCATTTCTTCTCTCTGTTGGAAAGGTGTAATGTGTTACTTGCCCTCTTCTCTATTGCAATGTAGGATTTCTGAATGGAACAGCGGAAAAGAAAGTCAAGAGGAGAGCACACTTGACAGGTGGGCAGCAAAACGCATAGAAAACAATCCTGCAAACAGCGAGGGCAAAAAAGAAAAAAAAGGAAAAAAAGAGCTGTAGCTGAGGAAACTACTGAACTGGCTGAACTGTACTTTGGAAACTGGTTTTCATAACCAACTCAGATACTTTGCAGTCTCTCAAAACTAATGGGAAAGGATGTGCTTTGGAACAGGTCAGGGAAAGTGCCTGACTTAACCCTCTCTGCCACTTCTCCCCCTGAATTTTTCTCCCATCTTGGACTGAGCAAAATGTCTGGAAAAGGGACTACAGGGGGAGAAGTGGAAGACTGGGAGATGCTTAAGTATTCCTCTTTGCACCAAATCACACATTTCTCTCCCACTGCTTTTGAGATGGAAGAGATAAGATTCTCTGGCTCTGGGCTGAAGTCCTTGTCCAGATGAGAGCACTCAGCCCTCAAGCGACATATCCTGTACTCTTAAGAGCTGCACAGAAGGACAAGTTTTACCAAGCATGACATTGGTCATTCTTTAACTGGGTTGGGTAGTTGCAATCTCCCATTTGCTGCTCTCCGGCTGCCGCCTGTTTGTAGCATTGGAAGAGAGCCGTCCAAGCCATGAGGCAGGGTGGCAAAAGCACAAGAGGCGACACCCGGCCTGCCCCATTGCTTCTGGTGTGTGGCGTTGCCTTGAGCAGAGAAGATGCGCAGCAATGGCTTGCAGAATGCCATCCCTGTTGCCAAGTTCTGTGCATGGCTGAAGTGGGGGAGGGGGCACAGTGAGGGAGCAGCACATTCCTGCATTGGAAGAATCTTAAGTTCCACGTTCAGGCAGCATCTCCTCATAAATCCGCTTGACCCCCAGCAATCAAATGTGTGTGGCTTTCAAGGGCAATTTGGTACAGCTGCTTCTCTCATTTCTGGCTTAGTGCTTCATCAGCAGACAGGAAATACACCAGCAAGAGCACACACACGCGCACACACAAGTACTCTGTGCAGCCCCTTTATAAATTTATCAAGATTTAACACATCTGTTAAACTGTTCCTAAGGCAATGGTGGGCAGGGGCGTAGGAAGCCTCTTGGCTGCCCATGGCGGCGCGCGGAGGCACCCCCCTGGGGGTGGGGCGTCGTGACGAGTGTGTTGCGACATGTGCGCCGTGACGTCGTGACACATGTCGGAAGGACTGCGCATGTGCAGAAATGCTGTGCATGCACAGTCCATCCGGCCCGCCGCGGCGACCGGGCGAGCTGCCGAGCGGGGAGCGTGGGGCTGCCCCGTCTGTGCTGCTTTATGGACAGGGAGGCCCCAGGGGCTGCCGCTCGCTTAGCGGCTCACTCGGTCACCGCAAGAGCAGTGGCACCGACTCGGATGCACTGCGCATCCCAGAAAGCAGCAGCTCGTGGGGCTGCCTCGGCTGTCCATGGAGCAGCATGGACGGGGTGCTGGGTGGCGGGGCTCAGCTTGAGGTTTGGCGGGAAGGGCCGCCGAGTGTCACCCCCTCCCCTGGAACCCAGGCACCCCGTCCCCCATCGCCCCTCCCTTGCTACGCCACTGACGGTGGGGAGCCTCCAGACTATCAGTCAAATAAGCCTCCTCAGCCAAAGATCAGCCCTTGAGCTCTGGTTGAAGGCAGGTGTGTGCCGTTTGAGAGGCACCTCTGTGCCTGCATTCGTGCCCCTGGAATGTTCACTGGGCTTTGCCATTCTAGTTCAATGTGAGCTGGCACACTGGCAAGCGGAGACAAATGACAACCCTCCTTTCCAAATCAAGGACTGGAGTGGAGATGGCAATGCCAAACTTGGATAAGCATGGACATTTTTTGCCGGATCTTGTCCAAGGCTCACAACACCAAAGTACTTTTTGCAGGAACTAGCGCAGAACAGATGTGAGCCATGGCAGCCCTGGCATCAGTCTAGAAGCGGAGAAATCGGGCTGCAATGACCAAAACCCAGAGTTCCAAGCAAGACCTAACAGCTGATCAGAAAGTGTTTGCCATGGGCCAGAGTTAGCAGGATCAGGGCAGCTGGGGTGGGTGGCAGAGAAGGCATGCTGAAGCTCTGGCATATTAGCAGGTAGAGAAATGGAGACTTGAAGAGAGCCCCACCTTTGTCGCATTTTGTCTTGAGAGAGTAGCAGGCTTTCAGGTTCAAGGTTCTCAGTCAGCAGAGAGAATAACTGACACCCACACTGCTAAGAGCAAAGTCAGCATTCTTCAGAGTGGACATAAAGGTCATTTTGCTGTGTTCAAAAATATTAGGAAAAATATTTGGGTCTGAGAAAACTGCTTGTTGTCTTCTTATTTTCACCATGACATTCCGTGTTTCTAGGCAAAGCAAACCAACGATCGCTCCCACTGGAATGGGAAAGTACGTATGGACACGCCTTCATTTCTGGTGTTCAGTATGAAAACAGGGGCTTGGTGATCGATGAAGCTGGCCTCTACTTCGTGTACTCCAAAGTGTTCTTCCGGGGTGGGGCCTGCACCCCCCAGCCTCTTGACCATGTGGTTTTCAAAAGAAACCCATCTTATCCTGATATCCAGGTGCTGATGGAGGACCGAAAGATGAGCTACTGCGTGGCCAGGCACATGTGGGGCAGAAGCAGCTATTTGGGTGCTTTGTTCAACCTTTCCAGGCAGGACAGCCTGTATGTGAGTGTCTCAGAAGTTACACTGGTGAATCCTGAGGAGTCAAAAACCTTCTTTGGCTTATATATGCTTTAGGGGTGGGTGGAAGACTAGCATTCATCGTATAGGCTATGTGAAAATTCTGAGCAACATGAAAATTATCTGGGACAGCTTATGGACTACAAACGCTGCTTCTCTAGGAAGCCAATTGGACTCCATGACTTCACTTTTTACACTGAGATGTTCAAAGAAGGCCTGAAGTGGATCTCCACAGATTTAAACTGAGGGTCGACTTTTCCTGCTGGATTCCTTCAGAGACAAACAACCTTGAACCGCACATGACTTGTTTTGCCAAAGGGTGCCAGGAAATCCTCCATTTGGGCAAAGCAGGGATTTTGCGGCATAAAAACCTGTCCCTATTGACCAAATGTAACAGCCCAATTTGGATCCATATTTGAAGAGATGTTCTTTGGTTGTGTGGCAGCTGAGGTGTGAAGGGAGCAGAAATGTTCTACGCCAGTGTGGTGTAGTGGTTAAGAGCGGTAGACTCGTTATCTGGGGAACCGGGTTCGCGTCTCCACTCCTCCACATGCAGCTGCTGGGTGACCTTGGGCTAGTCACACTTCTCTGGAGTCTCTCAGCCCCACTCACCTCACAGAGTGTTTGTTGTGGGGGAGGAAGGGAAAGGAGAATGTTAGCCGCTTTGAGACTCCTTCGGGTAGTGAAAAGCGGGATATCAAATCCAAACTCTTCTTCTTCTTCTTCTTCTTCTGTGAGTTCCTAATGTGTGACCACCTAGCTGCTGGTCTGGTTCCATCCAGCACTTATGTCTGTGCTGCAGCTTCCCAGGCGTTCCCATCAAGTGAAGGCCCATTGGGTTGCCGTCATTCATCAGTCACACTTTTAAAACTTCCCCCAGTGCCAGAAATCTAAGCCACCCTTTTCCAGCCTACCTCTTTGGCTCTAGAGTTAGCCAACTCTCAACCCAAAACCAAAACCCACTTTCCCGCTTCTCTCTGTGCTCGGAGGCAGGCAAAGATGCAGCTCCTTGAGCCCCACAAAGTACTGCGAATCACTGGCACCATCCTCAGCATCCCCGAACCCAGCACCGCCTGAAGCACTTTAAGATGAACATGGTCATGAAACTTCAAATGGGACTAGTAGTTCCTATGCATTTTGGGTTTCCTCAACTCTGGGGGAAAATTTAGAATGATTTTTGTTTGGAGAGATTGCTAAGAAATTAAAGAGGCTGAAAATATTCTGGCAGGTGAATACTCTCAATGTTTTGGGATCTCTTCAGTCTGGAGGGGGGCGGGCATTATTCACAACCCAGAAAGTAACATGGAGATGAAGATGTGGGGAACTTGGGGTATTTTGAGATTATCACTGTTTTTGGCTGGGATTCAGTCACATACTTGCAAATTCAGGTTGCACAGCTATAGTTGATTAGGAGCTCTTGCACAACAACCCTGCTTCCTCAAAATATTTTAAATTATGGAGCACATTAAGCAGAGTGACAAGCAAATGTAGTGGAACGTGTGGAATAACAATGGTTTTGATGCGATGTCATCTAGTCTCCCCACAAACAAATTGGACTGAATGCTCATTTAATAGCCAACTGTGTCTATTCTGAGCTGGGAGAGGGAGGGGAGGGCAAGGCCTGGCTCATGAATGGAAAACTGTGGACGCCCACCCAGACGAGGGCCGAGTGCTTCACTCTGCAGGAACTAGCCTTTTGCTTGCTTCGGGGAATTGCATTTCTTTGAACGACGGCGGAGAGATGCCAGTTTCTGACCTCAGTCTGCAAGAATTGGCTCACTCTGGTTTAGTTTCTCAGTAAGCTTGGTTTCTCAGGAAGTGGGGCCCTTGGTCAGGAGACCTTTCCTTCGGTTACAGAACTTTCCGTCTGCTGAAAAGTGCAGCACAACACTGTACATATTTGTATCTCATTGTCTGGTCTAGGTGGATTGGAAGCATTAATAAGAAAGAAATACCCACTTGAAAGCCCTGGCTGGGACTTACTTATTCTAGAGCTGGTTTCAAGGAAATCTGATGGCTGGACTATAACCTTGGACCTGGAGACTAAACGTTTCTCTTCTAAATTTGGCTTTCCTGCCCATTTATTAAAAGGAGCTCTTCTTGGAATATGTAAGCATTTTCCTAGCCAGATCTTCCTTGTAGACTTTGGTGCTGTGGGAAGTAAACTTTAATTATGAATCAGTCACAACAGGACAACCCTTAGCCAGGCTGTGAAATTATTGAGAGAGAAATTACCTCTCTGAATGAGCACGGCCAGCTCACTTTCTGATGCTAAGCCTGCTGTTTCAAACACCTAAGCCCAAATTCGTTAAAGTACAAACCATTACAAGTAGTATCTTTTGATGTGGCAAAAGACATGATGTAACCTTAGTGTCAATGAGAATCTGACTTGAAAGGGCTAATTTTAGTCAAAACAGTAGTTCCAAATGCTGAGAGAGAGAGAGAGAGAGAGAGAGAGAGAGAGAGAGAGAGAGAGAGAGAGAGAGAGAGAGAACACACCACCACCACCAATTGGCAGCCCCTTCAAGCATCTGGGGTGAGCAGAGCTGACAGAAGACTGAGCTGCACCATTTCAGTCTGCCGTTGCCTACAAACAACTGCCTCCCTCCAAGTAAAGGATGAACACAGCTGATCTCTGTCCCTGATGTGCTAGACTTTTCTTCTGCTTTGACTTGCACTAGGAAAGAGTTGCTTTTGGGGGGGGGGGGAGCCTGCAACTTTCCACTGTAGCCTGAAGCAGCATCATAGCAGCCAGTGTGGTGTAGTGGTTAAGAGAGGTAGACTCGTAATCTGGTGAACCGGGTTCACGTCTCGGCTCCTCCACATGCAGCTGCTGGGTGACCTTGGGCTAGTCACACTTCTCTGAAGTCTCTCAGCCCCACTCACCTCACAGAGTGCTTGTTGTGGGGGAGGAAGGGAAAGGAGAATGTTAGCTGCTTGGAGACTCCTTTGGGTACTGATAAAGTGGGATATCAAATCCAAACTCCTCCTCCTCCTCCTCCTCCTCTTCTTCTACTTCTTCTTCTTCATATCACCTCATTCCACTAGCCATGTCAACTAGCCCTTGAACATTTCACCTGTGATGGGAAAAGGGGTCCAGGCCAAAAAGCATTCAAGTCATAGAGGCTGCAGTCTGGGGTGAATATATTTTTGCCCCCACACAAAAAGAAAAACATCTGAGCGGTGCAAGATGCCAGGGGTTGCAGGTGTTTCCCCCAAGTTTGGTTTCCCTGGAATAAGGGGCAGCGGAGACTGTGGTGTCTTTAGGATATACGGTTTATTTACACATATCTACAAGCTGGGCCTATGATGGAGGGGCTCACAGCATTAACACCCCAGAAGGCTGTGCTTTCCCCATAGCCACAGCCTTAGATTCAAGCAGAAATCAAGCATGTCTCTCCCTCTTAGGCTTCAGTCTGCAGCCTGCTTCTAGCTCTCTCACACAACTCTGGTGTTTTGTCCTTCTAACTACAAGCTACTGGGGGGGGGCAGGGCACCCATTTGATCTCTGGCACAGAGCCACTTCCTTTGTTAGCTTAATGACATATACTTAGAGGGTCATTACCAAGAAGCTGGCCTGGCTATTCCAGCAACTGAATCCTTGCTGGATCCAGGGATTACTGTAGAAGGGACTCAGGCATCCCCCAAACTCACAACACTATCTTTATAGTGTATGGGATGCTTCTCCGGGAAGCAGTTGGGATCCACCAAGCACATCTGCCTCCCCCAAAAGAAAACAAGGCATTGCCACAGCACCCCTTGCCTATCATTTCAGAGAGTTGGGTCTGGAGCCCTTTATTAGATGATGGTTGGATCACAGTTAACTAGCACACTGGTCTGTTATACAAACGGTAGGCAGCCGGCAAGACTTTGCGGAGCCACCTTGTGACTGACTCTACAGCTCTAGACAGACAAGGCAGCAAGGAAGATCTGAGATGAGATGCAACTGAGGCAAGGATTTCCACCCTCTCATGCCCAAGTCTCACCCTAATGTTGCAAGCAGGAGGGAAGCAATATGCCCTGTGTTTTGTACAGGAACTCTTTGCTCCAGAGAAGAAAGGGTTAAGCACCCCCCCCCCCTGCAGTTTGCACTTCCTGAAACTGCCTCACACCCGAAGTAGGCAAGTCTAAGCCAGAGGGAGCTTTGTGGTGTGCATGACACACTTCACACCTCTCAATAGGAAACTCTGCCACATCAAATAGATCCTGTTATGCTCCTCTGTGGGGGGAAAGAGCCCCTGCTTTCATACTTGCGGGCAAAAGAAGTCAGAAACAGAATCACATCCTACATGTGCTATTTATCAAGCCCTTTGCATCTCTTTTGGCATCAGAGAATGGCTTTCCCAGTTGCAAACTTATCCCCAAAGCGGGCTGAGTGGGGAGGCTGTGGCTCGAAGGTCAGAGCATCTCCTGAGCTGGAGGGCCGCACCCTGCGCTCATTTCACAAGCTGCCCAGGAAGTGGCATTTGTGATACTATCCTATACATCAGTTAAAAACAAGAGATTACCACTATCTGTAAAGTAACCCAATAGTTATTGATATCCATGCCGGAACAGATCCCTGATCCACTACTGTTATGTACTGAGCTGAATCCTAGAACAATAGGATCCAGAATGCAGCAGTCTGATTGGTCCGCAGGAGCCACCCAATCCAGCTCCAGGTGGAAGTGAATCAGCTACCTGATTGGCCTGCAAGAGCAGCCAATCAGGCTCCTGGAGGAAGTGAATCCACAACCTGATTGGCCTACAGGAGTAGCCCGGAATTAGCCAATCACGTGGGGCCCATTGTGTAAATAATGTATACATAGCAGACGTTTTGGGGAAAGATCCATTCATTGCTACTATGAGCTGAATAAAGAGCATGAAATTCACACTTGACTCTGAGTACGGTATATTTCAACTACAATACAAGAAGTTCAGGTCAAAGGAATGTCAAGGTGTTTCATAAGATGTGCACTCTTGTTCAAGGTGGCTGCCAGGACGGTGGTCCTCTGTTCTGCCCATGTCACGACTCAGGTCCCCTCCCCTATCTCACCGTATAATAACTTTATTTGGTTGGAGCCCAGTAAAAGCAATTGTCTTTTTTTAAGTGAGTTCCTGTGCCCTTCCCCATTCAGAACTGGCTGAATTGGAGGTTTCCCTTGGGGCGGGTGTGCCTTAGAGAGGGGTGACACTGAGCTCTGCCTGCTCCTCCTCTATGTCCCCTGGAGGGGCTGCTCTTTCCTAAGCGGGATTTAAAGTTTAACAGGCTTGCTGTCAAACAGGATGGTTCCTCCAGACAAAGGAAAATGGAGGTTTCCTGCCGTATTTTGGCAGGTGTTTGGGGATACTGATGTCAGTAATTGATGCTGTGGTGTGGGCCCGTTCTGGTTTGCCTTTTCACTTCAGCACTACTCTGCTGCCAGTCCCTGCAGCGTAACGCTCAGCTTGATCCGATCAGGTTCCTGTGATTTGAATGGGTGACCCCTCCCCACTTTGTCCGCAACACCCTCCTGCTCACTGTCTGCCAGCATCTGCTTCAGGTTTACATCAACCCAAATTCCCAGGTTTCAGCAGACATGGCTCTTGCTAAGTTGTCCCGGCCCTGCTGCTCCCAGGTCCAGTCGGCTCTCCCTGGGACGCCAGAGCACAGCATAAAATGAAAAGCCGGAAGCAAGCTGGGAAGTGGGCTGCCATGGGCTGGTCGGTTTGCTCTGGGCTTCCAGATAGGGACTTAATACGGCAAATGGATCGCTAGAATATTGAAAGCCACATTGGAAACAGCTTTGCACACTTAATGCATTTTCCCCAGAAAAGAAAAATCTGGATTGCATGGGGATGAGGGCTACAGCCTGCCATTTTGATTCCAAGAGGCAGGGGCACCATCTAGGGGGGCCAGGGGGCTGAGGCCCCCAAATTTTCAAGGAGGGTCCAGGCCCCCTCAATGTTCCGCAGCTGCAATGGGCAGAACCTGGCATGTGTGCCGAGAAGTCACCTGGACCCTGCAAAAACAAAAAACTTAATCCTTGTTTTTGCAAGTTAAGCCATGCTTCAGTCAAACACACAGCCTCTGCAATGTTCTTCCTTTCTTTTCTTTCAAGCGCAAGGAAGGGGCGGCTGTGGTTCTCCAGAGGTTTCTGGACTCTCCTCAGCCACAGCAAACGGGGCCAACAGTCAGCATTGAGTGGTGGAAAATCTGCAAACTCTGAAGTGCCACAAGTTCCCCATCCCTGAGCTGGAGAACAGGGATAGAGGGAGTGAAGAGAATGCCTGTCCTGGCCTCTTGATCATGGGGGGGGGGGTGAATTTACCCCCCCCCCCCGCTTTCCTACTTGAGAAATGCATGAGGGGTTGCAGCAACACAGCCGGCCTGTGCCCTGGTGGGGCACAATGCTGTTCCCCCCCCCATGTGGTCTTTCATGGGCATCTACAAAGGGTGCCTTACATTCAGCTGAGAAAAGTCACAGGAACCCAGACAAATAGGTTTCTAAAAGGCTTGGAAGACAGAGCAAGCTTGTTTTCTCCTGCTCCAGAGGGTAGGACTTGAGGCAATGGCTTCAAAGTACAAGAAAGGGGATTCCAGCTAAACATCTGGAAACACTTACTGACAGTAGGAGCTGTTCAGCAGTGGAAAGGCTTCCCTTGAGAGGTTGTGGACTCTCCTCCCTTGGAGGTTGGATGGCCCTCTGCATGGATGCTTTAGCTGAGATTCCCGCATTGCATGGGGGTTGGACTAGATGACCCTTGGGGATCCCTTCCAACTCTACGATTCTAAGATTCTATGGCAAGAGGTTCTACAAGAGAGAGACAATCTGTTATCAAGATGGTGGTATAAGCGGCCATTTTGTTGATCAGAATGTAGGTAGGTTCTTGTTTATTCATGTGCATGGTTGGATCACTCTCTCTCTTAATTGGGCTCCTGTGACTTGGTCCTTTTCTTACTTCTAAGAGAGAGAGAGAGAGAGAGAGAGAGAGAGAGAGAGAGACTGCCTCTGTTCTTTTGCCTAATATGGAGTCCAACCATTGCTCCCTCTGGCTCAGTAGTGCCTTCCCTGTGGCTCTCTGGGGTTTCATAAAGGACTTTCCCCCAAACCTTATTGGAGATGTCCAGGATTGCACCTGGGAGCTTCTGCCTGCAGCTACACCTCTTTCCACCAAAGAGGGAGGCCTCAATTCTGCCATTCCTTGTTGAGGCTCCATTCTGCCAGACTGACTTGCCATCCTGGTGCTGTATGCAGGGAGCTCGCGGCAAAAGGGTTGCATGACAGAGTTTGAATGAGTCTTCCCACCACCACCCAATACTGACAACATTACTAGTTAGTAAACAGACCTGACTCCAGGGCTAACTTGCCCTAGAAACCTCACAGCCTACTGCCAGGAAATAGTCCCTGGAGTTCCAGAGTGCAGCCACTGGATGGCAGCAGTGACACATTTTTGACACTGGGCAAACATGGCACATTTTTTTCCACCCTGGGAAAAGGACCCACAGTTTGTTTTTTGTAGTCAGCAATGTGCAAAGGCCACAAATGCATGTGGGAGTGGCTTTTGTGTTTTGATTTTTCAGATCCTCCCTCCTTCCCTCCCTGTTTGTGCGTTTCTAGGTGGGGGGTGCAAAACAAGACCTGGTCTTTTCTTAGAGCAGGAATGGGAGACCTGTAGCTCTCAAGTCTTCTCATCCCTCACCATTGCCGAGGCTTTCTGAGGCTGGTGGGAGTTGGAGTCCAACAGCATCTGGAAGTCCATGGGCTCCCACCTGTCCTAGAGAGTTTGCTTTCTCTCTGCCTCTGTCTCTTTCTCTCTATGTGAAATAATGTCTCCAGCCACCCAATGTGCCTTTCTCCACAATCATAAAGATAATTAGCAATTTATCATAGTAAGAGTGCCACAAAAGAAGGTACGTGGTTTTGAACAATTGGTCACCAAATCTTGGCTCAGATACCTCTGCATCTGCATGAGCCACCCATTTTCTTTGCATCTATAAGCAATCCGGTGCTGCTCGCAATGGAGCACAGCAGGGAAAATGCTGCCCAAATGAACCGGGTTAGCACTTCTGAGCAGATGAAACTTACTATTCTGCTTTTAAAATTGGGGTGGGTGTGCAGGGTTATTGATTTATATGCAAATCATGATGAGATAGGAGTGTTGCCTGCTAGGGATGCAGCTACCCCACTATATTATGATACAATGAAGCAGCTTTGGAAAAGTTCTGAGAAGGCCAGGCAGTAAGGCTGCGGGTCATTTGGAAACAGGCAGGTATTGTCATGGCTATCACTGGCATACAGCTCTGCAAAAAAACAGAAAGATTGTGTCCTTTGTGTTGTGACTTTCAGTAATCCAGAATCATAGAATCCTAGAGTTGGAAGAGACCACCAGGGCCATCCAGTCCAACCCCCTGCCAAGCAGGAAACACCATCAAAGCATTCCTGACAGATGGCTGTCAAGCCTCCGCTTAAAGACCTCCAAAGAAGGAGACTCCACCACACTCCTTGGTAGCAAATTCCACTGTCCAACAGCCCTTACTGTCAGGAAGTTCTTCCTAATGTTTAGGTGGAATCTTCTTTCTTGTAGTTTGAATCCATTGCCCCGTGTCCGCTTCTCTGGAGCAGCAGAAAACAACCTTTCTCCCTCCTCTATATGGCATCCTTTTATATATTTGAACATGGCTATCAGATCACCCCTTAACCTTCTCTTCTCCAGGCTAAACATACCCAGCTCCCTAAGCCGTTCCTCATAAGGCATCATTTCCAGGCCTTTGACCATTTTGGTTGCCCTCCTCTGGACACGTTCCAGCTTGTCAGTATCCTTCTTGAACTGTGGTGCCCAGAAATCTCTCAGAAATCTCAGGAGTGCCTCTGAGTGGCAGTATGGGGAGAGGAATGCTGTTTTCATTTTAATGTTTCCTGATAGGCACCTTTTGCATGGAGGGGCATCACTGCTGACCAAGCATGTTTGAGAATGTGAGCCAGTAGGACCTTACACAAGTTGCAGAGGCTCCAAGGAATCTTGTCCCCCCCCCTTTGATGACAGATGTGCATCCTGATGTCAGTGCAGAAGATGCAGCAACACCGCCCCCCCCTCGCATCTCAGCTGAAATGAGGTTTCCTAGACCTAGACCATCCCTCAAGAGAGCAGCACTTAGTATTGCCACAGCACACCAACATGCATGAGGTGGCTACCACGTTCTACGTTCCTGTTATGATGCTTGGATGTGGTGGTGGGATGGATGAGGAGCTTGAATCCCAGCCAGATGGAGGCATGTTGGGTACATGCTTCCCACATCCAAGAGTTTGGCCAACTGCCCATCCCCAAAGGAGCAGGTTTGCATTGGGGGGGGGGGGCTTTCCAGATCCAGCTTTGTCACTGGTGGAATGACATTACAGCAGTGTTTTTCAACCTTTTTTGGGCAAAGGCACACTTGTTTCATGAAAAAAATCACGAGGCACACCACCATTAGAAAATGTTAAAAAATTTAACTCTGTGCCTATATTGACTATATATAAAGTAATTTTTCAATTTTTCCCACGGCACACCAGGCAACATCTCGCGGCACACTAGTGTGCCGCGGAACAGTGGTTGAAAAACACTGCATTACAGCTACAAGTCCTCAAGGGAGTTGTGAATAAGCCCTTCAAGGACAACTTCCAAATGCAGTTCTCTGATTGACTTTTGCTCAGAAAATATGTCCTCTCACCAAGCCAAAAAATTAAGAAGCCACTGGACCTGCTGTGGAAGTTGTTTTCAATGGAAAGAGAAAGAAGATCGTCTGAATCTGTTGCCAATGACTTCAGAAAATGCTGCCTTCCCAATGCAATGAAGATGACATATTGTGGTAAGGTCAGGAAGAAGAGAACAACAATGAAAGTGACAAAGATGAAGAAATCTGTGATGACTAAACTGGCTAAAACATCTTTCTTTGAACTGAAAGAAATGGAGGGGGAGCAGTGATTATTAACATGAATAAAACAACTCTTTGGGAATTGAAAAACTCTCACAAGTGTGTTTGTGTGTTCCTGTAATTCTTTTTCAGTATATGGCTATATTTTTTTCCTTTCAAAGAAATCTCATTTTAGCAGCGTGGCCTGTATTTGGGGGCTGTCTCTATTCAGGTCAATATGGCACTTACTCAGAAGTAAATCCCATTGTGTTCAATGTTGTTTACTCTTAGTAAATTTGTTTATAACTGCAGCTTCCCAGCTTCTCTGAAGGTTTTATTATAAACATCCTTGTTTAGGAGTTTGCTGAATCCCATATTTTCATTTTTTTCAGATTAAGGATTTGTTTCTTTTCATTTTCACCAAGGAGCCAGTTGATGACAGTGAAGTAAGGGTGTACAGATGTGGCAACAGCTGGCATGAGATGGGAGGCCAACCAGGCTGTGGGGGATCAGCACTCCAAAGTCCTTTGGGGTGGAAGGAAAATTTGACTCCGTGCACTCGGTTCCATGTGAAAGTATCTAAGCTTAGAAGCAAAGAGCCCTGAGATACTTCAGAGGTGTCTCAACGGACGGCAGCGTCTGTAAACAAGGCAGTGTTTGCATCAGAGCCTTTGCATCAGAGAGGTCTTATCTGATATTTCCCCCAACTATAGCTGTATTTTAAGAAGGGTTTGTGCAGCTTGTCACTCCTGACAAGGGGAGCAACTTGCTGTGATGTGGGTTTGTGGTATCATGGGACCTTTTCAAATGTTAAGTCTGTTTATGACAAAAGCCAGAAAGCCCAGTGGTACTGCTGCTTTTCTACAATCTGCAAAGTGTATTATTGTGCAGGATAATGTCATTATTTATGATGTAACCAGATCACGAGAAGTTCTGGCTCCATAGAAGACAGCTTCAAATATCCAAAGTTCTTCACATCCATCACCAACGCTTATTGTTGTCTTCTGCTCAGAACTTATAGATGTGGTGCCCACTGCCTTAGAGAGGGGATTAGCCACGCTCACGGTGCAGAGGACTGTCAAGGGTGCTCTTAGCCATAACAGCTAAGGGAAATGCCAACTCAGGCACAGAATAACTCTGATTCTCTGAACTACAAAACTCTGATTCTCTGAACAGACAAAAGAGAACGGTTGCCTCATATGATGCTTGTTGGGCTGCACACTGGGAGAAGTAGGAAGCTGGACTGCACGGAGCCTTGGTCTCTTCCAGGGGGCACTTCTTACATTCTTATGGTCTTAGCTCTGCCTTCATGTACATACAGGTGTTTTCAGTTGGGTGTCTGCATGTCCAGACATGTACAACTCTCTCCTTGAGATTCGAAACTCTGCTTTTATTGTGGTGAGATGCTGACTCGCATGCAGTTGAACACCCAGACACCATGGCAGAGGTCCTTGGAGATATTCTGGAGGGGATCTCCACAATAATTTCAATGAGCATGGAGGATGTGAGAGTGCGGGACAATGTACACAGGGCCTCCAGACACTCTGGTTTCTAACTTAGAAAGACTGGGGGGGGCAGCAATGGAAGACTGTGTAAAACTGCTAAAATTCCGGTGACATTTGCTATACTATTGATATTAACAGCTGACCCACAAACAATTATTTTTATTTTCCAGGAAGAGCCAATGTCTTTCCACAATATGGAGCCCATGCTGATATCACTTCTTGCACCATCTTGGCATGACATCTGAGAGCAAGGTGCTCTGTTCTTGAGGACTACATGCAATGTGCTCCCCTAGCTGAACAAACTGCTCTGACATTGCAAACTTTTTCACATTGTGTGCGGGGCAGCTTTTCAGATGCAAGACGGATGAGCTGCCCTTTTCAAGATGACTGCTGCCAGGGCCAGGGCCAGGTTTTGGTGGCCCCCTCCTCCCTCTTGGCCCATTCCTTCAAACTAAAACAAATGTTGACTGACATAGCAACCCCACAACTGGCAAAGAAAAATATAAACGTTTGAATTTCACTAATTACCTTTTAAAGAGATTTGTGAACGGTACAAAACTGAGCAGTGTAACTTAGTCTCATGCCACAGTCTCAGTCACAACAAACCAAGTCCAAACTCAAGTTGCCTGCATTTGCCATGCTGGCTACCTGCAAAGTTCTTCATCATGCCTAACAATTAATCTGTCCTGCTCCATTAAACTTATTCCCAACATGGAACAATTGGATCTGGTAACTGCCACCACTTGATGCAGGAGTGGACAGACTGCGGGTTTGAAGAATTTACTGGTTTTCACTGGAACTCACCAACCAGCTAGAACCCCAAAATCCACCAACCCAAAGCAAGATGACATACACTTAGAATTACCACCAACCCACTACTTCTTCATGTATCTAGCAAAATGGGCTTGAGTCTATGAAAATTTATGCAGTAATAAATTGCTTAGTTTTTAAAGTGCCACATGACTGACCCTTTGCTGTTTTTACTTAGACTTAAGGAATGCTATACCCAGGGATATTTGTTCTGAGTACCAGAAATGAATGGAGCTTGTAGGGTTGTTATTTTTTTTACACAAAAGATCACTTCCTTTTTGCAACCATTTCTAAGGCTGTTAACTCACCCCATTCAAGAGCACAAAGAACAACACATACCCCCTAAAGCAAAGGCTGAAGTTCAAGTGATGCAAACTTTTTAATTTAAAAAACAATAATTAAAATCTTCTGACTATTATCGGAACTGAATTGATCTGTACTGTAGACCTGTGCTTGTCTCTGCTGACTGCTGCCGCTTGGATCCCTTTGCCCTGGCTTGTGGGCCTCGGGCGCCTGCTCAGCTCTCAGTCCGGCCAGCTGGCAGGTGTTTTGCCAGGGCTGTGAATAAAAGGAACTTAGCCCCCCCATACTCCAGGCACATTGGCTGCCCGTGCCACAAAATCCACCAGCATGCAATGCCACAGCAGGGCACTGACCCTGAAGCAAGGGTGCTGGGTGGCTGCTACGCACGGGAGCCAAACTGCTTCCATCTGAAAGTATTGCCCCTGCACACCCACCCTGCCTGGTACATATGTCCTCTCGTCCTAGGGATGGGTGAATCCACCCACCCGGGTGTTTCTTGGTTTTCTAAGCTCAAATTTGATCCTTCACATTTCCACATCCGTTTGTGATTATTTTTTAAAGTCCTCATGAAAGTTCATCATCCTTCCCAATATGCACACTTCTTTCAAGAGATTTTATGTTATTTTACCAAATATATACACACATTTTCTGAAATATGCATCTTATTTGGTCAAAAGAGTACATCACAAAATTCAGAGAAACGTACATTTGACAGCTGTTGGCGTAAGTGTGAATTAGGTAGGTCCCCATGAAAATGTGAACATTATTGTCTTTCTCAAACAGGAATTACTGTGATGTAGTGACAACTATATAATGACATTGTTACATGAGATTATACAGTATAATTGGTGGTATTTTTCCAGAAAAAGAGGTGCTGGAACTCACCATGAACACCTCTTAGAATGGCATGGTGCCCACCTGAGAGGGGCTGAAACTGAGTTCCAGTGAGTTCTGGCTAAGAAAAAGCCCTGGATATAATTATGAGCTAATTTTGAGGGAAATCACAAAAAACGACACTGCCAACGTGGGTTGCCATATGACTGGATTTCCCCGGATGTTTCATTGAATTCCGCCTGGACAAGGTTCTGATGGCCAATTGCCAGCTATGTCCGGGAAATTCCAGGCATATGGCAACCCTAGAATAGCAGCAGCAGTGCGGGGGGACGGATCGACTCTTCCCTCTTAGTATGTCTTAATGAATAGTGTTGCTCAGAGGACAAAAATGGTTTTGGAAATAGAAATATGGATCATCTTCTCTGATCTTCATGCTTATTATCAGGCTCCATATTGTCCCTTCTTTTTAGTTTTCAACAGAAGTGAGTTTGAACTCCATATTTCTCATGGTCCTTCAGCGAACTGCATAGAGCTTTGCTTAGTTTAAAAGGAATCAATCACAACCTGTGATTAGCACTCTGAGAGCCACGTTTTTCATCGGTGCAGAATTCATATGCCACTGATGCCATTATAGAAAGGATTTTTTTGTGTCCGAGTGTGAGATGATGAAGACAATGTGATGTTTTCAGAACCGCCTTCACAGAACACTTCCAAAGAAATACAAATTGCGATAGGACACACTGGACCCTCTAAGCTGAATGTCCATGTTCTGGAGAATTCCTGAGCTCTCCGGTTTGGCCGTTTCAGCTGCTGCTGCTGCGTCAAACAGAAGCCTTTGCTGGCTAGAATTTAAGTGAGTAATAACTAGAACACTGACAAGTTTCTAAAATAATCAGTGAGGGCCTTACAGAAACCACACGGCAGACCTTGATCTGATATCACAGGCATTAGGAGAATGGAATTCCCCCCCCCCTTTTCTTGCAGCCTGAACATACCAAAATTTCACAAATGAAATTAAGTGGGAGAGAAGTCTAGAATACCATCACCATCATGATCAAAGTAATTATAGGTCATAATTACAGTAGAAGTACAAGGCGGAATCTAAAGAACCGCATTATTTGTTCCATGTTCCCGAAGAAGCCTGCGCCTCTTGAGCACCAGTCCTCCCATGGGCGTAGCCGGGGGGGGTACAGGGGTGGCAGAGGCTGCCCCCCATCAAACAAATAAATAAATAAATGTTCAAATGCGTCACAGATAGCTGGGTTCTGCCCCGCCCCCAACCTAAATCCTGGCTATGCCCATGAGCCCTCCCCATGGCAAATGGCTTTTGATTTTGAAACTGGTTGAACTCCCCAAAGCATAAGAGCATGAGATGAACCTGTGGATGAGATGAGCAGCCCCTCTAGTCCAGCACCGTGTACTCGCAGTGGCCAACCAGAGGCCTGAGAAGCCTGCAAGCAGGACCAGAGTGCAAGAGCCCTCTTCCCCAAGAGGGTATTTGGAAGCTTCCTGCCTCCGACAGTGGAGCTAAGAGCAGAACCATCGGGGTTAGTAGATGCTGACAGCCATCTTTCGAGGCCATCCCAGCTGAAGGCTTTCGTCCTGTGGGAGCACATCTCATAGCTGAACCCTATGCTGTGTGAAGAAGGAATGGCTTTTGTCTGCCCCCTGTCTTCCAACATTCAGCTTTCCTGGATGCCCAGGATGTCTACTGCAATAAGAAAAGCATTTCTCCATCCACTTTCTCTGCACCATGCATAATTTTTCCACAAACCTCTGTCATGTTGCCTCTTATTTGCCTTTTCTCTAAACAAAAGAGCCCCAAATGCTGTTAGCTTTCCTCGTGGGGAAATTGCTCCACCCTCTGGTCACTTGGGTGGCCCTTTTCTGAAACTCTTCCAGCTCTGTTCTCTCCTTTCTGAGGTTGGGACACCAGAGTTTCCCCAGTTTGCCCACATCATAGATTTGTAAAATGGCCTTATGAGATGGGCAGTTTCATTTTCAATTCCTTTCCTAAAGATCCCTAGCATAGAATTTGCCCTTTTAGCAGCTGCCACTCACTGGGTTGACTTCTTCAAGAAATCAACTAGGAACTGAAAGTCTCATTCCTGGTCAGTCATTGCCACTTCATATCCTATGAATATATGAAACTATTTATTTATTTTTTGCCCCATTGTGCATCACTTTGCACATTTTACATTAAACTGCATTTGCAATTTAACTTCCCATTCAGTAAGTTTGGAGAGGTCTTTTGGAGCTCTTTGCGATCCCTTTTCGGTTTAAACACCCTGAACGATTTAGTATCAGCAGCAAACCTGGCTACCTCAAAGCTCACCCCAACTCTAGATCATTAATGAGCACAGCTCCCAAAACTGATCCTTGGGGGACTGCCCCTTCTACACCTCTCCCTTTGGAGAACTGCCCATTCATTCCCACTCTCTGCTTCCTGCTCCTTAACCAGTTCCTGATCCACAAGAGGACCTCGCCTCTTATTCCAGGACTGCTTAGACTTACTCAGGCGGCTGCTTCTGCTCCTCTCTATGCTTGGCTAGTTTGCATTTGCATAGGAGTGTGTTTGCTGCCTGCCTGGGTTGGGGGCTTCACTACCCGGTTCTCTACTAGGTGTTTTGCAAATTCTCACCTTAATGTTAACCTTTAAGAACCGCCTTGCAAGCTCTCACTCACAGGACTATGTGAGCATGAGAACAGCCGTGCAGGATCAGACCACTGGCCTGTCAAATGCAGTGCTCCAGGAAGCACCTAGGGGAAGCCCACAAGCAGAACCTGAGATTCCCCCCCCTTGCCTCACCAGGTTGCTGGGGCACCCTGCAATCCACTCCACGACTCCCTTGGGAGCCCCCCCCCCCGTCAGGGCATCCCTGGCCAGGGTCCCGCCACACATAAGTTTTGTCTGTCGTTCTACTGCATGTTTAGTATTTTATTTCTTCATGTTTGACAGTAAAAAAATATTCAACATTTTAATTTATTTAGACCAGAGATGAAAGTTAGAAGGAAAATGGTTTGTGTTAACCTCCTTGTAGTTGGGACACTGAGTTAATAAATATGGAATGCTCCTTACCTCAAATACAGTTTTTCTCAGAAGAGGCTAAAATAAAAATAGAAGCACAGCTTCCAACAAAAATAAAATGCAATAAAAAACATGCCAGGTACCCACAACATATTGATTGATTGATAGTTTGAATTTATATACCGCTCTGCACCCACAGGTCTCAGGGCAATAATAGACAAACATCCAAACGGACATATACTGGGCTAATAGCTTGAACTTCAGCATGCATGAACCATTTTATAAGGTCAATAAATGTGCCAAATTTCATACTGAGCCAATAAATATTGTCACGGTGCTAGAGTGGCAGAGGAAGGCTCACAGGGCGGGCGGAGGAGCAGCTTATCCGTGAAAGCTCAGGCAGCCTGAGTGGCGAGAAGTGCCTTCTCCCAGCTGCACAGCTGCAGTGGGGTTCTCCAGTGTTTTGACAGAGAGACAGCAAAATTAAAACATGTGCAGAGCAAGACAGGCACTCACAGGATGATTTCTCTCAAAATACAACGAGGCACAGGTGCTTCATAAGGCAATACAGAGCGAGGGCAATGTCTGCTGGTCCCAGGTACCTTTTTCCATTGGGCCAAATGTGGGTGCAGGTTGTAGGCCAACACAATTTGTGTTGTGACATTGCTGACCCATATGCCAGCAGCACAGATCTATTCTGGGACACTTCCATTGCTCTAATTGGGACCTGAAAGGCGTTGCCTGCTCTCCTTAAGCAGCTCTTGGTGTGCATGTTGAAGTCGCTGATGACCAAAAGCCAAAGCTGGACTTAAAAGAAATGGAGCGCCCATTCTGGAAGTGTGCCATAACCTGCTAGCCTGCACTAAGGGGCCCGGCTGATGAGCCTCAGCGCAATATTTCGCATGCTGCTGCCTAAGGGACTACAGAGAGCATACATGGATTTCCTCCCTGCGTTGTCTGTTGCGCTGAGGTGGGGGCAGCGGGGGACTGAAGTGTTGCACATCGCTGCTGGTGTTTTGCTATAGTACCAGGGTTTGAGAACATCAGTTGAAACTGAAGGATTTTGAGGAAATAAAGGACTTATTAACTGATTGGTTATAATTTCATCAATTAAATGATTTTTTAAAAATGGATAAAAAGAGGGTTTCAGCCATGAAATCTCAAGGTTTGAAAAATATTTGTTAGAAAATAACGTAAAATTACTCTCAGAAATGTATAGATTGATTTGGAGTGGCATACAAAGGATGAACATGTTAAATCTGTAATGATACACTGGGCAAGGGATTTGGAACATAATATTCAACTTTCATCTTGGGAAAGGTTTTGGAAAACTGATCTGAAATTTTTGGCATGCTGTACATTGAAAGATAGGTGTGCCTGGCGTGCTCTGGTCCATGGGGTCACGAAGAGTCGGACACGACTGAACAACAACAACACATTGAAAGAAAACTATATGAAAATTATGTACTGTTGGTATCTGACTCCTAGTAAGTTAGGAAAAATGTGTAAGACAGGTACAAATATCTGCTGGAAATGTAAATAAAACGAAGGTACCTTTTATCATATGTGGTGGCCTTGCAAGGTAATAAAAGCATTCTGGGAAATTATATATACAGGAACCAAGAAGACCAAACTTCAATATGGAATGGGGAAAAAATATAATTTATCTTGGAGACCCCTGTAAGCAGTTGAAAACATTAGCAGGATTACAATAACACTTGTAATGTAATGAGAACTATGGAGACAATGGAGTTATAAAAACATGGATTACAGATATAGATGCAGTAGAAAAAGGTTTAACAACAGAACCTATGGAGGGGAAGGTGGGAAGTCCAATGATTTTGGGCTCTATTTCATTTGTGTGGCTCAGAAATCATTTCTTCCAGTTTCAATGCTGTGGTGACCCCACTGACTAATATGGCTCAGTCTCAAAATACCAAGGAGTTTCAATCATTCTGAAAATCCATACTTTCTCCTTTCTAGATTATGGTGGAGATTATTTGCTGCATCTGCAATGAGATAATAAATGCCACCAGAGAATCGTTTCTCCTAAAATGGGTATGAAACCTTTTTCAGTCTGAGGACCAGATGACTTGGGTGGAAAGCTTCTAAAGGCGGCATTCCAGCTGTGATGTTTGGAAAGAAGAAAAGATAGTGAAAGGGGGAGAGAAACAAAGGAAGGAAGGAAGGAAGGGGGGACGGAGGGAGGGAAAAAACAAAGATTTACCTGGATTGGGGTGGGAGGTAGTAGAGAGAACAGAAAGCTTTTAGCCTCAGAAAGAGGGCCACCTGAGTCAGATGGAAACTCCTGTCAGTGTGGTTTTTTGCTCTCCTCTTGCTTTAATATTGGAGGGAAATGAGTGATGCTGAGTTGCATCTAAGCTCACTTGGTTGGAAATCTTCTAGTGAAAATTGCAGCTAGTATTTGGTGTGAACCTCTTAGTCACTGAGTCTTCCTCTTACCAATGCAAAGAACAGGAAATGTCTACTACATATTTTGTAAATTGGTTTGCCCCTTTTATTTCCTTTCTATGCTTTCAGGTGCCTCTCAAAATATCACCACCAAACTTAGAAGAAAGGTGGGGGTGGCGATTTCTGTTGATGTTTGGATGCCACTCCTACCTATTTTGAATCAAGATGGCAGACCAAAACGTCACTTTGGTGTGACTTTACCAATTATTTGGCATAGGTTTGGCCGCCTCTTGAGATACCATTGCAAACTTGGCACAAGGGTTCCTGAGGTGGGGGTCGATGTTTGGTTGCTGAACACCATTTTGATTCAAGATGGTGGACCAAAACATGACTTTGCCATAATTTTGCCCATTTTTGGCATGGGTTGTTGCCTCTTGAAGTATTCTGGCCAAACTCAGCATGAGGGTTCCGGGGGAAGGGGGACCTGCAGTCTTGGTTGATGTCCGGAGGCCAAGTGCCATTTTAAATCAATGTGGAGGGCCACTGCACGACTTTGGAGTGACTTCACCCAATTTGGGGTATGATGGGTCAACTATCCATTTAAAAATCACAACATTTTTTTTTTGTTTCAAAAATTCCCAGGCAGCACCAAGCTAGTACTAAATATTATTAAAGTTTCACTGTGAAGAGGTGGTGGAGGGAAAAATGCATGTTAAGTTGGGGGATGAGATCGAGATCTAGAACTGCCTACAACATTTAATGTGTGGTAATATTTGAACATCTGGTAATATTTTTTCTTTAACTGCAAATACAGAAGAAAATTTTATTAGGCTAATGTCTAGCTGCTATCTAACACCAGAGAGCTCTTCCCCAAGCAGCATTGTGCTGTTTCCCCCAGTTGATCCATTACCAATTGATCAAGTCTTGGTATCTATTATCATGAACTGAGTGACTGTTCCTGTGTAGGGCATCCAAATCTCAGCGGCGGAGCTTCATGCTCCGGCACTGGGGGGGGGGGGCGGGGGGCGGAGAGCAGGGGGGCGTGGCGCGCTGCCCACAGGGGCGGGGCGTGCTTCCTGGGGGCGTGGCGCGCCGCCGGTGGGGATGTGGCGCCCAGCGCGGGGGGGAGGGGCAGCGGCGACGGCACCCCACCAGGATCGTGCTGCGCGGGGCGGTGCGCTCCCTCTGCACTCCTCTTCCTCCGCCAGTGCCAAATCTGTTTAGACTACTTCTCAGAAGAAGAAACGCCTCCCTCTGGTTTTGTCCTCTGTCACTCTGAATTGCAGTTAAAATGGAGAGAGACGGCTGTCTCTTTGCCTTATTTATACCATCATTTGTTTTTGCCTCAGGCAGAATCTACCATCCATTAAATCAATAGTTCCCAAACTCCACCACTTGAAAATTCCCGAGGGTCTTGGCAGAACACTTAGCTGTGTATTTTTCCACCTGTTGTTTAGCAATTGTAATGCACTGTTAGATGCTAAAGTTTGGGGGTGTTGTTTTTTCCTTAACAGAGGTGTCATTGCAGACTACCTGACTGAAGCTCACACCACACTCTGGGAGCCCCTGCGCTCAATGCTCCTTCAACAACAAGGATCTGTGACCCTCCTGAGGATGCTGGGCTTAACTTCCCATCACCCCCAGCAAACATGGTCAGGGATAATGGGACTTGAAGTCCAACATCGCCCTGAGAGCCACAGGTTCCTTACCTTAACTTTGTTTTACATAAAAATATTTGATCATTTGCATCTGTATATTGTTAGCTGTTCAAGTTGTGTCCAATACATTTTTATAGATTCAGGAGTCTTGCTACTCTCTATCTAGACTAAAACAATAACCAAACACAAAAAATGGCATGTGATGCAGTTGAAATTACAGCTTCGTTCTCTGGGAACAAAGGAAAACAAAGAGCAAAAGAGTGGAAGTAGTGATGCTGTGCAGGATATAATGGAGAATAGGAAGAACGAAGAAACAACATGGACAAGATAAACACCACACACAGGAAATATATGGGATACAGAACTCCTCTTGCAGAAATAAAATTTGTTAAATGTGCCAACATGAATGGAAGTCAAAAAAATCTGTAGCTGCTGATAAGCAATTAAGATCAAGACTGAATGTAATTGGATTAATTAAGACTTTGGAAGCAGAATGAGATGAAATCAACTCACCTTGAAACCTAGATGCGGGAGGCCACACAAAATGTATAATTGGCTCAAATATATATAATTGATATATATTTGAATTGTAATTGTAATTTGGGATTGATAAAATGTGGTTTATATTGGATTTTAATAATTGAAAATGAGAGAGAGAGAGAGAGAGAACGAAAAAACTTACTCATGAAAGACTAGATTTGGTTAAGATATACTAAAAATCTGACTTCTGCTTGGAGCGCCAGGGATGATGGCTGAAAAATTCTATCGCTCCAATTCTCACGGGGTAATTTGAGGCTGAGATGCGAGTAATCAGCCTCCCAAATCTTCCCGATAATGGGAAGAAAGGATTTAGCTACACAATATCAAGATTTCAAAGAGAAATTGTAGAAGGTAATACAAAATAACTGTCAAAAATGTGTAAATTGCTGTTGGAATGGGAAACCAAAGAGGAAGGGGTTAAGTGTGTAATGATAAAATGGGCAAAGGATGTGGGACATAGTATACAAATGAGTGATTGGGAAAGGCTTTGGGGGATGGACTTGAAATTTACTGCATCTTTCGCACTTAAAAAGTACCATATGAAAATGATGTACCTATGGTACTTAACTCCAGTAAAACTTGCTAAAATGTATAGAACAAGTTCTAATAAGTGCTGGAAATGCAGAGAAAAGGAGGGTACGTTCTATCATTTGTGGTGGGAATGTAAGGTTATTAAAAACTTCTGGGAAATGATCTTTAATGAGCTGAAGAAAATGTTTAAAATAACTTTTGTTAAAAAACTAGAAACTTTCTTACTAGGATTGATAGGAAATGAACTTCCTAAAGAACAGAAGAAAATCTTTATGTATGCTACAACAGCTGCACAAATATTGTTAGTCCAGAGATGGAAGGAAGAAAAGACACCAACGAAAGAAGAATGGCAAATCAAGCTAATGGACTATGCAGAAATGGCAAAATTAACGGCAAAGCTCAGAGACTATGAGAACGAGAAGCTTAAAAAAGAATGGGAAACGTTTATTGTTTATGTGCAAATAATACTGTAAACAAGTTGATACATTGGCAGGATGTATCAACGCTTACAACTAGAAGAAAATTAGATAAAATTAAGGGAAATAATAATTGGGAAAGCCTAAGTATGGAAATACAGAAGAATTTGGTTAATATAAGGAACCAGAAGTGAGTATGGAGGGAAGTCCAGAGATTTAAAGAATCTCAAAGAGAAGGTACTTGTATAAATTTAGATTTGGTAGAAATGTGTTAATTACTGTTTTTATTTGTGAAAATGTAACTGTCAAAAATTAATTAAAAAATTATTTACAAAAAAAGCACATACCTGTGCCTGAAAAGAGTCAGGCAAAAGATAAGTGTGAATAAGCCCAATGACATTCAAGTTAGTGATTTTTATCCTAAAAAGATAGGCAGATATATATACCAATAATTAAATGAAGGGAATACCTCTAAGGATATGCTCAGTTCAGGAATTTGTGAGGCTAGTTATGATAGTGATCACAAGTTCATTCACAAGTTCTTTCAAACAAAAATCCCCTTCTGCTTCCTCCCCACAATGTTATCTCTCGGCAACCTAAACTGGGGTGGGGGTGGGGTGGAGGCTTTTTAGTTGTTGTGTCTTTTAGACAATTGGGAGTCAGAAATCCTTGCAAATTTACTGCACATTACCCAGAAATCTACCAGTACATCTAGGTTCACCTCCCGTCCATCTTTGGTTTAGGGGACCTGGGCAGGATATTCAATTTAATGGTGCAAAAGTTTCTGCCTCCTTTGTGCAAGAAGATCTAGTCTGCCAGTTGGCTGGAGTGAAGCAGAGCCAAAGCATATGGTCTTGGAAAATGTAAGACAAAGACTGGGCAACCAGCTGACCTGCAGGAACATGGGAAAGCACCTTGGTGTAGTGTTGAGAAATCGAGAATCCCCCTCAGGAATTTATTCTGCAAGTGCTTTCAACTTAGTAAAAGCTGACACAGGTTGATGCCTTTGTTAAATTTTAAAAATCCCCCAGTAAGTTTTATTGCGGTCAATATGTGCGAGTCCTTCATTAATCTCCAATTGCAACTTTACTTCCTTTTCCAGGAAATATGGCCTTCCCATGTTTATAAATGCATTCGTAGCACTGGGCCCTTGGAAAGCACTGTGAACTTGAGAGTTGGCCTTCAGGTGAACAGAAAAGTAATGTTTAGTCGAGGCCTCCTCCTTTTGTGCCACATAAGCATAGACGAAATACATCCCACTTTCCAAGATTTTCAGTGAGGAGTCACTTGCAGTCAGTGCAGAGCCAGGGCAATTGCGTTTCCATTCCCAATGGATGGTCTTATCAGAGGTGACTGGAGCTTGCAGGCATAAACCAAGGGAGAAGAACACCAAAAACAACATATAAAAAAAGGTTATTGTTGTTGTACTATTATGTGCAGCAAAATGGTATCCGGCAGCCTCACTTTCTAGGCCTCCTTTCCAGTGTTCTAACAAGTCATTTCTGTCTCCTAGATACTTCCACCTTTCTTTTCCAACTAGCTCTCTGCATTCTGTGGCTACTGAGGAAGCTCAGCCTTCACTGAACTAGTTTTTTTTTGGGGGGGGGGCTAGTTGTTTTAGGTTTTTTTTACTTCTGCAAACCATGTGACGATTGCCCAACACACTGATGTATGTGTAAAGAGTACTGTACATGAGGGGAGGGATCCTGGGCTAATTGGATTTCCTTCATGTGGAGAAATTCAGTACCAATAATTCTGTATGCATGTAGAACCCTATCACACAAGGGAGGAGGTGCTTGGCCAACATGCACAGCTGGGGGGGGGGTGAGGACAGTGCAGCAACAGCCCTGCAACTCCCTCATGTCCATTCAATATGAGAGAGACTTTGAGTCAACCTCACACTCAGGTCCTGTGTGCGCGCAGAATTAGTCCTTATGCCTTGCTTTTGCATAGGCAGCACCAGAGAAGGGGGGCAGAAGAAACTTCAAGAAATAATAATCTTTCCTCAATCCCATTATGAAACTGAATGGATGGATGGATGAATAATAATCACAATAGTAGAATTGTCCTTCATCACTTTAACTACCTTGAGACATATTTGATGAAAAGAAGTATAGAAGTGTCTTAAATAAATAAAAGATTGTAATTAAAAAAAAAAACCTCAAGCAGATCTGAGTACTTACAAGATCCATGAAACCAGCAAGTCTTGGGTGACTGTGGAGAAAAGAAAAGTTGGGAATTTCACTCTATGTAATTACTCAAGTATTCCTTTTGAACAGGGGCACCCAGGTCCAATCTCTATTTGGCCACGAACTCACAGTCTCTCAGCCTAACCTATCTCACAGGTTGCTGTGGAGCTAAAATGCTACTTGACTTCCTTGGGGAAAACAAGAAAATGATAGAATCTGCAAACACGGCATTCGAACTGTTTCCTGCTCTCAGCTAAAAGCAGCTCTTAGCTAACGAAAGCGTAATTCATCTTTTGTAAACAGTACTTGGTATTAGGGGCAAATGGAGATGGGCAAACAGGCTTAGGCACACCTGAAGAGGAATCAGGCTTGTTCCAATGCCCCCAAACCCTTGCAGGTTTTACATATCTGAGATAATGATTGAAAATTCTATCTGCTGCCCATTATCCCATCTCCAAGAAGGGAAACTCATCTTGGGTTCCAGGGCAGAGTATTGGGGGCAAGCAGAAACTCATCTGATGGTGGGAGAAGCCCAGCAGGCCTCTCCTCCTCAGATGTTTGTGAAGATGCTGCCAGCATGAATTTCACTGAAAACCAGTACTCATGAGTTGTTGCAGCGCAATCTCCAGTGGGAGATTTTAATAACACAACTAACCGAAATAATGAATAACACCCTTAATCAAGGGGAAATTCCCAACTCATGGAAAGAAGCCTATGTAACACTAATACTTAAACAGGGAGGTGACCCAGAGTTAATATCCAATCACAGGCCAATATTATTATTAAACTGTGATTATAAACTCTTTGCCAATATGTTGGCAAGCAGGCTTAAAGAAGCTACCAGAGGAATCATTCACCCAAACCAGGCAGGGTTTCTCCCAGGAAGGCAAATTTCAGGAAATACCAGAAACATTGTTGATATTTTGGAATATCTAGAAGCTAAAAGTGATAAAAGGCAGCCTTGTTATTACTTGATGCGGAAAAGGCATTCGACAACATCTCCTGGCATTTTATGAAAAAACAGATAGAAATAATGGGACTAGGAACAAAATTTAGAAATGGAATTGAGGCACTATATCACCAACAAAGAACTAGATTTCTAATAAATGGCAACCTTACAGATAATATCCCCATCGCAAAAGGGACAAGACAGGGATGCCTTTTGTCGTTCCTGTTATTTATATTAGCCCTAGAACCACTTTTACAAAATATCAGAAAAGACGAAAATATAAAATGAATATTTTAAAAGGATTGGGGGAAAGTCTTATAAAGTTTGAGCATTCACCGACGATCTAATTGTAACAACACAGGATCCGAAACAAAGCATACCAGCAGCTATAGACCTAATTAGAAAATATGGAAGAATAATGGGGCTGAAAATAAACTATCAAAAAACCAATTATTGACCAAAAACTGCCTGGAAATTAAAAATAAGGTTAAATATCTGGGGATCTGGATATCAACCCAAAGTATAAACCTGTATGAAGACAACTACATTAAATCCTGGAAAGATATTTTAAAAAAATATGGAAATCTGGACCAGGCTCTACCTCTCCCTTTGGGGAAGAATCTCAGTAGTAAAAATGAATATTTTCCCCAGAATGGTTTTTTTGTTCCAAACAATACCAATCCTGGGAGGAATGAAATGTTTCCAAGAGTGGAAAAAGAAAATAGCAAGATTTGCTTGTTACGGAACGAAACCGAGAATTAAACACCAATTACTAATAGATAAAAAAGAGAGAGGAGGCTTTGCGCTTCCAGACCTAGAGTTATACCATGCGGCTGCAGGATTGGTGTGGCTAAAAGAATGGATCACTTAAAAAGATACTGATGTGTTAGATCTTGAAGGCCACGACAATCGGTACGGATGGCATGCTTACTTAATATATGAAAAAGTGAAGGTCCACAAGGCGTTTTTGAGCCATGTGATAAGAAAATCACTGTATAAAATATGGATTAAATATAAAGGATTACTGGAGCCAAAGATGCCATTGTGGACCTCACCCACAGAAGCCATAGCAGTTAAAAAGAGGAATATGGAAAGAGAGTGGCCCACGTACCGATTATTACTAGAAGCGGATAAAGATAAGCCAACTTTGAAGAAATATGATGAAATCAAAAGCCACCTGTCGGATTGCCTCCAATATTTTCAGTTAAACCAAAGATTGTGTATAGATAAGAAAGAAGGTCTTGCAAAAGAAACATCCAAATCTGAAAAAGAGTTAACCCACAATAAAGGAAAACACATTTCACGAATTTATGGCTACTTATTAGAATAAGAGGAACAAGTTAAACTAGTAATGGTAAGGTGGGAGAAGGACCTTGGATACAATATCTACATGGAATAATGGGAAAGATTGTGGAGGACAGATATTAAATTCATGGTATGCTACAACCTCAGGGAAAACACTATGAAGATGTTATACAGATGGCCCCAAAGAAGTTCCATGACTTTATGGCTGAATGAGGACTTGACCTGGGGTCTCCTGAGTCACAGCAGTCTAATAACTATTTTGCACTGGCTCCTCCTTAATATTCCACTAGACCAATGCTGCAAAGTTCCAGTGTTGTATTTCCCATAAAGTTACCACAGACATAAAATTGTTACAACTAGTAATTAATACAAATCATCAATATAATAACATCAGTCGTTCCATTGGGCTGCAGCAGCAGCAGCAGCAGCAGCATCAAAGATGAGAAGCGGGCGGCACACCCTTGGCACTCACCCCTCTGGGCCGCTTCTCCCTCAAGGGGATCCTCGCAAGAACTTTGTAACTCTCAAGAACTGGTGCCTCCGTCTGCTTGCCTCCCTTCCCCCCTCGCCTTTTGTGCTGTCTTGCGACTGGCTTACTTGTTAATGATCTCACTCTGGGAGCTTTCTCAGCTGAAGAGTGGGAGGAAAATGTTTCAAATAAATCTCTCTCTAGAGGTTTGCTGTCTGCTTACCTGTTTGTGATGGAGAAGAATGCAGGCTATAAAAAATGGAAGTAAAACCAGCATCAAGATGACCAAACATGCTGCAAGACACAGGGTAATCCTATAGTTTCTTGCTGTTTGGGGGTCATTGTGAGGGTTGGGCCCCTCTGTGAAAGCCAGCGCCTCCATGGCAGGAGCTCCAACCAGGCCTGTGCTTACTGGAAACTCCTTAAAAATGTCCCCAGAAGTTAGTAGCCCTGAGCCATGGGAAAGATATTTATATGCTTGGAGGTTACCTTCATTAACAAGGGGTGGAGTTGGTATTTCATCAGTCTGGGCTGTAGAAGAGGCGACACAGTGAGCGAAACTGACGTAGGAGGAGGAACTCTCCTCTGGCTCGTAGCCCAACAAAGGCTGTGAAATGAAACTGCTCTGAGAACAGAAAAGGTCTGCTGAGGAAGACAGTCACATCAACTGCTTACGTTAAAGTTACCATATATTTTTTCAATGAATCCGGGGACACTTTTCAACTTCAATGGATTTTGCCAGGGGACTGATTTGTAAATCCAGGGACTGTCCCCAGGAAATGGGGACATCTGGTAACCTTAGCTTACGTCGAAGAAGAAGAAGAAGAAGAAGAAGAAGAAGAAGAAGAAGAGGAGTCTGGATTTGATATCCCGCTTTTCACTACCTGAAGGAGTCTCCAAGCGGCTCACATTCTCCTTTCCCTTCCTCCCCCACAACAAACACTCTGTGAGGTGAGTGGGGCTGAGAGACTTCAGAGAAGTGTGACTAGCCCAAGGTCACCCAGCAGCTGCATGTGGAGGAGCAGAGATGCGAACCCGGTTCACCAGATTATGAGTCTACCGCTCTTAACCACTAACACCACACTGGCTCTCTGAAGCATTGTGAAAGGGCACAGCATAATGAAATACAATGTACTGCAATTTATTTTTATCTAAAGTTTAAGAGACATAAGGTCAATTTGTACAATAGTTTGGTTTTCCTTGTGAAACAGTCCAAGTATCTGAACTATGTGAGAGATTCAAAGGTTTTGACTTAATATTAGTAATGTGCGGTCAAGCCATCTTAATGGCTCAAATCTAAATATGAAATCAAGTCCCTGCCTCTGCTTCCTGATTCTTGTTGTCCTCCTTAAGGGCTACAAATACTGCAGTAGCAGAAGAAGTTGCAGCTGGCAGGGTTCCCCTCTGAAGCCAGCAACCTCCAGCCTGCCCCACTGGCTCTCCTCTGCCTGATCCTTCCTGCATGCCAACGGTGCACCATCCCTCCTGTCTCGGAGCCTCGCGTCAGTTTGCTCCATTCCTGGCTTCTCTTTGGCTCCTCACTCCATCGTTTGCCACGTCCCCACCTGCCACTGTTTCCTTTTTAGGCCACTGCATACTTTTCTCCAGGTCCTCCTCTAATCACTCTGTATGTGGACCTGTCTCCCTCACGCTCCCCCCCACCTGCCCCACAGCATACAGCCCCCCATATCTTACACACTGCAAGGTTCCTTCAGAGCCGCCATCTCTGCTCAGTCTTTCATTGCCTTAGTTCCCTGTCTTCTCTTCCCTTTTTCTCAAGCCTTGTTTTCCACATATAGTTTCTTGAACCGAGGGCAAAAACAGAAGTAACATGAAAGCAGAAGTTGCCATGGGTTCTTTGCCCACCCTCTGTAGCCCAGGCTCAGTGCCACAGCTTAGATGTGCTGCCTGTCCAGCTGCCGGCCCAACGGAAAGGGGTGGGCCTTGCTTTGGCAGACATCTGGCATAGGATTGCACTGCCAGCCATGGCACTCCACCAGCTGCCTTCCAGGCGGGGCTTTGTGGTGGAACCTGTGCTCCTCATCCACGTGTGTTAGTTTGCAAGGTCCACACAACATTGTTCACATCAAAATGCTAGCCCTTTCAAAAATCTAATCTGTATTTATTCCTTCTAGGGGAAATCTGATTGAAAAATCTAAAAAAAATGCCAGTAGACCAGTTGAATGAATGAATATACTTTATTCGGTCACAGACCAGCATAAAACAGGATATTTGCATTTATAAAAACAATATATGTTTAAACGGGTACTCATTACATTATGAGGGCATACTCAACATATCCAGTCTGACTTAAACCATATCCTTAAAATCATTGATTAAGCATAGATATAACTAATAAAATTTAGACTCAATAATCAGTTCTATGAGATAGGCTACTAAAGTATAGATCCAACAGTATTTTAGGTCTCTATTTAAAGTTGATTTACATCACCGACCATCTTTCGACGTATATCTATCAAGGCTGCACAGAATCTGGCGACAGCGTAGGTGATTTCTGAGCTTTCATCCTGTAATAGCAATGAGATATTATGTTGTTCTGAAAACCCAGGAGATTTATCTAAAATGAGTTGGATAAACCTTGCTCGGACGTCCGTATAATACTTGCAGTAGAAGAAGACATGTTCTAATGTTTCCTGCTGCCCCGCACCACAAGGGCATTTCCTTTCTTCATGGGGTATCTTCTCGTAACGGCCTTCTTGGATTGCTGAAGGTAATGCCCGACATCGGGCCAAAGTGAATGCCCTTTGCTGCTTCGAAATTTCAAGATTAGCTATGTATGGCATTTGGGTGGTCAAATATCGTCTATTTTCACTAATCAGAAATCTTGGGGAGCTGGCCAAGTCAACTTGTCTTTGAGTGTCTGCCACTCGCTGTTTAATAGTGTTTCTTGCTCCTTCATACCCCATGGCAAGCAGGGTTTGTGGATTAAATCCCAGGGTTGCTATTATTTTTCCCACTGCTCCTTTCCATGTTGTTTGGAAGTCATCTTTGATGGTCAACGGAGCCAGGCCACTCGGGAAGAAGACTAGTCTCAGCCAGTAATTTAAAATGGCCAGCCACACTCTCGCCTCGATTCTTAGAACTCCAGTCTCGAGGCGTATGGAGACATATCTGGGTACTTGTAAAGCAGATCTTAGGAATTTGGATGGCACCACTTCTAAAGGGGCATAGTTGGTAAATGGGCCTAATTGAGCACCATATAGCAATTGTGCAATTGACTTGGCCTCAAACAACTTTAAGGCTGCTGGTATATAATTCCCACCTTTAGACCTGAGGTACCTAAGGATAGCATTGGCACTTCTCTGGGCGTTCCCTGCAACATACATGCCATGGGTTTTCCTACTTCCTGATGAGTGCAGGGCTATACCTAGATATTTAAAGCAGGTAACCTGTTCAATCTTATGCCCATCTATAGACCACACATATGTTTTGGGCCTCTTTGCGAAGACCACAATTTTAGTTTTTTGATAATTGAGCTCTAATTTGCTCTCTGTGCAATATGCAGCGAGTGTTTTCATGGCTCTTTTAAGGCCGATCGGTGTTCTAGAGAGGATTGCAGCGTCATCTGCATAGAGCAGTACCGAAACCTGATTTCCTGCAAGTTTCGGAGGGTGGAAATTTATATTAGAAAGATGAGGGATCATATCATTTATGTAATAATTAAACAGGGATGGGGCCTCTGTGCCCTGCTCCTGGAAGCTGCTTTCAGCAGTATCCACAGGGGAATTTAAAGCAAACTTCTAACTCCCGACTGAATAAACTGAAGTACTTGCTCCCCACCCCCCTGGTTAAGAAACCCATATTGCTGACTCATTTACTTCCAGTTGCATTATTATGCCGGTTAGTAAACGTAACAGGGACCCAGAGGACCCAGAGGAAGCAGCTCCAACACCAGCTTCCAAGCAGTAGACCGGTTGCAATATTTGAACGATCTGTTTGCAATATTAAACCCTTTCCAGAAACCACCTGAGGGGTTTGCTGTGGAATCACCACTCTCCGTTTTGCTCTCTTTTTATGGGTCATCTGTGCAGTGCTATGGCTGTGTTTTCCGTATGTTGTTTCTGGGTCTTTTTAGACCTCATAAAATCTGATTTAAGGATAAAAAAGCACAGAAGAGCAGCACAACTTCCAAAAGTGTGGGCTATTCAAAGAGGTGTGGTTTTGACTTTTGCCTTGAGTGGATTTTTTTTTTAAAAAAAGACTGAATGGGAGGGGAAAGGTTTCTCTCCCCACCCCAACGAAGTGCATGTAATACCCCTGGTAGTTTATAAAGCAGAAAAGCCATTGAAATTATTCTGCATGTAGTTTGTGGCAGGAGAGCAATTAATGGATGGCATTAGGAGCTGCCATTTGGAAGTATAGTTAAATGAAGACATTGCAAGCCAGAGCACACGTTACTCAGTTCTATGACCAGATTTTCATCCCCTATTAAATGCAAAAACAAACATTGAGACTCAGGAAACACTGAATTTGGTCAGAGTAGCAGTGCTGTTGGAGAAAGTGCTTAATCCACCCAGCTTTCTGTTTCCCCAGTGATCCATCTGCTGAGGTCTGGCGCTGCAACAGCTCATCCTGCACAGCAGTTGTTTCTTGGTTTCCCGGCAGGCAAGTGTGTGGACTTTGGCTCCTTCTCATAGTGAAGTTGCTGCTTGTCCCAGCCCACATGCCATAGCAAGGAGGCAGCAGATTTGAGCGATATTAGGCACCCAATGATTAGTTATTTTAATGTCAAAACAAAATTAAAAAAAATTATTTCCAGTAGCACCTTAGAGACCAACTAAGTTTGTTCTTGGTATTATTGTGGGTGAGGAGTTGTTTGAGATTGGGTGGCTGTCTGCAGGCGACGAAGGGTCTTCCTCCAAGAGCTTGAGAAAGAGAACTGTCATTGTCTAGGAGAGGTTGTAGATCTCTGATGATGCGTTGTACTGTTTTAATTTGGGAGTTGTATGTGATTACTAGTGGTGTTCTGTTATTTTCGTTTTTGGGTCTGTCTTGCAGCAAGTTCTCTCTGGGTATCAGTCTGGCTCTGTTGATCTGTTGTTTAACTTCATCAGGCGGATATTTTAGTTCTAAAAAGGTTTGCTGTAGATCTCTTAGGTGAGAGTCTCTGTCTGTAGAGTTGGAACAGATGCGGCTGTAACGTAGGGCCTGGCTATATACAATAGATTGTTTGGTATGTTTGGGATGGTAGCTAGAAGCATGTAGATATGTTTGTCGGTCAGTTGGTTTACGGTATAAGGTGATGTCTATGTGTCCATCCTGTATTTTATAGTAGTGTCCAAAAAGTGTATTTCTTGCATGGATTGGTTCATTGTTAGGTTGATGGTGGGGTGAAAGTCATTGAATGTCTGGTGGAAGGTGTCCAGGGTCTGTTGACCATGTGTCCAGATCATAAAAATATCGTCAATGTAACACAGGTACAAGAGAGGTTTGAGTGGGTAGGAGTTTAGGAAACGTTCTAAATCTGCCATGAAGATGTTGGCATATTCTGAAAAAACAATATAAGTTTGATCTGAACAGAGATCAATACTCCAGTCTGTTTAGGACAGGGGTTTAGCTGCAGCTATAAAATAAAGGTATTTCCTCGAACCCCTGGTCTGTCTTCATTTGACTGAAAACACCTGCTACATTTCTTCTGTTGATAATTTTGTCCACGTTCTTTGTGCTGTCACCTCAACTCTTCACAACTTTTACTTCTTTTGGTTTTTATGTTGGTGAAAAATAATAAATAAAAATGTAAAAAGTAAGAGATGTATCTAAAGGAGATTCGTTTTAAAAAGTGCTTAAACCTTTACTTTTAATGTTTTTGAAAAAACTTTTTTTTTAAGCTTCAGTATATATTTGCAGCATTATATATTGATTTTAAAATTGAGACGTGCTCTTTTCACATTTGTTATTATTCATGCTTCTACCTTGGCCAGGGACGCAGGTGGTGCTGTGGGTTAAACCACTGAACCTAGGGCTTGCTGATCAGAAGGTCGGCGGTTCAAAACTCCACAATTGGGTGAGCTCCCATTGTTCGGTCCCTGTTCCTGCCCACCTAGCAGTTAGAAAGCACGTCAGAGTGCAAGTAGATAAATAGGTACTGGTCCGGCAGGAAGGTAAACGGCATTTCCGTGCACTGCTCTGGTTCACCAGAAGCCGCTTAGTCATGCTGGCCATGTGACCCGGAAGCTGTACACCGGTTCCCTCGGCCAGTAAAAAGAGATGAGCGCCGCAACCCCAGAGTCGCCCATGACTGGACCTAACGGTCAGGGGTCCCTTTACCTCTACCTTTACCTTAGCCAGCTGGACCTGCAGAACAAGACTGCAAGGTGAAGGGCTCCTATCTGGGTGCTGCAGCCTATGGTCAATTAGTATTTTGTGGCAGTTGGGCAGGTGCAGGCCAAACTGGGCTGTGGGATGGAGCCCCGCCTGAAAGTGTTTTTACTTCTGCTAGCATCAGGGCTGGGGGGTCCCTAAGCCTGTGCGGTGCTCCTTTGGCAAGTGGCACAAGCCTCATCACTGGTTAGTCCACAACTGATCACTGGTTAATACACAAAATCATACCAACCACATGGCAGTGTAGGTGGCAAAGGCGGGAGGAGAGGTTTTTTTTTGGGGGGGGGGTGGTTCTTGTTTTTATTATGTAGTTTGTGTTTTTATCTTGTCTTTTTATATTGTGAACTGCCCCGAGATCTGTGGGTGATGGGCAGCATATAAATGTAATAAATAACCTTTAAAAGTCATCAAGGATCTGGCTGGTTGGAACTCTTTCAGCTCGTCCATCGTTGTTGACAGTTGCTGGGAGTCCCAGAGCAAGCAAAGAGAGTCACTGACTGCAGCTCCCTGCAATGCAGGAATCTTTTGGGGTTTTTTTCTATTTATTAAATGCATTTATTATTAGGCTTTATTATGTATACTTGTTTCTAAATGTTGTTGATTTTATCTCTATTTTGGTCATTGTGTTATGCCTACTTGTTTTTAAAGTTTTTAAATGTAATATTATATACCATTTAATTAAACACTTAAGCTTAAAAGATTTATCTTATTAAATGGTCTATAAATTTTGTTAAGTAAATGAACAGGCCTCAGAAAATTGAGGTCGCTGTTGTCATGTATGAGTGTACAACAAAATGCTGCAGTGTGGATTCTTCCTGATCTGGAGGTCCAGTTTTCACTGTATAATCACGATAATCCAGCACCTTAGTTCAGTACAGGTATATAAAATTGATGATGATGATTTCAAGGAATAGTAAGTTGTATATCAAAGCAAGTTCAGAGAAGAGTGCACCATAAAAAATGATTGGGTGAGATTTTCTATTTCCTTTGCTGTGTATGCAGTTGAGCACATATTCTGCTTTTTTATGTTATTGCATTCTGTTCATGAATCACTTCCCATAAAATAGCTGGTGGGGTATCCTGGGGATAATGCTGCAGCCCCATCTCTCTCCCCCCCCCCCAAAGCCCCTGGCATCTCTGCTGTGATGGTGATGGCTGGCATAGCAGCTGCCCACCACACAACCATAGACTCGGCCAGGATGACATTGAGGTTGAGGTTGAGGGGTTGAGTTAACCTAGTAAAATGAGATTATACTTTGTTATTAATCTATGGAGTCCAGGCTTGAGGGCATTTCTGTTCCCTTTTTGTCAGTGTTGATCTCCAGTAATTTACAGAAACAACAAACAATTCAGAACTGAAACAGGAAGCTCCCTCTACAAAAGCACAGCCAACGGAATAATTTATTCTGCTGATAAGCTGTTATGTGGCTGCTGGGCCCACAATATGATCATTTTCATAGTCTAAGTGCAAGCAGACTGCAGCTTTCCAGGAATAGGAAGGTGTGAGAATTTCTCATAAATGGCTATAAGGTATTCAATCCAGCAGGTAGGGGGAATCACTTACAGTATCTTCCACTGTGCCATTCAAAGAACACTCACCTGCTGCAGGCTATTTTTATGGTGAAATTGCACATTCTTTTTAAATGATAACAATAATGCATTTTTTCATATATATTATATATACATATTCCACCCTATCATGGTCTCTATATAAACTTCCCACCCTACCTTTCCTTGACATCCAACTGCACCTTTTGTTGGCTTGCTGCATGTCCCTTTGTTATCTATTCTTTTCTCCTTCCATTCATGTTCCTTTATTTTATCTGCTGCTGTCAACCCTGCTTGCAGGTTTATCTTTGTCTTGGATACCCTTCAAGTTGTTCCCTCACTTGTTACTGTCTTCCCATCTATATTTCTTATTTTCCACATTCATGAGAAGTTCTGGAGCTCACCCCAATTTTGTGTCACTTTCCCATGAGGGATGGGCCTCAGTGGGTGGCAACTTAATGTTTGTTTCTGTAATCCCTGATTTCATTTTGCTCATTTGAAGGTAAACACTTTGAGATGTTAAATTTAGAGGAAGGGATCTGTAAATGGAATAAAATAAATACAATAAGGGAGGCCAGATGCACCTGGCTGCCTCCTGGTGCTTCTCCCGGAGGTCTTGACTGGGAGGGATCAGGCTGCTGCCCCACGTTCCCCATGGCATGTTGAGCCACTCTGGCTCCTGACAGCAAGAGACTCTTGAGGATGTGCTTTTCAGCTGAACCCCATCTCCGTGGAATCTGGCGTCTGCAGCTAGTCAAGGGCCACTTAGGCTTCTCGTGTTAAGAGCTAGTTGCAGAACTCTGCTTGGCCGTGAAACCAGAATGGCACTTTAGCCAAGCTAGGTTGCAATTAGCACCAGTCACTTTTAGACTAGGATCTCCTTAAGCTGTGATGAGGCCCTTCGTTCAGAGGCATGTCCTAGACAAGCACACACTTTGCACACCGCCAGTCAAACTGCAGCTTTTGGCTTACTTTTGCTGGCAGGGATCTCTTGCAGCACATTAAATTAGAAAAATAGATGTTTGTGCAGTGCTGTCAAGTATCCCGTTTTCCCCGGGAATCTCCCTTATTTCAAGCAGTTTCCCGCTGCTATCCCTTATTTTTTATATCCCTTTAATTTCCCGTTTTTTCTAAGGAAGCAGCTCCTCCCCCTCCCCCTGCTGGCCAGGGACTGGGAAGACCTCGCCTCCTTGCAGCCTCAAAGCAAGCGGGAGCTCAACATAAAAAAAAAAACTAAGATCATGGCCACTGGTCCCATCACCTCCTGGCAAATAGAAGGGGAAGAAATGGAGGCAGTGAGAGATTTCACTTTCTTGGGTTCCATGATCACTGCAGATGGTGACAGCAGTCATGAAATTAAAAGACGCCTGCTTCTTGGGAGAAAAGCAATGACAAACCTAGACAGCATCTTAAAAAGCAAAGACATCACCTTGCCGACAAAGGTCCGTATAGTTAAAGCTATGGTTTTCCCAGTAGTAATGTACGGAAGTGAGAGCTGGACAATAAAGAAGGCTGATCGCCAAAGAATTGATGCTTTTGAATTGTGGTGCTGGAGGAGACTCTTGAGAGTCCCATGGACTGCAAGAAGATCAAACCGTTTCATTCTTAAGGAAATCAACCTCGAGAAGAGAAGACTCCCTGGAAAAGACCCTGATGTTGGGAAAGATGGAGGGCACAAGGAGAAGGGGATGACAGAGGATGAGATGGTTGGACAGTGTTCTCAAAGCTACCAACATGAGTCTGACCAAACAGCGGGAGGCAGTGGAAGACAGGAGTGCCTGGCGTGCTCTGGTCCATGGGGTCACGAAGAGTCAGACACGACTAAACGACTCAACAACAACATTTAATGGACAGGAGCTACAAGATACCCTGTTTTCCTAGGAACTGCCACTGATGTTTGGGTGCAGCACCCTGAAACAGTTCTCCATATGGCAGAAGTTTTGGGTATGCCTTGCTAATGTGTATATGAAATATCTTCTTTCTTTGGCGATCACTCGAGTAAGATTGTCTTCCATGAACACGATCTTAATGGTGAGTCCATAAGTGACTATGGGGGCAAATTCTGGATCCACACATCCTTCCACAGTGGGGACATAGGTTTCCTGGTGGGAGTTGATGTTGATCATGGGGAGGATTTGCCAAATGTGCCTTTCCCCCTTTCGTCCTGAGTTCAAGCGTCCATGACACCTTTGGTAAAAGCTGTTCTCCAACTGGAGCGCCCAGTTGGCAGTGTTTATGCTACATTTTTAAAGATTTGCCTTGAGAGTCTTTAAACCTCTTTTGTTTACCACCAGCATTATGCTTTCCATTTTTAAGTTTGGAATTGAGTATATGCTGCCGTGCTAAAAACAGGCACATATATTTGAATGTCTTGTTTATAGGACATCTAATCCTTGCTTTGTGGAATGTGGGTGGCGCTGTGGTCTAAACCACAAAGCCTAGGGCTTGCCAATCAGAAGGTCGGCGGTTCCCTTGGCCAGTAAAGTGAGATAAGCGCCGCAACCCCAGAGTCGTCCGCGACTGAACCTACGTAATGGTCAGGGGTCCCTTTACCTTTACCTTTAATCCTTGCTTTACTGCACTTAAATGACAGCATGCTCCTTGGTGAGGAAAAGTCACTGACTGCTTATCAAAGCAAAACACCTTCAGGACTGAGCTTCTCATTGATATGATTCATAGCCCCATATCCAATATGTAGATTTACTTGCATGCACATTTATGGACTTCTCAAGCTATTCTTTTATTTTGAAAGCAGGATATTGCTGCTTTCAACCTGAGGGGTGGCACTTGTATTTGTATTGGCTACACTTCATAATATCCAAAGCTGCAGATGCACATGAAGAAAATCAAATTTCATCTGAAATATGGGGGTGGGGGTGGCTTCCTTTTCCCACCCTAAGTGACTAGAAGGAAGAACAGCTCGGTTCCTCTTTCTTGTGGAAACTGGTATTTGGTGTGACAATTCATGGAAACGCCAGTGGGCTGAGCTCTATACTCAGAGCCACAGCACTTCTATTGATTCATGTGGTCCCTTGTGCACGGGTGCAGAGTCAGGCCGGAGTGCTTTGTTGCAGTTTCCTTTCCGTTTGGATAATTAAGGTGCCCCTGTTCTTCTTCTCTTGTAATGCTGTGGGGTTTCTTAAGTTTTGCCAGCCTTAACCTTGAAGGTGTCCCTCAGCAGTCTGAGGGAAGACTGGCATGGCAGAAGCAGCCTTGACCTCATGGCCTGGGTGGGATCAGCTGCTCTGCTTCTGGATCTGACTCAGAGGGAGAAGGCTTAAAAGCCTCAAATATCCAAGCTGAGAGGTTAGAATCATAGAATCATAGAGTTGGAAGAGACCACAAGGGCCATCCAGTCCAGTCCCCTGCCAAGCAGGAAACACCATCAAAGCATTCCTGACAGATGGCTGTCAAGCCTCCGCTTAAAGACCTCCAAAGAAGGAGACTCCACCACACTCCTTGGCAGCAAATTCCACTGTCAAACAACTCTTACTGTCAGGAAGTTCTTCTTAATGTTTAGGTGGAATCTTCTTTCTTGAAGTTTGAATCCATTGCTCTGTGTCCGCTTCTCTGGAGCAGCAGAAAACAACCTTTCTCCCTCCTCTAGATGACATCCTTTTATATATTTGAACATGGCTATCATATCCCTGTTGACTCATGTCAAGTTTATGGTCTACCAAGACTCCTAGGTCTTTTTCACATGTACTGCTCTCAAGCCAGGTGTCACCCATCCTGTATTTGTGCCTTTCATTTTTTTTTGCCCAAGTGTAGTACTTTACATTTCTCCCTGTTAAAATTCATCTTGTTTGCTTTGGCCCAGTTCTCTAATCTGTTAAGGTCATTTTGAAATGTGATCCTGTCCTCTGGGGTATTAGCCACCCCTCCCGATTTGGTGTCATCTGCAAACTTGATCAGGATGCCCTCAAGCCCATCATCCAAGTCATTGATAAAGATGTTGAATAAGACTTTGCCCAAGACAGAACCCTGTGGCACCCCACTAGTCACTTCTCTCCAGGATGAAGAGGAGCCATTCATGAGCACCCTTTGGGTTCGGTCAGTCAGCCAGTTACAAATCCAGTGAAAGCTGTAAGAAGGCCTAACCCTGAATTGAAAAAGCATGTATTGTGCAAGGTAAAGGTTTTTGAAATATCATGGGGCACCTTGTCAAAGGCCTTGCTGAAATCAAGACAGGCTACATCCACAGCGTTCCCTTCATCTACCAGGCTTGTAATTCTGTCAAAAAATGAGATCAGATTGGTCTGACATGACTTATTTTTCAGAAACCCATGCTGACTTTTAGTTATCACAGCGTTCCTTTCTAGGTGCTCACAGACCATTTGCTTAATGATCTGCTCTAGAGTCTTTCCTGGTATTGATGTCAGGCTGACTGGGCGGTAATTGTTTGGGTCTTCTCTTTCCCCCTTTTGGAAAATAGGGACAACATTTGCCCTCCTCCAGTCTGCTGGGACTTCGCCTGTTCTCCAGAAATTCTCAAAGATTACTGCCAGTGGTTCTGAAATCACCTCTGCCAGTTCTTTTAATACTCTTGGAGACTTGAATACATCTAAACTAGCCAAGTATTCTTGTACTACCTCCTTACTTATTCTGGGCTGTTTTTCCCCTGCTGAATCATCTGCTCCGATGTTATGTACTGAGTTGAATAGGATCCAAAATGCAGCAGTCTGATTGGTCCTAGAACAATAGGATCCAGAATGCAGCAGTCTGATTGGTCCGCAGGAGCCACCCAATCCAGCTCCAGGTGGAAGTGAATCCGCAACCCGATTGGCACACAGGAGTATCCCGGAATTAACCAATCACATGGGGCCCATTGTGTCCCCCCAGACGTTTTGGGGGAACTGCATTTCCTCACTACTATGAGCTGAATAAAGAGCATGAAATTCACACTTGACTCCGAGTATATTTCAGGGTGTAATTTGCACTACACAGTATGCACTTCCTGAATTGAAATACAGCTATCCTCGAAAATTTCCATTTATCCAACCAAAAATGTGTAGAAAATGCACATATTTTTCCAGGAAAAGTGTGGAAGGGAAGTCATATGGTATATGTATACATGCTGTATTGGGTGCAAAGTTGCAAATAAAAAAATTGAAAGAAGGGGGGGAGAAAATGCCTTTATTATGAGAAAGGGTTGTAAAGTCCACATATTAGTGAAAACATACAAAAATGCATTAAATTAGGCCAAGTAGCTTGCAAAAATGCGACAAATTTTCATGAGAACTTTGCAGAAACATGGTAAGTTGAAGGCTGGGAAAACAAGAAACCTGAGTTGACAGATTCACCCTCTCTTAGGTACCCTTGGTGAGAATGCCGTGGGAACCACAACCTTGCCTTGCCCTTGTGTGGCATCCCTGCTCCCCCCTCCCTCCCTCAGGCCACTCTCTCACTTTATAGTCCCCAGACCCCCGCTGTTTCTATGGGTCCCCCAAATATCTTTTTAATTCTATTTTAAGTCTGTTTTCTAAAAATGACACATTTTAAAAATAAATTATTTGCTACCCATAGGTTCCCTGCTGATATAAAAAGATTATTTGAAGCTTTCCTGACCTCCATTTTTTCATTTCTTTTTTTTTAATAGATGCCCCACTGTGATGCCCAGAGCTTTTTTGTAGCCTCCTAAATTTGTCTGTTATATCAAAAAAGCTTAATTTGATCTGTGCTTCAACGGAGATTGTGGTGAAAGAACCCATGGAAAATTGCATTGTTTCAGGAGGATCCCTTTTACTAAATCTGACACCAACCCTCACACAAAAGAGGAAGAGGCTGCCTGCCGAACTGAGCCTTGAAAAGCCCAGAGCACGGAAAGAGGAAGTGGGGAAGAGAGTCCTCCTCCATCTCTTCTACTTTTGGAGAGGTGAAAAAGTAACGAACCTTCACACAGGAACCTGGAGAAATATTTAAGGCCACCATTGCATCCATGGGCCCTCGGTTGGCAACAAAAATGATAGTGAGATTCATTCACAGTAATCAAACAAAACATTCACAACACCTGGAGGCCATCAGTCAGGTTGTGTGTCCACTGCAGTGACCAAAGGAAGAATGACCGTTGGAGGAGTGCAGAGAGAAGAAAGGCCCAGTTGCATCTGCAGAAGCACAACCAGACAACTTCCTCTGCCCCAGCTGCAACAAAACGTGTCTCTCCCGCTTCGGTCTCTGCAGCCACAGGAGGTGTTGCAACACTCCAGTGGTTTGACTTCACCCCCAAAGGCACCCTCTTCCACTATCTTCCGAGACAGATGGATACCAACAAAAACTCATTCCTGATTAAATCCAAATTTGTTAACAAATTTGTATAAATTGCAGGTGCAACCTATTTCCCAAAACACGCACACAGAGGCTTTCACATACTTCCAGCAAGGCAAAAATATTTCATTTTTAACATTAACATGTTGCTCCTGTGTTAGAAAGTGCACTATAGTCAATGCTGACAGCATCCCTGATATGAGCTGCTGGGAGAGGGATTCATTCTTAGTTCTACTCAGGCCTTCAAGGAATGTGTGAGGGCTCAAATCATGCAGAGGCACAAGAGGGTGTCACCGCCTCTGCACCCCTTTTTGTGCTTGGAGTACAGTTATTGTGCCTCAAAGGCAACCAAGCTAAGTTGTGGTTCCTGCCTTGCTGGGGGTTGGACTGGATGACGCTTTGGATCCCTTCCAATTCTAGAATTTGGTGAGTCTAGGTTCTGGGCAACCACCCCAGACAAAGGCAAAGGCCAAAACCAGTCTAAAGGCAAACTGAGGTCTGGACTTCCAGGTCTGCTGCAGGCAATGGCGGACGGACGGTGGAGATTGCTTGCGCTGAGTGACCCGCTTGCTGTGAGGATACGGGAAGGCAGCAAGGGCAATGCCCCTTCTCTAAACACTTCTGGAGGGTCCAGCAGTGACAGACATTCTCTCGGAATTAAAGGAATAAGGGTAGGCAGAGACAAGGCAAAAAAGCGTTTGCAGATGACATGGTGATATCTGTAGAAGAACCAATAGAGTCAATTCCAAAAGCATTAGAAGGGGGGGGGGAAGAGAGAGAGAGCAGGTCTTAAAATTAGCAAAGATAAAACCATGCTCCGGATAAAAAAGATGAATTACAAAATATATCTGGTCTAAAGATCAGGAAAAAATATGAACTATTTAGGTGTATCATTAACAGTAAAGAATATACATCTTTATAAAAATAACTATTTGAAAACCTGGGAGGATATTAAAAGAAATTTGCAAATACAGTGGTACCTCTGGTTACGTACTTAATTCATTCCGGAGGTCCGTTCTTAACCTGAAACTGTTCTTAACCTGAAGCACCACTTTAGCTAATGGGGCCTCCTGCTGCCACTGTGCCGTCAGAGCACAATTTCTGTTCTTATCCTGAAACAAAGTTCTTAACCTGAAGCGTTATTTCTGGGTTAGCTCCTAAATGACAAAATAGATAAGTCTGATGAACCCAGAAAGTTTCAAGCATGATTCATACTTACCAATGAACAAGATTATGATGAAAAATAAGAAAATTTCCCAAGCTTCAGCCTCCATAAGAATAGATTTTTTACCTAAAAATTCCCCCCCCCTGCTCTTATCCTGAAGCAAAGTTCTTCACCTGAAGCGTTATTTCTGGGTTAGCGGAGTCTGTAACCTGAAGCGTCTGTAACCCGAGGTACCACTGTATGGGGTAGAATGAAACTTGTTTCTGGGCAGAGTGTCGACCATAAAGGTGAATGTATTACCAAGGTGTTATTAAATATGGGGAAATATAAGGTGTTATTAAATATGGGGAAATCACAAAGGAAAGCTTGAAAGAATATTGGAAGTTAGATATCCAGAAACAGATTTTAGATGAAGATTGGGAAAGAATCTCAACAGGAGTTGAAGCTGGTACAGAAATGGTATTATACACCAGTAAGGTTGTATCTGAGTGCTCATTGGAAGGACAGATCCTGAAGTTGAGGCTCCAGTACTTTGGCCACCTCATGAGAAGAGAAGACTCCCTAGAAAAGACCCTGATGTTGGGAAAGATGGAGGGCACAAAGAGAAGGGGGCGACAGAGGATCAGATGGTTGGACAATGTTCTCGAAGCGACTAGCATGAGTTTGGCCAAACTGCGGGAGGCAGTGGAGGATAGGCGTGCCTGGCGTGCTCTGGTCCATGGGGTCACAAAGAGTCAGACACGACTGAACGACTGAACAACAACAAACAAATGTTGTATCATATCACAAAATCGGGAAGTAAAAATTGCTGGAGGAAATGTGGAGTGATGGGAACGTACAGTCATATGTGGTGGGATTGTCCGTTAGTTAATAAGTTTTGGAAACAGATTGGTATAGAAATATCGGGAATTGTGGGTAGAAATGTGGAAATATCGAAATTAATGGTTCTTATTAGCCTGGGTAGCACTGGGTTAAAAACAAAAGAGGAATGTAAATGGGTAAATTTGATGCTAATTGCAGACAGACAGATTATAGTGAGTAATTGGGAAAATGCAGAAGAGCTAGGGGTGAACCAATGGAGGGGAAAATTGAATAATATTTTAGAATATCTAACTGTGAAGATATGCAGAATGAAAGGGTTTAAGGTCAGTGAGAAAGAGGAGGATTGCTTTGAGAAGCTATTGAAATATTTGGGTAGGTTTGAACCATTTGGGGTAATTAAAATGTTAAAAGTTAAATAAACCTTGTTGAGTGTTTATATATATAGAATTGTACGTATGGTTGATTTGAATATGTTTTCATTGTTCATGTATATCCAATATATTGGCTACCTGGGGGGTTTCACTGTTTGTGTTTTGGTTGTTGGTGATCTAAATCAGTGTTTTTCAACCTTTTTTGGGCAAAGGCACACTTGTTTCATGAAAAAAATCACGAGGCACACCACCATTAGAAAATGTTAAAAAATTTAACTCTGTGCCTATATTGACTATATATAAAGTAATTTTTCAATTTTTCCCACGGCACACCAGGCAACATCTCGCGGCACACTAGTGTGCCACGGAACAGTGGTTGAAAAACACTGATCTAAATCAAACTTTATAAAAATTAAATAAAAAGAAAAAGAAAAAAGAGATATCCCAGCAACATAAAAAGAAGCATTTATTACTTTGATTCCAAAACAGGATGCAGATTTGTTACAAATTAAAAATTACAGGCCAATCTCGTTATTAAATAATGATTACAAACTGTTTGCAAGTATTTTAGCAAACAGATTGAAAAGAGTGTTAAAAGATGCAATACACGAAGATCAAGCTGGATTTCTTCCTCATCGTCAGATGAAAGATAACATAAGGCTGCAATAATGGATGCTTTTAGCTTGGTCCAGTGTTCCTCGATGTTGTCAGGGAACTCCGAAAGCAGATGGTCCTTAAGAGTCGTTTGGAAGCAATCCTGCTTAATGGGATCTTGAAGGGCTTGAGTGTTCATTTTGTGCCTTGGCTTCCTTCCTTGAAGCCTGCATTGAGGTATAATCTAGATAGCCATTGTGCAGCGTATTAGTCGGTGATCTGTCTAGCAGTTGTCAGCACGCGTCATAGCTCTGGTAAGGAGCACATCACGCGGATTTTTAGCACGGACAATAACATAGTCTAAGAGGTGCCAGTGGTTTGACCGAGAATGCCTCCATGAAGTTTTAATTTTATTTTTCTGTTGAAAAAGTGTGTTGGTAATAACAAGGTTGTGCGCTGCACATATCATCAAAAGTAAGATTCCGTTCTGGTTGCTGTTGCCAATTCCTTCTTTCCCAATAGTCCCAGGCCACAAATTGAAATCTTGCCCAACTTTTGCATTAAAATCACCCAGGAGGATAATTTTATCTTCCTTAGGCATCTCTGATAGGATGGTATCCAGCTGAGAGTAAAAAAAAAAAAATTTTAATGTCTTCATTGGCATCCAGTGTTGGTGCATAAGTGCTTATAATAGTAGCCTGTTGGGTTTTGGTGAGTTTTATTTGAAGGGTTGAGAGTCACTCATTAATGCCAGTAGGGACTTCTGACAGGAGCTTCACAAGATGGTTTTTGATAGCGAAGCCTACCCCATGTATTCGATGTTCTTTTTCAGATAGACCTTTCCAAAAGAATGTGTAGCCTCCTTTTTCTTCCTTCAGTTGTCCCTCGCCTACTCTTGGAGTCTCTTGAAGCACTGCAATATCGATGTTAAAATGTTGCATCTCTCTTGCAATGCTCTCTGCATTCAGGACACCTGTCATCTGTGTTATCCGACAAAGTCCGTATATTCCATGTTCAATTTCTTTTATGACCGCTGGGTTGTGACCCCACTGGGCGCGGTAATCCAGTCAGGGAAAAAGGGAGGCAGACTATGTTTAGGGCACCTTTTCTAGCGCCTCCCCCTTTTCGGGGTGAGCAGAGTGGATCCTAAAAAGGGCTGCTCAGTCATGGATACAGCTGCCAAGCTGCTCAACTGCCTCGTTCCTTGAGTCAGAACGACTGAATCTGTATCCACCGCCCATGTTCATGACTAGCGGCTTCCAGATTTCATGATCCTGCCCCTGTTACCATTTGCTGATCGCCATGGGACTTTTGGGGTTTGGGTTTGGGATGGGTTTTTGGAAGATGCCTGTGTGTGAATTTGTTTTAGGTAGATCAGTGCATGCTGACCAACGCAGTCTTCGCAGTAAGGCTCTGTTCCGATGGCATGAGTAGTCATGACAACCGGTAGATTCTTATCTGCTGCAGCCTTCATCCGCCTTCACAACCGTTTTAATATACCACTTGTTATCACCCGCCTGTTCTGCCATTGAGCTCCTTCCCTTTGACCTCACCACCTTGGGTGACCCTGCTGGGAGTATGAGATTCCCAACAGCTTCACTCACAAGGGTTATAGGAACATGCAAGCCCACTCACCACAACAAGGTGATGATCCAGCGAGTGAGATGACCACAACTACCTTGATTGGTGCATTAAGATGGAAATGTTTCTTTGCCAGGAAGGTTTGTGGGACATTGTAAGTGAGCCAGAACCAGAGGAGGTGAGCGCCCGGCACCTGAGAGATGAAGACAAAGTGGGGTCTAACATTATCCTGTGTCTGGAGAACAGCCAGCCAGTTCATTTTAATGGCCTAGAGATGGCAAAGAAGTGCTGGAATGCATTGCAAGATAGAATCATAGAACCCTAGAGTTGGAAGAGACCACCAGGGCCATCCAGTCCAGCCCCCTGCCAAGCAGGAAGCACCATCAAAGCATTCCTGACAGATGGCTGTCAAGCCTCTGCTTAAAGACCTCCAGATGTTTATGTATGCACCACTGCCGGGTCCAAGGTCGTGCTTACAAGAAGGCTATACAAGGCAACTCTGCAGGAGGGTGAGAGTGTATCAGCCCATCAACAAAGGATGCAACAGCTGATTGTGGAACTGGAAGAGCGTGGAATGGCTTTTGCGGAATTGAATAAAGCCTACATTGTCCTGAACTTGCTACCTGAATATTGGATGTTGCGGTGGTATTGTTAGAGGTGATGGATGTGCCTTGTCTGAAGACACATTTAGAGAATGTTTTGCTAGTGGGAAATTTCCAGTATTGTCTGCTAAGTGTAGCATGCTTGACAAAAAATAATTACAATGTAATCTTTCCTAGCACAACTTGCCGGATTGAGAAGGATGGCATGGTTTGTGCACAAGGTTATTGTGAGAACAACTTGTATGTCATGCAGGATACAGGTGAGGTCAGTTCCCCTTTAAAAATGCAAGTATCTGCTCAAACAACTCTAACCAATAGGCCTCTCCATGACAGTTGTATCCATTGGGGCATTCAAACTTTAGAAGTTTGGCAAAAAATGCCACAACTGCGCACCGATTTAAAGTTTTTTTTTTTTTTTTTAAGGAAAAGGTACAAGGACCCCTGACAGTTAAGTCCAGTCGCAGATGACTCTGGGGTTGTGGTGCTCATCTCGCTTTACAGGCCGAGGGAGCCAGCGTTTGTCCACAGACAATTTTTCCAGTCATGTGGCCAGCATGACTAAGCTGCTTCTGGCGCAATGGAACACCGAGACCAGAGCAGCGCACGGAAACACTGTTTACCTTCCCACCGGAGCGGTACCTATTTATCTACTTGCACTTTTTGGCATGCTTTTGAACTGCTAGGTTGGCAGGAGCTGGGACTGAGCAACGGGAGCTCACCCTGTCATGGGGATTTGAACCGTCAACCTCTGATCGGCAAGGCCAAGAGGCTCAGTTGTTTAGACCAGTGTTTTTCAACCTTTTTTGGGCAAAGGCACACTTGTTTCATGAAAAAAATCACGAGGCACACTACCATTAGAAAATGTTAAAAAAATTAACTCTGTGCCTATATTGACTATATATAAAGTAATTCTCTTGAATAGGAATCAAATAAACAAATTTTTCCCACGGCACACCAGGCAACATCTCACGGCACACTAGTGTGCCGCGGAACAGTGGTTGAAAAACACTGGTTTAGACCACAGCACCACCTGCATCCCTGTAAAGTTAAAAGCCTGCAGCTTGGATTGTGAAACCTGCAAGCTTTCTAAGAGCACAAGTTACTCAGTGAGCAAAAAGAGTAACAGAGTGTCAGAAAGACCATTTGCTCTACTGCATACTGACCTAAGTGGTCTCTTCCCAAAGAGTGAGTGCCCAATATGCAGGTTTTCTCAATTGTTGATTTTCCTGAATCTGTGGGGTGCCGTTGGGTCTATAAAAGAAAAAGCCTAGCATCTGGTGAAGCAAAGTTTAAAGCAAGGCTTGTTGTGATTCACACACAGAAGGGGTTTAGATTATGATGAGACTTTTGTTCCGACAGCCAGGAGCAAGAGTTTGAGAATGCTTTTAAACTTTGCAGCACTACATGAACTTGAAGTTAGTCACTTTGACATTGCGACAGCATATTTAAATGCAGGGTTAAAAGAGGTGGTTTATATGCAACAAGCCCCAGAATTTGAACAGAATCCTAAGGCTGTATACATACCAATCAGCTAGAACTTGGAATATGTGCTTGCATGAAGTGCTAAGTGTTCTAGGATTACAAAAGAACTGGGCTGATTTCTGTCTATATTGTAAGGGGACAGGAAATGATTGTATGTTTGTTCTAATGCTTGTTGATGATATAATGTGTTGCGGGGGGCAACAAATTCAGGAGTTTGTGCAGCAGCTGGGGCAAGAGTTCTAGCTCAAAGATTTAGGAGCTATAAAGAATTACTCTCTGTATTTCAACTCCCAGGTAAGTGATGGGAATTTTTTACTAAGACAGAAAAAGAAAATTGCACAACTGTTAGAATGTTTTGGTATGCAGAATTGTAAAGGCGTTCAAACTCCTATGGTGACAAACCTTAAAAAAAACCCAGAGTAATGTGGAGTTTGAACACCAGGATTTGTGCCACTCTGCCATTGGCAGTTTGTTGTACATTTCACAGGGGTCCAGGATGTAAGCAACGCTGTGGGTGTTCTCAGCAGGTTAGTTTCAAAGCCAACCACAGCAGCTTGGCAAGCGGTTAAGAGTGTTTCACTATTTAAAAGCAACACAGGACTACTGTTTAAAACTTGTCATCCTCTGGGGCAGAGGAGTTAATGTGTTACTGTGACTCAGACTATGAGAATAATGTATAGACAAGAAGGTCACACTGTTGACTCATGTCAAGTTTGTGGTCTACCAGGATCTAGGAGTCTTGGTTGACCACAAACTTGACATGAGTCAACAGTGTGATGCAGCAGCTAAAAAAGCCAATGCAATTCTGGGCTGCATCAATAGGAGTATAGCGTCTAGATCAAGGGAAGTAATAGTACCACTATATTCTGCTCTGGTCAGACCTCACCTGGAAGACTGTGTCCAGTTCTGGGCACCACAGTTCAAGAAGGATACTGACAAGCTGGAACGTGTCCAGAAGAGGGCAACCAAAATGGTCAAAGGCCTGGAAACAATGCCTTATGAGGAACGGCTTAGGGAGCTTGGTATGTTTAGCCTGGATAAGAGAAGGTGAAGGGGTGATATGATAGCCATGTTCAAATATATCAAAGGATGTCATATAGAGGAGGGTGAAAGGTTGTTTTCTGCTGCTCCAGAGAAGCGGACACGGGGCAATGGATTCAAACTACAAGAAAGAAGATTCCACCTAAACATTAGGAAGAACTTCCTGACAGTGAGAGCTGTTCGGCAGTGGAATTTGCTACCAAGGAGTGTGGTGGAGTCTCCTTCTTTGGAGGTCTTTAAGCAGAGGCTTGACAGCCATCTGTCAGGAATGCTTTGATGGTGTTTCCTGCTTGGCAGGGGGTTGGACTGGATGGCCCTTGTGGTCTCTTCCAACTCTATGATTCTATGATTCTATGTCCCCTACTGGAATAGTAGTATAATTTGGATGGTCTCTGGTGGTTGGAAATTCCGGAAACAGGGGTTGGTATCTGCTCTGTCTGAATTGAGCAATGAGCTTCCCTATTTTGTGCAGATTCTTACTGATATGAATGTAGAATCCATGCTACCTGTGACAGTTTATGAGGACAATCAGGCCTGCATATCCATGGCAACATCTGAACAATTTAAGTCTAGGACAAAACATGTGGACATAAAATATAGACATGTCAGGGACAATGTGGCACAAGGATTAATGAAACTTGTACCGTATTTTTGCTCCATAAGACGCACCTTTTTCCTCCTGAAAAGTAAGGGGAAATATCTGTGCGTCTTATGGAGCGAATGGTGGTCCCTGGAGCTGAATTGCCCAGGGGCCAAAAGAGGATCATGCTTTTTATTTTACAAGGAGAAAAGGGGGTGTTGAAAGGACCCCGCTCAGCAGCTGATCAGCAAGAGATCGGGAGAGAGATAAGAGTCCCGGCTCCCTTTCAGCCCCGCCCTCCTTTGTTGAATGTGCTGCAGAGGGAGGTTGTTTGTTTCCCCAGCTACATGTGACTGGCTGATTAGATTATCTGTCTGGAAACTGTAGAAAAGGCTCCCTTTCCTTTAGAAGCTGCAGAAATGTGAATTGAATCCCATAAAAACAGAGCTTTTCATATTTGCTTTTCCCCCTTTGCAAAAAAGCTGCAAAACTTTTAGCTGATCCTCAAAAAAAACCAGGCCTTTTAGAGGAGGAAAACCAAAACTCTAAAAATGAGGTGCACCCTATGGTCCGGTGCGCCCTATGGAGCGAAAAATACGGTATATTGTGAGTCAAGTCAGAACATTGCTGACATAATGACAAAACCCATCAGTTTCAAAAGACACAAAGAAATAGTTGGAAAGTTAGGATTACTGAAGTGCATGCTGCGAGTTGTGCTTGCTTTGCATTTGAAGCCTGCACCGTCTGCTGGGGATCCAGGGGGGAACCTGCATATAGTGTATACAATGAAACTGCCTTAATGCTTTGGACCTGTCAGTAAAGGACTGAACTGACTGAAAAGTTGGAGTCTGACTGAATTTCTTCCAGCTCAAAACTGCATGGCCACAAACCTACACGCTTGGAGGGCTGCACATGTTTGGCACATGCCATATGCCAACACTGGGATGGTACCCAGTGGCTCCCCCTCCCAAGCTCCATGCATTCTTCTGCATAGGCTCAGTTCAGAAGGGACAGAAGACCCCAATCTGCAAGGGGTGGCCATCTGCACAAGGTCAGCACGCGGTCAGGGCATAGGTGGTCTGTTTAAGTTTTTATGCCATTGGCCAGCCAACACTAATTAGACCCTGGAACAATTATTCTCAGATACATCAAGTGGGAGTCAATTCTGGATATGTTTAATTCGAAGCCAGTACACAATTGCTCAGACAGCTGGAGATGAGTTCACTGGTCATTTTATTAATTTTCAGGACGGCAGTAGGAACGAGGAGTTAACATGATGAGGTTCAGATTCAGATCCAGTGTGAGTGCTTCATTTTTTTCAGTACCGTGAGGGTGTGCCTCCAAGTAGACTGCCTCTTGGGAACGAAATTCATGCACGAAGACTTCCTTCACCTTTGTATTCTCCTCACTGCAATCCACCTCCAGCAGGGGCTCTTGGGGCCGACAGTAGATCCTGAGGATCAGTTGGTGCGGAGCCCTGGGCAGGGTGACGGTTCCCTCCAGAAAGAACAGGTAGAGGCCATCGCAGTGGATTGGGATGGAACGGTTCAGAACATTTATTTCCATTGTGCCATCCCTCTTTTTAATACCAATGGGTTTCTTATAGGCAATGGAGTCATCTGAAATGCAAGAAAACACAGGAAAAGCCACAAATGTGTTAGTCCCCAACCTACTGGTTTCTCTTACGAGAAAAGAAAATTTTGGGTGGATTGTAAAAGCGAGAGAGAACAGAAAACCTATAAAAGAAGGTAAAGAAGTAAGGGTCTTTGCCGAAGCTTTTACATGAAGTAGGGCTTGTCCCTAAGCATACTGGGCGGGACTGGCTCAAGACATTTGGGCACCTGAGGTGCCTCTCACCCACTAGGGAAGAAGCAGGGAGAGAACATCTATACTGGAAATGGGGTGGGGCGGAGAATCAAATCAACTTGTGGGGTTTGCCAGCATGTCCCCCACTTTCAGCAGCCATGTGCAGGAACTGTGGGTGTCTCCTAGCAGATGCTCAGAGGGCTCTTCAGCCCAGCCCCCACCCCGTGTGCAGTTGGTGGGGGACAAGGCTACCTGGCGTCCCCTGCTCATGTATGCTTTCGATAGGTACTGGGGTGTGTGTGTCTGTTTCCAAGGTGCTCAATCTCACTGTTCCTTAAGACCCTCGTTCTGCTGGTGGCTGTACAAAGCACAAGGATCTGGCAACACAACAGAGGAAGCGAACTTCTAGGAGCTGCCCTCATTGAAAGGAGTTGAACTCGCTCTCATCTTCAAAAAAAGGATGCAAGTTCCTGACTCTGCACCTAAATCTGTTTCTCATATCTTTGGGTCCAAGGGTCTCAACCAACAAACATTTCCCCAAGATGGCGTCGTTAGTGGAAACACCAATTTGAGCTCCGCGTTAGTAGTGCAGTTTTTATTAGTTTTATCAGTCTTTTATTTGTTTTTATCAGCCTTAGTATTTTATCTATAACATTTGGCAGCTCTTCCTCAACTATTATATACACAAAGCTGGAGTTAAAAGCTTAAGTTAAAAGTCCTATGAAAGTCTTGGAAAGTCTCGGAGAAAGCCTTAATTAGCCCCAGCTCGACTTAATCTACCAACTACTTATCAGCAGGAGTGGAGATTAAACACTCTATCCTGGGAGGATGCCAAACTTCCCGATTACAGCAGTAATTAGCAGTGGCTGCTGCATACCCAGGAAAATGTCTAGGAAGAAGAAGCGACCGGCCTCATCTCCACAAGTGAGCCCACAGCAGAAGTACAAGCAGAGTAAACTGGATGATTTCGTAAGAGCACAGAATTCAGAACCTGCTACATCTAAGAGAGCTCACTCCCAGGTAGGTGGGGAACGCTTTAATGTGTGGAGATCACCCAGGGGGAAATGCTGAGACGAGTGCTCATGAACTATCCAATGAACTACTATCCGAGGGGGCACCGCTCTATGCGGAAATACTCGCAGACCACAGTCTGCTGACTGCAAGAACAGTGGAGAAAATTAACATCAAATTAGAAAAGGTAGCGTCTCTCCAGTCTGAGTTGGTGCTTCTGGCGGACAGAAATAGCTCCCTCAATTCTAAAGAGGCCGACCACAGCATTGCCCTCCCCCAAGACCATCATGTACAGGGGTGTAGCCAGTCTGGACTTGATAACCGAGAGACTACAAATAGTAAAAACAATAAAAGAGAAAGCAGGGACCTGATCCTACAAAGCACTAAAGTAGTTCTCGGTGTATATCCTTTCAGTGGTAAGCTGCCTTACTGGAAATCAATCAACAGCGTGAAGAGAAACTTTAAGCTTTTACTAAACATCCAGTATGACAAGTTGATCGCGATAGAACTTGCTTTGCACGGACCCCCAGCATACTAGACTCATGCTGACATTTTCCGACTCGACTACTCCTTAAAAGCTCCTGAATCATAGGGCCCTCTTACAGGACTATAATATTATTTGGAGGCGGATCACCTCATCTGTCTCCTGAGAAATCTCTATGTGGGACAAGAAGCTACAGTTAGAACTGGATATGGAACAACTGATTGGTTCAAAATTGGGAAAGGAGTACGACAAGGCTGTATATTGTCTCCCTGCTTATTTAACTTATATGCAGAATTCATCATGCGAAAGGCTGGACTGGATGAATTCCAAACCGGAATTAAGATTGCCGGAAAAAATATCAACAACCTCAGATATGCTGATGATCCTGCCTTGATGGCAGAAAGTGAGGAGGAATTAAAGAACCTTTTAATGAGGGTGAAAGAGGAGAGCGCAAAATATGGTCTGAAGCTCAACATCAAAAAAGCTAAGATCATGGCCACTGGTCCCATCACCTCCTGGCAAATAGAAGGGGAAGAAATGGAGGCAGTGAGAGATTTCACTTTCTTGGGTTCCATGATCACTGCAGATGCTGACAGCAGTCAGAAATTAGAAGACGCCTGCTTCTTGGGAGAAAAGCAATGACAAACCTAGAAAGCATCTTAAAAAGCAAAGACATCACCTTGCCGACAAAGGTCCGTATAGTTAAAGCTATGGTTTTCCCAGTAGTGATGTATGGAAGTGAGAGCTGGAGCATAAAGAAGGCTGATCGCCGAAGAATTGATGCTTTTGAATTATGGTGCTGGAGGAGACTCTTGAGAGTCCCATGGACTGCAAGAAGATCAAACCTATCCATTCTCAAAGAAATCAGCCCTGAATGCTCACTAGAAGGACAGATCCTGAAGTTGAGGCTCCAGTACTTTGGCCACCTCATGAGAAGAGAAGACTCCCTAGAAAAGACCCTGATGTTGGGAAAGGTGGAGGGCACAAGGAGAAGGGGACGACAGAGGATGAGATGGTTGGACAGTGTTCTCGAAGCTACTAACATGAGTTTGGCCGAACTGCGAGAGGCAGTGAAGAATAGGCGTGCCTGGCGTGCTCTAGTCCATGGGGTCACGAAGAGTCGGACACGACTGAACGACTGAACAACAACAACAACAATCATATCACCCCTTAACCTTCTCTTCTCCAGGCTAAACATACCCAGCTCCCTAAGCCGTTCCTCATAAGGAATCGTTTCCAGGCCTTTGACCATTTTGGTTGCCCTCCTCTGGACACGTTCCAGCTTGTCAGTATCCTTCTTGAACTGTGGTGCCCAGAACTGGACACAGTATTCCAGGTGAGGTCTGACCAGAGCGGAATACAGTGGTACTATTACTTCCCTTGATCTAGATGCTATACTCCTATTGATGCAGCCCAGAATTGCATTGGCTTTTTTAGCTGCTGCATCACACTGTTGACTCATGTCAAGTTTATTGTCTACCAAGACTCCTAGATCCTTTTCACAAGTACTGCTCTCAAGCCAGGTAGTTGCTAGTTCAAGAAGTGATGATACCAGGGCCCACGGATTAATAACTGATGCCCCAGACATAGTGGAAGAAATACTTCAGGAACCGCCAGGGGCTCCAAGCGATAACCAACCTTCCGACATGCACCAAGATTGACTTTATGCCATAGCTGGGAACCTGGGGCAATATTCCTCCTTGAAGGTGTTATCGTGGAATGTGGCAGGGTGGTTCTCTAAGCTGTGTCTCCCTGACTTTACAAAGTTATTAAGGGATCATGATATAGTATGTTTACAAGAAACCTGGTCATTACGCCACATCGAATTTGCAGGTTTTAATGCCTTTTCAGTTCCGGCAACCAAAAGTCACAAGAAAGGTAGACCTTCAGGTGGACTGTTAACCCTGGTGGCTCCCCATATAAAAAGTGAACATATCCTGTCGACAAACGCTAGTTGTAAATTACTAGTAACAAAAATAGAACTGGAGAGCCAGGAAATGTTATTGATCAATGTGTATACTCCCCCCCCCCCAATCCTACTGTCACAGCCAAGAACTCACAATGGAATTTTATTGCACATGTCCTTGAGAATCTGGACTTCACCTGCCCTGACCTACCTATCATCTTGACGGGTGACTTTAATGCCCACTTAGGCCAAGGATGGGAAGTTTACATAAAAGCATGGGAGATCTTAGATACTTCTGTTCTCCCAGACTTCTGTTCTTGGGAACACAGATCCCGGGATCCAGTAATTAATCTGGCAGGTCTGCGACTCACTAAGCTGACTACCACCAGGGCCCTGACGTGGCTCAATGGGCTAATTAATTAGGAAGGCTCAGGGAACTTTACCTATATCTCCCTGCAGGATAGCAGAGTGGTTACCCATATTCTGTTACCCACTAAAATGATGTCCTATGTGGCTGAATTCTACATAGGTGATCCTATGCTTAGTGACTATCTCCCCCTACATTGCAAACTTGTCCTTCCACTGAGAAAGCCAGAACAGTCAATTAATCCACTCCACCAGGAATTGAGTCCCCAACATACAAGGACACGAGTAAACGAGCATTCTCTCTCTCTTTTCCAAAGCTTGGTGAACTCGGATCATGTAATCCATTTGTTCTTGGTAGAAAAAGGTGAACTTTCCCCTGTTGCTGGAGTCACTCAGTTTGAGGAATTCATCGACATTTTAACTGAGCTGCCCCATATACACTCGTATAGGCCACCTAAGAAGAAGAGAGGGATCGGCGATTGGACTGACAAAGAAACCATAGCGATTAAAACCGAGGTCAGGAGAATCTATAGAGAGTTCAGAGAGACAGACAGCTCTCGATTGCCTCATATTTACTTCTCCAGATCCCGACAACTCAGGGAAACTATCCAGCTCAGCAGGATAAGATATAATCAGGCCTGTTGGGATACACTACTTTCAGCTATCCTAACGAAAGATCATAGGAAATTTTGGAAGGCTGTAGCAGACTCCCCACAGACACAGGACGATTCGCTGACATTGATTATGGGAAGAGCATTTCAAGGCGATTTTTTCAATGATTGTACTCCCCCTGATCATCAGGATCATGCCATTTTTACTTTGCGGATGAGTGGCCCCCTGTCTCCATTACCGAAGTTTTAGGTTTAATTGATCAGTTGAAAGCAGGAAAGGCTGCCGGCCCTGATGCTATTCCATCTGAATTGATCAAAGCCAAGTCAGAGTGGTGGGCTCTGATACTAGCGGAATTATTCACTATGATAGATAGATCTGGAATTATGCCTAACTCATGGCAACAATCCATAATTATCCCAATTTTTAAAAAGGGTAACAAAAAGCTGTCATCCCACTCTCGACCAATATGTCTATTATCAAACCGGGAAATTGTACGCTAAACATCTGTTAAATAAACTAACTACTTGGCTTGATGAGAATAACATGATAGGTCCATCTTACGTTCAGTTCACATTTCTGCATCAATTTGTGAGTATTATTTTTTTAAGTCCTCATGAAAATTCATCAGCATTAAATGCACATTTCTTCTAGGCTGCACATGGCTGTATGCAATTTTGCCCGATGCACATTTTTTTGCAAGCCATTTTCCTTTAATAATATATTTTATATATTTATTTTCTAAATGTGCATTTTTAATTCACACATTCATCTAATATACAAATTTTTGTACATATTATTTAGTCAGAGAGCCAGTTTAGAAGAATATCTGTTTTTTGGTCCACATATTGTTTGAGAAGGTGCAAATTAGGTAGGCTTGTGTTAAATGTCTTACCGACCCCCCCCCCCACCCCTGCTCATCCTTGGCTCCGCCCAGAACACCTGCCATTAGCTGAACCAAAAGCTTTCCTCCTCCTGAAGGCTGCCAAGCGCAGCTTCAACGTGACCTTCATTCTGCCTCTTATCTCTGCCCTGCTCAGGTATCAGGCTGTTTGCAGTAAAAGGGAATAGAGGAGAAACCAAGGTGTGCCCAGCAGGAATTATTCTCCAACTGTTTCAGCCTAACTTCATTCTCCTGCCTCTTTCACTGGAACAATGTGGGAGGGAAGGAACAGGCAAACCAGAGTAGGAGAGGGTGAAGATGGTTCTTCTCTTCCTGGTATAGCCCATCTGGCTCATTTTCCTGCCTGGATGTTCACTAGAGGGGCAAATGCAGAACCAGGGAGAGGGTGTTCTTCTCCCTCATGCAGCCTGGTCAGAGAATATTCATTGCTGCTTCAATTCCTTCTGGGCAAATTGGGTTGGAGGGAAGTCAAGACTGGAAGCATCAACAGGCCATGGGGGAGGAGAGATCAGTGCAACCCACCTCAAGCCTTTGGAATAGGGCGAAGGAGGAGGAGGAGGAGGAGGAGGAGGAGGAGGAGGAGGAGGAGGAGAAGAAGAAGAAGAAGAAGAAGAAGAAGAAGAAGAAGAAGAAGAAGAAGAAGAAGAAGAAGAAGAAGAACTCACACTTGATGTAGATCCATTGTGTCTGTGGGTCTGGACTCTGAAACAGAAATGGAACAAAACATGAGGTTATGAAAGGTGCCTATAAGCTCCAGATGGAAATGCAGACATGATGGGACACTAGGGAACCCACATTATGGGGCCTTTTGCATGGGAAATTTTAAGAGATCTCAACTGCAGTCCTTTAGTACAACTATTTCCTGCAAGCTACAGAACTCCAGAACACTGCCTGTGCAGATCCACCCCCTAGGGGCTAAGGTCCCTTCACCCCCCCAAAAAAACCTATATGAGGATGCTGGGGGGGCCTGAAGTTGATGTGCATTGCCATTCAAATGGTGTGCATGCACCGCATCATGTGGGCAGGGTGGGGCTTATCTGGCCCCCCAAATATTTTATCCAAGTTGGCACCCCAATCCACTGCCTTACCCCCCCCCCCCCCGAGAGATGCTGGGAACATTGGCCTCTTCAGAGGCAGTGCACGGCACTGGGAGAGTGGAGTGCTACTAGAGAGTAAAACCTCTGTGGGCTGCAAGGTATCTACTTCTGTGTTTGTGTTCAGAGGCAGAACAGGGAATGCTGAGCTCTTAGTAAACCCCAGAGGGGTCAAGAATGATGGCCTCAGAATAGTTAATATTTTGCAGGCTTTGGGATTAGAGCACTTGGCAGCGTCTCATGTGTAGCAGCCCCCCCCCCCCCAAGCAAAAGGCTGTAACTTCACATATACAGCAGCTCCAAAATAGCCATGTTGCTATCCAATATTATTTCCTGCCTTTGTTTTAGTTATATAACTGGATTCGCATGCCCACAACATAGACTGCAGTATTATTAAAATTTTCTCTCTCCCTGTGTATGTGCATATGTATCTAATATATATCTGCCATATGTCTGATGAAATGAGTTTTAGACTAAAACAGTTTATACTACAATAGATCTGTTAGGGTTGTGTCCAAGGAACTCATATTTGGAGTAGAACCATTGAAATCACTTGACTAGTCATTTAGTTGAGTAGAATCCTTACAGCACAATCCTTTTTTTTTTTTCTCCCCAAAAATATTTTATTTATAGGCTGTTCAACAAAGATATACAACAAGCAATCCAACTTCAAATCATAATAAAAATGTTTCCAAAAAAGAAGAAACATTGTCACTTATTGTTGTCAGTTTGTTAAGTTACTGTTCCTTTCGTTTCTGGTTACAAAAAACAAAATTGCACTAATTTAAATGATGTTAGCCATACATATCCTTTCATCAATCCATATACATAACACCCAAAGGGAGAAAGAACACAAAAACCAAAGAAAAAATAAAGAGAGAAACAAATCAAACACCCTCATCCCCCTCCCTCCCCCAAATACAACCTAAAAAAATAAAACAACAAGCATATTAGACCTGAAAAAAAAAACCATGTCAACCACAAAACTCAACCCTCTCGACTTCCTGTCAGTCCCAAACGTAAAATTCTCTCTTACTCATGAGTGTGTACCAACATATCTCCTTATCTTTCTAAAACACTTTACTTCACTACCATCTCGACCAGTGCCCCCATTTCCCTTCAATCTCTTATTTTCTTTCACCAAGGCTATTGAAAAGCTGGCATAGCCATCCTTCCCTTAGTGTACTTTTCAACATATATTTTATATCTCATCCAATTATCTAAAATTTTTTGCTTTGATCCCCCTCTTAAACTGTTAGTTATCTGGGCCATCTCGGCAAACTCTTGCAGTTTGTTATGCCACTCTATTAATGTAGGTGGCTCTTGTTCTTTCCACCTCTTTGCGATTATAATTCGGGCAGCCGCTGTAGCATACAGGAAGACCTCCCTTAATTTGACTGGGATTTCCTTATCTAAAATGCTCAATAGGAGAGAATCAGGCTTCTTAGGGAATGTGATCCCTAACATTTTCTTAATTTCCTCATAAATCTGATTCCAGAATGTTTTTATCTTCTGGCAAGCCCACCACATATGGAACAGATCTCCGTTAGTCCCCCCACATCTCCAGCACACATTAGTTGTTCCTTTATAAATTTTTGACAATTTTGAGGGTGTGAGGTACCACCTGTGTTGGATTTTCATCATGTTCTCTTTTATATTTGAAGAAGTCGTAAAGTTCATACTGACCCTCCAGAGGTGCTCCCACTCCCTCATCATTATCGGTCTTCCAATGTCTTGCGCCCATTTCACCATAGAGGACTTCACAGTTTCTTCCATTACTTCCCATTCCAATAATAGTTGGTACATTTTTGCAATTACTTTATGATTATTCTTTATTAAATCTGTCTCCAACCTTGTTGTCTCTTTAACAAACCCTGTTTTTTTATCTTTCTGGAACACTCCATGTAATTGATGGTAATCCAACCATCCTCCCAACTGATCTTTTATCTCATCGTACTTTCTCAATTTAAGTTCTCCTTCATCCTCTATTAATAACATATTGTACGTAGGCCAATTAGTTCTCATATTTCTTCTTTTGAGTGCCTTTGCTTCTACAGGGGATAACCATTTTGGTGTTTTTGGTTCCAATAATCTTTTAAATTTTTCCCAGGTTTTAAATAGGGCGTTTCTGATTATGTGGCTTGTGAAGTCTTTATGAACTGCGTATTTTCCATAGTGTAGATATGCGTGCCATCCGTATCGAAGATCGAATCCTTCTAGATCTAACAATTCGTTATCTCGGAGTAGAAACCAATCTTTCAACCACGCAAAACATGCGGCTTCGTAATAAATTTTGAGATCGGGGAGTCCAAATCCACCCCTTTCTTTTTTATCTATAAGCACTTTATGTTTTATTCTTGGCCTCTTACCTGCCCATACAAATTTTGTTATCTCCTTATTCCACTCCTCTATTGGTGTTGTTTTCCCTATTATTGGGATGGTCTGATACAAAAAGAGCAATTTAGGTAATACATTTAATTTAATTGCTGCTATCCGTCCCAGAAAAGAGAATTTTAGTTTGTTCCAAAATATGAGGTCTCTTTTGATTCCTTCCCAGCATCTTTTGTAATTATCCTCAAAGAGGTTTATGTTTTTATTTGATAGCCAAATGCCCAGATATTTAATTTTGGCGTATATTTTAAGTCGCGTTATCTTTTCAATTTTGTTTTTGTCCTCCACCGAGACATTTTTAACTAATAGTTTAGTCTTATTGTAGTTCAGTTTAAATCCGGAGACTCTGCCGAAGTCTTGCATAATTTCTAAAACTTTTACCAGGCTCCCTATTGGTTCTTCTGTAGTCACAATTAAATCATCCGCAAAGGCCTTTAACTTGTAGATGTTCTCCCCCAATCGGATACCTTTGATACCTTCTTCTTTTCTAAGTTGGTTGTTTAGTATTTCCATAGTCAGAATAAAGATCAATGGGGACATCGGACATCCTTGTCTCGTCCCCTTGTTAATCTCACACTCCTGTGATATATCTCCGTTTATAATAATTTTAGCTTTCTGTCTCTTGTAGATTGCATTAAAACTATTGCAGAATTTATCCCCCATTGCCAATTGTTGTATCGTTGATGTCATAAATTTCCATGATAAGTTATCGAAAGCTTTCTCTGCATCCACTGCCATGAATGCAGCTGGTTTGTCAATTCTGGCATCTAAATATTCTAACAAATTTATTATTGTTCTCATATTGTTTTGAATTTGTCTCCCGGGGAGAAACCCTGCTTGGTCCCTATGAATGATGCTCTGTAGTACTTTTTTTGTTCTTTCTGCTAAAATGGAAGCAAATAGCTTATAATCGTTGTTGAGGAGTGATATCGGTCTAAAGTTTGATATATTCAAATGATCCATTCCTTGCTTTGGGATTAGGGTGATATAACTTTCCCTCCAGGTTTCCGGAATATTTCCTCCATTCATGATGTTATTCATAATATCTTTAAGCGGTATCGCCACTATAGCTTCAAGACATTTATAATAACTAGCTGAAAGGCCATCTGGGCCCGGCGATTTCCCACTTTTAGCATTCTTTATTGCTTCCTGGATTTCAAACATTGTAATAGGGCCATTTAACCACTTCCTTTGTTCTTCTGATATTATCGGTATATTGGCTTGTTTTAGGTAATTTTTTATTTCTTCATCAGTTTCCTGTCCTTCTCTATAAAGTTCCTTATAGAAATCCACAAATCTTTTTTGGATATCTTCGGGGTTTATTATAATTTGGTCACCTATTTTTATTTTATTAATTATCCTTTCGTCTTCCTTTTTCTTCAATTGCCACGCCATGAGTTTCCCTGGCTTATTGGCTTGTTCGAAATTTTTCTGTTTCATAAGTTTCGTTTTCCACTCCAACTCCTGATTAATTACCATTGAATATTGTGACTGTAATATTTTGATGTCTCTTTTTATTTCCTCGTCATCTGGTTTTTGATATAACTCCCTCTCTTTTTTCTTTAGTTCTTCCACTATACCCTGAATTTTCTTTTCCTTCTCTTTTTTTAAGTAGGCACTTTGCCCTTACAGCACAATCCTAACCATGTCTACTCAGAATTGAATCCTTTTGAATTCAGTGGGGCTTTGTGCCAAGTAAGCAGGATTAGGATTTTAGTCTTTAAGTTAGCATAAGGCTATTATTTAGACTGCAGCAGACTGGCACAGTCCCCTGTCCCGTTCCCCCCCCCCCCCAAAGTACAGTTTTCCAACTATACTTCCAAACATAAAGAGCACCAACATCTTCCCTGGTTCTTTCCGTTAGAAGACACCTCCAGAATGCTCTGGCACCCATTATGATTTTACATATTAAACAAACACATATGATTTAGATCAGTCACCCCCAACCTGCAGCCCTCCAGATGTTTTGGCCTACAACTCCCATGATCCCTAGCTAACAGGACCAGTGGTCAGTGATGGTGTGAATTGTAATCCAAAACATCTGGAGGGCTGAAGGTTTGGGGTGCCTGATTTAGATATTATAAATATAAAAAGATCTCTAATGTTCTGAACCAATTACAAAGATGATTACAATTTCACAGCTTAAAAAGAAGAGCGAAGGACCAGGGTTTTCCCCTAAGCAGCCCCCAAATGGCCAGTGCACTTTGGCATCTATCTGCCTAGAGAGCTCTTGACATTTGTAAATGGGCCTCTTACTAGGGAAGAGGTGGGAGCAAGCGCTGGTCTCCCTTAGTCAGTCTGTAGGTGGTGCATGTAGCTGCTATAGGGTCCTTGTGATAGTGATGCCTGGGGGTTTGGTTACCACTCTGTGTCCTCCTGCTCAACCACATATGGTGGTGACAGATGCTGTTTGTGTTCTGCAAGCAACCAAACATACAGGTAGGTTGGAATGTTGTGGAAGTATCTAGAGGCCGAGAAAATGAGACTTTATTTTGAATCCAAATGAAGGCAAAATTATGTTGGAAGGAAAGATTTAAGGCATCATTTTCAAGCTTGCTTTCATTTGCACGGTCCTGGTTTCAGATGTCATCCACAGTGGGACTAATTTGGCTTAGTATATGTACAGAAAGCAAACCAACTATGGATGGTGGTTACAGTATTCAAAAGGCAAAGCAGACACCTTCACAGCAACGTTGCAACCTTCTTGAGGATAGTCCCACTTCGTATAGCTAGCATGCAACAGTAGTGTCTCCAATCCCCATTTCATCTTTTCATCTTAAAACTATCGATAAATCCATGGTGACAGTTTGTTTGCTCGTTCCAACGATCTATATACTGCTTGCTACCATAATCTCTAAACCATGCAGAGCAAGCTTACAAAAAACATCCAACAGACATACAATGTTTTATCTTGAATTTTCATTCACTGGATACTCAAATGAAAGAATTTTAATAGATGGACAAGAATGAGAACTCGGTTATCAACTTTAAGACAATTGTTGAGTTGCAAATGTAATTTTTTCTAACCTGTTTATTTCAGGTTCTCCCTACCCCCCTTCCTCTGATCACTGTTGCAAAAGCCAATAAATGATTGTTTTTCCAAGGTAAAATACTGTGATTATCCTTGAAGTTGTATTACAGAAAATATGGGCTTGAGAGGCTGCACAAAAACTGAGGTTCTGCTCCTTGGTATGGGGCGTGGTAAAAGTTTGGTTGCAGCTTTATGTAAGGAACTACTAAGTGACACACAGGTTCAATATTGGGTACCAGCTTTGTTTAGGAGGGGGAGAGAGGAGAGAATATAGATGATGGTGGAATATGGCATGATCTGATCAGTCAGTGAAACCAATCTTGACCCATACAAGAGAAACCATGCTTTCATTGTATCATGGGTGGTACAAGACCCCAATACAAACTATGGGCTATATCAGCCTCATATGACCAACATGCTTAGCTCTACTTAATGCATGGAGGGGTTAAGGCCACAGTGTAAGCTTAGTTAGGTCACACCCCCTCACCTTGGGAAGAAGGGTTACCAAAGCCTTTGTTCTTTTTCCTTTCCTCCATGTGAACCAACTGTAAGGATGTCTAAGCTGAATGCTCCAAGCATAGACCATGTGGCTTTAGCAAGCCATCGTTTGTGTTTAGGAACATTTACCACTCTTTGAAACTACGTTGTACTGCCTGTCTTTTCTTGCTGCTGTATGGAAAAGCACATGAATTTGACCTTTGAAGAGTTTGCAAGTAAACCATTTTTAACTTCTCACAGTGTGGTCTCTTGCTATGCTAAGGGGAAGTGGGTAACTTTGGAAGAAACTTATTTTGTGATTTTAAATCTCTGCTAGGGCTCTCTTGCCAGAGACTACCAGGCACCCAGGAATTCTCTTTTTATACCTATTATTTTCCTTGCCAACCAGCCCACGTTACAGATAGCATCTAACATGCTTCCCAACTGCTGGTGAGGCTGCTAGGGGAGCCTACTTCCAAGTCTGGTGGAGTACCTGCAGGTCTATACATTTTGGTCTCTGGTTTTCAATGAAATTGCAGCAATTATCAGTGCTTTTTTTCCTTGGGATACTCAAGGGTATGCAGCACCAGCACTTACTGTAACAACTTCATGGTGAGTTCTGGCACCTTAAAAAAAAAAAAAAAAGCACTGGTGTCAGGGAACTGTCCCCGCTGCAGCGCAAGGTGGTGGAAGGGCTCTCCGGATGTTACAGAGAGCCCCAGTCCCATCTTGCCAGCAGCTCCTCCTCTGGTAGCGAGAGGAGCAGCCGAGACATCCAACGAGGAGGGGGAGAGTTCACAGGGGAAAGGGAGTAGAGGCTCTGGGAATGCAAGGGAGTCCCAGCACTCCCACAGTTCTGAGGGCGATACAGGGGGAACGCAATTTTCATCACCCCAAAGACGTCGTGGGGTGAAAAGAAAGGATGGGAGGCAGGGTTTTCGTATACCAAAACTCATTTGTTGGGGTCAGAACCGGAAGGGGCCATTCCTGGATTCTGACACCGCTTGATACAGACATGAACTTTTTAGCTCTGCACTGTACATAGTTTGCACAATAAAATCCTTAAAGGAAACAGTGGAGTTCTGGCTGCTTACTCATGAGCAACTGACTGAGAACCTTACAACTGGCAATTACTAAGGAGTTGATTCAATTATCCCCTCAGGCTGCCTCCACTGGAGAGGCAGGGAGGAGGGGCTGTAGTTTCCAGGTTCCAGACCTTTTGTGAGATCTCACTGGAAGCCACAGCCACACAACCCTGGCAAGTGACCCTCTGGCAGCAGCAGCGGTGGGGGCACCTTCCCGTTTCACCTCAGGTGGCAAAATGGAGTGGGCCAGCCCTGCATGCGGGACCACTAACAGTAACTGGCTGAAGACCTCTGCCCTTAAAAGTATATTGAAGCCAAGTTGTTAAGGGTCTTGTAAAATAATACAAGAACCTTGAACTTGACCCAGAAGCATTTGGGCAGCCAGCATGGGCAAGCTTCCGGGGACTTAGGTGCTGTCTGTCTGTCTCCACCACCAGTCCAGCCTCAGCATTCTGCGCCAGTGGGAGCTTCGAGATCAGGCACAAAGGCAGCCCCACATCAAGGGGATGGAGCAATTCCTGACAGGAAAAGTTGCAGGCATTTGGGACTTTTTAGTTTAGAGAAGAGGCGACAAGATAGAAGTTTATAAAATTAAACACGGTAAGGAGAGTGGATAGAGAAAAGCTTTTCTTCCTCTCATAGACATCCAATGAAGCTGAATGTTGGCAGATTTTGGACAGATTTTTAAAAGTCCTTCTTTAAGCAGCACATGGTTAAACTATGGAACTCACTCCCACAAGATGGCCACCAACTTGGATGGCTTTGAAACAGGAAAATTCCTGGAGAGGGCTCACAATGGCTAGTAGTCATGGTGGCTCTGCCCTGCCTCCACCGCTTCTGAACGTCAGCTGCTAGAAACCACAGTGGGGGAAGAGGGCTCAGGTCCTGCTTGTGGGTTTTCTCTAGGCATCTGGTTGCTGGACTGGATGAGACACTGGCCTGATGCACCAGGCTCTTTGTAGGTTATTACAAGACCATGTCAACCACAAAACAGAGACCATGGGGCTGAAACACAACCTGTCACTGGAAATGGCCCTGTATGTACAAGTGTCCCTAATATTCATCCCACAGACCCGGTTCAGGAACATCCCATAATCAGTGGAATCAAAAGCGGCTGAGAGTTTGAGAAACAGAAGCAGAATTGCATTCTCTGTCTTGTTCTCAATAAAGTGTCATCCATGCCTTGAACCTGGATTGAAATGGATCCAGGTATCTCCAGGAATTCCTGAACTTCTGCAAATAAAAACCCCACTCTCTTCACCAGCTTACCATCATTTTATTTCTGCCATTGGTGGTGGTTCTGTTAGGATTTCACCCTTCCCTACGCTGCAGATATAGGATTGTTGGGTCACGTGTCTGTATGTAATGCATTTCAGCTGCTGATTGTTAGAGCTATGTAAGCGGAAAGGGAGATACGCTGTTTGCTCCCTTCCTCCCACTGTTCTCTCACAGTGATGTTTTGTTTCAGAGGTATCTCTGAGGAAGAGAGAGAAAGAGGAGCCATGTTTACTTTGTACTGTTATGTTTGATTTTGTTGCAATAAATAAGGATTAGATGTTACACCTCAAGGCTAATGCTTCTATTTTGGACTCTGCTAGTCGTGTGCTCATGTCCCAGGAGGATATGGGTCACATCAGCGTGACGGGAGACCAGAGTGATAAATCCTGGGCAACGCTGCACTGGGGGAAGGCACAAGGCCTCGGAGTTATCTCCCAACAGGATAGAAAACGGATAGAAATAATTTTCTTTTAATATTAGAACCAGAGCCACACACACACACACACACTCACCGGTGACATATAATTCTTATTATTCAAAAACTCCTATTCACGTGGAGGAAGCCTAAAAGGCCATTAACTTGGTGTAATTCATTCTTGAATTGCCCCCCCCTTAAAAATCAAATTGCCCCCCTGGTGGGCGTGTGCCCCACATTGGGAACCACAGATCTAGAGGAAGAGATTGCTTTTGAAGTTCCACTGATTATAATTTAAAGATGTCGTTTAACAGTTCTTGACATTTCTGGAAGTCACTGGTGAAAGCTAAGGGCAGACTTTTTACTTCAGTGTTGCACAGAACACTTATGATTGCTTTCATGCAACCTGTTTATTGAGAATTCATCCTGCTTTTTTGTGGGGAGATTAAATAGACACCAACTTTTCACTGAACATTCATTCTTTATAGGCCAACATTTTCAATAAAATTTAAAGAACCACATGCTTAGTTTAAAACTAAATATTAAGGCAGGATTTGACCTGTTTGACTAAAAGCAAAATATAGTACAGTTTACTGGTTCCAAATGGACAACTGTATTCCTCTACCAGAGGAGTTTCTCATAGGAGGGAACTAATTAGCCAGTAGTTCAACCCTACTTCTGTTGACAAAACCCACACACTAGAATTTAAAAGGTTAAACCACAAAAACTGCAAAGCTAAGACAGATTATCTTATTTCTTGGACCAGCCCATCATCATGTATCAGATCATTACCTTTCTTTCATGATCCTTTATTTTGTTCAATGTATGGTTGCAGGTTTATCCATCAGGGTAGATCAGATATATTTTCCTCTCCAATCTGACCATTACATCAATTACAGGTTGATGAAGAAATAGTGAAACTTTTGAGTGGATACAGTGTTAAACACTAGGTTGATTTAGAATATGTCTCAATATGTATAGATTCTTTAGCTACATTTTAAAAAATTAAGACACAGTTTGCAAGGCTGCTATTCCAAGACCAATTAAAATGGCTCAATGAAACTTCCTGAGCCAAAAACAGATCAGGACTACTCTTAATTAACTTCACTGAGAGGAAGATGATTAGTGTGGTGTAATGCTGCTGTGACAGCATTACACCTATTGTAAATTCATTCTACTAGCATTTTGTGAAAATTTTCCCCAGCACAGAAATAGTATCCTAAGCACATTGCAACTGGCATGGAGTTCACAAGTAGGGCAAACTGGACTCTCAAAGGATGTCAACATGCTGCCCCCATTGCAACTGTCTTTATTTTAGCATTTCCTGTTCTCCACAAACACTAATAATTAACAGGAATACTGTAAAGCCCCTTTCCCCCCAGCCTTTATGTTCAGAACTAGAAACTTGTTGTCCCCCCAGCAGTCCCTGGATGATCAGGACTATCACATATTTGGGTCTCACTCCCAGCCCTCTCCACCTCTTTTCACTTTTATTCGCTGTGGTCTTCTAATCCAGTGTTTCCCAACCTTGGGCCTCCAGCTGTTTTCAGACTACAATTCCCACCATCCCTGACCACTGGTCTTGCTAGCTAGGGATGATGGGAGTTGTAGTCCAAAAACAGCTGGAGGCCCAAGGTTGGGAAACACTGTAATCTAATCTGTGCGTGGCAAACCTAGCCCCACTCCCGCAGGCAAGTACGTTTCCAAATCTGGACCTCCCTTGCTGAATCTGGCCAAAGTAAAAATGTGAGGTTTACTTCTGTTATTTTCCAGTGCTGGCATTTATCACTAAATTTTGGGGATGAGGGTGGCATTGCACTTTTTATTTAATGCACTTGGTAGGGGATTGGACTAGAAGACCCACGGGGTCCCTGCCAACTCTACGGTTCTATGGTTCTAAGCCTTATTTTCCAATTGTTTCAGTGTGCCTTGATAAAGCCTAGCATTTTCTAACAAAAGATAAGCATGAGAATGAAAATTGTCCCTAAGATTGCCAAGCCTTGAGATTATCAGCAAATTTCAAAAATAAGTGGCATGAGATTTTTTACATTTACTAGTTACAAATTCTGAGATTTACCAACAAATGATGAAAACGAGGACAAAGTTTATCTTTAGTCAAAGGCACTTGGCGATTTTTGAGGTATACTAACAACTGTTGAACACCAAGTGGAAATGTTCATTACGTGTTCCTAGTATTTAAAACCACCCGTTTCTAACAACAGTTGATGTGAGAAATGGCTATATTTCTCTCTTAAAGGAAGCAAAGCAATAAATCTGTCCCACATTGTTGGAGAATCTTGTGATTAAAGAGGAAAACAATGTGGGCAAATATTCGATTCAGAGGATGAGCTCAAATAACCTGCCATTTACATTATAACTTCTGCAAAGGTAGATTTGCACATACCCTAATTCCACAGAAGCCCACAGCTTTTTGTATGCGTTCCTTAGCATACATGCAAATGAACAGATCAAGGGACCATTTTAATAGCAGGCTTTCCAATACCAATCATGCGATTTTAAAACAGCCCTATTATATGAAAAGTGTGTAACTTTTTCTGATTCAGGAGAGCCTCAAACATAAACAAAATCTGTGGACTTCAGGATGGGAAAGCCTCATCTGTGTCAGGAGAGTCATACCTGTAAGGTTCTTTTGCAGACTTACCCTAAGGTAGCACAAGCCAATGCAGATCAGGCAGGCAAGCAAGACCACCAGCTGTACAGCCATGGTCCCAAGCTGCATCCAGATCCGTCTGCCTCTTTTCCTGTCCTCCTCACACTCCTCGGCAGGTGCTTCTTCCAGTTTTCTGGCCTCCATCTCCACTTGTTCCTCCATGTGCAAAGCACAAAGGAAGAAAACCAACACTTAAGCCAGAGAGCTGTGGATTCCCAGGGACAGCTATTAAATAGCATTAAGAGATCATTTTAAGCCTTATATGCAAACAGAGGCGGGGAACTTCTTTATGACTAATATGAAATTTCCCTTGAATCTCACTCTCTCTCCTTCTGTGGGTGATTGTGGTGGTTGATATTTAAGATATCCCAATTCATTTTTAATAGACATTTAAGCTGATCCCCAAGATATTTGCTGTCAACGTAAAGTTGTTCTGGCATATAGGAATTTCCTCCACTCAAGACTATCCTCTGGCAAAACTCCCCTTGAAGTGAGGGCAGGTTTCAGAGACTGGGTTTTGTTGTTTTATACCTTGGGTCAAAATAAGAAGAGACGATGGCTGAGGCTGAACTTCTTTCAGGTGTTGGAGGTAAGGATGGGGATTTATGGATATCTTTTTTCCTGGCTGTGCCTCTCAAACGTAGATGCACAAGGCAAATTAATGCCACTCAGTGAACACAGTACAACACAGTAAACTAGAAATAAATAGAGGGATGGGTTAGAAATAACATAAATAAAAGCAAAGTTTAGCTGGGATAGCTCAGTCAGCCTTAATCTCAGGGTTGTGAATTTGAGCCCCACGTTGGGCAAAAGATTCCTACACTGCAGGGGGTTGGACTAGATGACCATCATGGACCTTTCCAACTCTACTATTCTATGGTTCTAAATAAAAGATACTAGGTCAGCCCCTGTTATTAACCGGATCTCTTTAGTACTGCCCCTCACTCCTGAAATAATATCCTTGATCTTTGGCTTCTCCCTTTCCTCCTCTAATCATGCCTGCTCCCTCTAACCGTTACGCCTTAAATTCAAACAAGTTCTATAGCTGTGTTCACACCATACATTTATAGTGTAACCCCCCCCAATGGGAACTGTAGTTTGCTAACAGCGCTGGGAACTATAGCTCTGTGGGGTGTAAACTACAATTCCCATATTCTCATGAGGGCATAAACCTCCAGCAAGTGTCACACAGCACTGACCCCGAATGCCAGCCCTGGCCAAATTCTTCAAGTAAAGGAGGTTATTTTTCATTTTTAAATGCCTTCAACGGTTTGATTTTTTTCCCCAATCAGAGCAAGGTACCATTTTCATGTGGTTGTTTTATTTTTATTTTTTAAAAAAATCTGTCCTAGTACCATGAACACAAGGCAAATAACGTAACATTGTTGTTTAGTCGTTTAGTCGTGTCCGACTCTTCATGATCCCATGGACCAGAGCATGCCAGCCACTCCTGTCTTCCACTGCCTCCCGCAGTTTGGTCAAACTCATGTTGGTAGCTTCGAGAACACTGCCCAACCATCTTGTCTTCTGTCATCCCCTTCTCCTTGTTCCCTCCGTCTTTCCCAACATCAGGGTCTTTTCTAGGGAGTCTTCTCTTCTCATGAGGTGGCCAAAGTACTGGAGCCTCAACTTCAGGATCTGTCCTTCTAGTGAGCACTCAGGGCTGATTTCCTTAGGAATGGATAGGTTTAATCTTCTTGCAGTCCTTGGGACTCTCAAGAGTCTCCTCCAGCACCATAATTCAAAAGCGTCAATTCTTTGGCGATCAGCCTTCTTTATGGTCCAGCAATCCACTCCAGTATCCCTGCCAAGAAAACTCCATGGACAAAAACAACAGGCATATAAAACACAACATTACCTTTGATATAATCTAATAAGCAAGGAAGCATTTTGCTCACTTCTGAAGTCAAATGAGAAGTTCTTATTTCTAGGAGTTCCTAAGATGCCCCCTTGTGGCTCACATCTATTTATTGTTGGGCACAGCTTCAAGCCTGCCTTTTGCAGGAGGATTGTGCAATTAAAGTGGGTGAAAGTACTTGGCCATCATGACACATCATGGCCCTTTTGTGGTTGGGAAAGGGACAGGAAAATGCACTGAAAAGTGCAGGGCAAACAAATGATTAACAAGAAGATATATAAACACTGGGCAAGCAAATCAGGATGAATGCTCAGTTTTGTATATCACCCCTACAAAAAAAAAAAAAACCTGAAACACTCAATAAAAACTAGACAGCCTAACTTTTGCATAAGTTTTATGAAAGCAAATCAGGATGAAAGCTCATTAAATGGCTCGTTTGAAGGAGCCCTAAGCTGAGAGGTGCTCATTTCTGACATAGGATTGCAATTTGGAAAGTATCTGCATGAAAATTTCCATTCCCCAGAAGGTATTTTTTGGACAGGTCGTTTAGAAATAACTGGGCTTCCAGCAATTTAAGTAGAACAGTCTTGCAGGACCTCATAGTACCACCATAGGACCTAGCACAAGCTAGAAATTGTAGGACCACAACATTTGTACAGCCACAGCCCCCTTGTATATATACCTGGCCAGGAAGGGAGTAACAACTGGACAGTAGTTCTTCAAACCTCCGGGTTCAGGGAGGGCCTTGTAAGGAGAGGCTGCACGCACCACGGCCTCTGTCAAGGCGGCTGGACCTCTCCCCAATGGGGCATCCCGCGGGTAACTAGAGGGAGTCTTTTAAAAGAGGCCCCGTGGACTGAGCATGTGTGCTCTGTATCCTCGGGGCCTCTGTCCTCTTTCAAGTGTCTCGTCCATATCTCAAAGCTGCAATAAAACGGATTCTGAAACAACAGGGCCAGGTCGTGATTCCGTGGCCGCCCCTCCAATCCTGCGGCAATAAGAACGGAGTGAAGGCAAGTGACTTTGATGCTACGCTGGTCAAGCCTCCTTTCCTGAGCTGCCTTCATTTCCAACGGGCCTATCTAGCGGGAGTGCCGGGGTTGGGCGATGACTAGGGCCGCCTCGCTTGTCCCGCGGCTTCGCGCCCCCCCCCCCCCCGCTCCTTCCTTCGAGAGAGCGCGGGAGGACGAAGCAGCGCCGGGCCGCGCATGAGCGACTCGCCTCCCCCGCACCCGCCCAACTACGCTTCCCAGAGTTCTTCGCGGCAGGGACGGGGCGCGGCGACGCTCCCAGCATGCCTAGCGGGGCGATGTCTGGCCCGGGCGCGGAGGCGGCGGCGGCGGCGGGGGCCGGAGGGCCTCGCCCCCGGAGGAAGCTCCTCACGGCGGAAGAGGCAGAACTGTTCGAGCTGGCGCAGGCGGCGGGGAGCGGCCTCGACCCGGAAGTGTTCAAGTGAGCGGCGCGGGGGGGGGGTGCGGCGTCACGTGACGCGCCTTTGTAATCCGCCCCGCGACCCTTGCGCGAAAGGCGGCACACAAAAGCCGGCGGGGGAATTAAAAGGCTCCCCATTGCTAAGCCAAACTATGGTTAATGTATTTGCCACGTGTTATTTACACCCTGCCTTTTGTCCTGATGGGACTCCAGGCAGATTGCAGATAAATAAGGACAGGTGAAAAGCTCGAGGGGTTTGTGTAAACCCATTATTAAATAAAACAATCAAGCATTCATAGAATTACACCCACCCACCCACAGAAAATCTCTTGAAACCGCACAGAGAGTCATAGCAAGGACGGAACAGCACCAGCCTCACTTAAAGCAACCAGTTCCCCAAAGCCTGTGGGAGTAATAATAATAATAATAATTTATTGTTTGTACGCCGCCCATCTTCGCCTGTTCGGAGGCCCCTGTCCCTCTGTGGTGACTCTCTCTCCAATGCTACTACATAACATTGCAGAGGAATTGAAATAGTGCCCTTGGTACTCCTCTTATGTAGCAGGAAAGAGCCTTTTATGGGGCCAGCGCTCTAAGCTACCACTCTTAGAGGAATTGGCAATAGCTGGCACCAGAGAGGTACTCCTGCCTGTGTTACTCAGAGCTCCCAGGACCTTCGTTTTTTACCTCTTGTGCTCAAAGGTTTTCTGTAAACCATTCCCTCTGTCAGTCTCAGTTGCAGTATGAATGATAGTTCCCAGCAGGGCTGGGGAACTGGATTCAGGCAGCCATAGGATTATAGAATCATAGAGTTGGAAGGGACACTCAGGATCATCTAGTCCAACCCCCTGCAAAACAGGAATAAGCAGTTGTGCCGTATGGGAATCGAACATTGGTGTTATCGGCACCATGCTCTAACCAACTGAGCTATCTCCCCCTGCCCCATTTAAACATCTGTCTCACTTTTAGAAGACATTTGAAGGCAGCCCTGTACAGGGAAGTTTTTTAATGTTTGAGGGTTTTTGTGTTTTAATATTTTGTTGGAAGTCACCCAGAGTGGCTGGGTCAACCCAGATGGGCAGCTAATAATAATAATAATAATAGGTAGGGCTGCCCACCTGTCAGCCAATGGACATAATGGAGTCCGTTGATGCATTTTTGACCATGCATGCAAAGGCACAGACAACAAAATGCAGACAACCAGCTGATTGTCAAGCTTAGTGCTCAGTACTTTCCAAGACCCAACAATCAGCTGATTGTGTGGGGTTTCAAAGCTACAGCATTACCTGCCTCACACCTGGCATCATATATGGAGTAGGGCAGGTGGACATGGCTTAACAGGCCATCTTAACAGACCAGAAAGCTCACACACATTGTGGGGATAAATGGTCTGTTGTAAGCCACTTTGTCTCCACTCCAGTCCACAATATGGGGGTAATACCTATGAACTGAATTTGAATTTGCAGGACATTTTTTGTAACTGTTTCAAGACTAATTGACTGTAGGAAAGCTCAGTTGGTAGAGCATGGGACTCTTAGGGTTGTGGGTTCGAGCCACATGTTGGACAAAAAAATACTCCTGCATTGCAGGGGATTGTACTAGATTACCCTCATGATCCTTTCCAACTCTACAATTCTATGATTCACATAAAACAAGGCGTAAGTAAATGTGAACTAGTCTGTGTTTTTGCAAAAACAAAACAACAACAACCCAGCAACAACAAACGAATCAGGAAATCTAATTTCCAGACAATGAATTGTTAGTATAGTACTTTTAATGTCTACCTATGTTCCCTTCTAGGATTCTGCTGGACCTTTTGCGCATGAATGTGGCCCCTTTGGCTATTTTCCAGATGCTGCGCTCCATGTGTGCTGGGCAGAGGCTTGTCAGTGCTGAGGCTGCTCCTGAGCCAGCGCGAGGTTAGTGGTGCCCCATCCCTTAAGGAAAGAGGTGCTTGTTAAAGGCTGCTGCTCATCAGGGCTTAATTTGTGCCGGGAAAACTAGTAGCAACGATAAGAGTATCTTTAAGCATCTGAGTGCCTCTCCTACATTTTGATTATTTTCCACAGTCAGTTTTCAATTTGAAGAAAATGGTAAGCTGCTAGGATGGGCCTACAGTATCATTTTCTTTCCATATGTTAATAGCTTTCAAGTTGTACAAATCATGCAAATCTGACTGACGTTATACATCTTTGAAAGTATAAGGCCATTTTTAAAACTACTCTCTTTGCTATGCAGTTGAAATTAGAATTTGTGAAATGTCCATTTTCTGACCTCTGATATTTTCTGTATAACTCAAGCCTGATCTTTTTTGCACACAATCCATTAAAACCAAAGCTTTAAAAAATAAGTCCCACTCTCTGCATGAATTTATTTTACTGATTTTTAACATCCACTTTCTAAGCTGTAGGTAACATCCTGTGTAATAGGTATTGTATTGCTGGGACTATAGGAAACCCTCTTGATATGAGTCAGCCCTTCGTTTGGCTTAGTGTTGTCAACACTGACTAGCAGCTGTTCTCCTGGGTTTCACATGTGTCTTTTCCCCTGGAGACGTCAGGGAAAGCTGCACCGCTGAGCTATTGCTGAGTCAGCAAGTTTTCAATAAAATGCAACTGTACATTCTTGCGTTGCATTCAGTCTAATCCTAACTAGGCTTCTTTGGAAGTAAATTCTTTTGATTTTCAATTAGACTTGTCAAACTGCATTGAGCATTGCAGTCCCAATATGATATACATTCCAGATCACCCTTTATGTCTGTTCGTCAGGCAGCATTTGAAAGATCAGTAAATATTTACATTATTAGAGCAGATACAACTTTGTTCACCTTGTTTACTGTTCTTTTGCCTGTCATGGTTCAGAGTTATTGCTTCTAATCAGCATATCTGTGTTGACCAGAAGCAGTAGTTCTTGGGTGGCCTTGTTTTATTTCATAGCACTGTCTGTTCTTAGCCAAGGCCCCTTCACAGCAATTCTGACCATGTTTGTGCTTAGCACTGGATATAATCTGGTTTCTGGGTTACAGTCTCATTCAAGAGAAGGGCAAAAACAAGGCTTTATAAAGCGGGAGGCAGAGGACCAGGGAGATGAGGCTTAAGTACTAGAAGGCAGCACAGAAAAGGTGAGTTTGCGGTAGAAACTGTGAAGACTATGGGGAAGCTGTTCAGCCACTAGGAAGACATGGCAGTTGAGATGAAGGCACACGTGTGAGAAGGAAAGAAAGTGGGTCCACAGGAGACAAGCTTGCAGGAGGCGGGGAGCTGAGCACAACAGGCCACCCTCTCTGTTGCATGTTGGTGAGCATTCATGCATGCATTCACATACATATGATCTGTTAATTCTTCTGGTCCGTACTGGAGTCTGCAGCGCTAGACCACTTAACTGGATGGCTTCCTACTGATCAAAGGCTGAGGTCCCGCATACAACCCCCTGGATTTATTCTGTGTTTGGGCTTGCTTGTTAATTTCTCCCATCTCTGATATTGTACCTACCACCCTGAGCTGTGCTAAAAGTTGCCCAGATCTTGCCTTCCTGTTCACCTACTCCCCACTTTCATTGTAGCACTCTTCTTGCTTTTTAAGGCTGAGGGGGGCATTGAAATAAGCCAAGAGCCCTCATTCCCCCCCCCCCCCATCTTTCTGATTGAGGAGAAGAGTGCTGCTGTGTGGAGAGGAGCAACTGCTGCAGCCTAACATTTGTGGCTCCTCTGAATTAAGCATCAAATTACTTGGTGCACACAAAATAGTCCTCTTTTTTGTTTTGTTAGTGGAAAAGCAGCTTTTGGGAGGCAAAGCTTGGAACAGAGAAGTGGCTGCTGACTTAACTTTCTTTCCACCTACTGTTTCTCCACCCCCTGCTAAAGCCACCCACCCACCATGCACACAGGTTACTGCACTGACACTTATGTGACTAGAGCCCCAGACATTGGTGTTGATGGCTGCAGAATAGAAATGGCAGGTGGAGAAGCATTGAACGCCAGCTCCGTTGAGTCTGTATTCCAGATTGTGTCTCCCAACTGCCCACTCTCAGTAGGGATTCAGTGGCCTGCTCTGTCTAAACATAGAGGTTCCCTGTAGCTGCCGTGGCCAGTAGATCCCAATGGACCTCTCTTTCTCCACGAATTTTCTTTTGAAAGCCATCCAAGCTAGTGGTCATCACCACATCTTCTGGCAATGGATGCTATAAGTCTATTGCATGTTGTGTGAAATAACACTTTTCATTTTTAATTAACTGCCAGTCAGTTTCATTGTATGGCTCTGGTTCTAATATTAAAAGAAAATTATTTCTATCCGTTTTCTCCACAACATGCATAATTTTGATAAACTTTTATCATGCTTTCCCACCCCAATAATTTCTTTTCTTTTCTAAACCAAAAAGTTCCAAGTACATTAGTTTCCCCCGTGGGAATCACGTTCCGACTCCCTTGGCCATTGTGGTGGTCCTCTTCTGCATCCTTTTGAGATGGGTCAACCAGGAGCGTATTCTCAACCACGACCACACAGTTGATTATGGAAGGCATTGCAGACTCAAACTGGTACCGAGATGAAGCAGTCTAGCAAGCTGAAGGCTTCATATTACATGTATCGGGTAGGAAGGCAGAGGCCCAAATTGGCACCCGTGTTGTCACCGTATGCTGCACGTTACGTTACAGTCACCAGAGAAGCACCCTCTCACATAAGGCATTAGGAGACTGGCAGTTTTATTTGCAGTCCCTTTCCTAATGAGAGCTTTGGGCTGCTTTCAAGGAAGGGCGGTGGACACATTAAATAAATAAGTAACCCCAAGCCTGGAAATTGTCTTTTTCACAGCGGTTGCATCAACATCTTCCTTGAGAGGTGCACCACGGCCTCCCAATCTCTTTCCTGGTTAATCACTACCAGTTCAGACCTCATCAGTGTACAGAAGTTGAAATTATTTTTCCCCACTTACTCCTATTGAACTGCTGTACACCTGATTCAAATTACTAAAATACTTTCAATCAATCAATCATTTATTGTATTTGGCTAAAAGCCATTACAAATCCAGTTACAAAACCAGCAAATCCAATAAAACCTATTAAGAAAGCTCCAGAAATAAGCAATAATTTACAATAAATCAAATACAGATTGGCACAGCAGGGATCTATATAAAGGGGCTCGGCTTTGGTCCTCCAAAAAGGTTTCATCTGCTATTTTTTAAAAACCCTTTAACTTTTTAAGCTTCTCAACTTGCAAGTTGGATGCCCTTCTGGTTGTTTTGGGACCCTGTTTTAATTGTTTGAACTGTTTATTGTATCTTCTTACCGTCCCCTAGTCTGGAGGAAATTTCTTTCTAAGGAGCCTCTTCATTATTACCTCCCCTTAGCTGCTTGCTCCCTGTTTAGCTTTCTGCTACATTGGGTTATTTGCTTGCCATCATTAAATACTATCATAAATTATCTAATTTATGATTGTATTATATGCTACCAGTCACTCCAGATCCTTGCGGACTCTGCAGCTTGTATCCTGCATCTATGCTCTTTCCTGTTCTTTGACCAGTTGCTGATTCATATGAGGAGGACTTTTGCCACTATGCTGGGGGATATTTGTGAGTTCAAAGTATATAATGTCTTCCTCTATTAACATGCTTGTTAACACTCAGAGGATTGATGATGCGGTACTTGCCTTTGCAAAAGTCATGCTAATTCTTCTTGAACAAAGCTTGTGCTTCTTTCATTAGTAATGTTTCCACGAATTTAGGTGGATCAAGCATTAGATGAAATAGCTCGTAATTTGCTGCCCCCATCTCCCAGATGTTTTATTGCTCACTTGCCAATCTTTTGGGAGCAAGGCCTCTTTTTTCACATTCACTAGTTTCAGATTTTAGTTCCTATGTTTATGGTATCTGGTCCCATGTAGTTCCATACTTTTTCAGTAATGTTGGATAGGAATATATGACCTGCACTTTTATGTGATCATAAAAGACTTTTAGTATTTTTTTCCTGGTAACTTTGTGACAATACATGTTGATGAATCGTTAGCCTGGGCTTAGCGGAGGTATACAGCCTGAGCAATATTAAGGGGTTCCTGAACAGCCTTGAAAGATGCCAAAGGCGTGGGATTCAGGGAGCCATTCAGGCGGTGTATGGTTTTACACAGAGGTAGAACTGGTGTGAAGCATCAGGCATTAACATCTGCCAGCCACTCTTGCTCAGGGCAAGGGCAGCCAATTGGGCACCTTCCAGGTGATGTGCGCTACAACTCCCATCAGCCCCAGCCAGCATGATCAGGGATGATGGGAGCGACTCCATAACAACTGGAATCTTTCACACTGGCTTCCCTTGCGAGAGAGAGAAAGCAGCATAAAGCAAGTTGAAGCAAGTCCTTGAATAATGACATCATGATTATTATTATATTATAATTATTTAAAGAGATCTTATGTGTCAGTTTTACCACACTACATTGAGTTAGAACAAAGACAGTATAAGTGTTCTTTCTCCAGAAACACAAAATCCTAATCACACGTAAGTGAGTTGTCTTGTGCAGTTGTTGGGATGAACATATTTAGGTGATTTAGGACTGTTGAGAGAAGGAAATGATTTTGAGACTGAGGAAATCTCTTCTCGCCCTGTTGCACAAAGGAATCCCCCTCCCCCGAGCTGTGCCTGCCCCTCATTCTGCAATGTGCACTAGTGGGTCAGTGGGGTCAGGGCCACAACAGAACCAGGTTCCTCCTCACCTTGCCCGCCCAGTGAGCCTTGTTTTCTCTTCCCTCCATGCATGTGCCTCTTTGCAAGTAGAATGGAGCTGTTGCTTCTGCTTCTGCCATTCAGTATCTTATCAGGAACATTTCACAGAAATCCATATGCATATTTACAAAATCAAGACCTTTGGGTGCATTACATAATGGTGATATACCCCCTGTTTCCTTCTAGACCCTTCAGCCTGGCTAAAAGATCATAATACAAGTATCTAAGTGCAGAATTATTCCACTAATTGTGAATTGTATAGGGGGAGTGAAAATAGCCATGATTACATAGCCCTATGTAACAAAGCATTCAAGTCATACATCTTTGAACATTTGTTGGGATATTTGAGCATTTGCAAGTTTGTTTCTGTGTCTATCGCCATGTGGTGTTTCTAATTTGTTTCTGTGTCTCTCTTTGAATTAGAGCCCCCATTTGTCTCTGCCAAGACCAGTAAAATCCCTGCACCACTCTCACTTTCCTCTGCCCTTCGACCTCCAAGAATAAGAGTTACTAAGGCTGTGGTCTACAGTCCTGCTGCAGCTTGCTCGCCTCTCTCTCAAGGTCCCCCTGGCTCTTTCCAGTTTTCTTGCTGCCTGTTCTCTCCTTTTGCAGGTTGTGTGTGTTCATTACCTACTGGGTTTTAGTTCAGCCTTCTGTGACCAATAGAGAATCCCCTTCAAAAAGTTATTCTCTTGTTTCCAGATCCTAAACACATTTACTTGATAGTAAGTACTATTGATTTCAGCAGAACCTGTTTCCAAGTAAATGTGGTTAGTACTTTAACTTATAAAAAATTAACACTGTGTAGTGTTCATTGCAGTTTTAACGAGAGGGCATTTGGGGGGAGAGGAAACATGGGAAGCTTTTAATACTACTACCACTTTATTAAGAGAGTGTGGAAGACGGTTTATTTTCTTTTGTGCATATCCTAAATGCACCTTCTTGGCAGGAGAGGTGACTCAAAATTCCGGTGATTTCTGAGGGGGCTGCATGTCAAGACCGAAAACGCAGAATGGGTTGCATCCACAGAGGAATGCCTTCCCATGACTGCAGGGCCAAGCAGGATATGACGTGCAGAGATTTAGCTATTTTGTTGCTGATTTGGATTGTGCCACCCATGTGCTTTTTGCTACTTGGGATCATGATAGCCTGGTCCAGACACATCTGAACATTGCAATGCGTGCAAGATGCTTATTTGCAGAGGTCCCTTTGCCAAATACATTAGCCTGTCATGTGCTACCATGTGCTCTGGAAACCTCTGACTGAGTTACTTTTCTGAGATGCTCTGACTGAGCTTGGAGTTCTTGTACAGTTTCCCTTTCTGTTCAGACTGCATAACCTGTTCATTCTAAGATACAGCGTTGAAATCTTCAGCTTTCGGAATTCAAACTTTTGGGCTAAAATGTTCTGTCCACTCTTTTTGATACCTGAATTCAGTGTTCTTGAAAACGTTGGGCAAATCCTTCAAGAGCAGTTTTGTATGCGTGTGGCAATATAAAGTTGAATGTGTAGTGCGTGTGTGTGTGTCCCCTTCAGAATGCCATTGCATATACACAGGAGAGAGAGACTCCTTCCTCTGCACTGTCCCTCTTTGTCCCTTCCACAGCTCCCCAGCAGTTTTATCTGCAGCTTGCACTGGGTGCTGTTTGCCCTTCAGTGCTCTGTGTGCACCAGGAAGCATGAGGTCTCAGGCTGGAATTGCAGAAGGAAGCAGCAGCTTCTGCAAGTTGCAGACACTTAGGAGCAATGATGCCCTCTGGGGAGGCCGAGGGATCCACCCTGCAACTGAATTGGTGAAGGCTGGTGTAAGCCATCGGCCCCATCAGGATTAATCATGTTTGAGGTAGAAACAGTTTACCTCTGTGTACAAATGAAAAGCCTCCTACAGCTTCCACTTCACCCTCTGTGGAAAAGTATCTGGCAGGAGAGCCTAGTGAGAAGCTGGATTCCCTGAATGACTGACTGGTTCCTATGGTTGAGGGTCACGTAGAGGGACTGGATTCTGGAAGAGGATGAGGATGAGGAAGGCTTGGAGAGGAATAGAAACAGATTTCCATATAGACAGTAACACCTGAGGAGGATTGATTTCTGCTGTAAGATTTTGATTGGAGTTCTTGGTATATAACATAAAGGATGGACTTTAACAAGTTTCTCAAATAGCACAAGTTTTTGGATAGATACATTCAGAATAAAAATTCCAAGTGCATATAATGATGGACTCTTATGAAAGGGGAAAATACAGTGGTACCTCTAGTTATGAACTTAATTTGTTCCGGAGGTCTGTTCTTAACCTGAAACCTTTCTTAACCTGAGGTACCACTTTAGCTCATGGTGCCTCCCACTGCCGCCACCACGCAATTTCTGTTCTCATCCTGAGGTAAATTTCTTAACCCGAGGTACTACTTCCAGGTTAGTGGAGTCTGTAATCCGAAGTGTTTGTAACCCGAGGTACCACTGTACTGGGCACCTGAAGTGGGGCAAAAAAATTCTTGCATTGCAGGGGGTTGGACTAGATGACCCTCGTGGTCACTTTCAGCTCCACAGTTCTGTGATTCTGTGAAGTGACAAAGAAATGTATAGCTTTCCTTGGGAGATGGTGCCAGAGATGCCCAACCTCTACCCCCACCCCTTTCCTCCAGCCCTGGAAGCCAGAGTCCTAAGGAATCCTAAGGCTTTTACCTTGTTCTCTCCACTTCCTGGTGATGGTGACTCTGCTGCAGCCCGACCGTGGCAACATAAGAGACAATGTGCTATTATATGCATTGTTATATTAGTGTTACGTTATATTACATTAGCGTAGTAGTAACTTCTGTGGATGCTGTTTGGAAATACAGTAAGCCAGCAACTTACATGCATGATTTAATTCAGCTTTATGTGCTTGGCAAAAAGAAAGAAAGAAAGAAAGGGGGGCAGAAAGGGGGCTGGCATCTGGGGAGAAAAGTCTTTGGCACCCCACCTGCCATTGCACCCAGTCTGCTTTGGCTATATGTGATTTTGGCATTATCCCCTGCAACTTTCCCCTGCGTAAGTTGCAGGCTTACGGTATTACATCTGTAGATAAGCTTGAATATGTCTCCATTCAATATTATAGTGCCAAGAGCATAGAATACCATCTTTTAATAGCTGCAAGTTCTTAATTTGGGAATCTGAAATATACCCTACTGAAGCATTGTGATAAATTATATATTATATATAGAAGAACTATGTTTTCACCCTGAAATTCCACATAGTTGCTCACTTTGATGCAAATTGTATGGAAAAAAATACCTTGTCATAAAAGTGGACCCAGTGAGGAGTAGCTGGCACATCTAGACAAAAGGTGTCCTTGAATCTCAGCCCCACCAGTCAGTTGGGAAGGATGTGAGTTGCTGAATTGTTTCAGGAAGTGCAAGCTTGTCCGCTTTTAATGGAAATTCAGTGTGTGTTGTGCAATTGTTGCTTTCAATAGTCCTGCTATTTTGGAGGAGGCCCAGGATCCCTAAATGCAGAGCAGTTTGCTCTTACGCTAAGAATCGAAGATGATGTCAGCAGGGAGAAGATTATTATTATTATTTTTTGTATGGTGAGGAAAGAGGGAGGAATACACAGAGGGAAGCTCTGCTGGCTTTAGGTCTCTTGCCAGTTGCAGGGAGTATTGACGGCCGGAGGCAATGGATGGTGAACTTGGTTATGCTACCTGGATAGTTACTGTTTGTAAAAGTAAAGTTTAGGATAAGAATTCTGAATAAGTGTTGATGGATGTTGAGCTGAGCTCCTCTTTCAATCTGGCATAGTATGCTGCTTTCCTTAAATATTTGGTCAGACTGTAGCTCACAACTACTATTCAGATGGTATTTAACACTAGTAAGACAAAGTAAGAGATCAGTGCTAGCATTTTCAAGCCTCCAGAGTAAACATATTTCACATTCTGCAACCTTTCCACAAATACTGGAACTCTAATGGCAGAAATAATACTATTGGCAGTATTGTTGGTCATGATTTACCAAAAGATCCTTAGTAATAATATTTGTTTACCTTAAGGGAGCAGCACCCAGTGAGAATTTCATAATGACCACAGTTTGTATGACCACTTGCCCAGAATTGGGTGGGGAAACTGATCCACCTTCTTAGGTACTAAGAACATGTTATCCGGCATATAGAACCAAATTAATAACTATATGGGTCAGAGAAGGCTGACATCACAAGTCCATAAAGAAATTGGCTTTTAAAATTTCTTATTCAAACCACAAAGTTCTTGATGCCGTAAACCTGTAGAATGATATCCGACATTGGTCATACTCAGAGTAGTCCATTGATTTCATTGGGTCTGCTCTATGACTGATATTGAATATTACCCACATACTTTAATAAGTGAAGTATAGTTTTGTTCATGATCCTCAGTAAGACAGAGTGAAAGACAAGAGACAATTACTCATATTATGTTAAATAGTAAGAGTGGTATCTATGGACTGCTATGTTAACTACTGATCTGACAGCTTGTGTTTATTTACATGTGTTAACTTGCTTTTTAATGTTCGACTTACTATTCAAATTTAAAATTAAATAATAAAAGCAAAAAAGAGCAAACTTAAGAGTATATCATGTTATAGATAAACTTTAGGCAAATTTTATGCATTTGAGCAACGCTAGCAATTGATAGTTGGTCACAATACAGCTCCGCAGTTAGCATCCCTTTGCTTTCCTGTAGGGAGAACAAGAACCAGCTCTGCAGCAACTGGGAGCCAAGCTCTGCTAGATCCCAGCAACCGCGAAGGCTCTGTTCAGCGAGTCCCTCGGCAGCCAAGTGGCAGCAGGCTGCAGAAGGCTGGGTGTCACGTGAAGAGTACATAAGTGCTTGGAAGATTGGTGGTTCCAGTATTATGGTGAAATTGCAATGAAGTGCATGCACCTAGTCAAGATGGATTTGTAATGTTCCAAAAATGTCACATATAGCTCCTATCAAGAAAACAAGTACCAAGGTTGTTTCATCATGGTTGGGCTGGTTTCCAAATTCAAAATGTGGTCATAGCTGATGATATAGGATATACTTTTGCAACTCCCTGTTACAGGTGTGTGTCCTTCCTTCATAAAGACATTGTTGGTGCATCTCTCTCGTTGATTTGTTTTCCTTTTGGGGAACTTAGCAATCAAAGAAAAGCACACCAACTTTTTATAGTATGGAACTGAATCTTGTTACTGCTTACTGAATCCCACTATGCTGCCATTGTTGTTACATGCCAAATGTTAAAATCCATAAATAATTAAAATGCACAATGAAACAATTCCAGCAAAGCATCCATAATTAAAATAGACAATGAAACAAGACAGTTAAAAAGCAGAGCAGTTAAAACAGTTAAACAAAACAGTTAGGAAGGTCACGCTCAGGGGAATGCTTGCCTTCACGAGCCAGCAGAATGCAGATCTTGTAGGCATTCCTCAACCCTGGCGCCAGCAGGGAAAAGCTCTCCTCTGCATCACGGAAAGCTGATAAGCACTGGGCTGTGGCTAAACTAAATAAACTTTTTAAAAAACTACTTACAATTTTATAAGGTAGTCCAAGGGCCCTTCTCTCCATCCTTTCCCTTTCCCTTCTCAGATTCAAAGCTGCTTAGAGCAGCTAGAAAGTGTGGCTCTTGCTTCTGCAATGGTCCAGGAAGTTGCTGTATGTCATGATGTGTTGTCCCTTCCTGGGTAATTGTATGAAATGAAGAAAGTGCACCTGGACCATTTATGAAGCATTTCCAGGCAGTGTAGCAGATGCCATGCTTTTGAGCCTTTCTAAGCAGCTTCCAAGCATCAAAGGAAAAGGCGAAGAGCAGTCCTCAGATCACCAAATTGGACAGAAGAGCACATTCCAGAGCATACCGTTTTCTGAGCCACACATTGCTTGGGGAGCTATGGGGAGCTTGAGTTCTTCCTGGAGCAAATCCTCCATGTCCCTCTTAGCCAGAATTGGCCTTGTAGAGGAGGGTGGCAGCAGCAGCAGTCAAAGGGGAGGGGGGGTTAACTGCTTTCCTTCCCCCAAGGGGCCAAGTGGGAGTGAGTTGATGATACAAACACTTAAATGGATATATTAATATCAGAGGCTTAAATCCTTTTTGCTAAAATAAGAAAAAGATGACTGGCATATTATTAAGAGCTGTATATAAATTACCACCACAAATTCTCTTAGAACGTACAGCTTGCTTTTTAGAGACTCTTTAATTTATATAAGCATGGATGTCTTAAGCTGTATATCTTAAATTATATCCCCCTCTCTAGCCTATGAAACGTGAGGTATTTGATTGGTTTCGAGGTTGCGCTGGGGAAGAGCAGGCCTCTTGCACCTTTGAACAGCTGTGCCTTTTTTAGTATGGAAATACAGTTATGGCCAACAGCTCACCTGTTGACACTCGGTCTCTTCCATAGTTCTTTTTACTTGTGGGTGGCTCCTGACTTTCACACCCCGGTAAGTCAGTGGCCCTATAGTCTTACTAAAGGAGCCCAGGGCAACGTAGAAAAAGCTTCCCTACTTGTCTTATATTTGCCAAAGCAAAGACGACCAGATGGGGGTAGGAACCTGGCCATGGTTTTCTCCACTACGGTGAGATATATTTCATTGTTCATTTGCGTCTACAGTGGTACCTTGGAAGTCGAACAGAATCCGTTCCGGAAGCCCATTCGACTTCCAAAATATTTGGAAACCAAGCCGCGGCTTCTGATTGGCTGCAGGAGCTTCCTGCACTCAGTCAGAAGCTGCAGAGGTTGCGTCGGACATTCAGGTTCCAAAGAACGTTTGCAAACCGGAACACTCACTTCCAGGTTTGCAGTGTTCAGGAGCCAAAATGTTCGACTTGCAAGGCATTCGGGACCCAGGGTATATACTTATAAATTGGCATATAAATATAAATATTTATGCAAATAAGTGAAAGCTTATAATATTTGGGACTTTTAAGTTTGGGGCAGACATGATACAGATTTATAGAATTATTCATGGAAGGGAGAAAGTGGGTCCAGGGCAGAGTTGCTCCCTCTTGCATAATCCTTGGCGGGGAGTGTGTGTCATCAAATGAACCTGAGAGGTGGGACCAAAGGAGGCACTTCTTCACACGGGGTGGGATGGGACAGCTGGCAATGTTTAAAGGGACACCAGCCAAACTCATAAGGTAATGGGTGGCCAGCAGTCACGATGCCCACAATATTGGAGCTCGGATGCCTCTGAAGGCTAGTTGCTGGACAACCAGAGGGAGCCCATCATTGCACTTAAGTCCAGTTTCCAGCCTTCGCAGGGGTGTCTGGATGGGCCACTGTAGGAGACGGGATGCCGGGCGAGATTAACTTTGGATCTGCTCCAGGACAGCTTCTCGTAGAGTCCTACTGAGACTGAGTCTAAAGTCCCTGCCAAACAAAGGAGCAAGGGAGCCAGATCAGAAGGATCTGAAATCAGCTGCCCTCTTGAGCAAGATCAGCCTGCTGATGCTGCAGGGGTGACGTGTGGCCACCTGACCTCTGCCCTGCAGTGTTTCCTCACCCTTGTTGCTCTGACTGGCAGCCAGCGGGTGAGAGCCCTCATTCGTGATCCTTAGCAACTTCCTCTCGTTTCTGATCCCTCAGACTCACATGCTACTCGGCCATTTCAACAATATTTATCTGTTGCCTTGACCTCTCGCCTGCATTCCTGTGTGGCCTTTGCCCTGAATTATTGCCAGGGCCTCCTCTGAAGCAGAGAGCTCCTTGTTCTCCTCCCCCTCCTCTCCCCCCCCCCCCAGCTGGGCCACTGCTTTGAAATCTGCATTCAACCAGACCCTGTTCCGTAAGTGTGTGTTAAAAGAAAACAGAGCCACCTCAGGGTGCCATCCTTGCACCAGCTCCTTTCTTGGTGCCTTCATCCTCTCCATGAAACCATCCATGGACGACCCAGGACTTGCTGGTGGAGTTGGACTTGGGTGTCTTTGGAGCCTGCAGGGGGGAGCACTCCCCGGCTTCTGCCCTCTGCTCGAGGCTCCTGGGAGCTGGAGTCCAGCCACATCCCAAGGGGCAGCTGTGCAGAGTAGCCTATTCTGCCCGCTCCCTTGGTTTGAGGGGCTCTGGACCCTAGCCAAGCCAGCAGCCTTTTAGCCGTCCACAGGCGACCATTGTCAGAGGGCACCTATATTTTTAAAGCTAGAAACAGCAGTTGAATGAAAAGGATTTTTCTTTTGCAAACATAGGCATGGCTGAAACCCCAGCATAAGCATTGCTATTGCAGAGACAGATAAAAGAAAGCACATAGTTAAACAACAGAACACATTCCCACAGGAGGCAGTGATGATCCCCAGCCAAGATGGCTTTAAAGGGGGATGGGGCGCCATCTTGGAGAGGAGGAGAGGGCTATCGATGGCTAGCAGCCACAAGGATTCTGTTCTGCCTCCCCAGCTGGAGGCAGCAAGGCTGGGAACTTGGGTTGATTAATCAACCTTTGGCCTTTTAAACTGTTGCGGGGTGGGGGTGGGGAGACTTGTTTTTTATTATTATTTTATTTATTTTCGTGGTTCTCTCTTGAAGGGCGGTATAGTAATTTAAGAAATAAAAGCCACAGGAGAGAAAGAGCTCTTGCTATGTGCATTTGTTCAGCCACAGTGAGAACAAGATGCTGGACCAGCTGGGCCATTGGCCTGATCCTTCTGCCAGCCTTTGCTTATGTTCTTAAATCATGTGAGGGGCTGGCAGAGGAGACTTTTGTTAACCCTTTCCTCCCTGGCATTTTCTTCATCTAAATACAGTGGTACCTCAGGTTACAGACGCTTCAGGTTGCAGACTCCGCTAACCCAGAAATAACGCTCCACGTTAAGAACTTTGCTTCAGGATAAGAACAGAAATCGTGCTGTGACGGGACAGCGGCAGCAGGAGGCCCCATTAGCTAAAGTGGTGCTTCAGGTTAAGAACAGTTTCAGGCTAAGAACGGACCTCCGGAACGAATTAAGTTCTTAACCCAAGTTACCGCTGTACCTCTGCCTTAGTGCTATTTGGCTGGCTGGCAGAAACAGCGTATAGAAAGTGAGCATTTTGTCTCTTGCAGAGGGTTAGAGCTCCACGGTGGAAAGGGACAGGATGAAGCGGAAGGGGTCTTCCTTGGGATGGGAACCCTTGAGGGTAGCAAGGCTCAGGGCTTAGAGATGACTGGGGTCTTCAAAGTAAGGAATCCCCAGGACTAACCCTGCAAAAAAAGGTGTTCAGGCCTGTTAGATCTGTCAATGTGCTATGACCTTTAGTTGGGAAATAGTGAAGTACATCCCACTGGCTTCTTTGATAAGTGTGGGGAGGGACTTAGTTGGGCTTTGCCGTGGGGGCTCAGGGAATCTCTTTAAAAGCCAGTGGGGTTTGCAAGGAATTCACTCCCCAGCTTAGCTTGACTCTCCAGCCAGCCAGCCTGTGAAAATGTTCCGGCTTTTCAGCAACACAAAGCGCTGCTGGCAGATGAAACGGACATTGCAAAGGCCCCCTGGGCGAGTCCATTTACCATCAATGGTGCAGCAAAACAGGTAAGGGGGCCGAAGGGGGAGAGGGGGCAGCCTTGACAGCCTCAGTCTGTGTAAACAGGACATTTCACACAAGTTTTAAAAATATATACATGATCTGCCTAGAACGCTTTGACAAAATAATGATGCTCTAAGGAATGCAGGAGTTAACAAAGGGCAGCAGGTTTACATTTTCTCTAGACTCACCTGCATCCTACTTGAAAATGGAAAACAGGCCATTCTGAAAAATCCTTTTCTGTAAAACAACCACACCAGTTCTTTTTTATTTTCTTTGTATGTCACACCTTCCAAAACAATTACCACCAGTTCCTTTCCAACTTTTGGGAGAGCATTTGTGGATTTTCATACCTGGAGGCTGCCAGGACAAAGGAACCAATAGCTCAAGGGGAGCCTGAGGGATTTGGACCATTTCAGTGCAAGTGCAGCCACATTTTTCCAGGCTATGTTCCATATGAATGCCAAGCCCCAAAGCAGTTTCGTCCCCACTGGGCAGCATTCATCTCCCAAGGATGGGCATGAAGCTCCCAGACAGCAGCACTTCACTCTAGTGATGCCTTAACCACAGGAGGAGGGTACCACATCTCCAAATGCACGTGAAAAGTACTCATGAAAATCTTTCTACATGACAAAAAGAGGAATATTGATTCCTGGCTGCATTTCCCATATTCTAGCTGCACCAATAGCCTGTATCCAGCAAACATTTTCACAGAAGTGTTTTGCAGGCAGAATCCACAAGTAGGAGGCAAAGTTCCTACTGCTTCTGCTCAGAGATCCTGACTGCAGAATCCATAGATGGACTTGGGCTTCCTTCAAAACATTGTGATCCTGTATTCCTTCCTGCACACAAATCCCATAAGGGAGGAAACATTGTACATCCAACCTGACCTTAGACCAGGCACTGAGTAATGGGGGAAAGTGGATTGACAAAGTGGAGCCACTAGCAGAGGAACTGGAGAACATGTTTGTTTGCTTGCTTGCTTGCTTGTTTGACCGATCATTAAAATTTATTATGCCCTCCTTTTCTTTATAAAATAAACCCAAATTAGCTACCAAAAAAGTTCAAAAAATTAATAAAACACATTAAAACCTGGACAAATTGCTTAGATCAGTTTCCTATGATAAAACCAAGAGCAGGATAAACCAATCTGGCACAAAAACGGGGGCAGATCTTTTAAAATATGAATTGAGAGTGGGTTTTGTTAAAAGGGCAAGAATACAAATCTGGTTTGAAAAAATACATTTGCCCTTTGGACCTGAACTGGAGCTGTGTGCAGAAATGTTGACCTTGCATCAGCTTAATCAAAGGCCTTTCAATTACACATTAACCTCCTGATAAGCGTCAGTGTGCAGGGTGAGATTATAACACAGGAATCTCTTGATTTTAGGGTTAGGATGTGGGATGGTAAGGAGGTCCATGAGGGGGCAAAGGAACCAAAAATGTTTACCAGAAGGCACCCGGGTCCAAGTTGCTGCAAAGGTGACAATCTTAAGGGGCATCACAGCTCAAGCCAAGGTGCAAAGCCGTTACTCAAAGGGGTGGCGGGGGGTGGCAGAAGGTCACATCTCTTCTCATTTTTTAAAATCTTAAAATATTTCTGGAAAAAACCAGAAACAACAGCAAAAAAAATTGCACAATGCACTCGTTACAGAAAGAAGAATGATAGCCAGTGTGGTGCAGCGGTTAGACCGTTGGACTAGGGCCTGAGAGATCAGGGTTCAAATCCCAACCACTGGGTGACCTTAGGCCAGTCACTCTCAACCCAGGTCACCTCTCAAGGTTGTTGTGCTAATAAAATGGGCGGGGAAAGAACCATCTGCAGCACCTTGAGCTCCTTGGAGGAAAAGTGGGATGTACATAATAAAAACAGTAGCAGCAAGAAAGCAGGAACTAAAACAACACAGAAGCAAAAAGCAGAGATTCCTCTTCTCAGGACTTCTCAAAGGTTTTTACCAGCCTCTGGAAAGACAGCTATAAGAGCTTTTCTCAGAAGAACGGTACAATAAAACATAAAAATAGAAATGCAGGACGTTTCAAAGAATGATGAACAAATTTAACCAAAATGTTTTGAGCTGGTGTCAAAATTTCACAGCAAAAAGAGTTCCAGACCTGGCTGTCGCCATGGAGAGCAGGATGTTAGTGGCTCTCCATAGCACTGGTTTTCAGAGGGTGTGGCAGGAGAGGAGGGAAAGGGAGACCAGAAGATGGAAGAACAATCCATTTTGGGAATGAGCCACATTCTTACGTAGCTGCATTGTTTTATGTTTTCTGGATGCCCCATGATCATATGATGAAATAATTGTGCTCTGTGTTAGAAATCAAATACTGCTAGCAGTTGTTTCTTTTTGTTTTCCAATGCTTTTCTTTCTTATCAATTAAAAAAAATGGTGTTGATTGAGCAAATTTTTATTCTGAAAGTGTGGCCCAGAGAAAAAAAGTTTGAGAAGCACTGCTTACTAGCATGCAATTGTAAGCAGAGCTAGGGAGGGGGCTCAGTCGGAAGGAGATGCACTACTCGGGGCCCAGGATTTAAATCCGACCTCCTGGCCAATGATCCCTTTGGAACCTCTGCGGAGAGGTCAATGCAGCTGCTTTGTGATGATCTACCGTGGAGACAGTTCTGCGGAAAGCAATGCCATGGGGAAATCTGTTTGGTTACATGCATCTTGTCTGAGCAGCCAGAGTTCCTCTTCCTTTATAAACTGTAAGGAAACTCTTCTCTCTGCTTGCCTTGCAGTTTCTCCAAAGGCTCTGTGCATCACCAGGCAAATCCCTCCTCCTCCTGGCCCAATGATGTGGGCATCCTTGCTCTGGAGGTGTATTTCCCTTCCCAGTATGTGGACCAGGTTGAGCTGGAGAAGTATGATGGGGTGGAGGCTGGGAAATACACCGTGGGCCTGGGGCAGAAGCAGATGGGCTTCTGTGCAGCCCACGAGGACATCAACTCCTTGTGCCTGACAGTCGTGCAGCGTCTGGTAGAGCGAAGCCGCCTGCCCTGGGAGTCCATCGGCCGACTAGAGGTTGGCACAGAGACCATCATTGACAAATCCAAAGCTGTCAAGACAGTTCTGATGCAGCTCTTTGAAGATTCAGGAAACACAGATGTTGAAGGCATCGACACCACCAATGCCTGCTATGGGGGAACAGCCTCCCTCTTCAACGCAGCTGACTGGATTGAGTCCAGCTCCTGGGATGGTAAGTGATGGTGGTCTCAGACCCCCACCTGGAAGGTGTCGTCTCCAAAAACAAGCATCCAGGCATGTCCACAGGGCCGACTTGGCCCAGTCATATATCCTTCCATGCCTGCCTACAGGCATCCCACTCTCCACCCCATCTCTGAGTCATGGATGCGAGGCACAGCCGCTCTCAGAATAGCAGGTGGCGTTGAAGCCTCGGGGCCACAAACACTTGCCTGAGGTCTCAGACCAGGAGACAGTTTGGAAATGTTTAAGAGCTGGACTCTGTGGGAATCACCCTCAAATTGCCCTCCTTTGGAATTTTCAGAAGTTGCTGTGAGTGAAACATTTTGTGACGTTTCCTGGCTCCACTCAGCAAATGATGCTTCCTATTCCTGGAGCTTTTTGTAGAGAAGCCTAATGGTCCCCAGGCTCGCACCCCTGGGAGGTCACTTTGGTGCTGCTAATGCCTTCCGTCCCAGAGGCAGGCGGAAGACTGCATCAGCACATGTCCAGCCTGCCGTTCTTTTGCTTCTCCTTAACTACTTCTCTTGGCTCGCTACTGTCAGTTATACTGCAAGCAGGTGGGGGGAGGGGTTTGGCTTTTTTCCTGCTCTGACTGTGTGAAGTGCCAGACAGACAGACAGAGATTCAGAACTCGCTGTCACTATATTGCAGCTCACACCTGCAGGTGAAACACTGATACGTTTTTATGACGCAGAGCAGGAAGAGCTTTTTCCGCCTTCCTCGTCACTGGCCCTGACACTTTGGTGATGCTCTTCCCATGCCAGGACGCTATGCCTTGGTGGTTTGTGGCGATATTGCCGTTTATGCCACCGGGAATGCACGGCCAACAGGTGGTGCCGGAGCCGTGGCTATGCTGGTCGGACCAGATGCCCCCCTGGCTTTAGAGAGAGGTGAGTATCCAAATGTGGCCATGTCCAAAAAGGTTGCTTTGCATAGCGAGGGATTTCACCCATAAACCGACCAGCCTTCCATTAGATTTTTCTGCATTGGCTTAAGCGGGTGCCGTGGTCACAGGTGAAACCATGCCATTAAAATAAAAATAAAAAGGGAGGACGGGATGGGGGGGGCGTGCAACACCCCCCTTCTGCTACAAGAGGGCAGACTAGGTGGCCAACACATTCACACTGCCTGTGTCCCAACAGGCCCACTGCACGTGGGCATAGCCAGAGGGGTGCAAGGGGGGCAGCTGCCCCCCAACCAAGAAAATAAATAAAAATGCTTAACTAACTGACCAGTTGCATCACAGATAACTGGGTTCTTCCCCCCTAACATAAAGCCTGCCCCCCTCGAACTTAAATGCTGACTACATCCATGCAGCACAGAAGAAGTGGGGCGTGACGTCCGATCTGTGGATTTGCTTGAGTGCAAATGTAGAAGAGAGCAGGGCAGTCAAAGGAGGACTTCTGCCAGGCTTCATAAGCCCCTCTAGGCAAACAGATTCAACCTGCATGAACGAGTCCATTGTGGTGTGCTGGGCTGGAGATCCACGGAGCTCTTGCTGGTGGGAAAGCAGCACATCTCGGCCAAAATAGTCAAATGCATCCTCTCTCTCACAGTTTTCAGGAATTCATGTGGAAAGTGGCAAATGAGGGAGGGGCTGATTCTCCTTTTCTGCACCCGGAGGGGGGGGGCAGGCCGGCTTTCCAGGGAGGAGAATAGGCCCTTTATGCCTGAAGTATGCTTAGTGGTAGCTCTTAGAGTAGCTGCCAAAGATTCAGGGCTTCCCAAGTTAAAAAAAGAAAAAAGAAAAGAGAGAGAGAGAGAGAGAGAGAGAGAGAGAGAGAGAGAGAGAGAGAGAGAGAGAGGTTTCTTTTATTTTGGACATAGGCGCCAGTGTCTGGGCAACACTAGTGTTGGCTCAGGGTAGAATTTTGCTTTAGCATCTTTTGCACTCCCCCAGTAGATTCTCTCTCTCCTTAGAGTCACACACTTTTGCATCTTTGCTCCTAGACAAGGTGATGTCACCTGGGAGAAAGATGCATAGCTTGGAAGCATAAACCAAGTGTGTCAACCAGAAAATGTACCAGTCACACTAAGAAAAAGTTATTAGGGGTATCTGTGGGTTTTACCTCAAGTGCAATTGTTAATAACTGGAGGATTATTCCTTTTGTTGCCATTGCTAATACTGGGATGTCATACAATAGTCGAGTTGGAAGGTACACCCAGGAATCATCTAGTCCAACCCTCTGCAATGCAGGAATCTCACCATGTGGTCTCCCATCCAATCTGGAGCCATGCCAGACCCTGCTTAGCTTTGCAAATGTGCTAGCAGAGTTATTGCTGCACCACGCAAGCTCACCTGTGACTTTTTCCTGCCAAGGTCTTCGTGGGACCCACATGGAACATGTCTATGACTTCTATAAGCCGGACTTGGCTTCAGAGTATCCTGTGGTGGATGGGCAGCTCTCCATCCAGTGCTACTTTCGAGCCTTGGATCGCTGCTATGCCACATACCGCAAGAAGATTGAGAGCCAGTGGCAGAAAGGTCAGTGTGGCTGGGAGAACGGTCAGCCGCGCCTTCCTTCCCGGCTGTGGGTGCACCAGAGCATGAATGTGCACATGGACCACACAGATCTCAATCGTCCATGCGTGCTTCCTCGTATATTCATTTGCACCCGACTGCTTTCAGTGGAACCTGGTCCAGAAGGGCTTTGCTGGCTGGGGAGGAGCTGCTCCGCTGAGATCGCTGTTGCTTACCAGAAGCGGGAGGGGGCCATGCGGCAAGGAGGTCGGTGTGCCTCAAATGCACTGGTAAAGCCCTCATGCTGGTCCTGCCAGGGTGCTTGCACCATGCCAACCTCCCAGCCTCCCTCTCAGTGAGCCAACAGCCAGGATGCTGAGGGAGAAACCCGCCCCCCCCCGGTGGAGGGCCCCCTCTTGACTCCCTCTTTCCTGTCCACACGAGTGGTTGTCCCCCACCCTCCCTGAGCTCCAGAAACCTAAGGTCCACTGTGAGTCTTCCACTGAACATGAACATGCACAAAAGAGTCGGTTGGGGGGGGGAGCTGTGTGTCACACCTAGTGTTCCCCCACAGCCACTGAGGAATACTTTGCCCACAGAAGTAGGGGGTGAGGGGATAGGTGGTTGTGGCCCCCAGGAAAACACCCCCCTCTCTTAAAAAAAACCCAAAGCAAAAGGTCCCCAGAACATCCAAAAATGCTTCTGTACCTCCACAGTTGGGTAATTTGCAATTTGATTATGGTGATAATTTATTAAATGTGTATTCTGCCTTTCATCCAAAAAATGAATAATCTCAGGGTGGTTCACATAACACCCCCCCCATTTTATGTTTGATTACCTAACCCCCCCTCCACATTATCAGCAGATCAGGGGAATCCTAACTGAAGTTGGGGGTGGGAGTGTGTGGGTTGGCACTGGGAGGATCATGTGAACACTATGAAAAGCAGGCACCTGTGCTAGCTATTTTTTGGGGTGGGTGGGTGACATCTTGCATGCTGGGGCTGGGCAGGTGGTGTGTCTCCATTGCACGTCTCGTTTCCTGGGTGCAGTTGCGGGGGGGGGGGGGCTCCATCTCTCTGACACTTTCTTCTACCCCCGAGGCAGCTGGGATCCCCAAGCAGTGCACCCTCGAAGACTTCCAGTTCATGATCTTCCACACACCTTTCTGCAAGCTGGTGCAGAAGTCTCTGGCGCGGGTGTTGCTGAACGACTTCCTGGCCTCCCGCAACCCTGATGTTGAGAGTGGCGTCTACAAGGGGCTGAAGGACTTCAGGTCAGTGGAGACTCTGAGGGTCCAGGAAGGAGAAAGGGCCGGAGGAAGAACAGGGAAGGAGTCACAAGCAGTAGGGCAGCTTTCCCCAACCTGATGCCCCCCAGATGCTCATCGACTGTGACTATCGGCTGCCCTGGCTGGAGCCAAGGAGAGCTGTAACCTGACACATGGGGGGGGCAGCAAGTTGGGAAGGCTCCTTAGTGGGAGGGGAGTATGTTGGAATCTACAGAGTGGTAAATATTTTTCTAACAGCAGCATGCAAAAGAGTGTAGCTTCCTTTATTAGGGGCTTTGTATGGGCAAGTTCTAAAGACATCACCCAAGAACTGGAGAAGGTAGTGGGACAGGGGGCAAGCTTGTTCTTAGAAGTTCTTCAGGACAGGGATGGGCAGAAGATGGATCTAGATCTAGTAGATCCCTGAATGATCTACAATGGACTAGGTAAAGGTAAAGGTAAAGGGACCTCGACCATTAGGTCCAGTCGCGAATGACTCTGGGGTTGCAGCGCTCATCTCGCGTTAATGGCAGAGGGAGCCAGCATACAGCTTCCGGGTCATGTGGCCAGCATGACTAAGTGGCTTCTGGCGAACCAGAGCAGCGCATGGAAACGCTGTTTACCTTCCCACTGGACCGGTCCCTATTTATCTACTTGCACTTTTGATGCGCTTTTGAACTGCTAGGTGGGCAGCCCCTCTTCCCATTAAAATCAGGCGATTAGGGTTTCTTATCTGAAGTAACTCAGATGTACTTGCGTATGCAGGTCGCATGGTAGATCAATGGCTCTGTCCTCTGAGAGAGGGCTTGGTGTCTGGATCTGGTCTCCCCTGCCTCTCCCCCCCCCCTCCTCTCCCCCGTTTTTTGCACCTGCCTCTGGTTGTCTGACCTTGCGCTTCCTCCAGGAAAACAAAGTAGACCTTGCAAGTCCTCTGCTCACACCTCCCTTGGGACTGGCCTTCTTTTCTTTTAGTGATGATAACCCTTCGCTCTCATCCCTGACTTGAAATTCACCTCAAGTTCCCTTATCTCCATTAGCTTGCATTCACCCATTGTCAAACTCGCCTGCCAGCTGCTGGGGCAGAGTCTTCTCTTTTGCTGACTCTTCCCATGCGAAGCCTTTAGTAGTGCACATATTACAACCCTCAACTTCCTTCATATTTGCCAATAGACAAATTTATATTCTTTGGGAAAGCTTATTTATCTGTTTTATTTGTTGAGATATTTATAAATTACTTTTCTCAAAGATTGAAAACAGGGAACAAAAGGCAAAACTCAATATTAATAATTAATCCTGTAAACCTAACAATTAACCTGAGCAAGCCTCTGAAACAACTGAAAGTCAAGTGATTTTAAAGAAATGCTTTATGTATTTTATGCAGTGAGGTCCTTCTCAGCAAAGCACTTTGAGCCTGATTCGGGGGGGGGGGGGGGCAAGAAAGGCTTCTGCCTCCAGCAAGGCTAGGAGGAGAACTCCATAAAATGTTTATTTCTCTGCCAGCTTTGAATTTAGCTGAACTTGCCACCTCTACCTCTATGGAGAAAGTTTTAGGCTCTTTTAAAATGTTAATTTATTAAAATGTGCTTATGGAAATTAAGCCGAGCAGAGAAAGCTCAGTGCACCCCCATGCCTCTGTGTATGAGAGCACACTCCCTGGCGGTCTCTGGTTGCCAGACGTCTCCGTTTCCCGGGGACAGTCCCCGGATTTACAAATGTGTCCCCAGACAAAATCCATCCCCAGAATGGCCCCGGGTTTCATTTAATGTCCCCGGATTTATATTTTAAGTGTTGTAGATTTATTAGTAGGGACTGAATGTTGCGTGATTGGTTCAACAGCACAAGACACATCATATGGGGACTTCTGGCAAGGCAACATGGCGGGCGCCACGGCAGCGAGCAGCTCCTGAAGCCAGCCAGAGCCAACTGCGCTACCAGGCTGGCTCCGGGCTGCTGAGGCTGCCGCTGCCACCGCCAAGGGGGAACCACTGACACACACACACCCCCATGACGCGAATCGAGCTGGGAGCGAGAGCGCCCAGCCACCCGGCCGACTACCCAGCGGTGCTCCGGGGCCAGTAAAAACCCCGGAGTCAATGCAGGGAGAGGGAGGAGAGGAGAAGGAGAAGGAAGAGAGAGGAAGAGGAAGGAGAAAAAAAGAGGGGAGCCCTGACCTTGCTGCACCGCTGCCGCTGAGGAAGGGAGGTAGGAGAGCACCGGGAGGGCAAGGACATGTGGCCGAGCCCAGGCCCGACCCACCTCCACAGCGGCTAGCGCTCCAAGAGAGCAGGCCAGGGCCCAGAGGAGACCACAGAAGAGAAGATATTACTTCTTCTGTTATGTATTGAAGTTCTCACCCTAGGCCAGTAGGGGTGTTGTGTATATAGTTTCACTCTGCCTACCATGGCTGCAGTTCTCACTCAGGTCCGCGCATGCAAATGAAGGATTGAGATTGCCGCTCATGGATTGGGTAGCGAGAGAGAGAGTCGTTACTGTTGCATGTTACTGAGTACTAAGCAGGCTGCTGAGCCCTTCAGTTCAGTTCTGTTCCAGCCTGAGAAAAAAGAGAGCTGCTTGAAAATCACTGTGTTGTCTGCTATGTTCACCCACTATTTAATATCTTCTTTTTAAATATTTTAATAACTTTTTTCCTCTTCAAAAACAAAAAATGTCCCCAGATTCTTTGAAAAAAATCTGTTAACCCCCCCCCCCCCGAAAAGGGTATTCCACAGTTGGGGCCAGGACTGACTGCCCACCTTCCCTTTTAGTAACGTGAAGTTGGAAGAAACCTACACCAGCAAGGAGGTGGACAGAGCTTTCCAGAAGGCCAGCCAGGAGCTGTTCCGCCAGAAGACGCAGCCCTCTCTCTTCCTCTCTGCTCGCAATGGAAACATGTACACTCCCTCAGTGTATGGCTGCCTCGCATCTCTCCTGGCCCAGTAAGTCACCCATTCTCTTTCCTTCCATGCCTCCCCTGCCTGCTCTTTCCAACAATGGATTCTTCCCACTCCAAATCCAGGGCAGGTGGGCAGGTGAAGAGGACACAGAAATGGCAAAAATAGTTGTGGTCCATAACATTTGGCCAGAAGGCAAGGGCTGCAAACACACCATGCATTTATTTAAAGCGCATTTCTCTGCACAGAGACTCTTGGGAGCTGTATTTCACTCCTTGCAAAGTACAATTCCCAGGATCCTTGGTGTGTGTGCAGCCATGATTCCCTGATGATTAAAAACCCTCTTAGCCAAGGTGCAGTGATTAATTCTGCTAAATAGGGGCTGAAGTTGTTGCCCCCACCTCCTTACAGCCATACTTTTATATTAACATACCCATGAATATGTTTCCTGTTTCTGCTCATTATATTTTGGGGGTTTTGTATAGTACGGCATTTGTTGGTTTTTAACCTGTGACAGTGGCTAGCTGCCTTTTGAGCTTTCAAGCAGAAAGTTGCATTTTAAAACTTTAAACCTGGGGCGGCTCATCTGCAGCTAAGATCTGCCAGCCTTGCTCTGGGCTGCTTTTGGCCTGGGCAGGGAGAGGAGACTGTGGCTGTGTAGAAATCTCTGACAGTAGCGCCAAGGAGCAACGGATGTTGCTGACCCCCTGCTACCGCCTTGACATCTTGCCCGTCTGCTGTACACTGCAACACAACCTTCCAAAACATGTTTCAGTCACGTCCTCTGTCACACTATCCCTGCCATTCCCCGCAAACCAGGATGAGCCAGGAAGGTTGCCTCAAGGCAACCTGTTTATTTGAACATTCATCCTGATTTGTTTGCAGGGTTATACAACGTTGCATCAAGTAATTGTTAGTCCACACTTCTCTGTGCATTTTCTCATCACTTGCCTTATCACAAATACAGTGCTACCTCGGGTTACGAACTTAATTTGTTCCGGAGGTCCGTTCTTAATCTGAAACTGTTCTTAACCTGAGAACTACTTTAGCTAATGGGGCCTCCCGCTGCTGCCACTGCGCGATTTCTGTTCTCATCCTGAAGTAAAGTTTTTAACCTGAGGTGCTATTTCTGGGTTAGTGGAGTCTGTAACTTGAAGCGCCTGTAACCCGAGGTACCACTGTAGGCCTGTTTGGGTGTGTGGAGTGTGTGTGTGTGTGTGTGTGTGTGTGTGTGTGGAATGGGCTTGTTGTGGAAGAACACTAAATCAGCTTGAATTGTGGCAGCTGAATTTGCAAGTATGTGATTGCATCTCACTCCAAAACTGCAACCATCTGGAAAAGTCTTCGTGAGGTAATGATTTTTGCAGGGGCATCAATGTCTCTAAGGTGCTACTGGAGGGAATTTTTTTATTTTTTATTTTGTTTTGCCCTTGCCTGGTGTGATTTCTGGGGAAGAAAGGAAACTTGCCCTTTCTTTTCCTTTCTGACATTTCTGGTCTCAATCCCTGCAGGTACTCTGCCCAGCAGCTGGCTGGCTCCAGAATTGGGGTCTTCTCCTATGGCTCAGGACTGGCAGCCAGCATGTTCTCCCTGAAGGTGACCCAGAATTCTGCTCCAGGTGAGTCCCTTCTTGATGTAGAGCTCCCTTTCCTCTTCTCAAACTTTTTCAACTCCTGGAGGATCCTGAGTTTGTGCTGCCTGCAAAAGTTGCTTGAGCTCTACATTGCTGGGGCGCTGGAGGAATTAAAATGCTGGTGCCCAGTGCTCCTTTGAACCCTGGGGGAGGGAAAATATTAGAGGAGCCCGGACCCCAGAACAGTCTCGTGTCTGCATTGGTGGGCCCTGCTGGGCTCCTGGGGTTTGGCCAATGGTGCCCAGTGCTGAAGCTGCATGGGGCCATTCCTCTTACACCCAGAAGCTCTTCTTGCAGCCTCACAAATGCACATTTCACAGTTTTTTTGGCTCATTTCTGTGGGAATGTATGGGGGAGGGTATATATTATTTATAATATCCTCTCCCTACTTGTCTTCACAAGTTTAACAAAATTAGCAGAGTTGACATTCCCTTATAAATACACGCGCAGCAGATAGATTGCGCAGACTCGTTAAAGTCTTTGTAAATATTCCCTGGTCTTTCTCCAATCAGTCCCTCCTAAAATAAGACACTGCACAGTCTTATTTAAAGTATAAAAAAAGAGTTTACTTGCAGTCATCAATTGTTCAACAGTAAGATCCCAGTAAAAGGCAGACTTAAACAGATTGGAACATAATGTAAATAGGGTAACAATCTCCTTGTGGAGAAAGCCCCCTTTTACCAAGGGTGCATCTTAGTAGAGCTGTTGTTAAGATGGCATCGCTAGAGAGAGAAGAAGAGAGAAGACAAAATGGACGCCAGCCTGTCGTGCTGGTTTCTGCTTCTGCTGGACAGGCCACGCCCCATAGCAAGTTACACTTCAATGTTGTGTTTGGCTGCACTGGATTCTTACATCCCACAATTTCTGCACAGTAACTAACCAGGCCAGTTAATTCATAATTTGCCCCCAAATCATTGCCTTGTTGGGGAAATGTTACTACACCCATGACATGTGGGGTTGCTGGGGTTCCTGAAAGCAGCAGGATTTCTCATGGGGAGCTGTGTGCCCTCTCTCTTCCAGGCTCCCCTCTGGAAAAACTAGTATCCAGTCTTTCAGATCTGGAGACTCGGCTGGATTCCCGGAAATGTGTCCCCCCAGAGAAGTTTTCTGAGATCATGAAACTCAGAGAGGACACTCATCACTTGGGTGAGCATGCGAGAAGCTTTAGCTGTGCACCAGGGTGCCATAAGCTTTGCCTTAGGACCTGGAAAGACATTGTCACAAGGTGAATTGGCTTTGGCAGGAAAGGTGTGAAGGGAGAAATCTGGACTCCAGTTGCTTGCTTAGTAATGTCTCCTGCAAAAACCACTTGAGCTCTGCATTTCTGGTGAGAGCGTTTTCAAAGATGTTCATTAAGTTACATTTCTTTATGGGGAGTGGGAAATCTGAAATCACATTCAGCTCTTGGAAATGCAGTTAGAAAAGCAGCCCCAAGGCACCCTCTTGGGCGAAAGGGCTCTTCTTTCTCTGGAGTTTCTAAAGGCACTTCAACACAGCACAGATTTGCCATTGCTCTGGGGAATAAATGGGTCTCTCTCCAGGAGGTTTGAAAGGGAGCAAGAGTTTTCTAAAGCAGCTATCTCCTGAAGACCTAAGCCACCTCCGATCATAAAGGAAGGAAGAGCCAGTGTTCACAGCTGGTCTTGTGGGTGACACCCCCCCCCCCACCATCATATTGTCCTGGTCCCTCCCTCTGCCTTCCTACCCCCCTTCTTGCTTGGTCTTTCTGCAGTGGGCCACACCCCGCACGGGTCCAAGGATGACCTCTTCCCAGGAACCTGGTACATAGAACAAGTGGATGACAAGAACCGCAGGAAGTATGTCCGGAGACCAGTCTAGGGGAGAGCAGAACGGCCAGGAGCAGGGATTTTCCTGGTAAGTCAAAATCTTGGGCTCTAAAAAGCAGTCACTGAAGGGAAACCGGTTGATGTGGGCTGAGTTGTCATGTGGGAAAGTCCAGAGAAGGCAGCTCAGCTTTTGGTGAGGGAAGTAAATGCTCTTCTGGCCGCAGGCTCTTCCCCTCCAATCCGCCTTCTCCAACCCATCTCCCCCTAGGACTTCTCTCAGGGCTGAGAAAGCACAGGCAGAAATATCAAGAGGCAGCTTGGCCAGCTCTTGCCTGAATTGTTTGGCACTTCGCTTTTATAGTCCTGCTCTCTCCCTGACACAAAGCAGCTTCCATGAACCAGCAGACTCACGGAAACTGAACAATATGGTCGTGTGAGAAAAAGAGAAAGGGAAAGGAAGTTTCAAAATGGTTTCTGGCAGAAGGGGGAGGGAAATGTTGCAGCACAAGAAAGGCTAAGAGGTTCCCCCCAAACCTTTCACCATTTCCCAGAGCCCCATTTTGAGCTGAAAATGTGTTAAAGTTTTACGTCAACATGCTTCATGATATGAAGAGGGAACTGGTGGTCTCAGGCTCCAGGCAGCTGCCTTGGTCTCTTCTGTGACTCAGAATAGCGCCCTGGGCATAGCTAGCGTCTTCCAAGGCAAGTAGCCAAAGTCGGTGTCACTTTATGACTTGGTTGTCCCCTTAGTGGACCTGAAAGGGGACTGCAGCAGCCCCTCTTTCCCACCTGGAAGAGCCAGCTAGTTTGACCACACCTCCCTTCTCTTTGCCCCTACAGTCTCAGCCTTATGGAAGGAGGCCAGGCGAATGACTTCACCATCCGAAAGCATAGCAAGTCGACCTATGCCTGCACTTCTCAAGACAACTGCTCTGGCGGGGGGGGGGGGGGCGTCCCTCTTGCACAGCACTGTGTCTTATCCATGCTTGTTAAGGGAGAACGGCCTCATCTCTGCCTCTGCTCTCCCCCCCCCCCCGGTTTACTTTGCTTGGAGGCACCTGCTTCTCCCTGTTGGCACTTTTTTGGACAATAGATCTTGTTAGTGTAAGAAAGATTTGTTAAAGTATATAAAGTATTTTAACACAGAGGGCGAGGGATATTTTTATTTGGGAAAGGGGATGATTTTTGTGACTTCCATCAAGAGAGATCCTGGCACATGCAGAAATTTTACAACTACGGTATTTTCTTAGTTTTCTAAATAAGATTTGATTTTTTTGTACTGTTCTGGAGCATTTGCAGAGGCTGATGAAGAATAATTCCCAACTTTGGAAATGTGATTGGATAGCTCAGTTGGTTAGTGTGTGGTGCTGACAGCGCCAAGGTTGCAGGTTTGATCCCCGTATGGGGCAGCTGCCTATTCTTGCATTGCAGGGGGTTGGATGACCCTCAGTGTCCCTTCCAACTCTATGATTCCATGATAAATCCCTGTGATAAAAAATTATGCCAACCACAGGAGGTAGCTCTTCTGCAGCCAGCCAGCCTCAGTGCTCTGCTCTGTGGTCTTCTCATCTGGGTAGTCCAGGACCTCCACACACATTGCCCAGGCTTGTGCTCTGGAGAGGTCAGTTCAGTGCTGCTAATGCAGCGGTTTGACTTCACCCCTGGAGGTGCACTCCATTTTCTCTCAAGACAGACGGATATCAACAAAAAAATTACCCCTTAGCTCTTGTAGCTCAAGGATGCAGTGGACAGCAGTTTTTGTAAATTCTTTTTATTGGAATGTGCAACATTTAATTAAGGAAATGTGCTGGCCCTGCCAGGTTTTGAACCACAGCTTAAAGGGCAACCTGAACAGCTTCTGTCACATGTCGCTTCAGCTCCTGAAGGTTTTGTAGGGCAGAAGACACACTCAGGACACTCCATGCCTGTCCAGCCACGGTGCCGGAATGGTGGTATGACAACAGCTCTGACTTCCCCAGCAGCCCTGCAAACAAAACAACATTGAGTCCATGCATCCTAGGAGACAAATATAGCGAGATCAGACTGCCCTGCTTTGGCTAAAACGGCTTCTATCGGGGGGTGGGGAATAAAATCTAACGAAACATTGGGGCTGCAGATAACAGGGCACAGTCATGGCTGTATGCTGGGTAAGAGAAGGTTTGTGCCCCTTAAGGAGTGTCCAGGTGTGGCCATCTTCCTGAGGAAGCCTGAGGGCAGCACAAACCTCTCCCTGGGAAAGATAGACCATTTCTTCCCTTACCTATCCACAGCTGCTCTCTGTACCTTCCCTTCCCTGCATCTGTTCCCCACCTTGAGGTTTTCCTTGGTGGTGTCTTCACCCAGCCATCCCCAGAGGTTTTCCATTTCCTATTCATCCCACCCAGGATCCCTTCCTCATCATTTTTCACCCCAATCCTTCCTCATCTGTGGGATGTTAGAACCCTCAAGCATTGGCACATGTCCTTCTCGTCTTTGGGGCGCACAGGGCTGGAACAGCAGCCCTTGCGCAGGGTGGCTGGCAGGGGAGGAACAATTCCAGGGCTGACAAACTCCGTCCCAGCAAAGCATTTTTCTGTTGAACAGCCCCAGAGAGTGAAGGATGCACTGTCAAGAGACGAGGGTTTCCCCTTGCCAATTGTTAGATTAGGTAGCTCTGAAAGGGAAGAGGCGGCCTCTCCTTACCAAGGACGGTTGGCAACAGGCTAGCATCAGAGGTCTTGGCTCTGTAGAACAGCAGAGTGCCGGAGAGGGGAACATGCTGTTTGAAAACGGCTCCGCAGAGTTCATGCAGGACAGGAGTGCTGCCTTCCACAGACCCAACTAACACATAGGGTGACTCTTGTGCAGAAAGTTGCAGCAGGGCCTTGTCACTACCCAGGGCTCTGCCACTGTGGGTTGTGGTGATCTGCAGGGGGGGAAATGGCAAAAGAGATGCAGAGCCTGTTCATTGCAGAGGAGATGGGCTTCCAGATTCCCTCTTTGGGGAACTCGAGGAGAGCTCAGCTCTTGCCCATCATGGAGCGAGAGAGAGAGGCAGGGAACAGCAAGGCCCCTGCTGAGAGGGCAAATGTAAAATCTGCTCAATGGGCAGAAATTCAGTATGTGAAGCCGAGCCACATATCTGTGCTGAGGAAGCTGCACCAGTTGAGTTTCTGACAGTTTTGCAGCTGCAAAGATAAAAACCATGGGGGGGGGGGAGAGAGATGCCACCCTCTCCTGAGCAGACCAGAGGAAAGGCTCAAAGACCCCACTGCCAGGTGATTGTACGGCTACGTCAAGGCTCCCCAAGGAGCTGCCCTAGGGGCCTGTCAGCCGAGGGCACCAGACGTACCTTCAGCCCAGATTCCTGTGCCAGGAGAAGCCCATTCACAAGGTTTGCGTCCTTCTGCACAGTTTCCTTAAGGAGGCCGATGGCCACAGCAGGGCTCAGGTAGCTGCCCGCCTTCTCCAAGGTTGCGCCTAGTGAGTGTTACAGGCATGGTCAATTAATTAAAAAAGAAGTGCCCCGCGTGTTTCCTGTCCTGTCCTCACCCTGCAACCAGAAGACAAGTCAATGAAGAGACCGGACCATCTGATCAAGGGCTGTGCCAGAACCAGACACCCCAACCAGCAGGACCCTGGGGCCTGACTTGCTTCTTGGCGGTATCTGTGAAAAGCAACACTGGGGCTGCTGCCTCCTCACTAGCTCCCCTCCAGTGGGAAACGCGAGACAAAGGCCGCCGGGTGGGCTAACAGCTCCCCACCCCTTTCCCTTTACACAGGCCCCATAGTGACACCTTAAATAGCAGCAAGTTTTCCAGACGGGAAAGGTTCACTTGCTCAGCTGTCAGGCTGCTGCTAAAGGGACAGCGTCAGGGCCGGTAAACAAGCACACCAGCCTCGCTGCAGCTGCAGCAGCACATCCAAGGTCGCATTGCTTCTCCTCAAATGTAACACCGGAGCAACAGAGCACATTCTCATCTCTTCTGTGTGTTCATTAGTACCACCCATGACGGACTGCTACCGGTTAGCGGCTCGTGTTTCCTTAGCAGCAAGAGCAGAGGGGGACGCAGGCAGTTAGGGGCAGACCTTGTGGACTTGGCAGAAGAGCAGGGAGGAGGGAGAAGAGCAAACACACCCAAGGCAGCAGGGCAGAGCGCTGGGCCTGCGATAGGCAAGTTGCAGGGAGGACGAAGCAGCGTGGCGAGGAGGCAGAAAGGCCAGAGAGGAGGAGGAGACAAAGGAGAACCTTTCAAGAGGGCTGCAGAACAACTGAGAGAGAGCAGGTGTGGGGGGAAACTGAGGCCCCCACAGAAGCTGGGACTACAGCTCCCAGGACCCTTGCTGGCCATGGGCCACATTGGTGTGGAGTTGGGGGTCCAACCACAGCGAGGGCCTCCGGTTTCCCCAGCCTTGTGGTAGCTAAATAAGCAGGGCTCTGTGTCTTCTAAAGGAGGACCCAATACAGGATTCAGCTCCCTGAGAACCTTGGATGTTCCTACATACAGTGGTACCTCTGGTTGCGAACAGGATCCGTTCTGGAGCCACACTCACAACATGAACAGAATGCAACATGAAACACTGCATCTGTGCATGTGCATGGCACAATTCAGCGCTTCTGCGCATGTGCGAAGCGTGATTCTGCATTTCTGCACATGCGCAAAGCGCCGAACCCAGAAATAACCTGTTCCAGTACTTCCGGGTTCAAAACGTTCGTATCCCGTGATGAATGCAATCTGAAGCTAACGTATCCAGAGGTATGACTGTATAGAAAAACAAGTTTGCACCCATCATGGTTGCAGCAATTGCCTTAAAAGTAAATGGTTCATGAGTGGCAAAAATTCATTGATATGGGTTGCAAAATTAAACTGTTCTTCACACAGAATGAAGAAGGGGTTTAAATTACAAGAACACAGAACCCTGCACTAAGGAGAGGTGAGAGAGCAAAAGCAGAGGGGTAAATAGACTTGTGCATTTAAAAAACAAAACCCGACAGTATCTCCAGCCCAGTGCTGCTCCTGGATCTCTCCTCTCACCGTGAGTGACAACCTGAACGCCTCCATTCACTGGGTGGCTCAGTGCCTGCAGCACAGTCCCCAGGGCCCTGGCCAGGGCAATCCATGGTTTGGTATGAGGTGCATATGCACTGTGGAGAGCTTGGCCATTGACCTGAGGGAAAGAAAAAACCTCTGGTCCATTTCTCCTGCTTATACTGCCTGGGATCCAACACTTTTAAAGAAGGGCAGCGGTTCTCTCCTTCTGCCTTCCTGCAAACCAGGCATCCATCCAAAGCCCTTGCCGGGGCTCAGTTCTATTGTTGCTATCATTTGCTAAACAGTGATATTGGCAGTTAAAGAGTGCAAATGCTGAGCTTGCTGGATCAAAGCGTGACACTTGCTTTGCAAAGAAGTTGAGCCAGGCTGCCACCTTACACTTTGAAAGTCTGCCCAGTTGCAATGCAAAATATTTTGCTTTATCTAACAAGCTTGTTTTTAAACAAGCGTTGAGAAAACCAACATGCCCATGCTTTGCAGAAAAGCTATTTTGCATCTTAAACGTTGCTAAAAAGCTCAAATTTTAGAAAACAAAATAAAACAAAAAAGAACAAACAAAAAACAAAATAAACCACAGATTTAAACTAAAAACCAATATTAAGATTAATTTTGTAAACTGAAAAACAAGAAGAACTCACGGCGCCAACCAGTGCCCTGCCCTGGGCCCAGTCCACGATTTGCACTGCAATCTCCCTGCCACAGCGACTCTGAGCTTCTCTGGTGCTAGCACCCAAGTGGGGGCAGCAGATGACATTGGGGTGGTTTACCAAGGCCTTGTTTGTGGGTGGCTCCTAGAGGGGGCAGAAGAAGAGCCAAGTCGGTTACCAAGACCTGCCTCGTCTCCACAGAGCATTTCGTACAGCGTCCTTGTCCAAGCTGATCTCTTGCGGACAGCCAGTGAAGGAGAATGTTGGGAGATTCAGGGCAGACAAAAGGAAGTCCTTCTTCACACAGCACAGAGTTAAACTACGGCAATCGCTCCCACAGGAGACAGTGGTGGCCACCAACATGGAGGGCTTGGGAAGAGGACGGGACAAATTCCTGGAGGAGAGCAGAGCTATCAAGGGCTACCAACCATGACGGCTCTGCTCTGCCTCCACCACTGGAGGCAGCAATGCTTCTGAAGGCCAACTGCTGGAAACCACGGGAGAGGAGAGGAGAGGGCTCTTGCGCTCCTGTTCTGCTGGCTGGCTTCCCACAGTCATGCAGTTGGCCCCTGTGAGAACAGGATGCTGGACAAAATGAGCCCCAGGCCTGATCCAGCAGGCTCTTCTTCTGTTCGCACACTCAGGTTAAGCTATGCTAGAAGCAGCCATCAAGCCCAATGCTGCAAAGACAGCAACCCTTCATTGCCATCTTCTCTGGGAACCAAGGGAGGAGTCCTGGAGCCCTTTCATGCTTCCACACTCAGCAAAGTTCTGGCAAGGCTCAGGCACTCACTCCAAAGGCTTCCCTTACCAGCAGCATTTCCTCCACGAGGCTCTTCGGTGCGGAGGGGCCGTCCCGCTCTATGGCATTGGATGAGACCCTCTTGCCACATGTTGGCATTCCAACAACCACACAAAAGCAAGAAGGGCTCGTGTGCAGCCTGAGGCATTGAAAGGGGTCCCTGATGGCACCCCAAGGAAAGCCAGGGAATGAAATCAAATGCCCAAACCCCTCACCTCCGTGAAGACATCTAGGGCTGCTCCCCCACACTGGCCAGACTGCAGGGCCCGCAAAAGGGCACCCTCATCCACAATGCCTCCTCGGGCACAATTGACCACCTGGACCCCACGCCGGCACTGAGCAAAGGTGGCATCATTCAGGAGCCCTGGAAAGGAAGCAGCCGTCAAAACAGAGGTGGCGACAGCTCCCATGCCACTCCAGCCACAGCCACCTTTCCTGAGGAGGGGGACGGGCAAAGCGAGCCCACCATCCCCTGGGGGGCTTTTGGGCTGCACGTCTATGATTATCACACCCCCAAATGTTGATGGGTGCCATCCTGGAAATCAAGCTTTCAGTTTCATAAAGAAGGAAGCAGTTTTCTAATCCTAAAGTTGAAAAAATAGAAAAATGCATAGAGAGTGCCAGGAGAAGTTTCTGAAGTTTGCCTGCATAATAACTCTTTGCTCCTCTGCATGAGTACAGAAACAGAATTATGAAAAACAAGCCAGCAGGCAAACCTCACTATTATTATTGCAGCAACAATACAGCTTTTCCCCTGCTGCCTTTCTGTACCAGCTGTACGTCTCCCACTTGAGGCGATCCACGGACCTTTCTTTCTGGCAGCCACCCTTCCTTTCCTCCCTCACATCCATGATCCACCTTCTGCACTCCCGTGCCAAGGCTGCTTCAGCCAACTTCCCACGCCCAAGCAAGTTGTCTGGGCTCCTCAGTCCCCACACACAGTCCTGCTGCCCCATTCGTTGTGGAACCAGACAGCTTCCCAGTGGAGCACTCTGCAGGCACACACGCAGCCCAGGACCCTGCAGGATCACCTCTGGTAATCCCCAGGGGACCCCTTACCTGTGGTGGAAGGCAGCAGAGGGGTGTGGACAGTGATGAAATCACACAGCGGCCAGACTTGTTCCAAAGGCAGCTGCTCAACTCCAAAAGCAGCAGACTCCTCGGGAGTGATGATGGGGTCATAGCCTATGGTCTGAACGCCAAGGCAGAGAGAGACCGAGAGCTCTTTAAGGTGGCTGAGATTCCCCGCCCCATCTCATCACCCCAAACATGGAAGAGAGGCACAGGGCCTCTTGAGAAGGCAGCGGATCAGGGCCGCGGGATGTGCCTCCTCCAGACCACAAGTGATCCCCCTCCCTAAGGGCGTTCGTACCTTCATGCCAAAGGACTGCATCCGGACGGCCACTTCTCGTCCAATCCTGCCAAGGCCGAGAATGCCCAGCGTCTTCCCCTGCAGCTCCATCCCCATGAACTAAGGCAAAAGCACACCTCCACGTGAGAAGACGGCAGGCCTGGCATGTGCCACCTCCTTCCTGCGCCCCACAGACCCCGACACCAGCCTCCTACCTTCTTTCGATCCCATTTCCCTTCCTTCATTGAAGCTGCAGCTTGCGGGATTTGCCTGAAATGAAAGACTCCAGTTTAGCAGGTTCCAACAAGGGCCCAAGCCACAGCAGAGGAACTATCTGCATGTCTTCTTCTCTTGGACATGCTGGTGCGGAAGATTTAAGATTGTTTTGGTTGGGGGGGGGGAGCTAATCTTCCCAAAGGTAGGAATGGCCTATGTCCAAAAGAGACACAGCTATGGAAATTTTCACAAGTGTGTTTGTGTTTTGTTTGTATAACGAAACCTAACAAAGGAACTGCAGGAGGAGGACATTTGGAGTAGAACAGTGGCAGGGAATGGCTTCTAGAATCCACCTCCCAAAAACATCCTCTTTCCCAAACAGGGTTTCAGACACGTGTATGTGAGGGCCCTTTTCTGCACAGGAACGTGTAGCTTGAAGGGATGGGTTTCAGCAGAAAAATAACAGGAGAGAAGGGTGCAGCACCCCCTCCAAAGCTGCTTTTCTGTGACAAGATGGGGGCTGCCCTGGTGCTATGGAGTATGTCTGCACAGACAGTGTGCAGTTCCATGTGAAACATGTCGTTGGGAAGAGCCACAGGTTCTGCGCAAGCACTTTAGAGCCCAAAGAGATGCAGTGCGGTGCAGCCGGTGCGTCTTGAACTCCTCGTTCTTTTCCCAGAGCCCCGTCACCTACCTTGCCAGGCTCATGACCATGCCACACGTCAGCTCGGCCGCACTGAGGCTGTTGCCAGTCGGTGTGCTGAGGAGCAAAACAAAAGCAGAGGAAGTTGGGTGGAGCCCCTGGCAAAAGCCATGGCAGACCCTGAAAAAAGCTCCAAGGCCCCCCAACTCTTGCACAATGAGAGCTGTGAAGTCTCATTGTTCTTCAGAGACAGCAAATACTCCCTGGCATCCCTTTAGGGCTCACCCACACCTGCCCACCGAGGAACAGGTCAGTGCTCAAAAGCTGCATGTCTGAGCACACAACTCCGTGGACAAATCAGACAACTTTCCTCCCAAGTTCTGCTTGTACAAATTTGGGCAAAGCTAGCAATGCATCTAAATCCCCCTAATGAGCATGATGTGTTATCACCTGAAATGTTTCTCACAGGCAGAATAATACTTTGCTCCCTTCTCCTCCTGTGGTGCAGTTTGGAGGAAGAAGCTTTTGCTTTAATTTTCAGTTAATTGCAATTACTCAATATAGCTGAACTGAGAAATATGATTAGTGTTAACAGTGGTTAAGTACAGCTTGCCCTGCCCCCCCCTTGCCATGCCAAGGATCACTCAACGTTACATGGCACTAGGGAGCACAGCTCAACCACAGGGGGAAATCCCTGCCCCTGGGACTGAATGTTTTGGCAGAGAGGTACCTGCCTCAACCTTCTGCACCAGAGGCAAGCACAAGGCTGTCTGTTTTGCTGTAAGAGCTGCTCAGAGCCCAGCTCCGAAACAAGCTCAAATTTACCAAGCTGGAATGTTTGCAGAAGAGGGCAACCAAGATGATCAAGGGGCTGGAAAGCTTGAGGGAGGTGGGTCTGCTTAGCCTGCAGGAGACAGGATAGCCATCTTCAAATATCTAAAGGGCTGTCACGTGGAAGATTAAACAAGCTTGTTTTCTGGTACTCCTTGGTAGTCACCCTTCTATCGGATGTCAGTGATAAACAATTATATGACTTTCTGAAGACCTCTGAAGTTTTTAATGTTTGGTGTTTCACTGTGTTTTTTATATTATGATGGAAGCTATCTAGGCTAGCTGGGGCAACCCAGTCAGATGGGTGGATATTGTTGTTGTTGTTATTATTATTATTATTAGTTCACCAGTGAAACAGACTCCCTCAGGAGGCGGTGGACTCTCCTTCCTTGGAGTTTTTAAAGCAGTGTCACAGACTGCTTCATGAGATTCCTACATTGCAGAGGGGTGGGACTAGATGACCCTTCCAACCCTACAAATTTACAATTCTATGAACTACGTTGTGCATGTGTGAATATGTGTGTGGGGGGGGGGGTCTTGAACTATAGGTTGTTGGCCTCCACCTTCTTTGGACACCCTTCCTGCCAGGCTTCCTCTGATCTCGTGACACCTCCCTGCACCCATGTGAGAAGCTGCTTACTTCATGACCAGGATTCCTTTCCTCGTAGCGGCATCGACATCCACATTGTCCACACCAGTCCCAGCTCTCCCAATGACCTGCAGCTTCTCAGCAGCATTGATGACATCTTCAGTCACTTTGGTGGCAGATCGTACAATGAGCCCATCGCAGTCCTAAGAAATCACAGCAGGAGTCAGCAAAGGGCTGCCTAGAGAACCGGAAGCCAGCAGGGAAGCTGAGGAACAGGGCTTAAAAAATGGAAACCATTGGCCAAGGCAACAAATATTTTGCACCAATAGCCAAATTCTGTAAGGTGCATGAATGAAGTATTACAATATGCAAATTCAGAAATTTGGATGCCATTGCTTAAATTATGCAAACATAGCTACTAGGGTGGGGCGATTATCTGGGGGTTTAACTCTGAAGTGTCTGAAGGCCAAGGGAGGCAGGATTAGACCACACTAGGTGCAGAAGTTCTGAGGTAAATAATGGCTCTTGATGGGTACATCTTTGGATATAATATGCCAGCAGATCCTCAGGTCAGTCTCCAGCCACACAGACCCTTGTGAGACAGAGAACAGGAAGAGACAAGAAGAAGAGTTTGGATTTGATATCCCGCTTTATCACTACCAGAAGGAGTCTCAAAGTGGCTCACATTCTCCTTTCCCTTCCTCCCCCCCACAACAAACACTCTGTGAGGTGAGTGGGGCTGAGAGTCACCCAGCAGCTGCATGTGGAAGAGCGGAGATGCGAACCCGGTTCACCAGATTACGAGACTACCGCTCTTAACCACTACACCACACACTGGCTCTAGAAGTGTTATCTGGGTTGTGCTATGAGCAAAGAGTCAGCAAAAGTCAAGTTGGTCACTATGGCACCAATGTATTTTTAATCCTTGCTGGAAGCTGCCCAGAGTGGCTGGGAAAACCCTGCCAGATGGGCGGGGTACAAATAAATTATTATTATTATTATTATTGGCACAAAATCTCCCAAAGCGAAGTCCCATCTTTAGGTAACAGTAGCAGACCATCTGCTTCCAGTTCTGGGATCTCTCTCCTGGACAGATAAATGTAGTCGACCTGGAGAAAGAAGCTGTTCTGCCATGAACAGGTGAGGCCTGGCTTTGAGGGCTCCATACCAAGCGGGTACCCCAGTATCTGTCCCCAAATGCAGCTGAGCTAAGGCTGAAAGTCAAAAGTGCAGCCAAAATATAGCCAGAGAAACCCAAAATGCAAATTCCAGGTGCTCTGCAATGACTGTCATTGCAGTCATATGCACAGGAGGGCCGGCCTCTGATGGCTGCCCAGACACTTCAGCAACTGCTGCCCATGGCTGCCTTGACTGCCTCTCCACAGGGCTCAGCCAAGAGTACATCGAACCAGGGTCTGTGCCCTCAGCCTGGCTCAAACAATTCAGGGTGCTGGCTTTGGTTTGGAGAGGCTTTAACCCTCTGAACCCAAAGAAAACCCCTCCTCCCTTGGGCCCCTTGACAGATTGTCAAGTTCACTCACACGACCATCTGGGAGCTCCTTTCAGCCACACAGGATGGACACAATTGTGCCACATAAGGCGGCCCATTCCACAAGGGCAGAATCTTGCCTTTCCAGCTGGGATGGCTTTCAGTGGCATTGAGTATAGACAGTGTGCCCAGACAGACACACACATACACAAATCCACTGTTGTTTGGCTTTTGCAACTTATGCTGCAAAGATTGTTCTCCTTGTCACCCTCCTCACCAGAAAAAGCTGGAATAGGGATGAGGGAGGTGTTTTCAGCCAGTGTGCTGAACGCTGACACATCAAGAGGAAAGTTAATCAAATTCTCTGCTTTTAGTCTTTCAAATTCAGAGGTGTGCTGTAAAATCAGACAGGTGGGGCAAGTTTCATTCCCGTTCCACAAGAACTGAGGCTGAACCAAGCAGATAGTCTGCACCTTCGGCTGTTCTAAACAAGCACAAAAAACTGGGAGAGGCAGCATTTCTTTAGCGCCAGCCAACCACATTTTAACAAAACAGCAGTTTTCCATGGTGGAATACCGGTATTTTCCAGTGGTTCTCCCACAAAGCCCCTCCCTGTGAGAAATGGGAATGGGAGATTATCTATTAATAAAGCTAAGGATCATGAAAGAGGCAGAGAAGCGATCAACCTGAAAACACTTTTGCCCTTCCCTAACATCTGTGGTAGGGCAGCAGTGAAATATAAGGAAGAAGGAGTGCAAGCTTGGATAAACTACCCGAACAATTACAATTTTTATTTTAGAGTTGCTTTGTATTTTATCCATAATGTCAAAAACTTCACACACCAAGTTTTAACTGTTCAATATCAAAACGTCTCTTCTTTTTCTTTTTTTGAAATAATTTTTATTGATTTTACAAAATAAACTCACATTTACCACATTTAAATTTTAAAATCAAACAAGATTCTTCCAAATCTTAGGACTCCCCTCCTCCCCTCTGTGGATCTTTTATACTGTTGAACCTGGTGTTACAGATGGGATCCATTCCGGAGGCCCGTCCGTAACATGGAACTGACGCAAACCGAAGCGCTGCGCATGGTGCGATTTAGCCATTCTGTGCATGTGTGAGCAGTGAAACCCGGAAGTAACCCGTTCCGGTACTTCCGGGTTGTCGTGGGGATGCAACACGAAAACACATAACCTGAAGTGGACGCAACATGAGGTATGACTGTATATCTAAATCAACTGCATATTATAGTCCTCCAAAATATCCAAAGTCTTTGTAAGGTTGCAAGTTACTAAAAGCTTGCCGAAAAGCTCAAGTGACTATAGTGTTCTTTTACCTGTAGCCTGTATTTGTCCCTATTGAAGTTTTCTCCTCTTTCCATCGCTTTCCCCATTCTAAACGTCTCTTCTAAGGTGTCTGAGTGAGCTGGTGTTCTAAGCTATACTGGATTGGAGAGTTGTAGCAAGTGTGTGAGTAGCTCAGCCAGAGGAAAGCAGGCCAACACCAGGAATTTTGAAGAAGAGATGGATCAATGCCAACTCTTCCATTTCCTGGGGTTGCCAGCGCTTGTTTTGCCTTGCCCAGCTAATGCGGGAGCAACTGCATTCTTAGGGCCAAGCTTGGAAGAGGAACTAAAAAACCCCAACAATTTTCAGAGTTTTCAAAGTGCATTGACGGCATGTGGGTGACTGCAGAACCTTGTTTTCTTCCAATATAGGTTTGCCATATTTTGAAGAGCAAAAAAGAGGGCACATTTGCCGACTTCCGCTTTTAAATATTGATCACTAGGACGATTTTTATTTTACATACCCATGAAGAGGAGGACGTGCCCTGCAAAAGGAGGGCATGGGGCAACCTTGATATGCTAACTTCATAAACTTCTTTAAAAAACCCATTTTCGCCCTTCTTTTCTAGAGCCCCTCTACTCTGAGCAGGCGCCCTGCCCTGCCCTTTCAAGCTCTGGAGATGCTCCTGGCTGCCGCCGCGATCCGCGATCCCCGAAGCCGCCGGCGGGAGCCTGCGAGGCCCGGGACTCAACTCTGCGGCCACCAAGCCGGGGTTCCCGGTGGCTGGAGGAGCGATCCTCCGCGTCGACGCGCGGTTTCTCTAGGGAGTTGCCGGGGCCGCCCGGTCCACCCCGCCCCACCGCAGCGAGGCGCCTTTTGGCCGGCGCAGCCCTAGAGGGCAAAGACTCCGCGCGCCGCGGTGCGGGCAGCGGAAAGGGCGCCGTCGTGGCGCGCCGGGTTTGCGCCGCGCTCGCCCGAGGACCCGCTCGCTGGACTCACCCGGATTTCGGCCAGCAGCTGTTGGGGGCTCAGGCCGGCCTTCTCCACCACGCCGACGCCGGCCTCCCGCAGCAGCCGCGGGCACGACGGGTCCAGGCTGTCGCTGAGCAGCACTTTCTGCAGCGGGGCGCCCGACGCCGCCATCGTCCGCTCGCCGCTCGCGCCGCCGGGGAAGGCGAGGCTCCGCCGCGCGCCCTAAAGACGCCTCTCGCCGCCGCCGCGCCATTGGACGAGGCCGACCCCGCCCCGCCGCCGCCCCTCGCCCGCCCCGCCGCCGCCGCCGCGATCCGAGGGAAGAAGCGCCTTCCCGCTGCAGCCCCGCCAGCCCAGGGCGGCGACCGCCCGACTTCCCCCTTCTCGTCCAGACTCCGCGGGCGGCAGCGACACTGCATTCTCTTGCGCTTCCGCCCAAGGGTTGCCTCGGCCGCTCTCGCATGCGCTCCTTCGGCCATTGTAATCTTAGCTCGTTCTTCGCTTCCCGCATCACCCAGAGAACTCCGGTTACTGATTGCCTGCCTGAGAAATCCATTAAAGAATCCTATACCTAGAAACACGCCTGCAGCACGAGCCGCTGACTTTGCACATTCGTGGCTCCTTGCAATCCGCGTGTCACGTCAGGACTCCCCAACAGGCTTATATCCCGGCACAGGAGAAGCCAAAGTGGTCTCTCCGCATGTTCCCATCAGCCCCAGGCTGGCAGCTTGGCCAACGGTCGGGAATGATGGGAGTTGGAGTCCTCCTGCAATACCTGGAGGGCACGTGCCATAATTGGTGTTCTGCTTAGAAATGCTGAACTCATATCTGATGTGGTGCAACCAACTTGGTCACTTGGGCTGCAAGACGGGCAGAGAATTCCTACTTAAATATATGGTAGGCTACAGGATAGGCGTGCCTGGCGTGCTCTGGTCCATGGGGTCACGAAGAGTCGGACACGACTGAACGACTGAACAACAACAACAACAAACTGAGCTTGGTCAGGTGCACTCCATTTAAAATGTCTGATTGATAAGTCCCTTCTCCAAGCAAACTATAATTGGCCTTCATCTGGGACCCAGGAAAAGTGGTTGGATTCTCTTATCAACGCGTGGCAGAAGCTGATACTGCAGCTCTTCTGCTCTGTCCTGTGTGCAGGCTAGACATAGGTGTCTCATTTTTGCTGCTTGTCACAGTTGCTTCAGGGCTTGGGGGAAAGCAGGCAGTCTCCCCCTCCCGCAGTGCCAGGACCCCAGTTTGCCACTCCCACGGCAGCACCCCATTTTCCAGCAGCTTGTGCACATAGTGGTCATCCTTCAAAGCCCTCTTTGCCCCCCCTCCTTTCCACACCCATTTTTATTTTTGCAACAAGATGTCATGGTTACTCCTGCCTCCTCAGCGCAGGCTTCCACAGCATGCTCAGTTTATTGCTGCTCCAATATAAGCCAGAAGTGTGCATGCCTCACAGAATTAACCTTTAGAAGATCTTAGGACATGCCATTTAGGGAGCTGGGGGTGGTAGAAGAAGCAAAAGAACTCAGGACTTGCCACCTCCTTGCAGACTGGTCACCCCTTGACTTGCCCTTGCTCTGCCCATGTGGTCCAGCTACCCAAAGATTAATAATAATAATAATAATAATAATAATAATCATTTATTTATACCCCACCCACTCTGGGCAGCTTCCAACAAAATATTAAAATACAATAATTCATCAAATATTAAAAGCTTCCCTATAAATTTATAACTGCCTCACACAGTACAGTGTAGAAGCAGGCAAATGCTGGAATATTAAATGTGTGCTTCTGCAATAACATTGTAGAAATAAAAAGGGAGCCAAGCTCCGTTGGAGGACCATCTCATTGCACAAAGCCAATCGTTTAGCCTTTGATAAGAAATGTTGCATAACCTTTCAGTCACAGCGGTTAATCACCTCATCATGATCAATCCCTAAGATCAAGGTCAATTTCAATATCTCCAAGCTTGAGTTTCTGCTCTGAAAGTTGATCCTATAGAGAGACACCAATAATTCTCCTGAGGCCATGTTAGTCTTGCCCAAAAGCTGGCAGGGAGAGTCTGGTTAAAACAGAAAGTCCCACGCTGCCCTCTGTGTGGCCCTTGGACCTCTTCGCAGGCCACACCCCTCACTTCACCCCTGGAGTGTTTGGGGGGGGGGGTAGAAGGGGTCCTGGTACCCTGACATGGCCTCTTGCTTTCCTGCAGGGAGGAAAGAAAGAAATGTGTGTGGAGTAACTGGTTGCCAGTATCAAAGGGAACTTTTCTAGTAATTGCTGGAGCCACTTTTGTCTCTGCCGCAGCCCTGCCCACTGTGGGAGGTTTGCCCAGATGGGAACAGAGCCCTTGGACTGAAAAAGCCTCCCCATCCCCACCCCAAAAAAGATTAAGAAAGGCAGTAATGAGCAATGGATTCCTGCTGTCCATCACACACAGTTGCCCCTTTCTCACGTCTCATAGTTTGGCCCCAGACAAGCCTCCCAGGCTAGAGAGTCCCTGGTAGTCCGTGTTGCCTGTCCAGAAGCCCAGGTCCCAAAGACAGAAGTACCTGGGAAGAGCTGCACCAGTAAAGAAAAGGTTGGTACTGACTGAGCCTGGAAAGCTAGCTGGCCCCACGCTAAGTGGGTGAACTGGTGGACTTCAGTGGAGGAGGAAACATACTGTTGTGGCTCCCACCTGATGGAGAACTCAAACTCAGGTCCAGGTTTCTATCCAAATCATTAATGTTCAGGCGGCTGCAAGACATGGGCAAGACGCAGCTCAAAGGCTGCACAAGGAAAAGCATTGCTGCTCATTTGACCATAGCCCAAGGCTGGGAGGAGTTGATAGTACAGTCAGGCAGCCTTATCTTTCTAACTTATAGGATGGCAGCTTATCTAATATAAGTAATACGCATGTATTTACTATAGGTTTTGAGAAAGCCATGTTGCTTCATGCAGTCTTCTATAAAAAGATTTTTTTAAAACCTTTTTTTTTTTTTACAATTGTACAATATCTGCAATAAAAACAAATGGTGACTGTTTAATGCTTTGAGTCGAGCATATATGTTTGCCCAGCAAGATTAATCTCTCCTTGCCTCTCCAGCTGATAATTCAGCATCGGCATAAAGCACCCAGGGGTCTCATCATGTTTCTGAGGGACAGAGAAAGGGATTCATGTAGTCCTGAGCCTCATACTGTTTTTTTTTCTTTTTCCAAGGCCCCAAGTCTGTGTACACATTGCTGGCTTAAAACACAGCCAGCTCTTTCTTTTTCTCAATTCAGATTGAAGTTGGTTTGCGGGAAACACATCAAAATGCAGTATTTCATAAGAAATGACAGGATAGATGGGGATTTCAGCCCAAGAGTCTCCTGCAATATTGGAGAGGTTGTGGGGGGGCAGCAAGAGGCAGCAAGTGGGGATTTCCTGCTGCAGGGAAACACTTGGCTTGTCTCTTCTTGCTGCTGTTTCACCAAAGCTCAATGCCACAGGGCTTCCTCCCAATCTAAGTCTTGGCCCATTTATTCTTTCCCATAGAGACCTTTGTTCTATTTTCTGTGATAGATTTGCTGGCAGATGACAGCATGTACCATGTTGGGAGCTGAGCCGAAGAATGAAGTCCTGTGAAACTGACTTATGTGGGGGAGGGAGACAGTGGTCCTGAAGGTAGGAGTCTATCAAGTGCTAAAGATGATCATCCAAATGTCAAGGACCAAATGGAGCAAACAGCACGCAGACCTAGTGGTGGGAAGAAAAATCCTTAAATAAGAGACATGGGGGAATGATCTATTGTCTTCAATGTCTGTATACTAATGCACAGAGCATGGGAAATAAACAAGATGAACTTGAGCTCTTGGTACATCAAACTAAATACGACATAATAGGCATCACTGAAACCTGGTGGGATGAGTCTCATGATTGGAATGTAGTAATAGAGGGATACAATCTATTTCAGATAAATAGACCAAACAGGAAAGGAGGAGGAGTAACATTATATGTCAGGGATGTGTATACCTGTGAAGAGATCCAGGATTTGAAACTCCAAAGCCAAGTTGAGAGTATCTTTTAACTGAGTAAAGATTTAAAAGGGATGTGTACAAAAAATGGGAAAAGGCAAATCTTTATTCTTTACTCTTCTTTTGGTTTCTTTTTCTTTTTCTTTTTTATCTCTTATTTCTCTTCTCTTTTTTCTCTTTCTTTTCTGTCCTTTTCCTTTTTCTCTTTAGATCTTGAATGAAGATATATGTAAGTTCTAATCTCGTTTTTTCTTTTGTATATATTCATCCATATATGTGATATATGTAAGAATATTTTTAAAGAGCAATAAAGTTATTTTCTAAAAAAAAAAATGGGGAAAGGGGGGAAATCACCAGAGAGAAATTCACACAAATAGCCAGCACATGTAGAGACAAAGTCAGCAAAGCTAAAGCACAGAATGAACTCAGGCTTGCTAGAGAGGTTAAAAGCAATAAAAAGGGCTTTTATGGATATGTCCGTGGCAAAAGGAAGAACAAGGAAACAGTGGGGTCACTTAGAGGAGAAGATGGTGAAATGCAAGCAGGAGACAGAGAAAGGGCAGAACTCCTCAATGCCTTCTTTGCCTCAGTCTTCTCCAAAAAAGAAAACAGTGCCCGACCTGAAGAATATGGAGCAGATGATTCAGCAGGGGAAACACAGCTCAGAATAAGTAAGGAGGTAGTACAAGAATACTTGGCTAGTTTAGATGTATTCAAGTCTCCAGGGCCAGATGAACTACATCCAAGAGTATTAAAAGAACTGGCAGAGGTGATTTCAGAAGCACTGGCAGTAATCTTTGAGAATTCCTGGAGAACAGGCAAAGTCTCAGCAGACTGGAGGAGGGCAAATGTTGTCCCTATTTTCAAAAGGGGGGAAAGAGAGGACCCAAACAAGTACCGCCCAGTCATCAATACCAGGAAAGATTCTAGAGCAGATAATTAAGCAAACGGTCTGTGAGCACCTAGAAAGGAACACTGTGATCACTAAAAGTCAGCATGGGTTTCTGAAAAATAAGTCATGTCAGACCAATCTGATCTCATTTCTTGACAGAATGCAAGCCTGATAGATGAAGGGAACGCTGTGGATGTAGCCTATCCTGATTTCAGCAAGGCCTTTGACAAGGTGCCCCATGATGTTCTTGTAAAGAAGCTGGTAAAATGTGGGCTAGACAATGTGGGATGTAAAACGCAGGAGCAGTCAAACACAACATTGCTAGAGTGGACATAAAGAGGGAACTCTAGGTTAGCCAGTCGGAACTTGCTGTTTCCCCTGGGCGGGGATGGCTTCCTCTGTGTAACAAGAGATGGGTGTGGTTTCACCTGGGCAGGTTAACACAAAACCACAGGGGCCATACTCCATCTTCCTCTCTCTCTCTTTTGGACGCCGTTCTCAAAAGAAAAACATCGCTATGAGGGTCTCTTGGCTTCCAGCCAAGAGAACACAAAGGAACTGTTTTTTCCTTATGGAACAGTCTCCTGAGTAAATGTTACTTTTACTAAGTTTAAGCCTGCCTCTGGGATCCAATTGTGAACAGATGATTTCTCGTGAGTAAACTTATTTTGAGAGGGATTAAAGGGGAAAATACCAGGACATTTATAACAAGGTTTTAACAAACCTGAGCAAGCTATCTGCTGCGTATGTGTGTTTAAAGGGGGAATGAGAACTCTGCTAATTTCTGGGATTTGTAAACACAAGTTGGAATAGGATATCTTAAACAATATATCCTCTCCTGCATACCAAAACATTCCCACAGACAATGCTACCATTCAGTGGATTTGTAACTGGCTGACTGACCGAACCCAAAGGGTGCTCATCAATGGCTCCTCTTCATCCTCTAGAGAAGTGACTAGTGGGGTGCCACAGGGTTCTGTCTTGGGCCCAGTCTTATTCAACATCTTCATCAATGACTTGGATGATGGGCTTGAGGGCATCCTGATCAAGTTTGCAGATGACACCAAATTGGGAGGGGTGGCTAATACCCCAGAGGACAGGATCACACTTCAAAATGACCTTAACAGATTAGAGAACTGGGCCAAAGCAAACAAGATGAATTTTAACAGGGAGAAATGTAAAGTACTACACTTGGGGGGAAAAAATGAAAGACACAAATACAGGATGGGTGACACCTGGCTTGAGAGCAGTACATGTGAAAAGGATCTAGGAGTCTTGGTAGACCATAAACTTGACATGAGTCAACAGTGTGATGCAGCAGCTAAAAAGGCCAATGCAATTCTGGGCTGCATCAATAGGAGTATAGCATCTAGATCAAGGGAAGTAATAGTACCACTGTATTCCGCTCTGGTCAGACCTCACCTGGAATACTGTGTCCAGTTCTGGGCTATGGGGACACATCAGTTGAATACAATAAGCTCGCTACTTAGGCACATCTAACTTGTGCACATTCAGTTTTACATGCCTGGCAAAAAAAATTAAACAGGGGACAAGCACCCAGGGGGGGAAAGACTTTGGCATTCCTACATGCCCTTGAACCCCGTGTGTTTTGACTATGTGCAGTTTTGACATTAGGCGCAATCCCTAGAATGTGACCCCCCATCAGTTGTGCGCTCATTGTGCTGCAGCTGCAGAGGCCGAGTTCTGCCAGATTCTCAGAGGAACGGAGATGTAAGACTGGGTTTCGCCAGAGGTATTCGGAGCATTGCAGCAGATACAATGCATGTAGACAAGGAACAACATTTTGCATGGGCAGGCATAGCAATGCTGCTCACTGAGTTTCTCAGCATTCAGCCTAAAGAGAAATAACTGCCAGTGGCAGGCCCTGGGAAAGGGAGGGCTCACTGCCTTTTTAAAAATGCTGTGTAAGGGCAATCTGAAGGTGATAGCATGTTCTGTGACTTGGGGGAAGGACCACTGCTGCTCAGCAAACATTGGCAGCTGCTACAGATGAACGTGATGGCAACAGAGTCAGGAGAAAGTCCAAGGTAACTGCAAACAGATAGTGGGACAAAGCTCAGCCTCAAACAAGCATGTTTTCATCTGGCTTCAGTTACACACACACACACACACACACACACAGGCCAGTAGGTCCAGTTTCCTGCCAATTTATCCAGTAGGTTATTCTACCACATCTCTCTCTGGTGGGTCACAATAAACACAGGCCACTGAAAAGGGCACAAGCCACAGGCAAGTTCCCATGCCGTCTACCCAATGAAATCAATGGAGGCTGCAGAAGAGGAGAGAGAGCACAGGGCTGTTGAAGAACATCTAAGTGTCACTCACTTTCTGCCATAGAGAAGCAATTAATGTTAACCAAGGAGGTTATGCAGCAGCTTGGCTGGTTTTCTCATAAAAATGTTCTCCTCTGAACTCTAGCAGACTCCTCACGCAACAGAGTCTCATGGGGTGATCAGGCAGAACATCAAGTAGCTTCTCACCACTTCCGAGGGCCATGGCACACCAGAAAATATCCATGGTTTCCACCCCCCATTTGCGTTTTTTCCACAGTGCCCCAGTGCTACACTAGGAAGGGGTGGGGGCATTGTTTTTTTTGTGCCACCACTGCAGGTTAAAGAAAATCTCAAACTATATTGATCCTTGTTTTAAAAATATTTTTGAAAAGTTTCCAGGCCACAAAGGAGTGCTGGAGAAAGGGTGCTAGGGGAGGTGTTTGTGATGCCCACCCCTGGAGCGCAGGCCCACAGCTACCCACATAGGAGGAGAGCCAGGGTGGACTCTCTGCTGAAGGCTCCCTCCAATCCAGAGCCTACACTTTCACTCCTCACTACTCACCCACAGGATTTTTATCCCCCCCTTGATTTCAATTGGTGGGGAAACTTCGCTAGCCTATGGCACTCTGCACTAGCAGAAGACTCAAAGGCAGCCCAACCGAGTCCATCAATAATCATTACTTCTGATTTTTAAAAATGCATTACTGTGTTTGTATCTTATCTGTTGGAAGCCACATTGACTGTACTCTATACATAAAGTTGAGATATCAATTAATAAATTAAACCTTGAAATAAAATAGAATATTTGAAACAGACAGACAGACAGAGTCTCCTTTGCCTTTAATATCTAATTGGGTTGTGCATGTCCTTCAGTAGATGTCGTGGTTTGCCAGGAATTTTCCATGTGACAAATACAATTAGCCAGGTAACAGAAATATTATTATGTGTCTGAATCTAAAATGTTTATTAATTTTATTACAAAGTTTTTATTATAAAATAATAGCCCAATTCGGAACATGTTTGCTTACATAACAGAATGAGCCGCTAGGTGGCAGTAAAGGATTATTTAGGAGAAGCAGTTCCTCATCCAAGGTGAAGAGGGATTTGCTGTCCTCCTTCGAGAGACAATGGGGACAATGGAGCCCTTTCCGGGGTGTGGCTGCTGTGGCTGCGGACAGCTTCTAGGAGCTGCGTGCAGAATGGGGACCCAAGGTGGGCAAACTGTCGCAGAAGGAGCACAGGGTGTCCCCCACCAGAGCAGCGCCCTACCCCTCCTCGAACTCCCCATATACACCCCAGATACGGCTTTAACATCTCCACCCAAACAGATCCATGGACGAAAGTAGGTTGCAGAATACCTAGTGGTTGGGACTGAAGGCAACAAAGCTACCTCTTCACTGCCCATGCTTTCCAGGAGGACCTCCCCAGTTTGTCTGCAGACGGTGGAATTCCCAGTTCCAGTCCCCAGCATCGCCTGCTAAATAATCCCAGATCAAGGGAAGTAATAGTCCCACTCTATTCTGTCTTGGTCAGACCACACCTGCAATACTGTGTCCAGTTCTGGGCACCACAATTTAAGGAGGATGTTACATGGGATTTATGTTGGGAGGGGGCAGAACCGAGTTATCTGCCACTGTGCCACACAATTGTTCAGTTAATTAAGTATTTTTATTTATTTACTTGATGGGGGCAACATCCACGCCCATGGATGTTGACAAGCTGGAAGGTATGTAGAGAAGGGCGACCAAGATGATCAAGCCTGATGAGGAACGGTTGAAGGAGCTGGATATGTTTAGCCTAGAGGAGACTGAGAGGCGATAGGAGAGCCATCTTCCAATGCTGTATCTGAAGGGCTGTCACGTGGAAGAGGGAGCTTGTTTTCTCCTGCTCTGGTGGGTAGGACTCGAACCAATGGCTTCAAGTTGCAAGAAAGGAGATTCCAACTAAACATCAGGAAGAACTTTCTGTCTGTCAGGATTGTTCGGCAGTGGGGTGGAAGGTGGTGGACTCTCCTTCCTTGGAGGTTTTGAAGCAAAGGTGGGATGCCTTAGCTGAGATTCCGGCATCGCAGGGGGTTGGACTAGATGACCCTTGGGGTCCGCTCCAATTCTACCATTCTCTGATGCCATGATTCTACCACAGTCAAATGTGCTGGCTGGCTTCTATAGGTATACCAGCAGTGGCTGCAGATGTAAAATGGTTATTTATTACTTCTCACGTGGGAAATCGGATTAAATGCACCAAAAACAAAAACCGTAAACGTTGTTTGTTTGTTTGTTTGCATTTCCATGCCCTCACTCACGTGGCTGCTGCAAAACCTTGTGTTGTCTGGAGGCGACCTACCGATGCAGCACAAGGCGCTCTGCTTCCAGCCGGACCAGGCTGGCAAACGTCAGGATCGTTTTCTGCGGCTGGTCCGAAGGTTTCCTCTGTCTCTTGAAAGAGATGCGATCCTTTTAGCGGTCCTCCTTGCTGCTTCTCAGGCGAGGACTGCAGCCCCTTTTTCCGCCGCGGCTGCGCTCGTGTCAGCTGGAGGCGGCTCCGGGAGCGCGCGGCCCGGCGACAGCATCCCGGCGCCGGCGGCGAGCGGAGGGAGCAGGTATGCGCCGTCGCGGGGAGGCGGCTCGGGGTCGCGGTCGGCCGGAGGGTGCTCGGCCGCGGGGGCGCCCCCACGGACCCCGGGAGCGATGCCGCGAAGGGAAGGCGGCGGCGGCGGCCTGGGGGAGATCCGGGCCTCGGGCGGCGCAGCTCCAGTGGGCAGCGGGCCAGGCAGCGCTGCCCCGGGGGCCGGGATCCTCGGTCAAGGGCAGAGGGCACCCCTGGGAGGAAGCCGGGGTCTGCGGGCGGGCGGGCGGCCTTGGGCAGCATCGGCATGGCGCCGCCCGGAGGGTCGTGTGGTACAATGGTCATTGCCAGCGGCACTCCCCCCCCCCCCCCCGCTTCTTCTCGGGCTGCTGCGCGCTCCCTTTCCGCGGATGCTCTTTGTTGCGGCCGCCCGCCTGCCCGCGAGGGGGATCCCGAGGGAGCGCGCGGGGATTGCGGCCTTTTCTCCACGAGCTGCTCTTACTCCGCTCGGCCTCTTCCCGGGGCTTCTGCTCCCGGGCGGCGGCGTGTGAACCTGAAAGAAAATCCCAGGCAGCACACAAGATGGTACCCGGCTTCATTACCACGTTTCACAGGCACAACCAGATGGTTGCTGGTTTTGGGTGGAATTCACCCACATCCCAGCAAGTTCACTGCACAATGGCTCTTATACAACAACCCCCCCCCCTTCCCCTTATAATCAGACTTTTTGCAGTAAGGAGATGGACGTGCATTGGTAATAGTTGCTCAAGGCAGGATCTGACCTCCCTGCAAACAAATCAGAAAATGTTGTTGGCATCCATCTGTCTGGAGAGACAAGGGAATGTAACCTCCCTGGGGTGCAAGCCTGGGGGCAGTGTCTGGAGGTGGGCTGCCCAGATGGCAACCCCCCCCCCCAGCCTCGCTGATGGGGCCCAAAGGAAAGCAGAGCAAGATGTTTGGCACCAGGTTGACTGCAGGGGTTTCTGGAAGGAGGCGTAGGGGGGGGGGGGGAGCCATGCGACCCTCTTAGGGCCTCCGCTCCAGTTTTGTGTAGGGTTGACTCCTGAGCCTTTTCTTCTCCTGGATATGTCCTGCAAGGCAGCAGAGGTTTCTTTCTCTTAGGTGGGCTCCCTTCCCAGGGTGACAAGCCCCATCTGCTCCTCACTTCCCTCTACACCTTCTTGACCGTTGGATCCACTCTTGGCCTTCGTGGAAATCCCTATCTCACCGAGGGTTTCAGACCCCTGGACTCCCCTCAACTGCTTCAGCTGGCCAGTCAATGCTGTTTCCCCGGGTGTTTCCGCTGTCTCTGCTGACAGCTTCTAGGAACCACAGGTGAGAGTTGAGTGCCGGGTGCACAGCTGTCAACTTTCCCCCTTTTTAAAGGGAAATTCCCTTATTCCGAATAGGATTACTCGAAAGAAAAGGGAAAAGTTGACAGCTATGGCCGGGTGGGCACCAAAGGTGGACAAACTCTCTGCAAACTTTGTGCAAACAAATCAGACCGGTGCTTGGAGGCATAGATGTCCTGGATGTGGGCTGAATCCTGAAAAGATGGAGGTCTTTTGTGTCCCAAGCTCTCATGTCCAGGAAGTGGAGAGACATCCGGTCATGGACAGGGTTGCACTCCCTTGGATGGAACAGATCCGCAGCTTTGGGATGTTGCTGGATTCAGCTGGTGGCCTTGGTGACTAGGAGGGCCTTTTTGAGCTCTGACTGCTTCACCATCTCTTGCCCCTTTTAGAAAGACATGATGACTGTGGTGACGCTATGCTCTGGTAACTTCCAGAATAGATTGTTGGAATGCTCTATACAAAAAAGGAGATTCCAGCTAAACATCCAGAAGAACTTTCTGATGGTAAGAGCTGTTTGGCAGTGGGACGGTCTCCCTTGAGAGGTTGTGGGCTCTCCTTCCGTGGAGGTTTTTATGCAGAGTTTGGATGGCCATCTGTCAGGGATGCTGTAGTTGAGATGCCTGCATCACAGAGGGCTGGACCAGATGAGCTGCTTGGGATCCCCTCCCACATTACAATTCTATGATTCTATGACTCCTTTCCATTTACAGTATACCCCACCTTTCCTCCAAAGTGCTCAAGGTGGCACTCCTGGTTTCCCATTTCCCATGTTATCCTCACAACAACCCTGTGAGGTAGGTGAGGCTGAGAGACAATGACTGGCTAAAGACCTCACTTGAGGGCCAAGCCGTGGCTTTTACCCTGTTCTCCCAGATCCAATTAATGTCCCACAATGTTATTCTTATTCCATATTCTGGAAAGTAGGTCTAGAAGTGAAAAAGCAGGAGGACCTTTTCTCATAGCTCTGGACGTTTGTGGCGACCCTTGTTAAGAGTTCTGGGTGGCAACTTTCCCCTTTCCCCCACCCCTTCCTATGGGACCTGCTAGTTGTCCTACCAGGTCCAGCGTCCACCAGCTGCCGCTGTTATTGCCCCTTTCAAGCCAGAAGGGAGCCTGGTAGCGAAGCTCTTTTCAGGAAGGAAAGGGTTAAGCAACCCCGCCCTCATGGTCCTTCCGCCCCGCATTTCAGCCTGTGGTGCTAATTTTCAGGGAGGCTGGAGCAGCTATTTTGTGCCGCCCCAGTCACTTTCTGAGGATGCGACTTCACTAATGGGCTTCTGCCCTTTGAAATCTCACTTAGCCTGTAATGCTTCTGAGGTTCAGGGCTGGACCACAGGAGCCATAAGTGCAGCTGAGACGGAGAAGAGCACCTTCCCCAGAGCCCAGAGGAGCAGCTGTCTCTCTGCAGAGGACAAGAGCAGTGGCACGCTTCACCCAATATTTCTTAAAAGGATCCTCTCCACACTGGGGCTCCTGGCAGCAGCCCTTAAAGCTGGATCTACCAGGAGCTGAATAATTCGGCCTGCTCACCCAGGGCTTTCTGTGATGTTAAAGTGGCCAAAAGCCCGGGCGTTTGGGCTTAGATAAAGCAGGAAGAGCCTTTTTCTTATTTTCCTCAGCCTGACCCAAGGAGCTGCCTGCTGCTTTTTCCTCCTTCGCTGGAGGACTCGGCCTGCCTGGGCTCCCCCCTCTCCCGCCATGTGGTTGCTGACTCCACGGTGCCAGGCAGTCACTGGGGAGGCTCTGGATTCTGCAGGCAGCACTTCCTTCCTTGCCTGTGTGTGTCGCTGGAGGGGGCAGTTGTTGCTTCAGGCTCCCCTCCCGCTTAGTTTCTTGCAAGAGGAAAGTTCTGTGCAAAGGGAGGGCCTCAGGTGAGCCAGGCAGATCCATGTCTTCTTCCTGGCTCATCACCAGTCCGTGACCTGAGCCAAAGGGGTAAGTAGGGCTTTCCCCATTTGTGCTAATAGACATTGGAGTGCTTCTTCCTGGGTTCCCTGCAGTGAGCGGACATCTCTCTTCCCTTGTGGGCCTGAGCTGCTGTGACTCTTAATGCCTGGCAGTCACAGAAGAGCATCTGCCAGAGAGGCTGCCTTGGGACAGCTGGCTTGTACTCTTCCTTGCAGCCCATCCCTAGGAGGAAAGGCTGCATTTCAAGCCCCCTGGAAACAGCCACTTGCACCCCAGAAAGGAGGAGTTGGGCTGGGCTCTGCTGGAGATGGGCCCCTTTTGCTGGGGGGTGAGGGGGCGTCAGACTACTCCTTTGAACCAAGTGAAGGAACCCAGCTGTAGGAAAGGATTTTCTTTCAGGGGTGCTTTTCCCATTTTGTCAGGGAGAAAGATTCACCAGCCCCACCCAGAGTGAAACCCCCTCCTCACAGTGAAGGCACAGGATGAAAAAGCTTATTTGTGACCCCCCCAAAAAAACCTTCACCTGTGAAGCAAGCCCATTCAGTGACCCCCCCCCCAAGGACAGGAAGGCTTCTTGGATGCTGCTTAGCACTCTCTGCTGTTCTAATTTTTGTTTTCTGTGCTTTATCCATTGTGTTTTTAGTGTATATATTGTTGTAGACATTTAAGTGGAAAGTAGGGTAGTTGAAAATGCAAAAATAATAAATAAATACTGTTCCTATGGCAGGCAGCATTTTCTCAAGTAAATTGTAAAGGATGTTCATTTTATTATGTGCCATAAGCTTTAAATCCTTCTTGGCAACTTTTTTGCTGAGCTGTTTAGCCTCTATGCTGTATTTATGTATTTGATTCTCATCTATAAGTAATAAATCAGACTTGTTCTTTTTCAGTTTAATTTAATCTTATCTGATTGTCATTCCATTTCTTCATTCTAAGATAAATATGATTTTTTTTTGCCTGTCATTAAAAGTGATTGTCAACTCCATCCCCGTGCCTATTTTATATTTTATAACAACTTTGATATGCATTGGCACCTCTTTTATTAAAGCGATTCATTCACGAAAACATGGAAGGACATCAAAATTGGGACTGACCCAGTAAAGTCTGATGGGGTTATATTTGGGGCCGGGGGGGGGGGTGTTGGTTACAGTTCTCAGGTGCAAAGGAGAAGAAGACCTGGGCCTTGTGCTTAGAACAGTTACTGGTATATAAAAGAGGGTTTTGGGACAGGTGTATGACAAGCCACACCAACCCAAATTCCCTCTTCTACTCCAACTGGTAAAAACCTCTTTATTGTTTATGCCTGGTTATCCTGTAGATTATCTGTATTTCTTCTGTGTGGTTTTTCAAAAGGGTCACATTTTCTCCAGGATGCTTGCAGGTTTTTCAAAACAGTGATAAAAGAAACTTAGCTGCAGTATATATCAAAGATTGGGAGGGATGTCAGTGTGGTTAATAAGAAGAGTCAAGGAAGCTGTTTGCAGCCCCCACAAAAGGTGTTTCAGAAAATGGAAGTATTGTCCAAATAAAGAGAACAAAAAGGACTACAAACTTTGCTCCCCCAAAAGTTGAAAATAAGGGGTGCATTTTAAAATATATGTATTAAGTATATAGAACAAGAAGAAGAAGAATCAGCATGGCTTCTGCAAAAGTAACTTTTGCCTCAGTACTCTGATTATATTAATAAGAGTTCTTTGATTATATTAACAAGCACATGATTAAGGATGATCTGGTAGACATTACACACTTGAGACTTCCAAGAAGCTTTGAGCAAGATCCCTCACCGATGGCTTGGCTCCTGAGTCAACTTGGCAGTTGCAGGATAAGTGTTCAAGTCCTCCTGTGGTCCTAGAGCAGGTTAAATAGAGGAAGTAGAAGGTAGGAATAAATGGGCAATTTCCCCAAAGAAGGGAAGTGGCCAGAGGGTCATGGGAGGCTTCTGGTGTGAGAGGTGCTGTTATCCATTCCTGGGAATGTGCTTGTGCCTAATATGTAGGCAGGGAATACAGGATGTGTTTTGGGAAGGGTGATGTCATTCTGGCATTCTGCCATTGCCTCATGTCCATTGCTGTCTTCCATAGATGGCTAATTGAGGCTTGGTTGGTATGCAGGGACCTCGTCATCGCGAAGGGACTCTGTTGTCTTTGCTACATTTGCTTTGGTTTCTGCAGTGATTGAGGTGATGCCACTGCCACTAGTTGGCCATAGGATGGCATCTGTGTGGTGCTGATGTTAGTCCTGACATAATGGCTTGTAGCAGAAGGATAGGATTGGTCTTCCTGGTACTTGGAAAAGAGGGCAGCTCTGCACAAGGATTTCAGAGGATGTGAGAAAGAGAAAAAGGAAAGCCTCTTTGTACACAATAAAGCCCTCGATGATTCTTCATTTTCATATTACCTCTGTGCTTTCCTGTAACGTCTAGTATTGAAATACAAAATACACATAATTTCAGATTCTGCAGCAAAACAAAATATAATTAGTTACAGGTAGGTAGCCGTGTTGGTCTGCCATAGTTGAAACAAACAAATAAAAAAAAATCCTTCCAGTAGCACCTTAGAGACCAACTAAATTTGTTATTGGTATGAGCTTTCGTGTGCATGCACACTTATTCAGGTACTGGAAGGAATTTTTTTATTTTGTTTCAAAATAAAATTGTGAAACTGCATAAGTCAACATATCTCTATTTGTGTAATGTATCACAGTTGCCGTGGGTTTGTTTTATGGAGCTATCCCATAACAGTCAGCCTTCCTGACTTCTTTGCTCATGCCAACTCAGCAGTTTAATTTCCTCTCCAAGAAGGAGTCCTTCTGCCCTCTGTCACCTTACGATAAGGGAAGCCATCTAGAAAAGGGTGAAGTATTCAGATCATGGTTTAAGGACTTCTTCCTGCCCTGCTTCACAAGATATGTCCCTATTGATTGCAACCCAACCTCATTGGCGCATCTCTGCCCAGGAATAGTTTGCCTGTTTCTGTTTTCCATGCTTTGAACATGGTTTGTGTGTACCTGTTAAGTGTTGTGGGGATTTTTCTTAGTTTGTTTGGGAGGAGTGGGTATGCTGTGGTGCAGATTACAGACCCCATCAGGAAACCACTGAACCTAATTGAACACACTAAGGCAACTAAACTCCCATTGACAATCATGTCCCTAGACATCCTCAAAGCTTTTGATTGCCTAGAATGGAAATACCTATCAGCAGCAGGGGTGTCGCAAGGGGGGGCGGGGGGGCGGGCCGCCCTTAGTTCCAGGGGAGGAGGGGTGACACTTTGGCCGGCCCCTCCCACCCCGCCCCGACGGGCGGACCCGAACGGGGGCATGTCGCCTTTTCCCCCTTCTAGCGGCTATTTTTCGGCGGGGGGGCAGCGAGGAGGGGGTGTCACGCTGGCATGACACCCCCTCCCCGCTGGCCACCACCCCCCCGCCAAAAAAAACCGCTGGGAGGGGGGGAAAGGAAGCAGAGCAGGGCGCATTCAAGCCCTGCTCTGCTTGTTTTTCCCCTTTCCGCCGCTTTTTTCCGGCGGGGGGGGTCGGACCCGCGAGGGGAGGGTGTCAAACTTGTCACCCCCTCCCCGCTGGTCACCACCCCCCGCCGAAAAAAGCCTCGGAAAGGGGGGAATCCCCCCTTTCTGCATCCACGTGCGTCATGACGTCATGATGACGTCACGACGCACTCGTGCCCCTCCCCCAGGTGGGTGTCTCTGCGCTGCCGCCGCCCCCAGCAGCGCAGAGGCTAGCTACGCCACTGATCAGCAGTACTAACTAGCATGAAATTTGGCCCCAACTTCCTACAAACCATCAAACAAATACACTCCCAAGCCTGAGCAAAATGCAGAATTAATAATATGGACTCAAATACCATAGCAATCCAAAGAGGCACAAAACAAGGATGCCCACTATCTCCCTTCCTATTTATCCTGGTGCTGGAATCCCTAGCTATCCGAATCCGAGCAGCCACAGACATCAAGGGCAGCACCGTCTTAGCCATAGAGGCCAGTGTTGCAGGGAACCATGGCGCCAGGTTCTGGAGGGCACCAGGGAAGAGGCAAAGGCTGGACACGGCACCTCCCAGCATCAGCTCGCTGCCCTCGTCCGCCTCCGCCATGCCTCCTTTTGGGAAAGCGTGCCATTGTGGCTGCCCCCTCCCCAGCGTACCCCACGCCCCCATGCAGCCAACCAGCCAAACACGGCGCACAAACACGGCGTGCAATCGGGATCTTGGCTATGCATATGAGGAGGCGCAGGACCCGGTGAATCCATAACCTTCTGGGATCCTGATTGCATGCTCTGCTGTGCCTCCCTTGTGCTTGCGCTCCGGGCTCGACTGGCTGCAGAGAGCGAGCGAGAGCAGCGCCTGTGTCGCTGGCTGCCTTGGCAGCCTCCCTCCCTCCTTGCCCTCCCCCAGCCAGGCACTGTGGCCGGGCAGTCAGGTTGAGCCTTTGGGGGGGGGTATCCATCTCCCTGCTCCGCCTTTGTGCAGCCGTCACTGCAACTGCGAAGCGACAGGCAAGGCGGGGAGAGCTTGGAGGGTTCTGTGCGATAATTGTGGGGAGGCCAGGAGAAGAACAGCTCCAGAAGTATTCCTCTCCCCCCCCCACCCCTTCTCGCCATTTGGACATGCATGTTGCACACTATGCACCCCGTGGGGAACCGTTCCTAAAAATGGTCAACAACTTTGGGGGTCCCCCCACCTAAAAAAGGTTGACAATTCTGGGAAATGGGAGGGGTCTTCGCACCACGGCACCGGATATGCTTAAGATGGCCCTGATCAATGGGGTGGAAATAAAAGGCAGAACCTATAAATTAGGACTTTTTGCAGACAACCTAATGGTCCCAACACCAGATCCCTTACACCAGTGTTTTTCAACCACTGTTCCGCGGCACACTAGTGTGCCGCGAGATGTTGCCTGGTGTGCCGTGGGAAAAATTGTGTTTATTTGATTCCTATTCAAGAGAATTACTTTATATATAGTCAATATAGGCACAGAGTTAATTTTTTTAACATTTTCTAATGGTGGTGTGCCTCGTGATTTTTTTCATAAAACAAGTGTGCCCTTGCCCAAAAAAGGCTGGAAAACACTGCCTTACACACAAGCATCCTCACTGGTCAGAGATCTCTCCCAAGGGATGACTGCATTTCTCCTGCTTCCTTGGCAGCTCACAGTTCTTCTGCGAAAAGCAGGAAATTTGAGCATCTAATGGAGCTAAATTGATTCCACAGAAGGGGCCATCCACTTTCATCCTGACTTTCTCATTTGGCTGCTGACCTCTCCCCTTTTGGCTGCCATTGACTGGCAGTAGGGAAGGGCTGCCTGCCTGAATGTCCAACCAGGTTTGCATTTCTGGGGGCAGAGACAATTAGTACCAACAGCAAGACTGGTGGTGTGTTGCCCTATTTTGACAGACCAAGGATGACTGGGGCGGGGGGTTCTGACAACTGGTCACCATCTAAGCATATTAGGCAGTTTGACTGTCACACATGTTCTATCTATCACCAGATAAAGGGCATAACTACACAGAGGTTTTTATGAGGTTTGGAGGGCCTTTCGGTGCTATGCTGACCCATTTTCTGTTGCATACAATCTGGCAGTGGCATTCCATGTTCTGAGCAGGAAAAGGGGAGGCTTTGACCTTCTTCGGTTGTGCCTGCTAGAAGATGTAAGATGCAAGATCTATCATAATGAAAAGTGACATGTTCTCCACCCCATGTGTTTCAACAGAGTCCTGCCTTTTAATGCAAATTTTATAGGAAATCATTCAGAATTAATATGATGTTTGTGTTGCTTGATATCAATTTGATATTTGGTATCTGAAGAAGTGTGCATGCACACGAAAGCTCATACCAAGAACAAACTTAAATGGTCTCTAAGGTGCTACTGGAAGGAATTTCTTTATTTTTTATTTTGTTTTGTCTATGGCAGACCAACACGGCTACCTACCTGTAATAGATATTTTTTGTTATTGTTGCTGCAAGCAATCCTCTCTCTCCCCCCCCCCGCCCCCGCTCTGAAAGTCCCTGCAACCAATCTGTGAGTGCTAACCCCCCCCCCCCCCGGACTTCCACACATTTTTTTGCGGTGTGTGAATTGTGCCACTCTGCATGGAAGGGTTTTTGAGTCATTACTTACATTTTATATTAAAATAAGAAAAGCTTGTTTTGAACACCCTGACTGATGAAAAAATACTTAGCTATGCCTGCCTATGCTGGGACCCCTGCAAATGAGTGAGGATGGAGGGTGTCAGCAAATCTCCTTGCCTGCTCCACCCTTACTCTGTCATACATGATCCTAACAGGATTTCACTCGTGATTTCTCCTTATGTGTACCTCCAACCTCCATTGCCTGAATTGCTTTACAAATTGGTCTCCCCAATAATATATTTTCATGGGAATTACAAATCAGTCTGGTTTGTGATCTAGGCTTTGGTTTTGAATCCCGTTTATGCTCCTGTGTTCCCTGAAACAGATGTTTTTGTTATATTGCTTTTACATCATTTTTAATGCTGTTTTTATTTTATGGCCTTTTCACTGACTTGTTGTTAGTCATCTTGGAGGTTCCATTGTTGGTGGCAGAAAGCAGGGATCCAAATACCAGTATTTAAATAAATAAAAGTCTGACATGTTTACATACCTTTAATTTCACTTTTAGTTTAAACTATATAACACTTTCTAGTTTAAATTATGTTACACCCTAACCCTAACCCCAACCCCAACCCAAACCCTCAACTTCACCTTCACCTTCACCCTCACCTTCACCCTCACCATCACCCAAACCACCCTAACCCCAACCCCAACCCCAATCCTAACCCTAACCCTAATCCTAATCCGAACCCTAACCATAACCCCAACCCTGAACCCAACCCCAACCCCAACCCTAACCCTAACCCCCAGCCTCACCCCAAACCCAAACCTAACCCTAACCCTAACCATATCCCTAAACCCAGCCCCAGCGCTAACCTCAACCCTAACCGCAACCCTAACCCTAACCCTAACGCCAGCCACAGCCCCAGCCATAACGTTAACCCTAACCCTAACCCTAACCCTAACCCTAACCCCAACCCCAACCCCAACCCCAACCCCAACCCCAACCCCAATCCCAAACCCAACCCTAACCCTCATCCTAACACTAACCCCAACCCCAGCCCCATCCCCAACCATAAACTAACCCCAACCCCAACCCCAACCCTTACCCTGACCCCAACCCCAACCCCAACCCCTACCCCTACCCCTACCCCAACCCCAACCCTAACCCTAAACCTAACCCTAGCTCCAACCCTAACCTGAACCCCAACCCCAACCCCAACCCCAACTCTAACTCTAACCCTAACCCCTAACCCCTAACCCCAAACCTAACCCCAACCCCAACCCCATCCCTAACCCTAACCCTAACCCTAACCCTAACCCTAACCCTAACCCCATCCCTAACCCTAACCCTAACCCTACAGCTAACCTCAACCCCAACCCCAACCCTAACCCCAACCGTATCCCCAAACCTATCCCCAACCCTAACCCTAACCCTAACGCCAGCCCCAACCCTCACCCCAACCCCAACCCCCACCCCAACCCCAACGCTAACCCTAACCCCAACGCTTACCCCAACCCTAACCCTAACCGTAACCTTAACCCTAACCCCAAACCCAAACCCAAACCCAAACCCAAACCCAGCCCCAGCCCTAAACCCAACCGTAACACCAACCCTAACACTAACCCCAACCCTAACCCTAACCCTAACCCTAACCCCAGCCCCAACTCCAACTCCAACCCTAACCCTAACCCTAACCCTAACCCTAACCCTAACCCTAACCCTAACCCCAACCCCAACCCCATCCCCAACCATAAACTAACCCCAACCCCAACCCTTACCCTGACCCCAACCCCTACCCCTACCCCAACCCCAACCCCAACCTTAACCCTAGCCCTAACCCTAACCCCAACCCCAACCCCAACCCCAACCCTAACCCTAACCCCAGCCCTAACCCTAACCCTAACCCTAACCCCTGCCCCAACCCTAACCCTAACCCTAACCCTAACCCCTGCCCCAACCCTAACCCTAACCCTAACCCCAACCCCAACCCCAACCCTAACCCGAGCCCCAACACCAACCCTAACCCTAACCCTAACCCTAACCCTAACCCTAACTCTAGCCCTAGCCCTAGCCCTAGCCCTATCCCTGACACTGACTCTGACCCTAACCCTAACCCTAACCCCAACCCCAACCCCAACCCCAACCCTAACCCTAACCCCAACCCCAACCCCAACCCTAACCCTAACCCCAAACCTAACCCATACCCTAACCCCAACCCCAATCCCAAACCCAACACTAACCCTCACCCTCACCCTCACCCTCACCCTAACACTAACCCTAACCCTAACCCGAGCTCCAACCCTAACCTGAACCCCAAGCCCAACCTCAACCCCAACTCTAACCCTAACCCTAACCCCAACCCCAACCCCAACCCCAAGCCTAACCCTAACCCTAACCCTAACCCTAACCCTACACCTAACCTCAACCCCAACCCTAACCCCAACGGTATCCCCAAACCTATCCCCAACCCTAACCCTAACCCTAACGCCAGCCCCAACCCTCACCCCAACCCCAACCCCCACCCCATCCCCAACCCCAACTCTAACCCTAACCCCAACGCTTACCCCAACCGTAACCCTAACCCTAACCCTAACCCTAACCCTAACCCCAAACCCAGCCCCAGCCATAAACCCAACCGTAACACAAACCCTAACCCTAACCCCAACCCTAACCCTAACCCTAACCCCAGCCCCAACTCCAACCCCAACCCCAACCCTAACCCTAACCCTAACCCTAACCCTAACCCCAACCCCAACCCCAACCATAAACTAACCCCAACCCTTACCCTGACCCCAACCCAAACCCCTACCCCTACCCCTACCCCAACCCTAACCCCAACACTAACCCTAACCCTAACCCTAGCCCTAACGCTAACGCTAACCCCAGCCCTAACCCTAACCCTAACCCCTGCCCCAACCCTAACCCTAACCCCTGCCCCAACCCCAACCCCAACCCCAACCCCAACCCCAACCCCAACCCTAACCCTAACCCTAACCCCAACCCCAACCCTAACCCTAACCCCAAACCTAACCCTAACCCTAACCCCAACCCCAACCCCAACCCTAACCCTAACCCCAACCCCAACCCTAACCCTAACCCCAAACCTAACCCATACCCTAACCCCAACCCCAACCCCAATCCCAAACCCAACCCAACCCTAACCCTCACCCTCACCCTCACCCTCACCCTCACCCTAACACTAACCCTAACCCTAAACCTAACCCGAGCTCCAACCCTAACCTGAACCCCAAGCCCAACCTCAACCCCAACTCTAACCCTAACCCTAACCCCAACCCCAACCCCAACCCCAAGCCTAACCCTAACCCTAACCCTAACCCTAACCCTAACCCTAACCCTACACCTAACCTCAACCCCAACCCTAACCCCAACGGTATCCCCAAACCTATCCCCAACCCTAACCCTAACCCTAACCCTAACGCCAGCCCCAACCCTCACCCCAACCCCAACCCCCACCCCATCCCCAACCCCAACGCTAACCCTAACCCCAACGCTTACCCCAACCGTAACCCTAACCCTAACCCTAACCCTAACCCCAAACCCAAACCCAGCCCCAGCCCTAAACCCAACCGTAACACCAACCCTAACCCTAACCCCAACCCTAACCCTAACCCTAGCCCCAACTCCAACCCCAACCCCAACCCCAACCCCAACCCTAACCCTAACCCTAACCCCAACCCCAACCATAAACTAACCCCAACCCTTACCCTGACCCCAACCCAAACCCCTACCCCTACCCCTACCCCTACCCCAACCCTAACCCCAACACTAACCCTAACCCTAACCCTAGCCCTAACGCTAACGCTAACCCCAGCCCTAACCCTAACCCCTGCCCCAACCCTAACCCTAACCCCTGCCCCAACCCTAACCCCAACCCCAACTCCAACCCTAACCCTAGCCCCAACCCCAACCCCAACCCCAACCCTAACCCCTACCCCAACCCTAACCCTAACCCCAAACCTAACCCATACCCTAACCCCTGCCCCAACCCTAACTCTAACTCTAACCCAACCCCAACCCTAACCCTAACCCTAACCCTAACCCTAACCCTAACCCTAACCCTAACCCCAACCCCAACCCTAACCCTAACTCTAGCCCTAGCCCTATCCCTGACACTGACTCTGACCCTAACCCTAACCCTAACCCCAACCCCAACCCTAACCCCTACCCCAACCCCAACCCTAACCCTAACCCTAACCCTAACCCTAACCCTAACCCCTGCCCCAACCCTAACTCTAACTCTAACCCTAACCCTAACCCTAACCCTAACCCTAACCCTAACCCTAACCCAACCCTAACCCTAACCCTAACCCTAACCCTAATCCCAATCCCAACCCCAACCCCAACCCTAACCCTAACCCCAACCCTAAAGCCAACCCTAACCCTAACCCTAACCCTAACCCTAACCCTAACCCTAACCCTAACCCCTGCCCCAACCCTCAGCCTAACCCCAACCCTCACCCTAACCCCAACCCTAACCCCAACGCCAATGCCAACCCTAACCCTAACCCTAACCCTAACCCCAACCCCAACCCCAACCCCAACCCCAACCCCAACCCTAACCCTAACCCTAACCCTAATCCTAAATCCCTAACCCCCTAACCCTAACCCACTTAATATGAAACTGAGAAGTTATGCTTGTCCAATGTAATGCTATTTAGGCTGCAATCTGATACCCACTTACTTGTAAGTCCCCCTGAGCTCGATGGGGCTTACTTCTTGGTAGACATGTGAAGTTTGGCAGAAGTAGAAATTGCATTAGCAAAATTTGGATAAGCATGAATGTCCAAAGATGTCTCTGCTCCAGTTCTCAAATCGTTCCTGAAAGTGATAACTGGACCGTTTTGCCTTTAAACATGAACTCTCAACGGTGAGTCCTGTTTCTAGTGAGACTCCAGCAGCAGAGGGTTCTGGACACACTTTCCTTGGCATGAGGGCGTTTGTGGGTCAGCCCCGTATGCAGGTGAGAGGCACACAACAGCAACCCCAGAAATGTTTCTGGGAATCCGAATGCTTTCTGTCTTTCTTAGCTGCTGGTTTAGAATCTCTGGTGCAACAGGCTGTTCCTCTTCGTGGCATTTTTCAGAAGTTTCTCCCAAGCAGGACTGCTCCCCAACAGCACCCCAGGGGCAAAATTAGTCTTCAAAAGCAGCCTATTAGCCCAACGGGAAGGAACTGGAGCAACAAAATTGCCAATGAACTATCACAGCCATAATGTTTGAACACTTAGGATAAAGTGTGAGGGGATTTCTATAGCTAATGTGATTTGTGAGCAAACTTTGCAAGAAGGGAAATTTTGCTCTCTTGGTGCTTCCATGAGCTTTAACACTGTTCATTTACATTTGCCAATGTGTCTTTTGTGCAGGGAGGAGACCAAAGGCAGGCAAGATGGTTCCTAGAACTGGACACGTGATGATGGGTAAGGTCTGCCCCACTTGGGCTATGCTTTGATCTGCTGGTTCTTGCTCTGTGGCGTTAAGCATATAGCTAGACTTGCCAGTGCCGTTTACTGGCACTCGCACCCTTTCTGGCCTGGTGAGACCTGTGGAAGCCTGGCATCTATGGCTTCCTGTAAGATAGCACGGCGAGGAGGATAAACTGCTCCTCAAAGGGAGCTTTTACTTCATTATAGGAATGAGGGGCTTGAAGAACATGCAGCATATTGTAGGAAAAGCATTCCAGGCCAGTAGACCACTCTGTGGAACAGGCCATCCCTAAAAAGGCCCTGTGGCTCCTTTCCTGCCTCCCTGTCTCTATGGGAGTATAAGGAGAACATGCTTGCCAGATGAGTCAAGTGATCCTTTTCCAGCAGTGGCCACCCAAATGATTTTGGGAATTGGACCAGGATGACGTGATGACAGCAGTCCTGCCCCCCCCCCAATCAGCTGGGATTCCCTGGTACATAGACACCGAACTTGGTGGCTTTAGCCAGGAATCCCGTAAATTACTAATGCATTATGTAAAAAACAAACAAATGACATTGTTTTGTCAGCCTTTAATCTGATTCTATTTCTTTGGGAAACTCAAGAGTTCTAGAGATACTTTTTTCACCTTATCAACAGACATACTTTTCATAAATCTCTGTCATGTGCCCCATTAGTTATTTTTATCCCCTAAAGACCCTCACCACCACCACATATAGGGAAGGTGCTGTGTGGATCATATCAACTGTCATTTTTCGTACCTTGTTCAGTGCTGTGCTATCTCCATCCTCCATTCCTATGAGTTCTTTCTTTGAGTTCCTGTCTTTGTAATGCAAGTGTGATAGAAATGTTGGCTCCTTCTCATGGCAGCAGGTTCAGGGGACTCTTTGCTGGCAGATGCCCAGCCATGCCAACCCTTGACCCTACTCCCGTGTAACCCCTACCTTCCATTTTAAGTACGCTGCATGAGAGAGGAACTTGCAGGAGAATGCGCTTATGGTCTCCTGGCTTTCTAGTGCCAGTGCTCTAGGGTTTAGTCTGGTGTTGTGATGAAGTTTTGCTGTGAGGCAGAGATCACCATGGTCTGAATGCACCCCTCTCCTTGCTGCTCCCCAGCCTTTGTTGATGCCATGCAGCAGAGATGCCAGATCCAGCCACAGATCTTGAGCTACTTCAACACGGGTCCTTTGCTGCAGACGCCCAGCGCCCAGGACTTGGACGTGGCTTGCTCCATGGTGCAGGTGCAGCCCAAAGTTCTGAGTGACTTGGAGACCGCCCTTGTCGAGAGCCACCTCCCAGGAGGCTTTGACAAGAGCACCACAGCACAGACCGAAACGCTGCGAGATTTTGAAAAGGTAAGCGGTCTGGAAGCACGGCCCCCAAACAGTAAAAACACATATTGTCCCCGAGTCCATCAGAAATTCCCTGAACTGGGACTGAAACAACAAGACTAAAAATCCCCCCACCCCCCGCCCGGAAGAAGTGCTTTTGACTTGAAGATCTTGCATTTTTCCAGCACTCCAACTCCAGCATGTGATTAATGGGACAATGGGATTCTTATACAACAAGCAGAATCTATTGTGATTTGAGCTATCTTGCAAAATACATCACAGTCCTTTCCCAAATGTGCAACCCTCCTGCAAATTTCTAATAGATGTCTGCCAAGTTTGCAGAGAGGTCAGCATGGTTTGACTGCCAGGTGGGGAGAAGTATAGCAGCAGCCTAGAGCAGGCACCCCCAAACTCACCCCTCCAGATGTTTTGGGACTGCAACTCCCATGGTCCCTAGGTAACAGGACCAGTGGTCAGGGATGATGGGAATTGTAGTCCCAAAACATCTGGAGGACCGAGTTTGGGGATGCCTGGCCTAGAGGAAGCTTTAATAATTTCTGCCCCCCACCTAATACCTTGAGGAAAGAATCTTGACCTGGCAAGGGAAGGTGGAACAATATTGGCGTATCTGAGTGGGAACAAGGAAACTGCAGGTTTTCTGGCTCTTCAGGCCTCACTACTGCTCACCTGACAGTTTATATTAGTTGCTGGGCCACTGAAATACTGGCAAGGTTTGCAACCCTGGTCACAGGCCCTGTTTGGAGGTCCACCCGAGCCTTGGAATTTTTAGGGTTCACTAGGCCCATGAAGGGAAGGGAGCGGAGGGTTTTTCCTTTCCTCAGATGCAGGATTATGTGATCTCCAGATCTCCAGTGGCATTTGAGGGGGTTCTCCTCTCCTTCCTCGTCATGCTGTGCCTTGATCATGTTACTCACCCCACACCTGGCCCAGGCGCAATCTCTCTGTCTCCCTCTGCAGTGAGTGGGGCTGCCCTAGTCGCCCTGTTTCTCTGCTAATCTCCTGCAGCTGGCAAGGGAGAGCTGCAGATCCCTCCACAGCCTATCTCAGATTACACCACTTGCGAAGGGGTTCATGCAGGATGAGCGCCTGCCAAGGATTCCTCAAATACCTCTTCGAGGTAAAAAAAGAAATGGAGCATGCACTCTGCCCCAGAGTTGAGCAGTAGCCCCAGAGCTGAAGGGCAGCTGACGCCCGGAGCTTTGAGCTCATCCCAATGTCTCCATAGGCCTCCCAGGCCATGTGGCTCTAGCCCATTTTCCTGGGCTTCCACTCTTTTCTCGGCTTCACAATGTTACTGCAGTAAAAGGGGTGAGAGGAGATTTCCACCCCATGGATCGCCCACCATGTCTAATGGCTACCGTACTCTGTCTCAGCACCTCAATGACTTGAAGAAGGAGAACTTCAGCCTCAAGCTGCGCATCTACTTCTTGGAGGAGCGCATGCAGCAGAAGTATGAGGCCAGCGGGGAGGACGTCCACAGAAGGGTGAGCAAACAGCCACTGCAGGGACTGGGAACTGCAGGGTCTGAGCTTGTTTGGCCCTGGAGGCAGAGCTGGGCGAGAGTTTTCTATGCTACTTAACTGAAGAAAAGTCACTTTATGGAGCTAACAATACTTCAGTGCGCTGAGCTGCTGCCTAGGCTGGGAGTTTTGCCATAGTGTCACTTAGAAGTTGGGCTCTGGCTGGAGCCTGTCCTTCTGTCAGGAGTCGTCTTAGAGAGAATGGGGGTTCAATGCTGCTTATCACTGCCTGGAGGAGGGTTTTGAAATACGGGGTGCAAAACTCCCAGGGGTGTGGGGGAGCCTTGTGGAAAACACAAGAAGAGGTGAGAAATTTTTGCATGTACCCTCCAGAGATAGCTGCTGAACCTGCAGAGTTTGTGTTTTTTCACTTTGTGAACAAACTGCAGCACTAAGTATAATAGTCTTTTATGTTCTTCTTGGTAATTCAATCAGATAACTTTGTTAATGTGCACAAACTTAGAATTCTGAAAACATGAGCATTGGAGAATAAAATACTGTGTGACGACAGAACAGAATGTATAGCATCAAAATATAAAAATGCAGTATCTGGGCAATTGAAACTCATCTTGTGAGGATAATAGTTGCAAGCTTTCTCTCTGGATATGCAAAACGGGTTTCTCTAAAAGGTTTGTTTGTGGAAGGTGCTTGATTTATGGGTTTGATTTTTGGGGGTTCCTGGCTAATGGGTCAATTCCATCTGCTTGAGCGGGTACTGAAAGAAAGTTTGGACATTGGAATGTATCTAGAGGAGAGGAAAGTGTGACTTTGGGTTGTTGGTCAGAAATATCACAGGAGGAAGGATTTGAAGGGTCTGCTACTGCTTTGGGAAATAGGATGCTGCTGTACATAGTACTTCTACTTGTCACCCAACAAGTGTTTCAAAAATTATGTCCGTTTCCAGTGCTTTCCCCCAACCCTGTAAACCTCTGTACTGCTCAGAGAAGAGGGGAATATGCAACAATATTTTAAAACGGTGGTTTTCAAACTGTGTTTGGAGGAAGACTTGGTGGTTCTCTGAAGTTTGCCAGGGTTTTCTCAGAGTCAGTGTCAGAAATGGTGGGAAGCATATCTGAAAAGCAGCTTGCTGACCACTATCAACCTTCTTTAGCAATGTGCAGCTGCAGGAGAATGTGAGGACTTTATAGGGCACACAACGCTCCATTTGTTTGGTGTGATGGCAAGGGCCAGGGAGCCTTGCCAGTGCTCCGGGTTAACCAAGGGTGTACCCTAGCCTAGAACATACCCCCAATCTTCTGCCATGTGCTGTGATTCCTCAGCAGAAGAGTCAACAGGAAAAAATTCCTTGGAGGTGGAAAACTTTAAAAACCAGCATTTAGAGCATCTTAGTCAGGCATGTCACCAGACTCTAAGCGAGTGGTGTTTGACTTACTCACTACCCACAAAAGGGTGTTCACTCAAAGCAAGTGTACGTACCTGTTTAGTTTGCCAGAGAACTTGAAAGAAATGGATGTGGAAAGTTGTAATGGAATGAAGGCAGCGCATGAGAGAAGCCTGTGTGGCCATGTCAGGTGTTGTGGGGGATTCACACTCTTCAGGCAGAGATGGTTGGAGGTAGCTTGAAAGTGCCATATATGATTCCATCTCAGAAACATCACAGGCCATAAATTGGAGAATAGGTTGGGATCCTCTGCCCTCTGAATCAAACCGAACAACACTTAAACCTAGGATTGCATTCACGGTGCTCTGCTAGTTCTAGTCTCAACAGGGCATAGCTGTCAACCTTCCCCTTTTTTTGCTGGAAATTCCCCTATCAGTACTATAGTCTATAGTATAGTACTGAGAGGGGAATTTCCCACAAAAAAGGGAAGGTTGACAGCTATGCAGCAGGGGTGCAGTGGGGATCAGAGCTTGGGGCCAAAATCTGCCTGGCACCTGGCCTCTGGACCACCATGAAGAGGACAGGTCTCACCAGGATGGAGGAGGCTGGTTTTCACAGCATCCTTTTTCCGTTTCAGTTTTTTAGGTATCTTACAGCAAGGAGGCAGCTAGCTGGGCACACACATGGTGACAGATACGCAGGGACTTTGGAAATCAAAGCCAGTTATGGAGGTCAAATTCCAATGTCAAAATGGAGCTAACATTTTGGAAATATGCTTAATGGCACTCTTTAAGAGGCTCATGTAGTGCCTGTTTTGATTCATGAAGCAGTAAATAGAAATACAAGTAGAATGTCTTATTAAGAGCTGGGCCATAGCTAGGGGGTGGTGAGGTGGGCCCCTGCCAGGGACACAGGCGACAGCCCCCCCCCACAAAATTGGCTTTAAAATATGTCCATAAACATACCTATAAATAAAAATATCAATTATTGACTCATAAGAAAAGGGGAGAGGTGGAAAGAAGAGCTCGTTTGTCCATGGCTGGGGGATGCAACCTGTACGGTTCTGCCAGGGGTGCAAGATCACCCAGCGATGGCTCTGACTAAGAGACTTACCCAGGCAAAGTGGAGGGGAGACGGGATATTGCGTGGTTTCCCCCTGTATTGACACAGTTCGGTAGGTGCCTGTTATGGTCCCTTTGTGTATGACAATTCATTCAAGTGAAATATTGACAGCTGACTGCTGGACTTATAGTATAATTCCCCATCTTTAAGAAAAGTGCCTGGGATAGCTGCCCACATGCTGACCCAGAAAGTCTTCTTGATGTCCCCTCAAAGATACAGGCACAATGTTGTTTAGCATGGATTGAAGAGAAACAGGTTCTATCCCCATGAAAGCTGACTTTCACAAGGGACATAGCACAGTTGACACCCATCTTTTGTTTTTTAATTATCTTATTTATAAAAAACCTGCATGTCACATGTGTTGGTCTTTCATCTGCCTTGGACTCCATTGACTGACAGCATCTATGGGGGGGGAGACTATCAGTTACTTCATATACAACAGCTGTACTTCAAAGTTGATGTTAAAATTAGAAGTGGCCTTGCAAGCTGTCTTTCAGACTCAATATTTACATCGAGAGATGCAAAACAAGGTTGCGTTTTGGACCCACTGATGATGATGATGATCCACTAATTTCTCCAGTAATATCATGCCAGGATATTTATGCTGAATATGAAAATGAATTTAGGATTCCTCATATTTTCAAAGTACTCAGATATTAGGACCTCATATATTAAAATTAAATCCAACCCTTTAAAGGGCGGCTTGTCTATTGGAAGCAACTCTTTGGTCCTGCTAGCAGTTCCATCAACAGCCAAAGTTTACTGTGCAACAGGGCAGAGTGGGGCCTTCTCTGTTATCACACCGCATATGGTAGTTCATTTGAATGATAGCAACATGTTGGGAGTCTGGACAGCAAGTCTTGTTCCCCTGAGTCTTTAAGATATTGCAGCCCGGGCCTGGCACTGGGATTCCACGATACAGTTAGGCAATTTAAGACCCAGGACTTAAAGATTTTGCAGGGCCCCCAGGGCCAGCCCAGTCATAAGGATGGCTGAAGTAGCCACCTCAGGTGTCAGGGTCCTGCAGTGGCTTCTTCCAGTGAGATCTCATGGCCATGGGGCGTGTCTCTGTGTGGCAGCACCTCCCTGTTTCGCCTCAAGCAGCAAAAGGGGACTGGACGGGCTGCCCCCGAAGGGTTCTCCCTTTAGATAGTCATGTGAATTCCTTTGGTTCCAAAGCACACAATTAGCATTCCTCTTCTTCCCCTGGTTCACTGCAATTTCATGCTTCAGAACGACTTCTACATAGCTAAAAATAAAAAATAAAAATACTATCATTATCTTAACCAGCAGTTTCCCAGGGTGGCACACAATGAATTAAAATACAACACAGCAAAAAAAATTAACACATTAAAAAAGGTAACATAACAGCAGTCCAGCTTCAAAAGAAGCCAGTTTTGAAACCAGCCACCTCCATGGCCCGATGGAAGAAATGCATCTTTGCCTGAAAGCTAAAAATAGTGAACATGTTCAGTAGTCTCATCTCCAGTGGGAGGGAGTTCCAGTGAGCAAACCAAGGAGAATCCCAACAGGTGAAGAAGAGCCAGCCCACAGCAGAGCTGCTCCCCTCCTCAGCTGGACCATTTGCGACTGCCTGGCTGATGGAGGTGGGGGAGGCCACCTTGAGGATAGCTTAAGAAGTACCACATACAATAGAGAACCCAATCTGACCAGCAGTGCATGCGAGTGGAGGGCTGTGGGACCTGTGCCATGGCTTCCTCGGGTATTGTATTCCTCGGGTTCCCAGGAGTGTCTACTTGGGGCTTTTGTTCAAGACTAGCAGGGCCCAAGCTGCCCACCCTGCGCACTGGGGGGAAAGCTTGATGGAGGAAGGAGCAGCCTGGACTCTGCAGGAGAAGGAGCTCTGCCTCACTATCCTTTTCAAGTGTTTGGAGACTCTTAAGCATAGAGATAAGGAAATGTACAGAATATATATTTGGACTTGAAAAAGGCTTGTGACAAAGTCTCTTATCAAAGGTTCCTGAGAAAACCAGCAGCCATGAAATAAAAGGACATGAATGTGGACATGGGGAGGAGTTACGATTGCCATTTTTTTTGGCTCTGAAAGGTATGCAAAAGTCCACCCCTCCTGATCAGGAACAAAATAGAGAGGTAAAAGTGGTCAGTAAATAATTTGTGCTGAGTTGAGTGGCATCTTTCAGCTCCCATGAGCAGAAATGTGGATGCACACATGCTGCCTCCCATAAGTAGCAGAATACACCACAAGTGTGTTTTACCCAAAGGGTCACGTAGATGTGCTTGTGGGGATGGGTGATATAAACACCTGTCCACCACCTGACTGTGTATCCACAGCCCTGTATGAAAGGAGGGGAGGGGCTGGCCAGAGCTCCGTGGCAAAATGCCTGTTCTGCTTGCAATGTCCCCAGGTCCATCAGGCTTCCATCATCTCTGGTTAGAACAATCTCGGGGGAGAGTCTGGAAGAGACCCAAGGTGGTCGTGAGCCACCACCAACCAGAGCAGAAAATTAGGCTCGATGGACCCATCTTCTGACTTTGTACACCTTCATACTAAGAATTTGGAGCTAAGAGATTTACAGTCAGTGCACTGCAAGAGAAATGTCACCCTGGTGTTGACAGAAGCCCTCAAAATTGTGAAAAGCAAGTGCAGGCAGCTGACATGTCACAGAACTGCCAGCCAATAGCTTCTTCTCAGAGAGGGGAGTTATAAATATCCTGGTTACTGGGCGAAATGATTGCGAGGTTTGTTCTGCTTCTTGCTTGTTGTGGGAGGGAGAACAAGTGAGGCAACAGAACTGGCAGGGCAGCACCAGACAGGGTGGCTTTGCAGCAGGAAAAGAGAGGGGAGAAACTGAAGTGCCGCTTTTAGTTTGTCAAACATTTGCCAACTGCTCCCTTGCTGGACCAGACCCACCATGAACTCACATCACAGACTGGGAAACAGTTCAGTCAGTAAGGAATGGCACATCTAGCAAACTAGAAAGGAGCCCTAAATATTGGACAAATATTGGACGCAGCATTCTGCTTCTGGCTTTCGAGAGCTGATTCCAAGCCCCATGCAGCTGTTATGCCAGCCAGGGGAAATTGCTGCAGAAAGTAAACAGCAGTTGCTTGAAAAGCACTCCCAACTTTCTCCTTTCTCTCTGACTGGAAAAATAGAGGCTGTGACACTAGGAGAGCAGAGAAAACCACATGGGGAAACTAGTTATGGCTGGAAAGGTGACATTGGAGCCATCAGCTTCCTAACCCAGGTGCCATCCGCACAGAAGTCCCCTTTATTTGCGGTGCATCACTGGCCTGGCATTTTTTTGCAAATGCAATTGCTGCTCATAGGACACGCGCAGCGGAGCATGCCTGGGCTTCCTTTTGAGCCATGTTTCTAGGCACAGGTCCAGGCTGTAAAGCTCTGTGTCCAAGCACCTCCCCCCCTGCCACCGCCAGTGCTTTCCCCACAAAAACCACTCTTTATTGCTGAATCAGAGCAAATGGCAACCCATGGGAAAACTGATTGCTGTTTGCTCTGATTCAGCAGTAAAGAGCAGGTTTTCCTGGGGAAAACAGTGGAGGACAAAAAAAGTGCTTGGAAATGGACTGAGAAAGTGTGGGCCTTTGTCTAGAAAGCCCAGGACAAAAGATTTGTGTGGATGCACCCTGTGTCTCCCCTGTTTGTAACACTGTTGCATGCCACGGCAATATACAATGAAAAGTGTCAGGGTCTTAAGTACTGCACACAAAATCAAGTGGGTGGTGCCTGAAAGGTCACTTTAAAAAAAAAATCTTACCTGCATGTGCTCCTCCACGTCTGCACAGACTAATCATGCAAGTTAATAAAGAGTGTGATCTCCCCATTGACTGGCTAATTCCCTAGAAATGGCTTGTGGGAGAAATATTCTGCCTGCCAAGTACCCTTTTACTCCGCCTTGCTGTTTTTGGGGAACTGGCTCTAAATCTCATTTTAAGTTGATGGAAAAGAAAGACACAGTTGGATCCCCAGCGGTTGGGGTGGGGTGAGAAGCCCCACCAAGATTTATTGGGGCAAAAGGCTCCTTGGCACATGTTGGGATTTATATCCCACCACAATCATGTTCCTACCACAGCCACAAACTTAATTCCTCCACCCAAAAAATGAAATGCGAAGGTTTGGGAGGAAGGCACAAGTGCAGGTGAGCACAACGAGAAGTAGCGTCCACAAAACATGCACAATATGACCGTCAGGAAAGTTAAATGGAGGATAAAACTTCATTCCTATAGATTCCACCTCTTTGAAGTTAAAAGTCAAATATGGGGCAGGGAAGGAAGGCACCAAATTGATTCTGCAAGATTGGAGCCGTTCCTGTGATTAACAATAGCACATCACTGGTTCACCTGAAAATCCACAGAGAAAGAGAAATGCAGCAAGTAAAAAGAAATTGGCACAAAAGAAGTACAAAGAACAATGGAATAAATGAGCAGAAGTGGCCGTATTTGTGGCGATCACACAGGGTCCCCGGTCGTTTGACGGACTATTGATCCCTGTGCCACCACGCGCTTCGCTGCCACCAACCAGGATCCCCCTCCCTGGTAATAACTTTCACAGTCAGGGTGCAATTTTAAACAAAATAATAAGTGTTTATTTAAAAACTTCAACAACTTAAGATAATGGTTACAACCCTGCCTACGCTCACCACTATACCTCACCACCAACCCTCCCAATCAACAACCACCCACCAACCAACCCCCTCGATCAACTGCTCTTCAACAACTCTCTCAACTCCCCGCTCTCTAACTCTAACTGACTCCTTCAGCTGCCCCTAGCTCCTCCCCCCCTCTGTTTATTGGACAGCCTAGGGTCAGCCACTTAACCCCTTTTTCACTCCTGCTCTTATATGTATTCCCTAGAAAGGCAAACGCCACATACCTCCCCCCTTAAATAAGTTTGATTCAGGAGGGATAACTGCACAGAGTTATACTCCTGATCAAACTGCGGGACACATTAATTCAAACAAACATTTCCTATGTTTACTAACCTTAACTCCTCATCTTATACTGGCTTAATAATTGTTTTTCCCCACATTATATACAATAGATCATGCAATATTAAACCTTTAGTTAACTGCAAGAAAATTTGTAACCGTCCATTTTAATCTTTGCCTTCGGGTCTTCGTGATAAGGCATCTGCAACGATGTCCAGGATCCTTTCACGCTCCTCATTGTCCTTAACCGCCACAAGAAGTGTCTTTCTCTGGGCACCAGTCTTTTCTCTGCCACACGTGATGGGATGCGAGTTGTCTTCCTCCGCCATATGACACAGTCCCACCCCGATCCCTGCAGTCGATGCGTCTGTAACGATTGTGGATTCCAATCCGTGTAGAGTCTTTGTTTCTCAGGGTCAAAAGCTCTCTGGGATCACCCTTGCTCTCCTTCAGGATCTCTGTTAAGTGTTCAAGCTCCATGCCTTGTGCAAACGTCTCCAAGTCCTCAAAAGCAGCATAAGCACTGGTTATCTGGCTTCTGAATTCATTGGGAACTGCTTTCAGAAGTTTGTGGAAAGCTGCTTTTTTAATCAGCTTGCTGAAGCTTTTTGGACACACAGGTTTACTTAATGAAAGTAGATTAAAAAGCTCCAATTGCTTATTGCTCTTAGCAATCTCCCTTGCTGTCAGTTCATCTTTGGTCTGTGTTGAATTATCAGTTCCCACTTCAAGCAATTTGAAGACTACTTTTTTATGTCTTTGACGTGGTGGCCATGTTAATGCTGTGTAACCACGTTCATTTTGGGCATTCATTTGTGTTGCATGAGTAGCAGGGTACCCAACTTCCCACCACACAATCTCTAGTGTAGGAAACACTTTCACTTTCATAGAAAGTTGATGGGACACCCTGGCAACTATAACTTTCAGTATGTTTTTCTTTCTATATTTCCAACTGATGAATGTTTTATCATAACTTTGAATAGTTGTTCTAACTGATCTCACAGATAGGTCACTTTTTAAAACAACTCTGACTCCTCTTGAAGGGACATAACCCATAAGCTCAGGGTCATATTTTCCAAAAATCGCCACTGTGGTAATATGTGACCAGTCATAAACTTTCCAGGCCTGCCCCCCAATGTCAAATATAAAGACCTTGTATTCTAAATATGGGGCTTCCTGTTCCTCATCCCACAGGATCCCGGAAATGAGACTGTTTACTAGATCCATGTTTACTTTATATGGGCGCTGACATCTTGCCATGTCACTGCATGGAGCCCCTTGGAAAGGAACTTTTGCAATTGAACAAACATGGGCCTTAATTGAGTCTAGACAGGTATAATCATAGCCATACCATGGAACACTCATCACCATCTTCTTTGGATTAATGCCCATGTGAATGTATTTTTCATATTCCATTATGGTGTGGTTATATGGAGCATTGGCTCTGGCTTTGCATTGCAACCACACCTGACTCTGTTCATCGTACGGCATAACAAATATGAAATCACAAGACTTTGCAATCCCGGTGTCAGTGTGATGGACTACCCCTTTTGCTAGTCTTGGAGTATTACTGAAAATCCTTTTAAATTTTTGTAGGTTGTTTCTCATTTCTTCCTGCTGTGAATGGGTTAAGGTAGGGGCTAGCTTAACTTCTTGTATATTACATTCTTGCTCCCCTCTCCCCTCCCAGCATGATATTTCTGCTTCTTCTGGGTCCTCTCGGATAGCACAGGGAGCCCAGCTTTCGGTTTTCTGGTAAGGCTTAATCATGTTTACGTGAACTACCTTGCGCCCCTCATCCCCCTGCTGGATAAGGTAGTTTACATTATTTATTTTGGACACGATTTGGGATGGTTCCTCCCAGGCTAGTTGCATTTCATTCCCCTTTTTGGTTGCTCTAGGCACGGGTTGTGCCACGTCGTGTCCTAAACTCTGGACTGGTGTGGAGATTACAGGTAAAGGACACAGTTTTGCCTTGGTTTTGTCCTGACCTGATCCCTGCCTCTGGCAAATGTCACAGGCTTGGCAATACATTCTAATTTGCTTCCCCATGCCTGGCCAATAGAAATTTTGTGCCACTCTTCGTTTGGTCCGAGTTATCCCCATATGTGCCCCAAAAATACTATTATGGGCTTGCTTTATTATTTTTTCTCTATACATGTGAGGAACCACTAGTTGTCTGCGGTTTCCTCCTCCCCCTTTATAAGGTGTGCTAAGGGCTTCACGATATAACAGCCCCTCCTCTAGGCAGAACCTCTCTGGGCAATCAGGGGTTAATGGAACAGTAGATTTTGCTGCCTCAAAACAGCTGTTTAGTCCTATGTCATTCTTTTGTTCCTGAGAGAAATTAGTCTTTTGAGTAGTTTTAAAAGGTATTAGGAAGCCTGGCTCACTCAAAGTTTCAACTTGAGGACTCTGAGTCCTGCCCTCATTGGCAACTGTTTCGCTTCCCTCAGTATCAGTTGACAGTTGGCCCCCCTTGGAGCGGGTAATAACAAACGCACTCTGCACATGCTCCAGGAGATCCCAACCGATAAGCACAGCAGTGGGGATTTCCTCTGAAATGGCCACTTGCCACTTTCCACTCCAGTCATGTAACTTAATGTTTACCTCAGCCATTTGGAGTCTAACTGGCTCTTTGGCGATTCCTTTTAATTCTATAGTTTTTCCTGGAATTATTCTCTCGGGATTGATTATCTCAGGATGAACAATTGTGATTTGGGATCCGGTATCTTTTAACCCTAGATATTTTTTGTTTTCAATCCAAATATTTTCTCCTGACTTTCTCAAGAGCAAATCATTCTGTTTAATCAAGTAACAGTGTATTACTGAGGCCTCAGGAATCTCCTCTGTCTCAGGCCTAGCTAAAGCTTCGGTTTCCGTGGCAACCTGCTTAGCCTCACCCTGCCCTACTGAGTGGATACAATAAGAGTGTTTTTGAGTGTTTGTGCTCCCAGATTTAACTTGTTCACCAGTCTTACATTCAAAGCTTCTGTGGCCCAGTTTGTTGCACGACCAGCACCTCATATCTCTTCCCCCAGTATAATTAGATTTATTTTCTTTTACCTCAGAGGTATGGGTGTTAGTTTGGCCCACGTCACTTGGGCTTTTTGACTGTGGTATGTTTCCCTTTTTCATTGCCGGAGAAGAGCTTCCTTTAGCATATTGAAATGGGTTTCTGGGGTTCCCCCACAATTTCCCGCCAAATTTTGGACTATCAAATCCATGGTCCCTAATTTCATTAATTTGGTCAGCTATGGATGCTGCCTCCTGAATGGTTTTAGGACTTCTTTCCTTTACAAGATATTTCAGCTCCCCAGTTATGGTGGCATAAAATTGCTCCAACGCAATAACCTCTCTGATTTTTTTAATTGAATCCGCACCCTCCTGCTCTAACCATTTTTTGAGGTAATTTGTAATTTTTGCCCCCAACTGAGCATACGTTTCTTCTCTCAACTTTGTCACACTCCTGAATTTTTTTCTTAGTTGTTCTGAGGTAATTCCAAACCTCGTATAAATTAATTGTTTAAACATCTCAAAGTCTGTTGACTGTTCTTCTGTCATTTGGGCGTATATTTCTGCCAGTACCCCACTAATTCTAGCCCTTAAGATCACCATTTTCTCCTCATCCTTCACTTGGAAATCTTTACAGGCTCTCTCAAATGATATCAGAAAAGCCTCTGGGCTATCTTTCTCCTTGAACTCAGGGAATCGCTTTAAATCCACTTTCCCTGGTGTTTGACTACCGGTGTTATTACTATTGTTTTGATTCTCCATTGCTGCTAATTCTAGTTTCCTCATTTCCAACTGAAATTGCATTCTTTCGCTCTCTTGCTGAGCTCTAATTCTTTCTTTTTCTAATTCAAATTTATATTGTTGTTCTAGTTTCCACTTTTCTAATTCTATAGAAACTTGTGGCTCTCTCGCCTCAGGTAAAATATTAGTGGCATCTTCTAAGCTCTGCTCTTCCCTCAGAGGATTCCCATTTTCCTCCCCTTCAGAGCTATCTTGAGCTGGTTCCCTCACAGGGTTCTTTGTCTTTTTAGGTGGCATATTGTGTGATTGAGGATTGACAGTTAAATTAACAAAATAAGAGAAATCTCCTCTCAGCACTGTTCCCCCTGGCTAGGTTTCTCCAGACTCGGGTCTCAAAGTTCTGCTATGGGTCTTCTCTCTACCCGTTAAGCTTACTTCCTCGGACCCCAAGTCAAAACCCCCTGCCAGAACAGATTTGTGAGCTCTCTTTTCTCCTTTTGTTATCTTAGCCTTGCAGCGTCCTTGGGTACCCACAACTACACCCCCGGGCTAGGTTATCACTTCACAGATTTACCCTTCCCCTTCCAGGTGTATTGTTTAACCCCAGCTGCTTCTGCCAATTTTGTGGTGAACAGGCACAACGATTTCAATATCCCTCCACGGGCTTATTGATGTCTCCTGCCGGCGTATTGATCTTATCCCGTCGCTGCCACCAGTTTTGTGGCGATCACACAGGGTCCCCGGTCGTTTGACGGACTATTGATCCCTGTGCCACCACGCGCTTCGCTGCCACCAACCAGGATCCCCTCCCTGGTAATAACTTTCACAGTCAGGGTGCAATTTTAAACAAAATAATAAGTGTTTATTTAAAAACTTCAACAACTTAAGATAATGGTTACAACCCTGCCTACGCTCACCACTATACCTCACCACCAACCCTCCCAATCAACAACCACCCACCAACCAACCCCCTCGATCAACTGCTCTTCAACAACTCTCTCAACTCCCCGCTCTCTAACTCTAACTGACTCCTTCAGCTGCCCCTAGCTCCTCCCCCCCTCTGTTTATTGGACAGCCTAGGGTCAGCCACTTAACCCCTTTTTCACTCCTGCTCTTATATGTATTCCCTAGAAAGGCAAACGCCACAGTATTATTACTGGTTGAGCTACGGGTCACCAAGTGCTTCATGAGCAGGCAGGAAACAATAGTACTAGGCAAAGCGTGGATTGAACCTGAGGGCACCAGACGAGTCGGAAGATGGCATGTGGGCGAGGGATCCAATTGTGGATGGGCAGCTCAGATTCTCCGTCCGAAGCAGATGATCTGTGTTCTCTAAAGCAGGCAACTGAAGTCGGGACATTCCGTTCCAGGAGAGGCAAGCATCACATGGGTCCGCTGGCTTCTGGCCATGCTATTCACAGGCTACCGAATAATACAGCTTCTGCTCCTTGGCTTAAATTGGTGCATGGGGAATACAAAAGTGGCAAGTGACGCGGTGTTTCATGGAGCAGCTTGCGTGGGGATTTGTGGGCAGTTGTGCTTTACCTGCTTGCCAGCTGGAACCCCCAGTGGAGCCGCCTGTCTTCATGCCATATTTGCACAAAGAGGAATTTTATGTGACCACATTGACATGATGAATGGAGAAGTGGCAGGGACCCATGTTGGGTTCAGCATGGGATGAAGCAGTCATGTGCTCTTTGTCAGGATGTATCCAGGGGGCAACCTCTAAAACCCCTGGGCCCTGGATTCAGAAAATCTCACTACCAGCCAGCTGCCAATCTCCTCTTCTTGGGTGCTGGTTCTGGGTGGATTTTTTTCTTGGTTAGGGATTTTGTAAGCAGAGGCTGCATGGCTAACTCTCAGGGATGTTTTGAGGGGTGACTTTCCTGTCTTGGCAATAGGCTGGGCTCCATGACCTTGTTGGAATGCAGTGTGTGTGTGTGTGTGTGTGTGTGTGTGTGTGTGGTGCCGGATTTACGTATAAGCTAAACAAGCTATAGCTTAGGGCCCCACTCTATTGGGGGCCCAAAAAAATTTTAAAGGGAAAAAAACCCTGGATGTACATTTCCAAAATATAAGATACAAAACAAATAAAATAAAACCCACATACAGCAACAGTGTTTTGTGTTGTGTAGGTTCCTATTTGTTATGTGCAAATGGCTTTAGATACCTATTAGGTCCATCAATTCCCATATAGTCCCATCAATTCCCATATATTCAACACAAAAAACAGTGACAATTTGTTGTTGACAAAGGACAGCTGGACATATAAAGGGTCCCATTACCTTCAGTAGCTTAGGGCCTCATCAAATCTAAATTCGGCTGTTTGTGTGTGTCTGTCCTTTATAATCTCCTTTATATTCTTGCAAACTAAGAGTGTGCTCAAGTCCGTGAACATTTCTGCCATCATAAATTTGTTAGTCTTTAACATGCTATATAGGACTCTTTGTTGTTTTTACTTGGAAACTCGGGAATTTATTTTGAGTACTGGGACTGAATGGAGCTCATCGTCCTGCACAATAATCCGCTCCTGCTTAGCAAAATCTTTCTTCATTGGACCAGAGGGTGAGACATGCTGTTGATTCTGTTGACAGTGAAAATAAAAATAAAAGGGGTAGTCCTTTTAAACACAAATGGGAATCTAGATTTCACCCCCCCCCAAAGCCCAATGGTTAGGTCATGCAGCTTCTCTTCTTTAAAACAGTTTGGGGCAATTTTTGATGGAATCCTCTCCTTCCCATTTTGAGAGCGGAAAGTGCAACCAGACTGGCACATGCCACCCTAGTCTCCACAAGCAGTGCAAGATTCCAGGGAGGGTTGTGTTTCAAGGCACAGCAGAGATGAGTGTCTTTAAGAAGTATGGTTTACCGGTAATTGACACAACTTTACATCTAGAGCCTTCAGTGTTGCCCCTCTCACAACTTCATCCAGCTTGGGTCTAAAGCAGCCTTCCGCCATGGTCCCTGGTCTCCCCCAGCCAATGCCGCATATGAGTTCTGCTTACCCCTGTTCCCCCACCAACCCATAACAATACAAACAGACAGACAGCAAAGCAATCATGCAAGTTTCAACTTTACTAAGATGGTTTCTAAAAGCTTCAAAAAGAGGGTTAAGGTAGATAACCTAAGGAGGGGTTTTAGAAACCACTGAACTGTCTCTTCCTGCTTGCTTTTTTCTTTCTCTCCCCACCCCTCTCCCCACTCCTTTTTGACACCATCTCAAAGTTGCTTGTTCCCCTCAAGTTCAGCTTCACCAGAAGCTGATGGAGCTGCCTGAAGATGTAGAATTTTAAAGATAAAAAATAGATTGCTGTGACAGCTGCTGCTTATCTTCTGGGGATTACAGATTTGGATATTCTGCAAAAAATGAAAGATGTTTTTAATATGCCACAGCGGCAGCAAGAGTTCTTATCGCTACAAAATGGAAGAGTGATGAAATCCCCTCTATTCATGAATGGATCCAAAAGCTAACAGAATAAACAAAGTTAGACAGTCTATCAGAAAATATATTTTTTTTATAAGAATTTTTATTTTCCATACAAACTACATAAAAACAACAAACACATTATACAAAAATCAAAGAAAAAAAACAATCAAAAACAGTACAAAAAGAAATTCATCTAGTTCTTATAACCTTATTTCTAATCTTATTGGGGGACTTCCCCCGTTCCCTTATCTGCATACAGTATAAGTTTATTTTAGCAGTTTCTTAACTATTTTAATAAACATTCACGTTAATTCATCTTAACCTTAACACCTCTTATCTCTATCACTAATTCTTGGTCTTGACACATTAATCTCATCATCTTATTTAATTGTCTTATGTTATCTTCTAAAAACCTCCAATCTTCACTCCTTATATTCTAATTCAACCTAACATTGTATAGCTAATGCCTGTTATTTCCACTGATTTCACTTCTAAAGTCCAATTTTTCACGTTGTTTCAAATAGTCTTTAAATTTCTTCCAGTCTTCTTGCACCACCTCCTCCCTCTGGTCTCGGAGCTTCATGGTCAGTTCTGCGAGTTCCATATAATCAATTAGCTTCATTTGCCATTCCTCCACAGTCGGTAGCTCCTCCCCTTTCCAGTATTTATCAATCAAAATTCTTGCAGCAGTTGTGGCATACATAAAGAACACTTTATCTTTCCTGTGTATCTCATGGTTGGATATACCCAATAGGAAGGCCTCTGGTTTCTTAGAAAAGGTGTATTTAAACACTCTTTTGAGCTCATTGTATATCTTCTCCCAGAAGTCCTTAACCCTTGGGCACGTCCACCACATGTGATAGAAAGTACCTTCTACTTTCTTACATTTCCAGCATTCATTACTCAGTCCATGATACATCTTTGCTAACTTAACTGGTGTTAAATACCATCTATAAATCATCTTCATCATATTTTCTTTTAACAAGTTACAAGCGGTAAATTTGATACCTTCCCTCCACAACCTCTCCCAATCTGAAAACAAAATGTTATGTCCCACATCTTTTGCCCAGTCAATCATTGCTGATTTAACCAACTCATCTTTTGTATGCCACTCCAACAGCAAATTGTACATCCTAGAAAGGTTTTTGGAGTTCGTGTCTAACAGTTCTGTTTCCAACTTGGATTTTTCTACCTGAAAGCCTAGTTTTTTGTCCATTTTAAAAACTTCATTTATTTGGTGGTACTGCAACCAATCATAAACTCCTTCTTTTACTTGGTCATAGCTTTTCAACTTAAAGCTTTGACCTTCTTGTTGCAGTATATCTGCATACTTTAACCACTTCGCAGGCATATTTGGTCCTTTATAAGCCTTCGCCTCCACTGGCGAAATCCACCTGGGGGTCTTTCTCTCCAATAAGTCTTTGTTACGAATCCAAACCTGATACAAGGCATTTCTAATTATATGATTTTTAAAGGCCTTGTGGGCCTTCACTTTGTCATACCAAAGATAAGCATGCCAACCGAACACATTATCATGACCTTCCAAGTCCAACACGTCTGTATTTTCCAACTTGAACCAATCCTTTAACCAGCAAAAGGCTGCCGCTTCAAAATACATCCGTAAATCTGGTAGGGAAAATCCCCCTCTCTCCTTAGAATCTATGAGAATCTTATATTTGATTCTCGGTTTTTTCCCTTGCCAGATAAATTTCGATAAGTCCTTTTGCCATTTCCTGAAACACTCTAACTTGTCTATAATCGGGATCACTTGGAACAAAAACAGCATTCTTGGTAATACATTCATCTTAATAACCGCTATTCTTCCCATCAAGGACAACTTTAGCCTAGTCCATATTTCTAGGTCTCTTTTAATCTCCTGCCATATTTTTTCATAATTGTCCTTGAACAGGTTTGTATTTTTTGAAGTCAAGTTAACCCCCAAATATTTTACCTTTTTAACAAAGTTCAATCCAGTAAGATCTTTTAATCTTTGAACCTGCGATGGCGTCATATTTTTTGTCAGTCTATCAGAAAATATAAAGAACAAACCAAAACAGGAATTTGTCTCAAAATGGAAAGTCTTCAAAGTTTATTTAAAAAACAACTATAGCAGTTTAAACTCTGTTGCAGCATTTGAATAACTTCAGTAGTAGCTTTAAGAAAGATATGAGACCTAAGATAAACCAATAATTAGTTAATCTGATAAAAGTGTGTATTGGCAACAAATAATATATAATTGAAATAAGGAATAGATGGGAGGTCGGGTCTATAGTTCAAGGACCACTTTTTACTTTATTGATTTGCAATTAATATTGTCTTTATCACTGTTTTTATTTGTATTTTTGTTTTGTTTGTTCCTTTTTTGGTGTATCAACAACAACAACAAAATGCCCACCCAGCCAGGCTCCTGATAGAGCACCAGAGTCTTGCAACTGCAATAGTTTGTGGAGATTTCTCTCTGTTTATATTTCACCATGTCTTCACAAAAGGGAAGCGCTTTGCATGCTGCTACCAGGTACCTCAGTATTTGAAGTCAAAAGGAGACAGGTCTGCTTCAAGGCTGGAATATTGGTGCAGCAGCAGGAGAGAGCCACAGCTCAGCAGGTTATGATCCTTCATGCCTGTTTGTACCTTTCAGAACATCGAGCTGAAGGTGGAAGTGGAAAGCCTGAAGCAAGAGCTCCAGGAGAAGCAACAAAGCTTGGAACAAGCCCGGTAAGAGGTGGGGCGGATGGATCTGCAGAGCCCGGTTCACACACATCCCACCCTTAGGAATGCACACACGTGTGTGTGTGTGTGTGTGTGTGTGTGTTTGTGTGTGTGTTTGTGCATGCACACAAAGAGAGTTTTCTGGGCCCTTCTGTTTATCTACTGCACTACACCAAGGTCACAATCCTGTGTTCACATTTCAGTTCCCATTGAAAAGAAAATCCAGATCTGGATTTTCTTTAATTTAGCATGCAAACCGAGTTTCTTGCTTTGTCACTAAGGGTGGACCTAAACACAGGGGTGAAAATGCTATTAAAAAGTCAGAAATTAGATTGTTTTAACAAAAGAAAACAATCTCTATGGGAAATTGTGTTTTAAAATTTTCTGCTCTCTGGTGCCATCTGGTGTTGCATATTTATAGCACATTCAAATGGCTGCTTCTTTACTAATGTAGCTGAGTCTGAAGATGCCAGCAATTGCTCATGTAGAGCTAAACAGTCAGAGTCAGATGCCTCAGGTATTCAGAACGTTGCCATTTCTATTGAATCACAAGACAACTGGGAGAAGGTTCCTCTGGACTGGGTTCAACTGAATAGTTGTGTTAGCATGGCAGGGCTTCCCTGCTCTGCTCCCCCTGGCCCCCTCCCCCCAAATAACCCCGCCGGGGAGAAGAAGGTAAATCCTTCCCCCTCCTGGTAAGCAGTCTTAGTGCAACATTGAATTCCACCGTTCGTTTTTAAAGAGGTCAATAAGACTTAAGCTCTAGGGACAAGCATAGTCAACAACTTACATCATGGTTTATTCCTAGAAGGGGATACATAGGGAAAATACAAATCTTGTAAGGTACAATGAGACATGTATATTCATTTCTTAAGTTCTCTCGTCCAGTAAATCTCTGCACAGCTTGTCTCTGGGGTCAGTTAGCAGTCACTAGGATGAAAGCCTTTGATTATGTCACTGAGTGAAACAAGCAAACTCTGGGACTCCACTGCTTCTCTTTTCACAGGGCTGGGGAGCATGGAACCCTAAAAACATGTTTTCTGGGGGTTCCTCTGCTCTGTTTGAGTCGGCATTGGTGTCCTGGAGTTTGACTAAATAGGTCTAAGATAAATGCACTTTCTATTCAAAAGCACATTTTCTCTTACCAAGCTGCAGAAAAACTTTGGGTTGGATCTAGATTTAGCCATACTTTAAAGTGGACTCATGTTTGATTTCTTCCAAGCATTAATGTACGAGGAATGCTTGTATTCCAAACTATGCTGCTACAACTTTTGGTGACGTTGCTGCATTGAGCTTGGTGGGTGGATCCTACTCTGAGTAAGCTTGTGTTAGGTTTGCATGGAAATAAAACTCAGTGAAATAAATGTAATTTCCTTCTGTGCATCTGTGGTTAGGATTGGACTATAACCCCAAATTGACAGGTTCCTCAACCCTGGCCTAAAGAGTTTAAGTATGTGCAAAAACATTTGTCCCTTGTCACTCTGATCTCTCGCTTTGAGCGCACAAAGTTCCCTTGGGCTGGTCTTGTCCATCAAGCCTCGTGCTGGCTCTGATCTGGCTGCTGGTGCTCTCTCAGGCAGAGGCCATTTTCAGCCCTGCTGCATGGCACCCATTTCGTGGAAGGTGCCAGTGAGGATCTGAACCTTGGTCTTTCTGCAGGCAAAGCAGTCAGTCTTCCGCAGAGCCATGGCTCCTCCTTTTCTTGTTAGTATTCCTTCTGCCGTGTACCAGGGGTGCTTTTTTCTATCTATGAATTTCAGGGCAGCAGCTGGGAACCTGGGCAGTGAGAATGAGGCTGAGATTTCTCACCAGCAACAGAATGAACATGCCTATGAGATCCTGGAGAAGAAAATCCACCTTCTGCAGGAGGTGAGGAAATTCCCTTACAGGGATTTTTTTAGTTACAGGTAGGTAGCCGTGTTGGTCTGCCATAGTCAAAACAAAATAAAAAATAAAAATAAAAATCCTTCCAGTTAGCACCTTAGAGACCAACTAAGTTTGTTCTTGGTATGAGCTTTCGTGTGCATACACACTTCTTCAGGGTTTTGTGTGTGTGTGTGTGTGTGTGTGTGTGTGTGTGTTTTGTGTGTTTGCTGACCATTTTAGTAGGGCACAATCATGAGATCCTGCAAAAACCAAAAGTATAATAGAAAGAGATTCACCCCAGAAGAGTCAGTATTCAGGTAAAGAAATGACATTCTGGGATGACTATTATAGTTACTTTGTATTATACTTATGTTTTTTACTGTTTGCATTTGTTTTGTTTTTCTTTTCTTTTTCCTTTTCTCTCCCCCCCCCCCCATCATTTTTCCTTCTTTGTGTATTCAGTAGAAATGTTTGTATTCTTTGTTTCATTTGTATTTGCATAATAATTCAATTAAAAAAAACAAAAAAACACGAGATCCTGCAAACAGGGTCATGAGGCTGCAGTGGTGGGGGTCAGGTGGTGGGTGGGCAGTTTCTGGTGAGATCTCATGAGAGTTCCACAGGATCTCATAAGATCTTGCCGGAAACTGCTGCTGTTGCTTCTCCTCAATTCTCCGGAGGCTGCAGGGATGTGTGGGGTGCTGCCCCAAAGGATTCCACTGCCCAAGGCGGCTGCTACAGTCTGCCTCAGGGGTGGGTCAGGCCACCCTGAAAAAAAAACTGAGACAGAGATTGCTCCCCACCTGTCAATTTGGAAAATCCAGAAGGGCTTCTCTCCCCTTATCTTGAAAGTCCCACAACCTGTTATCACCACTTTCTGGTGGATATAAAGTCACTAAAACTTTGGGATACAGTATGGATCAGCTGATCCATGTTGCAATTCCAACCAAGCACTAAAAGGAATACACAAACATCCATTCAGCTGGCACCATGCCAAGTTTGAACAGTAAATGTACACCTTCATTTTCTGCTTTGTTCCCAAAATCTGAGTTGTGTCTCCTTTGAGGCCTCAGTTTTGTTTGGAACCATTAAGCAAAGTTTGCAGTTCCTTAATTTCAAAAAGCTTAAATCTTATAATGAGCTCTGTTTAGATTAGCCACTCAAGTCTGTTTAAAGATAATTAACACGTAAGGTAAAGGTTAAGGGACCCCTGACCATTAGGTCCAGTCATGGACGACTCTGGGGTTGCGGCGCTCATCTTGCTTTACTGGCCACGGGAGCCGGCGTACAGCTTCAGGGTCATATGGCCAGCATGACAAAGCCACTTCTGGCGAACCAGAGCAGTGCACAGAAACGCCATTTACCTTCCCACCGGAGCGGTACCTATTTATCTACTTGCCCTTTGACGTGCTTTCAAACTGCTAGGTTGGCAGGAGCTGGGACAGAGCAACGGGAGCTCACCCCGTCACGGGGATTCGAACCGCCGACCTTCTGATCGGCAAGCCCTAGACTCTGTGGTTTAACCCACAGCGCCACCCATGTCCCATTTAGCATGTAGAACAAGCTAAACTCTTGGACAGCATTTTACAAAGCCTCACTGAAGGGTAGCTATCCTGGAATAAGACAGTTGGGGAATGAGGAAGTTCAGTTCTAGTGTCAGGTATCAGTTTATTCTGGTGTGAGATTTGGGAGTTCCGTGGATCTCGCTTGTAGATTCTGTTTACCCTTGCTCCAAGAAGTGCTCCCATCAGAGGGTGTTTATATGCCCCCTCCATGTTTAAATAGCACATGAGGGGGCTGCATGCATGAGTGCCATCCCTGGCTGCCCATCCCAAGTGCATCAAAAAGGTGCATTGGAATGCATCCAGAGAAGTGTGTAGAATCCTCCACATGCTGGGAGAGCCTGATCTCATCAGGATCTCCTCTCAAATGGAATAGCTATGTAACCTTAGGAGTGGTCCTGCATTGTAATGGAACTTGCTATCTAACCCTAATTCAGTTAAATGATGCTGAATATTTATTTTCTGGAGTAAACATGCTTGCAGCATAGGAGCTTAATGCAAACCATTACTTCATTGTACTTACGGCTAAAGAATGGTGTACATGTGAACTTGGACTGCTCCCGGCCACCATATGTGTTGGATGCAGATTCTGTATCAGAGTTAAAATTTGTAAGTGCAAAACAGAGGAAGTGATGTATATCCAAGTTGATTTAAGTGGCGTGAAGGGGTCTCATCCTATGATGTGGTTTTGACAGAGTAACTGTACTGAAATTCCATATTGAATATTGACTGTAGATTTCACCAATGCGTTCATTCTCAATGTCAAGTGGGAGAATGACTTTGATGAGGTGTTACTATCAGGATATTATTACAAGCCGAGCTGTAAAAGCTGCAGCAGCAAGGCCAGCATGACTATGTGTCTGTTTTCATCCTGTGGGAAAGCCACCAGTTCTACCAGCTTTCTCACACACGTGATGTTTTTGTACTTTACTTTCGTTTCTGGCTCAGAGATGCCGGACATGCTAATACACAGCTCTGACTTACTGAGCTGGAAAGCAGATGCATACTCTGCATTTTATCTATAATAAAGTAGTTTAGCCTTAATGGCTTGTGTGTGTTGTTCTTCTACCTGGGGAACAATCGCATATTATCAATGTGCCCCTGGACTCGAGTAGCCAGGAGGGCATGCAGGCTTCATCCCTACCTGGGGGTCAGTCTCACAACTTGCCCCCGCGGCGGGATGTTTTGCTGACAGATACAAGCAGTCCAAGTCCCTCTCAGAGCCTCCATCCTTTCTGTGAGCCTTCCCAAGACATTTGCGGCCTGCCAAGTAGGATGAAAATACCAGGTGCCTCCTCTAGAGCAGTTTTCAGGTGACACTTGGGAAAACTTGTACATCACAGTCTTCTGCTGGCCTCCTCCTGATTTCTTCTGGAGAGAAAGACTAAGGTCTCTTTGGTTTGAACACAACAGGAGACATCCAAACCGGAGGCACCTGCTCTTTCAGGTTCCTTTGTCTGATTTCATCTCTGATTCTTCCTTTAGGAAGCCCAGTCGGCAAAGACCAAAGCAGAGAGGATGACAACTATGGCTGAGGTTGAGAAGGATCGCTGTCTGAAACTCACCAAGGAGCTGATGAAGTTCACCAAGCTGCAGGATGAGACCAGGAAAAGCCAGGCTGTTTTGGAAACCTACAGTGCTATGTTGGCTGAGAAAAATAAGTATGTTTCTATGGGTTTAGTTCCACTGACTCAGTTTGTGTCTGCCACCCATAATGTTAAATTTCTGAGCAATTTGGGGAATAGTTCCCCCCCCAAAAAAAAGTTGTGTCGGTTTGCATTTCTTAGTGCAGAAGGTATTGATGTGATGTGTAGAGATCTTTCCTATTTTAATTAATTCAAGAGGGTTCTGGAAGCTTCTCTGTATGAAAGAAACAAGCAGAAGGTTCATGATGTTTGGGTTATCCCTTCAGAGAAGCCGAGTACAGCTGGCTTAAAACTGGTCCTGTTATCTCTTTCTCTCAAGGTCATGCTGGCTATAATAATAGGCCAGAAGGAGACTGGATTTCGCTCTCTTTTCTTTTATTTTCTTTTCTTTCTTTCTTTCTTTCTTTCTTTCTTTCTTTCTTTCTTTCTTTCTTTCTGGCGTGGTGTTCTATACATAGTATGCTTATTTAGTCTTATTATTTGTAACTTTAAGTCTGCTGCAACTGGATTTTTTATGAACAGTGCAAATCCTAAATGTATAGATTTGACCATTATGCTCATTTGCCTTCAGTAGCAGTAAAGTTCTGCTGGATGACATAAAATTGCCTCTGGTCTATTTTTGGGGAATCCTGCAATACGTCTAACTATATGTTGGAATCTGCTCTGGGTCAATATTGAGTAAAATTCACGACAAGTTGAAGAGGTCTGCACAAACTTTGTATCTCTCTTTTGGGTGCAGGGGTGAACTTGAGGCCTTGCTGCTGTAAGTCTCCTGGTTTGTTTGGTTTTGTACTCCGTTGGTGGAGGAGGTGCTCCTCTGAGTGACAGGTTGACAAAGCCATCCGTAGCTCATTGTATTAGCCTCCTTGATGTCCTGACCTGGTCTAACTGCCCACAGTCATGCCAAATGGCCATCCTGCCCTGTATCCCTGTATCTAGTAGTGTTCCTTGCTTCCAGCCATGGTGACCAGAATGTTTTTCCTCTGCAGGAAAATTGAGGAGCTGGCTTGGAATCTGAGGGACAAGGAGCAGCTCCTTGAGCAGCTCTCCACAGAGAAGCAAAACCTGTTGCAACGTTTGCAGGAGCATGAGGAAATGAAAGTGCAGGTAACAATGCAGCTGAAGTTTCTCCAGTATAAACACTGTTTTTCTAATGGTTCTTTTACATCCTGCCTGTCCAAACAGCCTGCTGTCAATCAATGTGGCACTGAATTAGTGGATTGGAAGGATTAATTTAGAAAGGAAGCTGGAGAAGATCAGAAAATGTATACTGCTGTTGGGTATACATTCCTTGTGGTCACTTCTCTAGCCATGCGAGATGTTTCCCTCTGCCTGGGAAGTGTTTAAGCTGGTCTTCAAAGGCCATGAATCATTGTTTTCAGGAAGATGCCTCCCTTTGCCACTTCTCTTCCCACCTGTGCAGATATTGGCAACGTGGCCTCCTTGCATGAACAAGAACCCATTCAGTCCCCTCAAGCATCATTGGACCCGTAACAGAAGCACCCCAAAGATCCCAGATACCTTCCAAATACTGTATTATTATTTTTGCTAATACAGAGTAAAGCAGACATGCTTTGAAAATGAAACAAGCCCTGAGGCCTTTCCACCTACAGTTTACACTTTGAGTACCCACCCCCCTGCAGTCCAAATAGAAAGACCATTTCATCTTCACATAGCAGATGAGCCAACAGCCCTTGTAACAGCATTAATGTGCAGTGTCAATTGCAACGAGGCAAGCTTCTGCTGCAGCGCATGCAGGCAGAGAAGCTGCATGGTTCCATCTAAGCCCACCAGTAGACAAAGAAACAGATAAAAAGCCCCAAAGCTTCCAGGAGTGAGAAGAAGGTGCCTTTGCTGTTCTGTGGCATTCCTCCCTCTCTCCCTCCCTCCCCCCTCTCTCTCTGTGCATTCCTGGATGACTCTTAGCAGGACTGAGGCAATATCGCCCCCTGAAGCATAGAGCTGCAAAGTGTGCATGCACACGAAAGCTCATACCAAGAACAAACTTAGTTGGTCTCTAAGGTGCTACTGGAAGGATTTTTTTTAATGGTTAATAAAATGGTCCAGTGACATGGGAAGACAAGGGAGTTATGTAACTAATTACTAATAATATCAGGCAATAGCTAGTAGCTGCTCATCCTGCACTGAAATCACAGTAGGAAATAATGGGGGAGTGGGGAAACAACTGCATTTCTCTACATACAAAATACTGCATTTGAGCAATTTGTAGTCCCTACAAAATAAGACAGTCAACTGCAGTTATCTGACAACAATGTCCTCTGGATTCTCCATCAATGCAAGTATTCAAAGGAAGGCGATTCCAGAGAAAATAGCTAATGTGGAAGGAAACAGTGTTTGTTTTCCTTGTTGTGGAAGAAAGCCAATTATTTGCTTTAGTATCCAGTCTAGGTCTCTTTTAAAGGTATAAAAAATGTTTTGGTCTTTCTTCAAATAACTTTCAAAAAATCATGCGAGTCACAGAATTAAATGCAGCATTCCAGTAATAATCTCATGGCAGAATAATTGTCTGACTACTCCTTTGTTATTTATATATTTGTGGAGCCAGCGTACTCCTCCTTTCTTTGTTCCTAAGGCTTAATGGTTTTTTATCCTGTGTATTAAAGGGGACTCATTTATTGGAAAGGCCATGACCCCTCTTTCCATAGGCACTAATTTAATGTGGGATTTGTGTTCCTATGGTTTAGCAGAATCAAACATACATTGCCAATGGCTTAGTTCAGATGTAATGCTGAGCCAAACTATTGTTTAGGGAAAAACACAAGCAGGTACATTCCTTGCAGCTGTACTCCTCTCTTAGGAATCAGGCAGAGGGCTTTTTCGGTGGTGGCACCCGCCCTGTGGAATGCCCTGCCAGCAGATGTCAAACAGATAAGTGGCTATGTGATTTTTAAAAGACACCTGAAGGCAGCTCTTCAGGGAAGTTCTTAGTGTGTGGTGTGGTATTGTGCTTTTACTATTTTTTGATGGGAGCTGCCCAGAGTGGCTGGGCCAACCTAGTCAGATGGGCGGCATAGAAATAATGAATTAATATTATTGGTCCTCCTGCACTGTGGTTTGGCCAGGTGTGCCGTCCAAACCTGGGCGTGTGGTTTGCCCCCCAAAACCATGAGAGTGGGTTCAGACAGCACCCTAAACTGAGCCATGGTTTAAGCATGGCAGCAAGAGAGCTGAGGAAGGAGTTCAGTGATGCCAGTCTATGAGGACTGAGTTCATGCTAAGCTATGGTTAGGCTTAACTTTATCTGCAATCTGAGTCTGTGTCATCATCACTGCTCTGTCAATTGTATTACTCACAGATACATAATTCTTCCCTTTCACATACATAATGCAAGCTCAAAGCATCTGAATTTGCATATCTGATGTGACTGTATGTTTAAGGTTTGCCTAAAACTTTATTTTTCTGGTTTTTAGTAAGTCACAGTGTTCTATGTCTTTAAATCCTGACTGCATGAAAGTGCATTTTAAATGGGGTAATCATAGAACTGTAGAGCTGGAAGGGACCCTCAGCGGTCACCTAGTCCAACCCCCGCAATGTGGGAATCTCAACTGAAGCATCCAGGAGTTGGCCATCCAAGCTCTGCTTAAAAGCCTCCAAGGAAGGAGAGCCCACAATTTCTAGAGGGAGACCGTTCCACCGCGGAACAGCTCTTCCCCCCAGAAGGTTCTTTCTAATACTTACATGAGCCCATTGGTTCAAGTCCTGCCCTCCAGAGTAGAAGGAAAAGGCTTGCTCCATCCTTCTTCCTTGGAGGTTTTTGAGCAGAGGGTGGGTGGCCACCTGTCCTGGATGCTTGCATTGCCGGCTGCCGGGGGTTAGACTGGATGGCTGCTGAGGGTCCCTTCCCCCCTCTCCCGGTCTGTGCTTCTGACAGGGGTAGCCGAGCTACAGGAGGGGAGGCTACGAGCTACGGGGCACCTGGGAGGCTGCTGCTCTGAGAACGGGATGCTGGACCAAAAGGGCCCAGAGGAGACGCGGAGGCTTCGTGGAGAGCTCCTGCCCGAAAAGCATCCACGGAGACGACGGCTGCTCCGCCCCTGGGGCTGTCGGGCAGGGGCCGTGCTTTGCATGCCTCTCCCTCACGGGCGGAGGCGGGGGAAACTACGACTCCCAGAAGCCTCCGCGGGGCCGGCGGCGGCCGCCATCTTGAAAGCGGAGCCCCGGCGGCGCTGCTGCTGCTGCTGCTGCTGTGCGCAGGGCGAGGGCGAGGGCGCGGCCGGAGCATCTCTTCTTGTGGGCGGCTGCCGAGGTCCCTGCGCTCGGGATGCGCTCGGAGTGGTGCCGGGTGTGCGGCCGGGCGCTGTGCGGCACCCACCGGCGCTGGCTCTTCCACGGGGCGTCGGGGGCGCCGCCTCCTTCTCCCTCCTCGCCTTCTCCCGCTCCGTGTTCCCGGCCGAGCCTGCAGGTGCTCCTTTCTCACGCGACGGGGCGCGAGGTGTCCCGCGACGGGCGCGCCGAGTTCGCGTGCGGCAAGTGCGCCTTCCTGCTCGAGCGCGTCTACCGCTTCGACACGGTCATCGCGCGCGTCGAGGCGCTGTCCCTGGAGCGCCTGCAGCGGCTGCTGCTGGAGAAGGAGCGCCTCAAGCTCTGCCTCGCCGCCCTCTACCGGAGGACCAACGGCGCCCCCGAGGCCCAGGAAGGCCAGCAGGAGGGCGCTTGGGACGCCCGCTACCTGGCGCTGCTCCAGGAGGACTTCGCTTTCTCGGGCCTCGAGTGCTGGACGGAGGGCGAGACGCGCGCCGACGAGCAGCCGCCCGGAGCCCCCCGACGGTGCCGGGGCTGCGCGGCGCTGCGCGTGGCCGACGCCGACTACGAGGCCGTGTGCCGGGTGCCGCGGAGGGCGGCGAAGAGCGGAGGGCAGCCGCCGCCCAAGCGCCACGGAGACGGAGAGAGCCTGGACGACGAGGCGGCGGAGGCGGAGCCGGACGGGCCCGGGAGGCGGCGGAGGCGCGCGGAGGAAGCCGGCTCGTCGTCGCTGGAGTCGCTGGCGTCGGGGCCCGGGGGCGGCGGCGGGGGCGGCCTGGCTGTGGCGCTGAGCCTGCTCAAGGCTTTCGGCTGCAAGCCCGTGCGCAGCCCCCGCGGGAGCAGGCTGCCCGTGCCGGCGCGGAGAGGCCCCGAGGGGGCGGCCGGGTCTCTGGGCGAGGCGCCCTCGGCTTCCCCTACGGAGGCGCCCGAGCTGCGCGAGCTGTGGGAAGAGCTGTGCGCCGACTACGTCCCGCTGCGGCCGAAGGTAGCGCCCTCCCAGGCCGCGCTGTCGGGCTCCGAGCGGGTCGGGCTCTGCGCGGCGGCCGGGCAAGCTCCGCCGCGCCCTCCTGCCGAGTCGCGGGTCGGCGGGCGGAGGTAGCCGCCGGGGGGGGGGGGAGGCGGATGAGAAGCCTGTTTTCCGGCGATGCCCTTGGCCAGGGGACCGGGACCTATGCGGGATGCCGCAGCATCCGGATCTGCCGGCTCCTTTTTAGGTTTCCGAAAGGGAGGCTGGCCACGCATGTAAATGGTCTACAAATCCTCGTTTTAGTTTTACCGTTAAGAATGCATTTTATTCAAAACGTATATTGGACGTTGTACAACAAAGCAGTGCTCTCCCCCCTTCCCCACAAGTGGATGTGTTAAGCATCAGGGCAGCAGAACTAAATCCCTCTTTCTGTGCTGTCATGTAATTGAGTACAAAATGTGAAACTTGCAAAGTTGGCAAAATTATTTTTGAAGGAGGAGAAACCCTTGAAAGGCATGGATTGGGGAGGGGATGGCCTTGTTGTATTACCTGGCAGCACCAGTGTGGTTCAAAATTGTGAGAATTTTCTCTCCTCTTAGTGACCTTGTACAGATGGGATCTAATATGGGGTTGTGCTGCCTATAGACAGACTTCTGCAGTTCAGGTATTCTAAATAATTGGTGTGTCACCTTGAATTAATGGCAGCTCCCCTAGAACTGTGTCAGCTGCAGTCGCCAACATTCTAGGTACCGTATGCAATGGAGTCTTGGATTCTCTTGGCGTTGCTAGAATTTGAAATCTCATTAAGTTCAACTTCTGGTTGTATTTAAGAAATTGTGCCTCTGTCAGCTTTAATTCAGAAACATCCATGTCAGCCTAATTGGATTCACATCAGTAATAAGTGCTGATTTCAGCTAGCAGCAGAAAATGTAAAAAATGCATAGCAATGATTGGTGACAATGACATTTTCGTCTAGTTATCATCCAGCTTTGATTAGGGGAAGCTCACTGAACTGCTTTTAAACACGTAGTGGAAGCTTCGCATTATGAGCTGAGCTGAGCCTCCGAAGCCTTTTGCGACTGAGGATTATATTGAGCTTGTAACACCTTGAGAAAATCTTGTTCTGTTAAACCTTGGGGTTTTCACCATTATTTTGCAAAGGAGTAGGTCCTTTTCTATAGCTTTGGCTTAAATTGAAGTCAGTAGGTATGACAATACTGCAATTGTCATATTACTGAAAAGATCCCCAAATCTGTTGGCCTTCAGCTGGTTGTCCTTTTTGACCCATAACTTGAGTGGCTATCTGGCAATCCCATGCATGTTTACTCAGAATTAAGTCCCATTGAGTACAATGGAACTTCCTCCCAGGTAAGTGTGCATCGGATTGTGCCCGTGGGGTGGGTCTCACAAGCTAAAGAGAAACGGTCAGATCAGTTGTAGTAAAATCATATTTGAGAAAAATGTTAAAAGTGCATGCTGAACATAAGAGCTGGGTGTGCAAGAGTTTGAAGGCCACTGTACCAGAGAATAACCCATGTTTAATTTTAAGAAGATACTGGATTTAATTTTCTGTTTTGATCATTTACATGTACAAAACCACACTCTTGCCTTCGAGGGCAACAAAATACTGTCACCAGCCAGGGTTGCTTTCACTGTCAAATTGCAACAGAGGACACCTTTTTAACCCAGATATGGCTTGTTTTAAAGCTGTATGTGGAAAATCAGAAACGGGCCAAGTTACATGTCTGCTAGAAAACTTACTTGGGCCAGATGTTTTATTCTGTGCTTAAAATCTGAAGTAAGGCACTGATGCAGTTTTAGGATGCCAAGGTGATGATGCCTCACAACATTAAGGGCTAGAATGTCAGATTAAATCTGAGGAAACCTAAAATCAAATCTGTAATGAGCCCTGAGCTTCACTTTAGGTCAGCCTGCTTAAGCCAAACCTGCCTCACAGGCTTGTTTTGGTAAAAAAATGGAGTTGGAGTTAGAACTAGGTACATTATGATTCTTTTTGGAGACAGGATAGAATAAACTAGTTGGTAAAAACAGAGAATCTAAGTGGCTTGGTTTTAAAATTCCACCATACATTGAATAATACACATATTTTTAATCCAAGGAGTGGCTGTAGCTCTTTGAAACTCCTCTCAAAATAATCAGCCAGCTCCACTTGGTTTCCCTTAAATGAGCCCCAATGACTTGTCTTATGTAGCTTTTCTTTTAATGGCTTTATGTTGATCTGCTGTGTTTAGTGGCTGCTTAATTTTAATCAATCTATTGCTTTTTAATTGTGATGGTAAGCCACCTCGTCAGGCCATTGTCCTGAATGGTGGGGTACAAGTATTTGAAACTAACAAATAAAAGTAATCCTCTTTAAAACACCAAGAAAAGTCAAATAGGAAAAAGCACTACAAAATAATGAAAACAGTAATTTTAATGGCAATAAAGTAACAAGCAATGATAAAAGAGCCATATTATACCACCATCCCCTTGAAACACTAGCAAGCAACAACTCTTGGAATTCATTCTCTGTTCTTTGTTAGTGTGACACAGAATAATTTCCAAGCAGCTGAATACACAACTTTTCTACAAGTGTGTACAGCTTTGGGGGCATGTGGGACATTAGTAGCATTGTTGTTTTATAATAATAATAATTATTATAATAATTATAATTTTATTTATACCCTGCCCAAGACTGGGCTCAGGGCGGCTAACATCAGGTATAAAAACAATTGATTAAAATACAACTTAAAAACAGGATTAAAATACAACTTAAAATGCAGCCTCATTTCAGCGGAAGCCCAGATCAAAAACTGTTTGGGGAGAGAAAACGTCAAATCTTCACCAAGGCCAACTATCCAGACTGGTCCTACGTGGGCCAGAAAAAAGCCAGGGAAGTCCCCAGATAGGAGTTCCATCACAGAAGGAAAAGGAAAGAGGGGGAGGGGATCAAGTTGATTCCAAGCCAAAGGCCAGATGGAGCAACTGTCTTACAGGCCCTGTGGAAAGAAATCAGATCCCGCAGGGCCCTGGTCTCATGAGACAGGGCGTTCCACCAAGCCGGAGCCAGTGTTGAAAAGGCCCTGGCCCAGGTTGAGGCTAATCTAACTTCCTTGGGGCCCGGGGCCCCTAGAGTGTTGCTATTTATGGACCTTAAGGTCCTCTGCGGGGCATACCAGGAGAGGCGGTCCCGTAGGTACGAGGGTCCTAGGCCGCATATTTTACTATGGTCCTAGACATACATTACTAGGAATACACTGTTTTTTTACCTGCAGAGGAGTGATCAGCAGCTTGCAACAACTCATTAATTTAGACGCAGCTTAGTAAGACAAGAAACGTCTGAGCAGAGCTGTCAGCAGTAGCGTATTGCCTTCAGAAAAGGCTGTGCTGTGGGAAAGATGGAGCCATTCAGGTTTCCCCCAGGAAATGTTTGCTTGATGCCACTGTGACAGATTCAGATATCAGAATCTAAATCGGTTCACTATAGAGAGGATATTCCATGCACCAGACCTTTAAGTCGTTTGGGGGGGCACGCAGATGAAGTGAAAGGGTTTTGAAATATTTTTACTTCACAACTCGGGGGCAGCATAGAGCGGGGCTATTTAAGGCACAGGTCCCTGGGCAGTGATTTCACTGGACTCCTCTCTGGATCCTGAAGCTCAGCGGTGCATCTGAGCCTGGTTGCGAGCACAGGGCGCAATTGCTGTTAATGCCAGGCCTTGCTTTGCCACCATGGGGAAAGAGATAAAGACTACAGATTACCTCAGTAGGAAGTCATGGAGCTGAGGCAACTTTGTGCTGATGAACATGAACCAGGCTCCTTGCTTAGTGACTTAAAGGAGTATGAGGGGAAATTGCGCAACAGAGAATACCGGTAAATATTTTGGAGCTGCCTTGAATGTCATTGTGTGTCAGAAAGGCAGCAGGAAATATTTCCATAATAAACTCACACAGACTTCTTGTATTAGACATATTAGCTCCAATACAGCTTGAAGAAACAAAGTAACTCTGAGTTCTGGTTAGTTTGGCTAGAAGAATCAGGAAGAATGAGGAATGAATAGCAAGAAATGGAATTGAGAAGAACAGGGGAAGGGGATAATTCATGATACTTTAATTAGTAACTGATGGAAAATTGGATATTTGGGTAGAAAATGGAAATATCAGGGAACTTGAAAGTTGTGTTCATGGAATTGGAAGGGTTAAATTGTTCCCAAGGCCAGCCTCTCACTGAATCTCCTTCGTTTACCAGTCCATTTCTCTGCTGAGGTATAGAACAATGGAAGATAACTGCAAAAGGAACTTTATCTGAGCAAATGTCACTTCTTTCTCACCCTTTTCAGTATTTGTTTGAAGATCAGCAGCAACTGACTCTGAGCAACTTATCACAGGGCAAACAAGCATCTGAACTAAATAATGTAGAACTGCTGGAAAAAATCAGCTGCCTTGATGCTACCAACAAGGTATTTTTTAAATAATAAAAGTCAAAATTGCTTTAAATAAATTTGAGGAAAGTGTGTGAGTAAAAACAACACATGGTGAGACATCTATAGCACTTTCCTGGCCTACGTCTAGATGTATGGTGGTAATAACATCTACAGGTGCCTGTGCCTGTAGTCAAAAAATGCATAGGTTCAGTCCTATTTTCAAAAGCTGGAAGGGTTTAGATTACATGAAAAACACGTTGTCCAAGACATGGTAATGCAGAGCTGGGGACAGCCAGACACAGTCCTATTGCCTCAGCACTTTTGATGCTGTGCACTTCCCCCTAAGACTGGAGTGGGGGACTCTTCCAACCTGTTTGGTCTATTTCTTTTGAACTGGTCATACCCCTCAATTCCTACATTCCAGTCACGAGTCTCATCCCACCAGGTTTCTGTAATACCTAGCAGGGCATATTTTCCATCCTGAATTAAAAGCTCCAGTTCATCTTGTTTGTTTCCCATACTCTCTGCATTTGTGTAGAGACAACTGAATCCATGGGTTGGGGCATGTGTACTTAAACCTTTTGTGCTCAAGTGTAAAAAACTGTTCTGGGCCAGTTGGAGCCATCAGTGTGACACACACACACACACACACGTCATTTCTGCCTGTGTATGTGACCCGGGAGCAGAGTCACTCCATAGTGCCCATGCACAATGTCGCCACGTTCGACGCATGCGTAGCGATGCACATGCGCACTACTGAGTGGAGGCAAGCCAGGGAGGTGCATCAGTGGCCCAAGAGAAGCCCGCCCCTCCCCTCCCCCCGCAGCCTGAGCGGGAAGGAACGAAACAAAGCGCTGAGCGGTGCCCGCTTGGCACTTTGCCTCATTCCTTCCCACTTGGGCTGCGGGCGGAGGGGAGGGGTGGGGCTTGGCCTGCAGCTCAACTCTGCCCGCAGCCCAAGCAGCAAAGCGTGCACCGATGGCTAACCTGCTCGGCGTGCACTTTGCTATTTCCGGCTCGGGCAGAGGCGAGGGTCTGCTTCCGCCCGAGCCGGAAATAGCAAAGCGCATGCTGAGCAGGTTTGCAAGCTCCACCACTCAGCATGGCTTTTTCCCAGCATCCACAGGGCTCGGCTTGGGTGTCGTCACCCCCTCCAGCCTGGAACCCGGGGCGCCCCGCCTCCTATGCCACTGTCTGTTGCAGTCAGAAGCAGTCAGTTTGCTAGTATCACAAAATGGAACCTAACACTAGGGTGGGGCTAGGGTTTGTGTGTTATACATTTACTTTAAAAATGTAAGCTGAAATCCTCAGGTTTCATCTAAAATTTCCCAAAATTATGGGGCAGTAAACTCTCCAATAACACAATATATGTTGGAGGCTTAGGAAATTGCAATTAATGTAAATATGTAGAAAGGTTGAGTAATTCAGCAGTAGGTTAAAGTTGTACAGGCATACCTCATTTTACAGTGGTGCCTCGCAAGACGAAATTACCGTATATACGTGAGTATAAGCCGACGCAAATATAAGCCGAGGCACCTAATTTGACCACAAAAAACTGGGAAAACTTATTGACTTAAGCATAAGCCGAGGGTGGGAAATGCAGCAGCTACTGGTAAATTTCAAAAATAAAAATAAATACCAAGAAAAGGCTTGGAAAGAAAGGGTCTCTTACAGGGAGGGCTCAGGGGGTAAGGGGGCATATTGTGGGTACATTTCAGGGGGCAAGGGGAATATTTTGGGAAGGTTTTGGGGGAGGGGGCAGATTCTAGGATGGATTAAGGGGTGTGGGGGGCATATTTAGGAAGGGCATCGGGCATATTCTGGGAAAGTTTCAGAGTGGGCAGTTTCCAGGGTGGGCAGAGCTGGGATGGGCAGGGGTTAAGAGGGAAGGCTCGAAAAGAAAGGGTCTCTTTACAGGGAGGGCTCAGGGGGAGGGGGCATATTCAGGGAGGAATTAAGGGGGCAGATTCTGGGAAGGTTTCAGGGGTGGACAGTTTCTATGGCAGACTGAGCTGGGATGGGATGGGGGCAAAAGCAACAGGCTCTCTGGGGCTGAGCCGGCTTGCGCGCCTGCTCGATGCTCGTCCTCCTCCTGCTCCCACTGCCACCGTCGCTACCTCTGTTCCCCTTTGGGGAGAAGGGACGGGAGGAGGAGGAGGCGATCCTCGCACAGAGCAGTGACTGCTCTGTGCAAGGCATCAGAGAGGAAAAAGCATTGAGGAGCACTTTCTCCCCGCTTTTCCTTCCCCGATGCCTTGCGCAGAGTAGGCACAGGATCATAGAGTCTCAGCGCAGCGGTTCTCCAATCCCCCGGTGCTGTGCCTGCTCTGCGCAAGGCATGGGGAGAGAAAAGCAGCCAGGAACGCTTTCTCCCCGCTTTCCCCTCCCCGATGCCTTGCGCAGAGCAGGCACAGGACGAGGGATCATAGAGTCTCAGCGCAGCGGTTCTCCAATCCCCCGGTGCTGTGCCTGCTCTGCGCAAGGCATGGGGAGACAAAAGCGGCCAGGAGCGCTTTCTCGCCAGTTTTCCCTCCCCGATGCCTTGCGCAGAGCAGGCACACCACCGGGGGATCTGAGAGCAGGCACAGATGGGGGATCGGCAGGGCAGGGGAGACAAGCAGCAAGAAAGGATCCCTTTCTTTCCGCTTGTCCCTCTGCAGCCACCCGCTTCACCTGAGTATAAGTCCAGGGCGGCTTTTTCAGCCCAAAAAATGGGCTGGAAAAGTCGGCTTATACTCACGTATATACGGTAATTCGTTCTGTGAGTGCTGTCGTATAGCGAAAATTTTGTCTTGCGAAGCACCAACGGGGGCAGAGCGGTTTGACGGGGGGGGGGGAATCGCGAAAATTTTTCGTCTTGCAAGGCAAGCCCATAGGAAAATTCGTCTTGCGAGTCAGCCTTTCGCTAATGAATGCCTTTCGTCTAGCGAGTTTTTCGTCTAGCGAGGCATTCGTCTAGCGAGGTACCACTGTGTTGTGCTTTGCAGACACTTCTCCTTACGAGGATGTGGGCGCAGTTGTAGGCAGCAGAGCTGCTTCCAGGGAAAGGAAGCTGCCTCCCTCTCCACTCCACCCCTGCAGCCGGCGGGGCCTGGCTTAATAAACCACAGTATAGTGTAAACATAACTTATATGCACTGGGAAACAAAGAAAATTGTGGGATCACTTTATTGTAATATTCCCTTTCTTTATTTTGGTGGTCTGGAACCAAACCTGTGTTGTCCCTGAGGTGTGCCTGTACTCAGAATGGAAAAGAGTATCTTATGTGGTCGAGTTCAAAGCATGTCTTTGTTTACAACATTTAGCAGCTGCAAGAGAAACTGAATGAGATGGATTTTGAGCTGAAGTCTGTTCAGCATACATCCCAGAGACAGGATCACAAAATCCAGACCTTAAATGTGACCTTGAAGAGCAAAGAGAATGAGGTTTGTAGTGTTACCATCTCCTTGTCCAGTAAATGCTGATATAGAGCCGCTGATTGAAAATTACATCTAATTGTTATTTGCAGCATATGAAATCTTCCCAGTATGTGAAATTGGGCAAGACAATTCTATAGAGGACGGGGTGAGCTGTCCTTTCTGGTACAGCATTTCAGGAAATTCTAACACTCTTGTTGCACCTTGGGGCGGAATTTCCTGAACGTGCCCCACCAGCTGAAGGACTCTGTCTTGAGAACAGCACTCAGGGGAGGAGTTGGGAGATTGCTCCATGTAGCAAGTGGCAGCGCTTGTGCAGAGAGAACATTTGAAATACTGCAATGTTGAAATCCACTATCTCAGCTACCCCACTACAGATTATGTCTCGGGGGGTGGGGGGTGGGGGTGGCGATATGTGCCTTTGCTAATTTCTCATTGCTCAATTCTGTCCTGTAGTCTGAAGAACTGTACCGTGTAATTGAAGGGCAGAATGAGACAATAGCCAAACTACAAGACACACTACATAAAACCCAACTTGGGCAATTCCAGGTATGTTATCTTATTTTGATATTTCTTGTCTTATATCGAATATTTCTTGTCTTATCCCAGACATTTGAACTAGAGGTTCAAAGTATATTGCCCTGATGTTCATAGTACTGTATTTCAAGAAAATTAGCTGTAAATTGTAATATATGATAAACAAACATAATATAATATAATAAACAAAGATAATCTCCATTAGATTCCAAGGAGACTAAAAGCACAACCAAACTGTTCGGATTATGTATTATACATGCAGGTGCCACTGTCTACTTACTCGCTGTCTGAAAATGTTCCACCCTTAAAGAATTTTGCCTGCAGCATTGGCTACCCGCAAGAGCCTCTGATATACCATGGAATGCACTTTTAAAAGCTCCAGAAATGCCAGTATTTTGCTGGGCAGTGATTTCAGTCTTAAACCCCCCCCCTTATTTATTTTTCACATTTTTGCAGATCCCAGGGGGCTCTTCCATGTTGCAGCAGACACAGCCGGCAGCACTCCTTGAGGTACAGAACACACTTTTCTTCACTCAGCTGGAAGTGCAGCAACTGAAGATGGCTCAGCAGAAAAAGGATCTCCAGTTGGCTGAGGCCAGGAAGACCTCCTGCCTTGTAGAAACATGGCTACAAGAGGAGGAGCAGCAGAAGGAGGCCGCATGGAAACACAACCAGGTATGACATGAACTCGTTTGTTGAGCCCTTTTCATCCATCAAAATATAATAATAATAATAATAATAATAATAATAATAATAATATTTTATTTATACCCCGCCCGCCCTGGCCAGGACCATGCTGAGTGCAGCTAACACCAAATATATAATACACTAAAAACACAAATCAAAACGAATAAAATACAGTTCAAAATCACATTAAAATCAAAATGAAATTGAATGGCAACCCACAAATCACAAGTATAGGGATAAGGAATATTAAATATTCATCAGGCCCGGCCATCTGTGCTGGTCCCATATGGGCCGATGGAAAGAGCCAAGGAGGCCGCTTACATACAGGGTCCCATAGAAAGCGGGGGGAGGGGGGTGTTTCATATTGTGCCCGGACCAAAGGCCTGGCAGAACAGCTCTGTCTTGCAGGCCCTGCAGAAAGATGTCAAATCCCGCAGGGCCCAGGTCTCTTGTGGCAGAGCGTTCCACCAGGCCAGGGCCAGGGCCGAGGCCAGTCTAACCTCCTTGAGGCCCGGGACCTCCATAGTATTAGTGTTTGCAGACCGTAAGGTCCTCCACGGGGCATACCAGGAGAGGCAGTCCTGTAAGTATGAGAGTCCTAGGCCATGTAGGGCTTTAAAGGTTAAAACCAGCACCTGTCCTTTTGAGAGCTCCAGAGCTGCTTTCAGGCCTGATTGACTACATTGCTGTATTGGTTTCCAGGAGCTGCGTTGTGCTCTTCAACAAGTAAGAACAAAGCTGCAGAACAAAAACTGGCAATGTTGTACTTTGGAAAGAGAAAGATGGTCAGAGATGCAGAAACAAGAGCTGAAACTGAAGCATTTGAAGCACAGCCTGGCTTGCAGAGAACAGCTTCTACAGGTGAGATACAGATGGGTTGTTAAATTCTGTTTGGGCAGAAACACACCTTATTTCAGATGGTGCGTGTGTTTAACAGGTGAGAAGATCCAAAGGAAAAACTGAAACAGTTCCCAGAGTTGTTGGTGTTGGGTTGGGAAATACAGTTGCTAAAGGGGAGCTTCCGCACTAGTCTGGAATTTACCAGTTTTGTTCATCTGCATGATGCTCTCATCCTGTATATTTTTTGCAGTAGTTCTGTCTTTTCTCACAAAGTCTATAATGTTTTCAAAAGAACAGAGGAGTGGTGTAGAGCTGTTAGCTCTACTCTTCCATAATTTGGAAAGGGTGGGTCTTTGACACATGTAACGATGCATTGGGGAAATGAACCTATTTCAACTCAGCACACATTTATTATAAGATTTGTGGGGAACTGCATTTTTGTTCACTTTTACTTGGCTAAAATATGTGAAAAGTATAGTAAAGAAAAGGATTGACGCCCACCGCAATGAGGCTCAAGCACCCCAGCAGCCATTTCACACCATTGGGGGCCCACGGAGCCAGCCATTGCCCAGTCTCAAATCTTCCATTCTTGGGCAAGGTGATGGAGCTGAACAACTCCAGGCATGCCTGGAAGAAGCGGAGCATTTGGATAGCTACCAATCAGGATTCAGGCCTCACCATGGGGCTGAAACTGCCTTGGTCATGCTGGTCAATGATCTCCGGCAGGCTAGGGACAAAGGTGAAAGCTGTTTCCTAGTTCTGCTGGATCTCTCAGCGGCCTTTCATACCATCAACCATGACATCTTTCTAGACTGTCTAGAGCAGGGGTAGGCAAACTAAAGCCCGGGGGCCAGATGCGGCCCAATTGCCTTCTCAATCCAGCCCGCGGATGGTCCGGGAATCAGCGTGTTTTTACATGAGTAGAATGTGTCCTTTTATTTAAAATGCATCTCTGGCTTATTTGTGGGGCATAGGAATTTGTTCTTTTCTTTCTTTCTTTCTTTTTCAAAATATAGTGCGGCCCCCCACACTGTCTGAGGGACGGTGGACCGGCCCACGGCTGAAAAAGGTTGCTGACCCCTGGTCTAGAGGGGCTGGGAATTGGGGGCATTGTTATACAATGGTTCCGCTCCTTTCTCCTGGGTCATGTCCAGAAAGTGGGGGGGGGGGAGGAGGAGTGATTGGACCCCTGGGCTATCACTTGTGATGTGCCTCAGGGTTCCGTCCTCTCCCCCAGACCATCAGGGGTTTGAGGCTGGGTGTTCATCAGTATGCGGATGATACCCAGCTCTACCTCTTTCAAATCTGAACCAGTGAAGGTCCTGTGTGAGTGTCTGGAGGCGGTTGGAGGATGGATGGCGGCTAACAGATTGAGGTTGAATCCTGACTAGACAGAAGTACTGTTTTGGGGGGACAGGGTTGTCAGGTGTGGAGGACTCCCTGGTCCTGAATGGGGTAACTATACCCCTGAAGGACCAAGTTCACAGTCAGGGAGTCATTTTGGACTCACAGCTGTCCATGGAGGCACAGGTCAGTTCTGTGGCCAGGGCAGCTGTCTACCAGCTCCAGCTGGTACGCAGGCTGAGACCCTCCCTGCCCATGGACTGTCTCGCCAGAGTGGTACATGCTCTGGTTATCTCTTGCTTGGATTACTGCAATGCACTCTACGTGGGGCTACCTTTGAAGGTGACCCAGAAACTTCATTTAATCCAGAATGTGGCAGCTAGACTGGTGACTGGGAGTGGCCACCGAGACCATATAACACCGGTCCTGAAGGATCTTCATTGGCTCCCAGTATGTTTCCGAGCACAGTTCAAAGCGAAGTTATAGGGAACCAGGCAGAGGGCCTTCTCGGTAGTGGCACCCGCCCTGTGGAACGCCCTCCCACCAGATGTCAAGGAAATAAACAACTACCTGACTTTTAGAAGGCATCTGAAGGCAGCCCTGTTTAGGGAAGTTTTTAATGTTTGGTGTTGTATTTTTAATATTTTGTTGGAAGCCACCCATTGTGGCTGTGGCAGGAGCACATAGGTAGCAGTGGCGGCAGCTTCTCTTCCTTGCCTCTGGGGTGGCAGCTGGAAGAACAGCCCAGCACTCATGGGAAACAAACACCTTTGCTGTCCCACACAGCATGAGCCAAAGTTCCTGAAATCACCTGCTCTTATTAGTTCACCATAAATTGGAGTATTGCAATAAAACTTTGATGCCCTCTCTCTTCTGTTTCGTTATCGATGGAAGAGAAGCGGAAGAAGAGAAGGCTGTCACTTGATATTTACAGTCTTTTTTACTTTCCTTGGATGACATCAGTTCCCTTAACCCTTAAGTAGGAGATAAGGAGCTTCTTAATTGGTTATAAATTGCCTTTGAAGTCCGGACTTCATGATTAAGCTCGTTAGGAGTTTTGAGCTGGAGAGAAACGGGGGGGGGGGGAGAGAATCAGTATTCAAGATGACTGTAACGGATTAGAGAGATAGGCCAGAACTAACAAAATGAATTTCAAGAGGGACAGATGTCAGGTTCTGCACTTAGGCAGGAAGAACCGGCTGCACAAAACAAGATGAGGGACACCTGGTTTACTAGCAGTACATGTAAAAAAGATCTCGGGGTCTTAGTAGCTTAACATAAGCCAACCATGTGATGCAGCAGCAAAAAGGTGAATGCTATTCTAGGTTGCAACAACAGAAGTCTAGTGTTCAGATCAAGGGAAGTCATGTTGTTGTTGTTCAGTCGTTCAGTCGTGTCCGACTCTTTGTGACCCCATGGACCAGAGCATGCCAGGCACGCCTATCCTTCACTGCCTCTCGCAGTTTGGCCAAACTCATGCTAGTCGCTTCGAGAACACTGTCCAACCATCTCATCCTCTGTCGTCCCCTTCTCCTTGTGCCCTCCATTTTTCCCAACATCAGGGTCTTTTCTAGGGAGTCTTCCCTTCTCATGAGGTGGCCAAAGTACTGGAGCCTCAACTTCAGGATCTGTCCTTCTAGTGAGCACTCAGGGCTGATTTCTTGAAGAATGGATAGGTTTGATCTTCTTGCAGTCCATGGGACTCTCAAGAGTCTCCTCCAGCACCATAATTCAAAAGCATCAAAGAAGCAGGCATCTTCTAATTTAGTGACTGCTGTCACCATCTGCAGTGATCGTGGAACCCAAGAAAGTGAAATCTCCCACAGCCTCCATTTCTTCCCCTTCTATTTGCCAGGAGGTAATGGGACCAGTGGAGGGAAGTCATAGTCCCACTCTATTCTGCCTTGGTCAGACCAGAACTGAAATACTGTGTCCAATTCTGCATGCCACAATTTAAGGAGGATTTTGACAAGCTGGAACATGTGCAGGGGAGGGCAACCAGGATGATCAAGGGTCTAGAAGCCAAGCCTTATGAGGAACAGTTGAAGGAGCTGGGTATGTTTAGCCTGGAAAAGAGGAGACCAAGAGGAGATAGGATAGCCATCTTCCAATATCTCAAGGGCTGTCCCATGGAAGAGGGAACAAGCTTGTTTTCTCCTACAGACAGGGGCATTCACAGCTGTACCTGGTGATGCCATGATACTCTGTCATGCTCCAGGGCAGCAAGAGCCCAGCACCAGCATGCCAGGACAGGCGTATGGGCGGTGGTGCTGGTAGCAGTCCAGTTGGCAGGTCCACAGTCAGGAGCAATTCCAACAGAGATGAGGGACTAGAGGAGGCTAGAGAATAACTGGAACGCGATAACTGACTACAGCATGGTATGATGGCACATTGCTGTGGCAAACACCTAGGGTGAAATGTAGGCCTTATATACTCTTCCTGAGCTTGCCTTCAGGTACATCACATCATCTGACCATGCTTGCCGGGCTGCACCTGAGTCCCCCAAGGCAAGCACAGCAAGGGCCTGATTCATGCAAACAGTGCTCAGGGCGTGGCTCTTGCAAACACACATGGTGCTCCTTACACCCAGAGGACAGGATCACACTTCAAAATGACCTTAACAGGTTAGACAACTGGGCCAAAGCAAACAAGATGAATTTTAACAAGGAGAAATGTAAAGTACTACACTTGGGCAAAAAAGAAAGAAAGGCACAAATACAGGATGGGTGACACCTGGCTTGAGAGCAGTACATGTGAAAAGGATCTAGGAGTCTTGGTAGACCACAAACTTGACATGAGTCAACAGTGTGATGCAGCAGCTAAAAAAGCCAATGCAATTCTGGGCTGCATCAATAGGAGTATAGTGTCTAGATCAAGGCAAGTAATAGTACCACTATATTCTGCTCTGGTCAGACCTCACCTGGAATACTGTGTCCAGTTCTGGGCACCACAGTTCAAGAAGGATACTGACAAGCTGGAACGTGTCCAAAGGAGGGCATCCAAAATGGTCAAAGGCCTAGAAACGATGCCTTATGAGGAACGGCTTAGGGAGCTGGGTATGTTTAGCCTGGAGAAGAGAAGGTTAAGGGGTGATATGATAGCCATGTTCAAATATATAAAAGGATGTCATATAGAGGAGGGTGAAAGGTTATTTTCTGCTGCTCCAGAGAAGCGGACACGGAGCAATGGATTCAAACTACAAGAAAGAAGATTCCACCTAAACATTAGGAAGAACTTCCTGACAGTGAGAGCTGTTCAGCAGTGGAATTTGCTACCAAGGAGTGTGGTGGAGTCTCCTTCTTTGGAGGTCTTTAAGCAGAGGCTTGACAGCCATCTGTCAGGAATGCTTTGATGGTGTTTCCTGCTTGGCAGGGGGTTGGACTGGATGGCCCTTGTGGTCTCTTCCAACTCTATGATTCTATGATTCTACATTCTGCTACTGAACAATGGCCTTTCCCTCAAAAAGGATAACTCTCTTTCTCTCTCTCTCTCTCTACTGTCATCTTACCTTCCTGCTTGTGTGCGAGTTAGGCAATGAGTTAGGCAATACAACGTCCCTCGCAACCCATCTCCTGCTCCAGCTTTTGTATGTCCCATCATGCATACTTCTGCGCTGCTGCCAAGCAGTTCCTGCTGCTCCTGTACAAGCTCTCTCCTCACCTAGGCCCAAATGCAGCAAAAGGCCTGTATTTGTGGGTTTTGGGTAGGATGCAATCTCCCTCTTCCCCCTGTCCCTCTGCATTGAGCCTCTGCCTCCTCCTGTTGCACCAAATGCACAGTTCTGTGCATAATTAGGTTTGCCTGAGCTCACCATACATAACTATAATTTTTTAAAAATAAAAAATGTACATTTGTATCCCACATTTCTTTGATAAAATCCAGTTTGAGAATGGTTCCCCTTCATTACATACACAGCCTAACAAGACAATGACAAAAATCTACCGACAGCATACAAATCAATATGGCTAACCTGATCAAAAACACCCCACTCACACAGGAAACCAAAGACCACCACAGCCAACCACAAATGAACAATCACACCCTACGCCAAACCCAACCTCTCTCACCGCCAAAGAAGCACAAGCGAACAACAGAGAACCTACACAAACAACGCTGACACCAAACCCTACATATATTAAGGAAAATAGAAACATCGTCACCCCACCTCACCCATCCCCCCATCCCACCCACCTCTTTCCCCCTTCTCTCCCTAATTTCTCAACAACCAAAACTGATTTGTAAAAATGTTACATGGAAAAAATACGAGAGAGACATTGCACACACTTTTGTAAATCAAGAAAATCTTTAATTAAAAAAAATCCAGTTTGAGACAATTTAGAAAACTCTGGTTGCAGTGTCACCCAGGCTCTAGAGATGTAATGTTGCCAAACGGAAAGGGCTTCTCTTCCCCAGAGACCGGGCAGGGCGCCTTTAGAGGCTGACTGGTCATGATGAACATAGAGGAACAGACACTGCGAGTTCCACAGGACCCAGACCTTACAGAGCTACAGCTGCAGGGAATTGTACATAAGCCGCTGTCGTGGTCTAGAATGACTGCTGGTGGCTACCCCCGTCCTGTGAACAGGCATGCAATGGTTTTTCAGAAAGCTTTCCAGGTAAGCCCCTTCTAGGCTGCTCTAGAGTACGTTGCAGTGGACAGTCAAGGTTAAAGGACTTGAAGATGCTGGGCTGATCCTTGCTTTCTTGTGATAAAAGGCCATGCTTGACTGTGGCTCATGCCCTGACCTTGGGTAAATGTGGGTCAGAAAAGTTGCCTCCTTGTCCCTATTCACAACTGCTCCATTTGCCTTCCCAAGAATGCTTGGATCTCTCACCAGCATTGCTTCTCTCTTGGAGCTTCCTGAAGTTGCTCAGGAACTTGTTATTGATGGTGCCAATATGTTCCATTTCTGCAGGAATCTAAGGAACTTATTCAGTATCACCAGAGCTTGGACAAGAGCCCCACATCAGCTGATAATATGGTGAAGAAATTGCAACAGCGAATTAAGGACAGGGATGCCATCCTGGAGGTAATTACAGAGGTGTCCAGCACAATCTCTTGTGTATTTTTTCTGTGTTCAGACTGGCGCCGTCCTTTGCTGTCCCAGGTCTGGTGGAGTCTCCTCAGCTGGTACGTTTTGCGGAGCACAGAGCACCCTGCTCTGCACGTCTAAGGTGGCCTGCTGCTCTTAGGTGGCAGTCTGGGTGGCTTCTGTACTGGGGGGGGGGCTGCATCTTGCCCTTTCCCTTAGGCAGCCAAATGTCTTGGGCCGGCCCTTGCAGTGCCAAGAGCAGATGTCCTCTTTTCTCTCTTGTCTGGCACATTGAAGAGGGGAACGGGAGCTGAATCTCCCTCTTAACCATGAGTGAGGTGTGAGTTTGTGTGAGGTGTGAGTTCCACAATATTGTGGAATGTTTTTTCTATGTTTGTAAACCATTTAAATAGTTTATATGTATTTTATTAAATTATAATATTGGTTGCTTGCCTCTGGGACGCTTGCTACTTCTTTGCCCACTCGTGGCCTTTTTTGTTGCAGCGAGCGGTCGATGAGAAGTTCTGTGTGCTTGAAGACAAGGAGCAGGAGCTGCAGCAGCTTCGCTTGGCTGTGAAAGAGCGAGAGCATGACTTGGAAGAGCTGCGCAGGGTCCTCTCCCACAATGAGGCTACCATTCAGGTGGGTTGCAGCGGGGAGGACAATGCTTATGCCATGGCTTCCTGCCCACTCCTGGCACTGACCCTGTATTATTGCAGCACTCTTCAAGATGACTCTTGCAACAATTCCTTTGCCATTGCTTTTAGGTTGACTTGAGCTACGTTAGGGTTAATCCAGAGTTTCAGAGTAGCACTCAGCTCAACTAAATTATACCTAATGGTGCCAACATTTCTATCCTCGCATAGAACCATAGAACTGTAGAGTAGGGTCACCTAGTTCAGCCCCCTGCAATGCAGCAATATCTGCTAAAGTATCCATGACAGTTGGCCATCCAAGCTCTGCTTTAAACCCTCCAAGGAAGGAGAGTACAGTCATACCTTGTGTTGCATACGCTCCGTGTTGCGCACGCAATGTGCGGGTGCACAGAAGCGCAAAAAACCGCAAACTTCCAGGTTTTTTCTTTTTGTGTGTGTGCAGTCACGTTACGTGGCGTGACCCGGAAGGGATTGCGTATGTAACACGGGGTACCACTGTACTGTAAGTCCACAACCTCCTGTGGGAGACTGTTCCACTGTTGAGCAGCTCTTACTTGTACTGGCTCTCCAGAGTCTCCACACAGGGCTTTTCTCTCCTGAATTGGGTTCTTCTGCATCAGAGATCAGAGGAGTTGAACTTGGACCTTAAAACGTCCAGAGTATGCATACCACTGTAGAGCTGTGTCCCCCTCCCTGCGGCTGAGGGGCCAGTGCCGTGTGCAAAAAGGACCTGATGGAAATAGATGTTGCTTGTTTTGTACCATGAGAAATCTAGACGGAGGTCTGGCTTGGCCTTCTGTTGATCTCTTTGCTATCCCCTCTCTCCCCTCTCCCGTAGGGCTTGGAGAGCTTGCTGAAAGCAAAGGGCCTGGAACTTGAGCAGCTGTTGACAAGCTACCAGAATTTGCGCTGGCTGAAAGAGGAAGTTGAAGCAAAATCTCTCAAGTGGCAGGCAGAGCAAGAGGGAACAATCCGGCAGCTGCAGACAGCTTTGCATGACAGGAATAAGAAAGTGGAAGTAAGTGAGAAAGGCAGCACTGTTGGGAGGCAATGGGACTGTTGCCCCATCCTCATTGATGCAGGTTCACAGTCATTCTGCAGGTATGACATCATTACTAAACCAGAATCCAGAAAGCAGTTGTTGGTTGCGTTGGCCATTGTGCGTTGCCAGAAATGGTGCCCATGTAATCATAGTTGAATAACCTCTGAAATTTCCTTGATCTCAGCACCATGTCTGAAATTGGAAGGCCTGCTTTCCTCCTCCCTCTTGATTATCCTTATCGTTGTTGTTTTCCTAGGTGCTGTCAGCAAAACTGCTATGCAAGCTGGGGCCTGGGCAGAGGGAGCTTGTGGAAGAGCTGTATCTGTGCCTTCAGCAGAAAGAGCAGATCATCGAGGAACTCCTCAGTGACAAGAGCCGGCAGACTATGGAGCAAATGGCTGAGCTTCAGGAGCTGCTTCAAGCTGTCAACACCAGAGAGCAGCAGAGTTGTGTAAGTGGGCAGCTGTGCACTGGGGTTGGCACTCTTCTCTTGTGCTTTCAATGCCAAACTCTGCCAGATGCATCTGCAGGTTTCTCTATCTCAGCAAGAGAGACTCAATGGTTGGGGAGGTGGAGCTCCTGCATGGCTAGGATGCCTACATTCTTCCTCTGCTTCCAGAGGTAATATGTCTCTGGAAACCAGATGCTGGGACTCAGAAGTGGGGAGAATGCTGTTGCACTCAGGCCCTGTTTCCAGGTTCCCCATGGGCATCAGCTGTGAGAGGTGGATGCTGGAATGAATGGCCCTTTGGCCTCATCCCTCAGGATTTTTCTTATGCCCTCGGGCTCTTCTGTCTAGTATGTTTCCCTCTTTGCGTATTCTGTTTAGGAGTCTTTCCATATCAAATATTTGTACCTCATGCTTGGGCTCTCATGACAGGCTAGGGATTCTGTGAGCACACTCCCCACCCTGCTGAGTTGGTGGATGTGATCTCCAAGGGGACGTTGGAGACCCCAAGGCTTACTGTCTTGCAGGACTTCAGCATCCACACCAAATCTGCCTTTTCTGGTGTGGCTCAGGCTCGCAGTTGCCCCAGAGCCCATGGAATCCTACCTCAGATTATATCTGGTTCAGTCCATGTGGCAGGATGTACTTTTGATCTGGGCAGGAGTACACTGATCAAGAGTTTACACTGCTGGGTGAAACCACCACCTCTCCTGAGTCCCTCTGCCACCAGTGCCTGGCTGCAGCTTTGTGTCTGCCTTGGTGGCCGAGGGACACGGGAGCAGCAGTGGTTTCACTCGCAGTATACCACCGGGTAGAGCTGCCTTCATGGTCGGCCCTCATACCAGTCCTGGGTGATGTATCAATACTGCCCAGAGTGGCTGGGACAACCCAATCAGATGGGCAGGGTACTATCGTTATCATTATCATTATCAGATATCTTCTGAGAAAATGGCACGGGCTTTAATAGAAAGAAGTTGTGAGCTGCAAGATCTACGTCAGCAACTGCAGGGCCAGCTTGCACAAGAGAAGATGGAAGCTTCCACTGCCCAGCTCCTATGGAAGGATGAGTCTGAAGTAAGAACATGCTTCTGTGAGAGAACATTCCCTCCCAGAGGGTTGGTCTGAGGGGGGGGGGAGGCCTTCTTAGAAAGAAAAGGGGTAAGGAAATGGAGGTCCACGCTGCAATAATCTGTGCCCTGAGCAGATGCTTCCATCTTCAGTGGTGCTCATCCTCCAGTGCCGATTGTGCTCAGGGCCTAAGAATCGAGTGGGGAAATGGTTGCATGGTGGCCTGGCCTGGAAGCCCAGGACCACATGGAGAGAAATGGTTTCTAATGACACATTTAGCAGCACATCTAGCTATGTGTGCAGTTTTAAAGCAAAGTGTTTTCAGAGCAGAGCCCTGAAGTCTTTCCTAGAGGAGAGGAATGAGAGCAATGTTGAAGTGAGTGAGCAGAATTGGTGCTTCTCAGAGGGAGGAAATCGACTGTGAGCAAACGCTGGTGTAGTTTCTCATTGTTCAACTTTGGAGTTGAATACTATATTCAAACTCTCAAGGCCTATGAAATAGCAGTGAAATAATGTGTATATTTATGTTCTTAGGCACTGAGGCAAGAAAGCTCAAGCAAGAGCCCCACTACCATGACATCTAAGGACGGAGGTGGCCATTTCAACGTGGAGAAAGGTTGGTCCGTAAGCAGCCGCCATTCTGTTTAACTCTTGGCCACCCAGAATGTTTGCTGGCAGGAACAATTCAGCTGCTTCATGCTGCATGTGACCTCTAAGCCCACGACTGCTTGTCAGGGAGGAGATGGACAGGTGCTGCCTGTCATTGTAGTCCAGGGATGGGAAGCCTTTTGCCCTCCAGATGTTGTTTGGACTCCAACTCCCATCAGCCCCAGCCACCATGGCCAGTGATCAAGGGTGTTGGCAGTTGTAGTCCACAGGTTCCGCATCTCTTGTGTGGATATCACTGTGCTGGGTTTGATTTGGTGCACAGCACCCTCCAGTATCCTGAAGGAAAAACACCTTCCTTTCTGGCACTGGGTAAAAGCTTTTTTATTTGTCCAGGGTTTCTTTTGGGGGAGGAGGAGCAGCTGACCTGTTAATCTCTGTTGCCAATACTGAATATGATTCTGTTCTCCCGTTATTTATTTATTTTGCTTTGTTCTTATTAATTTTTATTTATTTACTTTGTCTCCTATTCGCTGATTTAGGAGTTTCTTTGGGAATAAAGCTGAAACATGATTATATAGCTGCATGCATCTTTCTATATTCATTTTTAAAAAAAACTTATGGGAGGAAAGTGGGATCCTTAACTCTTTTTACTCTGGTTGTTTTTCAACTGAAAGTTCTCCTTCACCTCCAGTTTTTCTCTCCACAGGGATTGCACCCCCTAAAAGCCGCTTTTGGTTTTGATTTTTAAAGTTGTGGGGAGGCAAAAGAGGTATGAGATCCCAGCCTAACATTGTGCTGCTTTCTCTCCAGGAGCTTGGGAGGCAACTGCTGGACTTGAGGAAGAGCTTACTGGTGCCAAAGAACAGCTTGAGCTATTGACACGGAAGGAGAAGGAAAGCAGAGTGAGTCTAAGTCAAGGTATTGAGGAGCAGAGACCCCTGGCAGCACAACCAGCGTGCCCATGTGCTGCATGCTGAATGGCAAAGGAACGGCCATAGTTCTGGGCAGCAGTTCTCCTAGGGAAGGGTGCCTTGGGCCAGCCAACAGATCTAGCAGGCGGGCAGATTTTGTGCCGCTGGCAAGTCTAAGACAGCATGAGAAACATTTGCCACATCCTCACGTGGCACTTCTCTCCTTTGCTGCTACTGGCTCTCGTTTCTCTTCTCCACAGTTGGAACTTGCTGCTCTTCAGTCTGTCCTGGTCTCCCAAGAAGAGGAACTACAGGTTCAAGCTTCTGATGTTGAATCTCTGACTAGAAGCATCCAGATAAAAGAAGAACTCATAAAGGTGGGACAAAAGGGCCCTGTCTCTGGTTCTCTCTGGCTGCAGATATCTGTGTGTATAGTTTATGATTTTACACTTGCAGGAGAAAACCTTTGGTTAAATGCAAAATTATAAGAAGCAGCAGAATCTTTTAATTTGAAGCAGGTTTAGTTTGTTTAATCGCAGGCCTTCTTTGGGATGTTGCAAATGAAAGACCTGTGTTGGGTTTTTAATTCAGGGCCTCCCATTCCAGATGTACTCCACACTTTAATGATGTGGAAGATCTCTTGACTGAAAGTTTGTGGTAGATGCATGGCCCAGGGCCATGAACTGCACTTTTCCATTCTCCAAGTCACTCTCTCCTCGACTTCCAGGACTTGCAAATGCAGCTGGTGGACCCTGAAGAAATGCCAGTAGTTGAGCGACTTTCCCAGGAAGTGTTGATGCTTCAGGAAAAGGTAGCCAGGATGGAACAGCAAGGACAGGAAGTCGCTGAAAACAGGAGACTGCAGGTATGGCAGACTCAGGCTGCTTAGATTTATGTCTGTTTCCTGCTCCTCAAAGATGCTCAGAGTTGCCTATGTAGGCTTTTCTCACAGCAACCCTGTGAGACTACAGTGAGAGGGTGGCTGGCTGAAAAGGACTGTGAACTTCCTGAGCAGGCATTTAAACCCCCAACTGCAGTCTAAGGGCAGCCCTCTGCTGATTGCACTGCACAGGGTGGTATTCAACCAAGTTTTACTCAAGAGTAGACCTACTGAAATTAAGGGGTCTACCTTTGTCTCTGTTTGTGGAAAGTTGGAGGCTTTCCTCCTTGCCAAAAGACTCTGATATCAGCACCATTAAAAGCAGCCTTGGTTGAAGTGTGTGGGGGGGTCCACCTGCATCTGTACTCACAGCCTTCATCTGCCTTCGGTCAAGATCTTCTTCAGGAATTGTGAGAAGCAAGCGGCATAAATGCAGCTCAGGTCACAATCTGGCACAAGGTTGTTTTCGCTTGACAGTTAAATAGCAATAAAATTCACACGTAAGCACAAAGCGAAGGCAAATGTTTGTGCTTTCAGCTGCTGCAGGTGTTGGAGGGGTTGGCAGCAGAGAAGAATCAGCTGAATGAAACCCTGAAGGCAGAAAAGCAGCTCTACAGCACTTTGGTGAAGTTTCAAGCTCATCCTGACAGGTGAGGAGATGCTCTGCTCCCCTGTACTATGTCACTGCATCCAGTGCTGAGGCATTTGATGGGTAGAGGCTGGATTTTTCTATGTAGCTGTGACTAGAAACTCTCTTGCTTATGTTCCCTTGCTTTCCCACCTCTTGCTGTTTGCTTGACATATCTACAAAGATTATAGGCTAGTTTAGTAAATCATTAACTCTCAAGGTGTTACTTGGAAGAACTGTTTGTATACCCAGGTTGTCAGAAGTGAGCACCCACCTCACAGCACCCACAGCTTTCCCCTGTTTTCTCTCTGTTGGTGAGAGCTTTGCTGGAAGACAGCTGCAGGGAGTGAGGTGGTTGTGCATTTGAAGGAATGAGAGTAAGTGGTGAGCAGAGAGAGAGGGTGGTAGGTAGACCTTGGCAGAACAACTCCTAAACTGCTCTTAATCTGCTTCCCTTTCTGCATAGTCTTGCCAGCTCTCAACATGAACAGACTTTGCAGGTGGAGCTGGACCGGGTCCAGGCCATCCGTGGGCAACTGGAAGAGGCTCTTGGAAGAAGTCTGGCACACCTGAGCAGGCTGGAATCGCTGGATGGCATTGGAGGTGGGGAACAGGAGTGTGTGACAGTCCTGCCCAAGCATGCCTTCTGAGCTCTGGCCGTCACACTACCGCTAGCGCAGAATGGAAGTTGATCACTAACAGAGCAAGCCTGTCTTGACACTGGGAGGCTGATAAGGGCTTGCTGGAACCCATGTATGCATTATTCATGATCCTGGTACAAACCTGCCAGGGAGATTGTATAATAGATTTTGGCAGCTAATGATTCCTTTCTAGTGGCTCCCCATCACCCCTTCCCCCATTTGGCTGAATAAAGATTCTCCCATCCCTGCTCCCTCAGAATCTGTGTTAATTGTTCTGTGCCATACCAAACATGCATTTGTCATAGAGGGTTTTGTTTTGTTTTGTTTTTGGAGCCCCAGTTCCCTGTGTTTTCACCCACTAACTCCACAAAGCTATTCATTAATTTAATTTATTTAAAAGCAGGCTCCTCAGAACAACTCACAGGGATAAGCATAGCATTAATGGAGGCAGGCCAGCCTGGGGAGCTGCATGTTGCTTCATTGTGGTGATTTATGTGAATTGTTCCCTGGCTAACCTTGGGTAGTCTTTTCTTTGGACCTTGATTTTGCATCCCAATTCTGGCACAGTTCCTGTACTGCCATGCTAAGTAATGCACAGTGGAATTCTTATTATTTATTTATTTATTTATTGATTTGTATCCCGGCCGAGGCCAGGCTCAGAGCAGCTAACATCATAAAAACAACACGATAAGCATAAAAACAGACATCAGTTAATTAAAATACATCTTAAAATTAATTCAGACAAGTTAAAATCTAGGCAGGTGGCCATTATCAGGGTGGAATTGAGAGTGATTAATAATTGCCAGGACCAACTGTTTCCACGGATCATACAACGACCTGTGAGCGGGTTGGGGGCCTCCTTCGGGCTTGTTTTATACAAAGGAAAGTAAGTCAAACTGCATCCTGCACAAAGGCCTGGGGGAACAGCTCTGTCTTGCAGGCCCTGCGGGAAGATGTCAAATCCTGCAGGGCCCTGGTCTCTTGTGAGAGAGCATTCCACCAGGCCGGCGCCACAGCTGGAAAGGCCCTGGGCTCTGGTCTCCCTGGGGCCCGGAATCTTCAGGGTGTTGTTATTTGCAGACCGTAAGGTCGTCCGTGGGACATACCAGGAGAAGTGGTCCCAAGGGTACGAGGGTCCTAGGCCGTATAGGGCTTTAAAGGTTAAAACCAGCACCTTAAACCTGATCCTGTACTCCACCAGGAGCCAGTGCAGCTGGTAAAGCACTGGGTGAATGTGGTCCCACAGTGAGGACCCCGTAAGGAGCCTCGCTGCGGCGTTCTGCACCCGCTGGAGTTTCTGGGTCAGTTTCAAGAGCAGCTCTGCATAGAGTTACAATAATCGAGCCTGGAGGTGACCGTCACATGGCGAGGTCAGGGCGAGAGGGGTAAGGGACCAACTGCTTAGCTTGGCGGAGATGAAAAATGCCACCTTTGTTATAGCTGTAACCTGCACCTCCATAGAAAGGGAGGCGTCAAAAGATTACACCCAAACTCTTGACGGAAGGTGCTGGCACTAGTTGCCCCCCAACCCTGTATCTTCTCGACCGAGCCAAAGGACCTCTGTCTTCAAAAGAAGACCTGCTAACAGGAATCTCACCCAGGGGCAGCTTCATAAAACAGCAGCCTATGCACATTTAAAGTCCTGTCAGAACAGCTGTGAGGAGTTACCTTCACTTGCAGGATCCAGCCCAATTTTGGCTTTTGGCAGGTCCCAAGTTCAGCTAAATCCTGAGTGCATTCACAGAGACGGAATGCAAGCCTTCGACCCCGGACTGACATGGCTGGAAGAGATTGCTGTGGATTCAGGTGGCTAAGAGGACATGAACCCCTGCCCAGTCAGTCAGCAAGCATTATGTTCCATTTCCCCCAAAGAACCCATGAATCTAATGGAAATTGTAGGCCTGTATTGGCTTTGAAGTGGCATTCTATAAAGACAACATGTTACTTACCCTGAATTAACTCCCTTCATGCTTTGCAATGAGGTTGCTAATACCTCCAACTTGGAATAGTCAACTTCCAAGATGCTTTGCTTTTGCTGTTCCTTGGTGCAGCACTTCAATGTGTGGGCAAAATGAGCTAGAAGATTAAGCCTCTCTGTGCCTACTTTTTATGACAGCAAAAATTAGAAAATTCCCAGTATAGGGCCCATGTTTACCAGTTACTGGAGACAGACAACAGAGGAGAGCTTCTTTCCTTTATGCCCTACTTGTGAGCTGCTAGGAGCATCTGGCTGGCAAATGCTGGAAACGGATAGACTTTATTGCTCTGCTTCAGCAAGGCAGTTATTTTATTGCCATCCTCCAGAAGGAGCAAAACTAGATCAAATATTTCTCTTTGTATCCGTTCTCATTACTGAAGGCTGACCCAGAGGCCACAGAGGTGGACACGTCATCATTCCACTAGATTTGGAACTTTTCTTTGTCGCTCAACCATAATGCTGGCATTTATTATTGCTGCTGTTTTGTGTCTCGCTTGAGAAGTATATGGTGAAACTGTGACTGCAATCTTACATAGCAAGAATAAGTGCCATTGCGTTCACTGGTGCTTGTGTCTGAGTGGATGCGTATCAGATTGCGCTGTGAATCTACTTTTTCAGTGCTTAACTAGGAAAAGAGCCATTGGCTCCTCATTGCCATGTGAGTGTAACTGGGTAGCACACCACCCATGGAATGCAAGCAGCCAGCCCACTGGCCCGTGTTCAGCTAGGAGTTGGGAGAGTGCTCCTAAATTCTTGTGTATCATGGAGTGTGTACTTGCTTTTTGTGTGTTTTATATTGAAGTAGGTTCCTACCCTCATACTTGCTGGAGCAGGACTGAAAACGAGAGTAAAGCCTGCTAAAGGTGCCAGGGAAACAAGTTCTAAACCATTTTGGAAAGGGCTGCTCTGTTTTAGGTTAGTTGAGGAAGAAAAACAGGCTTGGATCCTGAGAGCAGTTAACTTGCGGAAATTCACAGAAGAGAAATTTCCTCTTCCTTCCCTTTGCCCCTTTCCTATATCATTCTGAACAATTTGCATTCTAATGTAAGTCAAAGTCTATGGAAGGACTGTGTCCAACCTTCCAGTGAGGCTTTGGCGTGGGGAGCAGTTGGCTACCAGGGCAGGGAGCTGGGCCTGGAAACTTTGTTTTCCTGAGCTTAAGTTCAGGATCCAAACTACAGGGTTCCTTCACCTTTAGGCAAGAGCCTTGGTGTGAAGCAAGAGGCCCCAGGTCAATCCAAGCCTTTTAATTAAAACATATGCCTAATATTGAAAGCCTGTTTTTCCCATTCATTGAATTATAGAAGAAACTGGGAGCCCTTCTACTCTGCACAAGTAGATGTTACACTGGGAATCAGCCAGTGGTTAAAATAAAAAGTAGGACATGGGAGGAAGGGTGAGACTTTCATGAGGGCCAGAGTCAGGGAGAAAAGTTAAACTTCTCCCTTTACACAGCAGTTCTGACAATAATCACTTTCCCATACCTGCTATTTTGTTTTAAACCATGCTGGCACCTAGTTTTGTCCTAAGTTGTGGATTCACTAGGGCAATTCTATTGCTAACTTGTGAATATATGTATTTGCCAGGAGGTTCCTCTGTTTACAGTACGATCACAATTTACTCGTGTTTAATATGTGCAGTTTCAGCTTTATGTGTTTGAAGTGTGGCTGGTTGAAATAATATAAATTAAATGCTCAGAAGGTGGAGAGTTTAAAAGCACTTTTTGCGCAGGTTTCCCAGGTGTGGAGGGGGCTTTTAAGCATTCTGCCTTGTTTGGGGGGGGGGGTGCACACAAGACCTGTTTGGTGTCCCAGCTCTGGAAGGCAAGATGGCTTGCGTGGGGGGCAATTCCAAGGGGGCGCTTTGACTTAGGTGCATTTTGTGTGTATGTGCCATCTCCAGAGCTTAACTCCCATGCAAGATGTGATTGTGCTGCATCTCACTCCTGATTTTCTCCCGCCTGACCTTCATGTATAGCCCCTTCCTCATAGCTGTTTACAGGCTGGTAGTGCCTAAACTTGTTGTGCCTCCCATTTGTTTGCTGGGCTGCTTTTTATGAACAGGTCTCACAAGGTTCCATCTAAGACTTCTTCTGCCCAGGAAGCTTATTGTTTTTGACTAACAACACATGGAAGCAAACTTGAGTTTGCAGATATTTGTGCCATACACACCCATTCGTTATGGGGCAGAATTAGCTGTGGCTTTCTGTTGCATGTACTGTGGCTGGCAAACCCAGATTTGTCCTCTGTGATACAGGAGAGAGGTAAGCTTGGGCCTGAATGTTTTCCCACAAAGTGGCTCTCTTAATATAGACAACTCTCTCCCCCCCCCAGCAATTGTCCCCCTGCCTCCCACACCAGTCCTCTAGTTACCTGTTACTTTCTTTGAACTTGTACAACTTTGCCTTTGGAGTGTCATCCTGGGCTCATTCCACACCAAATCACCTGGTGCCATGTGCTCACACGACTCATAATTTCTTCAAAAAAAAATTATGTGATAACCTCAACTTAATTTGAGGATTTTTTGGTCCAGAATTGGGCACAGGAGAATTTTTTTATATTTTCACGTGATTTAGGCTAATGCAATTTCTGCATCTGTTTAGGGGTGGAAATTCCTGTTTCGCCTATTTTTCAACCAATTGGGCTTATTTTGGTATCAAACTAAAGCTAATTGCGGTCTCTTTCAAAATAAGGTATAAAAATGGTATTAAGTGCCACAGAAAAGGATCACTCACCATTCAAAGTGAATTTTTGTCATTTTATTCCCGGTAGGTTCGATAAGCCATTGCACGCAAACCACAACTAACACATGTATCATACTTTTTTTGTAGAATGGGTTAACCATGTACTTATTATGTTTAAAAATAAGGAGGGTGTTTTTTGGTACAGGTTTAAGGTCTCTGGGCCTGAAGTAACTCACACATTCGTGAGAATAGTTAAAATTCTTCCCTCCTATGTTATAATGTCATCTGATATATTTTTAAAATTAAGTTTTATTGATTATTTAATAAAAACAAAATATGTCTCAGAGCCCTTGTTCATTTTATCGTGCAATGATATGGTCAAAGCTGTTTTGTTTCCCATACATGGTCAATGATGCTGTTGGGTTTTTTAAAATAAATTTTATTGGATTTCACAATTTAATATTCAACCAAATAACACAATTTAACATTTGTCATATAAACAAAAAAGATTTTAAAAACCCTCCCCATGACTTCCTTCAACTTACCCTTCTGGTTCTTTAAATATTTATTACTTCTGCTTAATTTTTTTCTTATCTAAATTCTTATCATTTGGCTTATTGAACCTGCCGGGAATAAAATGACAAAAAATCACTTTGAATGGTGAGTGACCCTTTTCTGTGGTGCTTAATACCATTCTTATACCTTTAAAAAAAAAAGAGAGAGACCACAATTAGCTTTAGTTTGATACCAAAATAAGCCCAAAATAAGCAAAACAGGAGGTTTTTTTTCTAAATGGATGCAGAAATTGCATTAGCCTCAATCAGGTGAAAATCGAATTTTTAAAAAAAATTCTCCTGCGCCCAATTTTGGACCAAAAAATCTTAAAAAAATAAATTGAGGTTATCTCATAGGTATCTACACATAGTTTTTTTGGAAGAAAATCTGAGTTGTGAGGGCTCAGTCAGGTATTAAAATCAGGTGATTTGGCAAGGAATGACCCCCCTGCTGTTCACCTGGGGGCCACCCTAAGAGCCCCCAGTGTTAGTTTGCCATTGGTGGCTGCAGCCTTTGCTCAGTCTCATTGCAAAGCTGTAAGGACAGGGCTCTCCTGCTTTTTAGTGGAAGAAGAGGGAGAACTTCGGCAGGAAGAGACTTCCTGATACTGCAAGGATATGGAAGTTTGTGTTGCATGTGCCCAAATTCTGTCTGTACAGTCTCTAAATCAGAGTTGCCAGTTTTTCAGCTATCTCCTGCAGTGGCAATCTTTAACCATACCTTGATGTACAGATCTTACTTAGTACTGGGTTGGAGAACCTCTGGCTCTCCAGAATTATTGGACTTCCCCTCTCAGCAGCTGCAGCCAGTGGTCAGGGAAGATGGGAGTTGCAGTGCAACAACATCTGGAGGGCCACAGGTTCCCCCTCCCTTCCATGGCTGGTAGGGATGCTTTTCTCTGAAGAAACCATCAGCTGATTTCTGCACATCTTGTTAAAACCACAAAAGCAGACCAGAGCATTTTGTCTGCTGTTGGCAACCCTATAAGTGCACAGAGTTGCATCTTGTCCCTGAATCATCAACTTTGTGGCCATGTTGCCTTCAATGCAAAGTCCCATGTTTATTTTCATGGAAAAGCTTTCCATTTTCCTCAACTGGTCACATTAATACTTCTATTTCCATTTAAAATAAATTAGGCTGATGCAACCATGAGGTTGGCTTATCAACAGTTCGATGAGGGAGATGGCAGGCTAAGTCCCTCCCAAGTGCTGCATATAGCAGGTTAAACACTTAGGATGCTGAGGTGCAGAAGTGGCTGCTCCCATCTCAGAAATTAGAAATATGGGTTGTAGCTCAGACTGCAGGGATACAGAATCATTTCCCTTCTGGCTATCTTTAAAGTGGCAAATTAAACGTAATAACTGCACATTGTTACAGGAGTGGAAATGTCTTTTTGAGCAGAACATAAGCTGAATTTCTTAAGATTGAATTGCCAAACCACCCTTTAGGAATGCTATCCTGTTTTAAAAGTTAAGGGTACGGATATTGAGGTGGTGAGCTGTGGATAGTGTCCACACGGCCAGCCTCTTTGTGCTCAGCCCTTCTTTCTTTTTTCCAGTCAACGGGTGAATTATGCAGCTAGGTGGGCAGGGAGGGGAAACCTTGGCTAATGCGTAAAAGTGTAGGTCTAAGCTTTTATCTCTTACGTAGAATGAAAAATCATGGGCCGTATCCTGAGACAACACACAGTGCAGCGGTAGCTGCCCAGCCATTTAAATACAGGTGAAACTCGAAAAATTAGAATATCATGGAAAAGTTCATTTATTTCAGTAATTTAACTTAAAAGGTGGAACTAATATATGAGATAGACTCATGACATGCAAAGCGAGATATGTCAAGCCTTTATTGGTTATAATTGTGATGATGATGATGATGATGATGATGATGATGATGGTGTACAGCTGATGAAAACCCCAGGGAGCACTGAATTGCCAGAGCTATTAACTCAAAGTCAGATGAGATTAAAAGGACAGACAAGGCTGTTTGCTGTTAATTTGATGTTCCAGGCAAGAAAAACTTGGCCAGGCCCAGTGTTAGTGGAAGCAATATCCTTTGCCAGGTTTTAAATAAAGATTTTTTTTTATATTTAATGTGCAAAACCTACCTCTAAAGTGCACTGTCGAATGTTTGTGGTGGAAGGATATAGACTGCAGCTGCTGTTTTCTGTAGATGCGCAGCAGATTCATCCTTAGATCAGCATGACATTTCTTTACTGCCGGGGCTGGAGAGAAGGTGGCCTCTGGTCAGTTCTGCCAAAGCAGTATCCATGCTGGTGTCTTCAGTGGAGCTGCCTCCTGTCAAGGGGGCTCTGCCATCCAGTGTCTCTCCTATCAACTTGTCTTTTCCCCAGACTTTACTGGAGGTGGGGTGGGGTGGAATAGAGCAGAATGCAGGCTAGCAGCTCTGCTGGAGGCTGAGAAATGTTTGGCTTTGCTTGGAGTGTAAATCCTTCAATAAAACCTGAGAATGTGACTTAATCCTCTATTGAATGAAGTATAGAGCTTTGTCCAGTGCATGTGTGCGCACACACGATTGTCACACTAGTTGTGGATGTGTTATTTGGGCAAGAATTTATATTTTCCCAGGTCAGGGTTAGAAAGATGTCACAGGCTAGGGAGGTCTGCTTGGAAATAAAGCTGCTGTTCCTTTGTACATGGGCACATAATAAAACACGGCTGTGTGTTTCTAGCTCCTAAGCAGAGAACTCTTCTTTCGGGCTCCAGCTGCTCTGGAATAAGAACACTATAATGCTGCGGGAGCCAGGGAGGGGATGTCAAAGGACAGGGGAAGGGGATTTTCCAGCACTTCTGAAGCTTTTTGGCATAGTGATAAAGGGCTCAGGTTCAGGGTTGGCTTCCAATGGGAACGTGAGAAATCTCTTGCTAGGCAGAGGAATGGGGAGAGGTGTCTAGAGAGGGAGGAAGGGCAAAGCTGTCCTCTTTCCCTTTCTACCCTCACAAAACATCCACTCTAGTGAAGGAAGAAAATCTTCCTGATTTTAATCCTCATCTCCAGAATACTGTAAACTCTTAAGGGGACATTCTCCCCTGCCCCCCCCCCCCGCACCATTCAGTAGTTTCTAAAAATTCTTTGATGTTTTGGGTTACTTTTTGATTTACAAACCAAGATACTTATGCATACCTGGGGGGGCCCATGGAAGCACCCCCTTTCTTGGTACAGTTTCACTGCCAGATAGATCCTGGAGGTCATGGGCACCAAAGTTGCATTAGAAGGAGTTATTATTTTAAGTTGTAACTATTGATATAATACAAGCATCAAACATAAATAACATATTGTTTCTTTCTTCTGCCTCTTCATTACAAAGCAGTCCTGCCCAGGAGGGGCATTGTCTGGAAATGTGGGGAATACGGGGGTAATAACTGTATTTTATTGCATTAAAAAAGTACTCCTGCTGATAAATTTCTAATGATACAGTAGACTTCTCAAGTTACCAGCAATCTCATTTCAGATTTATGCATAAAGTAGCAATAAAGAAGAATTCTTTTGATGGGTTTCTCATAGCCTATTATTATTATTATTAGTTTGTTAGAATAGTCTACAGTACAATTCCATGCTGTTTACTTGAAACAAAACAGTGGCTTCAGTGGGATTTACTTGTAAATGCGCAGAGAATTACAGCAGTGAAGCCTGATCCTACAAAAGTTTGCTCAGAGGTAAATCCTGCTGAGTTCACTAGTTGCTCCCAGTCAGGGGTGCCAACTTGAATAAAATATTGGGGGGGGGGGTCAGGTAAGCCCTGCCCCACATAATCACAAGACCGTTTGAATGGCGCGGCCCTGACCCCCTCAAATATTTTATTGGGGGGGGCAAAGGGACCTTGGCCCCCAGGAGTTGGCTCCTCTGCTTCCAGTCAAGGGTGCATAGTTCTTCAAGAGATACTGGCACACTTCTGGCTCTTGTGGAGAGAATGGGGCCAAGACTCTTCAGGGAGGTGGGAGCAGTGGAAGGCTAAGCCCAAATCCCCCCACAAGGTCTTCCATGTGTGTCTACACAAAAAACCCACGTGAAGCAAAGTAAAGCTCGAGTCAGCCAAATATTAAATGGCAAATTATGGCACCATCAATGCACACAAGGGGAGGTGGAAGGCCTAAAGGCACCTGTAACCCTAACAGGTATTTGCTCAAAAACAGCTCAGTGGGACCAGAATGCTGACCTATTTTTGGTTGGGAGTGGGACGGAAAATGGGAGGAGGGGGAATGCAATGGAGTCTCCAAGAAAAGATTGGCTGGCTTGAATGTGGAACTCTGAGCCGGAGCACTACTGTGGCAGGTCCCACTTGACAAGGGAAAGGAAAGGGGATCTGCTTGAATCTGAGAAGTCCTGAACTGTAAAGCCTTGACGGGCATGCGGGAAGTATTTGTCTCCAGGCTGAGCAAAAACAAGAAATCAGTTAGGAAAGTTCCTGAGACCTCTGGAACAGCCCTTTCAATCCCATACTTTATAGAGAAATGCATCAGCCATGCAAAACAAATTTAATGTTGTGCAGGGACAAATACGATTAGGAAAAAACTTTCTGCTGTGGGTATAATGAAACCCAAGAGTAAACCGCTTTATATGCAGAAAACATATACTGTATGATGGAACCAGACATCACTAAGAAAATAGCACAACTGTAAAACAGAATATGAGTTAAACAATTCCCCTTCAGATAACCAGTGTATCGCCTCCCTTAGAAGTCAGAGTCTGCACAGCATTCTTAACAGTACCTAGGTTGGAAATTCCTTTAAAAATTAAAACTATTTATATCCAAGACAACATTAAAATTCATTATGAAAGAAAACCCATAAATAAAAGTAACATGAAAAGTCATTAGGCTCTTTCCTGTACTGCAGTTTGCATTACATGAGATTTTACTCTTATCTTGGGATCAATGAAATCTCACTGAGACGAGAAGGGTTTTCACAGGAAGAAATGAAGCCCTGTTCATTCATTTGCTCAGAGCGACAGGCTGCTTTCATGGGAGCTCTTCCACAAACCTTTTGCCAAAGCTCTCGAGTTCAGAACAGGGAAGTTGTGGTCCTCTAGATGTTTTTTGACTACAGCTCCCATCATCCATGACAATTGGCTAATGGGGGCTAGAATACATTATCATCTTAAGATCCCTGTTAATTTAAAAGTGGGCTACAGAATAAAGGGAATCTACTCAAACTGTTTCCTCACTTGAACCTATTGCGGCATCTCCAACTCCCCAATTATTATTTTTGCTACCATGGCAGCTGGAGTGGTCATATCCAAGGGGCAGGTTAAGACACCAACTAAGTTGGCAAACACACTGCCTTGTCTTCCTCTTTTCTAGACTGCTTTCTGGTCCCCCAGGGAGATGCAGCTGCAGCAATCTTGACACCCTCCATTTTTGTCCTAGTGGGTGAAGGGGAGGAGCTTCCAGAATCACAGGACTCAGGCAACACTTGAGTAGTGGAGCCAAGTAGCAGTTTGAGCTTCCGACACTAATCTGCTGTTCATTTGTTCTAAATGTCCCTTTCAATAGACAATTTCTTGATAGTTGAACACAGTATTCCAAGGCCATCAAGGATTGCATAAGGATATTGCTCCTGTGGTATCAAAAGTGCAGCAGGTGAATACAGTCTACGTGGGAGCACACCCCATGTTCTTTAGTATACAAGACTGGCGTTCCTACAGTAACCTCACCAGAAGGATTTCTGTATGTATTTAGCCTGATTTCTCTTTGGGCATGTGTGTTGCAATTGATTTGAGATCAGCGAGGTACTCTTGGGGGTGTCTTCTTTTTGCAAAGGAGACCCTGCTTTTCTCAGAGCAGATTTCCTATCACAAAATTTCTATAATATATCTACTCCCGGATGTGTTGTAACTAGCAACCTGTAGGGTGAGTGCCAAGCTCTGTAAGCCACTCTGAGCCCATCCTCCTTTTATAATGCAAGGCCATCATGAGCTAGTGTGGCGGAAGAGATATTATATTATAAGGCTGATTCTAAGCTTGACTTGGATTTTTTGCAGGGTGCCAGTGCCATTGCAGGAGCAAGAAGAGCCTGCATCTAATCTGAGATGGATGCTCACTTTTAAAATAAATAAATGAAACCAGAGAGTGGAAGGGCTCCTTCAAGGCCACCCATCCAGCTGCTTAATGCACACAACTGGGTTTTGCTGGAACTTACAGTATTCATAGGCAGGCATGAGAGGAATGAATGGGGCCCAACGAGAATGACTTGTGCGCCACAATGTATACTTTTGTCCTTTAGTTTGGTCCCTCAGACCCCTCAAGTTTGTTTTTCAGTTGCTACCAATAAGCAAGCAGGGTGAGAGTCCGGTCTGAAGGGTTGGGGCTCCACCCTCTGGTAAAAGCAGAAAATAAATCTGCTTTCTGACCAGGAGGTGGTGTCACCACAGATGTGAAAACTGCTCTGGACACCAAGGCTGAATACACACTGTATATCTGAAACACATTGGAAGCACATTTTCCCCTCAAAGAATTCTGGGCACTGTAATTTCTGGGAATTGTAATATTCTGTGTGTGTGTGCGCGCGCGTGCACGCAGACACACACACACACAGTTCAGAAGCACACCAGAAATAGTTTGTCTGCAGCCCTGAGTAAAGCTGTTTAGAGCCTAATTTTCCCCATTTAACAGATTACCACAAATGTATAGGGGGAAAGCAGTGAGATTGGTATTGTCGGAAGCTAATACACAAACTAAATGGGGATGCAAAAAGCTGCAGACCCACAGTAAACTCCACTGAGGGCAAACTCTAAGTTGTACAGACTTGCTTTACACTAGACTAAATACCCGGCCCCTAAGAATAGGATAACCTAAATTCAATCTGAATTGGTGCTGCTTGCAAAAAAGAAAAAGGTGGTTGTGTTGGCTGAAGAACCCCAGTTTTGAGGAGTTGGGAGGGTCTCCTCAATTAATGTAATCTGTTTCCCCCAATTTTCCTACTTTCTCTGCTTCTCCTTCTCTTCTTCTTGCCCATAGGGGTGTTCACACTACACTAGGCACCTGTCTGTCTTGAGTGAAGACAAACCACTGCTTTAGCAACACCTGGGACACAAGCCTGGGCAAGTGGGTCTGGGAGTCCTGGGGGACAAGACCATCTTGGCCTTGCTGATGTGGCCCAAAGGAAAGCAGAGCGACACATTTGGCACCAGCTTGGCTACAGGAGTTGCCAGGAGGAGGCATACAAAGCACCACCCAACTGCCTTAGGGACTCCACTCTGGATTTGTGTAGGAGGGTTTACTCCTTTGCCTTTTCTTCTCCCAAAGGTATCCTGCAAGGCAGCAGAGGTTTAGGATCAGAGATTTCCTTCTCCTAGATGAGCTCTCTTCTCAGGCAGGTGAGCCCCATCTGGCCCTCACTCCCTTCTACAGAAGCCGCCTTCTTGACCGTTGGACCCACTCTTGGTCTTGTCTGTTCAATCTACCAGAGCCTGTCTGCACATGGAGGGGAAGTCCCTCATTCATGGAGGGTTTGAGACCCATTGGCTCCCCTCAACTGCTTTAGCTGGCCAGTCAAAGCCATTCCCAGGATTGTGGCCGCTGTCGCCTGCTGACAGCTTCTAGGAGCCACAGGTGAGAGCTGAGTGCAGAGTGGGGACCAAACTACCCTAGAAGGAGCATGACGTGCCCCACACCAGAGGTACTACTCTTCCCCTAACACCTCATATGGCATTCAACAAATGTGCAATCAGTATACCTGTGTACACAAATAGTTGAGCTGTACACTCAGTTATTCACTTATAAAAGTCAACAAGTGTACAGTTTGTGGACACAACACTTGAACTGTGCAAATGTGCACACTTCCACACAAGCACTTTTACCTGGGTAGAGACAGATTGCAGCTGGTTAATGAATGAATAAGCCTCTTGTGCCTGGTTGTTCCCTTACAGCTTTGGATCTTTTTCAGTTTCTCTTTCCCCTTTCTTTAATCTGTTAGCATTGCATGGCTTTACCTTCTTCTGTCTTCTTCTGTCTCTCTTTCTCGGCACAAAATCCTTGGGGAAGGCAGCTTTTGTACCTTGCTTCCGTTACAAAGAGAGGAAATCTGGTGCAATTTTAACTGACAGTTTTGTTAAGAAACAATTCCTCCCACCTCTTTCTTTCCTTGTGCCTTCCTTCTTCTCGGTCCCCATTAACTACTCCCCCTTTACCACTTTCAGATTATTGAATGGACAAACTTTCAGATTACTGGATGGACCGGCGAGATCTAGCAATGTAGTGCTTAATTCTGGTGCTCTATACATTTTGGTGGTTACTTGAGGCTGGTTCATTCCAAAACACACCCACACCCCGGTGCAGAGGAATCCAAGCTCAGGCACTGTGGGGCATTCGCTTGGGCCTGGAGGGCACATGCAGCAAGACATGCATTGTGTCAGTAGCCAAACTTCCTGGCTGTATCTGTAGCTGCTGTGTAGGGAAAGGCCGGTCCTGCAGTAAAGGGAAGAGCTGCAAGTACTGAAGTATTTTCCTTGTTGGAATCTGCAGTCAATCTGGCATTGAGTTGCTGCAGCGTCTGTGCTGGCAATTATGCATGGAAATTTATACAGGCCAGGGAGAAGTCTCAAGGGTCTGCTTTGTGGTGTCATTCCTAGGTCCAGTGGCAGATGAGGATGCTGAGGATGCCAGCACAGAGTTCACAGACAGTATTGAAGAAGAGGCACAGAGAACCACTCGCCAACAGGTGAATCAGATGGAGAGCAAAGCATCATGCTCAAAGGGGCAGGTGCTGCTTCCTGGGAGCAGTGTGATCCTGTGTAACAGTGGAGACATTGTTCCTTTGGGCTGGCTTGAGGAGGCTCCGCCCAGGAGGCTGGCTGAGGCGGCCAAATTCCACCCATCCCTGCGACCACCACCAGAGAAGTGAGGAGAAGTGGCGGAGACTTCTGGTGAGATCTTGCAGAAGTCTAGAGATCTCGAGCAGCTCTCGCCATTGCTGCTCCTCACTTCTCTCATGGGGGGGGGGCACCCCACCTGCCCCCTGTCGCTGTCAGAGACCCTCTCATCAGATCCTGCCAGAACCCACAACCACGTGACATAACACCAGTAAGCAAGGCTTGGGTGCGTGCGAACTGCTGCGTGCAAATTGTTGTCATTATGTTGGAAGTCCCAGTATTGGTCTTCTCCTTGCTGAAGCTGTGCACTTCTGCTTGTTTAGCAACTCATTCTCTGGCACATCTCCCAGAGATTGGGTGTCCTGGTCTTTTAGGAGTTATCTCCTCTTGTTTCAATTACATATTTTAGCACGCCAAGGAAGGAGCTGATGGCACCATCGTGGGCCAAACCAGTTGCCCCGCTCCCTCTCTGGAGAGAGAAAAGAGCCTGCAGGCCGAGCTGCTTTATGCGAAATCTGAGACGCAGCAGGTTCGAGAGCAGAAGAAGAAGCTGGAAGGGGAGCTGCAGCATCTCAAGGGGCAGGTTGAAGAAGCTGGGTTCTCCTCAATATCTCAGCTCAGGTAAGCTAGGGTGGCTCCCGAAAATGTCCTCCTGGAGTGCAGCAGCCTCAGTTCTAACGTATTTGTTTGTTTGTTTTTAATGAAATTTAATTTCTATACTGCCCTTCCAAGAATCACAGGGTGGTTTACAATATAAAAACACAAAAATACATAACATAGTAACAAACAATAACCCCTTTCCACAGTTTGAAAGGCCACACATTGTTTAATTAGTCAAACACCTGGAAGAAGAGGAATGTTTTCTCCTGGCGCCTAAAGATATGTAATGAAGGTGCCAGGAGACCCTCCCAAGGAGAGCACCCCACAAATGGGGAGCCACCACAGAAAAGGCCATGCAGAGGGCACACAAAGAATTGCCTCAGAGGGCAATTGCGGGGTCTGAGTCGGTTCATATGGAGAGAAGTGTAGTGTTTTTTTTTAAATGTTATTATTTATACCCTGTCCACCTGGCTGGGTTTCCCCAGCCACGCTGGGCTGCTTTCAGCATATAGAAAAACATAATAAAACATCAAACATTAAAAACTGCCTGATACAGGGCTGCCTTCAGAGGTCTTCTAACAGTTGGCGGGTGCTCTTACCATGAAGACTGATAGTCCTCCTCTTTCCTTGCATTTGTGATATGAGCCAGTGAAACTGAAATCAAAATAAAAGGTGTCCAGGCAAATGGGAAGTCCTGAACCCTTGTGATGATTTTCTTTGGGGCAAGAACCACAAAAGTTAAATGTCTGATAGATGTCTGGAGCATGTTCCAGGTTGCGGGTTAGGAATAGGCCTTTTGGCAGGTCCCCGTTATACAATGGTTAGTGATGGGCCAGAGGAATGCGCAGAGGCCTTCCAGCCAGCTCCCAAGACATGCTTCTAGTGCAAAATTGTGCAAGGACAAATGCCTTGTACTCTGAGGTCAAAACTCCTTTATGCAGGCCGTGAGGAGGACTCAGGGGTAACATTCATTCTGTCAGCCTGAGGCGTAAGCAGTGAGGATGACAAACACTTCCTCTGCTTCTGGTACTTTTAAAAAGTTGCTTTCCAACCACCCTTCCCCCCCTCTTGATTATGCTAAACAAAGGGAATGGTCCTAATGCTGGTGGATCACAGAGCAATGGATTCAAACTACAAGAAAGAAGATTCCACCTAAACATTAGGAAGAACTTCCTGACAGTGAGAGCTGTTCGGCAGTGGAATTTGCTACCAAGGAGTGTGGTGGAGTCTCCTTCTCTGGAGGTCTTTAAGCAGAGGCTTGACAGCCATCTGTCAGGAATGCTTTGATGGTGTTTCCTGCTTGGCAGGGGGTTGGACTGGATGGCCCTGGTGGTCTCTTCCAACTCTATGATTCTATGATTCTATGAATCTCAAACACTTCCTGGGCCAGTGCTGGGAGGAAAGGTTCAACACCCGGCTAGTCCAGGAGCAATGCCTGCTGCAAGCAGGATAATCCAGGATGGATAATCCAGTGCTCTGCAGGTGTTGCTGGGCCACATCTCCTGCAATCCCCAGCCACAGACCATGCTGTGTGGGGCCAATGTAGAACAACGGTGTAACAACAACACCTGGAGGGTACCATGTTGGCTACCCCAGACTTGCCAGTTATCAATAGTGCTTAATCCTATGTCTCTACAGGAAGGCCCTGCTGAGTCTGTGTCTCGAAAATGCAGAGCTCAAGGAGCAAGTTGGAGAAGCCATGTTATCCGAGGGTTGGGAGAATGAGGATGAAAAGGAAGAGCAAGAGGACCTGAAGCTGGAAGTCAGGAAGCTGCAGGAGAAGCTGCACTCTTCGGAGATGGTGATTGGCCTCCTGAAAGAACAGCTGACTCTCAGCAGCCAAGCAGATGGAAGTATCTTCCAGCAGCAGGTCGCTGCTGGTGTGACCCAGGAGTCCGAGCGGCTGCAAGTGGCCTTGCAAGGCAGCCTCAAGGGGGCTCCCCATGACAGTGCCCCACAGCAGCACTGCCCACGTCCCCAGAGTGTGGACACCAGCCTAAAAGAGACTCAGGTAACTCTGGATTACCTCAGAGCTGGGGAAGATCTGCCTAGGCTAGCAGCAGCTGCCATTTCTACTCAAGAGTTCTTCCTGTTTTATGGTTCTCTGGTCTCCTGCACCGAACAGATTTTAAAAAGATATTAACTTCCATAATGATGTTGGGCAATGGCAGGATTTACTGTTCCAAACAGTTATTTGCAGTACTAACTTAATGCGCTTTGCAGTAAGCTTTAGCATCTGTTTAAGTGGGCGCTACATGTGTCTCAGCAGGTTGGTGCAAGTCAAGTGCAAATCAAGGTAGAATAAAATACTGGGTAAGTGTGGGCAGTGTAACCTACAAGGGATATTTCATGGGTCAGTTTAAAGTCAGCTCTGAAAACTCACATGTCTTTTCTGCTGTTGACAGATACAATCCCTCATTTCTTCTCCAAAGGTGTGGGAAGTCAGACTGGGAAGCAACTCTTGGCAGCAGCTCAGGCAGCCAGTCCATCTTCTCCCTTCAGAGCTGCCTCAGTGCAAACAACAATGTCACAGGCTGCGGGGCAAACTCCTGGTTTCCGAGGCCACTGTCCTGGCTCAGGTGGCACAGCTGGAGCAATACCGGGCCCTGCTCAGTGAGTACGGTTGCACCAGATGTGTGGACGCAGATGAGGGACACTTAAATCCTAAGGAACAAAAAAAGATGCTGGTTGATTGTCTGCAGAGAGTTCATTGTGACCTTTTGCTGTCTTATTTCCTGTCCTAATACAACACAAACTGTGGAGGAAGAGCTGAAATGCCCAAAGAAGGATTCCCCATTGAGCATTGACCCAGGAGCTGAAGTAGCCGGGGGGGGGGGGCGGGGGAGGAATGGGCATGCCAACATTAAAAGGGAGGAAATGTAAGCAGCTCCAACTCCCCCCATTTTGGGTGTTGGTTCCATTGGTTGTTAAATCAAAATTACATCATCCTTACACAATAAATTTATTTTAGCTTGAACAATCAACAGTTCACTTCAGTTAATTTCAGCTTGTATGTAGGCTTCAGTGGCTGAGTTATCTTTCTTTTTGGCAGTGGAGATTTTGATCATGGGAGCACAGTGTTTCCTTTCAAGGGATGCAGCCATTTAACCCAGACCATTATTGATAATAATCCAAAAATGCTACAGGAAAGTGTTGTGGATGGTGTGCAAAGGCTGCAGGGAAGAAAGGAACTCCCTGTTTCGTGTGGGCTCTTTCCCTCAGGATTATGTTTCCATGGGGGGGGGGGGCGTGGAGAGGTTGTGTCCTGGAATTTGCAGAGGTGCCCAAGGCTCTCTAGTAGCTTTTGCCCTTCAGCCAAAGGCAAGAGGCTAGTGTTTTTGGCTTTCTTTGTAACAGGTGAGCCCACGGTGCAGCAGGACACCAAGCAGATACAAGTGGATCTCCAGGACCTGGGCTATGAGACCTGTGGGAAAAGTGAAAACGAGGCTGACAGAGAAGAGGCAACCAGTCCTGGTAACATGGAAGGCCCCCCAGGCTGGCTGTTGCTGCCCCCCAAGGCCTTTTTGGAGTTCCAGCTGAGCTCTTGCCCACAAGTGGCCGGGGTGGGGGGTGGGGCTAAAGCAAAGGCCTCCTGATGCCAGAGTGATTCTAAAAGTGGGATATATCTAGGGCAGAGGTTTCCAACCTTTCTGAGTCCCCGGCTGCCTTGAGCAATTACATTCTTTCTGCGGCCCCCCTGTGGGGCTCAGGAGCCCAGTTATGTCCCGTCCCCCCGTCTGCCGAGCTGGCAGCCTCTCACCCTTTTTTGAACGCCCTCTCTTGTGGAGAGTTTCCCCAGCCTCCTCCCCTCTCCCCTCTCCTTGGGAGTCCCCTGGGCATCAGCTGCCACCCCCCCTGGTCTCTGAGCCACCCCCCCCCCCCGCTTCCTCACACTGCCTGGGAAGACGGTGCCCCCAGCCTTAGTGGCCCAATAGAAAGTGGCCCAAGGTGAACGTGAGGCCAGCGCCTTGCTCACCTTGGGCCTGAATGGTGGAAAGGCTCCCCTTTGGCACCACCAGGCACTCAGCTCCCAGGCAGGCCTTTCACACAGCAAGTACAAGAAAGGCCAGCGCAGCACCTGCCTTGCCTGCCTGCCTGCCCAGCCTCCCACTTGTCTGTCCATTCCCAATAGCAAGGACTGGCGGACTGGCTGGCTGGGCTCCCTCACCCACTTGCTTGCTTGCTTACTCCAAGGCTGCCTCAGCTCCTGGCAACCTGCACCCCCTGGCCAGCCCCAGAGGCACTATTCACACACGGGGCTTATAGCCAGGGCTGCTGCCACAAACAGCTGTGCAAGCCTTTGGGAGGCAGAGACACAAGAGAGCCTCAGAGGAGGGAGGGAAGGAAAGAGGGACAGAGGCCAGGGTTGCCCACGGCACCCCTGACCATCATTCAAGGCACCCCAGGGTGCCATAGCAAACTGGTTGAAAACCACTGGTCTAGGGACTATTTCATATGTTCATTGCATTATTTTTAGCTGTACATCTAAAAAATTGTAAATGCAACCCATGAGCTTTCAATCCACAGTGTGCTGCCAGGAAGTTGGGATTTGCAGCAACTCCATATTGAGTGAATGTTTGGTGGAAAATACCCTAATGGATGGGTGGAAACCCTTTTTGGACTGGTGGACCAGATCCTCATCTCCCTCCACCCTGTGCGCTAATCTTGACTACCTGTGAGCTCCTAGGAGTGCAAGAAGGGGGTCTGCTTCACCAGCAGGACTGAACCCCATCAGCTGATGTAACACGTACCATACCATACAAAAAGAGAGAGATATATATTTTGAAGCTGCCAAGAAAAGGGATTTGCAGCCCCGAATATCTGTCAGGAGCTCATTTCCTGGTTTCTTAATGAACCAATCTCAAAGTCTATTGGGGCAAAATCTTAAAATCCCAATTATGTCAGCTGGTGGGCGTGGCTTGGGGGAAATGGCCTCGTGGGCCAACTTGCACCCCCTGGCAGGCCAATATTGGTCCACAGGTGGAAGCTCCACCCCCCCCCCCCCAATATCTCACCTTTCAGTTGTTTCCCCAGAATGTGAAGAACATGCTATGTTCCATGAGGAGTTGAAGCCTAGGAAGAACATGCTGGGCTCCCCTCCCAGCCCATGTGACGATGCTGCCATTCTCCGCCAGCAAGTGCGGGACCTCCAGCTACAGCTGCAGAGCTCGCACAGAGTCATCCAGAACCTGCAGGGTCGTGTGCGCTCCATATCTGCCATGAGCGACTGTGGCTCTGGGGGCGAGCGCCCACTCCGACAGAAGCCAGGCTATGCCAGGCTGGGCAGCTCCCCCTCCCACAGCATGACGGAGGAAGATGAAGGCTGGTACTCAGACAGCCTGGGCTCCTTCTGCCCCGCCAGCCTCCAGCCCAACCGAGACCTGGCCAGGCTCATCCAGAGGGTGTCCCTGCTGGAGGCTCACCTGGGAGAGAGCAAGACCAAGGGGCTGCTGGCAGAGGAGCTGAAACCTGCAGCATCCATGGGGTAGGACTGAGGCAGAGTTCCAGGGGGCGGGGGCGGGGGGACTGATCTGCTGGGCCTGGGAGACGGACCTTCACAAGGCGTGCGGTAGGGCAGCCCCTCCAGTGCCTTCTTGCTCCTTCTTTGCCAGTGGGTGGAGCCCATTAAAAGGCTCTGTAGATACACTCGGTCTTCTGGATATCCTCTGGTATATTCAATATACAAACCGTTTCCTCATGGCAGAACATTCAAACAACATTTTATTATTATAATTACTACTACTATTATTATTATCATCATCAACATTATTTAAATTTTTATAACCCCTTCATTTGCAGATCCCAGGGCCATTCACAAGATAAAATTACAAGATAAAAGCACAAAATACATAATATAAACAGGAACAAAAAACCCCATAAAACATTAACGCCTTCTTCCCCTCCCACAAGACATGGAAACGGGTGTTAATCAGCCCAAGGCCTGGTTGGGGAGGAGCATTCTCACCTGGCACCTAAAGGTGTATAACCTTCCTGGGGAGAGCACTGACCTTGTGAAATTAATTTGGTAAAGTCAAGCAAGAGTTGTGGATCCGGTCCAAGGTGTCTCTTTCCCCACTCAGTGGTGGAGCTCACAGCATCCCCTGAAAGTCCGGTGCCTTTCTTTCTCGCTGGGGGCTGAGTGTTCCTCCATCACTTGGGTGAGGGGGAGCCTTGCCTCTCATGGTCCTCTCTTCTCCCGCAGGAAATACGATTCGTTGGTCCAGGCTCAGGCTCGGGAGCTCTCCCATTTGCGCCAGGTGATTCGGGAGGGACGAGGGGTGTGCCACCTGCTGAAGCAACACTTCCAGGACACCATCAAGTCCTTTGAGGAGCTCCTGAGAGGCACCGACTTCGATTACTTATTGGGCCAAAGCTTCCGTGAGAAGCTGGCACAAGGGAGCCAGTGGGCAGAGCGGCTGGCCAGCAAACTGAACAGAAGTGAGTTTTCTCGGCTCTCACAGACTTCGAGTTTGAGGGCTTGTAGGGGTGCAGATAGGGGCCATGGCACCCACCTGAGAGCTGCTGGAACTGAGTTCTGGCAAGTTCCACCTGCAAAAAAGCCCTGCCAGTGGGGAATTGCAGGCTCAGCTTCCTTCCAAGCCAGGGCCTCACCTGGGATAGAGGCATTAACATGACAAAAGGGCTTGAAGGCCCATCTTGGGCTTGGGCAGACAGAGGTTGCCATGGGGATGGGGGCGTGTTTGAGGTGTCATGAAAAGAGCAGGGTGTGCTGGGAAGAAGAAGAAGAAGAAGAAGAAGAAGAAGAAGAAGAAGAAGAAGAAGGGGAGAACAGACAGAGATCCATCTTTGGGAGGCTGGATGCAGAGCTGACTGGAAGACATGCCTTGAACTCCAGTGCTGCTCTGCTTTGGGGACCAAGTCCCTCTTAAAATGACCAGGCTATGACAGTCTCCGCTGTGTCTTCAATCCTCCAAAGGAACATAAACTCTGGGTGTGAGCGCCTGGAACTCCTGGGAATCTTGCTACCACTCAGCAGAGAGTGGGAGTGGTGCCCAACTTCTGTAACACTACTTAACTATCTGCCATGGGCATTCCTTTGACTGGGAAGTGCCCTTGACAGCAGCATTAGAAGAGTTTGCAGCTTGAGTGAGTTAGAGTGGAATGTTCACTTACAGTTTCTGGAGTTCAAAGGCTTTATTCACGCAGAAACGATTTACAGGACAAGTGGAGATAAGAGAACACAGCAGACTTTTTGTCTCAACAAGTTGGGAAAGAGAACAGACTAAAGTGGTTCAGCTTTTTCAGGTGGAGTTAACTTAGACACCTGAGTGTTGACTTGCTCACTAGACAAACAGTTCCCTCATGTGGTTTAAAGTAATATGTTCATTAGCTACTAGCTCAAGAGAAGGAAATGTTTTTGCTTTTCTCCAACAAGCAGTTATTCCCACTATACAGCCTGAGTGCTAAGGCCTAGAGAGTGTGTGTTCATGCTTATTTATTGAATCTTTGGCTGAGACAGGTTTTACAATTAGGCTTTCCTAACATTGTCTGTGAAAAAGTCTGAAAACCATATAGGCAAGGTATATAAGAAGCTTTTTTTTTTTTTTAAGGGCAGGGTCTTGTTGGAGACTTTGGCGTGACATCATTTTTTCTCAGTATGGAACCCACATTTTCCTCATGACTTCCTGTTTGGTCCCCTATTAGAGACAGGGAGAGGGAGAAAAAGTAGGGAGACTGCAAAATCATGGACTAACCCTGTTTCTCTGAATTCTGTTTTCAGGGAATGACCTAAACATGGAGGACAAATCTAATCACGAACTGCTTACTCTGAGGTAACTGTAGTAGATTCCTAGCTGCAGGCTTATTTTGACATTACTTACTCCAAATTTGGTACATCTACGCATCCATTTTACTGCACATCTTATGTATGGTAATTTTTTGCCACTTGGCAGAATGATACAGCTCATCACTTAGTCAATGGACTTCTGTATCCAGTTTCTGTATAGTCCTCTGTCCTCCTGGGCAGAAGTGCCTGTCTGGCTCAAAGAGTCCCCTCCCTAAGGGCATAACTACCCCTCCGCTTTCTTTTTACTTGAAAAGTGTGTGTCACTCTCTCACTTGGGTCATGCCACATTACAATGCTTTTAATAAAGACATCCTGCTTTACTAGCCTCTGGAGCCTCCAGGCTGAACCCCAGTATTTCTGTAACAATTTGGTGTTAGCAGTGGGATGCCTGGTCCTCCAGCTCAGGGCTGGGACAAGCCAATCCAGTACTGAAAGGCTCACCTAACTGAACACTTCATACAACAACCGGTGGCCCTTATTAGTGTGGGATCCTTTGTAGCCAATGCATGTCCTGTCCTGTAATACCGTAAGTTCTCTCTAAGGGAGAATTTGTGCCACAAGTAGACTTTGTGAGTTTGCTGGTTGGCAGAGAGGACAGTGATAAGTGGGAAGAAAGAGATAGGCATGATGTTAAGGTGGCAAGATGACACCGTTAACACTTGTGTGAAACAATTTCACCTGCTCATATTCCTTGTTCAGCACAGCCATTAAAAGGGTAGAGAGCCCTGTGTCCCCCCCCCAAGGTGATGTGTCTTCTTTGGGGAGGTGGGAAGCCTTTCTGTGGAAATGCCTTGTCCCTCCCCAGACTGAGCAAGGAGCTCCAGGAGAAGGAGCAAACCATCCAGAGCCTCCAGGCGAAGCTCCACCTGCGCTCAGTGACTCCTTCCAGCAGCCGCACCATCTCTGAATCACCCCGTTCCGGCAGCAGCACTTCCTTTCTCTCGGAGGGCCTGGACAGCTGTTCTGACATGGATGAGGGCAGCGAGCGTGTTTTCTACCAAGCGGACCCTAGTGAAAACCAGCCCCACAGCCTCCAAAACAAAGGTATAGTCTTAAAGACCTGTCGCAGAAATGCTCCTCTCCAGGACTGCTGAGTAGCATAAATGGTGCCAGGCCCAGAGACCTCTGAGGACAATGCAGCAGGGAACCTGGAACAGGCTTGGGGGTGCAAATCCTAGTTGCTCCAGTTCTACACGAAGGTGCAAGGGGGAGAGAACAGAACAGACCAGGCCTGTCCAGTAGTCCCTTCTGTCCCAAGACAGCCTCTCTAAGGCTCTTGCTCACACTTGGGAAAGCTCCATTGCAGACTTTCTCCACAGGGTGGGAGCTGCTCCTAGGGGGCTTCCATGCACAGATATATGTACAGGCTTGCTAAAAAACTTTGCATGGAAAGTCAAAACTGAACCCACAGTAGGGTTCATGTGTCAGAGGTTACAAAAGGCTGGAGAGAGGTGAACAAGTAGATATTCACACAATGGGATAGCTTGCTTTTATAACACCCAAATTACAGGTTTGGTGGGGTGCAGGATGGAGAGCATTGTAGAAAAGGACTGAATACACGCCTCCTGTTAGTAATAGGAGAAGAGAAAACATATTCAGAACAGGGCACAGGATTTAGGTTGAACCACAGACGGCCCATGTTACATGATGCTAAGTCTGGTGGATGTTGTTTTGTTCAGACATTTCTAAGTTCCCAAGGAATTCACAAAACCAGAGAGGGAAACCCCACCCCCCCCCAGGTCTAAAAGCAATTTAGATTTGCAAGTGAGATATTCTGAATGTGTGTATCCACTCATCCGCCATATATTCAGCTGGTGTGAGGTTAGAAGAAGGCTCAGATCACCCAGCTACCTGGTCCTCATGGGGCACCCAAGGGCCTGGGAGGTCTGCACCACTGCTGTGTATATGGGAACATGCCTTGGTCTGAATGCCATTTCTGAAGGTGGGAGGCAGGTCATACCTGCAGTTCAGATGCTTGCTAAACTTTTAATGCCATGGTTGTACGACTGCTTTTATTTCATCTCTTCCTATTTAATATGAGCAACTCTGAGAGCACCATGTTTTCTTAATGTGTAGGGTATAAATTTAGCAAACAAACAAACAAAATATGATCACTGTCCACATTTCCTCTCACCATTTGTCATATGATCAGGGCTCCTTTGCCCATGATACTCTCCACATGCAAAAGCAAAGCATTTCCTGTCCTGTGTGGCTTCTTTTAGACTGTTATTCCAGCAAATCTTCTGCGCAACCATCTCCCCCACCTGCTGCAGCCACATCTCCTGCTGCTCCAGCGGAGCCCATCCCAAGGAACCTTCTTCTGTCTCCTTCGCAAGCCACCCAGCAGCCTTGCAGAGGTATGGTGGACCACATAAAGGAGAGTGGAATGGTGGGCCAATTGTTGGCGTGTGTGGACCTTTTCCATTTCTTTTATTTAAATGGTCTTTTTAGTTATAACTTAATTGATGTTATGAAGATCAACAGGCAACATAGACGTGCTAGGAGCAAAGGAGGATATGGTAAAGAATATTCAGGGATCTTAATTGTCAAGGGGCTAAAGCATCTCATTCACCTCCTCCCACTTGTGACTGAGGCCTTTCCAGCTCAAGCCTCACTGTCTTTAGATGTGTCATAATATTGAAGACAAAATGTAACCACAACCTTTTCCCTGTGTCTTCAACTTGTGGGGGAAACTCCCATGGAAGAGAATGATTTCCAGATGGCTTGAATTCCAATACTGCTTATTTTAGAACTTAACCCTTGACAACACCAACAGCTTTCCCTCAGCTGGGCTGGCTGCCATCCTGCACCTTTTTCTGAATCAGTCCTTTGGTGAGGAGGGAGAATATTTCCAGTTTCACCACATCTTTGTAAATGTTTATTTTTCTTCCTGACAAATATTATTTTATAAAGGTATGGGAGAAGGTGCTTCATTGGGGGTGTAGGCCCAGTCAAAACTTCCTGGGAACCAGCAGAAAGCCAATGTCATGACTTCAGAACAGGCACAATATGGCTGCATCTAGGAGAACTGCTCAGAATCCTAATAGCAGAATTCTGCGCTAGTTGCCATTTTCAAACTGTCTTCAAGGGCAGCCCCATGCATAACACATTGCTGTGATCCAACCCAGAGGTTAAAGATAAAGGACCCCTGACATTTAAGTCCAGTCGTGAACGACTCTGGGGTTACGGCACTCATCTCGCTTTACTGGCCGAGGGAGCTGACGTTTGTCTGCAGGCAGTTTTTCTGGGTCATGTGGCCAGCATGACTAAGCCGCTTCTGGTGAAACCAGAGCAGTGCAAGGAAATGCCGTTTACCTTCCCACTGGAGCGGTACCTATTTATCTACTTGCACTTTGACGTGCTTTTGAACTGCCAGGTTGGGAGGAGCTGGGACCGAGCAACGGGAGCTCACCCCATCGCGGGGATTTGAACAGCCGACCTTCCAATTGGCAAGCCCAAGGCTCAGTGGTTTAGACCACAGCACCACCTGCGTCCCTAGCCCAGAGATTATCAGAGCATAAATAATCACAATCACGCTGTGTCTCCCCTGGAAAGCCCACAGCTGACCAACCAGATGGAGCTGGTAAGAAGGACCCTTAGCCACCAAAGCCACAAGGTCAAGTGGGGATGGATAGATCAGCGTATGTCCATCCTGTGTACAAACGCTAGTCTGCCTCATCCCATTTATGGACAGATCATTTTAGGGAAAGTTCTAAACTATCCACATAGCTTGGGGCGGGGGAGAGATGCTCTTTCATGGAATCAGTCGTTCTCGTTGAGCAGACTTCCTGAGCACTCGCTGAAGAGGCGATATTGTGTCCTCCAAGCTGCAGCCAGCATCTCTGGAGAAGAGCCCACTTGGTTCCTATGTTTGTCTGTCACCTCACCCTCTTAACCTTCTCTCTCTCTCTCTCTCTCTCTCTCTCTCTCTTATTCTGTGCCTAGGGCCCCATCCAGACTCTTTGTCCAAGCCAGCTGGTTTGGTTTCGTTTGCCTCCAGCCCCTGCTCCTTCCTGCCTTTGGGGCGTCCTCCTCCTCCTCCAGCCCCGGCTCCACTCCTTGGCTGCTGCAGAGTGCCAGTTTTCTCCCTGGCTGAGGCACAGCAGGAGCTGCAGCTGCTGCAGAAGCAGCTGGGAGAACGTGAGCGCTCGGCCTCCCTCTCCAGCCTCCCGCACGTGGCTTGCATGGCTTGGTGAACAACCATCTCTGCATGGCCCGACTCCACCTCTGTCAGGGGAACTAACCACCTCCTAGGATAGCAGAGGCCATTGCAGACCAACTTTGGGGCTGGTATTTTGAGGGTTCCAGAAAGGCAATGGACACTGACACTGTAGGACAGACTGTGCTCACTGCCGAGAGCAGGGAATGAGGGGGAAATTAGATTCAGTTTGCATTTAAAAGTGAACCCACTGAATTCACACTGCTTGTGCTGGCCCCCAGGGGTTTGTCCGTAAAGCAAGGTCTAGCCCAATCCCAAGTCCAGGAGTCCAACGAGGTCAGTCTGGCAGGGAGCAGGGCAGGAGCAGGAACAGGGTTACAGTCAGAAGCGTGTTAGCAACTGTGTTGCTCACGCAACTTGGGGCTGTGGCTGGCTGGCTTTTATCTGCCCTGACGCTTAGGGTGGCCCCAATCCTCTGGAGACTCGCCTCTCCTTCTGGCCTGGAGGCGAGTACTCCTCCTGCAAGCACTTCTCTGCCCTGAACCTCTGGAGCTCAGGAGAGGCCGGTGGGCTACCGGACCCAGGGGCTGCCTCAGCTTCCTCTGATGAGGCTGGGCGTGGAGCACCTGCAGGCAATGGGTCCTCCCTCCCATCAGAAGCCAGAGCAGACTCTGCTGGTGCCTGCACCTGGGGATCCAGCACAGGGGAGGCCCCTTCAGACTCAGGCCCTGGCCCTGGCCCTGGCTTAGCTGGTTCTGGAGGCGGGGAATCCTGTGCCGGCTGGGATCCCTCGGGTTCAGAGTCTGAGTCTGACTCCTCCCAGGCCATCCCACTTCTCAAACAATAGGAGAACCCAATACAGTCATCGTTCAACGTCTTTGCTTCCCTCAGCCAACCTTTCCATCTGGGCCACAGTGAGGAACAGAGATGCCACATCACACAATAGATCCCTAATTAAGATCTTCTCTCTGTGTATTTTAAATTAATCTTTAAACTTAGAGGATCCAGATGAGACTGCACCATATTCCAAATTAGAACAATTGCTCCCCATCCCTCCCCAGCTTCTGGAAGGATTTTAATCAGGAGAACATTGAGAACGGGGTCAGCCCCCTTCCCTGATCCCAAGTGTGATTTGAGGGCCCATAGCTCCCCCCCCCCCCGTATCTCTATCTCCCACAGGATCTCCCATGTTACATCTAGTGTGGTTTGAGTTGCTTTGCTTTCTGAGTCTTTCATCTTGTTGGCAAATTGACAGCCGAAAGGACTTATGGACAATATCTTCTGATAGAGATCAAGAAACAATGTGTTGTTATTATGTATTGCACTTACTAGCTGTCACGTTGTTTTATTTCACTCTGCATTGCATCTGCTTTCCTTTGCCCTTCAACACTGTTGTGACCTAGAAAACCCAGACGGGTTTCATAAGCAGCAGGATTTTTCCTGAATACTAACGAATCTTCTACCAGCAAGAAGCAGCTGCATAGTTTTTCTCTCTAGAATTGTACCCAATATAGAGCTGTGTTCTGGTTTCCAGATGCCAGACACCTGGACACGTGCTGTAGGGAGAAAGTGGGGAAGTTGGCTGAATGGAGTAGACACCCGCAGCAGTCCCCACTCCCTACTCCCATGGAAAGTTTGCCGTGTCACATAGAAGTGAGCATGGTGTCCTGTCCTCCTCTTTCTGACTTTCTGCTGTCCCCCCTGCCTAGGTGTGCAGCTGCCAGCTCTACCTCCTGTGAAGTCCGGGTCACTGGCTGGCATCCTTTCCTCAGGAAGCCCTGCTGTCTCTTCCAAGCCCTGCCTCCAGGCCTGCCCTCATGTGCTTCCCACACAAAACTCTGCTGAATGGAACAGGAAATCTGAGGGGTGGGTGGGGGAGAGCAACCCCCCCTGTTGTATGTACCTGAACTTCAGAGAGCCACAGGAGAAGAGATGTGTCTCTGGAATCCTGCCATCATGTTCTTCAGCAACACTTTCTAGCCAGAAGCTCTCAGGTAAACCCTGCAGTCCTGCCCTCTTCATTGCATGAGTCATGAGAACCAGCCTTCTTTGAGTGCATGGTTCCAGTGTAAGAAACCACCGAGTATTCCTTGGATCATGAGTGACATCCAGCTCTGGATCAATGGGCATTTCCGGGCCCGAGTCTGGTGAGATTCGCCAGCATCTCTTACTATTACTGGTATTACGCAGGTGGTGCTGTGGTCTAAACCACTGAGCCTCTTGGGCTTGCCAATCAGAAGGTTGGCGGTTTGAATCCGCGTGACGGGGTGAGCTCCTGTTGCTCTGTCCCAGCTCCTGCCAACCTAGCAATTCAAAAGCACACCAGTGCAAGTAGATAAATAGGTACTGCTGCAGCAGGAAGGTAAACAGGCGTTTCTGTGTGCTCTGGTTTCCGTCACGGTGTCCCGTTGAGCTGGAAGCGGTTTAGTCCTGCTGGCCACATGACCCGGAAAGCTGTCTGTGGACAAACACCAGCTCCCTTGGCCAGAAAGCAAGATGAGCGCTGCACTCCAGTCACCTTTGACTGGACTTAACAGTCCAGGGGTCATTTACCTTTTACCTTTGCCTTAATATTGCTCTTGTAGAACAGGATGTGTGGTTCCATCTTTTCATGCCAGGTTATAAATATGAGGGTGATAGTAGCTTGCACAGGTCAGGTCTCCTTCCTATGCTAGCAAATTCCCAGAGCTTCAGAATTACTTTTGGCGCATCATATCTTGGCTCTCATCTCCCTTGCATCTGTGCCCTTCCTTGCTGCTTGAGCACAGCTGGTGGTCTGCTGGAGGAACACCTTTCCGAGATCCAGATTCTCCGCCAGCGCCTAGAAGAGTCCATCTCTGCCAATGATCACCTGCGGGAGCAACTGGAAAAACGCCTGTCCCTGGTGCCAAAAAGTCATGGTAAGAGAAAAGGCATCCTCACCCTCTCCTCAGGGAGAGATCTGCCACAGATGGCTCTCAACACCAAAGTGCTCTGTCGGTGTCTAGATATCACACCTGTCACAGGCCCCCTCAGCTGGGATCAAGAGGAAGCAATAAAACTGGCTGAAGGCATTATACAGGAAGACTTTAATATAGAAAGGACCTTTCCTGAATGGGACCACGAGTGAGTAGACATTACAGAATGATCTTGGAGATGCAGAAGGGTGTTATTAGGTAAAATAGCAGTACGTTAAAGTTCTGTTTAATTCCGCTTTAAGGGGCTCTGTGTATATTTCATACTTTCAGATCGTACTCAATTACAAAATGCTCATATGAAATGCCCCTCACTTTTCCTTCCTTGCATCCAGCCATTCAGAGTGCAAGGGATCTCTCCCCTCCCCTGTTTTCTGGTGTACCTGGATGGCGAATGGAAAGAACTGAAGTCCAGTTTGCCTCCCAGAAAGCAGACCCTTCAAAGCCATTTCTCTTCCTGGCAGTCTGTGCACCATATGGGGAGGGAGAAGCTCTGGGGTCGGCAGGAGATGGAGATCTCAGCTTGGACAGGAGATGGAGATCTCAGCTTGGACAGTAGGCCTTTCCATGTCAAGGCCAACCTCCCTTCTACAGCAGCTGGAGATTCTGATGGTCACATGTGAAAAGGCACTAACATTTTTATTTTAATCAAGAAATAATGGCAGTGTAGTCGCATTCTGTTTGAGGACTCAAAAGCACCCCTGACTCTCTCCCATCCCCAGAGCTGGAGCAGCTGCAGGAAGCTCTGCGGGCATCACACTCAAAACTGCATGATGGCGAGATGGAGCTGCACCAGCAGCGAGCTGAGCAGCAGCGGCTACAGGAAGAAATCCGAGGCAAGCGGCAAGACTTTGTGCACCTCCAGGAGGAGTTTCTGGCTCTGCAGAAGAACAATTCCAGGTAGGCCAAACGGAATGGCAGAAGTCAAGGAGATGGAGCATCTCCTTCCCCTCAAAGTCTTATGGAGATGGGAGCTGTCTTGGGTGTGGAGGTTGGATGACTAGGCATTGGGGTGAAGGGACGGGCTTTCCCGGAGGCAGACTCAGAGCCATTCACAAGGATCCCTACAGTGGCAGGCATCTCCACAGCAAAGGCTAACAGATTTAGTGTGGCGTAGGCTGTCTTGGACTGCATCCCATTTCATCAGAACATTTAATCACGCCAGTCCACAAAAGTTTATGGCCAGAATAAATTAGTTTTTAAGTTGGTGAAAGCTGCTTTGTTAGTTTTCCTGTAAGATTAATAAGACTAGCCTTGCAGAAAGCATCAACACAATGACCAGACATTGTTTGAAAAACAAACCCCAAAAACACTACAGTTGGAGGAGGGAAAGAACTTTTGTGGGAAGGAAGAGAACACAAAAGGAGAGTGAATGGGCTTTGATTCCCCCCAAGAGTTGGAAAAGGGAAGAAGAAGGAGGAACTCTGATGAAGCTGCCTTTAGGCTTTCTGCTCCTGCTTGTCCCTTCAGGATGGGCCTTTCAGAGACATCCAACTTCCCAGCCAGAGATGGCAAACTTTCATTCATCTCTTGGGGATCTCCTTGCAGGCTTCAACATAGAGTGGCTCTGCTTCAGCACCAGTGCGAGCAAAACCAGCTGCACTTCCAGACCCTGCAGGCTGAATTACAGCTCTATAAATTGCTGTGCGGCCCACAGCTGAAGGTGGCCTCAGGTGGGTACTTACTAAGCTGCTTCCTGGGACACCCCTGGAATGCTCCTGGGGATGCTGGTTGGTTGGGCCTGGGCACTGGAGAAGCAGGTGGAGGCTGAGAGGGCAGGACATCGGATCTTCCTCTGTGATGTCTAGAGTGGAACAGATCTATCCCGGAGCTCCTAGGAAGCCTTCACAGGGGCCAAAGGGTTCCCCACTTACTCCGTTCACCACCATCATCATTAATACTTGTATACCACTTAATATGCAGAATCTGTAAGCATTTTACATGAAACCCGTGAGATAATTAAAAAAGAAAAATGCATATGCAACATTTGAACAAAAAATACAAATATATCTGTAAAAACAGAGAAGCCGTCAACAAAACATTCAGTTCAATGTCATTAAGTAATCAAACAGAACAACATGATGAATCTCATGAGCCCAGCAATGCCTGCTGAAAGGGGGGGGGGGTTAAAGCTGGCCGCTGCTTCTGCCTCACATTCTGCAGTACATGGAAGACCCTTTGACCGCTGGCCAGGTGGATCAGGATGGAGGAGAGTCCAGCAATAGCAGCAGAGCCACAGGTTCCCCATCCCTGGTTTAAAAGATAAACCCAGCCACAGTTATTGGGGGGCTCTCAGAGAAGGCATGTCATTCTCTTCCTTTTTATTAGTGTTATTTGGTACTAATTTATTTATTTTTTGCTTGTATCTGTAAAAACATAACAACGAACAAGCAATTCCCTTCACTCCTAGATGCTGACAGAATGCTGGCTTGAGTAATTTGCCTTATGCCTCTTGTATCATTCAAAACACTTGCTTCCTCTTCCTCCTCAAGATCTGTGTGACTCTTTGATCTTGTTCCCATCATGACCAGACCAAAATTAATTAAGCATGTATTTATTCCCTAATCTTTTGGGAAGTTGCAGTGAACAGTATTGCTTGATGGGTTGTGCAGTATCAGAGCAGGTATTGGATGAGAATATTGTGTAATATTGGGTGAGAGGTCTAGCACAGTCAGAAGATTACAATAATATTGATCATAAAATTTTGCAACTTCCTGAAAGATTGGGAAATGGACATCAAAGGGCGACTTTCCAAAAGATTATCTGCAGAGCAATGGAACCTGGAATAAATCAACAAAGTATTTCCTCATATACCTTTTGAGTTGGCAACTAAAAAGAGCAGCCGACACCATCCATGGATTATTTTAGGGTGGATGTCTTCCTTGATCCTCTCTGGAATTTTCACTAAACCTAATTCTCTCCACACATGCAGGGAAAGTCACACCTTGGGATGAAGCTCATAAGAGATCAGCACCTCTCTGTGTGGGTGCAGGTCAAGGCAATAGCCAGAAATTGCAGATCTTGAGATCTCACCCAAATCTCAGAGTTTCAGCAAGATCTCACATGATCTTGGCAGAAGTCGGCGCTGCTTCTCCACTGGTGGTGGGTTGGGCAATATGTCCGCGGGGGCAACAGCTCTTGGGCTTTTGCTGCCTGAAGTGGCTGCCTCGCCCCACCTCATGGGTGAGCCAGTCCTGCATCTGGTTGTAGCTGGAGAAAGCAAAGCCTGTGTGATCTGAACTCCAAAGAGGCGCTGACCAAATTAGGTTCCAATCTGGTGCTTTCCTTTCAGGGACACACAGACAGGAGAACCCGGTGCTGTTAGACGATATCAGCAACCAGGGGTCCCATGTGATCAGCCACCTCAAGGATTACAGCACCCTTAAGAAACAGATTCTGGAAGGCAAGACTCTGATCCACAAAATGGCCTCTCTCCTGCATCCTGGCCAAGAACTACAGCAATCCAAGGTAAAGTGGGAAGATGCAGAAAATATAAACACCTCTGGAGCCACGTGATCTTTCTCAGCCATACCATCACGAGACTGTGAGGCCCAGGAATGGCCACAGGTCGTTGGGGCTGCAGCAGTTATCACAGGGTATCTTTCCAGAATTACAAAAACCATCCCAGCTTCTGATTTGATCCCAGAAAAATCCCTATTTTGCCCGCCAGTGCTATTGCCACCAAGCTCAGGAAGGATGATGAGCTGGTGCTTGTCCTGAGTGGCAGCTGCAAGGAAGCATCCCATTGCCTTTCCATGGTCTTTTCATGGCCTATCAATGGCTGCCACTGCTGGCCTCTTCCCTTGGGCAGCTTGTAGTGGCTGCTGAAGGGCAGCCAAGGAGGAGAGGCTTTGGCTGCTGAGGCCCAGCTCTCCCCAGGGGCAGGGAGAGGGCAGGAAGAAAGCAGGAGCGGAGCAGAGCACAAGGAGTCTTGGTTTTGATTTTTTTTTAATGCTTTATGTGTCTGTGTTTAATCTTGCTGCTTTCTAAAATTTATTGATTGGTGTGTGCTTTTCTTTTACCAATAAAATAAAATTGGGATTGAGGATTTTTCTCAGGACGGTGGAGGGGTGTGTGCCATGCCCCGTTGGGGTGGTGCTGGTGGCCCTCACCCATCTTCTGACAGGAAATGCTCTGCAGGGTGGGGGGTGCAAAAAATGGGGGGGGAGTCAAAGAAGGCCAGTTGTCAGGTAGTGAGAAATGTCCCTATTTTCATCTGAGGAATGTTTGAGAGTATGCAAAAGTTAAAAAGGGAGCTCAAAGTGGCTGAGGTTGTGCAAGAGACTCTCTTGATAAAAGTTTCTTCTCTCTGCTCCTGTAGATCTTCTGCCAAGAAAGGATCAGGCAACTGCTTGCCAACACAAGTTCTTTGCACCAGATCCTGGAGAAGTCCTCTTCGCTCCTGGCAACGTTCTGGAGAGCAACCCTTCCCGGCCCCCACATCTCTGCGCAAGTATGGCAGGCAGCAGGGAGACACTTCCTCTTCCCATGCAAGACATCCCCCTCCTTACCTTTAGCAGCAAAGTCATGGTGCAGGCATTCCTAACTTAGTCTCTTAGGGCTGATTTATATGAGCAACAGAATGGGTGCTAGAATGGAATAGACTATTCAATTGGGCAAAGAAAATCACATTTATAGACCACTGTATCATAAAAAATATATCACAGAGGTTTGTTTACAACAATATAAAAATATAAAACCAGACAATAAAATAATAGATTGTTAAAAACAAGTTAAAAGCAAAAAAAAATTTTAATTAAGTAAACATCAGACCATTTTGGGGGATGTACTCTAAATTGCCTGCATAGACCTGATGAAACAGAAATGGTTTCAGCAGGCATTTAAAGGTTGGCATAGGAGATGCCTGCTGAATCTCTATTGGCAGGGAGTTTCTCAGGACTGGGCAGATGGTCCTAAAGGCTCAACTTTTCATTCTTTTCAAATGAGCCTCACCAACTTGGGAAATGACGAGAGACACTCCTGCAGATGATCTCAGTGACTGAGCTGGACTATAAGGGTTCAGGTGACCCCTGAGGTACGCTGGACCTAAGTTGTCCAGGGCTTTGTAAATCAATACAAGGATATTGAACCTGGCTTGGTAGCAGGTGGGCAGCCAGAGCAGCAGTTTTAACAATGGTGTGGCCTCTCTTCAGCCAGAAGCTTCCGCCAACAGTCTGGCTGCCACCAGGGGCGTAGCAAGCAGCTTGGCTGCTGGGGGCGGCAAGCCAAGCGGCACCCCCAGGGGGCGGGGCATCGTTCCATGCGCATGACGTCATGACGCATGCACACGGAGCAACGCCTCCGCCCGGGCCAGTGAGGAGGGGCGTCACCACTTCTCGCTGGCCCGCCCCTCTCTGTTCCCTGGGAGCCCAGCCAGCGGCGAAGAAAGCTCTGCCTGGCTCTGCTCAGGGAGCCCAGTGGCAAAAAAAGCCGCTGAAAGGGGGAAAGGGGGAGCCCATGCCCTTTCAGTGGCTTTCTTCGCCGCTGGCTGGAAGCGCCAATCGCGGGGGGCGGGGCCCCACCCCGAGTGTCACCCCCCCAGGGCACTACCCGGGGCAGCCCGCCCCCCCGCGCTCCGCCCCTGGCTGCCACATTCTGCCCCAGCTGGAGCTTCCAAACCAGACCCAAGGGCAGCTCCACGGAGAGCGCATTGCAGTAGTCTGTCCTAGAGGTTACCAATACATGAACTACAATGCTGTTTTGCTTTTGAAAAGTGAAGAATTATAAAATGTCTTTTACTCATATGTTTCTTAAAGAGGTGCAGCGCATTCTTTTACCTGCAGGAGTCCATAGCCTCATTCTGTTTCATGGTTGGACTACATCACTCTTGGAGATGCCATAGAAAATAATCAGAAGCTTCTTTCTCAGGAGCCATCTCTGAAGGAGGAGATCCAGGCGCTCAGAGCCAGACTAGAGGAGCCAGAGAGTCGCCTGCGGACTGCCGGCCATGGGAAGGAGAGCATGGAGAGTGTCCTCCTTAGTCACTGTGAGCTGCCTCCCAGCTGTGAGGTGGTTGGTTGGGCAGGGGTGGGTGGCTTGGCTGTGCAGCCCTCAAGGCATTCATCCAGCCTACAGATCCAGAGTCACGGCCTCCCTCATCCTCCTGCCCTCTTTGCAGCTGAATCCACAGCAACCAGAAAACAATGCTGGGTCTTGTTTTGGGGCAGGAAGAGAGTGGAGAGGAGGAAAACAGGGCACATGTACACTACAAGTTTACATACTTGGAATTAAAAATAGAAATGTGTGATTGCCCTCCCTTTTGCCTCAGAAGTACTTGGGGGGTTTCAGGCCATTACAATCAAAGACTTGAGAAGTCTGGAGGGCTTTTCCCCACGGCCTCCCACATCTGGGTGCTTCTTTGTCATGGGGCAGAGGGAGCAGAGGCTCCTGCTCCTGGGCTGTGTGCCGGCCTCGATTCTGTTCCCAGTAACCAGAGCAGAGGAGCTCAGGGACAAGTGCCGTGCCTCAAATACCTGCCTAGTTCTAATGGTATGTTTCATAGTCTTCCCAGCCCCACTGCATAAACTATTGTTACTGCATGTCGCAGACATTGTTTTCTTTGACTTGGGGCTGTATCCTAGCAGTGCGCTGGCCACTGTCCTGTGCATTCTCACATGCACACGCATGCAGGGCACATACAGGTGCACGCATCCCCATCAGGGCACTGGAGTCGGCTCCCCATAGTGCTGCCAAAAGCAGTAAGGCACATCAGGCCTCTGCATAGCTGGCCGGCCCCCCACTGCTGTCTACTGCACGAAGGGAAATCTCACAAGGTGCCTGGGCAATGAAGGAAAGGAGATGAAGGGGTCAGGGAGGAAATGTTCAGAGATAAGCCTGATTGTTCCTTTGCTTACAGTGACGAGGACATATGATGTGCTGAGGAAAGCAAGGATGAACCTGGAGGTAAGTCCAAGCCCACTTACCTGCACAATGATATAGCTGAGCCAGGAGGCCAGAGGAATGCAGGCCAGGCTGGGCCAGAGTTCACTTGGCCTACAAGTCGGGGGGCGTTGCCGTTGGGCACCACAGGGCTTGCTCCAAAGGACTTACTCAGCCGCTGTCCCTCTTTCTTGTGCAAGGCTACAAACCCTTTCACACTTCTTAACTACCCCCACAGGTGTTGGCCCCTGGGTCACAGGGTCACCACCCCCAGGCTCACGTTCTTGGAAAAAGGCATCCCCATAATGGGGAGAAAAACACTCAGACTTTTTCCTACTTTCAAGGGCTTTTGTTCAGTTTACCACCCTCCCTGTCTGCTCTAGGCCAACAAATTCTCCAAGATAATCATAAAAGCTGGGAAAGAACTGTGAGGAACAGCAGCTGAAAAAGTCCTAAGACCAGGTTGTCACTCATGAGCTGCTTCCTTTTCTGCTACTCCAAGGAAGAGAACGCTGCCTCTTCTCTGAATGGGCGGGGGCGGAGCGCCTTTAACCTCCAACCTGCTGCACAGATGCCTTATTGCCTTTCAAATCCAGACTATCACCAGCTTAGAGGGAGGAGATCCTGTTCTGCTCTCCACACCTGCTGAGATAATGCTGGTCCCTGGCTTTCATGTGGGCTAAGCAGCCTTGTACCCAGAATATAGGGGGCCCCAAGCCAGTTTTGTGGTCAACAGTGGGTTCTGTTTACTCCCCACCATTTGCAGCCATGGATTTAAATTCAAGGTTGGTGTTGCAAAAGATGTTGTCCCATGGCACCAATATACCACTCCTGCCCTTTAGAGCCCTGAGAGCTTCTTGTCCTCACTGCATGAGGCGGAGGGAGTTAACCCCGTTCTTAGACCTCTGCTTTGTGCACTTTCCTCTCTAGGGGATGTCCCCACAGCCTCTTCCATCCTGTGAACAGGTTCTTGCATGAGCGAAGAAGGAAACCTAGCGGCTCAAGTGCCCAGAAGCAGGTGGAAGAAAACAAAATTCAATTACAGTTCGTCACCCAAGCCCAGGCATCAGAAAATGACCCTGCCCAGACCAACAGCTCTTCATGGTCCAGCAAGCCCTGACTTTTAGGATTTGTCCTGGAACCCAACTACTGCCTGGCCTGCCAACTCCGTCTGCTTCAGGTTGTGGCACCAAGCTGTTCCCTACCACCACCTGTGTGTGCTCTGGAGTGACTGCTGCTAGGGATCAGGCTGCAACGTGCCTGGAAATGATCCAGCCATAAGTGCAATACTATACTAAAAATAGACTACTGCTATAAATGCTGCTGTCTGGAAAAAAGAGTGCTCTAAATGTGGCTTCCTCTGAAGCTGCGCTCATCTGACTCAGTGAGGCTCAGCGGCTTCTAGCGTTCTCCTGTGTATGTTGCTGTAAATCAGGGTGTATAATGTACCAGTAAGGCAATGCTTTCCTTGCTCCAGAGAAGTATGGCCTTGAGATATATTATTTGAAAATGTAATTATGCTGAATTACTGGCGAAAGGGGGGAGAGAGCAAGGCTCCCTTAGCCCCGGCATCATTTGACTCTTCAGCTACTCATTTTCCTCTTCTGAAGTTACTTCTGAACTCAAAGCCAGCCCCATCAGCCCATAGGCTGTTTTCTGATGTGTATTTCAAGTCACCCTCTGCAAGACTTCTTGTGACTGTTGCTTACCTGGAACAGGTAGCACCAGTTTACGTATAATGCACACAACAACTAATTGTGAAAGGATTAAAGAGTCTGTATTATAGTCTGTATGCTGTTAAGAAGGGTGTCTAAGGGATGGGGGGAAATGAAAGTTGGCTTTGCTTAAATTTATTGAAACAATCCAACAACAAACCTAGGTTACAGGGAAATTGTTGCGCGATGGGCCAATGGCCGTAATAATAAATATCTATCTAAACCTAGGTTACTTACAGCTCAAGCATAAACCTGCAGGTTACATTTGTTGTGGTTTATGCTTAAATTTATTGAAAGACATGAACCAGAACCATGTTTTCTTTGTATTATTTGAATTCCCAATAAAACTTTTTTAAAAAGTGGATGGAGTTTGCCTATGATGGAAACGGACAAGTTGCATCTTTGCCCGCAGTGCGAGACGGGCCTGGGCAAGTCCCTGAACCCTTTCTAGGAGCCGCTAAATTAAAGAGTTACCGGTACATCAGTTCTATTTCTTGCAGGAGCAAATGGATTTAGCACGGCTCCAGATAGCTATTGAGCTGGATGTCAATTGGGCATTACAGGACCAGAGCTTGTTGAAGCAGCCACTGCAGTGGGAGAGGACGGAGGGGTGGCTCTAGCCGCTCTGAGCCTGCCAGTTCCACAGCCCTTCTCTCTCCCTGCTGCTTGACAACACCCTCTTGCGCCCAGGATTGCAGCCTTATAGTCTACTTTCCTGACGACTCGGCCACCAGCTCCATGCACCACTGGGCTGCTGCTACAGGTCTTTTTATGAGTGCAACTGCAGTTTTACCTGGCAGCTCTCAGCTGGCATTGAGGACTATTGCACATGTTCACAACCACTCTTAGTTCAGCCAGATGCAAATGTTGGGAGGTCCGGGCTGCAATCCTAACAGTCTTACCCACAAGAGAGAGAGAGAAAATTTCAGATAATACCTGGGTCACTTGTCACTTGGTCCTAGTCAGGTTGCATGGCAGTGGGACAGTGTGGTGTTTTCAGTTGAATTACCACGGCACGTGACTTTAAAGAATAGAGAAAAGACAAGGAAGTTTGAACCAGCAAACGACCTGTATGAGAGTAGATGAGGAAGAGAGAAAGCTTCCTCCCCAGCCCTCATACAGGTACTTTTATTGAACACAAAAACCCGCCTTCCAAGATTCAAATCATCCAATCACAGTGTCCAGAGCAAACTCCCCCCACAAGCCATGTGGCCATGAGGAGAACAAAGAATCTTTGAACTTAGCAGAAAACTGGTTTGATCTAATCCTACTTCCTAGGCTACAGATCCTAATTAGCATTCCAAAGATCAGGTAAACAAGATGAGGTAGATATGACAGGATGTAGATAGAAGAGAAATCTTCTTTGCAGATCCCTGCCATTATGACATTTGCTCAGGCCTCCAGGAACTAACATCAAAGGAAACATATGTTCCGGGGTTCTCAGGGGTTATCAAAGAACACATCCTTTTGCCATGTGCTTGTGAGCTAAACAGCAACCAAATTGGAAAAGAGAGACGTGACTCTGTTGCTAGCCAGCAATGGAGTTTTAAGACACAGCCAATTAATACAGCCAGATTCAGGTCATGTAGGATAAATAAGAAAATCATATTTTGCCGCCAAACCAGTAAGGAGCATTGCACTCAAGCACAACCGCATATATGGGTCTCGGAATGTCCCGCTCGACTTTCACAATGTTCTTAGGCAATTTATTTATTCCTTATTTATCCGGTATGAACACTACAGGACAGGAGGGGTATTTTCTGGTTCACCTCATGCAACAAAATGTCTTAAGCAGCTCTGGTGCTTTCGGTCTGGTTTTGCCACAAAGTGCCTTGGCTATCCGGATGGATGATATCTGCTGGCAGTACAGGAGAAAGGAAATTTCTTGATTTACCTGGACCTCAGGAGCTTTCGATGAGTTTCCTTCTGGATGTGTTGTCCAGCAGTGGTGGACCTTGTGGTCAAATTTCAGCGGCATCTTGTGCGATGCCAAAATTCAGCACCTCCCCCCTTCCATTTAACATCATACTTGTGGCACCCCCTGTGCTTCCAATCACACTCCCCTAAACATGCTCATGTCCAGACTGGGAGCTGAAAGCGCCACAAGGAAGTGGTTCTGTTCATTCTTGGCTGATACTTGGAGAGGGTGCTGGGAAACTACAGCCTACCCCTGACCCATGGTATGAGCTCCTGTGGGGTCTCTCCACTTTGGCACCTACACACAACTACTTGAAGAGTCATCTTAGAATTTGGAATAATGTATCAGTACAGTGCTGATGACGCTCAGTTCCATTTTTCATTTTCATCAGATTCAGGAGAGGTTGTGGAAATGCATCATCATCATCATCATAAATTTCTACCTTGCCCATCTAGGCGGCTTCCAGCAAAAGATTAGAAATACATTAAGACATCAGTCATTAAAAACGTCCCTAAACAAGGCTGCCTTCAGATATCTTCTAAATGTCATATAGTTGTTGTTGTTTTTTGTTTACATCTGATGGGAGGGCGTTCCACAGGGCAGGCTCCACTACTGAGAAGGCCCTCTGCCTGGTTCCCTGTAACTTCACTTCTCACAGCGAGGGAACTGCCAGAAGGCCTTCAGAGCTGGACCTCAGAACGATGGGGGTGGAGACGCTCCTTCAGGTATACTGGACTGAGGCCCTTTAGGGCAAGAAAGGTCAGCACCAACACTTTGAATGAGGTCGGAAACTTACTGGGAGCCAATGTAGGTCTTTCAAGACCAGTTTTATGTGCTCTCGGTGGCCACTCCCAGTCACCAGTCTAGCTGCCACATTCTGGATTAGTTGTAGTTTTCAGGTCACCTTCAAAGGTAGCCCCACATAGAGCACATTGCAGTAGTCCAAGCGGGAAATAACTAGAGCATGCACCACTCTGGTGAGAGAGTGTGTGGGCAGGTAGGGTCTCAGCCTGCGTACCAGATGCAGCTGGTAGACAGCTGCCCTGGAAATAGAATTGACTTGTGCCTCCATGGACAGCTGTGAATCCAAAATGACTCCCAGGCTGCGCACCTGCTCCTTCAGGGGCACAGTTGCCCCATTCATCACCAGGGAGTCCCCCCAAAACAGTACATCTGCCTTGTCAGGATTCAACCTCAATCCATTAACCGCCATCCATCCTCCAACTGCCTCCAGACACTCACACAGGACCTTCACCGCCTTCACTGGTTCCGATTTGAAAGAGAGGTAGAACTGGTTATCATCCGCATATTGATGAACACCCAGCCCAAACCCCCTGATCTCTCACAGCAGCTTCATGTAGATGTTAAAAAGCATGGGGGAGAGGACAGAACCCTGAAGCACCCCACAGGTGAGAACCCAGGGGTCTGAACACTCATCCCCCAAACCACTTTCTGGACACGGCCCTGGAGGGAGGAGAGGAACCACTGCGTAACAGTGCCCCCAGCTCCCAGCTCCTCTAGATGGTCCAGAACAGGGGTCAGCAAACTTTTTCAGCAGGAGGCCGGCCCACTGTCCCTCAGACCATGTGGGGGCCGGACTATTTTTTTTGGGGGGGGGGGAATGGTGCAGGAGCACCATGAGCCCCGGTGGCTGTTTACCTGTGTCTTGCGAGCGGCAGGGGCTGGTGGCGACAGCAGGCGGATGAGCGGCAAAGGGGCTCCAGAGAGGGGCTGCTTAAAATGGTGGCTGCTCAAGCACTGCTGCTGCTGGGACCAACAAAGCCCAGCCCCCTTCCTATTTTAGGAAGGGTGAGAAGCCAGACGAAGGGAGGGAGGTGCCGCTGCTGTGTGAGGGAGAGGGAAAGAGAGGGAAAGAATGCGCAGACTGGCAATCCACAGGGTGATTCCCAGACTGTCCGCAGGCCAGATGCAGAAGGCAATTGGGCCTGATCTGGCCCGCAGACCTTAGTTTGCCTACCCATGGTCCAGGAGGTTGTTATGGTTGATGGTAACAAAGGCCGCTGAGAGATCCAGCAGAACTAGGAAACAGCTTTCACCTTTGTCCCTAGCCTGCCGGAGATCATCGACCAGCATGACCAAGGCAGTTTCAGCCCCATGGTGAGGCCTGAATCCCAATTGGACAGGATCCAAATGGTCCGCATCCTTCAGACATGCCTGGAGTTGTTCAGCAACCACCCGCTCAATCACCTTGCCCAAGAATGGAAGATTTGAGACCGGGCAATAATTGGCCATATTGGCTGAGTCTAAAGATGTTTTAAGCGTTTAAGGTTTAATGACCGCCTCTTTCAGCAGGTCTGGGAAGGCTCCCTCGCAGAGGGAAGCATTCACCACCCCATGGAGCCCATCACCCAGCCCTTCCCAGCTCACTTTTATTAGCCAGGATGGGCAAGGATCAAGGAGATAGGTGGTCGGTTTCACTCATCCAAGCAACCTGTCCACATCCTCGGAGGTAACAGAATGGAATTGATCCCATGCAACTTGACTAGACAGGACTCTAGCACTCTCCCACCCCTGCCCTGCTCCCATGGTGGAGTCTATCTCTTTCCAAATCTGAGCGACTTTATCTGCAAAAAAACTTTGCAAAATTGTTGCAGATCTTGGGGTCTTTACCATGCCCCAATGTCAAAGGTGGTTCCGTTAAACTGCGAACCACCTAAAAGGGTCTCCTGCTGCTATTTTCTGCAGATGCAATAGGTCCTATTTGCCGTTGCTATCGCCACTTGGCAGGCTCAACGTTGAGCTCTAATCCATGTCCAGTGATTCAGAATGAGTTTTCCGCCACCGGCGCTCTAGCCGTCCCAGCAATTGTTTCATTGCCCTCAGCTCCAGGGAAAATCACAGGGCTGTCCGGGATTTATGCAATCAGAGGGCACTTCGCAGCCAGACAGTCAATAGTCCTGGTAAACTCTGCATTTCAGCCGTCCACCAGGGAATCAGCTGAAAGGCCATCAACATGGGATAAAGCATCCCCTACCACTCTCTGGAAACCATTTGGATCAATTAATTGGTCCCACCTCCCTGCAGAGGGGAAGGGTCATGGATAAGTCAGTTGCACCATTAAGTGATCTGACCATGGCACTTCTTTTGTTTCACTTTTACTTAATATCAGATCACCTTCGTCTCTAGAGGTGAGCACCAGGTCTAAGGCATGTCTGTGACTATGAGGTGGGCCAAACTCATTCAGGGACAGCCCCATGGAGGCCATGCTTTCCACGAAGTCCCGAGCGGCCCCTTGTAAGGTCATGTCAGCATGGATGGTAAAATCCCCTAGGTAGGACAACCAAACTAGGTGTCTCCAGGAGAACATCTGCCACAACCTGAAGCAGCTCGGGCAGGGAATCCTTGGTGCAGTGGGGAGGTTGGTACACCAAAAGGAATCCTGTACTTCCCCTATTGCCCAACTTCCAGAACATGCACTCAGAGAACCGGGTCTTCCCAATATGACACCCAGTGTAAACCAGTGACTTCCTAAAAATCACTACAATCAAGTAATTTTAGCCTTTGGAGCCACTTACACTGATGCACATAAGCGGGTTTGCTGGGGCTCCATCCTTGGCCCCCCATTGCCCCTCCCCCACAATTCCTTGAGAGCCATTGTGGTGTAGTGGTTAAGAGTGGTAGTCTCGTAATCTGGTGAACCGGGTTCGCGTCTCCGCTCCTCCACATGCAGCTGCTGGGTGACCTTGGGCTAGTCACACTTCTCTGAAGTCTCTCAGCCCCACTCACCTCACAGAGTGTTTGTTGTGAGGAGGGAAGGGAAAGGAGAATGTTAGCCACTTGGAGACTCCTTCGGATAGTGAAAAGCGGGATATCAAATCCAAACTCTTCTTCTTCTTCTTCTTCTGTAAAGGCCATAAATCTATGAAGCCATGATTGCTTGCTTCTAGTCACTTTTCCACCACAGGAGCAAACATGAGACATTGCCCATCCCCAAAGTCCAAGCTAATAAGAACCACAACAAGAGACTCAGCACCAAGCCTGTTTTCCATTTAATAACTTGCATACACTTTTAATAAAGTTACATTTTAATGAAAAAACCTTCAGTTTCTGTACACAATAAATTAAAACTGGACTATGTCCCGATGGGAGAGGAGTCAATGTAGATTCTGGGATAATCTTCCATAGTATTTGTGACAACACTTTTTCAGGGTAAAGGGGAAACTGGTTCCTCTTACCCCATACAAGCTGCCGTCAACAGGAACACTTGGAAGAGCACCATCCACCATCTGTTAAGACATTAAAAGGAACAGTATCCTGTGCAGGTGCTCCCTGTGACTCCCCATGCTCAGCCAGGACCTCCTGCCAGATTTCTAAGGAGGAAAAGGATTAGGCTGAATATTAAACTCCATATCTCTCCCCCCCTTTATTTGCAGATGCTGACATCATCTGCCTCTCACCACCCGACAGGGCAGGGTACTTGTGTGCTATAAAAACAGCTGTCTCTCCTCAAATCCTTCTTGATGCAAAACAACTTAACTGCTTAAGCAGGACACAGATGGGACCTGTGAAGCCAGTTCAAGCCCACCAGGCAGACTGGGATGGAGGTGTATGGACCACTTAGCCCTCTCCTCTATCCAGGCTGATGCTGAATGCTTTTGGCTACATGAGCACGTAACTAAAGGCTAGGGAGGAAGAACTTGTAGATCCCTCAAGCAGCCAGCCACAAAGTTCTCAGCTCCTCTCTGCCAGGTGACCTGCCAGTATGGAAACCATGTGAGACCCATACAGAGGCCCTTTTCTATTTATGCCACCCACCACACCCAGCCTCTGCCACTTTAGCCCTGCCCCTTCCCTAGCTGCAACCAGCACCAGCCCACTTCTTAGTTCACTTCAGCTCTTCTGTTCTCTTCCTGCATTTCTGCACTTCTCTCCACATCACAATATGAGCCAACAGCATGGTCCAAACGACTACTGACTTAAGGCTGCTTGCTTATATGTGCCCAGAACAACAGACTGGGTGAAAATATTTCTTAAAGCATCTAATTCCCTCATTTCCCCATCCCCAAATATCCACTGTTTTGAAGGCTAGAAAATTTATGTGGACCAATCTAGAATTAAAGTTCGTCCCTATAAGAAAAGTACAGATAGAAATTCTTTGTTGCATTATAGTTCAAATCATCCCAAACATCTCCGAGATAATCTTCCTCTAGGCCAATTTCTAAGATTGAAACGTAATTCATCGGACCCACAGGACTTTAAAGCCCACTCAAAAATACTTTCTGCATCTTTATTAAAACGAGGCTATCCAAACTCTGTAATAACATCTGCCATCCAAAGAACACAATCAAGAGAGATTGACCCTCCTTGCATTCAGTTCACATGCCAATACAAGATCTACGTGCATTTACACCTCCCTAGAAAACAACCATATGACTTTTGAAATTGTAAAGATTATTAGATGGCCTTGGCATATTAAGGACATCCCTGGTTGTAACATGACCCCCCTTTTTGCCAAACGTGGCACAAAGTCATCTGAAGACATACTGGTGCATACAGATTTAAAACCTACTTTATCTGTTTTATGTAGGTCATACACTACATGTACTTTATCTGTTTTATGTAGGTCATACACTCAGACCTATTAAAGAATATCAGAGCACTGATCAAGGATTAGGAACAATGTAATAGATGCTCCTCTAGTACATTTCGTTCAAGCATCTCATTCGCATGAGGACATGACTTTTTTTGTAATTTGGATATATCTAGGTCCTGCAGAACAGGCTAAATTCTTATGCAGAAAGAAACTAGATTTATTTTCCTACTTGATTCCTTACATCCCTCAGGTCTGAATACTGAAATGGATTATAGTTGTTTTTTATGAGTTACTAATGTTTATATGTATAACACCTGTGCATGGATCAAGTTTGTTTTACATCAGTTGTACTGTATGGGTCACTTTAAGAAGGCAACTCTGGAACTGTAGATTGCCATCACCAGTACTAAAATCAATGCTGTGCCTGTCATTGCAACAATTGTTATTTTATGCAGCAACCACTATGTCATGAGATCTATAATCTTGATATACATCATATAGTATGTACACTTTTGGTGCAATTGTCCATATTGTTTGTATTATTTTTTTAAAGTATGTTGAAATACCATATTGTATTTATTTATATATATTATTTAGAAACATGTACAACTGATGAAGCCCAGGAGGGCAAAACAAGGCCATTATTCCAGAAATCTTTGTCGTGGAACTGTAGCAAGCTCCCATTTGGATTCTTTGGACCTTATGAATACACAGAGGCATATGTGGTTTAGAAACTAGCTTATATTTGGACTTTATGAATGAACTGCTTTATTGGGACTTCTATTTACTTTGTTGATCTTCACACTTTGTCAATCTTTATATGCTGATTATGTATGAGAGAAATATTTGATATTGTAAGAAATATATTGAAGAGCATTATTTATGTGCAGCTGGCTACATTGTGTGTGTTTGTGAATGTATTTCACGTAACCTCAGGTTTGATGTTGATTTGCAAGTTTAGAAAATGTTTAAGACAACAGTAAGTCAAAACTGTGATTCTCAAAATCCTAAGAGATGTGCTAGTCGCCAGAGAAATGTCAGGTATCTCAGGACTTTTTTCCATGCCCATATAAAATTCACTCTTAAAACACACAAAAATATATGTCAAAATGCCCCCAAAGCTAGTGTGTTAGGGAAAGGGAGTTGGCTAGCTACAGGTCACACCAAGTTCCATTTTAAGATTTGGATGGTCTTCCCAAAACAGGTATAGTGTGAAGGCAGTAGCCAGGCTCTCCCCAGCATCTGAGGGCTTAAAAATAGGCAGGAAAAGCCAATTCCAATGAATGTGAATATTAAATAACTATTACCCATGACATCTTAAAATAGCCTCAACATTCAGATGCAATATGGCTTTGATTCTGGGGATAAAGAAGAGAGGAAAGTCTTCATAAACCTGCTCTCTTCATTAGCTTCCAGCTGGCTGGGCAAAATGGACCTTTGGTGTGAGACTGCAAGGCAGCTCCACATTTCCAGTGTCAATTACCTTCCACACCTAGCACTGCAGCTACTTCCTGCTGCACAGTATTTGTTTGCATATGTCTGCAGACCACAGCAGATTCTTTTCTTGGATGATAAAAACATTCCGATGAGGAGTGACTCAAAGGCCCTTCACAGGAGTGTCTAACACTGAAAGTACTGCTCCAGAACAGTGTGACTCCACAGGAAAGGACACGCACCTTATGGTTTAAGATGGCGCCACACAGAAGCAACTCTGCAATATTGGATATAGCTGTGAAAGGCCTGCAGTGGTAGGTGTTCAGCATGTAAGAACTGCCCTGCCCCATTAGACCAGAGGTCTGTGTAGTCCAACACACTTCTTCCTACCATGGTCAACAAGATGCTGCCAGGAAACCGACAGGCAACACTTGATGGGAATGGAGATTCAGTAGCTCACTCCTTGTAAGTGTGGAGGTTCTATCTATTCATCATGATTTGTAACCATGTGCTAGCTAGACCTATCCTCTGGGTCCCGGTCCCCCCATTGTAGCATGCCTTGGCAAAGGCCCTATGTTAAACAACAATGACTGTAATGTGAAGGGAGCAGGAAATGTATAATTCTCCCAGGGCCAGGTAAAATAAGGAGCAGCCGATCTCTACCTTGACACTGTTCTACTCCTAGAAAACTCTTTGGGGATTACAAAAGGCTGTCCAGGATAGTTTAGCTTCAGTTCAGTGCTTCTTCACATTCCCCAGGAGGAAGCTATTTCACCCCCATGGTTGATAAGTCTATAGAAGATAATGCATTCCCCAAATTTGGTAATATCCTTGTGCTACAAAGAGGTGCAACTTGTATGTCACAAACAGCCATCAAGAAAGAAAGCTCTTGATCAGCCTGCAAAGCCAATAGAGACTGATCTCATGCAGAGCAGTAGCCTCTGATAAAGAGCCCAGAAGCCGGCTGCCTGCTCTTGTGTCCACTTCTATTCCGATGTGCGCAGACAAAGCAGCGGCCTGTGCTCCCATGGAGACAAGGACAGACCCAACTCAGATGGGCTTGTAGAGGAGGGTAGTGACGTATTTCTTCTTGTAGCGATGGGTGGCACTGAGCACCATGACACCATCCTGGGAGGGGAGGAGAGAGTAGGATTAACAGGGTTCTAGAATGCCATGGCATGGTGCTCTCCGCTCCATATTTTGGACTGCAACTCTCATCAGCTCCAGCCAATATGGACAATTGTCAGGGATGATGGGAACTGTAGTCCCAAACATCTGGAGAGCACCAGGTGTTGGCTACCCCTCACTAACTGCTTAAAGAGGGCTGGTGGAGGAAGTTCTGAGCAGGGGTTAAGAGAATGAAGATATCAGAGCAGAAAGTTTGTGCTTAGAGGGTTTTTACACTCTCTCACCCTTTATCTTTTCCCACTCTTAATTTTCTTCCAAAGTAAAATACTTGCAGACTCAAAGTATAAAATGGGCTGCTCCCATCCTCCTTGAGAAGAGCTGGAAGAAAGTGGGATATTTGAGAAGAGACAGCTGTACCACTTGGAGCAGAACAGCAGACAAGATATAGGCAGCCTCAGACGTGAGAAGTGCTTTCCATTTCAGGTAAAGGTAAAGGACCCCTGGACAGTCAAGTCCATTTGAAGGCAACTACGGGGTGTGGCACTCATCTCACCTTTCAGGCCGAGGGAGTTTGTCCGCAGACAGCTTTCCAGGTCATGTGGCCAGCATGATTAAACTGCTTCTGGCGCAATGGAACACTGTGACGGAAACCAGAGCGCACGGAAACACCATTTACCTTCCCGCCGCAGTGGTACCTATTTATCTACTTGCACTGGTGTGCTTTCAAACTGCTAGGTTAGCAGAAACTGGGACAGAGCAACAGGAACTCACCCCGTCATATGGATTCAAACTATCGACCTTCCGATTGGCAGGCCCAAAAGGCTCAGTGGTTTAGTCTCTCATTTCAGCTTCTCCCGAAGAATGCTTTTTTTCTGAACAGCTCCCTCAATCACTGCTATCTTACCCTGAATTCTAAACTGTTAAAACCCACGACTGGGCAAGGAGGTAAAGGTGGGAAAGCAATTAGCAAGATGGTGCCATGCACAGCAGGAATGAGAGCGAAGAGACAAAACACTCAGTCCATTGCCCTCAAGTTCTGAGGAGGAGGAGCAAGAAGAGGAAGAAGCACTGCAGGCTGCCTGGTCATGGCCTTACCTTAATTGACAGGGCATACAGATGGTTCAGCATCACATGGTTTGGCTCAGGCAAGAGGGCTGGGTCACACTGAAACAGAAGGAAATGTCACTTTTCACCTAAGCAGCCATTTCTAATTCTGTTATTGGGTGCTTACATGTACCTTAAATTTTAGCCACATGAGGCCAATCAACATGGGCACACCCCATAGCAGGTAGGTGTGACCTATCTTGCTCCAGACATTCTGCGAACCACAGCTCACTTTAGAGTAAGGCTGCACCTCCCACAATGGAGCCCTTTGGGACTCATTCATCTACTATAAAGCTCTTGCTGTAAACTGCCTTCGGACTGGTACTCACTGAAATGTTAGTATCCTTGTTCAGGATGACTTGAAGGAGATGGGGAGGAAGAATGGGCGGGGACTTGAAACGCTCCTCAGGTCGATAAACATACATTTCTTGGCCATATATTCCAGGAGGGGAGCCGGAAAGGTCTATTAAAAATAAAGATAGTGTGAGAAAGGAAACCAGTAAACACCATCATTTTGGATGTTGACACCAAAAGCACAAGAAAGTCACCTCGACAGGAAGTATCTGAACTTTCTAGGGAGTCCACCTTTAAAGCATCAAACACTTCGAAGTCAGACTTCCTGACATGAATCAGATTGTTAATTGTCCCCATCTGACTGGTGACCACTGGCTGAAAAACAAGACAGAGGTACATGCCACAGCCGCAGGTCAAATCCCCACCCTTCCCAACATACATATGCAGAGAACAAAGTCATATCTCAGGTGAAGCAAGGAGAACTGTGTAGAGGAGGTTAAACACAGCTACAAAAAAGGAAGACTTAAAAATCCTCAGTAGTGGTAGATGTAACATATAAGCAATGCAGAACACAAGGTCTCACTATTCAATTAAAACATACTAACTACATCGAAAAGCTAGTCAGAATATGTACTAGGGGAGCAGTACATAAATTCAGAAGCACAGTTAAGTGCCAGGGATTCTATCCTGGAAAAAGAGAAGAAATCATAGAAGCAGTCAAATAATCCAGCAAAACTGGAAGGAAAGCCAGGGGTCTTGTCATTCCAATGACACAGAAGCCTAGCGATTTTAGCCAGAAGGTCCTGCTTGCCTCTTCTAACTATCAGAAGCTACAGAGTGCACTGAACCTCCCAGGGAAGTAGCCTGCAGCATGTGGCCTGGCTCAGAGAAATAAGCTGACAGGGCAGACAACAAGGTCAAGCCCAGTCCACCTGAAAATGTACGTGGTGTGTGTGTGTGTGTGTGTGTGCGCACGCGCGCAGAAGGACCTCTCAGCAATATGACACTGACACATGGAAGAAAAGGAATTACCTCAGAGGGATCATGAACCCACTGGCCATCCACAAAGAACTTGTACTGGTGCTCCCCTTCAGGAAGGTCCAGAATAGCGACAAAGTCATTGTGGCTAAAAGGAGAGGGAGCGATCATCCACAGTGAGAGGCAGCAGCTTAGAGCCTCATCCATCCACTCACAGCACCATCTGGCCCCTCATGTATCAACCATGGTTCTATCCTGCCCCATAACCATAAATCTCCAGGTGGCAAACACAATTTTTAAAAAAAACACAACAGAAATAAAAAATAGTCAACATAAAACATGTTACGCATTTACTTTAAAAAATGGGGAAATAAAATCTATTAGAAGCCCCCCAAAAGCTTGCAAAAAACAACAACAAACTGACAACTTAGAAAACACTGCTTCAATTAGCTTGTATACTAATCAAACTACTCAAAGTATTAAGTGAGCTACATTGTGCCAGAATTTACAAGGAGCCATGAAAAGAACAGCAAAGTACTAAAACTGCAATTGTCACGTATTCACAAATACCACAGCAATACTGGCATGAGACTCGGTTACCTGGAAGATCACACAGTGTCACCACACAGAGCTCCCTGAAACTTAAGATCCCCTTTGGGATTACAAATAAAATATGTGCATAGGAATTCATTCATATTTTTTTCAAATTATAGTCCGGCCCCTGACAGTGTCTGAGGGACAGTGAACCAGCCCCCTGTTTATAAAGTTTGGGGAACCCTGGCCTAGATAGTGGGTAAATCTGCTCCTAAACAAAATATAGACTTTGTCTTCAGTTCAAGCTCAGTCTATGCCCAGTTTAGATTAAAAGCAGGATTTGTAAGCTAAAGAGTGTAGATCTCAGTTCCATTTTTTAAAAAATCAGCTTTTTCTGTTTTTTAAAAAAGTGCATGCTGAAGTAGGCTTAAAGTGAGAGAGAGGCCCCCTGTGTTCCTGGGAAGGCTACAACTGACTACATCTTCTCCTCAATCGTCACTGTTTCCCTTACAAAATCAAGATGTTACTGCCCTACCCTGCCAGGAGTAATGATACATTTTATGTGAAGCATTTCAAACCTTTGCAATATGCCATGTATGGCACAGGGCTATCACACACCAAAGTCAGGGCCTTCAGAGCATCCATCGCAGCAGGCAGAGGCAGCTCCCAAGGCTGAGCCATTGAGCCATAACAATCCCATGATAGGCATGGATGTATGAAACCAGTCACGGAGAGCCCCGTTGCTCTTTTGGCCGGTGTTTGCTCTGTGTAGGGGACAACCTCGTCTCCTCCCCTATACACAAGCAGAGCAGCATTTCAGCCAAGGCGCAGCCGGCCCTTCCTTCCGCACCTTTTAATGAGAGGGATCTTGGCACTCCAATTGTTGAAGGATCCAGAGATGAAGACTTCCTTCCCTCCCTCCGTCCATCGTATGACGGTGGGACGAGCCTGCTGGGCTGGCTTGATGGGTTCGTCCAAGTCATGGTGCCAAGACACAAAACCTTTATCCCCGGGAAGCTACAGGAGCAAAACAAGAGTTGCATCTTTCCCCCCGGTTCTCCTCCAGCCCCCCTGGGAGGCGGCCCTTTGCAGTCAGCTCGGGGGGAGACCATGGCGGGCTCCCCCATGAGGCCTCTCTCGGAGAGCAGCGGGATTCGCTCTACACGCTTCCCAGCTGGGTCTCTGCTCGGTGGGGCCTGGCTGGCGGCAAGACGCCCCCTCCCTCGCCCCCCAACAGGCAGCAGAGGCGGCAGCCCCACCCCCACCCCCGACGGGAGCGAGCGAGCGAGAGGGTCCTCGAGGGGCTACCTTGGCGTCGGGGGCGCTGAAGAGGGCGGGGTCGTCGCTGCTGCCCACCATGATCTTGTGGGGAGGGGGCTCCTTGGCCGGCGGAGCCACCCCGGACCCCTCCGAGCGGGGCGCCTTGCTCCCCGGACGCTCCCCGGACCCGCGCTCGCTCGCCGTGTTGCCCATGGCCGGGGGGGGGCGCGGGAGGAGGAGGAGGCGGCTGCACGAGGAGGGGCACCTCGCCCTCGCTCCGGGCCGGGCTACGGGGCCTCCTTTCCGGCCGCCGCCGCCTCCGGCGAGAGCGAGCGAGGAAGGGCCGGCCCCTGGCGCTCTCTCTCCGGCCCGGCGGGGCCGCCCGTCAAAATGGCGGCGCCCAAGGCGCATGCGCACCGCGCCGAGGCCGAACGGGAGGGAGCCTCTGGCGGGCCGCTTTCTCCTGAGGAGGCCCGCCTCGCCTTCCGCGCACCCCGGAGAACAGGAGGGCTGCGCCGGCCAGGATGGGCGTCTCGGACGGAGGCCGCGCGGGAGGGGCCTGAGGGGAGCCGGAAAGCTGGGCGAGGCGCAGGAAGCCCCTCAAGGCGCTGGTCCTCATTGCGCCGCCCGCTGCTTCTGGCGTCGGAATCGCGCTTCCCCGCCGGGGAGAAAACGGGGGGCGGCTGCCCCACACCCACATTTAGGGAGAACCTGGGAAGGAGGAAGATTAAGGGGGGGGAGTTGAGGAGAGTGAAAAAGTCCGGAGAAGGTGTAAGGAAGAAGCGACAAGGGAAACTGGGGGGTCCAACCGCCAGCAATGGTGGGAGAGAGAGAGAGAGAAATGGCCCCGCGGTGTTGCCTGAAGGGAGAGGACCTGGCCAGGGGGAACCAAGCCGGCAGCGGGAATGCAGCAGAGCGACTCTGGCTGGCGCAGAGGGCAAAGCGGCCTCAAGTTGGAGCAGATCGGTGGAACCGTGTGTTGACTGGCTGAAGGGGATCCTTGGAAGGAGGATCGGGGACCTGGCGGCGCGCCGGGAGGGACGGGGCTCTGGGGGGGCGGCGAGCTGCCCGCAATCTTTGCTGCTGCTGCTAACTTCATAAATTAAACTGAGCATCTTTCCCAGTGATGCCACCGCTCGACGTTTCTGTTCCTTAGTGTGCCCGAGCCCCGACATTAACCTGCTGCTTCCCTCCGTTCAGCCACTTGCTTTAAGCCACTTTTTCAATATTCAGTGTTAACATTTATTGGTCAACCAAATACAGATTTTAGCCAAAAGACAAACAAAAAGCAAACAGGTTTTAGCAACAGGTAGGTAGCCGTGTTGGTCTGCCATAGTCAAAACAAAATAAAATAAAAAATTCCTTCCAGCAGTAGCACCTTAGAGACCAACTAAGTTTGTTCTTGGTATGAGCTTTCCTGTGTATGCACACTTCTTCAGATACCTGAAGAAGTGTGCATGCACACGAAAGCTCATACCAAGAACAAACTTAGTTGGTCTCTAAGGTGCTACTGCTGGAAGGAATTTTTAGGATATAACAGTGTTGGCTTTAATCCTGCTTCTGCTAGACGTACCTGGTGGAATGCGCAGTAGGATTCAGATTAATTTACTCTGCATTGTCTGACTTTCATCTGGCTATTTCAGAATGAAGTCCAATTGCCAGAGGATTTCCAAGTTACATATTGACTCTTGGTTGTCTTTTAGCAATCTTTTTTCATGCCCTGAATTATAAAGTTCAAAGGAAAATGTAGTTGTGCATTTTCCTGCATCAGCAGGATGTTAAACAAGATCGTCTTTGAGGTCACTTCCTTCCAGCTCTATGATTCTGCTTCTGAAGGGTTGTAAATCTTATTTAAGGTTGCAATCAATTTGGGGCTAAAATACACTTTATTTTTTAAAAAAATTAAACAAAATTACAACCCACACTTTAAAAATATTGAGGGATAAAAGGGTAAGATATAATTGAATTGACTGACAAATTTGAATAACATTTAATATACATATAATTGTATGTTTGGCACAAAACCTGATTGGTCCACATGAATTAATTATTTAATTATAGTATTAAAATATTTTGTGAAAATAGGTTTTATAATTGTGATTAAGAAGAGCAATTGGACTATAGGGTTCCTAAAAAAATGTTTTTAAAAGGTTTGGGAATAACTACAATCCAGGAGAGTTTGCAGGTGTCAGGGGGGAAGAGGTGACTGTCTAAAATTCCATTGAAAGGTCTGTGCAAAATAGGGATTGAAGTATCTTTGAAACTAATTTCATTAGTGAAGCTATCAGATCCTCAGGATTTACCGGTATTTGTTTTGAGGGATTCCTCTTTGTATTAAACAATGTTGTTCTTCAGCATTTAAAAATAAGCAAAAATTGCAGCAAAGAGAGCCACAAGGCCAAGCAGCTTGATCCACAGAGGCGCGAAGGTGTTGCTGCTTGAATCGTTCACAGGCCTTGTTCTCAAGGGTTTCAGGATCCGGTCGTGTTGCGTCAAGATGGCTTTCCTGGCTCCATCCCATTTCCCTGGTCCTTCGAGGCGGTACTGATAGGGTGTGCATGGTCCAAACAAAAGCTCCCAGGCCAGTTTGGGGTCAGAAAGAAACACAGGCCATACACTGGGCTTGACCCCCACCAGACAAGCTAATTCATCCATGTACTCAATATAGTCCACTTGGATGGTGTGGCGTTGGCTTTTCACATACCTGGGCGTGCAGGGGGGAAGAGACAAATATAGTTTACTATGCTATACTTTCAATCAGTCAAATTTATAACCCTTCCTCCCCATGGGGAGTCCAGGGTGGCTCACAACAACAACAAAAAAAAATAAAATAAACTGATTCAAAACAACATAATATCTACAGGCAGCAGTTAAAACCAGCAGTATAAAAAATTGATGAAACTATCTGCCCAAAACTTGGATGAGGGAGTTTGATAGCCAGCATGCTGCTTCTGAGACTGTCCTAACTCACATCCTAGCAGAAGTGGTTAGGGGGCAGGTGCCACTGGGCAAGACCAGGCATAGGGCCTCTCCCCCAAAACACCAATGTCAGGATGGAAGCTACTTGGCTCCCAAGTGATTTAGGGCTTTGCATCCTAGTACGCCCACCTTGAATTGGGCCCAGTAGCCCAATTCCAGGAGTGCCGGATCACCTCATTTGTCTCCTGAGAAATCTCTATGTGGGACAAGAAGCTACAGTTAGAACTGGATATGGAACAACTGATTGGTTCAAAATTGGGAAAGGAGTACGACAAGGCTGTATATTGTCTCCCTGCTTATTTAACTTATATGCAGAATTCATCATGCGAAAGGCTGGACTGGATGAATCCCAAACCGGAATTAAGATTGCCAGAAAAAACATCAACAACCTCAGATATGCTGATGATACTACCTTGATGGCAGAAAGTGAGGAGGAATTAAAGAACCTTTTAATGAGGGTGAAAGAGGAGAGCGCAAAATATGGTCTGAAGCTCAACATCAAAAAAACTAAGATCATGGCCACTGGTCCCATCACCTCCTGGCAAATAGAAGGGGAAGAAATGGAGGCAGTGAGAGATTTCACTTTCTTGGGTTCCATGATCACTGCAGATGGTGACAGCAGTCACGAAATTAGAAGACGCCTGCTTCTTGGGAGAAAAGCAATGACAAACCTAGACAGCATCTTAAAAAGCAAAGACATCACCTTGCCGACAAAGGTCCGTATAGTTAAAGCTATGGTTTTCCCAGTAGTAATGTACGGAAGTGAGAGCTGGACCATCAAGAAGGCTGATCGCCGAAGAATTGATGCTTTTGAATTATGGTGCTGGAGGAGACTCTTGAGAGTCCCATGGACTGCAAGAAGATCAAACCTATCCATTCTCAAAGAAATCAGCCCTGAGTGCTCACTAGAAGGACAGATCCTGAAGTTGAGGCTCCAGTACTTTGGCCACCTCATGAGAAGAGAAGACTCCCTAGAAAAGACCCTGATGTTGGGAAAGATGGAGGGCACAAGGAGAAGGGGACGACAGAGGACGAGATGGTTGGACAGTGTTCTCGAAGCTACTAACATGAGTTTGGCCAAACTGCGAGAGGCAGTGAAGGATAGGCGTGCCTGGCGTGCTCTGGTCCATGGGGTCACGAAGAGTCAGACACGACTGAACGACTGAACAACAACAACAACAAGCGCACAGGCAGCCACTGCGGTGCCCCAAGATTAAGGATAGCATGGCTGTTGTTTCTCGCTGCCCCATACAGTAAGCAAGCAGCCATGGTCTGCACTAGCTTTGAGATGCTCTTCAAAGGAAGCCCTTCGTAGAGAGCATTGCAGTTACTTACCTTGGAGGTAGGTACAATAGCGTGTTAGAGATTTCAGAGTTGCCTACGTGCAGAAATGCAGCTGTCTATCTCCAAGCAATTAACTAGTTGGCAGAAAGCCCAGATCTGCTCTCTCTCAGACCCTTAACAACGACCTGTGATTGGTCAATGAGTCCCTAAAGAACTGAGCTGTTTGAGCTTCTGTGGTTAGTGTGGATAGTGTGTGGAGAAAGTGGTCAGTGCAGAGAGAGAGAGACAGAGAGGAAAAGATTTTATGTTTTGTTTCTTTTATTTTGTAAAGTCTGTAAATAGTAACTTATGGGTGCTAGTTGCTTCAATCAATAAATGCTGTATATAGTTATCCAGTGAGTTCCTGAGTTCCTGCGTTGTGCTGTCCAGTCAATTACACAACAGCCAGAAGCTTCCAGAAAAGTCTGCGTCTAACTCTGCGGTGTCCAGGAATACGTTATATTCCTGACACTAAATCTTAAGAGAGCATGGGTTTGGCTGAACAAAAAAGTGAGAGCCCATTCTGAGGGCAACAGGAGGTGGGAAGGTCTTCACCTTGAGAATGACATGAACTCTGAGCATAGGAGGCCCAGGTGAGAGCTGGGAAGGAAGGTTGCCACAAGGCTCTACCATCCAATGCATGCCAGTGAATTGTAATGAGCTTCTGCGGAAATAATGAATCCCCCTCTCCCAGGGTTGTATACTGCCATTTTTTAATGTTGAGTATTGTTCTCTCCTGCTTAGTTTTAAGCTGTTAAAATAGGTTAGTTTATTTGTATTGTTACACAGTATGACATGAATTTATGTTCTGCCTTTATTGATAGGATGATTATTTTCAATTGCTCTTAATATGTATTTTGAATTATATTTATTATTGTTCATATGTCGTATATGTGACCTACAAATAAACAGATGATTATGATAGCACCATTTCAGAGCAGAAACTGGAGTTCCCTGTCATGGGTCACTATAACCCTCTTATAGGGCTTTGGCTTAGTACAGAATCTACACCAGGGGTCAGCAAATTTTTTCAGCAGGGAGCCAGTCCACTGTCCCTCAGATCTTGTGGGGGGCCGGACTATATTGGCGGGGGGGGGGGGGAATGAATGAATTCCTATGCTCCACAAATAACCCAGAGATGCATTTTAAATTAAAGGGCATTCTATTCATGTAAAAACACACTGTTTCCCAGACCGTGTGCAGGCAGGATTTAGAAGGTGATTGGGCCAGATCCAGCCCCCAGGCCTTAGTTTGCTTACCCATGGTCTACACCAACAATATGCAGCATTTTCTCAGCCCAAAACCAACTTCAATCCCAACTTTTGAGGTGGATCCCATTTTAATATTTAACATTTCTGCTTCTCTTTCTCCCTTTGCTTCAATTTCTATGTCATTTTCTTTGTCGTGAAGCTTACACAGATTTGTGGAAATCTGCCAGTTTCCCACCACTGAGGGACTCAGACAAGGCAGAGGCAGATTGTGGCCCAGCCCAGGTCTTGCTTCTCTTCCTTGGGGCTGCAGCTCACAGACAGGCCTCAGTGGCAGCTGCAGCCCTGCTTTTCTGTTCGCTTAAAGGTCAAGCGGTTTGACTAAAGTAGTCTGATTTTCACGTAGTTTGAATAAGGTTCAAGTTAACAGAGCAAGAGAGCAAAGCAGCAGCGACATTTGCCATGGAACTGAAAATGGAACAAGCACGGCAGGCAGGCGTGTGAGCGACCAAGAAGGGGAAGGCCAGGGTAAAATCTGCAGAGGGACAGCCAGGGCAGGCAGCCCCCCAGCAGCCACCGCTCTGCTGCCACGGTGCATCTGCCTCCACGTTTCGGCCTTGGCAGCACCAGGAGCCTGGCACAAAGGAAGCAGCAGCCAAACAGGCAAGTGGTCTCAAGGGCAAGGGCTCAGATTTTCTCAGACAACATATTGTTCCTTCTTCTGCCACTTGCCCTCACAAGCAGGTGGATCTTGACAGAACGTATCCAGGCCATGTTCTTTCCTCCCTCTCCTCAGCCTCTCCTACACTATATTTGGGAAAGTATGTACATATTTACCTATGCCCAATCCCAGGGAGTACACAAGAGCGCAAGAGCAACATTGCTCGTCTCGGGAAGTGTGGGCGAGCCCTTAGTTATCATATTTCACAATAGACCAAATGTGCTGGGGCAGGGTAGGCCCACTTCATTAATTCCATTTTTAATTAATACTGAGGTCTTGTCTGACTAAGCCTTCCACAAGGGCAGCAAAGCAGTCTAAATATATCTGTTATTATTTTGGTATGCACTGCAGTTAGAATCTCCTCTGAACTGAGTTCAAGTTCAAAGAAGCCTTATGCAAGCAGCAATCTATGGAAATAAACACAATATTGTTTGGGCCACCAGAAACAAAATGCTCAGATGAGAAGCAAATGGAAGTAGGGAGATGAAAGCTAGACACAAAATCACCACCAGGCCAGTCCCCCAGCCCCAGCCCCACCATAAGAATATACTAGCAAGTCCCCACACCAGCAGTGACCAGAGTTGTATACTGGGCTCATATTACTTACTGGATCTTCCACACAATGGGTAGGTTGGATTAAATGAATAAAAACTACAGGCTGGCATTTTTATGACAACAATATCATGCAGATAATGCAAAACAAAAACAAAAAACCCCACAACCACCCAAAAACTTGCATGCGTGAGTAGCCCCGGTTCAAGAGTGAACTCCCACCTTGAGGCACCTCAGCAATAACTGCAGTTGTAGGAATTGGCAACACTACAAGACTAGCCGACCTGGTAAACATTCAAGCTAAGCCTGTCAATTACCGTTTAGCCATTGCTGCTGATGTCCTGGTGATATCCGACATCATCCCACTTGTTGATGGTATCTTAGCAAGTCCTAGAAAAGAGAGGCAACAGTGAAGAGGCAACGTTTTGAGGACCTGGAAAAAGGAATCACAGGAGGCAAGAGGCCCTTTCTGGGAAAGTCCTGAGGTCTCCTGCAACAAACCAGAATTGCTCCATCCTAGTCAGCAGGAATTCTCTTTTCATTTGAGAAATATTAGCCTAGGTTCCCTGTGTGCGTGACTAAAGCTGATATTTCTGAGCTTTCAGATAGATAAGGGGAGTTGGAATGCTGCCAGGTTTCAGGGTCCCCAAGAAGATGTCACCTTCCCACCCCAATTTCTCTCTCCCCTTCCAGCCCCACTTAACATCCTGGTAAAAAAGTAGGTGGGAGAGGATGAGTCTTTTTTCCTTTCACTCATCAGAAAGAAAAAAAAGACAAATCTCTCTCTCTCTCTCTCTCTCTCTCTCTCACACACACACACACACACACACACACACCATTATGCAGGCGGAAGGAACGCTTCCCTCTTCCTACACCTTTCTGGAAAACCTCTTACAGAGCTTGTTGACACATTGCTTCAAGGGGGCAGGAGGGTTGGTTTGCTTTCTTATTTTTAAATGAGCTGTGTTGGAGCCCCTTCATTTTAAGGACATAAAAGTAGTAAAAACAACAACAACTTCTCCGTTATTGCATAAAGTTAAGGTGGCAGCAGGCTCCGCCGCCCCTCTCTCCAAACCTCTGGCCCCTAGGAGCCTCTCGAAATGTCATGGAGGGAAGCTCAAATGAAGGAGGCTGCTCCACGGTCAGCTCCTGTGAAGAGATACTACTCCCTCATCATTCGGCAAGGCCGAGTGACAGTAAATAGAACTGGTGCCGTGAAATTAACACCTGCCATGTCCAGACTTCCAAAATTTGTCAGTATAGCTCATTCCTGCAAACACAGGATTCCTGAGATCACCAGCAGCATGAAATGGAAGAGTATGAACGTGCTTACCCTTAAAGACGCGGGCTGCCCAGCGAGCCTGCAGCTCTGAAATGGGCATGATGGCACCCAGGGGTTGCACGAGGCCAATGATTGCCAGAGTGGGCTGCTCCAAGTGAGGGGGGAAGACAAATTTATACAGGGCTGTCTGGTTCTCAATGACTCTCACAGTGTTTCCAAGGAAGGGAAAAGAGAAACTGTATCCTGTGGCAAAGACAACAAAATCGATATTGTCTTCCTTAGAGCCATCTTCAAAGACAGCAGCAGTTTCAGTAAATTCACAGATGTTTGGTTTCACCAGCACTTTCCCTGAAATGATGCAGTTTGGAAGCTCATCGTTGATGGTTGGATGTTGGTTGAAAACCCTGAAAGATACAAAAACACAAAGGGCGGAAGTCAGTGTCGTGGTCTTCCAGTCGTTCCATCTGCAGAAGCATTTCAGCTTGTCAGAGAGAAACCTGCTCCCCGCCAGATGCTGCTCTGGGACTTCTCCCAACCTCAAGCCAATTGCAGGGGCATAGAGCAGTCGGAGCAGGGAAAGCCCCGCTGTGCAAGCAAAAGTAAAGGGCTTCTGCTGACAGTGTTGGTTAGGTGAATTCTCAAAATAACATCATCATCATCATCATCATCATTATTATTATTTAAAAAGCATTTCTAAACTGTATAATATTTTCAAAATATGTAAGCAGTGCAAAGTCTAAAGATCAACAACACACAATTAAAATATTAAAATGCTTTATTATTATTATTATTATTATTATTATTATTATTATTATTATTATACCCTGCCCATCTGGCTGGGTTTCCCCAGCCACTCTGGGCAGCTTCCAACAAGAGATTAAAAATACATTAAAACATCAGTCATTAAAAACTTCCCTAAACAGGGCTGCCTTGAGATGTCTTCTAAACGTCAGATAGTTCTTTATTTCTTTGACACCTGACATTTTGACATTTTCTGGAAAATGCAGTACTGTACAGTCATACCTTGGAAGTCAAACGGAATCCGTTCTGGATGTATAGACATAAGCTGACTAATTAGCATATTGCTGTGCCATACCTGTGTTTAGGTTTCAGGCCATAATGAGAATGGTTGAACCTTGCATTTAAATGACTCTCAAACCAGTGATTTATCATGGACATGGTTGAGCACTTCTTCAGTAACGTGTTAAACCGAGTAGAAAGTACCACATCTGCTGGATAGCCTCCTTCCCCAACACGATTCAGTATCCATGCCCCTCGGCGAGTGCTGAGAAAGACCTGGGAATGGGAAGACAATTCTTTAACTAAGATGTCCATGTGATCTATTCTTCATGAAGTTCCTTGTTCCACCTGCAATGTTCCCCAAAACTGCAGAACGTTTTAGTTGGACATCACCTGTGAGATAGATGAAAATATCTGGACGCAGAGAGCAGAGGGTGCAGACCCTCCAAGTGTCCCTATTTTCCAGGGACAGTCCTGGATTTACAGAGCCATCCTAGTTTCTGATTTGATCCCAGAATGTTCCGCTTTTCCTTAGGATGCCCCTACTTTCATTGGAGCCAAGGAGATGAGTAACTATACAATACTATGCATTCAAGCCTATGAGTTATTGTGTATCCAGAATTTTGCAAAGTAGTTTAATATATTCATTACTGAGTAAGCACCCGACAGCCAGACAGATACTATGAATAAGTTAATTATCAAGCTTCTTGAAACCACATTTTAACTGACAGTATCCGTTTGGCTGTCGGATGCTTATTCAGTAATGAACTACCTTGCAAAATTCTGAATGCACAATTAACCCACATTAACTAACTGCCTACGCAATGGATGTTTTAGACTGTCATATAGAAAACAGGGTAAAACACATTTTAATTGAACAAAAAATAATGACTACAAATTAAATAAACTAAAATCTTCATCAAATGTGTAGTCTATGGAAGAAATGACAAACGAATTTAAAATCTGGGTGATAACCTAAAAGCTCTTTTTAAAAGGCTTCATTGCAATTTTGAGAAAGAAAGCAAAAGATTAGAATAATAGAAACGTAGAGTTGGAAGGGACCCTGAGGGTCATCTAGTCCAACCCCCTGCAATGCTAGCTTAAAAATTAAATAAATTAAGAAGTTACTTATTCAGAGATCTGTCTGGGGATCTGAGTCAGAAAATAACAATGGGTCACAAATTAATCAGCACTCGCACGTGAAAGGAAGTCACAGATATATGGATTAACTTGGAGAAAACCATATCTAAAGACAAAACGGTATGAATTTAGTTAATGAATGTGCAAATGATAGAAGCAGTGCTGGTATCTCAATGCCACAAGGTTGGACTGGATGACCCTTGCGGTCCCTTCCAACCCCACGATATTGGGATTCTGTTTATGTGATCATCAGCCCTGGAATTTATTTTCAGAAATTTGTGCAGCGATATTTAAGAATAGTGCCAACGCATGTGCAAAGTGCTTTCGTCACTAAAAGTGTGACAATACACAGAATTAAAGAGCAGGCGTTACAGGGTATCTTCCTTTGGGAGGTGGCCTGGGAATCACTGCCTGAAGCCAAGCACCGCCCCAAGTTTGTCTGATATCAAGTTTGGGCCCCAGCTGAAGTCCCACACCTCCCAAACCCCATGGACCACTTGAAAATTGCTGAGGGCCTTGATGGACTAGTTATTTTCCTGCGTGTTGTAGCAATTACAATGCATTGTGCTAGATGCTTTTATTTATTAAATATTAAGATATTACAAATCTAAGAAATAAAGAAGGCAAAGAAATACAATTAAAACTCAGTTTGAGTATTTAATGTACAGGCAGCCCCTGTTTATGTGTGTTCAGTGCATGTGCAACAGTATATATGCTTATTGTGCCGCCAAACCAGGAAGTGACCTGGAAACGTCATAAAGACGTCACTGAAACATCACTAAAAGGGTGGAACGGGGGCCGGGTGGGGGCAGAGTGGGGGGCTTTTTCAGTGGGTTACAATTTTACGTGATTTCACTGATGTGTGCGGCACCTCGGAACGTTGTCAGCCCCGCGTAAATGGGGGGCTGCCCATAATGGGTGTGGGGTCTCCTGGCTTCAACCACAAATCCACAGGCAAGCTGTGGACCACCTGAATGAAGCTCGTGGAGCACAGTTTGGGAGCCCCCCTGCTCTGAAAAAACAATTTCCCCTCTCCTTGCCAGCAAGTGAAGCCAGCAAGTGAAAAGAGCTTGAATCCAAGCACTTCCTCCCTCTTCCCAGAGCCCATGGGCATCCTTTTTGCACCTACCCACTTTCCCCTGGCAGCATGAGTGACAACTGAGACATCATCTGCCCGCCTTCCACAGCCTCTCCTTCCAATCAGCTAGAGCTCTCTCTCTCCAGGGATGCTGTTCCCTGCCTTCTGCACCTCCCAGGGGTCCCTAGAGATGGCCTCAGCGCCCACCTTCTGTCACAAGAGAGCCAGCAGTCAATCACAATGTGCAAGTTGGAGCTAACTCTTTATTAGCAAAAACACAATTGGCCAGGACGTGGTGCAATAAGCACAGCAACTCATTCCCAGCCAGTCTTGTCCCCATGAAAAAGTTACCAAGATGAAAAGACCCTGCCTCCCTGCAGCCCAGGGCTTTTCCCAAGCAATCGATTGGAGACTGCTCCTCCCATTTCATGCCTCTCCTGGTTCTGGGAAACCCGGTTGGAGGGGAGCATGTTGCTGCAGGAGGAGGAAACACCCACGACTGACTCCTCTCTGCTTCCCACATCCAGGCCTCCTGCTTCCGTTCCTGCCTCTGATTTGTTGGTCTAGCTCTTTTTCGCTGCTCTCAGACCATTTCCATAACCAATCCCTTCCTCTGGCATTCTGCTGCTACATCTTTGACACACTCTGGGGCTGCCACACCAGGCAAAGCCATCACAATATAGAACTGCCCTGAGATCTACTTGTAGAGGGTGTGATACAAATTTAACCAATACAGTGGTACCCCGGGTTACATCCTTAATTCGTTTCAGGTTACAGTACATAACCCGAAAAGGATGTAACCCAAATAATTGGTTCTGCACATGCGCAGACCAGAAAAACCAGAAAAAAATTGCTTCTGCGCATGCGCACACCGTGAAAACACTTCTGTGCATGTGCAAATCGCAACGCTTCGGGTTGCGTTTCCGGGTTAGCAGAGTTCGTAACCCGAAAAGTAGGCAACCCGAAGCATACATAACCCGAGGTACGACTGTAATAAATAATAGTAGCCAGACCTGTTGTGCCGCACGACTTATCTCCACAGCAAGGTCCCCGCCTGAGTTCCCAATGCCAACCACAATTACTCTTTTCCCGGCAAACTCATCTGGGCTCTTGTAATCACGACTGTGAAAGTAGCGACCTTTGAACTTTTCAATGCCTGTAAGTGAAGAGCAAAATTGTTCAAGTTCAGGTAGTGTGGATGTGTCTTGTACATGAGATCTGGTGCTGTCGTTTTCTGCTGGTATGAAACTGGTAAACTCTGTAGTTGCAACACGAACTGCACTAAGGAATGTGGACATATTTTCAAGAGCAAAACAGAGGACACATTTGCTGACTTCTACTTTGAACTATGGAACTCTATGATGACTCTACCCATGAAAAAGAGGACATGTCCTGGAAAAAGAGGACATATGGCAACCAATCTGGACAAATTTTATTCCCCCCCCCCCCCAATTCTCTCACAATCTTTCCAAACCACATTCACAAAACTAGTTCAGTTTTAGTTACAGGTAGGTAGCCGTGTTGCTCTGCCATAGTCAAAACAAAATAATAAATAAATAAATTCCTTCCAGTAGCACCTTAAAGACCAAATAAGTTTCTTATTGGTATGAGCTTTCGTGTGCATGCACACTTATTCAGGTATCAGGTATCAGAAGGTATCTGAAGAAGTGTGCATGCACACGAAAGCTCATAACAAGAACAAACTTAGTTGGTCTCTAAGGTGCTACTGGAAGAAATGTTTTTATTTTTTATTTAGTTCAATTTTGTGAGCCTAAACTTTTAAGCAAATGTACTTTCTGTACTGTTCTAGGAAGAGGGGAAAATAACTTTTATGCTAGTAAAGTAATCTTTTTTGACTGGAAAACTTGCTTTTTATGACATACACACGATTTGCTCTTTGGTTTTTAATGCTTTGTCACTTATTTTAGCACTTTCTGTGCTACTGAACTGATATTGTTGCTTTCCTTGTTTCACATTAAAATGTGAAGCAAATTTATCCCCCTCCCTGTCTGATCAGCTCAAGAGGGGCTCTAGGCAGTGTGAGAGAAGATGCTTTTCATGCAAAAGGCCCCAAGTTCAACCTCAGCATCTCCTGGCACATCTGGGAAAAGGCAATGGAACTGCAGAACTGCTCCCAGTCCATTTTGACGATACAGAGCTGGATGGATCCATGGTAGGACTCATTGTAAATCAGCTTCCAATGTTCCCATGGAACTACGGAAAGAACTGCTGCTACAGATACCAGGGACTATTGTTCATCCAACTGGTAGCTGTGCCAGTGTCATACTTTGAAACTCACTGGCTGAAATGAACAACCTGTTCTCTGTCTAAGCACTACTTACTACACAGAGGTGTGGTGAGAATAACTGGGGGATAACAAATACACAACACTTTGCACACTGGAAAAGGCTATAGAAATGAGTAGCAAGTTAAACATGAAGGAAGAACTTAGCTTATTTTAAAAGAGAGGGGGGGAATGCAGTTACAGGATTGGTTCCTTGGTAAGATTGGTTCCTTGTCATCTTTGCTCCCCTTGGCATCTACAGAGCGTACCTGGGAAGGAGTTCAGTGGCAGATGTGTGTTTGTGTGATGCCCAGTGCAAACCAGGATTGCATCAAAGACGGATGATTCTTCTTTTCCACCCGTCTCCGTGACAACATCCCACTGGCCAGTGCTAGAGAAGTCTGGGCGCCTTTTTACACTGCACACCTTAGTCTGGAAAGAAAAAAGTCAGCAAAAGAATGATGATGGATTTCTTTCTGTGATATTAATGTATGCCTCAGCATATGGTACAAAATACGTATCATAAGACACCTAAGGGCTGCGGTCTTAAACCTACACACTTGAAATGAAAATAAATGCTTCCAAATAAAATTAATTAGGACGAGACCTTAGATTATTCCATTTTGAGCAAATTGTTATTGAACCCTCAACCAGTGCTTGTTTTCTTGGGGTTACTCAAGGGTACGCAGTACCCACACCCACACACCCACACTGCCAATGAAAAGCATTGGTTAAAAGTGTGGCACTGACTATTACAACTTCGTCGTGAGCACACGGGCACCTTTTTTTCCTAGAAGAGAAGCACCACCCATAATCCTTGTTGAATCTCAAGCGTAAATTTCAATTCCTCCAGTACCAAGAAATAGATGGATTTTACAGCATGTTAGAATAAGTATTTTGTTAGACAGACAGACAGATAGATAATTTATTACGGTCGGGGACCAGCTTATAAAACATTTTGTTTATTTATTCAAACATTTCTATTGCATCTTTATTCCTTTTGGGAACGCCCAGCAGCAACAGCAGCACATGCACAGTGGGAGAAATTGGTGGAGGAGGCTAAAAAGAGTGAGCTTCTCTCTTTGGGATTAAGGCTTTTGCTTGTCTGAGCTGCTTGGCGGCTTGGCTGTGGGTGTGGCTGCATGCTACTGCCAAGAGGAAGCCAGGCTGAACAAGGGGGGGAGTGGGCAGAGGAGTTAGCAGCAGAGCTGTCAACCTTCCCTTTTTTGCAATGGGAAACAGCACTGGAATAAGGGAATTTCCCACAAAAAAGGGAAAGTTGACAGCTATGGTTAGCAGCCAGCAGCAAGTAGACTTGGCTGATAGCAGCTTCTGAGAGCTTGCAAACAAACAGGAGTGTTGGCAAGGACATTTGGAGGGGAAGGCCAGAGTGGTGTCTGAAGGACTAAGAGACATGGATGAGGAGGGGGCTACTGAAGTGACCTGCAATGCCTGTGCTATATTTGTCTTTCTGTCTCAGAATATGCAAAACTACACCTGCAGCAAGTGCAAGCTGGTTGCCTCACTGGGAGAGAAGGTGCAGCAACTTGAGGCTAGCCAAGCCACACTTCAATTTACAGGGCAAGATGATGACATTCTGGATCGAGCTGAGTGGACTGTCCTGGAACAAGCAACTACAGAGGAGGAAGATCGCCTGTTGCAGGAGACAAACTCCTGGAGGAATGTGGCTCACAGAAGCAGGACTGTCAGAAGCCATGCTGTGTCACTGGAGCTGCAAAATTAATTCCTTGCGCTCACCTCAGACACAGATACTGGGCCAGAGGATCAAGAACATAAGTTGCAGAGCTTAGAACACTCTGAGGTGGTTTTGGAAGGCACTGTGTATGGAACGATTCCTACCACTCCCCAGAGGAGGAAGAGACTTGGGTTGGTGGAAGGTGACTCCGTACTGAGGGGAGCAGTATGCAGAGGTAACAGGATGTCTCGGAAGCTGTGCTGTCTTCCAGGTGCAACGATTCATGAAGTGACAGAGAAGTTGCCAAGGCTTATAAAGCCCACTGGTCACAACCCCTCCCTTCTGATCCATGTGCATTCAAACGATACGGCCAGACACAGCCCTTGATGCACAGCAAGGAACTATGGGGCTCTGAACTGGAAGCTCAATGACCATGGGGCACAGGTGTTTTTTTCAACACTCTTCCCTGATGAAGGTCGTGGCCCAGGAAGAAGGAGAAAAATACTGGAAGTAAACCACTGACTGCACAGGGGATGTTGTCTGGAAAAGTTTGACTTCTTCTCCACTTCCTTGAGGAAAGACTTCTGGCAAGAGATGGGTTGGCAAGAATGTGTTTGCTAAGCATCTTGCTGAGCCACTCAGTCAGAACTTTTTATGGTTCATTCAAACAAAATGATTGCAAATTAAAAAAACCATGCAGTTTTTGCGACAATACAGATGAATCTTGTGTTTTAGCTTAGCTCTGTGTAAGCTGGCATCAATTAGTCCTGTTTACCATCTGTTTAGCAAAGCAGTTGTTATGCTGTCCTCTTGGAGTCTGCAGACGTGCACGGCTGACAGGAAGGCATGCAACCGAGTGAATAACTGCATGAGGGATTCACTCCCACCTTCTATAGCCTCGTTTCACTAAACCCTCATGACCCTTCTCCCTAGACAGGTTGTCCCCTGCCTTCTGCTCTCCACTGGCTCCACCCCACCTTCTATGGTTGCTAGAGATGGAAGAAGACAGAGTTCTTTGGTGTCCCCCTTATCTCCCACAAATAAAGATTGCAAGCTTTTCATCCTAAAAAAATCCTGCTGTGACCAAGCCAAAAACAAAAAGCAACCACAGATTGATCAAGAAAGGCTGAAAAGAGCTGAAGAAACACACTCTCAACTTCCTTCCACCTAAAAGAATGATGGGGAACCTGCAGCCACAGGCCAATCTCAGGCTGCCAGGAGGTCCAATGTGGCCCTGTGAGGCCACTTCCCCCAAACCACAGCTGGTGCTGTCGGCTGATGAGCAGGAGGACAGAGGATAATTCTGCATCAGGTTGCCAAGACAACAGGATTTAATCCCCATTCTCTTTTTCTTTTTGACAGCATTTTTGTTTTTCTTCAGTGTCTTCCCTGTTGACTGAATGCTCTGCTTCTGGCAAGAGAGAACATAGGAGAGACCACTTGGACCAGCTACTCATAGTATATTGCATAGTATATTGTCAAGAACTCTTCTGCCCAGAATTCACTCTTCCAAGCCTATAAACTTTCTAGAACACAGCTGCTCTTTCCAACTCTTCTTACCCTGAAACGGATATACTTCAGAAGATCAAAGTGCTTGGCGTACATCCGGAAATAATCCATAATCTTGGAGTTGTGCATGTAGTTGGGGAAGTCGTCTGGGATGGGGAAGTCGCTGAAACACATCATCTCCTTGGAGGTGTTGATGATGACAGATCTATAGATGCTGGCTCGTCCGTCCTCAGGATTCTCCTGCAGGAAGCATAATTTTAAGGGTGTGAGGTTGCGCTCATTTCGTATACCGTATTTTTCGCTCCATAGGGCGCACCAGACCATAGGGCCCACCTCATTTTTAGAGGAGGAAACAACATAAAAAAATATTTTTTTCTGGTTTTCCTCCTCTAAAAGCCCTGGTTTTTTTGAGGATCAGCTAAAAGTTTTGCAGCTTTTTTTGCAAAGGGAAAAGCCCTTTTTTTGAGGATCAGCTAAAAGTTTTGCAGCTTTTTTTTGCAAAGGGGGAAAAGCAAAGAGGAAAAGCCCCGTTTTTATAGGGTTCAACTCACATTTCTGCAGCTTCTAAAGGAAAGGGAGCCTTTTCTACAGTTTCCAGAGAGATAATCTAATAAGCCAGTCACATGTTGCTGGGGAAACAAACAACCTCCCTCTGCAGTACATTCAACAATGGAGGCCTGGGTAAGGGGGTGGCGAAAGGGAGCCAGGGACTCTTATCTCTCTCCCAATCTCTTGCTGATCATCTGCTGAGCGGGGTCCTTTCAACACCCCCTTTTCTCTTTGTAAAATAAAATCATGATCCTCTTTTGGCCCCTGGGAAATTCGGCTCCAGGGACCACCATTCGCTCCACAAGATGCACAGATATTTCCCCTTACTTTTCAGGAGGAAGAAAGTGCATCTTATGGAGCGAAAAATACGGTATGTCACTTGGGGATGTTTTATTTGAAAGGCAAGTAACAAAGGCAATTATAATATTGTTTAAGGCACTTGCTTCTCCAATCACTGGGAAATCTAGGCCAGCCCTTAACATGATCAATTTCCTTTGTGGAAGAAAACACTGGAGAGTTACAATGCACATGTTAAAACTGTTTAAAAAGTACTGCAATGGCAGAGACAGACATATATGAGGCACTACTTTCAGAGCAACCTCAGAATTTTGGAATACCATGAATTAGCTCATCCTCAAAAATTATCTTGTGCAAGTCAAACTGCCGAAAAGGCGCGTGGCAAACTCAGGTGTTCCGCCCACACAGCACAGCACACACAACCTGCCAGTATTTAGCGCTTCGTTTGAGCAGGGCTTGGGAGCAGCAGCAAAGGCAGATCCAGAAAAACTGGATATTGAAGGAGCTGCCTCCTTAGACGGGGCATCCAGTTTGCTGGCCCTGCGTTCAGTTAGGCTGAGCATGGTCAATCTTTCCTGTCTGTGACCAAGAACTTCTTTTAGCAGGTTAAAGCTTCCATTTTCCCATCACAGTTTCTGCTCCTTTCCTGCTCCTAGAATTTTAGCAGCTGTTGTTACAAATCCCCACCGACAGAATTCTCAGCAAGAAAAAACATTAACATTTATGAAATGATCTGGCTTACCTTGAACCTCCAGAGCCCCCCAATGTCTTCACTGCTCTCAAAGCATATAGGATCTAGGCCCTCATCTAAACAGCATTTGATGCTACAAAGTCCACTGGAGCCACCTCCTATAATTGCAACTCTCTTCTTTGCCATGGCCGGTTTCGCAATTTCAGAAATGTGAGGGCTAGGCTAGGAGAAGGAGGAGATTATTTATTTCCATAATGTTCACACTCCTGCACCTTCAATTATCCAGGCACACCTCAATATCTCCCTGATCTTGTTTTGCAATTCCCAAAATGATACCTGATCAGATCTGCACCTTTCCTTTGAAATGTGCACATCTCTGAATTTTGAAATTGGTTTCAACCCAAAAGGGGAACAAAATAGCATATATTAGGAGAGAGTGTATATATATATATATAGCATACAAAATGAATTGTATTAGTCAAAATTGTTTGCAAAGTGTGTCTATGAGGAAAGTGCACTGGTGTGAAGGTAAATGAGTCAAATGTAGGATTTTCCTCAGAAAGCTGCAGAATACAGATGGTTTGTGGCTGATGCCATGTGTGCACAGCTTCAAACACCAGCAGCAGGAGTGCAGTGGAGGGCTGAGCAAATGGTAAACACAGTAAAGCATCTTAAATACAACACTCATATCCACTTTTTAGTGCTGACCCCGTTCCTTGTGTTCATGCTTTCACAGCTGATCTGTGTGCAGTTCCTGGCAGCCTGGAGGCTTGGTTGTGCCTTGGCCAACAGGAGAACATTTGTGTTTCAGTCACTGTGGGAAAGCCTTGGGAAGAATCCACCTTGGGAAGATGCGTGGTGGTTTGGGGTGTGTGTGGAGGAGTTATTTGCCTATGAATGTTGTTTGCAGAACATGACAGGGGGCATCAAGGTTTACTGGTGAAGCAGGGGGCCTCCTTCCTATAGCAGAAGGGCCAGTGGGGTCATGGAAACGGGCACCAATATTAGATGAAAGGGAGGGATACCAGGATGCCTGCAAGGCTCGAGAGGCTTTTTGATAGGGGCTTCTGCCCAGGATTGTGAAAGAAAGCCATGCACAGCAAGCTGAAGTGGTTCCTATGGGAGGGAGCCCCTTGGCAACTGCCTCCCCCCCCCCACCCCCCACCGCACGACCCACCAAGTATAGCTCAGGTTTGCCAGTACCCATGCCAGGGGAATTGTAGGGGGCAAAGTATGCCAACAGCACTAATAATAATAATATTTATTATTTGTACCCCGCCCATCTGGCTGGATTTCCCCAATGTAGATCTTTCAGGACCGGTGTTATGTGGTCACGGCGGCCGCTCCCAGTCACCAGTCTAGCTGCCGCATTCTGGATTAATTGCAGTTTCCGGGTCACCTTAAAAGGTAGCCCCACGTAGAGCGCATTGCAGTAGTCCAAGCGGGAGATAACCAGAGCATGCACCACTCTGGCGAGACAGTCTGCGGGCAGGTAGGGTCTCAGCCTGCGTACCAGATGGAGCTGGTAGACAGCTGCCCTGGACACAGAATTAACCTGCGCCTCCATGGACAGCTGTGAGTCCAAAATGACTCCCAGGCTGTGCCCCATGTCCTTCAGGGGCACAGTTACCCCATTCAGGACCAGGGAGTCCTCCACATCTGCCCTCCTCCTGTCCCCCAAAAACAGTACTTCTGTCTTGTCAGGAGTCAACCTCAATCTGTTAGCCGCCATCCATCCTCCAACCACCTCCAGACACTCACACAGGACCTTCACGGCCTTCACTGGTTCTGATTTGAAAGAGCTAAACAGCAATGAATATCCATTTCAGGCACTAGTTGACTTTTCACCTGGATCTCTGGACCTTCCCCACGGCACTTCTAGAGATAATTATTTCAACCACACAGCAGGTCTGACCAGCACTTCCACAAAATAAATATGTCCATGATCTCTGAACTCCTCCCTCAGTGAAGATAAGCTTTACCTTATTTCTCTTCTAGTGCAAACCAGCAACAATTTCTGCACCAGGAAGCCACAAAATCCCCCTGCAGGCAAGATACCAAAGGTAGTCATTGATGTCATTTTTTCTTGTTGAATTTCCCCATCGGAAAGGTCTTTCAGCAGCCATATTTTTACCATGTTTCAAAAGGTAAAACACAGGTGTGTTTAAGAGGGGAAAAGTTAGTACTCATTAAAGATTCTCATCATCCTGGGAAAAAGTGACAAGTGGGGTGTCACAGGGTTCTGTCTTGGGCTCATTGTTGTTCAACGTCTTTATAAATGACTTGGATGAAGGAATTCAGGGAATGCTCCTCAAATTTGCAGATGACACCAAACTGGGAGGGGTAGCTAATGCCGCAGAAGACAGAATCAGAATTCAAAATGACCTTAACAGATTGCAGACCTGGGTGCAAGCTAACAAAATGAATGTCAATAGGGAGAAATGTCAGGTTCTACACTTAGGCAGAAAGAACCAGATGCACAAATATAACATGGGAGACACTTGGCTTACTAGCAGTTCATGGGGAAAGGGTCTAGGGTGGACCACAAGCTTAACATGTGTTAAATGTGTGATGATGCAGCAGCAAAAAAAAAAAAGCTAATGCTATTCTGGGCTGCATCAACAGAAGTCTAGTGTCCAGATCAAGGAAAGTAATAGTACCACTCAATTCTGCCTTGGTCAGGCCACACCTGGAATACTGTGTCCAATTCTGGGCACCACAATTTAAGAAGGATGTTGACAAGCTGGAACATGTGCAGAGGAGGGCAACCAAGATGATCAAGGGTCTGGAAACAAAGCCTCAGGAGGAATGGTTGAAAGAGCTGGTTATGTTCTCCCAGATCCAATTAATGTCCCACAATGTTATTCCATATTCTGGAACATAGGTCTAGAAGTGAAGAAGCAGGAGGACCTTTTCTCATAGCTCTGGGCGTTTGTGGCGACCCTTGTTAAGAGTTCTGGGTGGCAACTTTCCCCTTTCCCCCACCCCTGCCTGGGAGGTTTTTAAGCAGAGGTTGGATGACCATCTGTCAGGGATGTTTCAGCTGAGATTCCTGCATTGCAGGTGGTTGGACTCAGATGACCCTTGGGGTCCCGCCTGACCACAATTCTATGATTCTATGATTACCATAAATGATGCCTGTCAGACTATGGCTTTTTGCCATAATTCACCAGTCTCAGAACTGACTAGGTCCATAAACATGTAAAGTTATAGCGTGGGCTTTCAGACATGTTCTTTTCTTAATTACAGCCAGCCTCCATGCATCACCTCAGGTGCTGCCTGGAGCATCTTCAACTACAAGCCACAAGCCCCAGCTCAAATCTCACTCTCCGCTGTGAGCTCACCCACCATGGCTTTGACAAGCTGTTATCTTTCAGCCACAGGCTATAATATCCATGCTGCAGTATGGATTCCAGCCAGATCTTTGCATGCCTTGTCTCGATGCAGATGGTTTGATTAACCTCCAGGCCATATTTTCTTGCAAGAGAAGCAAATCATGGAACGGTCTAGAGAGAGACTCTCTACAACTAAGAGGAATGGATCCAGTGGGTTCACAAACCACCTCTGCCACGAAGGGACTGGGAAGAAACTATACTTTCTCATCCCCACTTTTTTATTAGCAAAATTTTAATAACCTATCTCACAAGATTAGTACAGTGGTGCCCCGCTAGATGAATGCCTTGCTAGACGAAAAACTCGCTAGATGAAGGCATTCGTCTAGCGCAGTGGTGGCGAACCTTTTAGAGACAGAGTGCCCAAACTGCAACCCAAAACCCAATGATTTATCCAAAGTGCCAATCCGGGGGATAATGGGGGAGAGTTGTTGAGCTTTTTTTGGGAGGAGTACCCCAGAGTTGTTGAACTCCAAGCGGGAGGCCCCAGCAGGGGGAAGTCTGGCGGAGGGCGGGCGGGCGGGCGGGGGGAAGTTAGGCCTGAGGCCTGTGGCTCGAGGCGCCGCGACACCAGCCCTGCGAGGGAGGCCACCCCCTTCTGCCCCCCACCCGTCTCACCAGGCGGCGTGGGCGCTGCTCCTCCACATCCCGGCGTTTCTCTCTCGGCCCCGCCGCGGGGCTCCCTCGCAGAGTGCGGCGCCCAAAACAAGCCGCCGCCGCGCGCGCCACAAGGTTCCACCGCCCGGCAAGCGCTTTGAGACACTGCGCCGCTCGGGAGACACCGCCCCCTCACCCTCGCGCCGCAGGGCCTAGACCAGTGGGGCGATGGCGCACGTGCCCACAGAGAGGGCTCTGCGTGCCCACTTGGGCACGCGTGCCATAGGTTCGCCACCACTGGCGCACGTGCCCACAGAGAGGGCTCTGCGTGCCCACTTGGGCACGCGTGCCATAGGTTCGCCACCACTGGTCGCCACCCGCAAGACGAAATTGTCTATGGGGCTGCCTCGCAAGACGAAAAAATTTTCGTTTTTTTTTTTTTTTTTGTCTAGCGAAAACCGCGGTTTGCATTGCCACTTCGGTAGACGAAAAAACCGCTAGATGATAAGATTTGCAGAACGAATTATTTTCGTCTAGCGGGGCACCACTGTATAAGGATTGTAGAACATTCTATGCACTCCTCTAGAAATTGTAATATAGGTAAAAGCAGGCACAGGAAAACTCGGCCCTCCAGATGTTTTGGGACTACAACTCCCATCACCCCTAGCTAACAGGACCAGTGGTCAGGGATTATGGGAATTGTAGTCCCAAAACATCTGGAGAGCCGAGTTTGCCTATGCCTGGGTAAAAGCAATACTCAGTTATTGCTTTCAATAAAAAGTAAGTGATTTCATAACGGGATATTACACTTAGGAAACTTATAAAAGAGGATATCCTGACACTAATTCCTTGGTGATTTGGTCTTTTCCAATCCTCACATTCATTTTTGAAAGTAAACAACCGGTATTTTAGTTGTTCTTGCTGCTTCATAAGTTCCTGTGCTTTTACTCCAGTCAAGGGGGCGAGAGAAGCCAGCAGGTGTGCTCTGTTAAACTCGTCCAGATACCCTTTCAACATTGCATATGCCATTTTATCCTACAAGTTTGTCCTTTACAAAGACCCTGGTACCTTCTGATGGCTGGAAAGACAACACTCACCTGCTCTAAACAACTGCAACTGGTATATCTGACAAACAACTTAATATTTGCAGACTGAAAGCTATACAACAGACCTGTGAAGACTGGAGATGTGATGAAGCAATAGCCCAAGGGTTCACCGTGCTGCCTAGTCCACGTCTTCCACTCTGAAATTCTTCCGCAGGGTGGAGAGAAGAGAGCTTTTAAAGGGTGTCATTGAGCAACAGTCCCTCCCAGCTGTTTGCTCCAATTGGACGGAGGGAAGCAAATCCTGGCAGCAAAGACATGGTTTGAAAAGATTTAGCAGTCTTGTTCCATGGCCAAAAACAATAACTGAGAAGCAAGGTCTACAGTGTTGAGAAACAACATCACATGGCTTGGCAGGCTTCCCAAATGCTTCCATTTATGATTCTTCTTCACATGACAATGGAGAAAGCTCTCTGGGATGTGGAAGTTGTGCTGGTTGCACTTGCAATAGCAAAGGGTAAAGCAGTCAGACAACTTTTAACCTTTGAGCTTAACAATCCAGCAATCTCAGTAAACACGCCCTAGATACAGAATGTACGAAAGAAAAAACAAAATTTAAAATTTAAAAAATCCTTTCAGTAGCACCTTAGAGACCAACTAAGTTTGTTCTTAGTTACCTGTAAATGTACGAAAGGTTATTGTATAGCTCTGGGTGGCTTTAGTTGAGATTCCTGCCTTGAAGGGGGTTGGCCCAGATGACCCGAGAGGTCCCTGTGATTCTATAATCTTGGGAATGCTGGAAAATGTGTTGACGTGTAATGCACAGAAGTGAGAGTCCAGGAGCAAAAACTCACTGTGAGAAGATTAGGTGAAAATAGGCCACTTCTCTGTCTCCTTGATAACAGCCATAGTCCAGGTGAGCAAGGCAGGTGGGCAGGATCAGTGCACTGGGAAGCTGGTCTGCTGCCAGGTGCCACCCTTCCCAATCCACTGACTGAGGAAGACACATGGGAGTCATCGGAGTGGACCTGGGTAATATTGCGCCCTGTGTGAGGCCAAAATTTGACACCCCCTCCAGCCCAAAGCCGCCTTCCCAAAGCCAAGTAGGGGAGACACCAGGCTTTGGGAAGCAGGGGTGAGGGCTCTGGCAGGGTCCCAGAGCCCTCTCCGCTCCTTCTCAAAGCTGGGCAAGTGCTAACTAGGCTTTGGGAAGGAGGCAGGAAGGTGCCCTCTTGACCCCTGCACCCTGTGCAGGGGAAATGGTCGTGCTGCCCTAAATCCACCTCTGGGGTTATAAGGCATCAGCCTCCCACCTCAGCACAAGCTGTTTAAAGGTAGGCCCTGCCAAGACCTGGATGGGTGGTGGGCAGCTGAGTCCTACCCTCCAGAGGAGAAAACCAGCTTGCTTCATCTTCCATGTGACAGCCCTTTAGATATTTGAAGATGTCTATCGTATCTCCTCTCCTCTCCTCTCTTCCAAGCTAAACATAGCCAACTCCCTCGACCATTCCTCAAAAATTGGTTTCCAGACCTTGGATCATCTTGGTTGCCCTCCTCTGCACACCTTCTAGTTTGTCAACATCCTCCTTAAATTGGTGCCCAGAATTAGACACAGTATTTCAGGTGTGGTCTGACCATGGCAGAATGGAGCAGGACTATTTCTTCTCTTGATATGGTCACTGGACTTCTGCAAATCTGATGTGCATTTGACATGATTGGCCCAAGTGTGCGCAGTAAGCTTCATAGCTGAGTGGGGATTCGAACCCTAGCCTCATAGTCACAGCAAGCATTCTAACCATTATACCACACTGGCTCTCACGGAGTAGGAAAGAAAAATAGCCAGCCATGAGTAGGAAAGAAATAGCCAGCCATGAGTAGGAAAGAAAAATAGCCAGCCATTGTGGTAAATGCAGCTTCTTTCAGTTTAGAAGACAGCAGAAGTGACAACCTGAATTGTGTTTTCAGTGTTTGAGAGTTTACTGAAACACCTTATGCCACAGCATTTCCTCATAATAAGCTGCTTCTTGGCATATATTGAAGTCCCCCACTGCAATCAGATTTTTAAAAAGCATTTTTATTAAAGGTTAAAATGCTTTTTAAAAATGCGAACAGGAGACAGAGAGAGGGCAGAACTCCTCAATGCTTTTTAAAAATGCGAACAGGAGACAGAGAGAGGGCAGAACTCCTCAATGCCTTCTTTGCCTCAGTCTTCTCAAAAAAAGAAAACAATGCCCAACCAGAAGAATATGGGGCAGATGATTCAGCAGGGGAAACACAGCCCAGAATAAGTAAGGAGGTAATACAAGAATACTTGGCTAGTTTAGATGTATTCAAGTCTCCAGGGCCAGATGAACTACATCCAAGAGTATTAAAAGAACTGGCAGAGGTGATTTCAGAACCACTGGCAGTAATCTTTGAGAATTCCTGGAGAACAGGCGAAGTACCGGCAGACTGGAGGAGGGCAAATGTTGTCCCTATTTTCAAAAAGGGGAAAAGAGAAGACCCAAACAATTACCGCCCAGTCAGCCTGACATCAATACCAGGAAAGATTCTAGAGCAGATCATTAAGCAAACAGTCTGTGAACACCTAGAAAGGAACGCTGTGATCACTAAAAGTCAGCATGGGTTTCTGAAAAATAAGTCATGTCAGACCAATCTGATCTCATTTTTTGACAGAATTACAAGCCTGGTAGATGAAGGGAACGCTGTGGATGTAGCCTATCTTGATTTCAGCAAGGCCTTTGACAAGGTGCCCCATGATATTCTCGTAAAGAAGCTGGTAAAATGCGGGCTAGACAATGCTACCATTCAGTGGATTTGTAACTGGCTGACTGTCGCGGGCCCTTCCACCCTGTACAGCCACCCCCGGACGTTTCACGGTCTATGAGTGCTGCACCAACGACAAACGGTCCCCAGCTGCAACCCACCAGACTGCTAGCTGGAACCTGCTTGCTTCATATACCACCGACGAGGATAACGTGAACAAATAAGTTGTTTATTGAGTACAAAAGCTTGTGGTTACTGATAAATAAAAGGTTGTTCAATAAGCTTATAACAGTTGTCCTATACCGGCCTATTACCTCTAAATGATACCGGCCTATTACCTCTAACAGTTAGCTAAATACCAATAGCAACACGTTTCACAATCTGTTTATCCTCTCTGCTAACTTCCACCTCAGACTCTTAAACTCCCAGCTCTCACTCCTGACTCACGCTGCTCAACTCTCCTTCTAACTCTCCACACTTCTAACTCTCCGTCTAACTCCACGTCTAACTCACTCACTGACCACTGGGAGGGGTGTTTTATACCCAGGCTGAGCCCGCCCCTGAGGGTTCTAACTGTCAGAAAATTTAACCCCTACCTGGCATTGGGCTAGTTCTCCACACTGACTGACCGAACCCAAAGGGTACTCATTAATGGCTCCTCTTCATCCTGGAGAGAAGTCACTAGTGGGGTGCCACAGGGTTCTGTCTTGGGCCCAGTCTTATTCAACATCTTCATCAATGACTTGGATGATGGGCTTGAGGGTATCCTGATCAAGTTTGCAGATGACACCAAATTGGGAGGGGTGGCTAATACCCCAGAGGACAGGATCACACTTCAAAATGACCTTAACAGACTAGAGAACTGGGCCATAGCAAACAAGATGAATTTTAACAGGGAGAAATGTAAAGTACTACACTTGGAAAAAAAAAATGAAAGACACAAATACAGGATGGGTGACACCTGGCTTGAGAGCAGTACATGTGAAAAGGATCTAGGAGTCTTGGTAGACCATAAACTTGACATGAGTCAACAGTGTGATGCAGCAGCTAAAAAAGCCAATGCAATTCTGGGCTGCATCAATAGGAGTGTAGCATCTAGATCAAGGGAAGTAATAGTACCACTATATTCTGCTCTGGTCAGACCTCACCTGGAATACTGTGTCCAGTTCTGGGCACCACAGTTCAAGAAGGATACTGACAAGCTGGAACGTGTCCAGAGGAGGGCAACCAAAATGGTCAAAGGCCTGGAAACGATGCCTTATGAGGAACGGCTTAGGAAGCTGGGTGTGTTTAGCCTGGAGAAGAGAAGGTTAAGGGGTGATCTGATAGCCATGTTCAAATATATAAAAGGATGTCATATAGAGGAGGGCGAAAGGTTGTTTTCTGCTGCTCCAGAGAAGCGGACACGGGGCAATGAATTCAAACTACAAGAAAGAAGATTCCACCTAAACATTAGGAAGAACTTCCTGACAGTAAGAGCTGTTCGACAGTGGAATTTGCTGCCAAGGAGTGTGGTGGAGTCTCCTTCTTTGGAGGTCTTTAAGCAGAGGCTTGACAGCCATCTGTCAGGCATGCTTTGATGGTGTTTCCTGCTTGGCAGGGGGTTGGACTGGATGGCCCTTGTGGTCTCTTCCAACTCTATGATTCTATGATTCTTATCATGGGCGTAGCCAAGATTTCTGTTGCAGGGGGCAGGCTTCATGTTGGGGAGCCAGAACCTCAGTTAGTTAAATATTTTTATTGATTTACTTGATTGTGGGGGAGAGCTGCCCCCCTGCCCCCCCTTAGCTACGTCCATGAATTTTATCCATAGAATCCAAGTAACAAAATAAAATTTCATGAGACAAAACACACAAAAACTAAACCAAACCAAGGCTGGCATGAGATGTTACATTCACAAGAGAAAATGATAAAGCTGGTTATCTGAAAGTTTGTGATAAGGCACAGAGGAGGTGGTAAGGGGAGGCCACCGTCATAGAAAATGAGAGAACCAGAGGTGGAGGCACATGGCTTGAACAGAAACACGTCCACAGCTGAAGCCATCAAAGGCACAAGGAGTACCAAAAACAAATGGCTCTCTTTAACATCAAGATTTTTTTCCAACCAAATCGATGCTACTTGTCCCAAATTGAGAGGCTTGCAGAAGAGGTGTAATAAACAAAAATCTGCCCTCATTCCCTTATGGGGTACACAAGAGCCCTTGTAAAGTGCTTTGCAGGTTCTCCATGGGTAGGAGTAAAAAACAGAGGCCAACCAGAGAATAATTAGAAGCAAAGCAGTTAGCAAGCTTGATCTTTATTGTTCTGTTGCAGCAGGGTTGACCTCCAGAGGCAAGTGTCTTTTTTCTTTTTTAATGTATTTAATGAAATCCTGCCAAACTGAGACAAAAGAGGTTACCTATTTTTGCCTTTAAAAAATGAGTGCACCAGGTGAGTTTTCCGTGTAGTGCACGAAAATTTATTAAGGTCCCTGCTAGCACGTTCTCTTTTTTTCTTTCCTGTTTCACAAACCTCATTTTTTAGAACTGAAACTTTTCAGCTCCGTGCAGTTGAAAGGCGTCGGGGTTTCTGAATCCTCCTCCTCCTCACCCCCTTCCAGAAACACTCACGCGTGGGAGAAGCTCCCCTCCGCAGCCAGGCAGGAGAACCACTGGGAAAGACAAGGCCGTCGGCCCCGCCCGCCCGCCCGCCCTCGGCTTCCTTTGTCACCCAGCCTACATACGGAAGCAGCGCAAGGGAGGCGGGAAGCTGACATTGCTGAAGAGCGGGAGGAGCTCTCAAGCTGTTCCGGGGAGAGTGGTTTTTGTAAGCCACACCAGGAGCCTTTTGTGACTGAAGTGTAGGATTAAAGTGCTTTACATGAAATAAATCATAACGCCCTTCACTCTGGCTGAGGCTAGACTGTCCCAAGGCGTCCCGCCTCACCCACTTCCTTCACCAGGATCGAATGAGTGGAATTGACAGCATGGGCTTTATCAGCACAGATTAAGGTAAGGAAATTCACAAAATGCCGAAAAATATTTAAAACGGTTTTGGGCAATTCACACCATTGTGGTATGTCAGAATGTAGTTTATGGATAACTAACATGATCTCATGCTTTTGGAAACACAGTTGTGAGAAGTGCACAAGCACCAATTATGAGCAAGTCCCTACCTAAATATGCATTTGTTCAGGAGCAACCTGTTCTGTACTGATGGAAGAATACTTCGTCAGCAGCTTCAACTCACAAGTGCATCTTCAGCACAGGAGAGGATTTGCAAGCTGTGACAGCTGTGCCAACGGAGAAAGGAATACAGATAACCATTTCACAATTCAAAGCTTTTACAAGCAGGGATTTGAAGCCAAAGGGACATTTTCCCTTCAAAAACTGTTTTAATGGCCACAGATGTGTTCTGTTTTGGATCACCTAGGCTGCAACCCTGCACACACTCATCTTGGGGTCAATGGGGCTTACATCCAAGTAGACATGTATGGGATATTTTGTCAGCCACCCTTAGAGTGACTTGCACTGCTGCTACAATAGTGCATATATCTGGCCTTTCTATGTAAGGTTTGCATCAGGATGGGAGCCTACTTGTCTTGTTCATTTACTTCAACCAGAAAAATAGGTGAAATAAATCCTGTAAAGTACAAATATGCTTTTGTCAGGAATAGGAGTATGGAGAGTTCATCTGACTAATGTAGAAACCTCTCAAGCTTCTACTTTATTCTCATATTCACTTCTGCCCAATAATCCTATCTCTCTGTCATGAAAACAGAGTTAAGTTCTTTTACCTTTATCAGAGCATTTTCAAGAAAGACAAAATGACACAATTCTCTTCAGATTACAACCCTTTATTGATTAACAAGTAACAAGCAATAAGGACTCAATCATTCATCACTCATTCATTCATACCTACCAGATGGTTGGACTCACTAGAAGAGATGGCCAGTCTCTTCTAAGGGCTGTCGGACGGCATCCTCCTGCAGGTAGGACAGCACGCAGAGTTCCCAAGGCCTTCCAGGTTCTTATATAGGATCAGGTTCCATATGGCTACATTGTCTTATATTGAAGGGGGTTGGACCAAGTGATAGCTGTCATCATGATTATTCCTCAAATAGACATGAATACGTATAGTTGAAAACAGTCTGGTTTCCACCATGTTTGATTCCTCAAATAGATATGAATAGCATGTTTCAAACAGTCTTGTTTCCGCCATGTTGTCACCATCCTTATGAATAGTAAGGACACCATGACAGTTGACTCATTACCCCACTTTCATGGAAGGAGGGAACAAAAGGAAGCCCAGAAAGGAAGTAGCAGGGACAAAGGCAATGACCCCACTCAGTTGCTCCACTTATTGCTCCTGGCAGTTGCAGATGTACGTTTATAAGAAGTATATACTAAAAGAACCAGAAAAACATTGGAGTCAATACTCAACATTTTAATATGAAAGGGAGATATGAAGCCCCGTTGTACTTGATACAGTACAGAAAAAGAGTGCAGCATGTAACTGAACACACCGTCTAGTAGTTAAAAAACCACGGTGAAAGTTCATGCCAGAAAGAGCAACTTTGCCTGCTACATTTTAAGTGGTACAGTGGTACCTCGTGTTACGTACTTAATCCGTTCTGGAGGGCCGTTCGTAACAGGAAACCGCTCGTAACATGAGGCACACAACTTCCACTCACATCCTGGGGCAAAGGTTGCAACAAGGGTCATCTACTTCCGGGTTAGCGGAGTGCATAACCCACAGCATTCGTAAGGGGGAACAGTACGTAACACGAGGTACCACTGTACCTCTAAGATCTACAGTGTGGCTCAATTTGCCAACAAAAGCTGTTAAAACATGTACACACTAGAAGACAAAGGCAATCAGAGAATCACCGTCACAGTATTATCATCTGGCAGCCCATTATACTTTACAGACTATAAATACATATACATGGTTTGTAATATTCTCCAACTGCAACAATACAAAACACTCAATATGAGCACTGCCCTGTGCTTGTACAATAACTTACTGAACAGCCTGAAGTTTAGAGTACTTACTTGAAAACAACACTTTTGTGTTAACCTTATAAGGCCTGCCAAGCTGAGCTTTTTTACTAAAGCGGAAGTGACAAGTTTTCTCATGAATATGCCATTGACGGTAAATATTAGTGACCTTCATGAGGCAAGGGCAGGGCATTCCAAGTGCAGAACAACTTTTGATGAAATAGGTTGGCTTGCTTATTGACACATCCTAAAGTGTTTTTGGATTGCTTTATGTTATTGGTTTACCTGTATTATTTGTGCTTCAGGGATAAGTGTTGGCAGGATATGGGAAGATCCCTTCGTGGGTCTGCTGGAGGCTGAGCTTGACAGCAGTAGCACAGCTGCAGAATTAAGTCTGCTAGCTCCTGGCTATGGGCCCATCTTCCCTGACAAGTGGGAGGAATTTAGGTATCAGGACAGCCAGCATGAAGCCACTACGAGTCTGTATCAGTCTCCCAGATTGATGGGGCCTGACCAATGTGTCTTGATGTAGGCCCTGACTGGATAGGTGCTACATATTGGCATCTTTGTTTGCAGCCCCCAATGGGAAAGTCTAATCTTACTTATGTTGCATTATTTTGCTTACAGGCTGTTTCACTGCTTTTTATTATGCATGAAGTCTGCTACTGAAGTTCTCTCCACTGATGTTCTTATTGCCACTGAATCCAAAAGAACACTTGCATTTGGCAAAACACAAGGTTAAGTCATGGAAAGGCACAGACAAAGATAATATTTTATTGATCAAAGCTCCAGGAAAACTAGCATTTAGCAACAACTCACAATAGTTTCAGAGTCAAATGCCCAGCAAACATGAAGAATTACAACCAAACAGAGTAAGAGTACAATGTGCATCATAGACAGAACTGCTGGGAACCACAGGTGGGCAGAGTACTGTGATGCTCATCTGCAGCTCGCAGTCTTCTCACAGGCATCTGGTCAGCCACTGTGAAAACATGATGCTGGACTAGATGAGCCCTTGGCAGACTTGTTTTATGTTCTTGTACAGAAAACCCACTTTTAAAACAGAATGGCACAAAGGTGAAACAGTAGGCTCTCACAGTAAAAACATGTTAGTGAAAACACTGTAAACTTATATAGGATTTGTTTCAAGTAACTTTGCAACAACAACAAAACTAATTCCTAGACTGGTAAAGGTAAGCTTACATAAGACACTTTTTAATTCCAAAGTTAACAGTTTGGTGAACAACACTACTGCTTTTTTATTATTATTACTTGTCAGGGATTCTAGACTGGCTGCAAACACACAGAATGAACTCCAGATCAAACACAAAATGGGGTGGTGGTGCATTGAGCAAAAAAAAATGTGTTTGCCAAATATACTTCATTGTGCTTGATTCAGCTACATCAGTTGCAGTGATCTGCCTGTTCTTGAGCTGGATCCAGCCTTCCAAGCCTTCCCCAGGGACTTGCTAACCCCTCAACCCAATGTTACACAGCACCTCTGGTGGAAAAAAAAACCCGTGCCAAGTAAAAATGGGGCAGAGCCATTTTCACCCCTTTTGAGGTACCAGGCAGTGAGTTTTAAACCTCTCTGCCCATCTCTGCACTACAAGAAGAAAATGGTCTCTTCCCTGCCCATTAGAGTAATTATCTTGAGAGTGGAGAGAAGGCAATAACCTGCTTCCTCAGCTGATCTGTCTATGGTGTGTAGTCTGTGTGTTGTGTACAGTTCAATTCCCAAGTACTGGCCAAGGGTGAATGTGGAGCTCAGGCCAAAACAGGTGTGCTACACCTGAGCTACACCTTAGCTTGAGCTACAGTTCATGAGGTGGGAGTCAGATAAAAGGCTGGAATGGGATTATCTTAATATCAGTTTTTCTTACAAGGCTGTATTTAGGACTGAATATACTAAAAATTATGATTAGACTCTCACAGCAGGCAAACACTGCAACAAATGCCTGCATTAACATCAGCTTCCGATTAATATTGTAGAGTTAAGAAAGCAATCTTATTTAAAGCTGCATTGAAGTCCTACCTTCCTACCACAAACTTCTACTTTTGAAAAGCGAAACATGAAGTGCTGGGTTCTTCAGCCATATTCTTGTCCTGCAAAAAGTCTGTCTCTCCATAAAGCTGTTTGATTGTTCAGACGGGACCATGTCTGTATTAAGTACAGTTTGAGTAAGCAATGTTCCTAGAACCCATTTCCATTTACTTCCTGCCATTAGAATAGTACAAAGGCACTTCAGTCTTGAGAATATCCCACCACACTCAGGGCTCGTCCACTTCCACTTGTTCTATGCCTAGAAAACATGGGTCTGAGAGGTTCTCATTTGCCCCGCTGCTTTCCCCGGAAAACCCACCGTTTACCACTGAATTGGACAATCATCGATCTGCAGAAAAAATGACTGATATTTGATCTGATTCAGCAGCAAACAGCAGGGTTTCCTGGGGGAAGCAGCAGGACAAGCAGAAACGTGAAAGACCAACATTGCTTCCCTGGCTTCCTAATGCTGCAGACTGCGGCTGGTTACCAAGGGCTGGGAGGGCAGGAGGCAGGCAGTGGCAAACTGGCTTCTCCGCTGTGCCCACTGCACCAAGCTGCACGCTGCCTTGCCTCTCCCTCTCTGTCACTCTCAACAATGCACAGGGTTGGAAAGCCAAGGAAGCAATGCCATCCTGTCCATGCCGCCCGTGGAAAGCATGGTAAGGGAAGGAAAGAAGGGGGAAAGGATTCCCAGGACAATTGCTTTAGTACGTTTAATCCCCATGGCTGCAGCTCCATCGAAATCACACATTGTGATGTGCATGCTTGTCAACTATTATTACGTTCTTCTCTGCGGAATCTCTTGGGCTGCTTTGCTGAACCCCAGCGTTTGGCAGAACACAATTTGAGAAATGCTGGAATAACCAAATAGCCATTGTGACAATTTCAAAAGCAAGTTATCAATACCAGTTGGAATATGTACAGCTTACACAGTATCTACCAGACAACTATGGCACAAAATCGTATCCACCACTTACGTGGAATACAGAGGTTTATGTGAGATATTATCTTTATCAGTTTACAGCGGGGGGTAGGGTGGGTGGGACCTTTTTGGCCTACTGGGCCAGACCTTTATCTTCCCACCCTTGTGGATTGATTTTGAGGTGTGCGGGATCACTCATCTGTCAATCATCTGTCATCATAATTGCCTGATGTAAAGAGTATTGCTTCTAATCTCACAAGTAAATGAAGTTTTACTATGGGATGGTTTCTGCAGTTTCATGGGTTGGTCCATGCTCCAGCCCAGCAACACGTTCAGAAAACAAGAAGGCACCAAACAACCAAATGAACCTAAGCAGTCCACCCACCCGCTGAAGAGGAATCTTGCTGGTCCTGCCCATCTATCTTGCTGACCATATGAAGCTTTATTAATTTTTATTGCTTGTGCTCAGGCAGACAAGGCCATCAACTCCACAATGAAAAAAGAACAGGAGCACTGACAGGTGACAACCAGAAGTACTCCACCAGGCTGTATTGCATGTAGCCCATGATTAGCCCAAATATGACATCTGTTACATTGTGCCTGCCTAGCATGACTCGGGAGATTCCCACTATGAAGGTCCAAAGTACCACCAGCACCCGCAGAGGAACAGCCAGGACAAGGTGATGTAGAATAAATCTGCAGACCATGGCGGCTCTCGTCGCATGACCTGAAGGAAAGGAATACCTGTCCACAGACACCGTGGCGAACATGTCCATCTTGTTGTGAGCTGGCCGCCTGCGCTTTACCAATCCTTTCACTGCTGCCACCAAAATTAGATCAAGGATCAGAGCTGGGAGACAAAGTGAATAAAGAGGTTTCAGACATTTTAAAGAGCAACTTGGTAAACAACAAAGCTTAGAGACTGAATTTCTGTTATCTAACACCCATTTATCAGATGCAAGGAGATTCAGGTCATAGTACTTTGATTTGCCTTTAAGGTGCCACAGAATTCATGGCTGGTTTCTACTATCCAATTTAATAGTTTTATTTTGCCCACAAGGGCTCAAACAGTCCAGAAAAGATCCATAATGTACTCAAATAATTTTTGAGAGCATCACTGAAAAGCTGCAGAAGAAACAGTCCAAAATCTGTATATAATGGGGCAGAGGGGAATCTTATATTTTAGATTTCATGTATAAATTGAATTGTTCATGGAAGCAGAAGAATGGTCTCTTTTCTACATATAGCCTGTTAACTGACAATGATCAATGATTGATCATATCTCTGTTGAAGTAACATGCCTGTTTTAAAACAGTATGTCCCTGCTTAAATTGTTGGTATCACCCTAGCTGTTGATCTATATAGCCATAGCCTACAGCCATTGTATTCCATGACAGCCATCAGTAATGAAAGAAACCTTAGTTATGAAAAAAGTCAAAAATTCATAATACAGTCATACCCTAGATACCAAACACCTTGCAAATTAAACGTTTTGGCTCCCGAACGCCGCAAACCTAGAAGTGAGTGTTCCGCTTTGCGAATGTTTTTTGGAATCTGAATGTCTTACGCGAATTACCCGGTTTCTGATTGAGTGCAGGAAGCTCCTGCAGCCAATCAGAAGCCGTGCCTTGGTTTTCAAACTTCTTCGGAAGTCAAACGGATTTCTGGAACGGATTCCGTTCGAGAACCAAAGTACAACTGTACAATGTTTTCTCAAATGTTTTAAATTATCTTAGAAGTAATTGTCATCGTTACTTCATTCAAGGACAGGTGATTGTGACAAGGTTGTACACGGTATTTTACCGTGAACATCAAAACCATTCTCCATACAGAGGACATGCAAGCGCTACACAAGATTCCTTAGACATTCAAGACAACCATTCCAGAACTGTGCCATCCATTGTACACGTGCTCTAAACAGGCCAGCACTTCCAATTTCTCCTCCACCTCTTGGGTTTGCCATCACAATGCAATGTGTTTAGGTGCCATTTCAAAGAACCTCCTCAAAAAAAACCTGAAAACAACAACCAAAATTCCTTCAGAAACTCCGCCTCCTAAAACTCCACCAAACTCATATTGATCACTCCCTCCAAACCTCCTTACTTGTAATATACTCAGTCAAGTAGTAATTTCCTGCTCTTTATTTAAGCTCATAGGAACAGTGATTGAATTCCCCCCCCCCCCAAACCTCAGGCTTTATAAACATTATTTACACAGTGAGCACCATCTGACTAATTATGTTTCCCTCCTGGAGCCTGATTGGGCTGCTGCTGGCCAATCAGTTGTTGCATCCTAGTATCCTACCAGCCTAGGTAAAGGGACCCCTGACCGTTAGGTCCAGTCGCGGACGACTCTGGGGTTGCGGCACTCATCTCACTTTACTGGCCAAGGGAGCCGGCATACAGCTTCCGTGTCATGTGGCCAGCATGACTAAGCCACTTCTGGCGAACCAGAGCAGCGCACGGAAACACTGTTTACCTTCCCGCCAGAGCAGTACCTATTCATCTACTTGCACTGGGTGCTTTCGAACTGCTAGGTGGGCAGGAGCTGGGACCGAGCAACGGGAGCTCACCCCGTTGCAGGGATTCGAACCGCCAACCTTCTGATTGGCAAGCCCTAGGCTCTGTGGTTTAGACCACAGCGCCACCCGTGTCCCACCTAATAGGCTGATTAACTTCCTCCTGGGGTCTAATTGGGCTGCTCCTGCAGGCCAGTCAAGTTGTTGCATTCTAGGATCCTACCTGCCTATTGTTCTAGGATCCAAGCTTAGTACATAACACCCCCTCCCCTCTAAGTTCCCATTGCGCCCGCAAGTTAGCATTTGCAGTCATCAAGGTATGCCGGTCGCCTGCATATGCCTTGTGGTCTGGGGTGTCCCTCGGTAGGGGTTCCTGGTTCTGGCTCTTGTTCCGGGGCTGCCGGCTGTGACCGGGCCATTGGGTCAAGGGGACCTACATTAGCTCACTGGGCTTGGCGTGGTTTGGGCCACTGGGGCTAGCCATCACCAGGGTGAACCGCACCAGCTCCCACGTGGGATTTTTTTTTATTTAAATTGGATTTTAAAATAAAACACTTTTGGAGGAAAAATCTTTCTAAAGAGAGTTTTCTATTTAATTTACATTATAGTCCAAAGGCTATTCATCAGGAAATAAGGATTTCTTTTAAGTCTTTCATGTGTGCTAAAACCCAGTCTAAGTTGTTGGTTTTTTAAACCATTAACAAACATGGATACATATGCTATAATGTTATTGTTTTAGTTAAATAAATTGTTTAAATTGTTATTAAGGAAATGATTGTTTTTCTCCTTCCAATAAAGTACAGCAGAAAAGTTGTCCAAATATAAAGTTAACTTATTAAACCTCACAATAATTTCATAATTATATAATTTTTAAAAAACCATTTAACAAACATGGATACATATGCTAGAATGTTATTGTTTTATATCAATTTGATTTAAATCAAATCCCCCTGCCTTGTGGGATTGCTAGGAGCTGCTTTTGCACCTTTTTTTAACCTTCTTGCACTCTTTTACGGCCATTTTTGTCATTTTTAAAATCACATCTGGGTTCACGACAATGCATGTGTGCACAGTTGTGCATGCCTTCAAAGCGCATAAATGGGGAGTTTCTGGTATATTTGTATCCCTGCAAAGACTTCTATAGGAAAAGCAATATTGGCAGCAGGTTCCACCTGGATGACAAATGAAACATAGTTTGGGATTAAACATTTGTCACGGCTAAAAATTGGTCGCTGTTTCTTTAATGCTAAAAGAACTAAGTCAGCATGAGTCAGCGGCCTACAATGACTCGTGCAACCTTTAACCTAATTGTACCTGTATTATAGAGTGGTCAATGTTTGTGTTGTGTTGTGTTGTGTTGTGTTGTTGTGTTGTGGGTTGGTTGGTTAGAGAAAGTAGTGTTGATGTGTGTACAGTTGGTCTGTCATTTTGCAGATAAAGACTTTTAAGAATAAAAGCAGAAAATACTCTGCAAGGACACTCTTCTCGTGGACTCTTTTATGCCGACAAGGGTCCGAGGACCAGGCTGAAGAGACAAAGACCAGGCTGAAGAGACAAAGGGTCCGAGGACCAGGCTGAAGAGACCTTTGCTTTTTTCAAACACTGACAACATTTGAGTAGACCTGTGCAGGTTCATCTAAATCAGGGGAAACCGTTTTCATAAATGGCCATTGGCCGCCCTCCTACTGCACCTATCTCATGAAGAACCATGGCATCAACATCCATACAATTTATGTCAAACTAAGTTTTGGAGTGTTGCAACAATAGCTAATCTCGTATGTAATTTCCCTCTTAGCACAGGAAGGTTGGGATGAAGGCAAGTGCCAAGGCCATAACACTCTTTGTGCCCTTGCACTCTTAGGCTGAATGGGGGCTCTGTCTGAAATACAAACACAAGGCAGATTTTCTAGAAGTGGAAGCTCAGATTTAAATATGACTTAATAAATGTAAGTAATGGTAAAAATATTAGTACAGTAAATGGTATGTCAAACACAATTATTATAGCTCCAGCATTTTTTAAGTTATGTACATCTTCCTAATGCAGATAGGGATAGCTTCAAACGTGTCTGTAGAAAACATTGCAATGGGACATCATTTTCATAAATGACACTTTAGGGAAAGGTGGAATGAATGTGGGAAATCTCTCTTCCCAGTTCTCCCAGATACACTGACAGCTGGGCTACTCCCCACAGTTATCAGATAAAAAAAATGGGAAGCAAAGACCCCACAAGGTAAAGCTGTGATAAGAAAGGGAGCTCTTACCAAAGAGCAGGTTGAGCAGCACCTCACGGCCTGCTGAGCTGGCACTTCTACAGAGCCCATACAACGTGCCAGCCAACCAGGGAATGCCATGTCCTGAAATCTCTACAGCCTTCATCAGAGGACGAGCACTGCCCCAAGGGGAATTCTCTCCAGCACATACCCCCAACTGTTTAGAGGCCCAAAGATCAACAGCCAACAAGGAGCGCAGGGCAATACCCACAAAAGATGGATTAAGCTTCATGCAGTCCTCTTCAGGTAAAGCCTGTGGAGGGCCAGCGCTGGCTGTCGATTCCTTGCGATGAGAAGGGCTTTCTGGGGGTGCTGAGCTCCTCTGACTTGTCAGTGATAGGAACTCCAGTCTGTTGCCTGGGGCCCGTCTCTCACGGCTACTCTTTGGGCTATTCCTAGGGCTAGGCATGATAGTGCGGATGTCGCTGATTTGTCGGAAGAACTGGGAAGATAAAAAGTTGGGGCAGTTTGATTCGTCAGTCTATGCAATAAATGCATTAATACTTTAATCACATATTTTGACCAATAATAGTAATAATAATTTATTATTTATACCCTGCCCATCTGGCTGGGCTTCCCCGGCCACTCTGGGCGGCTTCCAACAAAATATTAAAATACTGTACAATAATCCATCAAACATTAAAAGCTTCCCTAAACAGGGAAAAAATCTCACTAAATTCTGTGGGGCTTACTCCCACATACGTGTTTATATGACTGTAGTCTAAATCAGTTAAGTAACAGCATTTGTGAGAGCTACCTGCTTTTGAGATTCAAAAGCTATTTTAGCTTTAACAAAACAATAAAAACCAGACAAATAAAAATCTGTACAGTATATCATTGCATTACTGATCAGTAAGTACTCCGAGAAACATCTTCAACATTGTAAGCAAGCTACACACTTCCATTCTACAAGTAGCAACCAACTGGTGTGTTTAAAATAATGGTTGAACTAATTGCTAGCATTTAACTACAGTATAGCATTGTCTATTTCAATTATCCAATAAATCACCAGTTTCTATTGTTTCATACATGCAGGTACTGATGGCAAAGTTCTGCAGCTGTAGCGCACATTCATATAATTTGGACTAGGGGTGCAGAATTCAGCATGCTAAGGATTTCAACATCATTTTTGAAATAGCTATTTCTAGCTGCCATGGCTACAAAAGTATCTTGCAAGTGCCTGCTGAAATCTCAGAAGCTGGAAGGGCAAGGTGGAGGATTTTTAGAGGGCAGCACTTCAGTGTCCTAGTTTTTTGGACCTCCAGTTCACTTACAAGAAGCAAGAACATACAGAATTACCTAATATGTGTACATTATGTATACCTATCACAGAATTTAGCTGCTTTCTTTTTTCAGGTTATTGTAATGGGGGGGGGGGGTCGAGTTTCAGTCCACTGATGCGATTTGAAGTTGGATCAAGAAAAGTAGGGTACACTATGCATGCTGGACACTAACAGACAACTGTCCCCATCTTAAATGTGAGATACTCATATAAGAGGACTGTATCACATCCATTTCTTTCTGCACACTTTAACTGGCCTTTAAACTCATAAACCTGAGAGAATTAAAAAAAATTCTGTGTGCAACAAATTTGATGTGAATAATAAATATGGCTTTCATTCCTCTCCACAATCAGCAAAAGATTTACTTTGTAGAATATTACTTAAGCAATAAGAAACCTTAAGGTGCTATAAGAACTTGGGAGAATAGGAAGAGCTCGGCTGGATCACACCAAAGGGCTATGGAATGCAGCATTCTGTTCGCACAGTGGCCAACCAGATACCTACAAGCAGAACAGAAGTGCTGTAGCCCACTTACGTAAAAATGTAACCAATCTTTGAAAATCACAGGGCCCGGGTCGGTTCATAGGGAGAAAGGTAGGTGGTCCTGAGCCCTTTAAGGGTTCAGTGGTCAAAAGCAGCACTTTGGATTGGATCCGGAAGCTAACGGGCAGCCGGTGCGGTCGGACCAGGATCGGCGTGAGATGTCCGAACCGGCTTCCCCCAGTGAGCAACTCGGCCACTGAATTCTGCACCAGCCGAAGTTTGCGGACCGTCTCCAGGGCAGCCGCCCGCACGTGTAATGCAACCCTTGGGCAGTCTCACTCCAGCCCCGGCCGGCCCTGAGCTCTCCTTCCGCCCACCTGGGGCTTTACAAGGCGAGCTCTGGGCCCGACCCCTTTTTCTCCTTGCCCCCTTCTGCCCGAGGACCCAGAGGCTTCGTTCGGAGGCGCTTGTCGGGAAAGGTCTCCGACACCGAGAGAGCGGGGCCTGCCTGCCCGCCCGCCGCCTCGCTGAGAGAGGCTCTCCGCAGGAAGGCCTTGGCTCCTGAGGGCCACGCCGGGACGGCAGCACCGCGCTCGGAGGGGCCTCACTCACGCCGCCCTCCCTGCCCCTCCAGCGCCGCCCGCCCCCCCGAAGCGCCCTCGGCCCTGAGCCCAGCCAGCGCCGCCCACCGCCTTCGCGCCCCGCCGTTACCTAGCAACCTCGCCGCCCTGTGCTGCTCTCGCGGGAGGCGGGCCTTGGGATCCACTTCCGCTTCCGCCGGCCTAGGGGCGGGGCTGCCTGGCGGAAAAAAAAGATAATCAAATATTGTTGTATTACTTATTCTTGCAATTTAAAATAAATTTAGCAGTTTCAAGTTTTGTGCTTTTCATTTTTTCTACATCTGTTTTTGAAAACTGAAGTTAGCCATTTTAAAAAATATATATTTTTAATTAAATATTTTCTTGGGTTACAAAAATACATGCATTGTCTCATTTTTCAGGTCGTAGAGTCTTTTCTACAGATCAGTTACATTTGAGACAGTGAGACACTGATGTTGCATACAGTATAAGGTTGGGGGAGAAGAGAGGTGAGGAGAGGGTGGTGAACTTATATTCTTTTACTCAGTGTACGTGTGAGGTTTTCGTGTCAGTGTCACTTGGGTAGGTTCTCTTTCTATTCATTTATTATATTTCATTGGTAGTGAGAGGGGGGCAGGTTGGTTGTCTTCAGTTGACACGGGGACAAAAAGCAGAGAATGCCTTCATTACATACATAGCCCAACAAGACAACACTCGCCATTTTTTGAGCCTTGCCTAGGGTGCAAAATAGCCTGGCCCTGTGTGTGGCCAGTGCCATGGTCCTGCTCCTCCCTTCTCCACTTGTTCAATGCATGTGGAGAGAATCCTAGAGCTGTGGAGTTGGAAGGGTCCAAGAGGGTCATCTAGTCCAACCCTCAGCAATGCGGGAATCTTTTGCCTAATGTGAGGCTTGAAGCCACGACCCTGAGATTAAGAGTCTCTTGCTCTACCTTGAAAGGATTTATTATAAATATATAAATTCCACTTTTTAAAAAATGGGTCGCTTCCAGCTGTTTATGCAAAGGGTGAGGAAAATGATGGAGGATATTGTAACAAACAAAGAAGATTGAATTTATCTAAAATGAAACATCTAGCAGGGGAAGCTAATCCTCGGGCTGTAAAAGTGTTTGCCAATTTGTCCAGCGTGCTTGGAGCCCTTGAATCATGTTCAGGGCACACACTCTTTAGACATTTTGTTTGATTAGCCTTTGTACTTTCCTGAACAGCTTGTTTGTTCTGTTTATTCTTGGCCTGGTAAAGAAGGAGCAGCAAGGCCTTTCCTCTGTCCAGCACTCAAGCCACTTGGGGGACTTGGAGCTCAATGCCAAATGGCTTTCCAGGCTCACAAGACAAACAAAATAGCACCAGATCAACAGTTATAAAAATCTACCAAGAAACACAACCAGCCAGTGCTTTCATGTTGTAGTGCCCCCCCCACCCAATCTCTGAGTGGGACAAGATCCCAAGGATCCACTTTCCTCAGACTGAGGGACAGCGGAGTCTGCAGTGTCTTCAGGATATAGGCTTTATTTATACAAGATACAACCTGAGCCCACAATGGAGGGACTTCTCCCAGAGCAAACAGAAATCAGGCATGGCTTTGTGTCTCAGCTGCCCAAGTCTGCTGTCTGCAGCTTCTAGCCTTTGGCTTCTCAACTACCAGCAAGTAAAGGGAGGGGCTCCACCATTTTTTGTTCTGGCACAGAGCCACTTCCTTGGTTACCTTAATTGCCTATACTTAGAGGGCCAGTAAAGGTAAAGGGACCCCTGACCATTAGGTCCAGTCGTGTCCGACTCTGGGGTTGCGGTGCTCATCTCGCTCTATAGGCCAAGGGAGCCGGCGTTTGTCCGCAGACAGCTTCCGGGTCATGTGGCCAGCATGACAAAGCCGCTTTCTGGCGAACCAGAGCAGCGCACGGAAACGCCGTTTACCTTCCCGCCGGAGCGGTCCCTATTTATCTACTTGCACTTTGATGTGCTTTCGAACTGCTAGGTGGGCAGGAGCTGGGACCGAGCAACGGGAGCTCACCCCGTGGCAGGGATTCGAACCGCCGAACTTCTGATCAGCAAGCCCTAGGCTCTGTGGTTACCAGCTTACCCCCTCAACTCTTTAACAATATACCAGCTTACCCCCTCAACTCTTTAACAATATAAATTGCAGAAACAGGTTTTTTATTTTAAAAAACCATCAATTTTTTTATTTAAAAAAACTACACATTTAGTTGAATAGTAGATTCAGGTAGGTAACTGTGTTGGTCTGACGCAGTAGAAATATATAAAAATAAAAAATTAAAAAAATTGTCCAGTAGCACCTTAGAGACCAACTAAGTTTGTTCTTGGTATGAGCTTTCGTGTGCATAGTAGTGCACCTAAAAACAAACGAAGGAGTCTTGCTGTGGGATCCACAATAGGGCCTCATCTGAGGATTTCAGTGTGTAGTTAGTGTCATATGGAGGGAGGGGCTGGGGTGCCTAAGACTCCAAGGAAGCATCCTTAGTGCTTCTCTGAATCCCCCCCCCCCTGGAATTTTTGTCCAGCAACATCTGGAGAGCCTCAGAGAAGCTGCCCCTTTAAAGGTAAAAACCATACCAGTTACTTGAGCTCCACATGCCCTAGGGCAGGCTTCCTCAACCTCGGCCCTCCAGCTGTTTTGGCCTACAACTCCCATGATCCCTAGCTAGCAGGACCAGTGGTCAGGGATGATGGAAACTGTAGTCTCAAAACATCTGGATGGCCAAAGTTGAGGAAGCCTGCTCTAGGGTATGTGGAAGGTGCTGCCTTTGGAGAAGGTCAAAAGGTGGGTGTAATAGGAGTGCACCCCACCTGTACCCCATCTGCACCCCACTATCACCCCAATGAACAGAGAGGGGACCCACGGAACCCAGGTCCAAGGCAAGGCCACCTGGAGGGAGAGAGAGCCATGTTGATCCATTTCTTTCCGGAAGCAGAAGGGCAGGTTGGGGGGGGGGAACGGACAGCGACAATCCTGATGTTCAGATGCAAATCTGACCGCTCATTATCTGATCACATCTCCGCACCCCACCCATGCCTATCGCCTGCAGCTGGATTAGCCTCTCCACCCAGCCTCTTGACCATTTGCATAATCTAAACCCATCAGCCACACCTGCGCCACCTGTTGGGTCTACTACCAAAGCAGCAAGAAATAAACATCGAGACGTCAACTATAAACAAGGACAACCACCTTTATTCATAACAAAAGCATGGACATTTGCAATTCAGGAAATTCCAATCGCCGGCTCCACCCTGCATACAGAGATATACAGGACTGTTATCTAGTCAAAGGATGGACAGGAAAAAGCACTCAACCACCATTGTCAAATCCAATCACACAGTAAAATGTACTTACCTTATGTAAAATCCCTTTTTCCCGCTCTTTTCGTGTCATTGACTTGTATGGAAACAGAAATGTATATAAGTCTCCTTGTACCATAAGTCGGGGTTCTCTGTTCGTCTGGGGAACCTCTGTTGCAACAGATCTTGGAATAAATGGGAAGGCTACGCTTTGCTTTTTCAGCTACGGTTCGTCTCTGTCATTTCAGTGTAAGTGGGAGGCTCTGCAAATTACGGGGTCTTCCCCAGGGTAAAAAATTCCGGAACTCCCCCTTGGGAAAACGGGCCCTATTTTCTCCTTATTATAGTTTAATTGGCTTACAACAGTGGGATACTGTTTTGAATGAATGAATGAGTCATAGAATTGTGGAGTTGAAAGGGACCCCATGCGTCATCTAGTCCAACCCCCTGCAATGCAGGAATCAAGAATGCTTTAAACCTGCATCAAAGGCATCACTTGTCCAAGATGGATATAGAAAACCACTTTCCTTTGATTTCTAAGGCTACTTGAAATTGCAATCCTAACCCCACTAGTAAGCCCCATTGAATTCAATAGGATTTACTTCTGAATAGACATTGTTTGGATTAGCCATCACCTTAATTGCTCATGGAGTGAGTGAGCAAATAAAGTTACAGGTAGGTAGCCATGCTGGTCTGCCATACTCAAAACAAAATAAATAATAATAATAATAATAATAATAATAATAATAATAATAATAATAAATCATTCCAGTAGCACCTTAGTTGGTCTCTGAGGTGCTACTGGAAGGATTTTGTATGATTGTTTGTTTGAACAAATAAAGGCAGCATTCTAATCCCCAAAAAGATTATCATGAGATCCTCCCATGAAATCACCCTGCAACTGTTTAAATTGGCAGAAAATCATGGGTAGAGCATGCACTGATCATGAGTTAAACCATCTTTTGCTTCACTTTTCTGCTGATGAGAGAAAATCAATGGACCTCTACAGTTTAGCCAATGTTGTTAGGGTACTGAGCAATTACTTCTGTAGTCAGCTTATCTGTATATGCTATGCTTTACCCCTGACATAAATCGACTATGGCTGGGACTACTGCGGCAGCAGAAAGAGGTGGCTTTTGGAGCTGTGCCTTCTCCTTCTTCCCTGGGGTCATCTTCCCTGTTTCCTTTCTGTAAACCTGGCAACCTACATTATTCTACAGGAGAATAATGTCACTGTCACATGCTACCCCGATGTTTGAGTGGTGCAAGATTCCAGGTGCTACTCCAGGGATCAGTTTCCTTGGCATGAGGAACAGACAGCAGAGACTGTGATGTCTTCAGGATATATGGTTTATTTACACATCCACACAACTTGGGCCTATGATGGAGGGTCTCACAGCATTAACACCCTAAGAAGGTATTGCTTCTGCCACAGCCACAGCCTTGGAATCAAGCAGAAATCATTCAATATCAATTTTATATTTATATTGCACTCAGTAATCCTGTAAGTAATCCTTACAGCCATCTATAAGAGAGGCCACTTGACCATCCCCATATGAGGGGCTGAGGGACAGTAGCTTGCCTAAGACCACTTAAGGCTTGTTCACCCCACTGTTAGGGTGAATATCTGAGCTTCAGCAATCAGTGGCTTGCAACACCATGAGTAAAGTTACCGGTAATAATAATGCTTTCACAATTGGTCTCTCTTGCACAAACAAATCATGCACCCTATATAAATCTGTAGCCTCCTGTTCTTAATATTGAGCACACTTGTCAATCTCAGGAAAGTCTGTATGATCCAGAAAAGGCACATCAACCATTTAGCCAGTACAGCTAATAGTAATTTGGTATCTTAACTGATGAGTGCAATATTTCTACCCCACTGGAGTAAGGTCTTTGTCCAGTTCATGTAAAACTATAATTTTCTGTTTTCTCCAAATATTGAGGATTGAATAGTCCCCCATTATAAAATAGCATTGAGTTAATTCTTTACGAAATGCCTTGTAAAACAAGCAGTTAGAGGCATCAAGCCCTGGAGCTTTAATGAGTTTTCATTTTTTGATGACCTCTACTGTACTTTCACCTCTTGAATTGGACTATTAAGGTACTAGTGAGGTCAGCAGAGTGTGAAACTTCTGCTTGAGAGATATCCATGTTCTAGATGCAAACAGATTAAGTGAAAAGGTGTAAATTCATGTTGCTCTGTCTCACTTAAAGTGGAAATACTATGAATTCAGAAACAGAAGGTCAAAACTTTTAAGAGGCAGCATAATAGGAATTTGATAGTATGGGATAACCAGCTTAAGTCTAATTAACGCAGAAAGGGGTTGATACCATACAGTAAGTTGCCTTGCCAGGCTTAGCTGGGTCAACTTCCCTTCACTTTGGGAGGAAATAAGTAACCAGGCCTTTGTTCTCTCCCAGTCTACCTGTGAAACCCAACATGTGAGGAGGTCTGAGCTGGTTGCTCAGTCTGCCACTTTTCAGCCACTCTTGAATTCCTTATACCAATAATTTAGGAATTTTCACCACTTTGGAACTAAGCCAAGTTTTACTGCATGTGCAACCTTTCTGACTGATGTATATTTCAATGCTTTCCATTGCTGTGTGTTTTGTTATTTTAAATCTCTGCCGTGGTTTTCTCACCAAAGAATACTTGCCCAGATTATACTGGCAGTTTCATAACATGGTCCAGCTTCAAAACTTTTAACAGTTGACCAAAATCCAGTGAGTCTGAAGCCTGCCTAGAAAACCCACCCTCCAGGATGTGGTAGTTCATGGTTGAGAAGGGTGCCATCTTCCAGAGCAGGGTTTAGGGCCCTCCCAACCCTTGTCTCAAATTAAAGCCCTGTGCAGCTAACCTGATAGTGGGAACACAGGGCTGAGAGACAAACAAACCTACTTAAGAGTCTCTGGCAGGGATAGCTTTAAGCTGAAGCCATGCAGAAGCCCTTTCTGATAAAATATCCAAAGACCCAGTTGCACGCTCAGTTATAATCCTGCATTACTGCACCATGAAATCCTTCACGAGTATCCTTGGCCCAACCATACTCTGATGCTTACACCCTGCAGGGATTTGCTTTGTTTTAGCCACTAGATGGTGCCAGGAACCAGAGGTTGGAATAGTGGCAATAATAAAAGCATTTCACCAAAACCTTACAATAAACATCCACAACAAAAATGCACAGTAGAACAAGCTGGCGATGATTTGCAGAGGTTCCTTAAAACTTTCTTACAACTTGATGACTTGATGTCAAAGAAAAAGAGCACTTTTCAAAATAGCTCTAAAAAGCCAAGTGGTTAGATCTTGCATACCTGAACTCAAACCAGTCATACCTGAGGACTAGAAAGGAACCAACGGAACACCATTTTTTATTTTTTATTTTTTTTTATTAAAAATTTATAAGATTTTCCAATTACAAGCACAAATCATTACATGGTTAAACTTTTCATACTCCCCCCTCTCCCACCGAGGGAAGCAAGATATCCAAACCCCACTCTCACAGGAGCACACCAAATCATTCCACATTTAACCTCATATTATACTAAAATCATTGCTCAAGCCCAGCCCCTTTCCTGGGCCAGGTATTCATACATCCAATAAATTCATCTTTTAAACAGACTTCCCCAGTTCCCCCCCTGTTGACTTCAAAATAACATATAATTTCCAGTTTTCCTCTCATCTTCCGAATCTAATTTAAACCACATTACTTTCCTCCTTAACATTTTTGCAAATATTTATATTCCATAATTAATTACTTTCTTTTCTTACTCCGCTTCATTGTACTTCTGCACTTTTCTTATTCCTCAACCAATTTTGTCCCCCTACCCCCCTTTTGGCCTTAAAAATTTGGCTGATTTTTTTTTTAACATTTTCCATTGTCACAATATCCATATCCATTTGTCAAAACCATATACAACTAACATATCATATAATAAATCCAGTCTTTTTAACCTACCCCAACCCTTTCAAAAAAGACAACCCAAAAGTCAGAAATTGCTGGTTCTTGTTCCTGTTTATCTTCATGCAACCTTGCAACTTTCTCACGGTAGAATTGCGTAGGGCTGGGTAGTTGCATTTGTTCCTCTTCCTCCTGAACCACGACTACATCATTGCCATTGATCTTTTCTTCTTCCTTTTGTACTGGCATTAAATCCTCCAAATTGTCCTTAGTCTCAGATTCTTTATTCTGTGAAATCGCTTCTGTTCCAACCGACTGACCCCAGCTCTGCACTCTTTCAACCAGCTGCTGCATGAGTTCCAAAGTTTTTTTTCTGAAATTCTGGTGACCATTTACGCTTTGCCATGCTCAAGGTCGAACAACAAGTTTCCAGTCAAAACAACTTAATTCCTTTCTGCCTTCAGTGCCATTTTACTTAGTTACTGCCAAATTTTCCAAGACCCCAGGGGAAAGGGGTACGTATTTCCTGAATCAATCAGTCCAGTCCAATCTCAAATCCTAGTTTTCTTTTAACAGGAAAAGCAGTTACAGGATATTTCTTTGTTTCAAGCTTTGACAGCAGCTTCGGATATAATGTAGCACTGTCTCTTTAATACATCAACTGTCAGGGAACAACTTCCATGTTTTAATTCCCTTCCGAATCGAATTTCAAAAGAGCTTTTCTTTTGATAAATGGGTACTTACAAAGTCCAAATAGATCCAAATCATGGAAGAATTGAGTAGCCAGCAGTCGCTACTTCTTGCTGAAGGGGTAGTGGTGCTCCACAATACCCAGCCTTCAACCCCGCTCGCTCCAGCTGCCCTTACTAGAATCATAGAATCATAGAGTTGGAAGAGACCACAAGGGCCATCCAGTCCAACCCCCTGCCAAGCAGGAAACACCATCAAAGCATTCCTGACAGATGGCTGTCAAGCCTCTGCTTAAAGACCTGTGAAGGAGACTCCACCACACTCCTTGGCAGCAAATTCCATTGTCGAACAGCTCTTACTGTCAGGAAGTTCTTCCTAATGTTTAGGTGGAATCTTCTTTCTTGTAGTTTGAATCCATTGCTCTGTGTCCGCTTCTCTGGAGCAGCAGAAAACAACCTTTCACCTTCCTCTATATGACATCCTTTTATATATTTGAACATGGCTATCATATCACCCCTTAACCTTCTCTTCTCCAGGCTAAACATACCCAGCTCCCTAAGCCGTTCCTCATAAGGCATTGTTTCCAGGCCTTTGACCATTTTGGTTGCCCTCTTCTGGACACGTTCCAGCTTGTCAGTATCCTTCTTGAACTGTGGTGCCCAGAACTGGACACAGTATTCCAGGTGAGGTCTGACCAGAGCAGAATATAGTGGTACTATTACTTCCCTTGATCTAGACGCTATACTCCTATTGATGCAGCCCAGAATTGCATTGGCTTTCTTAGCTGCTGCATCACACTGTTGACTCATGTCAAGTTTGTGGTCTACCAAGACTCCTAGATCCTTTTCACATGTACTGCTCTCAAGCCAGGTGTCACCCATCCTGTATTTGTGCCTTTCATTTTTTTTTTTTGCCCAAGTGTAGTACTTTACATTTCTCCTTGTTAAAATTATCTTGTTTGCTTTGGCCCAGTTCTCTAGTCTGTTAAGGTCATTTTGAAGTGTGATCCTGTCCTCTGGGGTATTAGCCACCCCTCCCAATTTGGTGTCATCTGCAAACTTGATCAGGATGCCCTCAAGCCCATCATCCAAGTCATTGATGAAGATGTTGAATAAGACTGGGCCCAAGACAGAACCCTGTGGCACCCCACTAGTCACTTCTCTAGAGGATGAAGAGGAGCCATTGATGAGCACCCTTTGGGTTCGGTCAGTCAGCCAGTTACAAATCCACTGAATGGTAGCATTTTCTAGCCCACATTTTACCAGCTTCTTTACAAGAATATCATGGGGCACCTTGTCAAAGGCCTTGCTGAAATCAAGATAGGCTATATCCACAGCATTTCCTTCATCTACCAGGCTTGTAATTCTGTCAAAAAATGAGATCAGGTGAGTCTGGCATGACTTATTTTTCAGAAACCCATGCTGACTTTTAGTTATCACAGCGTTCCTTTCTAGGTGCTCACAGACCGTTTGCTTAATGATCTGCTCTAGAATCTTTCCTGGTATTGATGTCAGGCTGACTGGGCGGTAATTGTTTGGGTCCTCTCTTTCCCCCTTTTTGAAAATAGGGACATTTGCCCTCCTCCAGTCTGTGATTTCAGCAAGGCCTTTGACAAGGTGCCCCATGATATTCTTAATCTAAGTATCTAAGTAATTACCGGCCAGCTGCCAATCTCCTCATCTTGGGCAAGGTATTTGTGGACTGGATCCAGGGCCTCGTGTAGGAAATTGATTTTCTAGATCCATTTCAATTAGGGTTTAGGCCCAGCTTGGGCAACGAAACTGCTTTGGTTACTCAGTATGATGACCTCTGTTGAGAAAGAGACAGGAGAAATGTGTCTATGCTAATTCTCCTTGATCTCTCAGTGGCATTTGATACCAATGATCAGAGGTTTTCAACCTTTTTGAGTCTACAGCTCCCTTGACCAGAGGTCGGCAACCTTAATCGGAGGATGGGCTGGTTGACGCTCCGTCTGTTGGAGCATGTGCGCTCGCACGCTCTTTTGGGTCGGAGGAGCGCCCGTGCACGTGTGCACACGCTATTTCCAGCACTCCTCTGACCTGGAAGTGCGCCGGAAATAGCGTGTGCACAGGCACACAGGCGCTTATCTGTCCCACATGCGTGGGCACACACTATTTCCAGTGCACACCCGGGTCAGAGGAGCACCCGTGTGCATGCGCACAGGCACCATCAACCCAGAAGTCAGTCCCCGTACCACGCCGGTAAGAGCAGGGGCGGCAGGGGTCACCATGGGCCAGTTAGACAAGCCTCATGGGCCACTACCGGCCCATGGGCCTTAGGTTGCTGACCCTTGCCCTTGACCAACTACATTATTTCTGCGGCACCAGGAGGCTCAGGAGCTGTTATGTCACCCCTTGTCTGCAGAGCTGGCAGCCTCTCACCCTTTTTTGAACACCCTCCCTTGGGGAGTGTTCCCTCGGCCTCCTCTCTTTGGGAGTCCTCTGGGCAGCAGCTGCCACCACCCCTGGTCTCTGAGCCACCCCCCTGCCCAAAAGAGAGGTGCTTCCTCACACTGCCGCACAGGGGTCTGGGACTTGTCTGTCCATTCCCAATAGCAAGGACTGGCGGACTGGCTGGCTGGGCTCCCTTCACCCGCTTGCTTGCTTGCTTACTCCAAGGCTGCCTCAGCTCCTGGCAACCTGCACCCCCTGGCCAGCCCCAGAGGCACTATTCGCATACGGGGCTTATAGCCAGGGCTGCTGCCACAAACAGCTGTGCAAGCCTTTGGGAGGCAGAGACACAAGAGAGCCTCAGAGGAGGGAGGGAAGGAAAGAGGGACAGAGGCCAGGGTTACCCACAGCACCCCTGACCATCATTCAAGGCACCCCAGGGTGCCACGGCACACGGGTCGAAAACCACTACCATTGACTATGGTATCCTTCTGGAGTGGCAGAATAGGTGGCGCCACTTTGTGATGGTTCTGGTCCTACTTGGATGGTCTTTTCCAGACGGTGAGGCTTGAAGAGTGCTCTTTGGCCCTGTGGAGTCTTCAGTGTGGAGTTCCTTGGGGTTCGATTGTATTCCCCATGCTATTTAACATATACATAAAACCGCTGAGTGGGGTTATCTGGAGTTTTGTCACCAATATACTGAATACACACAGCCCCGCTTCTTACATCTGCAGGTCAGCTTGTGCAGAATTTGGCGACCAGATTGTCCACCAGGACAAGATGGTTTGAGCGTATTACACCGAACATGGCCTGACCGGATTAGCTGCCTGTTAGTTTCCAGGCCCAATTCAAAGTGCTCAGGACAGCAATACTTCCAGGACTGCCTCTCTCCATCTGAATCAGCCCAGACCCCACCAGCATCACCCTCGCAAGCCCTTCTTGGTGTGCCTCCTCTACATGAGGTCTGGAGAGCCACAACACAAGGACGGGCTCCCCATTGGTGGGATGATTCTCTCCCCAGGGAGGCTCGCCTGGCACCTTCCTTACCTGTCTTTGGCACCAGGTGAAAGCATTCCCCTTCTCTGAGGCCTTAGCTAATGAAACAATTTATGGCCTTTTAAATGCTGTGTTTGGGCGCGGTGGGGTGTGTTTTGTATTCTGTAAACTGCCCTGTGATCTTCCGATGAAGGGCGGTATAGAAACTTAATAAGCAATGGTGAAAACAATAAAAAACGATATTTTCACACCCACCCACCCATCCAACAGCACCCAGTGTAAGGCTACAGGTGTTTCCATCGGCCTTTGCGGCTTCCCTTTTGGCTTCCGCATGCGCCCAAGCGGCCAAGGCGCGTTTTGGGCACTGCTCGGCGTGGAGCCCCGAGCCGCCGCCCCGCGAGCATCCTTCCCCGCGGCGGCCCTGCTCGCTTGGCCGAGGGTGGGCGCCGCTGTTCTGACCCGCTTCTCCTTCCCTTCACGTGACTCCTTCCCTCACACGTGTCCCAGGCGCACCCTGCTCGGCGTCGGAGAGGAAGCCGCCGGCGAGCTGCTCGGCCTGAGTCGCTCGCTCGGGGCCGCCCGGGAGGGGGCGGGCGAGGCGGCGGCGGCGGCGGCGGCGGCCTGGCGAGCAGGTGGAGCCGCCGGGCGGGCGCGCGGTGCGCCGGCACCCTGTCCGCCCGGAGCGCCGCCCGGCCGGGCTGAGATGATCGGGGGGCGGCGGCGGTCGGGGGGCGGCGGCGGCGGCGGGGCCCCCGGGCGGGCGGGCTAGTGGGGGCGGCGGGTCCGGGCCATGGGCTGCCTGCAGAGCGTGGCGTGCAAGGCGCGCGTGCGGCGGGAGCACATCGTGGTGTCGGACGTGTCGGCGTGCATCGAGCCGGGCGCCACGGCCCTCGAGGAGACGTCGCCCATCGTGCTGCGCTACCGGACGCCCTACTTCCGCGCCGCCGCGCGCGTCCTCATGCCGCCCATCCCGCGGCGCCACACCTGGGTGGTGGGCTGGATCCAGGCCTGCAACCACATGGAGTTCTACAACACCTACAGTGACCTGGGCATGTGAGTGGCGCCGGGAAGAGGAGGGGGGATCACCGGGTCGCCATAGGAACCCAGCAGCCTCCCCGAGCCTGCGCCCTCCCACAAAGATGGCTGCCCCCTCCTCCCCCACCTCATGGACCCCAAAGGGAAAGGCCACCGCTGCAGAAGACACCGGGAGCAAGAGCATCCCCCTGGGGTTGGGGGTGGGGTGGGACGGCGCCCTTGGGAGCAGCACCTTCCTTAGCTGCCGTCTGTGGCGAGCGGTGAGCGGAATGGGCAAAGGCTGCTCTTCCTTGCCTAGCAGCCCAAATCGCAGACAATCCAGGGACGAAATTCCTTAAATGTCTACAGTTGAAATACAACCCCCCCCCCCCGCAGCTCTCAAGTAAAAGTGAAAATGGTCTTCCGTCCCCTCATGCAGCTTGGCCCTCAGCTGCCTATTTGTGGGTGTTTGTTCCCCTCCCCTTTTGATGCTCCAACAGCTACAGCAACATGGTCCTTTGTGAGCAGTGCTAATTGAGCTCACCTGGGCAGGTGAGTGCACCTGTCCTCATGCCACCAGGCACCCTTCTCCTCCTGCAAGAAAGCACCTTGGACAGTGCACTGCTGTGCCAACCACTGCAAAGCTACACATCCCCTTTAAGTGTAGTATCAGGAAAGTGAATGTTCTGTCCTGGCAGTGAATTTCCTCCTGTTGCTAGAAGACGCAACAGCACTTTGGAGCTCCTTTTCATGTGATTGCCTTGGGCCTCGTGGTGATTTGGAATAACTTGATACTCTTGAACTCTTATCCTTCCTAATCAGCAATCATAATAATATTTGATTTTTACATTGTACTGTATTCTTATTTCAGAAATCCTTACAGCAATTCTGTAAGAGAAGTCAATGGATTGTCCCCATATGAGGAGCTGAGGGATAGTAGCAACATATAAAAACCTGTATGACACATTCTACAAAAGAAACCCTTTGCCAGATTATTGATTGTCACCCCCCCCCCCCTTCTGATAGTGAAGACTATGGCAGCCCTGGCAAGGTTCTTTGGGGAAGCCGTTGCATTGTGGGAGTTCCCCAGTGACACTGCCCCCAGATAAAAGGCATTGTGCTTGGCATTTGTGGGGAGCGTGGCCTCCAGGCAAAAGGTAGAGTTGATCCTTAAATCGAATGAAGGCTATTTGTGATTTAAAGGTCAATAGCAGCATTTTGAAGTCCTCCCTGACATAGATTGCTGCTGATAGGCCCAAGGCTTGTTCCCATTCATAAATTGCCCAGCACATTTTGGAAGTTTATGAACAGTGTTCAAAGGCAGTTCAGCATAGAACATACAATCATGGGAAAACGAAAGTACACCCTCTTTGAACTCTGTGGTTTTCCACCTAAGGATATAATAGCAATCTGTTCCTTAGAAGGTCTTAAAATTGTACCGGTAAGTTCTTTCCAGTAGCACCTTAGAGACCAACTAAGTTTGTGCTACTGGAAAGAATTTTTTATTTTGTTTTGACTATGGCAGACCAACACGGCTACCCACCTGTAATTAAAATTGTAGAACCACCTTTAGCAGCAATAACTTGAACTAATTGCTTCCTGTAGGACTTAATCAGTCTCTCACATCGTTGTGGAGGAATTTTGGCCCGCTCTTCTGACTGGGCCATTGCAACCCCTCGATTCGGTTCTTTTTCAGCCATTCTGTTGTAGATTTGCTGGTGTGCTTGGGACCGTTGTCCTGTTGCATGACTCAATTTCAGCCATGCTTCAGCTGTTGGGCAGATGGCCTCACATTTGACTCTAGAATACAGTACTTTAGTATATATACAGGTGAAACTCGAAAAATTAGAATATCGTGGAAAGGTTCATTTCTTTCAGTAATTCAACTTAAAAGGTGAAACTAATATATGAGATAGACTCATGACATGCAAAGTGAGATATGTCAAGCCTTTGTTTGTTATAATTGTGATGATTATGGCGTACAGCTGATGAGAACCCCAAATTAACAATTTCAACTTTGGGGTTTTCATCAGCTGTACGCCATAATCATCACAATTATAACAAACAAAGGCTTGACATATCTCGCTTTGCATGTCATGAGTCTATCTCATATATTAAACTCCAGTAGCTAATGAAAACAATTGCTTACATAAATGGACTTTTCCACGATATTCTAATTTTTCGAGTTTCACCTGTAGATGTTCATGGTAAACTCAATGACTGCAAGGTTTCCAGGTCCCGTGGCTGCAAAACAAGCCCAAATCATCACCCCTCCACCACCGTGCTTGACAGTTGGCATGAGTTGTTTGTGCTGATATGCTGTGTTTGGTTTTCACCAAACATGGTGCTGTGCATTACGGCCAGACATCTCCACTTTGGTCTCGTCTGTCCAAAGGACATTGTTCCAAAACAATGTTTGTTTTTCAGTTGCATTAAGATCCTGCCACAGTAGATATATTAATACTGGAGGTTCTGCAAGACTTTTTGTTATTTAAGTGAACAATGGAATGGGGTAGAAATGAATCAGGTTGTTTGAGGTATGCACATGTGTGTGTGTGTGAGAGAGAGAGAGAGAAGCTGCATATTAGAAGCTCTTGTGGGTGCTCCCTGTTGGGTTCTCATAGATCTACTGCATAGCCTTCTATGTTCCCCTAGTGCAGGCATAGGCAACCTTCGGCTCTCCAGATGTTTTGGCCTACAACTCCCATGATCCCTAGCTAACAGGACCAGTGGTCAGGGATGATGGGAATTGTAGTCCGAAACATCTGGAGAGCCGAAGGTTGCTGACCCCTGCCCTAGTGTGAAGGTCAGATTTTAGAGCAGAAAACATCTGTGGTCACCAGATGTTTCTGGGCACAACTCCCACCATCGCTGGCAATTGGCCTAATGAGAGTTGGACGGCGACCGCATTGGGAGGGCCACAGTTTCCTTATCCCTATTTTTGAGAGTGATGTGGTATCTCAAAGAGCAGTACTACACTTTACCAGAAGAGTGATTAGCAGCAGTTCAATTAGAAGGGAACAGGTTAACGATGGTCTTGGTGTAGCACTAGAGTAATTGCTGTCCCTGTTCTCTTTCTCTTGTGATCTCTTTGTTCTCATACTGTGAAATGGGGTACATAGATAAAAGTGGATCCAAACCTGAATCCATCCCTCCTACTGGAATCCCTGAGGTTGAGGTTGATGTATTAGCGCACTTGAAAGTGTTGGGTACAGTCAGCTTCCTGCTGCTTCAGTGACATCGTTGCAAAAGTTGCCAGTCAAGGGATGCTGTCTATGTGAGAAGGTTGTGTCGCAATCAATACATGCTAGCCAAAGCTATTTGCTCAGAAGACTGACTGCTGCTGAAGTGTTGTACATCATTTTACTTCAGCTCTTTTGCCATTTACAATGGTAGTTTTTAATCTTTCCAGGCCTGGGAAATACATTTAGATCCATAGGCCTGAAGCATAGGACTCACTTTTAGTATTTTTCCTATACCTTTTATTGTATATTACGTCTTTCATTCCCCTTGCCCTCCTATTTCCCCCCTCCTCTCTCTTGCTCTTAAACATTCTTAGCAACTGATAATACAGCTCTTAACCCATGTTTTTGTTTTGTTTTTGCTTTGCCCCTCTAGGTCAAGCTGGGAACTTCCAGACTTGAGAGAAGGGCGTGTAAAAGCCATCAGTGACTCTGATGGAGTGAGCTACCCCTGGTATGGGAAAACCACAGAAACAGTGACCTTGATTGGCCCCACCAATAAGGTCTCCAGGTTCTCCGTCAGTATGAATGACAATTTCTACCCCAGCGTGACATGGGCTGTTCCTGTGAGTGACAGCAACGTGCCACTACTAACCAGGATCAAACGGGACCAAAGCTTTACGACATGGCTAGTAGCCATGAATATGACCACCAAGGAAAAGATTATTTTGCAGACTATAAAGTGGAGGATGCGAGTGGACATTGAAGTTGATCCCATGCAGCTCTTGGGCAAGCGAGCCCGGCTAGTGGGGAGGACTCAGCAGGAGCAACCCAAAATTTTGAGCAGAATGGAACCCATCCCACCAAATGCACTAGTGAAACCCAATGCCAATGATGCCCAGGTCCTTATGTGGAGACCCAAAAGAGGACCACCTTTGGTAGTGATACCACCCAAATAAAAGATACACTTGATGGTATCAATGAGGGCTTTTGCCACCACTGGCATGGATAACTGAGCCAAAGAAGACCTCTGTGTTCACCTGCCTTTTGCGATACAACCGCAAAGAGGGCTTCTTCAAGACAGCGTGAGATCGCAATGGCCAGTGCTGGGCCACAGTAGAGTAGCTGGACTTACGGACTGCGGAAGAAGATTTAGGTTGTTTCACACTTCGAGTGTGTTCTCATGTGGAAAGAGGCTGAAACACAGAGATCCAGAGTTTGATTTCCAGTGCCTGTGGCCAATGCTGCTTCCCAGCCAACTAGATGTAGTCCTGGAGGCTGTGCTTACCAGACATTCAGTGCAATGCCTGCTCTTTGGGTTAAGACAGGAAGGGATGGCATATTCCCACAACATGATACCTATGCATTTTTGATTGATAATCAATGTTATCACCTGCTCATTAGAAGGAAGAAAATGTTTACAAAGGGGGGGACAAGAATGTCGTCTGTTAAGTTTCACTCTTGTAGAAAGTGCAGCTTTATCCCGAGGAAACTGTCCATGGTGCTGAACTAAAACACATTTTGAACTACCAATAATTTCACCCACTCTCCCTCTTTCTGGGGCGAATTGATTCGGCCTCATCGGGTTCAGACCTTTTGCATGTTTCTCAGTGTGTTTCAAGTAGTTGTAAGTGTAGGAGTTCTGCCATAGTTTTCTATGCTGTGGGTGAAATGCAAGGCAAATCAACTGGCTACACCTTCAAAACAAAACAAAACGAAAAACCACACACCATCCCCAACTCTGCTTTTTATCCAAGCACAGTTAATCTGTATTTCAGAAGATTGTCTGTGCACAGTATGTTTCTCCAGCTCAGTGGGAAAGGGTTATATCTGGCATGCTGGACGAAGACCCAGAAAAGCCCAGGCAGAATATTGCTCAGTGCTGGGGGGGGGGGGGAATCTAACAATCTTGGTATGTTGTTTCTGCCATAGGAAGATTCAGACTGCCATTGAACAGGAAAATGGGTAATGTTGGAAACACTCCTTCTTTCCATATCCTCCCAATTAGTGACAGTTTTGCTCATGGTGGAGAAGACTGGGAGAAAGAACACCACCTGGAGCAAAAGCATTTTCTTGTTAATAGACAGTCAGAGCTGGACAGAAACTCACAAGGTTAGATGCCACTGATTGACTGACCTATTTATTTATTTATTTATTTATTTATTTATTTATTTCCTACTTTTCCTCCAAGGAACGGAGGGTGGCATACATGGCTCCCTCATTTTGTCTTCACAACAGCTCTGTGAAGTAGCTTAGGCTGAGAGAGGATGACTTGTCCAATATCACGAAATTACCTTCATGACTGAGTGGGGATTTCTGTCTGGGTTGCCCAGTCCTTGTCCAACACTATTTGAAAATGCATGACATAGAGGGAAGGTTTTCTGAAAATTATTCCTTCCCCATATTTAATGTAGTTAAGGAAAGTATTATTAGATCATCCCATATTTGAGGAGGAATTTTTGATTTTATGTAGGATAAATGAAGATTGGAAGGTAATGGGAACTTCTCCTGTATCTTCTTGAGCATTTGTCAAAACCACAAATTGGTAGCATCTTTGCTTATGATGGTGATGGTGTCCTAACAAGAAAGGGAAGAGAACCTATGGAGTTTAGCTCCTGTGAAATCTCCAGAGATGTGCAGTCAGTTTACTTCTCTTTCTGTTCTGTTGCTGACCTGTTCTGGAATACTGGGAGGAGGAACACAGTGCAGTTGACTATATAGCTCCAAGCTTTGGTTTTTGGTTCTCCAGCTGTGGAAATGGAGCATTAAAAGGCTTTTGAGCAAAATTACTGTAGAAAAGTGTATAGAAGATTAGAACTACTGACATTAACTCCCAGAATAATGTGAACATACTGCTATGGATAGAAAATGTAGATGAGAGATTAACAGAAGTTGAATATTTATGTTGTGAATTATAACAAACAACTGGTTGCAGAATCCGTGCTAGCACAGCATGTGTGGCCTTTTTGTGGATTCCCACCATAATTCTGCAAGTAGTCAGCTGCTGGCCTTAAGAATTTAAATTCTCAAGTGAGCAGAGATTGGCACACCTAAAGAGTGATACATTTTCCACTGAGTTCTCCATCTATTCCCATCTCTTTTAGAGCTATGGTTTTATTAGTCTCCAAGTTCCTCACTCAGCTCTTCAGCTGAAGTACCCAGGGAGGTCTGATCAAAGCAGAATAGATGGTGTTTATCGTGATCTGGGCACTATATTTCTGTTGATGTAGCTTAGAATTGTCTTCACTTTTTAATCTTCCACTTCATCCTGCTGACTCATGTTTAGCTACTAAAACCCCTAGATCCTTTCTACATGTACTGCTGCCAAGCCAGGTATCACCTTCCCTGTATTTGGGCACCTTAGTTAGCCTACCATAATGCAGAACTTCATATTCATTTTTGTTGAAATTCATTTTGCTTGTTTGGTTCTGTTAGTTTTGGCCCAGATCCTGCCAAGATCACATTGATTCCTGCATCTAAGTATTAGCAAGCACTCTCAGTTTAGTGCCATTTGGAAATTTGATGAGCAAACGTTGGGCAGCACTGGGTTTAGGGAAACCCTGAGGGTTTCTAGGTTGATGACCCATTGAAGAGCACTCTTTGGGAACAGAACCTAGCTTTCCATCAAAAATATGAGAGAGCTTGTTGAAAATCATTAAGATACTTTGTGCACATCTGCATCCCTGATCTAGCAAGCCATTAGCTGAAGCCCAAAAGAAGGAGATGAAATTAACTCCTGCTGGCTCTTTGTAACCATTGTGCTTTTCTAAAGACAGACCAACTGTTAATAATCTGTTTAGAATTTTTCTAAGCATTGATGCCAAGTGTACTTGCCACCAATCACCTGGGTCCTTTTGTGTCACTATCTTCAAAAGGGGGGGGGATTTGCCTGCCATCAGTCACCTAGAATCCCACCTGCTCTCCAATAAGTCTCAAAAATTACAGGGACTCTGATATTATATCTGCAGTGCAGCTCATGTGGCCCTGGACTTGATTTCATTTAGGGCAGCTAGGTGTTGCTGTTTGCATCTTGAGGAATAATTCCCTTAATTATTTCATCTATCTTTATTTTTTATTTTTGGCAGAATTTCACTTTTGGGAGAAGACAGAGGTGAAGTGGGAGTTGAGCAGTCCCATCTTCTCTCTGTCTCCCACTAACATTTCCATTCAACTGATCTATGGTTTTCTTGTTCTTCCACTTGCTCCAGACTGGCTCCTTCTTCTTGTTTTTAACCTTTCTCACAAGCCTAAGTTCATCCTGAGCTTTAGTTCCCTGACACTTGCCCTACAAGTTTGGCTATTCATGTGTCCTCATCCACATCAGAGGAATGTAACCAAAGTCTTCCTGCCCAGCCTGTGTGGATTCTCAAGACCTGTGCCTTTGTTTGGCCCTGGCTGGGAGCAACTGCTATTTCCATTACCTCAGCAAAACCAGTGACTGAGGAGCCTAATGCTCTGAAAGACTAGGACAAACTCTTCCTGGGAATGTTCTGTACAAAGTATTATAATGGCCTCCCAAAAAGCTGAATGGAGAGTTTTATTATTTTCTGCAGTTTCTGAAAATTAAAATGGAACAGCTTATGAATGGTAGTGCAGTTTTAAGTATATATTTTCTTACAAAATATCTTAGGAACTCATTTAAAATTAATTTTCCTAGTTCTGGGTAAAAGAAAATAAACAAGGTTGCAGAAAAGGAAAGGAACAGTGAATTATAGTATGGAACATCCCTCCCCATCATACTCTAAATGTTGGTACTTGAATATCTAACCTAAAGTAAGGGCAACCATGATCAGGGGACTGGAGCAACTCTGCAGTGAGGAAGGCTTACAACATTTGGGACTATTTACATGAAAGAAAGACATAAGGAAGGACATGATAGAGGGTCAAAAATTATGTATGGTGTAGAAAAAGTGATGAGAAGTTTTTTTTTTCTGTTTTGAACCATGGCATCAGCAGCACAGAGGTGCCATGAAGGCTTCTGAGCTGGAGTCCTTGGAGGTAGAAGAGGGCAACAGCATATTTTCAGGTGGGAGACATCCTGGCCCAACTAGGTCCTCTAGCAGAAATTCCTCTCCCACTTCAACTCTGTGGCCTCATCCCCTGAAGGAGGGGTCTGACCCCAGGGGGATGACAAGTCTTTCTTCCTCTCTCACAACACTCCAATCCAAGACCCATCCAATTAAGCAGAAGAGTGGGAGACTCAGGACAGACAATGGTTGGCACTTTTCACCCAGCAGAGAGTTAAATTGCCATGTTTGGTGGGCTTCCCATAGACTTGTGACTGTGGGAACAACCTGCAGGGCTAGATTGGCCTTTGGTCTGATCCTGCAGAGCTGCTCTTACGATGAGCCTTTTTGGTGTATTGAAGAAACTCAATAGGAGAGGTGTGCATGCACCACAGTTCCCTTTTCTAGCTATCATGTGTCTAGAGCTTGTTCTTTTACATGGTCCTGGCCCCCTGGTCATGAGATGCACAACCCAGCAGTTGTTTCTTTTTGAAGATGGACAACAATATTGTTTGTCCCTGGCAGCGTTAAAGGCCTATGTGAGAAACCAAAAACTGCCCCCATTGAAGATTTGCAGCCAGCCAATCCCCAGGCCAGAAATGCAAGCTAGCAAACATGCATTGGTGCAGTAGAATAGAGATCTGATTGACAACTAATACTGACATCCTGTTACTTGGCTTTGGAATATAAAAGATGGAACCCACATCTGTGCAGTATAGTAAATGGTGTTGTGTACGTTAGACATGACTATTCCAACAGTTCCACTTGCCTTGATGTGTTGTGCTACCTTTGGGCAGTATGACTGGCCAGCCTCCGGGGTTTGAACCTGCAGGTGTCGGCAGAGATCAGCCTGCTAGTTGCTTGGCAGTCCCCACCCCCTCCAAAGCTGTGAGGAAAGTTGGGGGTTGTTTGCCAGCTGCATGGCAAATATACCCTGGAGAGCCGTGTCAGGGTGGAATTTGGTCTTTCAGATTTTAGTGACACCTTGAGCAAGGGTTGACACCAACTTGCCCAGGGTTTGGAGCCTTCAAGTTTGGCTTAGCCAGCAAAACTGATAATTGGTATCAGTTCTCCTTGCAACTTGACTTTACTTCAAGCTATTTCACTGTTTGAGATACTGTAACTAAAAAGTGTTTGTGTGTATTTTAAGAACTGTGTTGCTGAAGTGAAGATCAGTCATGGATCCCTCTTAGGCACATTGCAGGACCTCACTGTTTCTTGGGTGAGCGACAGCATGGAACTCAATAGATACAACTTAAGGTGCAGGGAATGTTCGGGGAGAATCAGCCCAAGATGTTTGAGTCTTTGTTTGAGTGTGATGCCCAGCTGTGAAGGAATGCAGGTGTGTAGCCCACAAGCTAATTTCAGGCCCAAGTCAAACTGGCCCCTACTCCAGGGGAAACCATTAGGCTGTTTATAGGTACCAATGAAACATTTGGCACAGCTGGTTCAGATACAGGATTAGTGGGTCACCAGAAGGGTCTCTGGCAGTGCCTGGGTCAGCTGTTCTGACATACAATTGGTAGAAGATCCCAGGAAATGGATATATTTAGAATGGGATGGAGTCCTAGGAAAGCAAGAAAATTGCAGAGAAGGTAACGGGCCAGTTCTCAAATTATGTTGGGGGCAAGAGAAGGCCTGACCCCTTACCCTTTCATTGGCCCCCTTAGCTCCTGTTTCTAAAGGCTGCAAAAAGCATGATTGGGCTAAAATTGGGGGGACTCAAGGTGGCTTGTGGGTTTCATTAAGGCCCCCCTATTTTTTCTCATATAACAAAAGACTAGCATCTTTAACAGTCAAAGAGGTGAGGATGACTGATACTACATATTGATTGAAAATAGCCAACCAATGTAAATATGCAAGCCTTTCAGTTAAACAGCCCCCCTTCCAAATTCTCACCTGTGCATAGGGGAATGCTATTTCTAAAAACTAATGCTCGCCTCATCTCATAACTGTTGAGCATTCTTTTTTGATTAAATTATTTTGCATTAAGGATGTCCAAAATGGGCACATTTTGCATTCTAAATGGTTGCTAGGTTTTGTAAGCACTGCTGTTGTTGTTTTAAGAAAGTGTTTTGGTGTCTGCAACTAGGCTGGAAGAGAGCAGGAGCTTAGCACTATACAGTGGTCATTTTTTTTTAAATGTTGAGGTTGTATTGGTTAGGAATTTATATAGACATAAAAATATAAGCATTAACTTGGATATAATGGCCTCGATTGCATGTATTTTTAAATGATAGTTAAATAAATGACAGTTTAAAGGTGAACACTCAGTGTGCTGGTGCACACTATTGGAGTTGTGGCCCCTTCACTCCTCCCCAACTGCTGCAACCTCAGTGACGATTTAGACCAGGCTTCCTCAACCTCGGCCCTCCAGATGCTTTGAGACTACAATTCCCATCATCCCTGACCACTGGTCCTGCTAGCTAGGGATCATGGGAGTTGTAGGCCAAAAACACCTGGAGGGCTGAGGTTGAGGAAGCCTGATTTTTAGACCAATGAATTTGTGGCTTTTCAGTTATATGATTCAGCCGCTATCCACTATCCACCTTAGGACTATGGCTGAGAATGAGCTTCCTTTCTACTCTGCTGTTTTGTGCACATCATCCAGCAACAGCATTGGCACAATAAAACATCCTGCCAGCACTGCTTCAACTTTTCTTCCTAGGGGCTGGCAGCCTTGGCAGTTTTTGCTTTCCCCAGTTCTTCAGGCTATCTTAGAACATTTTACTGGATCCCACTTGCAACTTGCTATAAATTGGATTCAGTGGGTTAACTTACAGGGAACTGTGTGGCAAATTGCACCTTGGGTCAGTTAAGTGGACTTTCTGGACCCTACCAACCTGTAATCGTTGCTTCTACCAAATGTGTGCAATCTTACCAGTTGGCCATGTCTGTTTTGAAATGGTTCCCCCATCTTCTTGAAGCAGCCTTCCCCAATGCGCTCCTGCTGTTTTAGACCAAACTCCATCACCCCCAGCAACATGCTCAACTGTCAGGGATGATGGGAGTTATAGTCCAAACTGCAGGCTGAGAGCACCAGGGTGCAGAAGGCTGTTTCGAAAGGATCCAACATCTCTCAGGGATAAAAAGAGAGCCTGTTTGTAGAATGGGGACTCACAAACTTTATTCAGCTCTGAAACTGGACATGAACCTTCTCCAGTGCCCAGCTGCCTTTGCACAATGAGCTCCAGCCTCCAGGGGCCGCATAGGAGCTGCATCCCCAAGACATCTGTTGCAGCAGGCTGGGAGGTCTCCCTTCACCACTAGAGCCAGTAAACCCTTGTGGACTTTTCAGATCCATCTTCTGGGGCATCAGTAGAGCAGCCTCCCCCTTGGCTCTCGCAGATCTCAGAGCTGTGTGGCGGCAACTCTGCTAAAAACAAAGGCCTTGCCCTTTTTTCGAGAAAGCTGCTCCGCTGCTGGACCCTGGGCTTCTCCCACACTTGTCCTCTGCTTAGCAAGCCCAGGTCTGAGCAGTTTGGCCTCTGCCCTGCTGCATCCCCCCAGGACGCCTGCTCTTTCAGCACTACACCTGCAGAAAAGCCAAGGGCTGTTTGTTCCAGTTCAGTGCTAACCCACCGGTGGGGGGAGCAGCAGGGTCAATGGAAGTGTGGATGAGCCCAGAGAAAGCAGCCCTCCACAACTCCACTCTGTGTAGCTCCATGCCAAATTCTGTGCTTATGTTCATGTGCATCAGGGAAGCAAGCACACTTTGTGTTCTGGACTTGAACATGAACTGCTTTAAACTGAAGGCTACTTACTTAGCTTATTTATTTGATCTATTTATTTTGTTATTTTTTTCAATTAAGAGACACATGTACCCTTCCTCAGGCGAGCTCCTGAGTATGAAAGGTCTACAGAAAACGGGGGCGGGGGGGCAGTTGTACTGAAACAAAGCTATATGTAAGGAGGGATGATTTTCTCACATGTGCTATTCATTGTCTTAAGCTTCAACCTTGTTTGTCGTTGTCCTTTTTCAACAGGATTGGGGGCTTCCATTAAAGCAGTTGAAGGGGTTGGAGAAAGAGGGTTGAATCTATTCCTTTCGGTGCGAGATTCTCCTTTCATACCTTTGTCTGCTGTTTTTGGATCTCCCTCACCAGTAGCAGACTGGGCTCTCAAATTTCAGTGGTGCCCAGCATGTCACTAAAATCTGGCAGCCCCGCCTCTCAGGGCTCTGTTCTACAGCGTCCTTGTGGTGCCCAGTGAAGCCAAACTGGTCCCAATACTGCCTCTGCCTTTGCATCCTCATTTTTCTTCTTTCTCCCTTTGTGGTGTGTGTGTGTGTGTGTGGTTTTTTTTACTTCTGCAGTATTAGATGTTCCCAGTTTCCAGAGATAGGAGCAGGAGCATGTGGAAGTCACTTTGGAAAGAAAAATCAGGTATTCTGCCATTTTGAAAAGACTGGAAGCAGGGAAGGAAGATGAAAGCGGGCTATGCAGAGTGCCTTAAAACACTGACTTTAATCTGAGATGGGAAGGGGATTGCTCTTTATCTCTGAATTTTATAGAGGGTCAGGCAATGTTGCATTCCACTTCTCTGGGATTTTTAACAAATTGTCAAATATACCATGTATTGCAAACAGAAGGCTGTTTCCGTTATTTAGGGGAGATGGGGCAGGTTTAAAGCTCTGGCTTCCAAACGTCAGTAACATTTGGGAGAGGATTCCGTGGACGTTCATGGTGAAATCAACCAGGAAACTGACTAGAGGCTCCGATGATCTGTCACATCTGCAGAACCTTTGATTTTCTCCTTTCTTGGTTATGGTTCAAAGAAGTTAACATGATGTCTAACCAAACACATGCGTGTTTTTTTTCCTGGTAGATACATTGAAAAACATTTTAAGCATTTGTAAGATGGAACTCTTCAGTAGGGCTTCTCTGGCAAATTTCAAATAATGAGGCAGTTGATGGAGAAATTATCCCAAGTTCAGGAGGCCAGGGAGTGTGGGGAAGGCAGCACCGCCATTGGGGCTGGGAGACCAACTCCAGAGTGGGAGGAGGAAGGGCCCCCTCAAAGCGCCAGGCTAATGTCCTGCTAAAAATGACAGACTCAGCCTGATAAACTTTAAACAACTGAATAGGCCTGGTGGCAAAAGGGTCTTAAAGAGACAGCTGAAAACCAGCTGCAAGGGTGCTTGCCAAATCTCTGCTGGAGGGGCATTTCACGGTAAAACACTGGGAATGCTAAATACCTGACTTCTGGCTGAACCCATTTGGGCTTCTGAAACATAGGCAGCCACTATGAGCTCTTCTCCAGATGATCTCAGTGATTGAGATGGGGTAGAAAGGCTGAGGCAGTCCTTAAGGTATCCTGGACCCAAGGAGGTCAAGAATTTTGTAGACTGAATCTGGTCCGGCAGCATATGGGAAGCAAGTGCAGCAGTTTTCATGCCCTCCAAGTGTCCCTATTTTCCAGGGACAGTCCTGGAATTATGAAAGCCACCCCAGCTTCTGGTTTGATATCAGAATGTCCCTATTTCCCCCACTGGTGCCGCCACCACCAAGCTTAGGGCAGAGGAGCCAGTGCTTGTACCGAGCGGTGGCTGCATTGGGAGCGTCCCACTGCCTCTCCTTTGCTGCTGCTGCCAGCCTCCTCCCTTGGGCAGCTTGTAGCAGCTGTGGAGGAAGAGGCTGCTGCCAAAGCCCAGCCCTGTGTGACGCTCCGAGGGCAGGTAGAAAGGGGGAGCAGAGTGGAGCGCAAGGAGTCCTGCTTTTTTATTTTAAAAAAAGCTTTGTGTCCACGTCTAATCTTGTCCCCTTTCTAAAATTTATTTATTGGTGTATTTTTCTTTTTGCAAATCTACCAAAGAATGAAATCAAATCAAATCAGGATTGAGGGATTTTTCAGGATGGTGTTGTGTCCCGTTGGTGTAATGGTGGTGGAAATGCTTGGGAGGGAGGGGGGGGGGTCGAGGAGGGTCAGTTGGTGGGGTGAAAAATGTCCCTAATGTTTGCAGGGGGTGAGTTTTAGCAGAAGTGTTCTGTCAACCATCTGCACCCATCAGAAGTTTGCTGCATTTCACACCAGCTGGAGTTCTGGACTAGGCCTAAGGGAGGCTCACAAAGTTCACTTTTCAGCAATCCAGTTTGGAGGTCACCAGTGCATGGACTAGAGTGGCCAGGCTACCCTTATCCAGATGTAGCTGATGGACCACCTGAAACACTTGAGCCTCTAATGACCAGCAACGCACCTGCTCCTTCAGAGGGAGTGCAACCCCATTCAGAATAGGAAATGGGTTTGTCAGCTGTACATGGGAGCCACCTACCCAGTCACACTCCATTTGTTGGCCCTCTTCCAGCCACTACATTCTGGCCCTGGTCCAGGGCTTGCTCAGCCACACCCTATTCAAATGTTATGGAGAAACAGGTGTGCACCATCAGAATATTGACCACCCTGCGCTCTAAAACAATTACCAATATCAGGTTCATGTTGATGTTAAATAGGATTTGGGGACAAAATAGTGCCCTGTGGGACCCCATAGCAGAAGTGCCAGGGGGCCACAAAACCCTCCCCCTGCCATACTCGGTATGTACTCAACTGCACAGGCAGGAATGGCAGCATTGCAATAAAGTACAGCACCTCAGTCAAGGATACTGTGGTCTCAAGATTAGAAACAAAAACGGAATATCAAACTGAAAATCTTTTAGGCACTACTATATTCATCTATTGGGAATGATGGTGCACCTGGTGCAAGGCAAACTTCAGAAATCCTCTCCTCCCATTACCATGACAAGCATCGTTTGGGTCTCCCTCCTGCTCAGCCCCAACTAATCTGCTGTGCAGGAAAGGGGGGGAAGCCAGATGGTTGGCCTGGGCTGTCACTCAAGTTAATCCAGCTCAATGCTAGAGAAAGACAGCTTCAGCCCAGCTAAAAATGTCTGGTACCGTGGACAGAAACTGGCCTTGCCTTTCTGCTGAGCAAGTGTTTCATGCCATCTCAACTGGTTAACCCTCTTTCTCCAGGATCCCCTTATCTCTGAGGGTGGTGTGCCCAAGAACAAAATCAAAGTGGTTCTGGGTTAACATGCAAGCGAGGAGCTCAGAAACAGGAGGTCCAAAGTGGGGGAAGCTCAGGCTCTCACTGGCCCCTTTCTCCACAGCATGCATCATTTGATGAAAGCCCTTTCATCTCTCCCCCAAACTTCCTTCAGATGCTGTAAGGTCTCCCCACAGGCGACTTGCTCCGGCCTCTTCCATGATTTGGGTTGCCTTTTTCTGCACCTTCCACAGCTTTACTTTTAGGTGCAGCAACAGCCCTTTCTTCTTTTGTCACATGTTCCCAGCCGTCATTCATAGTTCAGAAAAAGAGACCATTCTAAATTTTGCAAGGCATGTTACAATAATGCATGTAGAATGGCATAGTTTATGTGTGCAAACAGAACTCATGCTTACAGAAGAGTTCAATGTGTATGCTACAGATTTTTTAAAATACAGAATTCTAGAGCCTAGTAAAGAGTAGTCAGCGTGACCAAAATTATAAACAAAAACCACATTACACTTTTCATGCCACCTTTATTAAGGCTGAATATTACATCTTGAAAGCAATTATTACTGAAAAGAGCACAAAGTCCCAAGAGTTCTCCCACCTGACCTCATCCAGAGATTCCATCTAAACCCTGAAGAACAAGCCTCCTAGACTTGCAGGCAAAACAAGTGGCTCTTCCTATTCCCCCTCTAGGACAGGAGCAGGAAGCTGCTAATATTTAGCTGTGGCTTGTCAGCCAGCCTGGACATACAAGCACCTTCTTTGTCCAACCACACCATTAAGGTGGGTGGGGGTGGTAGAGAACATTGTTGGCTGCTTCAATCTGTGTCAGCAGAACCCTACACTGAGCACCATGGCACACACACCCCTTTGCCTATGTCCTGGTCACTCCCCATTCATTCCCAGGGCCCAGTCAGAAATGCTCACTATTAGCCCTGCTCACCCAAGTCACTATCTATACATTGCTCCCTGGCTGGGACGGACACACAACACTCTTGTGTTCAGCACCACTAGGATGAACATGCAGAACTTCTGATGATCCAAAGGCATCAGCTGAATACCAGTTCTGAGGCTAGCTCAGGAATACTTGGGAAGGCAGAGAGTATGTGGCCGTACAGTCACATGGGTGGAGGCTTAAGGCCAAGCAGCACTTGGAGCTGTGTCTGCCTTGCTCTCATCACTTAAAGATTAGCCCATTGCAAAACTATTGCTCAGCGGTAGGGGGGTGAAAACGGGCGTTCTCAGCCCAGGTGAGACCAGTTGAAACCCTTGTCTCTTAACAACTCCCCCATCTCTCATCATATCAGAGCCCAATGACCTACATTTCTGAAAGCTCAAGCCAAAAATGATGCTTTCCTTCCCCCTTCCCTCCCTTCTTAGCTGGTAATACAAACCTGAGGTCCAGGTGTGATTTGAAGCTAGTGGCAAAGCCATTTGGGGGCCCAGTTCTGGTTCAATTCTTTCCCCCCATGCCTTGCACACAGCACGATCTCCCCCAAAGACAGGGATGCCACCTTTCCATTCCACAAAACCTGGAAATCATTAGCATCCTCACTGTAGGAATGTATTGCCCCATGCTGGAGTTTGGAGCAGAGCCACCATCGGAAGGCAAAATCTGACCACGGAAGCAAGAGTCCTCAGCACAGACTCATCCATTTATCCATCAGACAGAAAAGAAGCCATCAAGCCCGGCAAGTGTGTTTGTACATGGGGCTGTAAATACAGGGCAGGAACCAAGGGCATTCAGTTCCTAAGGCAGCAGCCCTGAGGTCAATGTGGCCGGCTGCTTGCTTCTGAGTGCTGCTGCAGGCGGGGAGGAGTGTAGCCATTCAGGCAACCGTTGGACTGGCGCTTGCCAAGGCCTCCATTCAGAATGTCCTGGATGTGCTGCACAATCAGATTGATGGCCACTGGGCAGAGAAGAGGAGGAGTGATTAGAATACAGTCCCATGTTTCCTTCCAAATGCCTCATCGCCCTCCACACATACTCAACATCTCAGCAGCTCTACTCCACACCATGGTCCTCTCTCAACAAATCTATCCTTTTTGGGAAGGGAGGGACCCCAAAAGTCATCTAATCCCACCCCCTGCAATGCAGGAATAAGAAAAGGAATTGTTGCATTCTTTCCAAGGCTGCAGAAAGCCAAATCCTCAGTATTACCCTCTCCAGATTCACATTCTTCTGAAACAGCTGCACAAGTCAAAAGCAAGTGTTGGACGTGGAAGGTCAACTACTCACCAAGATTATCCACGCCCCTTGGGATAATCACATCAGCATACTTCTTGGTCTGCCAGAAAGAGAAAATCACATTACAGGGTGCTGCAGGTGAAATCCAGAGCTGTTACCCATACCCCTTGGAGAGAACCGCTTGAGGATTTTCTCTCCTCAGCTCAAACAGCTGACGAAGGAATGAATGCTGAAAATACCCCAACTTGCTCCTCTTTTCCCCTGGCAGAACTGCTGCCAGCTTCCACATTGCACAGCAAAAAAGAGGAGGAGACTTTGTGGCACCTGAAGTACATGAGGGGAGCCTGCCGGATCGGGCCAAAGGCCCTGTAACAAGTCCAGCACTCACAGTGCCACCCCCCCTCCAGGTATATAGAAGAGCCAGAGCATAACTCTCTGCACCTGTCGTTCCCAGAAACTGCAATTCAGGGACATATCGCCTCTGACAGTGGAGACACAACACACACCCTGTGCAGAGTAGCCACTGATAGCTCTTCCCTGAACTGGAGACATTAATTTTAAGTTATTATTATTATTATTATTAATAAAATTATATAACAAGGAAAAATATGCACACCCATGAGACATGGATTTGTGTGCACATTTACACAGTATCTAGTCTAAGCCATGATACATTTGTTACGTTTTTCAAGTGTGACAAAACTTAAAAAACAACATGGCAGCTGTTGCAGGATCACTTGAGGAAGATATGCAGAAAGAGCCCCTGGAATTGCATCAGGGATGCATTCACAGAAAGTCCTCAGCCCTTATGGTAACAGATAAAAGTGTGAGAAATTGTGAGAAGTGTAAAGAGCCTGCAAAAAACCAAGGGTTTTTGTTACTGACGCCTAACTGAAACTTCATGTGTAGTCAACCAAGTGTCACAATTGTCCCAGGCACTCACAAAGAAGCCAGCCCTGGGGCTACCATATCCTTTACTCACAGGCAAGCAGAATTCTTCAAAGGCTGGCTTCACAAATGTAATATACTGAGATAAGATCTGCTCCAGGTCCCTGCCTCTCTCACTTATGTCTCGGAGAACTGCAGGGGGGAAAGAAACCATGAGGAGGAGACTGAGAACAGCAGAGCTAGAACAGAGCTGCACTGACAAGTTGCCCAGCCAAGCAGAATATGGTGCTCTAAGCGGCTTGCTTTTTCTTTTTCTGCAAAGAGCAAGGCTTTAACTACAGAGATAGTTTTTCTTTAAACAAAGGAAATAAAACTTGAATACCAAAGTGCCCCCCTGAAAGTCAATAAGAACAGGAACTTGTGCTGAGCGGGAAAAATACAACACTGCGCTACTCAAAGCCAGCTTGGAAAGGAGTATGAGACTTCTGCAATGCGGAACAAGATGCTTGTAAGACACCACAGAGCCACTCCCATGGTGCTGAACAGTAGCCTCCAAAGACGGCGGGCTCAGCAGCCACAACAGCTCTCAGCCCTGCCTGCCCCCAGGTTGCTCGCATGAGGAAGCTACTGCCCCTCCCAACTGGGAGATGCTGCAGGAGGCAAGGGGAGGCCCAAAGCCTATGCAAGCCAGGCTAGCCCCTCGGGGGCAAAAGTCACACCCCTGGAAGAGACAAAACCCAAATGGGCCTTTGCAGGATCCCCACAAACTCTGCAGCCAGGGAGTAACCTCTTGGGGGTGGGGAACTCCTGGGGTACCCTGCACAGGCGCCCAGGCAGCCAATGTTCATCCAGACGAGCTCCATCTTCACAGTAAATGCTCCACTGTTCTCCATCCTTTTCCACCTCCTCCACCCTGAACCACCAGGAGCCTCTGGAGGTTTGCAAGGCCCTGGGGGAAGGAGGCAGCTGAAGAGAGCGGGAGGGAGAGAGAAAACTACTGCTGGAGCCAGAAGCCAAAAAGCAGCAGGCGGAAGAACAGATTGAGTGTAGGAAGACAAAGTAAAGGTTTTTCAAAATGGCTTTCCCAACTTCTCTGTGCTGTGCCTGGGGGCTGCTGGCAGAGGAAGCGACAGTGTCTTGCAGTGGAGCTGGCAGAAGTTGAACTGGCAAGGGAACTGCCCTGCCCCTAGATGTACCCTTTTGAAAGGGTGGGTAATGACAACCCACGAAGGACTCCCTTCCTCCACTATTGTCAGGGACTGGGTAGAGGGAGGGGGAATGGTGGATACCGCCTCCTCAGCCTGAACCTGCCAGAGAAGAGGTAGACGGTATAGATTTACAACAGGAGTTTGTGGAAGGTCACAGCTCAAAGGCTGCAGAGGGGAGAAGCTGGGAAATATTGGGAGAGGAGCAGGGAGCAGGGAGCAGCAGCAGCAGGGGAGAACAGCTGACAAGACTCAGTGTCTTTAGAAAGCATTCCAGCCCCCCTACCCCAGAACCCGGTGGGCATTGAAAGTAGGAGAGCAGAAAGCTTAGATCAGCCAACGTGGAAGCCTGACAACTATAGAAAACAAGGTTTTCCCTCACCACCACAGCATTATCCTGAAGTGCAATGCTTTGCTTTTGTACTGTTGTGAACTTCATTTTTAAAATAATTTTTTTTACTCCCCTCTTCACCTAAAAAGGGCTACCAACTTACCCCTGCGGGAGAGTCGGGTATCTGCATCTGTGTCCACAAAGAGCTTCATCTGGAACAGGTCCCGAACCTCTTGGTTGTAGAAGGCCAGGATGCCCTCAAACAGCACCACATCAGCAGGGTACACAGTCACTGCCTCTTCTTTGCTGTTAATATGTGCAAAAGAGATTAATGCGTGGATGGCAGGTCAGGAACGCCATGCAGATGACAGAAGACTATCATGAGACCTACTCACCCACCGTGAAATATGAAAGCATTAGGCTTTTGCTAAAACTTGCTGCAGAGGAGAAACTGTAGGTTTCCCAGTATGATGTAAACACAGCATTTTTGTACGGGAGCTTGGGTGAATCACTTTACATGCTCCCACCTGATAGAGTACAGGTAAAGCAGGGATTTGTTTGTTCTCTTAAGAAATCCCTAAATGGTCTCAAACAAGAGCGCCCGATGCTGGCACTCAAAACTCACAGAAACTTTGTTTTCTCTAGGTTTTCAGCAAGGCAAAGCTGATCCATGTGTGTTTGTCAAAGAGGAGGGGCAAAACAAACTGTATTATTTTATGTTGATGACATTCTTTTCTTTTGGAAAGATGCTGATTTGTACAATAGCACCCTAGCTTAACTGAAGGAGCATTTTGACATGAAGGATCTTGATGAGGTAGCCAACTACCTCTCTCTGGAGATAAGAAAGAGACCAAGAAGGTAATATTTTGGTACACCAGTCACAGAAAATTGCTGATGCGCTAACCAAACTGAACTTGGTTGATGCAAACCCTGTAGATACACCAATGGTAACAGGTTGTCAGGTAGATAATACTGATGAAGCATTTTCTGACACTACACTGTACAGATGTGTTCTAGGCAAACTAAACTTAATTGCCAGATGTTCAGGACCAGATATTGCAGTTAGCACAAAATTGCTAAGCAGACATGCTAATAATCCTACAGTTAAGGATTGTAAAGCATTGAAGCACATAGCACGCTACCTGAAAGGTACTATGCACTACAGACTGAGATTCACTGATCAGAAGTCTGGAGGTCTTGAGATATTTGCAGATGCAAGTTTTGGAAGTGACACCACAGATAAAAGCACTTCTGGAGTTATGTACAACCAGAGTCTGCAAGATACTCTGCAAGATATCTGAATATGTGCCTGGTGTCTGCAAGGCAAGGGTCATAGTATGACGTCGGGAAGGCGGTCGGAATTCCCTGGAGAGCTGCAAGCTCATCGCTGAGGGGGGAGACAGGCTGGAAACATTCCTGCGTTATGCCTGGGGGATTGTCCTTGCCCCCACTCGTCCCAACAGACAACGGGGTCTGATCCAAAGCTCTTATGATGCTCCTGTTTTCCTTTTTTTATTAGGTTATTGTTCATGTTTAAATGAATTGTATTTATTTGTATATGTTTAGGTAACATGGAGCCAAAACATGGCATATAATTATTTGTATAAATAAAATGATTGGGAGCAGATTGTTGCTCCACCCACATAGAATTCTTTTCAGCCCAAGAAAGAAGTGAGAAAACCTGTGGACTTTGATTGGTTTAACTCCAAAAAAAGGGATGAGCACATAAAGGATTGTTTTTCCTCTTTCCCAAGCCTATCACTCAGAAATCAGTATGCCCGTGAACTACAACTGAGGACTCAAAAGTTCTCAAACAGATCCATGAACTTAACACGGTAGTTTAGGAGCAGGTAGACAAAAGACCTGCAGGAAGCAGCCTCATTTTTGACACATGGAGTCATTCCTCCAAAGAGTTCAAGACTTTTGTTGCAAACTTTTTATAGTTCTCAGCTTCTTCTTCTGAGGCACAGACACACCAGATATGTGCATGGTTCTTAGATGGGTGCAGAGTAATCCTCAAGTGAGAGGCATAGAACTGATGAAATGAACTCTGGTCTATAAAAGCTTATGCCCTAATCAATGTGCAAGTTTGAAGGCATCCCAATATTGTTTTCCAAACCTTTTGTGAGGTAGTATGTCTTGAGCCATACACTACAAAAATAACAGAATTATGATACTAAAGACTCTAAGTACAGTCATACATCATGTTATGGCTGCTGCGGGTTATGTCTTTTCAGGTTGCGCTCTGCGCCAAACCCGGAAGTACTGGAACGGGATACGGCCGGGTTTTGGCACTCGTGCATGTGCAGAAGCGCTAAATTGCGCTTCGCACATGCGCAAAAGCTCCGAATTACGTCACACGCGTGCGCAGATGTGGCACTGCATGATACGAACGCTGCGGTTTGCAGACGTGCCTCCGTCATGGATTACATTATGTCCAGTGCCTGCAGTATCCTTGCAGTTTGTGCCACTTCATTTGTTGACAAACAGCAGCTTAAATGCAAAGCCCCAGTAAGAAGCAAGTCTTGCTTTACAAAGGCATTCTGTGAAACGGCAGTGAGATTTGTGCTTCTGGAGTTTCAGGGAAAGGGTCCTGATATATTTGAAATTAGGACCCATTCCAAGTTGCACAAGATGTTCTGCACTTTCATCTCCTCTAGCTTGCAAGGGTACCTAGTGAAACGTATCAAGACACCCCTGGGTTGGTCTGCCTGTTGAGATCTTGGTCCTGGAGTTTAATTGGTTCTTTTTAAGTCTTCCTCTGCCAGCTGCATGTCCAGGCATACTTCACTGATCCATTTAATTAAGAAGACTTCCAGGTTTACTTCTTTGGATTTTCTCATGTTGTTGTTGTTCAGTCGTTCAGTCGTGTCCGACTCTTCGTGACCCCATGGACCAGAGCACGCCAGGCACGCCTATCCTTCACTGCCTCCCGCAGTTTGGCCAAACTCATGTTAGTAGCTTCGAGAATACTGTCCAACCATCTCATCCTTTGTCGTCCCCTTCTCCTTGTGCCCTCCATCTTTCCCAACATCAGGGTCTTTTCCAGGGAGTCTTCTCTTCTCATGAGGTGGCCAAAGTACTGGAGCCTCAACTTCAGGATCTGTCCTTTGAGGATTTGAGGATTTTCTCATCCTCAAATTTAAATGTCTCTTGTTTTCAGGTCACCTGCCTAATAGTGAAGTGCTTTATTAGGGTGAGCTGTTTTCCTACTTTCTTATAATGTTAGCTTTCCATGTCACGGTATTTACTAGCTGCAATTTCTGTGTCCATTAATTTTAATAAGATTTCAGCTTATTTCTAATCTATTTGTAATAAGACTTCATTCCAGGCTGAGAAAAGTTATTGTCACGTTAGAAATTGGCAAGGAAAAGTGCCCTTCATTGGGACTTTGCATGGGAGTTTTGGTGACTTTTGAGAGTCTGCATTCACCACCAGATACAGCTCAGTTTTGCTAGCTGATGTCCCTGGGTAGTGCAGAGCTTCTTGTACCAGAAACATAGGATTTCAAGTTCACTTCTTTCTTCTGGACCATCTCCCTTTCATCACCCAGTTCTTAAAGCAAACTCTGGGTTTCTAAATTAATCTGTTATTTGGGTGTAAGGGAATTATGCAGCCATGATACTTGATAAGTCACGCCCCATAAAATCTATATGTGTGATTTGCTGCCTTCTCCCTGCCCCCAAAAATGGATTTGTTGGTTTAAAAAGGCATTTCTGTTAGATTTCTCACTGAAATCTTCCCCAAGTGCCAAGATTGCACAATTGTGCCTCCAATGATAGTTTACAATGTTCTGTGGGATCCGGGAATGCATAACTAAAGTTGCTTCCTTTTTATTTTTTCCTATCGGGAATGATCCTTGTCTATAGGTCTTGGAATTGCCCTATGGACTGTCTTGGATTTGTCAAGAGGTTCAGTCTGACTGGATTCATGATTCTTTTCTGAGAAAACAGTACAAAAAGGAGATCAGTAGTAGGGAAAGCTCCATGCTGATATGTCACAACTTGCTACCACCTCAGGTTGTGCAAACTAAAAAGCAAACACAGAAACATGAAAAACATAGAAACATTGATAAGTGGCCCTGTACCAAAGGAGCCTAAACTGAGAGGATGTATGAGATTTCATTCACAAGATGCATGCACAATGTTCACAGTCTGCTTCTATGGATTCCTTCAACTTCTCTGAGAAGACCAGCTTTAAAAGGCCCCTCATCATTTGGAATAGCTCTGGTCTGTTGGCAGGAAGAGGGCAGATGTAATGGGGAGGAAAGGAAATTATGTCTCGTCATTATCATTGCCATGGAGTTGCCCAAAAATAAACTCTAGACCAAGTACCTCCTACCTTCTCAGACCCATGTCTAGACCAAACATGCCTTTGGGGAACCATTTCTTACTCTTTTACCATGTATTTGGTACTGGACTGCTAATGTTGCAACCAGCCTTGGATCGGGATGTGACCCATGCATGGGGCCCGACCCACCAGTTGAAGACCACTAGGCTACAATTCAGTGGATTTGGAATAGTGAAACTAAGGGAACAAACAGCTCCTTTCTTGTCATTTCACTGCAGGAAACACAGCCAACACAACATAGGAGTCCACCTCTGTTTTCTTCTACCAAAGCAAACGCTAGATTAGTGTTTACCTCTGATAAACATGAGGGAGGTGGGAAGAACTGTTTTACAATTTTGCTTTGACTACACAATTAGATATTACAGGTTGGTTTGGGGGCAAGTTGCAGCATTTACATTTTATGCAAATGTTTTCCACCATGGGCTCACTGGAAGGATCTGCTAATGAGAAGCGATGCAGACGAAAGCACCGCATCCAAAGCAGAGCAAGAGGGGAGAAGCAGACTTACCGAGAATGAGAGACAAAGTCATAAACGGGGATCTGAACTGTTTTCCCTTCCAATATCTCCCTAAGAGTTTTGACGATCAGCTCATTGTCAAAGGCATCTGTAGCAAGAATGAAAGAGGGGAAGTTAAACAGCTGGGTCTCTCAGTGCGAGGTAGGTCTCCCTAGTGAGGCAGAGAAAGCCTCAGAGGAAAGCATAAATGTCCCACAAAACCTTCCGAGTTAGGTGAAGTCTTCTGGATCACAAGAAGGTACCATTTTTGGCTAACCAGAAATTGTGCCTGCCAAGTTTCTACCCAGTCCCACTTGACAGCAGTGGCCAAGGAAGCCTCTGAATGAAAGGATGGCTTGGAATTAGGGGGCTCGGGCTGCAGCACCAGCCAAGAAAGCCCCCAAACTCTTATTTCCTGCTCTGGAACAGGAAAGGGAGGGGGGGTCTGCCATTTTGGCTCTGCCTGGCAAAAGTGATCCAGGAGCCTTGGCCAAACAGCCTCTGGGTATGGGGGGGGAGTCACTGGGTAGCTGCCAGATAATTCCTCTCAAATTCTGCAGTTTCAAGCTTGGGAGAAATGGTTGTCACAATCAGTGGAGAGGAAAAGTCCTTTCATCAGAGTGAACTAGATTATCTGAGCAACTTTGCTCTCATGGTTCTTTTCTATCTGGCAATGAGTGCAAAGGCACCTTCAGCTTTGGTACCTGTACAAGGGGGGGAAATCCCACCAGGAGGCCTGGTTTCTACCTTGTTCTTTCTCCTCCTGCTTCTTTGCTCTTTGCTCATTGTAGTTTCGCCTTGGCTATATATTGTTTTCCACTATACTGTATATCAGGGGTCAGCAACCTTTTTCAGCCATGGGCCGGTCCACCGTCCCTCAGACCATGTGGAGGGCCGGACTATATTTTTTTTGGGGGGAGGAGGGGAAATGAACAAATTCCTATGCCCCACAAATAACCTAGAGATGCATTTTAAATAAAAGGACACATTCTACTCATGTAAAAACATACTGATTCCCGGACCGTCCGTGGGCCGGATTGAGAAGGCGATTGGGCCGCATCCAGCCCATGGGCCTTAGGTTGCCTACCCCTGCTGTATATAATTGTTTTAATTTAATTATTGATAGCCATGGATCAGCTCTACCTCTGAGGCCTGTAACCTGCTAATTTAGGTAGCCACTTCATCTAAATAATAATAAAAATATTAATTACTTATTGTTATTACTTCAATAAAGAAGTGTGCATGCACACGAAAGCTCATACCAAGAACAAACTTAGTTGGTCTCTAAGGTGCTACTAGAAGGATTTTTTTATTTTATTTTGTTTTGACTATGGCAGGCCAACACGGCTACCTACCTGTGATCAGAACATTGTATGTTATGTAACTTGGGTAGCTGAAGGGAAGGAAGAATTGGTTACGCTTGTACTCCAAGCAAATGTAAAGTAGCAGGATGAACAAAGAGGTTTGCAGGGGAGAGGGTTATTGTTGTTTTTCTTCTTTTATTACGTATTTTGTGTTTTTATATTGCATTTTTTTGCTGTGAACTGTTCTAAGATCTATGGATGAAGGGCAGCATATAAATTTAATACAGTGGTGCCCCGCTAGATGAATGCCTCGCTAGACGAAAAACTCGCTAGACGAAGGCATTCGTCTAGCGCGGGGGTCGGCAACCCACAGCTCCGGAGCCGCATGCGGCTCTTTGACAGCTTTGCCGCGGCTCCGGGAAGGGGAAATGGTGGGGGGCGCTGTGACACTCTCGGAGCTGGACCCACCCCCGCGATCAGCGACGCAGCCAGAGCCAGCTCAAAACCTTGCAGATCCTGCTTTTTCTGTTTAGAAAGAGCTAAAGGCTAACAAGAGGGAAAGAGAGTATTGAAAAGAACCCGCTCAACAGCTGATTGCAGGAGATCGGGAGGGAGATAAGGGAGCTAGCTCCCTTCCTGCCCCGCCCAGGCCCCTTGCACAGTAGGATCCTGGGAAATTGAGGATCCTGGGAAATTGAGTTTTTCAGCCATTTGGGGCTTTCTGTTACTTTTCCTCTTGCTTTCTATTACTTGCTGGTGCACTACTGGTTTGCTTCCGTCTTGCTTCCTATTACCTACTGGTGCTTACTGGTCTGTACTGGTTTGCTTTCCTCTTGCTTCCTATTGCCTGGTGGTGCGTACTGGTTTCTACTGGTGCTTACTGGTCTGTACTGGTGCTTACTGGTTTGTACTGGTTCGCTTTCCTCTTGCTTCCTATTACCTGCTGGTGTGTACTGGTTTCTACTGGTGCTTACTGGTCTGTACTGGTGCTTACTGGTTTGTACTGGTTCGCTTTCCTCTTGCTTCCTATTACTTGCTGGTCTGTACTAGTTTGTACTGGTGCTTACTGGTTTGTACTGGTTTGCTTTCCTCTTGCTTCCTATTACCTGCTGGTGCTTACTGGTCTGTACTGGTTTGTACTGGTGCTTACTGGTTTGTACTGGTTTGCTTTCCTCTTGCTTCCTATTGCCTGGTGGTGCGTACTTGTTTCTACTGGTGCTTACTGGTCTGTACTGGTGCTTACTGGTTTGTACTGGTTTGCTTTCCTCTTGCTTCCTATTGCCTGGTGGTGCGTACTGGTTTGTACTGGTGCTTACTGGTCTGTACTGGTTTGTACTGGTGCTTACTGGTTTGTACTGGTTTGCTTTCCTCTTGCTTCCTATTGCCTGGTGGTGCGTACTTGTTTCTGCTGGTGCTTACTGGTCTGTACTGGTTTGTACTGGTGCTTACTGGTTTGCTTTCCTTTTGCTTCCTATTGCCTGGTGGTGCGTACTGGTTTCTACTGGTGCTTACTGGTCTGTACTGGTTTGTACTGGTGCTTACTGGTTTGTACTGGTTTACTTTCCTCTTGCTTTCTATTACCTGCTGGTGCTTACTGGTCTGTACTGGTGCTTACTGGTTTGTACTGGTTCGCTTTCCTCTTGCTTCCTATTGCTTGCTGGTGCGTACTGGTTTCTACTGGTGCTTACTGGTCTGTACTGGTGCTTACTGGTTTGTACTGGTTTGCTTTCCTCTTGCTTCCTATTGCTTGCTGGTGCGTACTGGTTTCTACTGGTGCTTACTGGTCTGTACTGGTGCTTACTGGTTTGTACTGGTTTGCTTTCCTCTTGCTTCCTATTGCCTGGTGGTGCGTACTGGTTTGTACTGGTGCTTACTGGTCTGTACTGGTTTGTACTGGTGCTTACTGGTTTGTACTGGTTTGCTTTCCTCTTGCTTCCTATTGCCTGGTGGTGCGTACTTGTTTCTACTGGTGCTTACTGGTCTGTACTGGTGCTTACTGGTTTGTACTGGTTTGCTTTCCTCTTGCTTCCTATTGCCTGGTGGTGCGTACTGGTTTCTACTGGTGCTTACTGGTCTGTACTGGTGCTTACTGGTTTGTACTGGTTTGCTTTCCTCTTGCTTCCTATTGCCTGGTGGTGCGTACTGGTTTCTACTGGTGCTTACTGGTCTGTACTGGTTTGTACTGGTGCTTACTGGTTTGTACTGGTTTGCTTTCCTCTTGCTTCCTATTGCCTGGTGGTGCGTACTGGTTTCTACTGGTGCTTACTGGTCTGTACTGGTGCTTACTGGTTTGCTTTCCTCTTGCTTCCTATTACTTGCTGGTCTGTACTAGTTTGTACTGGTGCTTACTGGTTTGTACTGGTTTGCTTTCCTCTTGCTTCCTATTACCTGCTGGTGCTTACTGGTCTGTACTGGTGCTTACTGGTTTGTAAGCAATGCTTTTCCCCCTTTGCAAAAGCTGCACAAATCTGAACTGATCCTCAAAAAAGCAGGGCTTTTCCCTTTGGAAAAAAGGCTGTAAAACTTTGAGCTGATTCTCAAAAAAACCATGGGTTTTAGAGGAAAACCAGAAAAGCATTTTTTTTCTTGTTTCCTCCTCTAAAAACAAGGTGCGCCCTATGGTCCGGAGCGTACTATGGAGCGAAAAATACGGTACTTTTACACGCTTCTGTTCCCTCTTGATCCCCAAATGGCAATGTTCCCAATTTTCTCTTTTGCAAACTCCTCCCCACATCTGCCTCCCACCCCCCACCCCACAAAGAAAAAACCCCTGGCGATTTAAGAGGTTTCTCTTAAAAAAACGAAAACAAAACCTGATTTCAGGTGCTTGTAAAATGACAACTTTTGGGGGGAGGGGGTGGATTTGTTTGGAGCAAAGCCGGGGTAACGCGTGCTAGGGGGGGTCTTCCGATTGTTTTCAGCCCTTGGGTGTTGGGAACCCCCCTTTTTCAGGGGGTGGGGTGGAGAGGAGGTCCCTGCTTATTTGAGAAAATAAATCAGAAATTGTTTTATGACTTGTTTTCACAATTTTAAAATAAATAAATAAACAATTTCAAATTCTGTTCTTGTCATTCTTCCTATAATCCTGTATATATAACATTAAGGTAAGAAACAATATATGCAGTGTTATATTTGTTTTAAATGTCGCAATGGTTTTGCGGCTCCCAGGTTTTTTTTTCCCCTTCGGAAACGGGTCCAAGTGGCTCTTTTTGTCTTAAAGGTTGCAGACCCCTGGTCTAGCGGGAGGCTGCCCCGCAAGACGAAAAAGTCTATGGGGCTGCCTCGCAAGACAAAAAATTTTCGTCTTTTTTTTTTTGTCTAGCGAAAACCGCGGTTTACATTGCCGCTTCCCTAGACGAAAAAACCGCTAGACGAAAAAATTCGTAGAACGAATTATTTTCGTCTAGCGGGGCACCACTGTAAATAATAATAACAACAATAGCAATAACAATCTATCCTATTGTCAAGGTTGTTTTGACATTGCAATTTCCCAGTTCTGTCTTTGGGAAGTCTAAGCAGAAGCTAAGGAAAAAGCCCCCCCCTCCCTTCCCAGGCTTCATGATGAGTTACCTGGGTGGTCAAAGTTGAACTGGCCTTTGAGAGCTTTGGCTTTTTGCTCTGTACTGAGCACACGATAGAAGCTGTCCTGGCTCAGAATCACCACCTGTTTCTGGCGATGGTCTACTTCATTCTGACCAAGCAGTTGGACTATTTTGGCACAGACAGAGGACTGCAAAAGATGCAAAGTAAGAGAGAGAGAAACATAATCTGAAGTGGACTGAAGGACTGACAGATGTTGACCCTCCAGTTGCAAAGGACCCACCTTATTCGCAAGCTTCCAAGGGGCAGGGGGCTCCTCTGGAAAGGAGTACAGCCACATCTGACAAATACAGTCATACCTCTGGTTGCAAACTGGATCCGTTCCGGAGCCCGGCTCGCAACATGAGCAGCGCACAACCTGAAGTGCCGCTTCTGCGCATGATGCGATTCAGCACTTCTGCGCACGCGCGAACCCGTTCCAGTACTTCTGGGTTCAACGCGTTCGTAACCCATGACGAACGCAACACACAGCGTTCGATCTAGAGGTAAGACTGTATATAACTCTGTCTCCTGGAGAGAGCAGAAAAGTGAAGGCCCTGCAACACCTAGTCCAGCAGGAACATGTTCATAGGACAGGGATCAAGCATGAAAAACTTCTTTTGCAAATGTTGCAGGCATACTTTTCCTTCATTAACAGGCAGTCCTTTCATTCCTGTTAGTTCTCCCCTTTCTAGCTTACATACCCACAATTATTTTGATCTCCTTGACTCTCCCTTGCCGAGGAGGCGACAGGTTTGTGCCCCATGGCTGGAAGATATTCCAAGCACCTCCCAACCCCGACCCCCCGGTCATCTTTTCTTTTCCAGTATAAATATGCTGACAGAAGGGGCAGGCATGTGTCTTCAGCTGCTTCCCTTTCCACATTTAGATATAAATCGGTGGATCCCAAAATCAGTAGCCAGATGACAACACCTGAGCATTGTCGTCATAGGCAGAAAATATATTCTTATAAAGGCTTTGGCCCACTGCTCTGTCCTCCCACAGGACTGTCCTCTGGCCAGCTGCTTCTCTCCCAGGGAGGATTTCATGTCTCCTGCTGGTCTTTCAGATGTCAACAGACCATCCCTCCCCAACCTTGGGCTAAGGGTAGTGCAACTTGCTTCCAGTTCAGTCTTTCCAGCACTCATCAAGTACATCATATCTGGGCACTGGGGGGGGGGCATGACCAAGCAGGGAAAGCTCCACTATTTTACGGGGCTTGGGCTCAGCCCAGGCCAGGCCAAGGTCATAGCGGTCCTGTTCTGATGTTCCTGACAGAAGGTCTCATCGTAAGTACTCCAGTTTGCTACACTAGTCAAAGGAACAGGATAAATCTACCAGACAGCAGAAGTGCTTACTGAGACTTTCTGCAGACTCCTAACTTGTGATCATTCTACCAGAAGCAAAGCTCACTTCACTGGCTCAGTTGGGAACAACATGTGCCTCCTTCCCTTCCAGAACATCCCTAGCTGTTACCTTTCCACATAGTTATTATAACAAATTCCATAAGAAACCAACAATATATTGCAGTTTATCCTTAGTCCCCAATACGAGTGCTCCAAATCAGGGTTCTAGTCAGCCTAGAACAAACATCTCACAGTACATTTCTGGCACTCTCGGAGGACACTTTCTCCCTTTCCCACACAATCAAAAACTTTCCCCACTGTGCTATATGGTACTAGAAGGCTGCCAGTCCTGAAGCAGAGAAGAGAGCCCTTTAACCTCATAGGGTGTATCCCCCCCTAATTCCAATTCCCATTTCCAGGATATCAGCAACTGCTATGGGTTCAAACAGGCAAATTCCCCTCAATCTTCCTCCATTAGCCTTTGCTTCTACTGACATGTTAACAGCTGATGTTTCAATTGCCTTCAATTATCACCATCCCCTGGCCTAATAGCAAACTCTGATGACTGAGCACCTGCCAGCCTGGAAGTTAAAGGGGAGCACCGAAAAACAAGGTAGTGGTTTCCACATACTCAGGAGACACAGGAGCATTTAAATCTGCAAATTAAAGAAGATTTTTTAAAATACACCCCAAGACAACCTGAGAGACCCCAGAATTTACAGAAAGCTGATGGGAGTCAAGCCTAGACAGACAAGAAACCCTGCCAACCCAACACAGTTGACACACAATGCTAGGGTCAGTTAACAAAAATAAAAAAGAAACAAGGAAAATGCAGGGAAGAGGGAAACAGCCCATTCAGGCCTGTAACCGCTTAAAGCAAGTGTCCTAGAAATGGGGATAAGTTTGTTGTTGTTCAGTCGTTCAGTCGTGTTCGACTCTTCATGACCCCATGGACCAGAGCACACCAGGCACGCCTATCCTTCACTGCCTCTCGCAGTTTGGCCAAACTCATGTTAGTGGCTTCGAGAACACTGGGATAAGTTAGTAGGGTACAAACAATGACACTGAACAGAAACCCTTCCCTCCCTCCCACACAAGGAAGTTTTAGAATCACAACTGTAGAGTTGGAAGGGACCACCAAGAGTCATCTAGTCTAATTCGTGCAATGCAGGAATAACAGTTAAAGAACCCCTCACAGATGACCATCCAACTTCTTTTAAAAATCTCCCATGAAGTAGAGTCCAATGAATAAGAGTGACATCTAAAGGGATGCACATGGAAGAGGGAGAAAGCTTGTTTTCTCCTCTCCAGAGGGTAGAACCCGAACCAATGGATTCAAGTTACAAGAAAGGAGATACCAACTAAACATTAAAAGGAACTTCCTGACCATAAGAGCTGTTCAACAGTGGAACTGTCTCCCTGGAAGGGAGATTTTTAAGTAGAGGTTGGATGGCCATCTGTCAGGGATGCCTTAGCTGAGATTCCTGCGTTGCAGGGGGTTGGACTAGATGACCCTTGGAGTGCCTGCCGGCTCTACAATTTTATGATAGGCAACACTTGAAAAGAAACTAAGCTTTCAGAAGGAAAGCTGTATTTACAGCAGCTATACGTCCTAACTATGATAAATCATAGAATCATAGAGTTGGAAGAGACCACAAGGGCCATCCAGTCCAACCCCCTGCCAAGCAGGAAACACCATCAAAGCATTCCTGACAGATGGCTGTCAAGCCTCTGCTTAAAGACCTCCAAAGAAGGAGACTCCACCACACTCCTTGGCAGCAAATTCCACTGTCAAACAGCTCTTACTGTCAGGAAGTTCTTCCTAATATTTAGGTGGAATCTTCTTTCTTGTAGTTTGAATCCATTGCCCCGTGTCCGCTTCTCTGGAGCAGCAGAAAACAACCTTTCTCCCTCCTCTATATGACATCCTTTTATATATTTGAACATGGCTATCATATCACCCCTTAACCTTCTCTTCTCCAGGCTAAACATACCCAGCTCCCTAAGCCGTTCCTCATAAGGCAGTTTCCAGGCCTTTGACCATTTTGGTTGCCCTCTTCTGGACACGTTCCAGCTTGTCAGTATGCTTCTTGAACTGTGGTGCCCAGAACTGGACACAGTCTTCCAGGTGAGGTCTGACCAGAGCAGACCTCATGTAGGTCTTTCCAAGATCTAATATCCCGTTGTGCATGTAAAACCAATGGTGTAAAGCTTATTTTCCTTAGAGCTGACAGATTTTAAATTATCTGCACTCCCAAATATTTTATTAACTTGTGGCAGGATTTAAAACCCATCTGTTTCTGAATGATTGATTAGTTAGCGGGAGAAATGCCCATTCTCAGCAACAGTCTCCCCCTACCATATGGGTATAATGATGGTGGACTTTGTATTGGCATTCATTTTTAAACTGTTTACAGCAGGGGTCAACAAACTTTTTCAGCAGGGGGCTGGTCCACTGTCCCTCAGACCTTGTGGGGGGCCAGACTATAGGGGGGGTGAACGAATTCTGATGCCCCACAAATAACCCAGAGATGCATTTTAAATAAAAGCACACATTCTAATCATGTCAAAACAACAGGCAGGCCCCACAAATAACCCAGAGATGCATTTTTTAAAAAAGGACACATTCTAATCATGTAAAAACATGCTGATTCCCAGACTGTCCGCTGGCCGGATTTAGAAGGCGACTGGGCTGGATCTGGCCCTTAGTTTTCCTACCCATGGTTTACACTCATTAGAAATAACTTGTTTATATAAGAGAAATATCATGAGCTGCTGCTGCTCACCAGTGAACAGCTACCATTTGTTCTAGAGCTGACACACTAGTCCACAATCATACCTACACGAATATCCTAGATATCTCAATATTTTCGGCAAGCCAAAAATCACTTCTCCACAGGGGAAAACCAACAGAAAATGCTTAAAGAGAGTTCAGATATGGTGTGTTTCACTCTAGCCTTCCATTTAACCTAGCTAGAGAATTTATCCTGTTTTCTTTCCCAAATGTCAGAAGCTTGTGTATCCAGGAGCAAATTACACTTCATTCTTAATCTGTTGTACAGGAATCATTTTTAGTATTGACTAAAAGCAAGATCTTTAACAATAAAACTGTTTTCTGCTCAACTATTGAGAAGTGTACAGCACATCCTAGATCACAGGTTAGGGCAGGCTTCCTCAACCTCAGCCCTCCAGGTGTTTTGAGACTACAATTCCCATCATCCCTGACCACTGGTCCTGCTAGCTAGGGATCAGGGGAGTTATAGGCCAAAAACATCTGGAGGGCCGAGGTTGAAGAAGCCTGGGTTAGGGCTTCCAAGGAATACTGGCTAAGCTGGGCTGTATCTGGTTTTCAACATTGTGATATACCAACACATCGCAATGTCTGAAATAAGGATGGAGCTATGTAGAGGCAAATGTGGTAATGTCTCGGCAACTGCTACTACTAACGGGTCCAAAAATGATAAAATTTTACTTACCTCTTCCTAAAATCTTCCTTTTTATATGGAGGGAAACTATGTAGAGGGAACCAACAATGTAAACACCCCCAGAAAATAAAAACACTTCTCCCCTTTCCTTTTTTTGCCAGTGGGGGTAGGTGGGAGGGAACAAAAAGGAAGCAGCAGTAGCAGCAGCAGCAGCAGCACATAAGGAAGTATAGGGTTGGGAAAACAATTACTGGTATGTGAGAAAGCAAAGGGGAGGGGAGAATTGGGAGAGTTCACAGGTGAGGAGGGGAAAATGGGAAGCATAACCAGGGTGGGGAGACTATCTCACACACACACATGCAGGAAAGAGGCTTCAACAGTAGGGCAGTTTTTTGTTTGTTTTGTTTTGTTTTTAAATACATTTTATTGATTTTAACAATTTTAAGCACATTACATAGTCAGTTAAATTTTTCATCCTTCCCCCCTCCCACTGAGGGAAGCAATCATCTAAACCCCTCTCTTACAGGAGCTAATATTTAACATTTCAAATTTAACCCATTAAACATACAAATAATTATTGCTTAAGTCTGGCCCTTCCATAGGCCAGACATTATTTCTTTCTTCTATTTCATTGTATATTGACTTCCTCAGATCCCCCCCTGTTGAATTCACTATCTAGCCTCTTTACCAGTTTTCCAATCATGATCAAATCTATTTTTACCCAATCTCATTATATTTTCTCCTTATCTTTTTACACATAGTCTTATAATCCCTCTTAGACTCCTAAAATTTTAAACTCAAACCTTGGCTGCTACGTACTTCTGATACTTTCTTTGACCCACATCAAATTTACCCCTATTATCCTAATTTTGACCCCTTAATTCTTCGTTTTTCTCTCCCTTCCCTCCCTCCGGTCTTGAAATATTAGCTATTACTTCTTAGCATCCTCTCCTTGCACCAACATCCAAACCCATAAGTCTAAACCATATGAACAAGAGAAATAATAAAAACATATACTTATTAACCCATACCAACCCTTTCAAAAACAAGGGCCCAAAAGTTAATTCTTTCTCTCTTCTGTTTTCTTCTTATTTTTTTGCAAGATAAACTTCCAAATGTCATTCTCATAAAAAATTGCAGACCACCCTGGCTGCACCTCTTTTTTTCCCCTTTTGCAGATTCACGTTTCCATTATCCATTCCAACGTCTACATCATCCTCTGATCGAAAGTCACTGGCTGGTTTTTTTCCCTTCTAATTTCTCTTCTCCCATTACGTTTTTTGTTTTTATTTTGAAGTTAATAACGTTTCACAGGAGAAAGGAAGGGGGAAAGGGGCTTCCAGCAAGAAGCCCAGAGCCAGCTCAGACCAGCGTCTCCATGAGCCACCTACCAGCCTGGTGCACCACCTACTAGCCTACTTAAAGCATGAAGAGCCTCGTGGCATCTGAGGGAAGTTTCTGCTGGCTGCTTTGCCAGCTGCTTTTGCCAGTGCCTTGTGACTCACTGCCCCTGCATGAGGTAGCCAAGAGCTGAGCTGCACAGGAATCAAAAGCAGCACTGGCTGGCTATATTTGCATAGCACACAGACACACACCATGATTTGTGATATATTGCCAGGAAATACATTATTAAAGAGTTATCATGATGCAGACTTCAAAACCAGTTCTGAATGTTATATTGATACCGCCCAGCCCTACCTTAGAAAGGAGCAAGATTTTGTTCTGCCCTGGGAGCCACCATATGGGCCCAAGCAGTCACCACCATGACACCGCTCTCTCCATGTACTGGCAGAGGGCCTAGGAGCACAGCTTCTCCTTGAGCCAGAAGCAGTTTAGCCCTGCTGGCCACATGACCTGGAAGGCTGACTGTGGACAAATGCCAGCTCCCTCAGCCTGAAAAGCACCATGAGCGCCCATAGTCAACTTTGACTGGACTTAACCATCCGGGGATCCTTTACCTTTACCCAGATCTCTCTCTTTAATGTTATTTCCTTGTTAGCTGTTATTTTTGGTTCGCATATAAGGCCCAAAGAGAAGCTTGTTGATTTTTACCATGAGTACATCTATCTTGTACTTTGGCTGCTTTGCATTAAAAAACAAGGAAAATTGGGGAGGTGGAACTTATTGATAAAATGCTTAAATACCGTAGGAAGCAAACAATTACTGTTTTAATTATTTTTATTGATTTTCAAATTATTAAAAATCATTGCCAAATTAATTCAATTTAATAGGAAACAAACAATTACTGGCCACTTGATTCAGCTGTTAAAAGTGGGAGTTGTGATTTCAAACCAAATAAAACTCACTATTTAAAAACATCTCTTAATTTGTTTTCCTAACAGAGCTCAGTAAATAGTTTAAGGAAAAATGGAAGAACAGATTGTACAGCTCTCAAGTTTCTTAGAAGCTGAGGGAATGGTGAAATCTGTGTTCACCCCCTACATCTGCAGAGAAACCCAGAAAGGAAGCACCTGCAGCGCTCAAAACTACAAACCACCATTAGGAAGGGCAGGTGCCAAGATGAAACCTAGAATTCTGACATGCTGTTTTGCTTCAAGACTATCAAGTCTCAGGAACAACACAAAGCCTGCAAAAAATGTGGGAGCGGGTAACAAGAGTTTTCAAGTGGTCATTTTAATATATAAACCCTCAAGCATGCAGGATTTTAAGGACTTGAGGGGAGAAAAACAGAAACAAGACTAGAGTTTTCATCTGTCCAGCTGCAGGCAGATGTCCGCAGAAGCAGAAAGAGAGAAGGATCCCACCAGTCCTTGACCATATTCCTGCCACCAAGGATAAGCCAGCAGAGCAAAGCCACCCTGAGGACTTTCTAGCCACTGAGGTATAGGATAAGCTCTTATTTTCCTCTAGAACAGGATAGTCGGAATCTGGCTTTTGTCTTGCGGGAATGTGGAGACACCCAGCTGCACAAGGAATCCGACTGGGTTGTGGCTCATAGCATGCTGTACCTACCTTGCTCCCCCCCCCTACCAGCAACTCACCGGCGGTCCTGCAAACCTACCCCACTCCCACTATTCTAATCTCTAAGGGGCAGGAGAGCATCGCCTGGAAAAAAGGGATGTCATCACTGTACCTGCATCTTGGGAAAAACGTTTCGCTATTACAGTACTTCAATGCGCTTCACGCGCAGCTGTTGCCTTGACAAGTTGCAATCACGTTTAAAAAGGGCCAGTTCTGGCCCCCGGGATCCCCGTACACGGAGAACGGAAGCCGAGAGCCGGAGCTCCGTCCGCCCGCCCGCCCACCCTCCCGCAGCCACCTGCTCGTGTCGGCCCTCCAGGCTGCCGCGTGGCCGCCTGATTCCCCTCCCCCCGCACGCGCTCTCGAGGCCCCCAGGCCGCCCCTCCCGGGCTCCAGCCAGCCAGCCAGCCGGCCGGCCTCAAGCGCGGGCGCGCACGTGGGGAGGAGGCTCCTGGAAGGTCGCGGAGCCGCCCCAGTCGGGCTGCTTTCCATCTGGATGGCGACAGTGCCTCTGAGCACGTGCAGAGGCGCCTGGAGCCCTCCCGCTCACCTTGCCGCTGGCGGTCCCTCCGCCGACCCCGATGAGGAAAGGCTCGCCGCCGCCGCCGCCTGCTCCGTCGCCGGGCGGCCTCCCGCGGCCCTGCACGCCCTGCTCGCTGTCGCCGGCCATGGCCGATCCCGCTCTCCTGCGGCCGGCGCCTCCTCGGCCTCCCCGCTGCCTGTCCCTCGCAGGACCCCCCTCCCGCCTGACGCACGTGGGAAGCGCCCGTCACGTGTACACGTCACCGGGGCGGCCTGGCTTCTCTTTCGTGAGGGAAAAGCAGCGGCCCGGCGTGTCCCTCGGCCGCATCGGGTGCAGCCCGCGCACCAAGAGAGTCATTCGTCGGCGAAAGAGGCAGCAGCTCCCGCCTCGGGAGACGCGCGTCTGAGGGCGCCTCCGAAAAGGCCTTTCTCCTCTGGGGTGGGGGGGGGGTGGGCGCGGGGTTCCCGTGTGCTCTTGAATGGCAGCGCGCCTCACCACTGCCCGCCGGCCGTGGCGAGGGGAGGCGGCAGATGGGAGGGGCGAGCCAATCAAGTCCAGGCACCGCGGGGGTAGGTGTGTGAGAGAGAGAGAGAGAGAGAGAGAGAGAGAGAGGCCGCGGCCGTCCAGGCCGCTGATTGGGGGAAGGACCCCTCCATCCCTCCCCCGCGTCCTGGCAGGTGAAGTTTGCGATTGGCCGAGCGAGACCTACGTTCTCTGCGGCTGTCAAGACCGAGGACAGGCTCGATTAACCGCCAGGAGGGACGCGGAGGCCAGCGAGGCAAGGAGCAGAGCGGCGCGCGTGTCCCGAGAGCGCCTCGCGGATTTCCGGTTGGGCCCAACTTCCGGCCGCCCAAGATGAGCACCATGTTCGCCGACACCGTCCTCATCGTCTTCATCTCAGTGTGCACGGCGCTGCTGGCCGAGGGTGAGGGCAGCCCCTGGGCCGGGGGAGGCGGAGAGGAGAGGGCGGGCAAAGGGGCTGCAGGCGCCCTAAGGACACCCGTGCTGGTTTCTCAGCGGTGGGTGGGGGTCATCTGGTTGAGCCTCCCCTGGGAGAGACGAGCTGGCAGCCGTGGCTTTTGCACCTCGGAAACGGGAGAGGCAGCGGAGAGGGCAGAGGAGCAAATCCTGACCAGAGCAGCTTTTCTCCCCATTCTGACCAAGGGACCCACCTAAATTTCCTCGTCATTCTGAAAGGCACAGGAATCAATCATATGCTTTGAATTCCTCAAGTTCGAAATTCCAAATACTGTAAAAACATCCTGCCAGGGAGGGAGCTGAGTTGCACAGGAGCAGGGGGGCAGCTGCATTAAGTAAATCAATATAAATGCTTAACCAACTGAGGTTCTGCCCCTCCCCAGCATGAAGCCTGTCTCCCCACCCCCAATAAATCCTGGCTATACCCATGGAGTTGCATCTCTTCATCTTCAGGAGTGGATTAAGCCATCCTATAGTTGTGACTTCATTCAAGATCCTTATGTAGCCAAACCAATGAATGCCAGTTTGAATTCTTTGTACAGTGGTACCTTGGTTCTCAAAAGCCTTGGTACTCAAACAACTTGGAACCCAAACACTGCAAACACGGAAATAAGTGTTCTGGTTTGTGTTCCCCCCCCCCCCGGACATGCTCCCTTTTGGGTGTTACGCTGGGGTCTGTTTTTGCTATTTATTTTTTGTTTCTGCGGCTTTTTTAATGACTGTGTGGAACCCACTTCAGCTACAGATTGATGGATTGTGTGACTGCAGTACATTGTTTATTGCTTTCATTTTATGGATTATTGGTCTCATTAGATAGTAAAATTCATGTTAAATTGCTGTTTCAGGGGTTTTAAAAAGTCCATTTTGCATTATTTTCCATGGGAGCGCGCACCTTGGTTTTGGAACGAACTTCTGGAACAAGTTAAGTTTGAGAACCAAGGTACCACTGTACTGCAGCTACTGTTGCACTAGCACCTGCAATGGTTACAATGGTGTCTTCTTGTCATTCTGTAACTTGGGTGCAGGGAATGAAGAGACATGTATAGATGGCACTTTCAGGAGCAGTGGTGATGTTGATGCTTGCAGCCCAACTCAAAATTCCATTCTGTTATTTTCAGATGTTCCTACTCATGCACCAAAGCCTGTTTTAAAGCACCGTCAATATCTCAAAGTTCATGTGCTCACAAGACCTACCATGATGGGCAATGGGCTTCATCTCTCTTGGAAAGTGACATCAGTTGCTAGGGGCTCCCATCTCTGACTTTGTGAATGATGGTTGAGTCATGCATGCTCTCACTGGGCTGCTGGAATCAGGTTGGGAATAGCTTGTAACTCATGGTACTGCAGTTGTAGGAAGGAGACTGTAAGCTATGCTACTAGGGCTCAAGTTGCTGGATTTGGAAGTCCTCTGGCAGTCATGCTGAGTGCTTTGTAGATACATTGATTATTCTGTCTCCTGATTATTGTGTTATTTGTTTCAGGCATAACATGGGTGCTAGTTTATAGAACAGACAAGTACAAGCGGCTGAAAGCAGAAGTGGAGAAGCAGAGTAAAAAATGTAAGTGCAAATGCATGATAGAGCTTGTCTTGTCCAACAACACTCTAATTCTGGGCAATATTTCTTTAAATTGAGCTTAACTGCTTTATCTTGAAATAAATGGCTCCCTCATCATGTATTTGTCTATAAACCACCCAGAGAATGCAGTTATATGGCTGATAAATAAATAGTCATGGGCTGTGTATTAACATGAAACGCTTCATGAGCTTTCATGGACTAGTGCAGTGTTTTTCAACCTTTTTTGGGCAAAGGCACACTTGTTTCATGAAAAAAATCACGAGGCACACCACCATTAGAAAATGTTAAAAAAATTAACTCTGTGCCTATATTGACTATATATAAAGTAATTCTCTTGAATAGGAATCAAATAAACACAAAGAAAGTATTTTATAATCACTTTATTATGAAATAGTAAGTAAACAGAAATATGAAAAATTATAAAATACTTTATTCAGTGCGCAACCTGGGTCTGTTTGGCTGAACACAAAGCTGATATTCTGGCTGGATGTTTTGAGACTACAATTCCCATCATCCCTGACCACCAGTCCTGTTAGCTAGGGATCATGGGAGTTGTAGTCCCAAAACATCGGGAGGGCTGAGTTTGCTTATGCCTGATCTATACAATGCCTTTGAGCATGTATGGTATGCATTTGGAACTGACTGGAATAAAAAACAAGAAGAACATATGTTTAAAGAAGATTGGGAAATGTTTATTGAATATATGGAGGAAAATTGAAAATGTGGGCAGCATTAAGATAAATTCAACCATGTAAATAAGTTTTTACTGATGTAATAATGGAAATCTGAATGGTTTAGTTTATATAAAATATGCATGGATTTATGTTGTGCAAAATGAACCATGGAAAGAGAGGAAGTGAAGTCTCTGACATTTTAAGGTGAATATTCTAAAATGTAAAACAGAAATTTAATTTTAAAAAATTCATTCTTGCATCGTGATCACAACTTGCATCGCACTTCTCCGTGCTTCGGGTTGCAATACCGCAGCAGGTTAACTCAACCAGAGGCTGACTTCTAAGTACGCCATGCTTGGGAGCGCGCTGTTAAAGCGAGAGCTTTGGGCATTTCCCTCCCGGGTGGGCAAGACAGAAGCCGTTCCAACTCCAACTAAAGCCGTTCCAGCTCCCAACTAAATCACTGCATCTCCGAGCAGGCAGAGGGCAACAGCACAGCAGATGTCATCCGATTTCGCGGGCTCACACCCCCTTCCACCTCTTACAGCATGCAGAAATCCAACAGGTGCATGCCATCCCTTCTCCCGCTGTGCTGGCGGAGGGGGGAGCTGTCCCGGCTGAATCTCTGCCCGTCCCAAGGAAATCGGCATATACAAACAGACAGACAGACAGACAGACAAACAAACAAAGGGACAAGGAGCAACCAGGTCGTGTCCGGTGGCTCTCCAAGGAGTTCGGATCCTTGGAGTGGCCACCCTCCTGCTAGAAGCAGGGCTTGGAGGAGGCCGGAGAGCCCGCGGCCCCCTCTGGGGAAGGCGGGCCTGCAACCCCGGACCCATCGGGATGCACCACTCGGCGCCCTCGCAGGCGGGGCTGGGCAGGAGGCGGTGGCAAACGCCGCCAAAGGACCACGATGTGCCCTTGGCACCTTCTTCATCCCCTCAGCCGGCGGCGGCGGGGACGGCGGCCCGCGATGGAGCCCCCGGAGCTGGGCTTGTTGTGTCGGCTGAGAGGCCGGCTTGCGCGCTGTGCGCCCTAGCCGTGCCACGGCTTCTCCTACCCGGGAGTGCTGGGGCTGAAGCGGTGTCTGCTGGCGGTTGGGCTGTCCTGCTGCACCGTGCTGGCCTTCTACGCCGCCAGCAGCCTGCGGGAGCTGCCGCCCGCGTGGGGCCGCGGCAACGACGAGGGCGACGTGCCGGTGACCGTCCTCATGTGGTGGGAGCTCTTTGGGCGGCTGCGAGCGCCGCTTCGGCATCCGCGCCTGCAACCTTTTCAATTTTTACCACGGCACACCAGGCAACATCTCGCGGCACACTAGTGTGCCGTGGAACAGTGGTTGAAAAACACTGGACTAGTGTCTACTCCATCAGATCCATGATGTATTATTTTAAATAGGCAGGTGTACACATAGAGACAAAACTTTAAAAAGGGAGTAAATGTGAGCAGGAAGCTCAGCAAAAAAAAATTGTGCTTCTTGAAGCTTATGTTATAATATGAACTCTGGAGGCATTCACTTCAGGACACTTAGAGCACCATCCTAAACATGTCTGCTTGGAAGTAAGACCCGTTAATTTCAACGAAGCTAAACCAGTATAGAATTGAAGCCTTATAATAATATAATTTAGGAAAAATAAACATTTCACCATTATTAATCGCTTTTCAGCTCTTGCTTGCCATACTCATTGGTCTGATTTTTGATATAGAGATTTTGATGAGGCCTGAGGTAAGAAGAGGGACTGTTTTCTTTATGAAATAAATGCCCTGTGTTGTTTTATCTCTGCAGTGGAAAAGAAAAAGGAAACAATTACAGAATCAGCTGGTCGACAGCAGAAAAAGAAAATAGGTAACATTGGGGGCTACATGGTTTGTCATGTTTCAATGTTCAGAGTGGGTAGGCAGACTAAGGCCTGGGGGCCGGATCCAGCCCAATTGCCTTCTAAATCAGGCCCACGGACGGTCTGGGAATCAGCATGTTTTTACATGAGTAGAATATGTCCTTTTATTTAAAATGCATCTCTGGGTTATTTGTGGGGCATAGGAATTGGTTCATATTTTTTTTCAAAATATAGTCCGTCCCCCCACAAGGTCTGAGGGACAGTGGACCGGCCCCCTACTGAAAAAGTTTGCTGACCCCTGGTTCATACCGTTTCATGATGGAGTGAGGGAAGTGGATTTCACACATACTCTGTTGAAAAAAAATCAAGTTCCTTCTGTAAATCATGCAATATGAGATCAGCTCTTAAATTGGGCTGCCTGAAAACTTATTATTTCTTTTTATTTATTTATTCATTCATTCATTCATTCATTCATTTATTTATTTAATAAAGAACATGTAATTCAGTGACATAAACATTAAGAAGTAAATGGGGGACGTACAACTGAATGAAAATTAAACATACACCAGATTTGCTTTATTTGTAAATATCAGGATTTTGTTCTTGAACTAGTATGATAGCCTTACTGGAAAAAGCTGAAAAAAATACTAAAAATTAAACAAAAGCAACATATTGCACCTATATTTGAACTTGATTATAATCATATCTATATACATAAAACACAAGTGTCTCTGCGTCCAGTCCCTGTGTCTCTGGGTTTGCGCTACTGCGCATGTGCCCCACGGACACAGGGATTGGATGGAGAGAGATCGGGCCGCGAGCAGCGGCGGCAATTGAATCGGTGGTTGAAGCAGAACGCCGGCGCTCCAGAGGCCGAGAAGGGAGGCTACGCTGCCGCTACAGCCGCTCCAACCAGAGCCCCGAGGCCTAGTGGCCCAGAACAGCCTGCCCCGCAGAGCGCCGGCGTTCCGCTTCAACTGCTGCCGCCGCTGCGTCTTTTTGCTTCTTCAGCTCTCCGATTCGGAGCCGGTGAGCAGGAAGCAGCCGCCCCGCCGGCGAGGCCCAGCGCCTTTTGACCAGCAAACAGCGAGCGAGCGAGGGAAGCGTGCCTCTTTAACCCCCTTGGGGGTGGGCGTGTCCGCGCTGCTACCGCTGCCACCGCTGCCACCGCTGCTTCCTGCTCACCGGCTCCGAATCAGAGAGCTGAAGAAGCAAAAAGACGCAGCGCTTTTTGCCCAGCGAACAGCGAGGGAAGCAGTGGCAGCCGCGGCGGCGCGGATACGCTCACCCGTGGCCTCCGCACAACCCAGCTGCTTATTCCTCTCGGCGCTGGCAAGGATGGCCCTCTGACTGGCTGCTTTGCTTGCCTGCCTGCCTCCTTCCCAGAGCAGGGCGGGTGCGGCAATGCAGGCGGAGAGCTGGAGCCAGGGAGCCCAAAGAGCAGTGAGCCTGCCATTCCGTTTGCCTGCAGTTGCATCTGGGTCCCTCTGCCGTGGAAGTGCCAACTGCAGGCAAATGGAATGGCAGGTGTGTGGCTCTTTGGGCTCCCTGGCTCCAGCTGCCCACCTGCGTTGTTGCGCCCACCCTGCTCTGGGAAGGAGGTGGGCGAGCGAAGCAGCTGCTCGGAGGGCCATCCTTGTGGCACCAACAGCCGCTCAGCTCAGCTCACCTCGGCTTGGCTCTGTTCTGCTGAGAGTCGGGGATTGCTCTGCCAGTGAGAAGATTGTGACGGAAGGAGCGAGTGGGGAACCCGGCTCTAGCAACCGGGGCTATCTGGAGAAAGCAGTAGGTGAAGTGTGGGGTTTGCGGCACGCGGCTCTGGGCTGGAGGTGACTCCCTTATTTGCCGCTGGCGATGGGCTGAGCTCCGTGCTTGCTCACTCGCAAACTGGTGCTTTGTGCCAGGCAGGAGAAGACAAACCTCTCAAGGCTGGGAGAGTGGAGTGTGCCGAGGGAGTGGGGCGAGCGAGCGCGGGCCCAGCATGTGTTGTAGGGGGAAAGTGCGCATTTTGTATGGGCCTTTAAGCAGAGGGAGGGGGGTGTCTTGGCGTCTGTGCCTTCGGAGAAATGGGGGGTGGAGGGCTCAGGCACGGGCAGACCTGCAGTCCCCAGGGGTCTCTCCTGCCTCCATTGCAGCCTGTCAGAGAGAGAGATTGGGGAGGAGAAGCCTGACTGACCCTGGAGACGAGTGAAGAGGCAACCATGGGAGGTGCAGGACAGCGTGGGCAGAGTGCTGGTGCCGCCACCACTGCAGTAAGGGTTTTTATACTGGGTAGTGGATTGCAGCCTGGTCTATTGCTTTCATTTTATGGATTAATGGCCTTGTTAGATAGTAAAATTCATGCTAAATTGCTGTTTTAGGGGTTGTTTTTCATCATCTGGAACGGATTAATCCGTTTTCCATTACTTTTTATGGGAAAGCACGCCTTGGTTTAAGAATGCTTTGGTTTAAGAACGGACTTCCGGAATGGATTAAGTTTGTAAACCAAGGTACCACTGTATACAGTTTTGCATTATTTGGATGGTTTGTATTGAGAAACGCTCTTGAGCTTCTAGGATTGCTACTATCTGTACTGAATGTCAGAGCACCTGAAGTGGGTTGGTGACCTTTACATGCCCCAAACTTTCAGTATGCCTTTTTGTTGCTATTTTCTTGCTGCAAGTCCCTCACAACCTTATTAGGAGCAAGTTCCTGGCTTTGTGACCTGCAATAATTTGTTTCTCTTTTTCAGAGAGGCAGGAGGAGAAGCTGAAGAACAACAACAGGGATCTGTCAATGGTGAGGAAACAGAACAAACTGAACCTTTATTGTAAATCCCTTTGGGAAAGTGATTCCTTTTTTATATATATAATATATTTATTAAATTTTATAAAAACATTACAAACACACTAATACAAAACAATACAACTATAATAAACAAAAAAAAAACTACGATACAACTATAATAAACAAAAAACAAAACTACAATAAAAACAATAAACCTATGCTATCCTTAACATTGTGTCCTGACTTCCTCCTGTCTCCACTTCCTGCGTTCCTTGTGAAACATCTTTAGTAATTTCTTACCATCTTAAAATATCTTACTTTACTATAAAAAATCATTAAACTTATTTAATATCTCAACTCATACCTTCTCATTTTCTACATCATAACCAAACTCTGAATCTACAGTCTAGCTTTTCTTCCAAATTATATCTAATTTTCTATCATACAATGGTTTTTTTAAATATAATTTAAATTTCTTCCACTGCGTTGTCCCTCCAGTCATGAAGTTTCCTGGTCATCTCAGCGAGCTCCATATAGTCCATCATTTTCATCTGCCATTCTTCAATCGTTGGTAATTCTTCTGTCTTCCAGTTTTTAGCTATCAAGATTCTAGCTGCTGTTGTGGCATACATGAATAAAGTTCTGTCACATTTTGGAATTTCTTGGCCTAGGATGCCCAGTAAAAAGGCTTCTGGTTTCTTTTTAAATGTGTTTTCCAACACTTTTTTCATTTCATTATAAATCTTTTCCCAGAAGTCTTTTACCTTTGGGCACAACCACCACATATGGAAGAAAGTTCCTTCTGTTTGTTTGCATTTCCAGCACTTATTACTTTGTCCACGATACACCTTTGCTAATTTAACAGGTGTCAAATACCATCTATACATCATCTTCATAATGTTTTCTCTAAGCAAATTACACGCTGAAAATTTTATACCTGTTTTCCACAGTTTTTCCCGGTCCTCCAACATCATGTTGTGCCCCACATCCTTTGCCCAATCTATCATTGTTGATTTAACCATTTCATCTTTTGTATGCCACTCGAGCAATAAGTTGTACATTCTGGAAAGATTTTTAATCTTTGGCTCTATCAGTTCTGTCTCCAACTTGGATTTTTCTAACTGAAAACCAATTTTTCTATCTAACTTAAATATCTCATTAATCTGATAGTATTGCAACCAGTCTGTAACATGTCCTTTCAATTGCTCATATGATTTCAACTTAAACTGTTCTCCTTCTTGTATTAAAATGTCACTATATTTTGGCCATTGTCTATCGGTATTTGCTCTTTTGTGGGCTTTTGCTTCTAACGGTGACAACCATCTGGGCGTTTTCTTTTCTAACAAATCTTTATACTTCATCCATACTTTAAACAGAGATTTTCTAATTATATGCATTTAAAAACCTTTGTGGGCCTTAATCTTATCATACCAAAGATATGCATGCCATCCAAATCGTTATCATGTCCTTCCAAATCTAATACATCAGCATTTTCTAACATAAACCAATCTTTCAACCAAGTGATTCCTAAATGAAGAAAGTAATAATAAGCAGAAGGAGTAGGAACTGGGGCAGCTTTCCAGAAAAGCAGTGTGTTTAACCTGCAGACATTACTAGGAAGTGAGCACCAAATTCCACTATCTCTGTGGGATGCAACACTTAAGAAACAGATGGTCTGTAGAAGTGAACTGAAGAGATGCCTAGTTTTCATATAAACTCATCAACAGCTACCATCAACTAATGCTACATTTCACTTTTCCATTACTAATGCCTGTGAAGTATTGTCTGTCAACCAACTCCACCTGCTTGGTGTTCTGTTGGGCAGTAGAACACCCATGCTACTGTCTGTCTCACCTGTTGCACAGAGGCTCCTGCCATGCTTGTATTCTGTGCCCAGTTGGCACCACCCTTGGTCACTTGCTGTTCTATTGAAAAAACATTACTGAGAAAGAACTTCTAGTTCCTGGTTGTTCAGTTTGCTTTTATGCAAGATACTGTATTAACAAAATATTAAAATGACCAAAACATTATATAATGTTGGTTGTTGTTGTTGTTGTTCAGTCGTCAGTTGAACGCCTATCCTCCCGCAGTTTGGTCAGACTCTTGTTGGTAGCCTTGAGAACACCATCCAACCATCTCGTCTTCTGTCGTCCCCTTCTCCTTGTGCCCTCAATCTTTCCGAGCATCAGGTTCTTTTCCAGGGAGTCTTCTCTTCTCATGAGGTAGCCAACGTATTGGAGCCTCAGCTTCAGGATCTGAAGCACTCAGGGCTGATTTCCTTAAGAATGGAACGGTTTGTTTGTTTTTACAAAGAATTTATTGGTATTTCCACACAAAATAAACAAGGCATAAACATACATACTTCAAAGAATACAAACAAACTACAAAATAGAAATACAAAAAGCAAACAAAAGAAACAAATACGTACCTAACAACCCACCTAACACAGGAATACACCAATTATTAATTAAAGTCTTATTTCGAATCTTATTGGGGGGACTTCCCCCGTTCTCTCTTCTGCGTTCATTTCTAATTTACTTTAGTAACTTTGTAACTAATTTAACAATCATTCACCAATGTTCTTAATCTTCAAATAAACATCTTATATCATTCAACTTATTATTATCAAATAAAACCTCATATTCCTAATCTTAACTTCTTATATCCTTTTTTCTCTTAACTCAGTAAAACTATTGCTCTTATTACTTCTAATTCCTACCTTAAAAATATAATCAACACTATCATAAAAAAACCTAAATATTTCTTCCTTTCTTCAAATCGCTTATTACCCTCTGACGTCGGAGTACCATGGTTAGCCTTCCTGATAAATCTCATAAATTCTTTTACCCCACCATCTTCCCTCTTCCCATCTCATTCTCCCACCAGTCTTCCCCCCAACATTTTTCCAGTCCAAATCTTCCTTCTCCCACACCAATTTCTTCTTTCAAAATGACACATTTTCCTTGATACAGAATGTCACTTTTTCCTTGATACCTAAAAACCGAAACATTGCCACCAAGTATCTTTGCTGAACTCTTCAAAACAAGTTGTACATTGTCACCAAATATTCTTACTCCAGTCTTCAAATCAATTTGTAAATCCCAGGATTGTTGTTCCTGCATTTCTGGGCTCCCACCCCAGAAAGCCGTTATACAGTCTCGTTTACCAGTCTCGGACCTCTCACATCCATGAGACCCTTCTTCTTGTTGTACTTGTGTCTTCTCTGCTTCAGATGAAATCCCTGGAAGATTACTCTCTCTAATTGTTTCTTTGAGTTCCTTAGCAAAGTTCTTACAAACACTTTGAATCTCAGAAAACTTTTCAATGACATTCTGTTGCAAAAGTTGTAGTTGCCGCAAAACTTCTCTCTGCCCTGGTGTCATTGCTAAGTCTGGAAAGACCGTGGGAACCAGGCAGAGATAGGCAGGAGTAGGCAGGAAATAACAAAGTTTCAGTACTTTTCCATCATCACAGCTCAACTTTCAGCCGCCATTTCCCCCCTTAATCAGAGGGTAAACTTTCTTTCACTATATTCCACTGTCAATCGGAAGAAAAAATTCGAATTTCTCAATTTTGCCCCAAGCAGGGGCTTCTTACACAGTCAGAATCAGAATTAACGTAAAATTCCAAAACAATCCAGAGTAGCAACAGCCAGATCCGGTGTTACTTTGATCTTGTCGCACCAGAGAGAGACGGACTACCTCTTTTTAAATCTCTCTCTGTAAGCCAATTACAACAATTTAAGTCCAAATAACCGTCTGTACTTACAGATTTCTTCTTTTTTTCGCCGAATTAAGAAAGAACAGAGCGCTCAGAGCCAGCAGCCGGCTGCCGCTTTGTTCCCCCGGTTGGAGGCGACTTCCACAGCTCCGCGCCGGAGCCCGTTCACTCAAGCCTCCCTTTTACAAGGGAAGCCTGAGAACGGGACGGCACAATGGAGCTCGCTGGGAAGCCCTAGCCACGGGACGCTCTTCCCGTGGTTTTTTGGAGCCCGCAACGCAGTTGCGGGGCTCCTACCCCTGGGGGAGCCAGAGCTGTCTCGGAGTCGAGACAGCTCCCAACCACTAGCAATGGTGCTCGCGCCGGAAGTCATCTTTTTGCAGTCCATGGGACTCTCAAGAGTCTCCTCCAGCACCATAATTCAAAAGCATCAATTCTTCGGCAATCAGCCTTCTTTATGGTCCAGCTCTCACTTCCATACATCACTATTGGGAAAACCATAGCTTTAACTATACGGTCCTTTGTCGGCAAGGTGATGTCTCTGCTTTTTAAGATGCTGTCCAGGTTTGTCATTGCTTTTCTCCCAAGAAGCAGGGCGTCTCTTAATTTCGTGGCTGCTGTCACCATCTGCAGTGATCATGGAGCCCAAGAAAGTAAAATCTCTCACTGCCTCCATTTCTTCCCCTTCTATTTGCCAGGAGGTGATGGGACCAGTGGCCATGATCTTAGTTTTTTTGATGTTGAGCTTCAGACCATATTTTGCGCTTTCCTCTTTCACCCTCATTAAAAGGTTCTTTAATTCCTCCTCACTTTCTGCCATCAAGGTTGTGTCATCAGCATATCTGAGGTTGTTGATATTTCTTCCGGGAATCTTAATTCCGGCTTGGGATTCATCCAGTCCAGCCTTTCGCATGATGAATTCTGCATATAAGTTAAATAAGCAGGGAGACAATATACAGCCTTGTCGTACTCCTTTCCCAATTTTGAACCAATCAGTTGTTCCATATCCAGTTCTAACTGTAGCTTCTTGTCCCACATAGAGATTTCTCAAGAGACAAATGAGGTGATCCGGCACTCCCATTTGTTTAAGAACTTGCCATAGTTTGCTGTGGTTGACACAGTCAAATGCTTTTGCGTTGTCAATGAAGCAGAAGTACCGGTAGATGGTTTTTCTGGAACTCTCTAGCTTTCTCCATAATCCAGTGCATGTTTGCAATTTGGTCTCTGGTTCGTCTGCCCCTTCGAAATCCAGCTTGTACTTCTGGGAGTTCTCGGTCCACATACTGCTTAAGCCTGCCTTGTAGAATTTTAAGCATAACCTTGCTAGCGTGTGAAATGAGTGCAATTGTGCGGTAGTTGGAGCATTCTTTGGCACTGCCCTTCTTTGGGATTGGGATGTAGACTGATCTTCTCCAATCCTCTGGCCACTGCTGAGTTTTCCAAACTTGCTGGCATATTGAGTGCAGCACCTTAACAGCATCCTCTTTTAAAATTTTAAATAGTTCAGCTGGAATATCATCACTTCCACTGGCCTTGTTGTTAGCAAGGCTTTCTAAGGCCCATTTGACTTCACTCTCCAGGATGTCTGGCTCAAGGTCAGCAACCACACTACCTGGGGTGTATGAGACCTCCATATCTTTCTGGTATAGTTCCTCTGTGTATTCTTGCCACCTCTTCTTGGTGTCTTCTGCTTCTGTTAGGTCCTTTCCACTTTTGTCCTTTATTATGGTAATCTTTCTACGAAATGTTCCTTTCATATCTCCAATTTTCTTGAACAGATCTCTGGTTTTTCCCATTCTGTTGTTTTCCTCTATTTCTTTGCATTGCTCGTTTAAGAAGGCCCTCTTGTCTCTCCTTGCTATTCTTTGGAAGTCTGCATTCAGTTTTCTGTATCTTTCACTATCTCCCTCACATTTTGCTTGCCTTCTCTCCCCGCTATTTGTAAGACAGGCGCAATTTGTAAGGCAGGCATAATTTTCGGCGTCTGGGCATGTGCAGAAGCAATTTCTGGCACTGCGGACATGCGCAGACACGATTTCTGGCGTCGCGCTGTGCCGGTTCAGCCCACAGAGGATTTCCACAGGTGTTATCCGGCCCATGCCCAGTAAGCCTTGCCGACCCCTGTGCTAGTATATTTCCTGGTCTAACTTTTTATAGCCTTTGGGGTGAGAACTCCATAAACATTCAGTGGCCTCACCAAGGTTGACTAGTGGCTGCAGATAATGCATATACACATCCCAGTTTTTCATCAGTTTTTTGTGAAAGGAGGCACTCAGTTGCCACAGTCTCTTCTCCAGTTTTTCCTCTCCATTGAATCTGCATTTGCCAGACACTAATATGGGTCCTCAATTGTTCTTTTGACTGCAGGTTCGCATGAAGTCCATGTTTGCAATTGGTTTTTGTTTCACTGCTCTGATGGGAATGTTCAATTCCATGTAAGTGGTTACCACTCTGCTTTTCTTTAAGAAGTGTTAACAATGCTCTATGTTTTCTTCTTCCTTCAGGGTACAGTAAGCCCACAACTTACGTCAGGGCTACGTTCTGGGCATAGCGCCCAATGCCAAAACTGTGTATAGCCAAAACACGCTGGGTGATATGGCAGGTGGGATTGCCAGAGTTTATTTCCCACTCATCCCCTTTGTAATTTTTTATTTTTTGCCATGCGCATAAAGCTGGATATGCTCAAGTTAAATGCGCATAAGCTGCAAGTGTACTGTATATGTTTTCCATAGCTCACTGTGCCTTCCTAAAAGGAAACAGTGTTGGTGCAGACATGGTTGCAGCTGTGCAATAACCATTCTTGCAAGTGATTGATGTCGTGTGTGTGTGTGTGTGTGTGTGTGTGTGTGTGTGTGTAGGAATTGATATACTGTATAGAGGAGGGGGAGAGAAGAGGATAGGAAGCTTCACTTCCTCCGTGGAGGAGAGTGGGTGTAACTCGAGTCTATCTAGCAGTACAACTCTGGTCCTTAACCCCTTCATTCACTAACTAGCAGGCTTGCATGCCATCTCCCAGAAACTGAGTTGTGTATGTGTGACATCGGACCCATGGAAGATCACAGAGCTATTTTCATGATTGCAGGGGAAAGTTGCAGTTTTCCAAATAATGGAAGTAGCCACTATGAGTTCCCATTAATCCCCATGTCATACACTCATAAGCTGTCTATCTGCACTGGCTCTTGAATTTCAGCTCAGACTCCAGCAAGGTTTTTTGTCAAACATATCCCAAATATTCATTGTTACATTTCTAGCAGAAATTAGTTGAGAGCTCCTCACACTAGCAATATGGATTCTCAATGGTAATTTTGGTAGCTTTTCATAGTAGAAAAGGGGTGTTTTGCAATTGTCATTTATCTCCCCAGCATTTCTGTGAGATGAGCTAGGCTAAGAACAATTAACCACAAACTTGACATGAGTCAACAGTGTGATGCAGCAGCTAAAAAAGCCAATGCAATTCTGGGCTGCATCAATAGGAGTATAGCGTCTAGATCAAGGGAAGTAATAGTACCATTATATTCTGCTCTGGTCAGACCTCACCTGGAATACTGTGTCCAGTTCTGGGCACCACAGTTCAAGAATGATAATGACAAGCTGGAACGTGTCCAGAAGAGGGCAACCAAAATGGTCAAAGGCCTGGAAACGATGCCTTATGAGGAACGGCTTAGGGAGCTGGGTATGTTTAGCCTGGAGAAGAGAAGGTTAAGGGGTGATATGATAGCCTTGTTCAAATATATAAAAGGATGTCATATAGAGGAGGGTGAAAGGTTGTTTTCTGCTGCTCCAGAGAAGAGGACACGGGGCAATGGATTCAAACTACAAGAAAGAAGATTCCACCTAAACATTAGGAAGAACTTCCTGACAGTGAAAGCTGTTCGGCAGTGGAATTTGCTACCAAGGAGTGTGGTGGGGTCTCCTTCTTTGGAGGTCTTTAAGCAGAGGCTTGACAGCCATCTGCCAGGAATGCTTTGATGGTGTTTCCTGCTTGGCAGGGGGTTGGAGTGGATGGCCCTTGTGGTCTCTTCCAACTCTGATTCTATGATTCTGTGATAAATTGGTCAGGACTACTCAGTGTGCTTTATGATTGAGGAGACATGAACCAGGATATTTAAACGCAACCCTCAAGCAACTCAAAGGTTTAGTTTGACATTGACATTTTAAAAGAGGTTAACCTATTCTTCCATTATGGTGTTTGTATAAATACCTGTACACCCAATGTGGTGGTGCGGAAAATAACCATAGATTTCAGATAAGAAAGACCTTGACTTTGAGATGCTGGACTAGATTTTTGTCTGTTCCAGCAGGGTTTTTCTTACATTATTTTAAAAGTGAGTTTTTGTAAGAAGTCTCAAAGTGACTTAGTCATATTCATTTTGATAATTAGACTATATTCCTATATTCATCTTTCTTCCCTAACAATTTAAAAGGCATGGGGCTCATACCCTGTAGCACTTCCTGCTAATTTTTTCTTTTAGCTGTGTCCAGAAAAGAAGACAGGAACCACGTAGAATATCACAACACTGTCAGAGGGAGATAAACATCCGTTCCTATCTGTTCTGCCAAAAATGCCTTTGCTCTCCAGTTGGCACTTACTGGAAGTGCAGCGCCTTGTATTGTTAACTCTGCAGGAAGAAACACTCATTTAAGAGTTTACAGTACCAGAAGCACCTGCTGAAAATGAGAGAGAGAGCTTCATACAGCAATGCACTATAGGACATGCTGTTGGAAACTAGTTAGCCAGATGCCTAGAATCCACCATCTACATTTGCCCCCAGAGTAACCTTGGTTAAGGAGCATCATGCACTTCTCTCCCTGCCAGGAGCTTAAAATACACACGTTTCTTTTCTGCTCTGTATAAGTAGAGCCTGGAAGAAATTTTGTTCCCCTTTGGCAACACATAAAATGTTTTCAAAACCCAGTTTGGTTAATTGATTTCTGAGAAGTTTGTCCCTTATTTTACATGCTGTTGCTCTCCTTCTGTTAAAGGATCTGAACACTGAGGGATGATATTGGACCTGAGCAATCTGGGCTCAGCTCCAAAACACAGTTGTACAGCCTTCAACCTGTATACCTCAGAGGGTTGGGGCAGTGGATGAAGTACGTCCCTGCTCTGGCTTGTAAACAAAAGGGTTTTTCTTTATCTCTGTACACCTAAAGAAATTGTGGTTGCTCTAATTGGGAGAGGACAAATCTGCTTTGAACCAAATACTGTATAAATTTGGCGTTTTCACTTGGGAGCTACAAGTGTCCTGTAGTCCTCGTAGTATTCCAGTGGCTTAAGGTTCCTGGTGGCACAGACTCTTCACAATCTGATTGTTTCTGGGTAAGTTTTACTACAGTCAAAGCTCAGTTCCCAAACGGCTCTGTTTTGGAACATTTCAGCTCCCAAATGCTGAATACCCGGAAGTAAATGCTCCAGTTTTCGAACGTTTTCCAGAAACCGAACGGCTTCTGGGGAGTTTTCTTCTTTTCCCCTCATTGACTTTGCCAGCTGCCCTTTGATCCTTGGTGGTCAGAACATTTCAGAAGTTGAATGGCCTTCCGGAATGGATTACATTAGACAACCGAGGTTTGCCTGTACCAGTATGTGTTTACAGACTTATTCTATCATTTTCAGCACAAACAGCTCTAAGGTCAAACTGTCAGTTCAGTTCAGCAGCTCTTACAGCACCATAAATCTGGTACCCCTGAGTGATTTAAGTTAAGATAGATTCCTTGGGGTATTTCCTGGATATAGCCAGAATATGGCAGTCGGAAACAGTGTCCAGGCGGAAATCACTGAAATGTCTGGGAAAATCCAGACATATGGCAACCCATGCCAGAAGTCTATATTTTGGTGAATTTCCAAAAGCTCAATGACTTTGCCCCCACCCCAGAGAAACAACTTTAGTGTCCCGATTTTAACTTTTTTGAAATATGGCAACCCTATTCATGCTATGCCTTGAATGTTACACAGTTTGGTTTAAATGCTCCATCTGCTGCCTTGTTTGGAGAATGTGTGTCTTGACCACAGACGACTTGTACTGATAACCAAGTGCATCTGTATGCTTTTCCCAGATTTGATGGCCGAGTGGTAGCCAAGCTCCCCTTTGTGCCACTTTCCTACATCCAAGGTTTGTCCCATCGTAATCTTCTGGGTGAGGATTATACAGATTGTTCCTTCATCTTCCTCTACATTCTATGCACTATGTCTATTCGGCAGGTAAGTGCTGCTCTATGGAGGGTTGCCTTATTCAGAAAATTTGCTTGGAACACTGTTTCACATTTTACTACTTTTATCATAATTGACAGGGCTGACACAACTACAATGCTGTGATATAAAGATGCAGTCGTAGCCTTCTTCTCTTCCTCCTTTCCCCTAGCCTTCCACCATTTTGATACTCATTCATATGAGCTTGATATTTTCTCTCGGGCTCATTAAATAACCACTCTTCAGGGGGCACATGTATCAAATAAGAATTGTCTCCAGATTATTGTAAATGAGTGAGCGCTGCTCTCCCTTATTTTTGGAGGCCACAAATGACTAGCGTAATGTTCTCAGTATCCTTGCCATTGTACTTCCTTAAAAAAAAAAAAAAAGCCAAATTCAACTCAGAAATTGGCAGGACATGCTTAGCAGTTGGACAGGCTCATATAAGAGTAAGTGATCTTTTACATATACTGGTCATAAGTTCTTAGTGCTGAAAGCAAACCAGCAGCCATTGCAGCTGTTTAAACGGAAGAGTAACATGGTCCCAATAACTAGCTCTGGTTAACAGTTGGGTGCCTCATTCTGCATGGGCTAAAGTTTCACATGCACCACAGAGGCTGTCCCATTGGACATTGCAGTACAGTAAACCCACAAAATATGCTGGGGCTCCATTCTGGGGAAAGCAGCAAAAGCCAAAACACAGTAGGTGCAAGGGTGGGTGGGGCTGCCTGTCTTTTTCCCCTGGACTCCCACCCCCTTTTTGTATTTTTTTAGGAGCAGGTAAAGCTGAATGCACACAAGTTAAATGTGTGTACTTTAATGTATAAACTGTGTAATATATTGTTTGGAATCTGTTGAAGAGTGGAAGTACATTAGAGAGACAATGCAGTATTGCAGAACTGTTGATTGGAAGGGGGTAGCAGAGATTTGACTCTTTCACACTTGGGGGAGGAATGTTTGAGGCCATTGCACTGGTGATCTCCAGGAGATGTGAACAACTTAGGTCTCAATTGATTTGCCCTTGGTTGTTTTGATGTTGAGGAAATGTTTTGAGCCTTGGCTGGGACACTGCTCACTCCTGACTTGAGCTTGAGGTTGCCTGAAATATCTCCCTGCAGTGAGCAGCTTCCTCTGTGCTGTTTCCATGTCCCCTTGGCACGTCAATCCTGCCTTGGAGTTCTTCCTGCTTCCTGCTGAGGGTGTGAAGTGCTGCATGGATTGTTTTTCAAGGACCCTTAAGTGGCTGGGAAAGTCGACCAACATCTGGACTGGGTGTGAAGATGTACATCCTGTCCCTTGTTTGTTCTTCCTCTGCCCACTCCATGCAACAACTTGGCTGATTAAAATGACTCAAGGCAGATTGTTCACATTTCCTCGTCCATAACTGAGTGGCCTCAGTTAGCATGGATTAATTTATAGAATCTTAATGACTAACCAAATTTATTACAACATAAATATTCATGGACTAGAGCCCATTCATCAAATGCATACAGGGTGAGATGCTCTATTGTCGTGTGTGTGTGTCTCTCTGTGTGTGTCTTGTGTCACACAGATATATACATATTCAGACATACAGTTTAAATGGGGGTTGGGAGAATTTAAAGTTGGAGTTGAATGGAGCACAAAAGTAGTCAGAGATAATTCAGTTAGAGCTTAACTGTAGGCAAAAGTATCATTCACAACAGGAGTGGTGGGCAATGCTGAGATGATTGTGTCAAGTGGCAGCATGATTAGATCTAAAGTTTATGCTAAAGCAGCAAAATGATGTGTCCCAGCAGCAGTTATTGGTAATAAACAGAGTAGTTTTAGCATTGCTGAGAAACTTAAAGCACAGAGTGGGACAAGAAATGGGGTGTTTTGCTTTGTATGTGTGTGCTCTCTCCACTTTGATCTGTGTTTGGGGTTCCATGTCACTGTAGAAAACAGAGCTCTTGACCCCTGTTCACTATAATGTGGAATCTAAAAACTGCTGTAACTTTTGGTCAAAATGAATGAAATTTGCTGTCCCCAAAGTGGATTAAACATGCCCAATTGCAGGCGGGACTTCTGTGGCAGAAGTAAAAAGGAGTCACTCTCCTCCATAATTCATTTTAATTTTATCTCAACTTGTCTATCACTGTACAGCTCCCATTGGAGGTTTGGGAGCGTGTCATCACAACCCTGGATTTGCAAAGTCAGGGTGGAATCGGGGAGCAAAAAGAAGGCTGGTTGCGCAACAGATGTGGCATGGGAGCCAGGAAGGAGAAACAGTGAAAGGATAGAAGTAGTAGTTTTAAACAACAGCAGAAGTTTGAGCAAAGTGGTTATGGGGAATCACTGAGAGGAAAATGGTGGTTTTAAACCTCAGCAGAGGTTTGAGTAAAGTAGGGGGGAAATAATGTTGTGGTTTTTATGTTGATCTTTTCTGTGAACCACCCTGAGGCCTCCGGGTGTAGAGCGGTATATAAATTCAATAAATAAATAACATATAAGGGGGAAATGGTGATTTCAAATAATGGCAGAGGTTAGAGAGCAGGGGATGGCGGGGGAAGTGGCAGTTTGAAGGAAGGATTGAGTACAGGGAGAAGACAATTTGGAAAGGTTCTGCTGTGTTAAGTGTTTTGGTATTAGCTTCTGTGTTGTATCATCTCTGCTGTTTCTCCTTGTTACTGCTGGGTGGGGGGCGTTATTTGAGGGGGGAAAGTCTACCAGGGTAGGTCCATCCCTGCTTTACTCAAACTTCTACTGTTGATTAAAATAGCCCCGTTTTTCCTTTCAGCATCTCTCCTTTCTTGCTGCACTTTTCTCTCGTCTGTTTCCCAGCTGCCTTGTGCAAAAAGATGCAGAGCCCTCAAATATCCCATAGCACCTTCATACAATGTGTGTCACTCCTGGTTCCCTGTTGTCTTCAACATGAAGGTCCAGGTTCAGTGTAGTAATTTTGAACATATGTTTAATCTACAAGCAAATACTGCTGTGTGGGCAATGTCTAACTGAGCAAACGTAAATATTTTTTGGGGGGATGCACAAAGAGGGCTGCAGAACATGAGAGAGGACAACGGTCCGGGAGCAAGAGAGTTGAGAAGAGTGAAAAGGGGGGAAGGTGGAAAATGGGGTGCAATAAAGGAAGAGGTAGGCATGGGAATGGGTACGAAGATGAAAGCCAAGGGACAAAAGGGTCTGCAGAATCAGATGGGGGGTGGTAGCTTCATAACTGGATGAAAGGTGTAAAGGGTGCTTAGTAGTTGCAGTGGGTGAGAGGAGACATGGAGGTGTCCTGTGTGCAAGGGGAGCTGCCCTAAAGGAGAAGAGGCAGCTGCGTGGACTTGGGGGCAAAGCGGGGCTGCAGAATAGAAGAGAAAAGTGGCTTCGAAATAGGGTTGGAGAAGGGGGAATGAGGTTTTCAACCAGTACCAAGTTCTAGGGGTTTAATGTGTATGGGAGGGTCAGAGCCTCCCAGTTTCATATTTTGAGAGTGGGGGTTTGTCTCTTGCTCTTTCTTACCTTTAAGCAATTAAAAGGTGGTTGAGTGGTGTGTATTCTAGCTTGCGCATTTTTTAAAACTTGCAACTTTACACCAGCCTTTCCAGTGCTAGACCTTGCACACCTCTGATAGGCCTGGCAATGTGAGGCTGTCTAGAATGCTCCTTGCAGAGTTTGGAAGAACTCTGGTTTTGTTTGTTTCTTTGCTTGCAGTAAAATACAGTTTTCTAAAAACTTTAATGATTTTTTTAGTGAAAACCAATGCTGTGCTCTTCAGTGCTCTGTGGGCAAAGCATAGAGCTATTCCATATAGAAGAGTACAAATACAGCAAGGCTTTGTGGGGACCCTGTTCCGACTATGCTGGGAAGACCCCTAAATCACCCCAGTTGGGCCCTACACAATGCACACCCTTGCATGAAAACAAACCAACATGAGTTTTTGTTTTTCTCTTGTTTGTCAGAATATTCAGAAGCTGTTGGGTTTGGCTCCTTCTCGAGCTGCCACCAAGCAAGCTGGAGGATTCCTTGGCCCACCACCTCAATCTGGGAAGTTCTCCTGAAACAAGAGAAGTAATTTGTTGCATCTCACTAGTCGAAACATCCTGACTTTGCAAGAAACTCTGGATTGCACAGAAGGGTTCCTGAACATGTTGCCTATGTAACTATCATACCTTTGTTTTGCAGAGAGATCAGCACTGAAGCACATCTTTGGGCTAAATCTTGCACTTACTACTCTGGGACATTGGAGAAATAGATTAGTGGAATTAAATGGAGTGCTGTGCAGCTTCAGTGAAAACTTCAGCAAAGTTTGATGAGGAAAGAATGACTTAGAAGTAAGCAGAAGTAGTATTCTTTGTTAGAAGAATCTCGTGTAATAACATTTACCAAAGTGAAAATAAAAGAAAAATTGTTTTGTCTCTGTGCTTCCAGTTCATATAGTTCACCTCAGACACTATTCTGAGCAAGGCTTTTATTCCACAAACTCCCGACAGCTGCAGAACAGCAGCATTGGTTTGTTTCAGCCACTGGCTTCCCCTGGACGTTTTTCAATTGCAGTTGGTTAAGATTAGCATTGTATATAAGCAATGTCAAGAGACAGTTGAGTGGGGCTTGGCTTGCCGCAGAGTCAAATGGCAGCTTGATTTCAAGTCTCCGGCCCCCTCCTCCATTTGTTTTACATCTACCTCAAGGTGGGTCGTTTCCCAGACGCACATTTTCTTCATGTCTCCTGTCTTGCTGGTGCTGTTTTCCTGTATGACAGCTTTCATTGCCTCCCATACTGTTGCAGTTCTGATTCCCTCTGTGTTGGTTCCAAGTACAGTGGTACCTCGGGTTACAGACGCTTCAGGTTACAGACTCCGCTAACCCAGAAATAATGCTTCAGGATAAGAACAGAAATCGTGCTCTGGCAGCGCAGCAGCAGCAGCAGGAGGCCCCATTAGCTAAAGTGGTGCTTTAAGTTAAGAACAGTGTCAGGTTAAGAACGGACCTCCAGAACAAATTAAGTACATAACCAGAGGTACCACTGTACGACTTCCATTCTTCCCCAATGCACTCAACCACCAGGTGGTGCTGCAACATCATGGGAGGGAATCGCTGAGCCATTACAACCTTGTGAAAGATTTGTATTACTTCCCGTACTAGGACATGATCTGAGAATGGCTTAGGGTGCGCTTGCATGATTCAACAAAAGACAAAGGGACAAAATCAATATGACTGTATAGCTTGTGTGGATGAGGCTAGAAACAAAAGTTGGGTGGAGCAAGTGCCATGCGCCAGTGAATTTAAAATATTGTAACATTTTGGCAAAAATATTGGCTTATGTTTTCATTTTTAAAGTTATGGAGCCCTTGCTATCCACATGACCATCAGAAATCACATTTTAATCACCACTTAACATGACAACACCTTGAAAAGACACCAGAGTTTGAAAGGTTCTTTTTAGGAAGGGATTTGCCCCACACTGGGTCAGTAAACAGAAGCCATAGTTATGGTAGTTAAGCTCCCTTTTGGCAAAAAAGATCTGCCAGCAGCATCATGTAAAACATCTTGAACTGCCCCAAATTCAATTAATTTGAAATAAGGGGTGCTTTAGAGGGTCCTGGAGAGGAGAGCAGTGCATCATAGCCTTGCAAACAGAACTTTATTAGGGTACTTTAAAACACAGTATTAAATGATTTGGAGATAGTAACAAATCTTATTGCTGCAAACTGTAAAGCGTAAAATTGGAAAAAGCATTGTGCAGCTTCAATCTCACAGCACTATGGACTGCCAGAACAATGTGTAAGTTAACTTCTTATAGAAGAGCTACTAATAACCAGCCAAATAAGTTTATATAACAATGAGCTTTATCGTACATATCAAGATAAGAGACAACTGTACAATATGTTTTCATTATGGTAATAACTTGTGTGCAAACATTTCTTTTTATTCATTTTTTGGTATGTATTAATATAATTTCTAATAAAATACATTTAGAAGAGCGCTGGGTTTAGGTTGGGAGTGAGTCTCACGGATCTCAGCTTATTTCTGAGAACTGCGCTGCCTAGATTCTCCCTATCGGGACAGCAAAAAGTGCTCACGACACAGTTGGGGGGGACACTTAATTTGGGGGCAACAAAAAGAGATTCTATCTAGTGCGGAGAGTAGGGTTGTTATTACCCTTTTTACCTCTGTGTCTCAGATGGTTTCCCATCAACACGCAAGTCTTTAAACCTGCTCCCGGGCGCGCCCTGGGCGGCGCAGGGGCTTCCCCTTCGCTTCCTGCTTCCGGGGGGGCGGGGGCGGGGTCCTCTCCCTCGGCCGCTCCCGGGGCTGCGCGGACGTTGTTGCGCCGGAGGCCGAGTGAGTGCGGGTCGCGGGAGGGGCGAAGCGGGGGTCCCGCGGTGGGGGGGGGGCCGAGAAGCCCCTTCGCCTCCGGCGCCCGGAGACTCGCTTGGAGGCCTCCCGTCTTCCTGGCGGGGCCTGCGAAGGGGCTCTTGGCCCAGCGGTCGCGGGTCCCGGGGAGGGAAGCGTCGGCTGGGCCTGGGGGCTCCAAGGTGCTGCTGCTGCTGCTGCTGCTGCTCCTCTTATTGTTGTTGTTAAAATTGTTGGTCGCTTTATCCTGCCTAAGGACTTGCGGCCAACCCCCACCGCCCCATAAAGCGAGGGTGGGTGTGTGTTGGGGGGGATGCCTTGGAAACCCCCGGCAGCTTCGAAGAGGCCCTCTTGGGAGACAGGAACGTTTCCGCCTGGTGCCTAAAGCTCGCTAATGGTGGCACCAGGAGCCTCCCACCTAGCAGGGGGCCGTCAGAGGAAGAAATGTTAGCTTGGCTCCTCTGCCTTGGTTGGCCCGTTTCCCAAATCATGAAAGCGGGAAATGAAACTGTGTTAGGAGTCAAGGAGGACCTTGCAGCAAAGCCTGGGTTGGCACTGTAGCACCCCCTCTTGCCCCCCCCCTAAGGTGCCATAAAGCAAGCCATGTGGTATTTTAAGGACCAGCCAATTGGTCATGGCTTGAGCTTCCATAGATTCTAAAAATATTCTCTGCGCCTGTGGAGTTTTATCAGCAAAGCACAAACAGAAAAGCACTGTTCAAGCTTCAAGAAACAAAGTAAAATACTCTTGGAGCATATGGATTTTCATGTTTTAAACTCCCGTAACTCATTGCTTTTGCTCTCTTTCTGCCAATAATTACTAAAATATGTAGAAAATGATAAGGACTTAATATGTGCCCCCCAAAATAAGCTTAGGGCCACAATAAGACTTTGCTCCAGGAGAGTGTCTTCCATGAGATGGTATTGAATAAAGGTAAAAGGTTAAGGGACCATTAGGACCAGTCGTGTCCGACTCTGGGGTTGCGGCGCTCATCTTGCTCTATAGGCCGAGGGAGCCAGCGTTTGTCCGCAAACAGCTTCCGAGTCATGTGGCCAGCATGACTAAGCCGCTTCTGGCGAACCAGAGCAGTGCACGGAAACGCTGCTTACCTTCCCGCTGACGCGGTACCTATTTATCTACTTGCACTTTTGACGTGCTTTTGAACTGCTAGGTGGGCAGGAGCAGGGACCGAGCAACGGGAGTTCACCTGTCGCGGGGATTCGAAACGCCGACCTTCTGATCAGCAAGACCTAGGCTCTGTGGTTTAACCCACAGCGCCACCCGCTATTGAATAGCCTCTGGCTAAATGTTGTTTTGAGAAGAACCTGTCAGGGCTGTGCCCCTGCCCATGATACTGTGGTATATAGAAATATTGACGCTCACCTTGAGATGTTAGTGTCTCTGTGAGATGCTATTGAATCACATTTGGCCAAGTCATATCCACAGCCATGCATTTAATGTGCATTTGGAACCTTTGTTGTGTTGGGAATTTTAGCTCTGTGAACAAACTGTAAAAAAAGAAATAAAAAATTCTTTCCGGTAGCACCTTAGAGACCAACTAAGTTTGTTCTTGGTATGAGCTTTCGTGTGCATGCACACTTCTTCAGATACCTTGGAGCCCCAGGCCCAGCCAACGCTTCCCTCCCCGGGACCCGCGACCGCTGGGCCAAGATACTGTCTGAAGAAGTGTGCATGTGCACGAAAGCTCATACCAAGAACAAACTTAGTTGGTCTCTAAGGTGCTACTGGAAAGATTTTTTTATTTTGTTTTGACTATGGCAGACGAACACGGCTACCCACCTGTAACTGTAAAAAAAGAGTAAGAGATAGGGACGTACACCCCACAGGAAGCTTTTGGGCCGCCCTGAATCCTGCGCTCCTGGGGATGTGGACGCATCATTTGTAGACCCTCAAAACAGCTTACAAAAGATGCTCAACACCATACTGTAATCTCCCTCCCCTCCCCCACCCCATGGGCTGTTCTGGGGGGTTCTCCTGACCCCTTCCAGAGCCAGTTTGGAGGGCCACCCTGCACACAGCATCCATTTGGATGCAGGATTCTTCAGGAAGCTTTTGCTGCTCTTGCTTTTGGTTTTCCAGGTGCCATGCTAGGCCCTCTCCCACCGTGCTTCACTCGGCACAAGGTGAAAGGAGCCTTCCCTCTGTTGGCTGATTTGTGTTGCCTATCTCTTGGGGACAATCTGTAGCCAATTGCGTAAAATAATAGGAGGGTTTAAAAGTGGATTATACATGGCTCTGTTTTATAGACATGCTTGGAATTCATTGAAGGGTAAAACTTGATAAGATAGTGAGTTTTATCTTGTTTTTGTGAACTGCCCTGGTAGCTCTGCTGGAGGGCAGTATATAAATCTTTCAGATAAATAACACCGATTTCCAGGCACATTGCCTGCTGCTTGAAAGGAGCAGAGGTTGATAGGCCTCTCTTCCGTCTGATGCAGCCTTGATCCTGCTCGCCAGCTGTCAGATGCTTCACAATCCCCGCTTCTTACTCATTCCACCTGGTTTTCCTGGTCTGCTCCATTGTGCAGCAATGAGCACCATCACTGGGACATTTCAACTGCAGCAGCCCCTCAACTACCGAGAGGGTGCCCGCGTTGAGCCTGTGGATGGAGATCACAGTGAGGAGACGTATGAACCAGCAACGGGTAATTATCTCCGGGGTGACGTTCCGGGGGGGGGGGGCTTCAGGGAGTGCAGCCCGGCTGCAGCAAAAGGTGGCTTTGGAATCCCCCCCCACACACACACACACTCTGTAGTACATCAATTTGCTAGCATTCACATTCAGTGAGGTGAGGTGAGAGTATTATCGAGAAAGAATATTCTTGAGAATATTCTCTACTAGAAAATTATCCTGAGAATGTTCTCCACAAACTGTAAATTCTAATGTAAGAACCAGTTTTACAACACTCATTTAAACAATCTAGTAAATAATAAGTCAAGCTGTGATATTGCCAGTGTAAGTAATGAATAATGATTTTTTTTTAAATCCAGTTACATTACTGAGTATTGTGTCATTCACCATTGGCAGTTCTGAAATGTGAGCTACAGAAAACTTTTTTTTATTAGTTTTAAAAGTGCTTTTCATTTAATTTGAGGAACATTTGAATTCAAATGTATTTCAACTATATGTAATAGCCTTTTTTCCATTTTGGTGTGACCTTATTCTTAGCAATTCTATACCCTTGACCATACTTTTTACAGAAAGTAACTTTAGGTGTATAAAGCATTAAAGTACCTAGGCCTATACAATTATGTGTTACAGCATGTGATGTGGCCTTGATTTAAACAGTTGACGTTTCTATATTTTTATTTAGTGCCAGTAACTGGTTTTTGCAGTGCCATTCAATGGTACAAGGTGCCATATTCTCCTATTTTTAATGAGAACTCTCTAATATTTTCATTAATAGACAATATTCTCCAATAGTTTATTCTCGAGAATTTAACATCACTATTCACATTATTCAAATAAGTTTCTGGCTTAGATTTATTCCAACCAGAAGAAACAAGAATCTATGACCTTTGAAGCTGCTGCCTGGCTGTACTCGTGCCAAAGTGCATTCTGAATTGCTTATCTTTTAATTCTTGAACTTTGAATCTGCTGATTGGTAAAAAATGTGGCTGAGGGCTGATATGCAAGACTTGCAAATAATGGAGACATTGGAGCACTGGTATTTGTCCAGGCACATGTATTTTTTAAAACTATTGTATTTGCTGTAACAATAATAAATGATAAAGATGTTGTTCAGTGTCTTTATAAATGATTTGGATGAAAGAATTGAGAGGATGCTCATCAAATTTGTAGAAAACACCAAACTGGGAGGGGGAGCTATTGCCCCAGAAGACAGAATCAGGATTCAAGATGACCTTAACAGACTGGAAAACTGGGCCCAGGCTAACAGAATGAATTTCAGTTGGGACAAATTTAAGGTTCTACGCTTAGGCAGGAATAACCAGCTGCATAACTATAAGACACCTGGACAGGTGACAGGTGAAAAGGATCTAGGTAGGGGTCTTAGTAGACCACACGCTAAACATGAGTGATGCAGCAGCAAAAAAGGTAATGCTATTCTAGGCTGCATCAACAGATGTGTAGTGACCCAAACAAGGGAAGTAATAGAACTGCTCTATTCTGCCTTGTGGCAGAGGCATAGCTATGGTAGGGCAAGCCAGGTTTTTTTTTGCCCCGGGTGAAGTCTTCAGAGGGGCACCATTGAGGCTCCTAGACAGTGTGTGTGTGTGTACACAAATGTGTGTTGGGGTGTGTGTCAAACCACGTCTTTGACCCAGGTGAAATCAAGTCTAGTTTCATCCCTGCTTGTGGTGTCCAGTTCTCAGTATCACAGTTTAAGAAGGATGTTGACAAGCTGGAACATATGCAGGGGAGGATGACCAAGGTAATCAAGGGTCTGGAAGCCCAGCCTTAGGAGGATCAGTTGAGGGAGCCTGGAAAAGAGGAGACAGAAGAAATATGATCACCATTTTCAAATATCTTAAGAGCTATCATATGGAAGATGAAGCAAGCTTGTTTTCTCCTGCTTTGAAGGGTAGGACTCGAACCAATGGATTCATGTTACAAGAAGGGAGATTCCAACTAAACATCTGGAAAAACTTTTTGACAGAGCTGTTCGGCAGTGGAATGGTCTCCCGCGAGAGATGTGGACTCTCCTTCCTTGGAGGTTTTTAAGCAGAGGTTGGGTGGCCATCTGTCAGGGATGCTTTGAGATTCCTGCATTGTAGGGGGCTGGACTACATGAATCGCAGAATCCCTTCCAACTCTATGATAAGTCAGAGAGTCTTATTGTCTGTCATTTACCAAAAATCATTGATACTTTACTATATCATTTCCCCCCAAGCAAGCATGGATTTCCCCCTCTCTAATAACTAATAAATAAAGACCATTTATTCAGTTCCCTGTGTAATGACTATGTATGTTTCTTTATATGTCTCACTACACAATACAATAACACCAGATCCTGTTTTCAACACAAACCTTTTGGAGCAATTCCTTCAGAGATGTGCAGTGTCAAATATTTGGCAAGTCACTTTCTTGCTACAGTTAGCAAATCAACAACAAGCAAATATTGAACTTGGCTTGTTATATTATTCAATAAAACTATTTGGGGAGAAAAGGCAATTTAAAAAAAATCTGTGGTAATGCATTTTCCATCATAAACCAAAGTGTCCTGATGCCATTACAGTGTCATCAAATGGGATAGAGGTTGCAGAGTTTCCAACATGTCTGAGAAGTCAGACCATTTCCCACCCAATTTAATTGGCATTTGTTGTTGCTTATTGCTTATATAAGCTTATTTTCTTTTTACTTATTATCTTGTTCATTGACACCAAAGAACCAAATTTACAATACTCCAGTCTTGAACATCAATTTGTGTTTGTATGGTTAGTTACCCTGCTAATTACCCTGCTAAAAGTGGGCAGGGACAGAGCTGTAAGTGAGTTTCTACCTGCCCTTTTCCTTCTGGTTTTTCCCCTTGCCACTTTCATGAAATTAGGCCAAGGGCCATGAATTGCCTACCCCTGGTACAGGCATGGGTGTGATGGGACACTTCAAGCTTTTCCTCTTGGTATGTCATGTTGCAGAATAAATAGCTTTTTCTGTTCAGCACGCAGGCTGCAGTCCTATGCAGAAGATAATAGATGAACCACACTCTGTCTCTTAAGAAGCATAGGAAAAAGAAAGAATAGAAACCCTGCCCAATGAATAGTTGCTGGTGTACAATATTCAGGAGAATTCCTTATCAAGCCTGAATCCAGAGAGGCTCAATTGGACATATCGCAATGGCCTTTACTTCTCAAGAACTTTGACAAGCTGAAAGTGAGGACAGCATGCTACACACTCCTTCCTTCTGGTTGCAATCTCTTAAGAAGAGTGATTGGCAAGTGTGTAAGGATGGGCGTCATCAGTTAGAACAAGCCTCCCAACCCTTCTATGAAGTGGTGGCCTGGGTCTGCTGCATCCTCCATGTTGAGATGACTGCACAGTGGCACGCTGTACCCCAAAGTGCCTGGGGGTCTAATTGTGTGCATTGAGCAAGCCACATGCTTATGAATATGATCCAGAAAGAAGATTGGGTACTTTCTGGGTGAGCTGTGCAGCTGGGACTGGCATCTGGGTGCTATGTGTGCACCTGGGCTTGTTGCTGAGAGTGGCAGGTCAGAAGCAGGAGCTTCTGTGTGTGATCTGGGGTCATAGAATCATAGAGTTGGAAGAGACCACAAGGGCCATCCAGTCCAACCCCCTGCCAAGCAGGAAACACCATCAAAGCATTCCTGACAGATGGCTATCAAGCCTCCGCTTAAAGACCTCCAAAGAAGGAGACTCCACCACACTCCTTGGCAGCAAATTCCACTGTCAAACAGCTCTTACTGTCAGGAAGTTCTTCCTAATGTTTAGGTGGAATCTTCTTTCTTGTAGTTTGAATCCATTGCCCCATGTCCGCTTCTCTGGAGCAGCAGAAAACAACCTTTCACCCTCCTCTATATGACATCCTTTTATATATTTGAACATGGCTATCATATCACCCCTTAACCTTCTCTTCTCCAGGCTAAACATACCCAGCTCCCTAAGCCGTTCCTCATAAGGCATCGTTTCCAGGCCTTTGACCATTTTGGTTGCCCTCTTCTGGACACGTTCCAGCTTGTCAGTATCCTTCTTGAACTGTGGTGCCCAGAACTGGACACAGTATTCTCTCAGGAGGGTGATCTTCCCCTTGGAGAAGCTGCTGACATCCTGCAAGTGACTGGTTATGAAGGACAATGCAATGAACACCGTTTGTTATGCTGAAAAGAGCATGTGACCTGGCCTGCTGTGGTATGAAGACAGCCTCAAAGTCCATCAGAAAGTTGTTATCAGCACAAAAGGAGAGGCCATTTGCACAGCCAGTACCTTGATGACAACTGCAGTCATTTCTACTTGCAGTCATGGGGTTATGCCAAAAAGTGAGCGTGTGATAATGGAAAAGGCGCCTACGCTCACAAGTGGGGGCTTGTCCTGAAAGCTGCCCAGAAGACAACCATGATCAAGGTGAGTCTTAGTGGATGCTCACAGAAGAAGAAGAAGAAGAAGAAGAAGAAGAAGAAGAAGAAGAAGAAGAAGAAGAAGAAGAAGAAGAAGAAGAAGAAGAAGAAGAAGAAGAAGAAGAGCAACAACAACTCAGAGTAACCTGGGAGAACCACCCTGACCAGGCAGCCTGAACCAGCCTGGGAAAGAAGAGTCTGAAGGCCTTAATGAAAGCCCAATCCGTTGCAAGTGCAGAAAAGGCAGCTTTCACAGAACTCTGAAAAATATTTTCTTTACCAAGTTTTTGGATCTTACAGTTGCAAACATAAGATTTAAGCATGTAAGTAATAGCTATTGACATCTCAAAAGATTTTCAGTCAGCTCGTTGTAGAACTGTAAAAGCATGGGGGGAAATGTAGGGGAAACCAGTTTTGCCTCCACTTTTAACCTTCCTAATGACTGGTGGAAACAGGATACATTACGCAAAGCAAACAATTTACAAATTTAAGAAATTGTGCAAACTTGCTTAATCAGTATGATTGTGGAGAATTCTCCTTTTCTTGTTGCTGAATGTGGACTCTCTTGGGTGCTTGTTTTTAAGTGTGCATTGGTCTAAGTATATTTTTATGTTGTGAACCTTCCTGAGATCTGTGGATGAAGGGCAGTATACAAATTTAATAAATAATTGTCCTCTTTCTGGATTGTGGCTTTTCAAAATTAAGGAATGTGGCCATTCAGATACACCAGGAATAAATCTGTAATAGTAACATAAAATCAAAATGCAAGATCTGCTTCTAAGAGCTTTTTGTAACAGAGGTATGCTAACAAATTGTGCTTTAGAAATATGAATTCTTGTTGTTACTATTTTCCCTTCAGGGCGAGTTATTGGCAAATTTCTCTTCTCTGGAGAGAAGGAAGTAGACATGGCTGTGCAAAATGCACAGGCTGCCTTTAAAATATGGAGTCAGAAGTCCGGCATGGAACGGAGCACTGTCCTGCTGGAGGCTGCCAGGATAATCCGGGTATGTGTTAAAAATCACATGAGTCAGCCCTTGCCCACCAATTTTGACTTGGCTTAATAACTCGAGCTTGTGGTTGCTGCCAGCCTCTCTCTTCTCCTGAGTTCTCTGCAATACTTGAAGAATGAGAGGAGAACTTGTGCAAGGAGAGTTTGCTAGAGGGGGAAGTGCATTTGCCCCTGGAAGCCAGATTTGTGGGCTCTGGTTTGCAGTGCTGCTGTGTCAATCACTAACCTATTAACAGCTCTGGGTAAGTAAAAGTCACCTTTGCTCAGATTGAAAGCGTTGGGGTGTCCTTGCCTTCCCAACCTTATCATACTGCTCAGAGCTGCTTTGTATGACATGTGCTTGGAGGCCCTTGGATCATAGCTGCCTTCCTTCTGCAGCTACGTTATGCCTCTGCCATGTAGCCATTGCTTAATTTGCCAAAAGGAGTTATGGCGGTTTTTATTCTTGTTGGCTGACTGCATTATTCTGAATTATTTGTACTTTAGTGGCCTTTTGATATGTTTTAATGTTTGTTTTTATTTTGCATGTTGCTTAAAGGCTCATTGCAGGAGGTTGCTGGTACTTTAACAAAATAATAAATAAGAGCAGTTCAAGAGGAAAGCCCTCTTGGTCCTGCCACATGCTGCTCGCTCACCCCCCCCCAAACACACACACACACACACACACACACACACACACACACACCCTGAGCATCCAGCAGGGGCCAAAAGTACTGCTATTTTACCAGCTACTAAAAATGTATCTGTTCACTGAGGCCTTCCTGTTGTACCTGTTTTATTGTTCCTTAGACACAGCAGATATAAATGTTTATAATTGTAGTGTTTTAGTGAATTGTCTTCAGTTATTATAGTGCACACTGCCTTGGCATCTTCTGCTTCATACATTATTTTAATAAATGAATGACTAGAAATAGCTGATTATAGAGCACAAAGAAATATGCACAAATGTATATCACTTCACAGTTCTAGCTTTTTTGTTTTTGTTTTTAAATAATTTTTATTCATTTTATAAGATAAAGAGAACATACAAAACAAAATCATACAAACACAAAACATACATTTCTTATAAGTCTTAACATTTTTTCTATAACATTATAGGGGGACTTCCTCCGATCTCTCCTTTCTGGGTTTCATTTGCACTATTCTTTAACGGTTTAATAAATTAACCAATTGACTATTATCATATAGTCTCGCAGTCTCGCTGTCAGCTTGGCAAGCTCCATAAAGTTTATCATTTTCATTTGCCACAGTTCTAGCTTTTTTGGCAAAGACTTTCTTTTGGGCAGCCATGTAATTCAATTTCCACTTGCTATAGCATAGTTTGATTCATACTGTGTCTCTGTTGGGATTCCAGGAGCGAAGGGAAGAAATAGCTACCTTGGAAACAATCAATAATGGCAAATCCATAACTGAAGCCCGAATAGATATTGATACATCTTGGCAGTGTCTGCAGTATTATGCCGGCTTAGCTGGCTCCCTAGCAGGTGAGAGTCTGCAACTCCATTTGTTAGTTCTGTTCTCTTAGCTCTGTATTTTTTCATTCTTCCCAAGTAGTCTAATATACTCCTTGGAACAGTACAGAAGTCAATTGTGGGTAACATCTTCAAGTCATGGGAGGAGCCTGAATGTTCAGACAGGAAACATTCCTTGTTTAGATAATATGGTTTGTTACTTTTTCCAGAATTCTTGTATGCCGTTTTATGCAGTGATGTCTGGGGTCCAGCTCTGGGCGTGAAAAATGGTTCCGTGTGTGCAGTATTGTATACTTGCCGAAACTGTAATATGACATCAGGTGGCTCAGCTACAAAGGAAATAATCAGTATTACCAGTTCCTATCTTTAGCCATCTCACCCCTTGCCTTTTCCTGTAAGACCAATTGCAGTCGTTAACAGTCGTCAACAGGTTTACCTCACCCATTCCCACCCCCCTTCTGAGTAATACCCCTCCCCACTCCCTCACTATATATAAGGGTCTAGTGGCTTCTGTTTCAGTGTATCTGAAGAAGTGTGCATGCACACGAAAGCTCATACCAAGAACAAACTTAGTTGGTCTCTAAGGTGCTACTGGAAGGAAATTTTTAATTTTTAATTTTGTTTTGACTATGGCAGACCAACACGGCTACCTACCTGTACCAGTATAAAGATACCTTTGGGAATTTGAGTATAGTGCTGGAAGATCATGCAGTGGCTAAATCAATATCTGCAGTCACTGGTGACCTTGTTACAACCTTAACCACACAGGTGGTACCGGTAAATTGGAGCAATTAAATGAAATCTTTTTTCCTCAGGAAGAAGGTTGCACCCAGAATCCAAAGCAAAAAGCCATTCAAATGCACTTAATGAATGGGGATTTATTTGCAATCCTGTTCTTTTTATAATATAAAATATACCATATGTTTTATACTCTTTTTATTCTTACCTCTTTGTAATGTTTTGTTTTGTTTTGTTGTGGTTCTTAGTTTGCAAGCCACTCACTCTGACCAGCTGTGCTTCTCCTGCTCATCTTGCTTTGTCCTTCCTGTCCAGGCCAGCACATCCAGCTTCCCGGGGGATCCTTTGCTTATACGAGAAGAGAACCTCTTGGAGTCTGTGTTGGAATAGGAGCCTGGAACTACCCTTTCCAGATTGCCTGCTGGAAGTCTGCCCCGGCTTTGGCCTGTGGTAAAAGAGATGCTCGTATTTGAGGAGTGAGAATGTGGGTGTCATCCCCAACAGCTAGTAGCAGGGAGTGGCTTTGTAGGGCGCCCATGCATGGAATAGGGAACAATACTCTGCAGTATTATAAAGTCAAGTATATAAATGGCAGATGAAGAAGAGAGAGAACACATTAATGTGGATTGTGAGGCCACCAAATTAAGATGGGGCTTGGCGGAATGAGCATTGTGGTGGCTCCATTTCTTGCAGAAGCCTTTACTCAACGATCATGTTTGGACTGGGCATTCAGCTGGGAACAGAGAGGCAAATCCATTCCCCACCCCAGCTTTCTCCTTTGCACATCCAGATAGAGTTAATGCACAGCTGTTCTTTCTCCCTTGGCCCATGTGACTTGCCTAGGTAATGCAATGGTCTTCAAGCCTTCTCCCTTCACCCCTATCTCCACTGTGATGCTGGCAGAGATCTACCATGAGGCTGGAGTTCCCAAGGGGCTTTTCAATGTGGTGCAAGGTGGAGTTGCCACAGGCCAGTTCCTGTGCCAGCACCCGAATGTGGCCAAGGTCTCTTTCACCGGGAGCGTTCCTACAGGAATCAAGGTACAGGACACCAATGCCAGCTGGCAATATTGAACTGCAAAGTTTAGCCCTCTGGCTTCCCAAGTGGTAAGTCTACAGGAGCACAAGCATGCAATGCAAAGGCCAGTTCGGAGTACCTGGCATGCCTCTGGGGTGGGGAAGGCCAGCTGGAGATGCCCCAGAGAGCAGGACAGGAGAAGTTTCTGTTTATGCCTTTGCCATTCACTTCATTCAAATCTCTTTGGACTTTTGAATTGCTAGAGGACAGTGTGTTTTGAGCAAGCCGCAGATGTAAAGCATGTCAACACTGCACTTACAGTCGGTGCTTTCCGTGTTGTATCCTCTGGGGAAACTGCTAGCAGTTCCACTGGCCTCCTTTCAATCTATGTTGCTGCAGAATTGTCTGGCAAGGACACATGAAAAGCAAGATGAAATTTCAGTCCTGAGTGGTTAAATCTATCATGTGTTGCAAAATGCTTTTATGCATGGAAGACAGAGTTGTGTTAGTGTAACATCACTGCAGGCTCAGAATTGCTCGACATTTAATCCTGACTTATTACCAGAAAGTATCTTCCGTAAGCAAAAATGTAGACTCCCAAATGAGGATGTCCCTTTTCACTTTTCTAGAGATTTTGCAGAGTTGTGATAGACTTGCTTGTGTTGCTCATACACCTTCTTCCATCTTTGCTTCAACAGATCATGGAGATGGCAGCCAAAGGGATCAAGCCAGTTACTCTGGAGTTGGGGGGCAAATCCCCCCTTATCATCTTCTCTGACTGTGTCCTGGAGAATGCTGTAAAAGGAGCTCTCATGGCCAACTTCCTCACACAAGGCGAGGTGTGGACCTCCTGAGGAGCTTGTTTATGTCTTGTCAGGGAAGTCCAAAGTTCAGTGGTAACATTCTCTACAGCTGAAAAAGAAATCTGTCATTTCTAAATTACTGCAGCATAGAAGACCTTGGTTTTTAAGATAAATGAGAATCTGATTTTGACATGAAAGCAGATGCCTGTAAAGTCCCAACTATTTAGGACAAGAGGCCAAGGCCTATCCCTTTCTTACTGGTGTGAGCAGTGATTAAACTAATATCATTGGGCCTGCTAAATGTCTCAGGCCATTTCTGCTTTGCTTTATGCCGTAGTTCACTCTCGACTGCTCTTTATATTTTCCCCACATGGTGGCACTGAGGGTTCTAAGAATATCTTTGTGCTCTAATTCTCAACAAACTTTTTCTTATCTCATTCAAGGGAGGGCAGCTCCAGTTTTTCTGGTGGTCTAGATTCTCAGTATTCAGAGGACACATAAGAAGACACTTCAGTGCTATTCCTATATTCTAACATTTGTTTGCTATGCAAAAAGTGGCACTACGGCTCACACTCTTGTACTGTGTGGAAGAGTCTGACTTTCTCCATTCCCAGGAGATTTTAAATCAGTGCCAAAGATCCAGTGAGCAGGTGACTCATTGTTGCTACCAGAGCCGGCAAGCAAGGTGTGGTTGGTTGGCTGGTTGGTTGGTTGGTACTTTCTTAGATCTCTCTCTGTGCCTCAGGTTTGTTGCAATGGTACTCGGGTGTTTGTGCAAAACGAGATACTGAATTCCTTCACCAAAGAAGTCATAAAACAGACACAGAATATCAAAATTGGCGACCCCCTGCTAGAAGACACACGGATGGGAGCACTTATCAACAACTCCCACCTGGAGAAGGTGTTGAGCTTTGTTAAACAAGCAAAGGATCAGGTGAGAGTCATGAAGTATATCAGATAGCAGAGGATAGGCCTCTCTTCACCCCAAGAACATCATACAGACACCATAATCTGTGCTCACAACAAAGGCTGTGCCTGGCAAGACGGACGGGGCAGCCCAACGAGCTGCCGCTCGCCCAGCGGCTCCCCTGGTCACCGCGGGAGCAGCAGCACCAGGCAGGATGCACTGTGCATGCCCAGAAATTCCGGGCATGCACAGTGCATCCGAGATGGCGCCACGGCAACCAAGTGAACTGGCAAGCGAGCGGTGGCCCATGGGGCTGCTCCATCCATAAAGCAGCACGGACGGGGCAGCCCATAAGCCGCCGGTCGCCATGGGAGCTGCAGCACCGTGCCGATGGACTGAGCATGCACAGCCCGTCCCGATGTGCGTCGTGACATCACAATGCCCCGCCCCCAGGGGGGTGTCTCCACACGCCGCCCCAGGCTGCGCGGAGGCTTCCTCCACCACTGGTACCTCCCCATAACTAGCAATAGCAGATTCAGCCATTCATGTCAAGCAAATAAATAGGGCTCTTTTGCAGTGGTGGCCATGCTTCAGTTCTCTGCTTATGGATCTAGCAGGTCGCTTCAGATCTGTTGGCGTACATTCTCCCTGCAAGATTAAAGGTCATGAAGTCCAGAGCTCAACATAAGGCCAAGGAATCCGAGACCATTTGACTATTCACATTTAAGGACTTTGTGCCTCAATTGTACTTTGCCTTCTGGCAAGGGTTATGACTTTTGCTTGCATGGTGCTCAGATTATCTGTTTTCAAGACTAAATAATGCTGTCAGTTGCAGAAGAGCCCCATGGAGACTGGGATGGACTGGTCAAAGGACTAGAAGTAGAGGGCACTGTCCAGCAAAGTAGTTCTGCTATTGCAGCATCAACTTCTGTCCCTTCCCTCTCCTCTCCTCTCCCTAAACCTCTTCTGGGGGTTGCCCAACCCTCTGGAGCATATCTGGGGAGGCTGTGCAAGGAGGGGGGCAAGAGGGAAAGAGACGGAGAGGGGAAATTCCACTGCGCAAGCAGAAACCCATGGCTAACGCAACGGCTTCACTGGATGCTTCCCATAGTTTCCTTTTAAGGAGTCTAATGGTCTGCTGTGGACATTTTGCATTTACAGGGCGCCCTGGTGCTGTGTGGAGGAGAAGCCTGTGTGCCAGATGACCCTAAGCTGAGTGGTGGCTTTTACATGTCTCCCTGTGTGCTAGGTATGAACCCCATTATTGGTTGATTCTCCAACATGGTCAGTTCCATGTTGATGCTGAAGGGGAGGGACGATGAGCACAGTGCACAGATTTGTATGGCATTTTTAGAAGAAATTGGCCTCCTTACAATCTTTCCTGAGGTTGAGAAGGAAAGGTTTATATAGGTTTAATTTTGTTCTTAAGGGGTGGGGTCAGGGCTGCCTGGGAGGGGGTCCCGGCCAACAAAATGGCTGGGGCAGGTTCCACAGGGTGGGATGCACTGGGACAACCGATCTCAGTGATCATGGGCAGGAGGAGGAGTTACGCTAAGACCAGACCATGTCATTGCCGAGGAGGCAGGTTTAGTCGTTGTCTGAGGACTATTCCTGCCTCCGGGTCTGGTCCTGACCGGACGGATACTGGATTCAGCAAGGGATACCCACATGACCTGAAGATGCTGCTGTGCAATGCCAGGTCAATGTTGAATAAAACCACTGCCATCCACGACTTGATTGTGGATGGTGGACTTGACCTGGCATGTGTAACAGAGACTTGGTTGGATGAAGCGGATGGGCCTGTCCTTGCCGCTGCTTGTCCACCAGGTTTCTCTTACGCACAGCAACCCAGGCCATCTGGGCGGGGAGGGGGGGTTGCAGTGATTTTTAGGAAGTCATTAGTTTGCACCAGGCGTCCTATTGGGAAGACCCAGTTCTCTGAGTGCATGTTCTGGAAGTTGGGCAATAGGGGCAGTACAGGATTCCTTTTGGTGTACCGACCTCCCCGCTGCACCAAGGATTCCCTGCCCGAGCTGCTTCAGGTCGTGGCGGATGTTCTCCTGGAGTCACCTAGTTTGGTCGTCCTAGGGGATTTTAACATCCATGCCGACACGACCTTACAAGGGGCCACTCGGGACTTCGTGGAAAGCATGGCCTCCATGGGGCTGTCCCTGAATAAGTCTGGTCCAACTCATAGCCGAGGACATGCCTTAGACCTGGTATTCACCTCTATGGATGTTGGTGATCTGACATTAAAAAAAAGTGAAACTAAAGAAGTGCCATGGTCAGATCACTTCCTGGTGCAACTGGACTTCTCCGCAACCCTTCCCCTCTGCAGGGAGGTGGGACCAATTCGGATGGTCCGCCCCCGCCACTTAATGGATCCAAATGGTTTCCAGAGAGTGGTAGGGGATACTTTATCCCATGTTGATGGCCTTTCAGCCGATTCCCTGGTGGCCCGCTGGAATGTGGAGCTAACCAGGGCTATTGACTGTTTGGCTCCGAAGCGCCCTCTCCGGTTGCATGGAGCCCGGACAGCCCCGTGGTTTTCCCCGGAGCTGAGGACGATGAAACAATCGTTGAGACGGCTAGAGCGCCGGTGGCAGAAAACCCATTCTGAATCCGACCGAACACAGGTTAGAGCTCAACGTCGAGCCTACCAAGTGGCGATAGCGACGGCGAAGAAGACTTTCTTCACCGCCTCTATTGCATCTGCGGAAAATAGCAGCAGGAGACTCTTTCAGGTGGTTCGGAATCTATCGGAGCCACCTTCGTCATCGGGGCCTGGTAGGGACCCCAAGATCTCCTGCAATGCGTTTGCAAAGTTTTTTGCAGATAAAATCGCTCAGATTCGGAAAGAGATAGACTCCACCGTGGGAGCAGGGCCAGGGCGGGAGAGTGCCAGAGTCCTGTCTAGTCCAGTTGCGTGGGATCAATTTCAGTCTGTTACCTCCGAGGATGTGGACAGGCTGCTTGGACGAGTGAAACCAACCACCTGTCTCCTTGATCCTTGCCCATCCTGGCTTATAAAAGCTAGCCGGGAGGGGCTGGGCGATGGGCTGCGCGGGGTGGTGAATGCTTCCCTCTGGGAGGGAGCCTTCCCAGCCCCGCTGAAAGAGGCGGTCATTAAACCGCTTCTTAAAAAAACATCTTTAGACCCGGCCAATATGGCCAACTATCGCCCAGTCTCAAATCTACCATTCTTGGGCAAGGTGATTGAGAGGGTGGTTGCTGAACAACTCCAGGCACGCCTGGAAGAAGCGGACCATTTGGATCCCTTCCAATCGGGATTCAGGCCTCACCATGGGACTGAAACCGCCTTGGTCGCGCTGGTCGATGATCTCCGGCGGGCTAGGGACAAAGGTGAGAGCTGTTTCCTAGTTCTGCTGGATCTCTCAGCGGCCTTTGACACCATCGACCATAACATCCTTCTAGACCGGCTAGAGGGGTTGGGAGCTGGAGGCACTGTTATACAGTGGTTCCGCTCCTTCCTCCTGGGCCGTGTTCAGAAAGTGGTGGTGGGGGATGAGTGTTCAGACCCCTGGGCTCTCACTTGTGGGGTGCCTCAGGGTTCTGTCCTCTCCCCCATGCTTTTTAATATCTATATGAAGCCGCTGGGAGAGATCATCAGGGGGTTTGGGCTGGGTGTTCATCAGTATGCGGATGATACCCAGCTCTACCTCTCTTTCAAATCAGAACCAGTGAAGGCCGTGAAGGTCCTGTGTGAGTGCCTGGAGGCGGTTGGAGGATGGATGGCGGCTAACAGATTGAGGTTGAATCCTGACAAGACAGAAGTACTGTTCTTGGGGGACAGGAGGAGGGCAGGTGTGGAGGATTCCCTGGTCCTGAATGGGGTAACTGTGCCCCTGAAGGACCAGGTGCGCAGCCTGGGAGTCATTTTGGACTCACAGCTGTCCATGGAAGCGCAGGTTAATTCTGTATCCAGGGCAGCTGTCTACCAGCTCCACCTGGTACGCAGGCTGAGACCCTACCTGCCCGCGGACTGTCTCACCAAAGTGGTGCATGCTCTGGTTATCTCCCGCTTGGACTACTGCAATGCGCTCTATGTGGGGCTGCCTTTGAAGGTGACCCGGAAACTGCAATTAATCCAAAATGCGGCAGCTAGACTGGTGACTGGGAGTGGCCGCCGAGACCACATAACACCGGTCCTGAGAGATCTGCATTGGCTCCCAGTACGTTTCCGAGCACAATTCAAAGTGTTGGTGCTGACCTTTAAAGCCCTAAACGGCCTCGGTCCTGTATACCTGAAGGAGCGTCTCCACCCCCATCATTCAGCCCGGACACTGAGATCCAGCGCCGAGGGCCTTCTGTCTGTTCCCTCACTGCGAGAAGCAAAACTACAGGGAACCAGGCAGAGGGCCTTCTCGGTAGTGGCGCCCGCCCTGTGGAACGCCCTCCCATCACAGGTCAGGGAAATAAACAACTACCTGACATTCAGAAAAAACCTGAAGGCAGCCCTTTTTAGGGAAGTTTTTAATGTTTGATATTGTTGTATTTGGTTTCTGTTGGAAGCCGCCCAGAGTGGCTGGGGAAATCCAGCCAGATGGGCGGGGTACAAATAATAAATATTATTATATTATTATTGAGAAAGGATGGTGGCCCCTTTCATTGTTCTGCAGGCGGCTGGTGCTATGATCTGAACTACATGATCAGAAGACTCGTTTGGGATGGTACTCAAGGTCCACATGTTTGAATGTTCTGTACTATAAATAACCTGTGTGGAGAAGTAATTTCTTCTCCTTACATGGTAGTTTTATTTGTGCAGGAAATTTTCATATTTAGAGTATTGAGGGTGCAGTAAATAATTCAGTTGTCAGGCACTGAGATCCTGTCCACACTTTACTTGGAAGCAAGTACTGTTGTACAAAGTGGGACTTATTTTCAAATAAAGTTGCATAGATTTAGACTGATAGTTTGTCCAGATCTAAAGCAACGAGCAGGTAGTTCTGAAATCCCAATTTGTTTCATAACTGCAGGATAACTGGGTGGGAGAATCTGTTTCTTCCTCACTTGTGCATTCAGAACAGCTGCATACCTATTTAATATTATTTGATCACTTCTGTGTTGCTCTCAGGAAACTGTAATGACAACATGACATGTGTACAAGAGGAGATTTTTGGGCCTGTCATGTCCATCCTGCCCTTTGACACTGAAGAGGAAGTCCTAGAAAGAGCCAACAACACTCGTTTTGGCCTGGCAGGAGGTGTCTTTACCAGGTACCATCAAGGGCATAGGTTTCAGGAAGGGAGGTGGAAAATGAAAGGGGGGCCAGACTGGACAGTAAATGGGGCTGCCTGCTCTGTAATGTGGCATCTGTGGAAGATTCAAGTTGGGAAGCAGCACATCAGCCCAGAGCATGATGGCAAATGCTTGCTGCCCAGTTGGAATTGTGTGCCATCTTCATCAGCCGGCATTCCTCCGAAATGACAGTGGTGCCTTGGCCTACTCTAGCCTGTCTCATAGGAAAGGAAGGCCAGGGAACACCACAGGGTTCCTGGGCCATGGGAGACGCACTGGTGCTTCACCCCAGCCTTCCGCCTCCTAGGGACATCCAGCGGGCTCATCGAGTCGTGGCTGCTCTCCAGGCGGGGATGTGCTTCATCAACAACTACAACGTCAGCCCTGTGGAGCTGCCCTTCGGAGGATACAAGATGTCAGGTGAGCTGCTCAGCTGGTGGCTACAGTGCTGGGCTTTGGTTCTCAGCATAGTACATACCAGTTGGTAAAAGGGAATGGAAATATTAGCCAAGCTTGGGTTGTGGACCAAGAGAGCTGCGGCCTTCTGGAGGGATGTGGTGCTGGCCAAGAATCCTGTTGTCGCTTGGTTCCTTTGGCTTAAGGTCGTTCTGGGTGTTGGCCATACAGCCTGCCTGAAACAGTTGGAGATACATACATCTGTTGTTTGCACTGCTCACCCTGTGAGAAAGGACATGCACATGCTAACTCCAGCTTTTAGGTTCACCTGTACATGCACATAAGTAAGGAAGTCCCCTCCCTTGGTTCCTTTGCATTCTCACAGGTAAGTTGCCAGCAAGCTTGCCTCTGAAACCTTCACAAGGAAAACCATATTTTTAAGAGCAAATAGTGGCTTCAGCATCAGATGCCATGTTCTCCATTCCATGGAGCAGTTCCTGCCATGCAGGTTTCCAGAGTTCTTCTCACAGGGAGCCATAGAGTTGCAGTCTTACCATGGACCTCTCTCTTGCAGGGTTTGGCCGAGAGAATGGCGAAGCAGCAATAGAATATTACTCTCAGCTGAAGACTGTCTGTGTGGAGATGGGCAACGTGGAATCAGTGTTCTAATGGGCTGGTCTTGTCCATTTATTCCGCCTAACAGTGCTGAAGTGCTGTGTGCCACGGGCGGAGGGGGGCTGGAGTCTGTGCTGCTCTTGCTGCCCTCATTGAATTCCCATATTCTACTCTGCTGCCTTGAAATAATTCACAGTGGAGATAGGAGAAAAAGTTCCTATCCACCAGTTCTCACATTCTGCCTCTTGCTTAATTTTCTGACTTTAGGAGCAGCGCATGCCAAAAACCACCTGCTCCCGTTTAGAGGGGCTGTGACAACATACCTGCTTGTGAGCTCTCTATTTTAGCTGTCAGGTAACTAGACATCTACTACCGCAATGAAGGTAGATCATATATCTGCTACCTTTTCTAAGCTGGCACTTTTGTACACAGTTTTCTGAGCAAATAAAAGAGCTGATATTTCAGTATTAATTTCATGGAGCAAGAGGTAATGGCTCTCTTTGCCGTCAAGGGACACCTGTGCTGTGGGGGTGGGGGGCATATATACATACACAGAGTTTAGCCGCCCCCGTGCACCCATCACATAGGGCCCCTAATAGCTATTTATTTAAATGCAAAATTCAGCTGGGGGGGGGGTGACAAGCTGCATTGTTCACCCACATGTGACAGGTTCACATGGTGAATGCCTCTGGTGGAACCACCTTAAACCCAGAGGCCATCAGCTGTGCCCAGGTGGGAAGGAGCCATGGCTGCTTTAAGAGGGATGGAGCTCTGTGGCAAAACATGCCACTTATGTAGGAAGCAATGTCACTGCAGCACTTTGTAAAAAGCGGGTTATCGGCCAGCTTCAGAATCAATTCCCCAAAGTTGGGAGCCTCTACCTCCACCTGGAACAATCTGTCACATGTTCCTTCCTCACAGATTGTGGGAAAGCAACAGCGGTGGTTCCCTCTCTGGCTTGCCCACTGAGCCATGGATGCTTCAGCTGAGATTCCTGCCTTGCAGGGGGTTGGACTAGATGACCCTTGGGGTTCCTTCCAACTCTACAATTCTAGGACTCTTAAGTGGATTGCAGGTGACTTTTCCCTTGGTCTGTAAGAGGGGAAATGGGCATTTTGAGGAGTATTTGCCAGACTTCCTTACCTACACCCTGAGCAAGACGTGCTCTGCTCCTTAGGGCCAGTATTGCCCTTGGAGCAGTAAGTCTGGGGTCTTTGTGCTTGTCCTGTAAAACAGAATCTAGAATTGTAGAGTTGGGGGACCCCAAGGACCATCTAGTCCAGCAACTTGCAGTCCAGAAATAGCACAAGGCATGTGGCCAGCACACCTCAAAGAGAGGCATGGCCAAACTTGGCCCTCCAGATGTTTTGGGACTACAATTCCCATCATCCCTGACCACCAGTCCTGTTAGCTAGGGATCATGGGAGTTGTAGTCCCAAACATTAGGAGGGCCAAATTTGGCCATGCCTGCCCTAAAGATCAAAGCGGAAATCCAGGTGTGGCAAGCCAAACATGGTATGTTGTGAATCTGTTTCCTGGGAATGATGAATAAATAACATCAGAGGGACAATGCCTCTGGAAGACCTTTGCCTCCTCTCCAGGGAGGCACCATCCCTCTCAGCAGCCGCACGGCAAAGCAGACAACTCTAAAGAGAAAGGTTTTGATCCTGAATTCTAATACTTCCAAGCAGGAGAAGAAGGGAAACGTGGGGAAACTCTGTTAGAGAGCTACTCCCATATCTCTGTCCAGTTTAATCACATTCCTGCCTTTTCTGAGGAGAAAAATGTCTCACATCTTCACAGAAACAGTCCTGGAGCTTTCTTAGTTTCCTCCCCAGACATCTTGCCCCTTACGGGAGAAGGGAGGTGGCACAGATAAATTGAAAGTTTGGGAGACTCAATTTGTAACCCCTGGACAGAAAGGGAACATGCCAGATGTTCAGAAAACCACAACCCAGCATTCAAAAGGCAGAAATTAAACTGAAGGCAAGTAACCCACTGGAACTTCATCTTCCACCAGCTATTAGCACCCTCTGTGCTTTTGCCTGTAAGAGCTAAAAAAACCCAGAAGCAAACAACCCTTGACTGTGACCTCCGCTTCCTCAAGACAGTTCAGCCTCCTCCCAAGCAGGCTTTGTAGTTGCTTCCCTACAGAGGACCCCTGTTGAGAGGCTAAAGCGGAGCTTCCCAAACTGTTGTGCGAATGCTCCCTGCCTTCCTCCCAGGGCTGGAAAGGGATAACCGCCAGTTTGATAATAAAACTGAATTACTGTGTCGTGAAATGATGCATGTCTAAAAAGTGAGGCTAAAAAGCATGACAAATTTGGAGAAAACTGAGCTGCACGTTGTGTCCACTTAGCACATTCCTTAGCCAGCCCCAAGGTGACAGGAGAAGAGCCCCTGGAATAGGGACAGAAAGGAGACCCTGTAGAGCTGCAGCTTAAGGGAGATCTGTGAGATCCTTTTATTCCTCTTAAATGTAAAGGTCAAGGTACTCCTGACTGTTAGGTCCAGTCGCAGACGACTCTGGGGTTGCGGCGTTCATCCCACAGCTGAGGGAGCTGGCGTTTGTCCACAAACAGCTTCCGGGTCATGTGGCCAGCATGACTAAGCCGCTTCTGACGAACCAGAGCAGCGCACGGAAACGCTGTTTACCTTCCCACCAGAGCGGTTCCTATTTATCTACTTGCACTTTGATGTGCTTTCGAACTGCCAAGTTGGCAGGAGCAGGGACCGAACAACAGCAGCTCACCCCGTTGTGGGGATTTGAACCGCCAGCCTTCTGATTGGCAAGCCCTAGGCTCTGTCTTTTAGACCAGCACCACCTGCGTCCCTCATTGGGTGGTGCCAACTCTTTCCCTTATGGGGCGTATGATGGAGGTCCTTTACCTCTTTGTAAATGTACTGTGAGGGCAGAGTATAGAAGAGGAAGCCTGCCAAACCAGTTGCCTTATCAAGGCACAGTGGCTTGATAAGCCCAAAGAATGAGCTCGATGTTGCTCTCTAGATGGGTGGCTTAGGCATTTTCCACACTTCTCTCACACTCAACCACATGATCCCAGAACAATAGCCAGAGTTGCGCATGAGAGCTGGGCTGATGCTGGAAGCTGGAGGAGACAGCAACGTCTTGCTTGGTGTTGGATCCAAAGCTGAGTTTGGGCTCTCCTGGAAACCAAATGAGGGAGTAAGATACGTTGGGAGTGTTAAAGCTGTGAACCTTTGGTCTCATGGACATATGTGTAAATAAAACCATATATCTCAAAGACACCACCATCTTGGGATGACCTTCATTCCAGGACACCAAGGAAGTGCAGGCGCCCCAGGAACCTCTTGCCATACAGAGATTGGGGTGGTGTGCAACAATATGTTCCCATCCAAGCTGGTGAACCCTGTATATTTCTAAACAAGTAGATTTTGCTAGTTTGCATCTTCCCTGCAAGTCCTCTTTTCCTTTTGTGGTCAATTCTTTTAGATTGTCACACTGAGATTATTGTTGTTTTCTAAGCTGCCCTGTGAGCTTTTCTGGCTGAAAAGCAGAGTATAAATATTTTGAATGAATATCAGTATGTGGGAAGGGGCAAGGTAGAAATATGATGGCTGGGGGAGGGAAGGCCCCTCTCTAATGGGAGCATTGCATCTGCACATCATCCCTGAAGAATAGGAACACAATTCATTCTACTTGCAGGCTGGAGGACACTCTTTCCCTGTTCCCTGTCTTCAGGGAGCACAGTAAGCGTTCACTTGTAAGCAGAGGAGGCAGGAATGCTGACGTCTCCCTCGTGACCGAGTTGTAGACGAATGTAGAATTGAACATGGAAAAGGCCGTTCCTTTCCATGGGAGCCTACAGACATTTGTCTCTGCAATACTTGCCCCCGGTCTCCATGGCTGTGCACCAAAAAACCTTGAAGCTGAGATGGAGCTGTTCGAAGAGCAGGCATCGGCCAGCCCAGTAGGAGAGTCATCTGGAGTTTCTCTGACTTCATGGGCATAACTTGTTGTGGAGGATACTGTGGGGAAAGAAAGAAGAATTACTTGGGAGAATCTCCATTGCTAATTTGGTCTGCTCTGAAGGCTTCTGGTGTTCCCTCAGTTCTCACAGCAGCTTTCCCATCAGTCTTATGGCATGTTTATAATGATGATCGGCATTTCCCAGGACCCTTAATGTCAGAATAAAAATAACTGCCCTTAATGTGCCCTGTTTTCATAAATAGGAAATCCAAAATATTAATGGAATGTGCTTTGTCTGAGGTGAACTTCTGAAAACAGCCAGCTTCTGACTTTCCATAGCAGGCAGATGTCAATGTTTAGACGCAATTCATTCTTGGTCCACAGAGAAGGCCGGGGGGGGGGGGAGCCTAAAGCTAGAAGCAAAATCAGTCACTGGCAAAAAGTGGTCATCAAAACCCTAAAGTGTGAAAGGAACGTCTTGGACTGAGATCAGGATAAAAGCATCCCTGGTAGGTTCAACCTCCTTTATGAAGCTCCCAAAGGAGATTATTCCATTATGATACTTGCAGTGGAGCAAGCAAAGAGGTTTGCTTTGCTGCCATATTTTCAGGAGAGCAAGAGGGCCACGTTGCTGCTCAACCTTTGACCACAAATTCTTGAAATCAGCTGATCACTGCCAACTGAGCTGTTCCTCCTCCCTTCACTAGCCATGGGACCTTTTCTCCTTGCAGTTGCAGGAAGGAGCCAATAACACTTGAGTGATCTTGTGAGTGAAAACAGCTTTTTGCTTGGTTGAGCCCAGCACAGTGGGGACTTCCACATTAGTCTTTAAATGTGGAAATCCCACTCTTTGCCCTGGAGAAAGTGAGTGAAAATTGAGGTGACAGGGATTCATGAAAATCTCTGTAGCTTACAGTTGGAGAACAATTGGTGGCAGTGTTTAAAACCCTCATCTGGAGTACCCCTTGTGTTTGATCACAAAGGGAAGAGTTGTGGTCTTTGCAGGCAGCAGCTTGCATCACAGAGTAGTAAGTTAAATCTGGATCTGGGAAGAGCCATTCTCTTGTTTCCTCAATTCTGAGAGATGTGGGTAGCGAATACGGTCATTTTCAAATTGACCAACATTCATAAAATATGTGTTGTCTGGGATGTACATTCATTTTCCCCCTCCCTTCTGAATTTGTTCCCACAATAACAACATTTATATGTGATGCCAAACAGCAGAGTCACCTATGAAACACACCATTGCTAGGTTGCTTCAAGGATGCCGCCATGTCTCAGCCTCTGTGTGCAAAAAGGTGAAAATGCTGTAACTTCACAGGACTGTTGTTACTGGGATAGCTTATGTCTGCTTAAACACTTGAAGGGTGTTCTATAGATGCTGAATGTTAATCTGCGGTGAAAGTGTTAAATGCCAATAGACTATAGGTTTGCTGTGAAGATGAGACAGATAGTGAAACTACAACTGCCACCTCAGTGGGAAAAGGAGAAAAACAATTTATTTATTTATTTATTTATTTATTTATTTATACATACCCTGCCCTCCCTGGCCAGAGCTGGGCTCAGGGTGGCTAACACCAATAAAATTACAATACGTAAAAGAAAAACAGTTAATTAAAATACGGGTTAAAATACAATTTAAAATGCAGCCTCATTTTAGTAGTAGCCCATAAACCGAAACCATAAGGGAAGGGAAACATAAGGGTCAGACTGAGTCCAAACCAAAGGCCAGGCGGAACAGCTCTGTCTTGCAGGCCTTGCGGAAAGATGTCAAATCCCGCAGGGCCCCTGGTCTCTTGTGACAGAGTGTTCCACCAAGTTGGGGCCAGTACTGAAAAGGCCCTGGCCCTAGTTGAGACCAATCTAACCACCTTGATGCTCGGGACCTCCAAAGTGTTATTTGTGGACCTTAAGGTCCTCCATGGGGCATACCAGGAGAGGTGGTCCCGTGGGTACGAGGGTCCTAGGCCGTATAAGGCTTTAAAGGTCAAAACCAGCATCTTAAACCTGATCCTGTACACCGGGAGCCAGTGCAGCTGGTATAGCACTGGATGAATGTGGTCCCGTGGCAAGGACCCTGTAAGGAGCCTCGCTGTGGCATTCTGCACCTGCAGCAGTTTCTGGGTCAGCTTCAAGGGCAGCCCCGCATAGAGCGAGTTACAATAATCAAGCCTGGAGGTGACCGTCGCATGGATCACTGTGGCCAGATCAGGGTGAGACTAACTGCTTGATATGGCAGAGATGGGAAAATGCCACCTTTGCTGTGGCTGCAACCTGCGCCTCCATGGAAAGGGTACACCCAAGCTCTTGACAGAAGGCGCTGGCACTAATTGAGCCCCCGCAAGAGATGGTGTACCCCATGTTGTACCGACCCAGCCAGAGGACCTCTGTCTTCAAAGGATTTAACTTCAACCGGCTCCCACGCAGCCATCCAGCCACAGCTTCCAAGCATCTGGTCAATGTGTCTGGGGCCGAGTCAGGATGGCCATCCATCAACAGATAAAGTTGGGGGTCATCAGTATATTGATGATAACCCTGCCCAAAATTCCAGACAATTTGGGCAAAGGGGTGCATAAAGATATTGAAAAGCATTGGGGAAAGGATTGCGCCCTGCAGGACTCCACACACCAAGGAGTGCCGTGGCGACAACTCCTTCCCTAGCGCCACCCTTTGTCCCTGACCTGAGATAAAGGAGCGCAGCCATTGTCGGACTGTGCCCTGAATCCCCATGTCGGCAAGGCGGTGGTCCAAAAGTTCGTGATTGACCATATCGAAGGCTGCTGGCAAATTTAAAAGAATCAGCAGTCCTGCCCCGCCTCAATCCAGCTGTCTGTTAGGGAGACCAAAGCCGTCTCGGTCCCACTGAAATGGATCCAGAGCCAATGTTTCATCCAGAAACCTGCCAAGTTGTTCGGCAACCGCTCTCTCAATTACCTTACCCAGGTACAAAAGATTCGAAACCAGGCGGTAATTGGATACATCTAAAGGAACTAGAGATGTTTTCTTTAAGAGCGGACGCACCACTGCTTCCTTCAACTCCCTTGGCAAAGTCCCCGTGCCAAGGGACAGGTTGATGATCTCATCCAGGAGGGCCCACACACGCTCTAATCAGCCAGGACGGGCACAGGTCAAGGGGGCAAGTGGGCCTTCCAGCTCGAGGAATCTGTCTACATCGGCAGAGAGTATCTGATCGAAGTGGTCCAATACTGGACCCGAGGACAGTTGAGGGGCCTCCAGTTCTGTTACTGTATCCAAATTGGCAGGGAGGTCAAGAAAGAGCTGCTCACACACTCAGGGTCAGAGTGCAAATTAAAATCATCTCACAAAGATTTGGCATCCCCCACTTGCCATGTTGAACCCCCTGCCATGCTTGGGGGTGGAGATCCTAATCTTTAGGGTGAGCATTGCAACTTATAAGCACATTAAAATCTAAGAAAAGACCATGGCCCTTCTAGTCCATCATCCTGTACTCTCAGGGGCCAGGCAGGTGCCCCAAAGGAAGCCCACGAGCAGGACCCCTGGGCAACAGCAGCAACTCTCCCCGCTTGTGATCCCCAGCAATGCAATCAGAACATGCCTCAAACATGGAAAGGCAGGACAGAGCCAGGAATCTGTCTAGAACCATCCCAGACTAATGGCCATCACTATGCAAAACAGGGCAGTTATTCTAGATCAGGGGTGGCCAACTCCCAAGAGACTGCAATCTACTCCCAGTTAAAAACTGGCAGTGATCTACCCCCTTTTGGGGGGTTCAGGTCAAAGTTGTTGAGCTTTTCTTAGAAGGGGAATCCCTTTTCTTTGGGGTTCAGGTTAAAGTTGTTGAGCATAAGGAAGGCATAGGGACTGCCTCCATAGATTTCTATTTCATCTTTCAGTGCACACTGTGTCTTACAACCCTATATCGAGGGAGAGAGAGTGGCTTGAACAAGGCCATCCAATGGCTGAATAGGAATTTGGAGTGGCTCTCTCACTCTTTCTCAGTCCTAGCCAGTCCCAGGTCTTAAACAAAGCCATAGCAGTTGCCTGCTATGGAGTCTGGTTGCACCTTCAGGCTCCCTGACCAAGGGTTTTCGCCAAGGTGTGTCCCCCCCTCTATCTTTCTATCTATCTATCTAGACGTCTCCTGTCAACAGTCTGTCAACAGAGATAATTATGTGGTGATTAATTATAGCCACACCATAAATATTGGATATCACATTATCTCTGGGAAAACGGAGATTCTGACTGGCAGAACTCTCTAACAGAGTTGTTTGACATGGAACGGTCTCCCATTGAGAGGTTGTGGACTCTCCTTCCTTGGAGATGTTGGGTGGGCATCTGTCAGGGATGCGTTAGCTGAGATTCCTGCATTGCAGGGGGTTGGGCTAGATGACCCTCAAGGTCCCTTCCAAGGTCCCTTCCAATTCTATGAGTCTGTCTCCTTCCTCTGCTATGCCAAAAATAGAGTATGGGTGGTTATTCCGTTTGTCCAATGCTCTCCCCAGGGAGGTTCAGCTGGCACCTTTAGGTGCCAGGCAAAAGCATTCCTTTGCAACCAGGTCTTTGGCTGATTGACATTTGTTGTGGGAGGGGGATTAATATTATTATTATTATTCTATTATTTTGTTGTTGTTCTTATGTATTTTGTGGTTTTATATTGATATCTATGGCTGAAGGGTTGTATGATAATAATAATAATAATAATAATAATAATAATAATAATAATAATAAAGATGATGGTGATGATGTGTGATATGGGCAAAAGCAGCAAAAATTGGATATTGTATAAATAACCTTCCCCTTTTTCTTGGTCTCAGGCTGTTACAACGATGCATCTGTTGCAAAGACAGCCAGCTTCCTGTTTGATTCATTCCACTCATTATCTGTCTGTTTCCACCCACGCCCAGCGTAACAGATTGTTTTTTGCTTTGATGACTAAATGTTTATAGCAACCAGAATTTCCACAAACCTCTGAAATGGCACAGCAAGAGTTTCCTATTCATGTTCTCTGTGTCAGATTATTTGCTTGGGAACAGCTTGCTATGTCAAGAGACTGTTTGGGTTCTTTGGCAAGAAGCTGCAATTTTCTTCTGAGAACAGAATAGCAGATGTCCACCGTATTTCCAGCCTCACTCACCAGGGGCCTCGGTCTTTTTAAATACCACCCATGTTATCTAAGGCTCCTCAAGCTATTGAACTCAGCCACCTGCTTTGTAACAGATTAATTTATCATATAAATGTATTTGTATTTTACCCAATACTACCCAAACGCCAATCTAGGTGTCAGAATGAAGCGGAAAAACCCCATTTAAAATAAGTGGGAGCTCACTCTTACTGTAAGAAGGAAGTATCACCTTTATTATTTTATTTTTCATTCCCTATTGCAGAAGCAAACGTGAACAAAAATACCCTTAAGAACAGATAAATGCACACTTTCAACTTGCTGCTTTGGGAGTTGCTAGTTAGATGGATTTACCATTTAAACAACCAATTATGCAGCAGTAACTTTAAATTTTCCTGCAGTGAACCACAATAAAGGCAGCATATTTCATTCAAGCTTTTTTGAAAGCATATTATCCCTACCCTATCATGATCTGACATTTGTCACATTTATCTCTTTGCAGTCTGGCAAATGAATTTTAATACCAACTTTGTATTCCTCTTTGTTTCACATTCACCTAATGATTAGCAGTAGCTATAGGGTAGCAGCAGGAGTAGAACTGGCAAAAGGAAAGGGTGACCCTTGACCCTTACTTCTAAAAATAAGCGAAAGGTTCCGTTTAGGTTTAGGTTCAGTAGGATTGCTTAAGTTCAAGTCTACATAAAGGCTCTGGCTGAGACAGTAATTTCCACAATCCAAGTATATGGCTGGTGCAGTAGGAGATGGGGAGCCCAAATGCTCAAGGAACAAGAGCGGTGTCACCTTATTCTGTAAATATTGGAGCCTCATGTACAAAGAGTAGGGTTAGTTGTTTCTCAAGGGTCATTTTGTGACTACAGTTCAAAACATTGCTCTTTCAGTGCAGGAGTAACAGCAGAAGTGTCCCTTCAAAAAGAAAGTGTGGACTAGTAAATTATAAGTAAAATACATATAAATGCTCCCATATCAGCCTAACATCAATCTATAAATGGCTGACACTGAAACTGCTCCCTCGTGGTATAGCTCCACTGACCCTTTGCAACCAGTTCCAGTCAGGCTGGCAGACAGCAGTCCTGGACACTCTTCAGAAACTGGGCTTTGCCCCTCAAGCCCTTCTAAGTCTGGGCTTGGGCCAAGCAAAGAATCACCTAGAAACTGTCACCAAGAGACAACAGGACTGCTTAAGGTGCCATGACTACAAAATTGTAGAAATCGAGAGAGAGATACAGCTGCACCAGCAGCATATCTCTTTTTTTCCGTATCCAAAAATGCAAGAAGGGCTTTTACACTTGCCAGAAGCTCGGCTCTGCCCTCGCCAGTCTTGGAAGGATACTTTTAAAAAGTCCCACATGACCAGAGACTTTGTGCCTGCCCATTGGGGGATATAGGAAGCTCCAAACACATATTTTTTAGATGTCCCTTTTACGATGAGGCATGTAGAGAAACCATTGACCCCCTGCTGGTGAGGCTTGCTGACCTCCTGGTAAAGCAAAAATTTGATCTTCTCCTGTTAGGCAAAGATCACAAGACGCCCCGGATGGTTGCCAGAATCCGCGCACAGATCTGTAGGCGCACACCATTCCCCGATTCAAACTAGTTTGTTAAGAAAATTCCCAAACTCGGATCCACGGGCGATTCTGAGTCATTTCTCTATGGTAGTTTATCTTAAAGTTTTTATGGGTTTATACACCTATCACATTTTCAAACTTTAAATCCATTGTTTTATATTGTTTTAAATGTTGGTTTTGCTTTTGGGATGGTAGTCCCATTTGTGTTTCACAAGCTGGTCTCTGACCGTAATAATAATAATAATATATTATTATTATTATTATTATTATTATTATTATTATTATTATTATTACTACTACTACTACTACTACTACTACATATAAATGTACTTAAATGTAAATAACATAGTAAATTGTGTGTGTGTGTATTGTGTCATGGTTTAGGAATGTTTGAGAAGTTCCTTGAATGTGTAGCTTGTGTAAGACACTGTTGACTATCTTCACTTGTAAGACATTGGTTGTCAAACAGTGAGCCTTGGCCATCTTTCCTGGAGTCCTCCTCCTCCTCCTCCTCCTGTTTGCTGCCTCCCAGATTCCCAGTCTCCCCCTCTGCCCACTCTCCAGTTCTGTCACACTTTATGCCAAGGGTCCTCTCATGGGCTCATGGCGAGGAAGAGCACAAGCACACCCAGGGGAAGCAGGAAGTTTTCCTTTGTTTGTTTGCTGGCTGCAGCATCCCTGACAACAGATTTGGAGTGAGGAGGTTCCCAGGTGGCTGTCCTTGTCTGTCGTTGATGTGCAGGTATCTGGGGATTTATACTGTGATTCCTTCACTGTGTGCCTTGCCCTTCCCCTGCTCCCTTTCAAGTATCATCTGAGGCTTCTGTATGACGACTGCTTGCTACCGCTGTTTATCTGCTTACAACCCCACCCCCCAAAAAACCCCAAATCCACCCCAGCTTCAGTAACAGTTCCTTACTTCTACACATAGGGCTTGAGAAATGCAAGAAAATAGCAAAGTAGCTTGATGGTGTGTGTTGTAAGAATTTTAAGGTATTTTATTTATATATAATAATTGTTATTAATGTACCAAAACAGATAAGGCCACATGTCTGAAAAACAGCACAGACAGGCCTCACTCCATTTTGACTCCCAACTGACCAAGTATTTCTTTGTCACAGGAACAAAGGGGGGGGTTGCCCCTCCAGCTACTCAGCAGCCGGGGAGAGAGCCTTAGTAGGGCTCCCCTCCTCTCAGGAGCACTTATGAATAAATAGAGACGATACAGAATCTCCCAAAGCAAGGCAATAGCCCTTTATTAGAACTGCTGCAGCAGGGTGTTTTTGCAAGCAAAAGACCCCGAACAAAGGTGCGCAAGCTCCTATATAGATTTTTGAAATTGCCCCCCTCCAGCTCAAGACCACCCCTCCATACATTAGAATTACATCACAAATTGGGAGGGTCTGGTAGCAATGATCTGAGCATCTTGGACCCTGCCCCCATGCCTCTTGCCCTCCACCAAAAACCCATCAAGTGAAACAAAAGATATTTACATTTCCCTATATCCCAGCCAAGTTAATCACACCTTTTTGTCTGACACTCAGGATGCCAGAGATTATCACTCAGGCAGAGGGCTGCTGAGTAGCTGGAGGGTATAATAACAATTATTATATATAAATAAAATACCTTAAAATTCTTACAACAGTGTGTGTGCCCAGAAGTGTAAGTTTGCCCCCTCCTGTGGTTTTGGTTGTTGTTTTTTGTTTGTTTGTTTGTTTTTGTTTTGGTAATACCCATCCCTACCAAAAAAAAAAAAAACCACCAGCACCAATAACCTCCCTCCCTTTTTTTGAGAGTCCCCTAGTTCTATGAGGAGAGATGTAAAAATAACCCTGAAAGTGAGGAGTGTCTTCTGTGTTTCCCTCTCCTCCCTCCTCTTCTTCTCCACCTCTCCTCCCAGGCGAGGGGGGGGGGGGCCCAGCAGAGCCAAAGCAGGGTCTGCTGATGCAGTCCCTCGGAAGTCCACCAGGGGTCTGAAGCCTCTCACTGATTGGCTGCCAAGACAGTAGTCCGAGGGGGTGGAGCAGCACTTTTGGCTATGATGGATGTCACCAACTAGTCAATTCCAGCGCCTGAATGGAATTTTCCATGGGTGCAGTTGTGGGATGTGTTACATCAGTACAGTCAATTGCAACATGCTTTACTTCCTAGAGTGGACAAAGATGGGGGGGGGTTCCTGTCAGTGCTGTCAAGTATCACATTTTCCCCGGGAATCTCCCTTATTTCAAGCAGTTTCCCGCTGCTATCCCTTATTTTTTATATCCCTTTAATTTCCCGTTTTTTCTAAGGAAGCAGCTCCTCTCCCTCCCCCTGCTGGCCAGGGACTGGGAAGACCTCGCCTCCTTGCAGCCTCAAAGCAAGCGGGAGCCATTTCCCGCGCTTACAGGCGTCGTAGCCCACGGGCAGTGTTCCCAAAATACACTAAGCCTACTGAGCGCGTTCACACCAGTGCCACCCACTTTTGCTTCTGGCTCCGCCCACCACTGCCATGTGACTGTCCCCGGGATAGGGGAGGCTGCTGATCCCTTATTTTCAAATCCGAAACTTGACAGCTATGGTTCCTGCTCTAAGTGACTCAGCATATGAGTGTGACTCTATAAAAGCTGAGTCACGCAGCCATGTTCTGCCCTCTTCGTTCCTGTTCGATTCAACTCATAGTTAAGTCTAATCCATTTTGTTAGCACTTAGGCCCATCCTCACAAAGGATGTAAGCCACATATGTTTGTAGCCTGTGAAGAACTTGTAAGTATACATATTGTTATACTTTTAAATACAGACTTGTGAGTCTATTACATTACATTACATTACATTACATTACATTACATTACATTACATTACATTACATTAATGTTTATTATTTCTGGGGACACCAGAAATAATCCATCTGGGCAAACCAGATTGGATTAGTCCTTTTGTAGAGATTCAAACGAATCTACCAGCCAGCTTCCATGAATATAGAGGGGATTTGCTCTGCTATGTCAGTCACTAGCATGAGCGAAGGAAGGATAATACTTAACAGATATTTCCTTTCCTATTATCCTAAACATCCCCACAGCAATGGCCAGTATCCATTCCATCTGGGATTCCAAAGGAGATCTCAAAGGGTCTGCTCAAGAGCCTCCAGGGTAGCATTTTCTTAAAGATATTGAGCAAATACAAGCACATCACACCTCCCCCCCCCTTCCAAAGATGAACTGCAGCAAACCTCTTCAAATCAAGATTTTATTACTGAGACACAATCATCATCGTGGACAGCAGAGTCTAAAAGCAGGGCTAGGCTTTGGGCATGAATTCATTTCCAAGAAACTCTCCGTGTTAAAATTAGGAAAAAAGATTCTGGTCTCCACCTCAAAGTATGTTTCCACTTACACAGAGCAGGAAATCTCCCAGTTATCTAGCATGATGCCTCTTTTGAAAGCCTTCATAATAAGCTAGCTTGCTACATGCTTGGGGTGGGGGAGAGGCACATTGCGGCTATTACGATTTGTGAAACTGCCGGAATCCACAGCCAATTCCATCCTTACAGCCCTAAAAAGAAGCCAAAGAGAATACTGTGAGCAAAATGGATCTAAGCCATCAGGGCTACAAAAGCAATCCTGGGTCTATCAAGAAGAAGCTCTCACAACAGTAATTTACCTGAACTTCATTTGAAGGTGTGGCTTTCAGCCCCTCCACGGCCAAACCCTGAAAGGAAACCAGACAAAATCAATACTAATTCCACATCTGGTTATCTATCCATGAAAAGAGCCACTCTGACCCCTGAGCCACCCAAGACGAGGCTCTGAATGGGCCTAAGCCAGGTCAGGAAGAGGGATCTGGAGTGCTTTGCCAGGACTTTTTAAAGCTAATGGCAATTCCCTCTGTTGTAGCCTTCCAGACATGTACAGAAAAGGGGTTTTTCCCTCAAGGGATAAGATTAGTTCATCATCCATAGCTATCCAGGGATCTGAAAAGTCATATTAATTTAATGAAAGGACATTACATCTCTAGTTTGGTGGACCATGATCACCAAGGAGCTTGCTTCCTCAATCCCTCCTGCCACATGGAAAGGCAGCTCTTTCAACATACTCCTCCTCCAAAGGGGACATTTGGCTATTTGGCTCTTCTGCAGCAATTAGCCTCTCAAACAGAGACTGAAGATAATCTCCCAGACCCACTAGTGAAAGGGTGCAGAAATCCTAGTTTGGGGATGTCCACACCCTTCTGCCATTGGTACCAGCCATGTCAGGAAATGTTGAAGCCATTAAAAAAACAGATTCTTCCTGGTGTTTCTCAGAAAAGCATATCAAATAATCTTATTTTACTGTTTTAACAATGTAAAATGTATCATTTACAACTTAGAATATAAAAGGCAAAGCAAGAAGAATTCACATGCAATTTACCTGTATGCTCATTTCATAGACTTAGTGTGGAAATATATATTGCATCTGAGTGTTCAGTATAATAATTATTATTCTCTAATACTGTAGATTGTCTTACATTATTTTTTTTAAATAAAAGCATTTAATGTTGGGACCCACCCTAGTTTTGTAGATATTTTAAATATCTAGTTTTGTAGATATTTTAAACATATAGCTGCATACTCTGATTTTATCTGAATGGAAATTGTAAAAATATCAATAAGCATTTACAATGTGTTGTTGTTTCCAGTGTTTCCCCATTTCTTCAGAATCATCTAAGGTGTGAAGAGATGGGAAATGGAGCCTCAGACCTGTTGCAAAGGCGATTGGGTGGGAATTGGATTAGGAAGCTCCAAGGCAATCTTCAAATGTGACGGTAAAGTCTGTCACCATATGGCTGCCACACATTAATGAACAACAGCAAACAGCAGAGGCACTTCATGTGCAGCCCGGCCAGCATCCGGTTTCACTCCATCTTCACAGAGAGAGAGAGAGAGAGAGTTCTGCCTCCTATGAGCTGGTGCTTGTCCAGAGGAATCTTACCTTTTGGTCCAAACAAGGCAGCATAGCAAGGGTGGTTGCAATAAGGCTTCCCATCATGCTGCAGAGAGAATACAAACATCTCAGAGGAAGCAGGGAAGACGGGACAGTTGATGGAACTGAGTCCAGCTTTGGGGGATTGTAGTATCTATGGAAGACGGGGGGGGGGGCAGAGCCGTCTTAAGGGGATCTGCCGCCCTGGCGCGGCTATCCCTCCGGCGCCCCCGCCATGCCGCCTCTCCGCCGCCTCCCTCCCGCGCTTGCCGCCCCTTGGGAGGGGGGTGGGCGAGCGGGGGGTGAGGGGCGTGGCGCTGGAGCGGCGCGGGGCTCTGCGCGCCCTTCCAGCGCTTCCGGGATGGGAGGCGAGGGCGGCCGGCTCTGGACGGCGCGGCGCTGCTGGGCAGCTCGCGCTGCATTGGGCGGGCGGCCGGCTGCGCGCGGGAGCGCGAGCCGGCCGCCCTCGCCTCCCAGAGCCCCAGCTGGAGTGCTGGAAGGTCGCGCAAAGCCCCGCGCCGCTCCAGCGCTCCAGCTGGGGCTCTGGGAGGCGAGGGCGGGCGGCTTACAGCCCGCCCGCCGGCGTGCGAGTGCCCGCCTGCCCGTGGGGGCGGGGGCGGGTTGGGGAGGAGGAGCCCGGTATGCCGGCGGGCTCGCGGGGGCGCCCCTGGGGCGCCCAGCGCCCTGGCGCACCGCGCCACCGGCTTCTATGGATGAGACGGCTCTGGGGGGGGGGCAGACCCAGAGCCACCAACCAATTCCTGCTGGAGGCTAAGAAGGCAGAGCCTCGCTTGCCTGTCTACTGTTGGGGCAAAAGCCAGGCCAGCCAGAGGAGTGGAATCCACAAATAATGGCAAAGCAGGGGTAGCCACCAACCCCTCCAAAAACTCCCACTCCACATCCCCCCACCTACCCAGGAATATCTCCTCTGACTCCCTTTAAAACACACACACAGAGAGAGGGGGGGTAACCTTCAGTTCCCCCACCCAGGAAGAAAGCCAAACTCTCTCATTCCACAGCTCACAATAAACTCTCACAAAGACACCATGGTAACACAACACACCCGCACCCACTCAGGAAGAACACACAAGCCATTCAAACAGGCACCCCACCCCACTGCCCCGCCAGCATCTCCAAGGCAGGCAGCCCCAGTTCCCTTTCCCCATGCGCTCCCCTCTTCCTGTTCTCAAAAGAGGCTGCTGGGTGGGCTGGGTGGGCTGCAAAGCATCGTTCCAGCTGCACCACCTCTTCCTTTTCTGCTCAGCCTCTGCACAGAGAGAAGGGAGCAGGATGGCTGGGAGTACTAGTAACGGGACTCTCTCTCCCCAAAGTTAAACTAAAGTAATAATAATTGTAACTCTATAGTAATCAGGAGGGGCCGTGCACAGTGTTGGGCGATCCAAGTGGCAAATCATTGCAGTCAGTGCTTTGCTCCTTCCCACGAGCATGAGAAACAGGGCGTGGCAAACCAGGGATTTGTTTGTTAGCTGGTGGTTACCGTGGTGTGAAAACCAGGCACCCTGGCAGCACAAACACGACCTGCAGCCAACTAATCTGAACAATAAGGCTGTCTGTCATCCAGCATTCCTTCTGAATTGTTTCCCTCTCCTACATGAAGGAGGGGGGGCATACATGCATTCCTGAAAGGTGGGAGACCAGTTAAAAGAAATGTTTTTGTGGTCCTCTTTTCCTCCAACTCATAAAGTCCATTTTGCAATATCCTTGGGAGATAAAGGTGGCATATAAATGTAATAATAATAAGACGAAGAAGCCAGTGAGTGGCTTTAGTTAGCAGGCGATCTGCACAATCTGTCAGAGCAGGCACACATCACAATTCTGCTTCTGTTGCTCAACCCACTTTAGAGACACCTGCATATCTTTTCTGCAAGTTACTCAGAAGCATCATGTCAGAAAAAGCCACCTGGGCATGTGCAGTTACTCTGCAGACTGGCTCCACCTGGAAGTTTGTTGTGCAGGCAAGAAGCAGCCACCTCAACCCTCAACTTACCTCTGCATGGCTACCTGCAGTCAGAGTCTTGCTGCATTTTTCGCACTTCAAGCACGGCCGATGCCAGTCTTTCCCCAGGGAAGTGACTTTCTCAGCTACCGCAGCAGGGACACAAACAAGACATAATTATGAAATGACTCAGAGAAACCTAGACCTCAGGCTGCATCCTGTCAGTGCTCCCCACCCTCGCCCCCCACATGGGAAGCTGGAAGAGGGCAGAGGTGCTCCAATGCACATCCACCTTCCTTAGCCCACCAATGCTGGCAACTGTCCTGCATGGTTGAAATCCTTCAAACTGGGAAGTCAAGGGGTGGCAAATGGGGCCATCTGCTTGCAGGGCATGTGTCAATCACTAAGCTATAGCCCCAGCATTAAACATTAAAAACTTCCCTAAACAGGGCTGCCTTCAGATATCTTTTAAAAGCAAGATAGTTGCTTATTTCCTTGACATCTGACGGGAGGGCGTTCCACAGGGCGGGCGCCACTACTGAGAAGGCCCTCTGCCTGGTTCCAGGCAACTTCGCTTCTTACAGTGAGGGAACTGCCAGAAGGCCCTCGGAGCTGGACCTCAGTGTCCAGACTGAACAATGGGGGTGGAGACATTCCTTTAGGTATACTGGACCAAAGCCGTTTAGGGCTTTAAAAGTCAGCACCAACATTTGAATTGTGCTCAAAAATGTACTGGGAGCAAATGTAGGTCTTTCAAGACCAGTGTTATGTGTCTTGGCGGCCACTCCCAGTCCCCAGTCTAACTGCCGCATTCTGGATTAATTGCAGTTTCCTAGTCACCTTCAAAGGGAGCCCCACATAGAGTGCATTGCAGTAGTCCAAGCGGGAGATAACTAGAATGTGCACCACTCTGGCGAGTCAGTCTGTGGGCATAGGGTCTCACCTGCGTACCAGATGGCAGACAGCTGCCCTGGATACAGAATTGACCTGCACCTCCATGGACAGCTGTGAGTCCAAAATGACTCCCAGCTTTGCACCAGGTCCTTCAGGGGCACAGTTACCCCATTCAGGACCAGGGAGCCCAAACCCCCTGATCTCTAACAGCGGCTTCATATAAATGTTAAAAAGCATGGGGGAGAGAACGGAACCCTGAGGCACCCAGTATACAAGCACTCAGTGTTAGTGGCTCCTTAAACCAGGGTTACAGTCACCAAAATGGAATACCTAGTTGCCATTTTGGAGGCAGACGGCTCGAAAGCCATATTTTTACATACATTTCAGTTCCTGGGATTCATTCTAATTGTGCAGATAAAACAGTACAGATAGAATTCTACAGGATGTGTTGCTGGTGTGTGAAAACAGTCAAGATCCAAGGATCTCCAGACACGCACCTCCAGTTGGGAGAGAGATCAGACGACATCCTGGCATCTTCACCTGGTTGCAAGTGGCTGAAAGCCAGGTGCAAAATGTGCTTAGGTAAAGGTAAAGGGACCCCTGACCATTAGGTCCAGTCGTGTCCGACTCTGGGTTTGCATTGCTCATCTCGCTTTACTGGCCAAGGGAGCCAGTGTACAGCTTCCGGGTCATGTGGCCAGCATGACTAAGCCGCTTCTGGTGAGCCAGAGCAGCACACAGAAATGCCGTTTACCTTCCCGCTGGAGTGGTACCTATTTATCTACTTGCGCTTTGACGTGCTTTCGAACTGCTAGGTTGGCACCTGGCAAATTTTGAATGCTGCATGTCCCAAACCAAGAACTTGGGAATTTGCTGTGACACGTTTGTCCAAATAGATCACCTACATGTTCAGCTTCTGAGGAACTGCAGGCAGACAGCCTCTCCTGCCGCAAGTATCATTTGAACTCACTTGCCACTTCAACTCAGTCAAACACTGAGGCAAGCATTCTGTGATTTCAAGCCCCAACCAGTACAATGGATCTCCTTCCCTCCTAGTCCTATTTACAAAGGGTGTCATTTTAATAAGGCTCTTTCAACTACTGCAGCTCACAAATATTTTCCAAGGGACAAGGGTTAGATTTTTCACAGCAACATTGTTTAGCTTTATGTTCACACTTAAGATATGCTACATCCATTGTTCCAAGCACTACCCAATTTCAAACATGCCTTGAGGTGCTCCTGCAAGTTCATTTCCTTTTGTAGCAGTGTAACAGCTTTGCCACTTTGGAATACTGTGGTCCTGCTCTTTGACATTTAGAAATCTAAGAGCAAAAGTCTCCACATCACAAACCACAAATTGTAGGGAAAAACTCAACAAAATCAGGCAAATATCCACTGCATGCAGAAAGAGAAGAGTTTGCTGGACAAACTTCAAAAAATAAAGTTTTTTGTTTTTTTTTAAAGGCTACGCCATTGCTGTTTACAATTCATAAGGGCTGGGCTGGTTTTGCAGGTACATTTTGAAGCAAGAGCTACATTGCTGGATTTCTGTTGATCGGGCCCTGCATTAACACCTTAAGCAAATAGGTAAGAAAATGCTAAAAGCAGCACAGGATGAAAGGTGATATGAGGCAACTCAAGTCAGTGGCATCAAGCCAGCTCTGTCTACAGAAAACTTCTAGCTACTTCCCCATGAACTGGAGCTATCATTGTCAAAGGCAATCATTTCCTGTTAACCATTTCCTGTTCAACAGCACCTACTACATGAAAAGAAAAGTGACATGAACAAAGTGTTGTGGTTTTTCTAAATACAGCAGTGACAGGATGCATATCTGTCTTGAAGCCTCACTGATCTAAGGAGGAAACTGCCTGTGGAAGTGTGCCCTGGCTTCTGCACATGCTCAGAGCTCCCCTTCCCATGTTGTAAGATTCCAGGGCTGAGCTCTGCTGCGGATCAGACATCTGCACATATAGTTGGATTTGTACATTTTGTCCTCAGATGCACACAGGAGCTCTGAAATTAATTACAGTGTCTTAGAGGTGAACACAGTGTCTGCTTGGCACTCCACAGACTCCCTCAGATGATGCTTGAACACTAATTCTCTGGGTCCCATACAAACTTGTAACAAAAATACACTTTTTCCACATTTGAAAAAATGAGGCTTAATTGGTGTTCTTTAGCTTTTTAAAACTGGGATGCGGGTGGCGCTGTGGTCTAAACCACAGAGCCTAGGGCTTGCCGATCAGAAGGTCGTGGTTCGAATCCCCACAACGGGGTGAGCTCCCGTTGTTCGGTCCCAGCTCCTGCCAACCTAGCAGTTTGAAAGCACATCAAAGTGCAAGTAGATAAATAGTACCGCTCCGGCGGGAAGGTAAACGGCGTTTCCATGAGCTGCTTTGGTTCGCCAGAAGTGGCTTAGTCATGCTGGCCACATGGACCTGGAAGCTGTATGCTGGCTCTCTTGGCCAGTAACACGAGATGAGTGCCACAACCCGAGTCGTCCGTGACTGAACCTAAAGGTTAGGGGTCCCTTTACCTTAGCTTTTTTAAGAGATTCATTTGTTTAATTTTTTATGGTTCTGGCCGCCTGTTTGTATTTCCAGCTGTAGAAACCAATATGCTGTGACTGTATGTTCATTCTACATGAGTGATGCATCACTTAGACATTATTCCTTTTTAAAAATACGTTTGTGTGTGTGAAAAGCAAGAATATTTTACATAATCATTCACAATCATAAACATACATACACATAAATATTGATCTGTACTTGAACATATGAATCTAAGTTCTCAACAGCCCTATATCCACTATACCCAGTTCTATTTTGGGGACTGTCAGAACTCACTTAGCCATTTTCTCTCTAATCGTTTTGTAATGACACATCATCACAGTTAGTTCTATGACCTCTAATTCCCCCCAAACTTTCCTGATTAGTTCATTTTTTGGTCCTCTCTCTGTTGTTTCTATGATCAGAATCCTTGCAATGGATTGGTATCTTTGCAAAATCTGTATTTTATGTTTTTTAATGCTCTCGTCATTGTGTAAAATTCAGCAAACGTAAAGATGGAGCTGCATCTATTTGTATGTGAAACATTTCCTTAAATATTTCTATTACCATTTGCCAGTATTACTGCTTTCTTACAAGGCTCCCCCCCATAAAAATCACCTTTTTGTTCCTGTCAAATCCTACACTTCCCTCTCCTGATTTACATATTTTCCCCTCCAATACACACATGGAGTCCAGTAACACTGAACTGCTATTTTTATGTAATTTTATTTATAAGATATGGCAACTGAAAAATTAGAGCCCCTCTGAAACAAAAACTGGATTTTTTGTTCATCAACTAGTTTTCAAAATTATTCCCTTGGAATTTCTCTATTTGTACTGTAATTCAATTTCATCATATAATTATGGATTATTTACATATTCTTTTTTTTAATTGAGTATCTTGGAGACCATTTGAGATATCTTTCAGTTTGTTTGACTCAGTCTTATCCTTCCAAATTTCCTAACTTCTTGTCAGCCTGTCTGGAAAAGTCCCAATTTGCAAATATTGATATCTGAGTGGGTCTACCTTCAGTTTTGCTTATACTTCTTCAGTGGTCTGGAAATCTTTCCAATCTTGAAAGATTCTCTGTTTATTTTCTTTCCATATCTGGAAACTTCCCAATTGTCCTTTTAGATGGAACTGTTTATCTTCTAGTAGAGAAGTCAATGGGGGTTGAGGGATAAGAACAGCTCATAGTGATGCCAAATTTCTATACATGTTTTTTACATGTGACTCCCCTCTGTAAAATGTTTGCCTATCTTCTTTACTTGTCCACAGTGATACTTAATATCGGGGTGCCAACTCACCCTCAGGACTGTGGGTAACCCCCGCTGCAATGTGCGACGTCACACAGGGAGGGGCTCGGACGCAGAGGCACAGACTCTGCCCCCCCCTCCCCAAAAGGCTGCCTCACTCGCTGGATGAAGAGGGCGAAGCTGAACTGCTTCTCTCCTGCTCTCTGGGAGGCAGTACCACTGCTGCCGGCCGGCCTTTCTCACTGACTTTGTGGGTGACCAGCCCCCACAATTGTATCATTGTGGTGCCCAAGCAACCATGGCCCCCTGGCGTTGTCTCCTAGGCTTCATCTCGGTCTTAGCGGAATATTCCTCCTATGGTCTGTTATATTTCCTCATCTGGTACCATTGCATCATCTATGCCAGACCAGACTTATGTCTGGAAGACCCCCATTCTCTCCTCTTGTTTTCTCTCTGCACCATCCAGGTTCCTTCCTACTCATTTTCCTCTATCCTATTGTCCCCCCACCCTCAGCTTAGTACTTTTTTATTGAGCCTGCATTGCAAATAGGGCTGTAGGGAGAAGATTCCTTGAAAATACAGTCTTGGTTCTTCCCAGTAGGGAGTGGCTGGCTGGCTATTCTCCCGTTTTCTGGGTCTGCCAGACAACAGGCTTGGCAAAGCCTTCGAACTTGGCTCTTTTGTGCCTTCTCCACACCACGGACGACAAAGGGCCCGAGCCTGCGCATCTCCACCTCGGCATCTCCGTGTCCCCGATCACCGGCCCCGATCTGTTGCCCCGGAGGGGCTCGGCGTCGAGGAATCCCCGGGAGCGCGTGCTCCGAGGTTGCTCCGCTCCCGCAAATCTGGACAGAGCTGTCGAGGTCCTCCTTTCGAGGCCCCGCCCGTCCTGCAATCTGGCCTCCGTTTCTCCCAGGTGAAGCCGGGTTGCCCACCGAGCCCCGTCCAGACGCGCATTTGCCCTGCCCTCCCGCCTCCGCTGCGCCCGTGGTCAGGAAACTCGCCACCAGGACCGCGAGCAGCTTCGCCAAAGCGACCCGGGGGGGGGGTGGACCTCGCGAGGACCAGGCCTCTCCGGCGGGCGGCGCCCTTTTGACCCGCGCGCCCCCGCCGCTCTTGGCCCCACCGGGGCTCCCGGAGGTGGGCGGCAAGCAGCGGGTCCACGAAGCAGGGCGCTGCCCGCGCGAGAGATGCACCCCCGGAGGGCTCCGCCTCGGTCCTGAGTCCGCTCGCGCCCCGGGCGGCCCCGATCCAGGGCAAGAGAGCCTCCCTGCGCAGGAGCGGGCGGACCCCTTCCTGCTCCTCGGAGTCCGCGACCCCTGTCTAGGGAAGGCACCCCGACGGGCTTCCCTTCCTGGCGGCGCCGCCAGTGCGGAGCGACGGGCGCAGTCTTACCGAAGTACACCTCCTTCTGGCACTTGGGGCACTTGGGCATTTCGGTGGCGGCGGCGGCGGCGTCAAGCACTCGGTCTCCCCGACGGAGGGCAGCGGTCGCAGCTACGAGCGGAGAGCCGTTGCACTTGCCTGCTCGCTTACTCGCTCGCGGAGAGGATCCTGCCTCGCCTCGGCGCCTCCGACCACGCCCGCCTTGGCCGCACCCTCCAAGCTCCGCCAGCGACGCCTCGCCCTTTCCTCGGCCCCAGCGGGCGGGTGGAGAATTGGCCGCGCTGCTGGCCTCGCCGCGAGAAAGCATCCCGCCCGAAGCCGAAGGCCCTTGCTGCGCGCAAAAGGCGCCGCATGCCATGCCGGAGATGGACCGAGTCGGGAGACAGTTTCAAAGGGGTTTTGGGTTTAGGCGCACAGTTTACTTAAACGCAACCGAAACTCCTCCAAGTTTGCAGCAGCCTGAATTAAACAGGCACCAGCCTTTTGAATTCGGCGGGCTCAGAAATGACCTGGGTACCAACCAGTGTAGTTGTTTAACGGAAGGAAATACATTCCCAGGTAGTTATAATTCAGTTGTTTCCAAAGGCGGCCCATTAGCGATTACAAGAGATGGAGATATGGGGCTAAGCTCTCTCTCTAACTAGTAATGAATACAGAAAAAGAGGAAGCTGTTTTATCCCACGTCAGATGATCCATCCATCTGTTCACACTGACTGGCAGCAGCTCTCCAGGATTTGAGGCAGGGTTCTCTCCCACCAGCCCTACCTGGAGATACCATGGGGGACTGAACCTGGAACTTTCTGAATGCCTAGCAGCTGCTGTACCACTGAACTAGAGCAATTCTCCAGTGGCAATCTGATAGAAGGCATTCTACGTCCCTATGCACCTCTAGTGTCCCTATGCATCTCTAGCGACATACCTGGGTCTAGGTACACACACACACACACCAATGGTGAACTTGCTCCTTTTAAGGAGCTACACAGCTCCATCCAACACTGGTTGGACTACCAACCTGAACCCATGAACTCATCTTGCCTGAATTGAGTTTCACTTTATTGGCTCTCATTCAGTGCATTAATGTGCTCAAGCACTGATTCAGCACTTCCCTATCTCATCTGAATCAGAGCATTATTGCTCTCCTTTGAACCCTCCTGTCTGAATCAGTAGTATGACATTGGCTGGCACAGGAACAAGTTGAGGCTAAGGAAGAAGAGTGGGACTCTTGCCTCCATTGCCATATGTATGTTCATAGAACAGCTACACTGCTGGTTGTTCTTACATGCTGAAGTAACCCAACGTAAAACAGATTTTGGGTGGAATTCCTGTAACTTCAGTTCAACATCTTTGTCTTACACCTTGTCTCCACAAAAAGAAAAGTTAGAGCTTCGTCCTTGGAGTGTTGGAGTTCCTTCCCACAATATCTGCTTGGCTCCCATTAAGCATCCTGCAGGGGCAACTGGTTGCCTTCAGTCTGATGGACACAAGCTCTGCTCAATCTCACCACTAGTATTACATACATCTTTATATACAGTCACCACCAGCTTGAACTCTTTTCTCCCCTCCCAGCAGCTTGATGAGGGCTAAAGTAGACATGCTGTCATGAGATAAATGACAGGATCTTGTGTTCTGTTTGTGTGTCATAAATGTGGCCCAACACATTTTGTTAAGGTGTGCACCCATGGATTGATTGATTTATGTCAATGAGGGAAGGGAGAAAATAGCAAGACGAACAAATAAGGACAAGGAAGGTGTAAATAGGCAAAAAGTTAGCAAACAACCAAGAGTTGTTGGGAAGTTAAAACAGGATATTTTTCCTGCAGAGAAAAATACTTGTGCAAAGTTGACCAGAGGCAGAGCAAATATGAAAGGCTGGTGGCAGAGTGACTGTTCCTCTTTGCTTGCATACCACAAAGTAGTAGTCCCTCATCCCCACAGAGGGGGGGCCAGAGGAGCTCAGAGGAACACAGCCATGAAATAGAAACAGACAGAGGCAGAAGAAAAAAAACTGGAATGGATCTATGCCTTGTGGACGAGGGGGTTCCTCAGCAGCCTTTTTATTCTGTCTGCGCCTCTCTGCTTCCCTAGATCCCCCCCTCTTTTTAGATAAGTGTGTGCCGCCATCCAATGCACAAACCTATGGTGTGTGTGTGTGTGTGCATGCGGGGCATTTATCCCACAGAGACGGGTTCATTAGGGCAGTCAGTCTCAGCTGTATCAAGTGAATTATATACCGTATTATGCCAACAAATTGACTGAGTATAAGTGTCTCCTCAAAGGCATAGCCTATAGCATACTTTCCAAATATAATCAATTCTTAAAGTGCAAAGTTCCATATGCAATACAAGGTGCTGTGGAGTGATTGTGCAGTGAATGCTCATAGATATGGTGTATACAGCAAAGCAACAAAGTTGAAGATGAAGTCCATTCCTTTGAAGAAACTGTACCAGTGAAACCGGGAAACCTCAAGCTAGCCACCCGTCGGAAGACAGACGAGGACGCCTGAGGGACTTTGATTATATTTGGAAAGTATGCTATAGGCTTTGCCTTTGGGGAGATACTTATAGATATGTGTTAAGTTACGCTATCTTCAGTCAATTTGTTGGCATAATATATATTTTTATAGTTCATATTTCTGAGTTTTTCACGGTTTTGTGTATTTCATATTGGGTTATTATTTCCATGATTGTCTGTTGGTTTTTTGTGTATCAAGTGAAATGGCAAGCATTTTTATTTAAACAAAAAGTTCATCCCAAAACCTCCAAGCCGTATTCTTCCTTTCCTGTACCATGCATCCTTCCACAATCCATGTCATTGTAGATACTTTTCTTTCTGTCTCCTGCTCTCTGGCCAGTCAGTTCTCTGTTCCGCATAGCCAAGCTCAATCCAAAACAATCAAATAGGCACCCCTATCCTCCACTGCTTCCTGCAGTTTGGCCAAACTCATGCCAGTCGCTTCAAGAACACTGTCCAACCATCTGATCCTCTGTCGTCCCCTTCTCCTTGTGCCCTCCATCTTTCCCAACATCAGGGTCTTTTCTAGGGAGTCTTCTCTTCTCCTGAGGTGGCCAAAGTACTGGAGCCTCAACTTCAGGATCTGTCCTTCCAGTGAGCACTCAGGGCTGATTTCTTTAAGGATGGATAGGTTTGATCTTTTTGCAGTCCATGGGACTCTCAAGAGTCTCCTCCAGCACCATCATTCAAAAGCATCAATTCTTCGGCGATCAGTCTTCTCCTTCATGGATCACTGCCTTGTCGTGGCGAAGGGGCTTGAATAACTCAGGGAAGCTATGAGCTATGCCAGGCACGTCCAACAGGTAGATCGTTTCAGTGTGGTTTCAATGGCTGGCAGCTGTTCCTCCTCTTCTTCCTGCTGCGGCTGCTGCCACACTGTCAGGGGCTGCTTTGACCCTCCTTCTCCAGCCACTGATTTTTTTGGACATGAGGAGGGGCAAAAAGGGCTCTCTGCCCTCAGGAGTTGGTGCCCCTGAACAGCGTAATTCTACAATGCACATGAAAGCTAATACCCAGAACAAACTTAGTTGGTCTCTAAGGTGCTACTGGATGTTTTTTAATTTTTTGTTTCTACCCAGGTAAAATTCAGAGTTTTGAGTTTAACTTCACGAGCAATGGCGTTTCTTCCTGCTGGCCATCAAAACAAAATTCCCTTGGCAGGCTGGCTTGTCAGACAGTTAAGTGCAGCACAGAACCAGGACTCCTTTTACACTAAGCAGCATTCCAGAAGTACACCTGCTGTTTAGGGAAGCTTTTAATGTTTAATAGTCTATTGCATTTTAATATTCTGTTGGAAGCCGCCCAGAGTGGCTGCGGAAACCCAGCCAGATGGGTGGGATAGGAATGAATGAATGAATGAATATTATGAACTCCTTATCTTTTGTTAGCCCCCATAGTGGATACAGTGAAATGCACTGGGGAAGCCCCCGACTGACTTAATTTTGTCTTAATTTTGACATGCACTCCCTAATCCTTTTATAAAGGGAAAGAAAACTATTCAGGAAAGGAAGATTCAAAAGCCAGGTGGAAGGGAATCGGTCTGGATTTTAGTGATCTGTTTTAATTTCTCTGTAGGTTTTATGGTATTATTGTTGTAAACAGCTTTGTTTTTTGCGGTATACACATATATTTATAAAATACATAACTAAATGTTGCACAGGTGACATATAGGCTGTATCTGCCAATATTTGAAAGCTGAAACTCAAATTTCTTGCTTGAGTATTAGCGGCTGTGCAGCAAACAACCTTTTATTTGGAGTCTGTTTCTGGTCTTTTATGCAATCACAGAGCAGGAGGTTGTTGTGATCCTAAGCTCTCTCAGAAGCAAAGCAGAAAGAAAAACAATGTCACTGGAAACAAAAGCTACATGGCAACAGGTAACTCCCACATCTACCACAATCAACATTCACCAAGTTATTTCCCATCATAGCTGTCAACCTTTCCCTTTTTTGCAGGAAATTCCCTTATTATAGCATTGGGAAACAGCAGGGAGGGTTGACAGCTATGTTCCCCATAGTGCTGTCTTATTAACTCTGTAGGTTTGCAAATGACACCAACTTATTTAGGATGTTGAAACTCATATGGACTATGAATAGCTGTTCTAATTGAGTGAATGGACAACAAACAACAAAGAAACAAACTTTTTTTTAATTGAGGGGGTTCCTTTGTGTATTTTTCAATGATTCCATTCCATTTTTTGTAAATGTGCAGATATTTTTTACAACTGTTTATGTTTTAAATGCTATTGGGTGACAGACAGAAGGTGGAACTGCTCAACACCTGTGTTGCCTCTGCCTTCACTCCAAAGGAAAACAATGCCCAACCTGGTGATAAGAGGATAAATGGTATAAGGAGGGAGCTGCAGCCTGAGAAAGGAAAAAAGGTGCTACTTTAAAGGAATTCAGATCTCCAGGGCCTGATGAACTGCATCCAAGGGTTCTAAAGAAGCTTGCAGATGGAATCTCAGAGCCTCTGTCTATAACCTTTGAGAATTTTGGGACAAGTGAGGTCCCTGCAGACTGGAGGCGGACAATGTCCCTATCTTCAAAAGCCAGGTGGAGGAGGGGAGACCAACCAGTCAGTTTGACACTGGTGTCTGGAAAGGTCTTCAAACAGATAATTAAACAGTCGGTCTGTGAGCACTTCAAAAAGGATGCTGTGATTACTAAGACCCAGCAGGGGTTTCTCAAAAATAAGTCATGCCAGAAGGGCCTTCTCGGTGGTGGCGCCCGCCCTGTGGAACGCCCTCCCGTCAGAAGTCAAGGGAATAAACAACTACCTGACATTCAGAAAACACCTAAAGGCAGCCCTGTTTAGGGAAGTTTTTAATATGTGACTCTGTACTGTATTTTGGTATTTGTTGGAGGCCGCCCAGAGTGGCTGGGGAGACCCGGCCAGATGGGGGGGGGTATAAATAATAAATTATTATTATTATTATTATTTTGATGGAGTTACAAGCTTGGTAGGTAAGGGGAATGCTGTGTATCTGGATTTCACTAAGGCTTTTGGTAAAGTCCCTCATGATAGAGGGACTGCAGTGCTGGAATTTGGGTTGGACAAGGTAACTGTTTGGTGAATTTGTGGCTGGTTGACTGATCAAACCCACTAATGCTCACTAACAGTTCCTCTTCTTCCTGGGAAAAAGTGACCCATGGAGAGCTGCAGGGTTCTATCCTGGGGCCAATTTTGTTTATAAATGACATGGATGAAAGAATTGAGGGGATGCTAATTGAATCTGCAGATTACACCAATCTGGGACGGGTAGCTAATGCTGCAGAAGACAGAATCGGGATTCAATATGACCTTAACAGATTGGAGAACTGGGCAAAAACTAACAGGAATTTCAATAGGGACAAATGGCAGGCTCTGCACTTTGGAAGCATTTAAGACGGGAGACAACTGGCTTGCCAGTAGTTCATGTGAAAAGGATCTAGAGGTTTTAGTGGAGCACAGGCTTAACATGAGTCAACAATGTGGTGCAGCACCAAAAAAGGCAATGTTATTCTTTTGGACAAAGAGGCTCAAAATTCATTCATTCATTCATTTAATTTATATACCGCCCTATACCCGGAGGTCTCAGGGCAGTTAACAATAAAAACCACAATATATAACATCAAAAATCAAAATAATTCAATAACCCCCCCAAAAGAGCCACCTTTTAAAGGGTATAGGATGTAGATCAGGTCAGGCAAAGGCCTAATTAAAAAGGAACGTTTTTGCCTGATGCCTAAAGGTGTATAACGAAGGCACCAGGCAAACTTCCCTGGGAAGAGCATTCCACAGATGGGGAGCTGTGGCGGAATAATGCCTGCTGATGGTTCAGGTTCATTATGGGTTAACCTATCACTCCCATGTTAGGTAGGTGTTCCCTGGGAGGCGGAGCTAGTTGGCATTCTAAAAGGAGGGGGAACAGCCTTGAAAGGCAGTGGGGGTTTGGCAGTTGGGGTGGAGGGTTAGAGAGAGAAAATGGGAGGTTAGGCTTTGGGGAATGGGAGGAAAGGTCATTACCGTTGCTAAAGGGATGCAGGAATTATAACTAAGCTGAATTACATGAGAAGAAGATTTGTAGCAGTAATAACCCGAGACATACATGTTTTCAAGTCACCTAATAAAGTTAAATGTGCTTAAACGTTCGCTGACTGTGGCAGTGTGTCAGTACCTTAAGAGGTGTGACTAAGAGGAGAGAAGTTACAGGTAGGTAGCCGTGTTGGTCTGCCATAGTGAAAACAAAATAAAAAAATTAAAAAAAATTCTTTCCAGTAGCACCTTAGAGACCAACTGAGTTTGTTCTTGGTATAAGCTTTCGTGTGCATGCACACTTCTTCAGATACCAAGAGGAGAGAACAAAGCTTTCCTGGGGAAGAGGAAACTGTATGCTTATTCTCCTGTCATACAGAGGGCTGGACAGTGAAGCCAAGTGTGCCACTTATGTGCCTAAAGGGAAGGCAAACTGCAGTAGTTGGGAACCCTGGTAGGGAGATCCCATAGGTGGCAAAAGGTATTCAAACATAGAGCCCTGAGGTACCCCAGAGACAACTCCCATATGAAGGATTCATCCTAGTTGTCAGTGAAACCTAGGGAGAGTCACTGTTGGGGAAGTATTGAAGGGGAGGGAATAGGATCCCTCACAGGAGCCCCTGCAGAGAAGGCCCGTTCTCATGTTGACACCCTTCAGACCTCTCAAGGAGTCTGGTGTCTTTATGATTTACGGTTGATTTACACACACACACACACACACACACACACAACCAAAAAAACCCTGTGTCTAGATGCAGTGTCGTAGCACAGGTTACTAGCACCTGGGGCAGGGCAAGTGTTGTGCCCCCTGGTGGATTGGGCGGCCCAGTGGTGCTGGGCTGTTGCTGGGGAAGCTGACTGCAGCTCCCTCACACACTGGAACCTAGCAGAGAAGAGGCACAGCAATGCTGTCACTTGTGCTCCTCCTCTCTGCTGCTTCCACGCGGGCCAGGAGCTTTGGCCTGGCGGCACAGGGCCAATGCTGAGCAAGAGGCTTCTGCAGCTCCCTGGTGTGCTCCAGAGAGCAGCAGGGGAGTGACACGGCACTACCACCGCTTCTTCCCTCCCTCCCTCCTTGGTGAGCAGTGGTGGCACCCTCTCCCTCTCTGCTGGCCCAGGGTGGGGCGCATGAGGGCGTCCTTTCATCAGCCATGAGGAGGCACCACCACCAGTCCAGCTCCAAAGGCCCAGCCCCATTTTGCATCCCCGTGGCTCCAGCCTAGATGAGTCAGCCTGTCGTGAGATTGCTTTGTCGCACCCCCTCAGAGTTGTGCACCCGAGACCATAGTTCCTGTGCCCCCCCCCACATCTCTGTCTAGATGGAGTGAGTGCAGAGCATTCACATCCCAAGAGTGTCCTGATCCTCCCATTGCTGCAGTCTCAGATTCCAAGAGACCCCAAACTTCATGTCTGGCGCACTCTGCAGCATAAAACAGACTCCCCATCTGCCAGCCCCCAGCCCCACCTAGGCAACTTGCAAAAGTGGTGCATTTTCCCTGTCCACTTTTACCTCATCTCACACTGCAATTCTGCCCCTCCATCCTGAAATTCTGGGCTTTTGTCTCTATCTCTCCCCTCAGGGAGGGGCTTTCCTCATTTTCCATCTGGCAAGTGAGTCTCTATTAATGGCCTGCTTAATAGGTTAATGGCTGAGCCAATCTAGTGATTACATATTGTTCTGCCAGGCAGTTTCCTGGACACAGAAAAACTGGTTTAAACTCCAGGCCCCCCACTAAATCCAGGAATTTAAGGGTTTAAATTCTAAACCTTTACTAAATCCAGATATTTCAGGGGGGGCTTTCGCCTGCAAACTTATAAGAGGATAGAATCATAGAGTTGGAAGAGACCATAAGGGCCATCCTGCCCAACCCCCTGCCAAGCAGGAAACACCATCAAAGCATTCCTGACAGAGCCTCCGCTTAAAGACCTCCAAAGAAGGAGACTCCATCACACTCCTTGGCAGCAAATTCCACTGTCCAACAGCTCTTACTGTCAGGAAGTTCTTCCTAATGTTTAGGTGGAATCTTCTTTAGGTGGAGCAGCAGAAAACAACCTTTCTCCCTCCTCTATATGACATCCTTTTATATATTTGAACATGGCTATCATATCACCCCTTAACCTTCTCTTCTCCAGGCTAAACATACCCAGCTCCCTAAGCCGTTCCTCATAAGGAATCGTTTCCAGGCCTTTGACCATTTTGGTTGTCCTCCTCTGGACACGTTCCAGCTTGTCAGTATCCTTCTTGAACTGTGGTGCCCAGAACTGGACACAGTATTCCAGGTGAGGTCTGACCAGAGCGGAATACAGTGGTACTATTACTTCCCTTGATCTAGATGCTATACTCCTATTGATGCAGCCCAGAATTGCATTGGCTTTCTTAGCTGCTGCATCACACTGTTGACTCATGTCAAGTTTGTGGTCTCCTAGATCCTTTTCACATGTACTGCTCTCAAGCCAGGTGTCACCCATCCTGTATTTGTGCCTTTCATTTTTTTTGCCCAAGTGTAGTACTTCACATTTCTCCCTGTTAAAATTCATCTTGTTTGCTTTGGCCCACTTCTCTGATCTGTTAAGGTCATTTTGAAGTGTAATCCTGTCCTCTGGGGTATTAGCCACCCCTCCCAATTTGGTGTCATCTGCAAACTTGATCAGGATGCCCTCAAGCCCATCATCCAAGTCATTGATGAAGATGTTGAATAAGACTGGGCCCAAGACAGAACCCTGTGGCACCCCACTAGTCACTTCTCTCCAGGATGAAGAGGAGCCATTGATGAGCACCCTTTGGGTTCGGTCAGTCAGCCAGTTACAAATCCACTGAATGGTAGCATTGTCTAGCCCACATTTTACCAGCTTCTTTACAAGAATATCATGGGGCACCATGTCAAAGGCCTTGCTGAAATCAAGATAGGCTACATCCACAGCATCCCCTTCATCTACCAGGCTTGTAATTCTGTCAAAAAATGAGATCAGATTAGTCTGATATGACTTATTTTTCAGAAACCCATGCTGACTTTTAGTGATCACAGCATTCCTTTCTAGGTGCTCACAGACCGTTTGCTTAATGATCTGCTCTAGAAACTTTCCTGGTATTGATGTCAGGCTGACTGGGCGGTAATTGTTTGAGTCTTCTCTTCCCCCCTTTTTGAAAATAGGGACATTTGCCCTCCTCCAGTCTGCTGGGACTTCGCCTGTTCTCCAGGAATTCTCAAAGATTACTGCCAGTGCTTCTGAAATCACCTCTGCCAGTTCTTTTCATACTCTTGGATGTAGTTCATCTGGCCCTGGAGACTTGAATACATCTAAACTAGCCAAGAATTCTTGTACTACCTCCTTAATTATTCTGGGCTGTGTTTCTCCTGCTGAATCATCTGCTCCATATTCTTCAGTTCAGGCATTGCTTTCTTTTTTGGAGAAGACTGAGGCAAAGAAGGCATTGAGGAGTTCTGTCCCCTGTTCGCATTTTACCACCTTCTCCTCTAAGTGACCCCACTGTTTCCTTGTTCTTCCTTTTGCTACGGACATACCAACAAAAGCCCTTTTTATTGCTTTTAACCTCTCTAGCAAGCCTGAGTTCATTCTGTGCTTTAGCTTTTCTGACTTTGTCTCTACACGTGCTGGCTATTTGTTCTGGTGGTTTCCCCCTTTTTCCATTTTTTGTACATATCCCTTTTAAATCTTAACTCAGTTAAAAGTTCTTTAGATAGCCACCCTGGCTTCTTTAGGCACCTTCCATGTTTCCGTCTCACTGGTATTGCCTGAAGTTGTGCTTTTAATACCTCCCTTTTAACAAGCTCCCAACCATTATGAACTCCCTTCCCTTTTAGTATTTCTGTCCATGGGATCACACCCAGCGTTTCCCTAAGTTTCCTGAAGTCTGCTTTCTTAAAGTCTAGAATTTGAGTCTTAGTATGCTTGGTTGCTCCTTTCCGCTGTATAATAAACTCCAGAAGAGCATGATCACTCCCACCTAATGATCCTGCCACTTCTACCCCACTAACCAGGTCATCACTATTGGTTAGGACCAGATCTAAAATGGCTTATCCTCTTGTTGATAGTTTTAATATTTTTTCCTGGGGCTCTGATATTTGCACTTTTAACTTTCACATCATGCTGAGTTTGCTGCTTGACTGCTCTTTGCTCTAGTCAAACTACTAATTCTATAGTTTATAACAGTTGAGGAGAGCAGGGTGCTTGTCTCACAGAGGGACATAGGAGAATCTGGCTAGCCAGCTGAATGCCAGCTTCTTTTCTGCTTTTCCCCACAGCAACAGTGACCCAAATTGGCTTGCTACCTTCTCATATGTGCAGGGCTGGCCTACTCATGAGGCAAGGTGAGGCGACTGCCTCAGGTGGCAGGATCCACAGGGGCAGCAGACCCCATTGTAGATCTTTATTCTCCCCATGTTCTTGATGTAGATTTTTCCTGGCAGGCAGAGGGGTGCCATTTTGGGTTCATTTCAGGTGCCAAAATGTCTTGTGCTGGCCTTGCCCAAATGACCACTTGGGACTTTATCAAGGATTAAGATGCCAGTGTAACCTACAGAATGAATGCACTGTGGGACTGCAAGCTGTAACATGGGCTGTGGGATACTGAATTGATTGTCTGGGAGAGGGTCACTGAGTGGCTGTTGGGTGGGAGGGCATTTCTGGAGTAGAGCAACTAGATCTCTCGGCTAGCCTCCCTCCTGCCATCTATCCAAGGCAGTGACTGGAGAGAATGATTGCAGTGGGGTTGCCTGTGGAACTGCTGCCTGCAACTGCAATGCGATGTTTGTCCCACAACCTGTCAGATGCTGGCTTACTCTGGAGCAAATTGAGTAAAAGCTTGCTTGGTGGGGAAGAATGACTGGAATGAAGTCACTGCAAGTAAGGATGCACCTGCTTCCTGACTTGACACGTCCAAGATGAACAGCGAGAGCTAAAGGGCTCTTTCCTGGAGCTGGTGTCTCTGCCCACCTCCAGCCAGGTTGGACTGTCTTGACTGCAGCTGCTGCTTTTTCTTCTATAAAAGAAATGAAGTCTATGCAGCAGAGTGAAGAGATGTGGATGACCCAGACAGTCTACACCTGTCTCTAGTGGACAAATAACCCTTTGAGAGAACAACCACCCCATTTCTAGGATTGTATTCTGGAATTCTATTCTCCTTGTTGGTTTTACAGTAGTCTTTTCTTTGTGCCCATTTTCTGTCTCCTGCGAACAACTTGAGAGTTATCCATACAGTGTCAGTGTTTTGGAGAGAGGCATCCCTAAATTTCTGTTTGTAAGGAGGAAGATTAAACCAGCCCTCTTTTTATTTATTTTTTAATTAAAAAAAATATTTACTCGTAAGGAGGACAGATTTTCTTAGACATCTTTTGTTGTATTGTATGGTATTTATTTTCCAATCCACATTTTTATTTTAAAGAGGAGCTTTATGGTTTTATACCATAAACTGTTGATTCTCCCCTGCATTCCTTTTGTTTCTGTTAGGTTAATATTTTAACCAAGAGGTAGGAATGAACAGGTAATGTGTAATGGATGGATTGTCTGCTTTCTAACCATAGCTGTCAACCCTCCCTGCTGTTTCCCAATGCTTTTAATAGGGGAATTTCCCGGGGAAAAGGGAAAGGTTGACAGCTATGTTTCTAACAGCCACCCTTCCACCACCTAGCGGGAGTCCCAGAAAAAGGCTACGGTACTTTGTGTGGTTCCCAAAATGTTTGATGTGAAGATACGTAAATGCTCTTAGCTCTTCTAGCTCCCTCTGATGGGGGAAATGTACTATTATGACAGTTTCCTTTTTAAAATTCAGATGACTTTATAGAAAAATATTTTTTCTTGTTTGCAGTAAACTCTTTAGGAGTTAAGAGTTGGTTTGATTAGTGTTTTATTTCCTCCCAGGAAAAGGCCCTCGTGTTAGCAGTCTTCAGGGGCCTCTGGGTATGAGACTCCGTTGAAGGCGAGCCAGAACAAAATATCACCAGCTGTGCCTCTGAGGCCAAAAAACAGTTTCAAGGTTAGCATGAGAAGCCCTCCCTCTCCACATAAACAAAGGCTCCAACTGAACTGCACAAACTGTTTGCCAAATACCTTTATTGTCAGCAAAAGTTAGGCTGGCGAGGCAGTTCGGGATAAAGAAGGTCGTCTGCAATTTGGGTAGTGCAGGCTTTGCAAAGCAGATTGATTAATTCAGCCTCTGACCCCCAACCCCCCACGGCTGGTACTGGCTGTCCCTTTGGCTAATATCCCAGGCTATGGAAAGGGCAAGCCATTCTCCAAAACAAAAAGCAAATCACTATCTAGTTATGAATAAACCTCAAACACTTAGGGAGGCAGACCCACAATGGGATACTTTGCAAGTAACCAGAGTCCCATCCTTCCCCACCCCCACAGCAACAGACACAAAGTTGTACCCCTCACATTTAAACTTATCAGCCAAAAACGGACAAATACATCCTTTGGCAGACGGCCTACACAGGTATCGAAGGCCTTCACCTCCTGTCCCAAGTCATGGCAAAAGCCCTCCCCTGGGCTCACAAGCCCACAGATCCTTTCCAGAGATGAGATTTCAAGTGGGAGCAACACAGCTCTGGCCAACATGCAGGAGTCCAGGTCAGCCGGTAGATGGAGCCAACTGCTGCATTTGCTCCCAGGATGGCTGGGTCTTTGTCTAGCAAGCAGACAATAGCTAGGGCTGTTTGGAATCTAGATGCTATACCTGCAGCCCCAGAAGAAGATGGCTCAAAAATGAAGCCAGTCCCCTGCTTTGCTCAGCTTGTCCTACCCTCTCTAGGCAGGCAGCCATTAAATGGCCCACACTAAGCTGGAGCGATAGCTGGCTGCAAAACATCCTTGGAATAAAGCCTGGTTTGTGTGACCGCAAGGAGCCATGTGAGGGCAGCTCAGGCCATTGCCCAGGACACACTTGACGGACGAGGAGAAAGGGAAAGGAGGACCCAGGGGAGAGAGGCGGCTCTCTGTGCTTTTATAGCATAGCCTTTGTTATAAGAACGGAGGGGGGAATAGAGCGCCAGCCTGGCCCAGGGAGGAGACGGCAGGGCAAGCACAGCTACGTCACCCGCTCTTGTGACAGGGCCAAGCCAGGAGTTGATTTCACTACATCTAAACACACAAGGAGATTAGTCTAAGAGAATGGAGTGGAAGTGGGCTGAGCAGGAAGTGAAGATGGAGAGAAGAAGCTCTCAAGGCTGGTCTTTCGCTTCTGAGTCTTGATCATAGATGTAACTTCCGACTGCACCTGTGTTCACACCTGCAAAAACAGCAGAAGCATCAATGGAGGAAGGTGGCTGAAAGCAGAAAGGCCAAGTTAACACCCAGCAGGCAGAAGCGGAGAGCAGAATGCACAACTTTCTGTGCTAAGTTTCTTTTCTGCTTCAAATGGTGTCTCTCCTCCCACTTGGACTAAGAGGAGTACACAGATGTGACTTGTAACTGCCATCCCATGTGAGAAGGAAAACCTCTCTCTGTTTGGGGATATAGCATAGCACTGACTACCTCCAAAATACTCCATGTACATGGGCAATTATGTTTAAGTTTGAGACCAAACTGATATCTATTATTATTATTATTATTATTATTATTATTATTATTATTATTATTATTATTATTATTATTATTAACTTCTCATTGTATTTTCTTTTAATCATCTCTTACTACATCAGTTTATGTCAGGCCTTCTGACCTTCTTGCCTCTTGTTTAACAACTGAGTTCCAGAAAATCCATCTGTCCCAATATCAGACTCACCTTTTGGTCCAAAGAGGATCCCATAGCATGGCTTGTGGCAATAAGGCTGTCCATCATGCTGGAGGGGGGGAAAGTGGGAGAGAAATACATCACTGTAAGCCATAAGACTAGCCTCTCCACCACTGGAAGACTTATTTGGATGGCCAACTATTGCATGGCCAAGGAGCCTTTCCTACTGGCCAGTAACAGGTACCGGTATGTGTGGAAGTGCTGGGGGAAGGGGGAGGCAGGGGTCTTTCTCAAAGACCCCTCACCAAAAGCAGATGCTGGTCAAGGATCCAGCTTGGCCCATGTGGCACCGGTCATAGTGAAGTGCTGAATCTCTCTGCCTGGAAATGACCTTGTGCCTAAGGACAAGGGCAACACAAAAGGCTTGGGCCTGCCTCTGTTGTGGCAAGATACAAAAAAGGCTGGTACCCAAGGATTCTGAATGGCTTAGATCTCATAGGCCAGAGCCATTAATATGAAGCAGGGGTATACTGTGCCTGAGTGACATGGGAGCTTTCGCATCCAGAGCTGGAGCTCTCTGGCTGTGTCTACATTATGCCTTTAAAGCCCATTCGAAACACGTTTCCCCTTCAAAAAATTCTGGGTACTGTGGTTTGTTACGGATTGCTGAGAACAGTAACTGTCAGGGGTAAACTACATTGCCCAAAATCCTTTGGCGACAGAATGAGATTTAAATGTGCAGCCACTAGGAACAATGCAGAACTACAATTTCCCCCTCCTATTCTATTTATATTCTGCATTTCTCCCTAACATGAATTCAAGGAGGCAAACAGATAAAACAGAAACAGCTAAAAACACTGGGGGGGGGGGTAATTGACATACATATAATTACAATTTAAAAAAAAATCACAGCCATTTCCTTTAAAACAGTCAGTTCCAGTTGGAGTTTCTGAACCGTTTTCATCAGCAGCCCCACGTGGGACTCATTAGAAGAACCCAAACAGGATCTAACTCTGGCGTGTATCCCGGTGGCCCAAGGCAACATCTCCAGGAAGAGGCACACCTGGCAACTAACTCTGCCAATGCACTTCCAGCCACCGCAGAGACCTGGGCTTCCACACTCAGGGTTGAGTCCAGGAGCACACCCAAAATGCAAACCGGTGTTTTCAGCGGGGAGTGTGGCCCCGTCCAGCACAGCCTTCTATGCTCTGTTCTGCCTTCACAGTGACCAAGAGCACCTCTGTCTTGTCTGGATTAAGTTTCAATTTGTTCACCCTCATCCAGTCCATTACTGATGACAGACACCAGTTTAGAACCAAGACACTTCCTTGGAAAGCTGATAAATATACAGCTGCTGTATGGACACAGAAGAATGCATCTTGTTTGCTTTTCAGAGCAGTAGCAGAGGAAGCCGTTCATGCCAAAACCAACTTGAGTTCATAGGGGAAGAGCTGCAGCCAGGATTTCTGGCTACAAAGCAGGGCTCATCATCAAAGTGCTGTATCAGATAGCAAACAGGCAGCCAAACATACAAGGTTGGATCTGCCTCTAGGATTATAACTTCTGACAGTTCTCACATTGCATTTTTCCTTCTAGAAGATGAAATGCTATGTCAAAAAAGCACTTTACACACATGAAGAACATACAAATGTTATCTGGCTCTGGACGTGTATGCTGGGAATCCACAACAACTGTATGAAGCGGCTCAAGAGAACCTAAAACAGGAGGGAGTGTTTAATATTCCAGAGCAGACAAAGGACTATCCAGGGGTAGGCAACCTAAGGCCCGTGGGCCGGGTGCAGCCCAATCGCCTTCTCAATCTGGCCCACAGAAAATCCATCTCTGGGTTATTTGTGGGGCATAGGAATTCGTTCATTTTTTTCCCCTTCAAAATATAGTCCGGCCCACCACATGGTCTGAGGGATGGTGGACCAGCCCACGGCTGGAAAAGGTTACTGACCCCTGGACTATGCTCTGTGCAGGTCGCAGAGGCCAGAAGTACACTATGAGAAGTCACAGTCACTCTAAACTGGACCGATACATGCAGTGTAAGCTCTTCACAACTAAGTTTGGAATAAACCAATGCCACATTAACCTGCCGCTGGTAAAAGCCAGTTAATCAGAGCCTCTTCCTCATTATCTTTATGTAACAAGCATTTCTTGTTAATGGTTTTTACCGATTCTCAGGGAGCTTTCACATCCGTGGTACTTTGGAAGTGCACATGTGAAGTTGCTCAAAACCACAGATCGCTTCAGGAATCATTTTGTGTGTACCTGCTTATCTCAAAGCATGTCATTAACCCAATCCTCAGGTTGTAAGCCATTTCCCAAACTTCTGGTGGCATCCTCACAGGCAAATGCTTTTTGTGTTTTTACTAAAACCATGACCCCTAACAATGCATTTCTAGTGACTGTGTTGCTATTATCGTGAGTGGTTCGAAATTTGAACTGTACAAGCTTTTGCGAATTGAAAACAACATCTATCCCTTAGAGTAGGAAAATCTCCATAAGAAAACACACATAGAGAGAGATTTTATTGGATTGATGGGTGGGGGGGGGGAGGCAGTGCTTTCTCAGTATCCTTCACCAATATTACTTCTAGATAAGGAGAAAGCTATTCAGAAAAAAATGAAACTATCACACAAAATTTTTGAAGATTCACTTTGTGACACTTTTATTGAGCACTACATGTCTTTTAAATGTGCAAAATATTGGCCCAACCCAGAGAACCTGTGTTAGAATGCAGCGTTTGCACCCAAGCCTTACCTCAGCGTGGCCTCCGGGGATCAGAGTCTTGCCACAGCGCTCACAGCGCAGGCAGGGGCGGTGCCAGTCCTTGCCCAGTGAAGTCACCTTCTCAGCTAGAACAGACAAGAAGTGGCATGCGAATTTGCAAGTCAGTCAGTCCTCATGGCAACTGATGCTGCTTGTGCCTCACAGAAAACCATCAGACAAAAAAAAAATCCTCCAGAGATCAGACAAACCACATCCAAAGCAGTGCTGGAAGGGTTTGACACAAGAATCTCAATGCAACATTCTGGCCACAATTCAGCATCCTCAGAATCTCAGTCCCCCTTTTCCTTTAAAGCAAGTTTCCACCCATTCTGGGTGGAATGAAAGGCTTGCATATTTAGGGCAAAATCCCCAAAGCTAGAAGGAGGCTCAGTTCCATGGACTAAGAGATGAGGCCACAGTGCTCTTCGTAGCTTCTTGCCCCTCACTGAAGCAGAATACATACTGCATACATCAATGCAAATCTTTTATGATTTATATAGGGCAAAGAATTCAACTTTTCTAGGTGCAGAACCCTTGTTACTTTGTTCTGTTCAGTCCTGTGTACAAGGGTCAGCAAGAACATAGCCCCCCAGAATGTCAGGAACATAGCCCCCCAGGATGCAGTGGATGAATTAGACTCAGAGATTGAACTAGGGACCGACTTTGCAGAGAACCGCCTGTCAGAATTGAGAAAGGGCAGTTCAACCCCCCTTTCTCAATAGAGAAGACTCTATTAACTCTCAAGGAGAGGAAGAGTTGGAAAGCAGTCAAAGCATTGCTAGGCAATCAGCAGATAAGCAGTGGTCTGAGTGGGTTGAGTGAGAGTGAGCAGGAGTGGGGAGGTCTCAGTCCTCGATCCAGGTGTTTGGATAAAACCAGAAGGCAATGGAAGAGCAAGAGGGGAAAGGCAGGAGTCTGGCGTCTTTCCTGTTGTGGCAGGGGCGAGATTTCAGACTGACCAACAAACATAAATGCGAACAGGCGAGAAGCCGGGCTCTGGATGTGTCCTTTTGTAAATAAACCTACATAAAACTGCCAGAGAGACAATTACTTCTTATTGGAGCTTGCTTGTCTGCAAGAGATGATATATTCCTTTTTTGAAAAATCAAATATTATCCGCCATTCCAGGCCATGACCATTTCTGGCTTGGTGACGCTGGTTTCATTTGGCTGCAACATTTCACTGTATCCCTGAAGCAAAGGTGGGGGAGATGCAGGACAGGCCAATACTCACCAAAGTAGACCTTCTTAGAGCAGCGTGGGCAGATGTTTGGCTCCCCAGTGAAGGTGGTAATGCTGGTAGCTGAAACACAAATGGGAAGGCATGAATTCTTTTTGGCTGATGAGGTCAAAGGCCTTCGTCAGGTCTAGGAAGTCGATGCACAAGGGGTGTCTCTGCTCTCAGCACTTCTTCTGCAGCTGACACAGTGAGAAATCTCACCTGTGGCTCCTAGAAGCTGTCAGCATGTGATAGCGGCCGCACCCCAGGAAACAACATGGACTGACCAGCTTAACCAGGTGAGGGAAGCTGTTGGGTCTCAAACCCTCGGTGAGCTGGGGACTTCCCCTGCATGCAAATACAGGCTCTGGCAGACTGAGTGGGTCCAACAGTCAAGAAGCGGTTTCTGCCTGTGCTGTGGAGGGAAGTGAGGGGCAGATGGGGCTTGTCACCCTGGGAAGGGAGCCCGCCCATCCAGGAGATGGAAAGCTCTGATACTAACCCTCTGCTGCCTTGTGGGGTCTGCTTGGGAGAAGAAAAGGCTGGGGAATCAACCCTAAATACAGAGTTGAGACCTTAAGATGGTCAGATGGCACACTGTACACCACCTTCTGGCAACTCCTGCAGCCAAGCTGGTGCCAAATGTCTTGCTCTGCTTTCCTCTGAACCATGTCAGCCAGCGACGCCAAGAGGGGGCAGCCCTCATCTGGGCAGCCCTGGACCTCCAGACACACTGCCCAGGCTTGTGCTGCAGGGAGGTCACTTTGGTGCTGCTAATGCAGCAAAAAGAACGTAGGAGGCAGCAGTTATGAGTTAGAAGCTCAACCTGACTGGCGTAAGGTTCAAGCGCTACAGGTTGCCTTCACTGGTGGGAGAGAACGCCGTGTCTCACTGGTCAGTTTCTGCCCACCTTAAGCCAGGCAGCTCCCAGTCAAGACAGTTCTTACCTGCCGCTGTCTGCAGGTTTCAATGGGTGCTTGGAGCTCAGAGCATCACTTGACAAGTGGACTGAACTACTGCACCAGGCAATAAAGAAACAAACCCTCTTGCACCTTGCAATTTGAAATGTCACTTTCTCTCTCTCTCTCTCTCTCTCTCTCTCTCTCTCTCTCTCTCTCCCATTAAAACACACAGATATTCACAATAAAAAAGCAGCACAGCACAGCACCCACTCTTTCCTTCTAAACAGCCAGTTCCCAAAGCCTGTCTTCACCAGTCAGCAGAAGACCAACAAAGTGGGAGGCGGTCTAACTTCTCTAGGAAGGAACTTCCAAGACTGTGAGCAGCCACCACCAAAAATGCCCTTTCCTGCATCACCACCCAGTGTGCCTGTGAGGGTGGCAGGACCAAGAGAAGGGCCTCCCCCAAAGATCTGAGAACCCAGGCAGGTTCTTATGAGGGAACATGGCTTTTCAGGTAACCTGGACCTAAAATGTATGAAACTTTTCTCTATTTCTGTAAAACTGCAACATCCACACAGCACTGAGTATGCAAGGAGCAACAAAAATGGATAGCAAGCTAGTTATCAGAAATCATGAAAAGGTAGGTAGCCATGTTGGTATGCCATAGTCATAAATAAATAAATAAATAAATAAATAAATAAATAAATAAATAAATCCTTCCAGTAGCACCTTAGAGACCAAGTAAGTTTGTTCTTGGTATGAGCTTTCGTGTGCATGCACACTTCTTCAGATACCTGAAATCATGAAATGAGCCAACCACAGAGTCTCCCCATTGCTCAGCAGCGAATGCAAGAAGCAGGGGTGCATAGGCTGTTGCCTGCCACAACCCCAATGCCCTCGGAGCACCCCTTCTCCTGCTTTCTGGGCCAACTGCCTTTCCTGGGACCCAATGCTCACCTTTGCTGGGTGCCTTGGGTGCTGCGCTCGCTTTCTTTTCTTCTACTTTGGATATGTGCTCAATAGGGCCTGGTGCCACTTGCCCTTCAGATTGGGGCTTATCATAGATGTAGGATCCTGCCCCTCCGATGTTCACACCTGGAAAATGGAGCAGGAGAGGTCAGAAGGGCTTTCTGCCCAAAAAGAATTACTTTTCCATTCTCCACAGCCATGTCTATGTATTTGAGGGAAGCCACAAACATCTTCCCATCTAGAACATTTCCCTGGTTGCAGCAATGGGCAAAAAGGTTCCTCAACGTAGCCCAGCCAGCTAAAACCACCATCAGAACATACAGGGAGCCAGCAGCTTCATAACCAAGTCAGACTATTGGTCCCTATGGCTTAGTACACTGACTTGAGGACAGCTCTTCAGGGATCGTTCAGACACGGATCTTTCGCAGTCTTACATGGTGAGTTGAAGCTGCCTACAAAATTATGTGCTCTCCCAGTGAGCTCCAGCCCTTACTCTATCCCCAGTGCTTTCAAAGTTTTGGACCCAGCAGCAAATTCCTGTACCTGCATTGGAGGGGTGAAGGCAGCCCTGTTTGGAGAAGTTTTTAATGTTTTATAGACTATTGCATTTTAATATTCTGTTGGAAGCCGCCCAGAGTGGCTGGGGAAACCCAGCCAGATGGGCAGGGTATATTATTATTATTATTATTATTATTATTATTATTATTATTATTATTTCAACAGTAATCAAGATATTGTTGTCACTATCCAGTAACATGTTAGGGGATTTCACCATAAGAGCTCAATTCCGACACCCAAGGAAGTCCCCTAACAGCAAATATTAACATGCATTTCATTTTATCATTATTTCCTATTGGTTTGTTTTGTAGTTTGTATAAGTTAATCTGTTTTTAAGAGGAGAAGGTCAGAGTGCCTTGGATGTGGGCCCTAGCCAACAGAATGTCTGGAGCTGGTTCCACTACGGGGGTTGCATTGGGACACCTGATCCCAGTAATCTCAGGCATGGGGAGGAGTTGCTTGAGGGCCAGACCACATCGTTATTAAGGAGGCTGGTTTAGTCATTGTCTTAAGAGCATCCCTGCCTCTGGGATAATAATCAAAAGCATACAGTATTTTTCACTTCTTATTTCATTCATGAGGCAGAAACACTGGGGGGGGGGGGGATAGGACTTGGGTAGTTGCAGCAGGGAAAGAGTGGAACATCCACCTCAGCACTTCTCTGTTCCACAAGTTTACATGTAATGTTTTGCTCTGCTCAAAGTTGCTCCTATTTAAAATAGAGCACACCTCAAACCACAAGGTGTGCCACATCAGAGATATGTGAAGACAGACTCAAAAGTGATGTCTCTAGTTGGCTTTGGTGAGGGAGAAGGTGAGAGAGAGAGAGAGAGAGAGATCAGCATTTGTGTCTGGAGTTGAAACGGTCCAACCACCCAGAAAGAGAAACCTACCTTTTGGTCCAAATAATGTTGCGTAACAGGGTTTGTGACAATAGGGCTTTCCATCGTGCTAAGACAGAGAAATGGCAACTGTTAGATTAGGAAAAGATTATTAGCTTCAAACAACTGTCCACTCAAGGCTGATAAATCACTAAATCATAAAGGGAGGGCATTGACTGTTTCATGTGAACTTGAGTCTATAAAGAATCTGGAGATGCCACAAGGGTTTGTTATTTTATTTGAGATTCTAAATTTGCCATCCACTCACAAAGTGCTTGTTGTAAAATTTAAAAACAATACACCAATATTTTAAAAAGATACCGTAGAACATAAAATACACACACAGTTTTCAGGGATAATTAGAAAATCACAAAGTTAGAGCAAATAAAATAAAAACATATAGACAGTAGTGATGAGAACAAGGAGTTCTAACTCCTATGGACTTCAAAAGAGAAAGGCCGTTCCAGTTCCCACAAGAGTTGCTGGTACTGGCCAAAGATGGAGGAGAAGGGCACATGGGGGCTCAAAAAGCATCCTGCCTCAAATGAGAAGCAAGTGAGACATAGTAAGAGATAAAAAAAGATATGAATAAGAACGCCAAAATAATAGATGACAAACCTGATAGAATGGGAAATAAAATCGACCAAAACACCAAATTAATTGGGGAACTATCAAGTCAAATGAATGACATATCAAGCTAAAACCAAGAGTTATTTAAAATGGTCCAGGAGCTAAAAAAATAAATCTCAAAACCTAGAAGATTCCTCCAAGGAAGCTCACAATGATTGCAAAGAAGTAAGAAGAGAGCAAGATAAGATTAAAAAAGAGACGGCAGAACTGAAAAAAAGCTCAGGAGGCAGCACTAGATGCGACAGCCACTTTACAAATGCAGAGAAAGAGATGACTCTGAGAGTTAGAGGTATCCCCTAAGAGGCCGAAGAGATTATAGATGAGCTAATTTTTAAGGAGCTAGCCAAGTGGTTAGAGCTACAAGAAGGCGAAACACTTAAGGGAACTGAAAAAAAATTCAGAGTCAAATCTAGTGTGGCAAAAGCCAACAAGTGGCCGGGAGACTGTTTGGAATTCTTCAGTTCGAGTCAAATTATTGGTCAAAATTATTGGTCAAAAATATGGAAGCCCAGGAAAAAAGTGAAATACACGAGTTCCGTGACCTGCAAATTAGCAAAAAAGTTAAATATCTGGGCATTTGGCTCACAGTGAAGAGCATCAATTTATTTCAGGCTAATTATGACAGCACCTGGAAGGAGATAAAAAACAAACTGGAAATCTGGAATAGGCTAAATATCTCCTTTTGGGGAAGAATTTCCACAATAAAAATGAGTGTGCTTCCAAAAATGATCTTTTTATTTCAATTCATCCCAGTTATAGGAACAGCGAGCTGCTTCAAAGATTGGCAGAAGGATATATTAAGATTTATTTGGAATGGCAGAAAACCTAGCATAAAACACAAATTATTGATTGATATAAAAGAAAGGGGAGGGTTTGCAGTACCGGATCTGAAACTGTATCATGAAGCAGCTTGCCTTTCCAGGATACGGGAGTGGATTACATTAAAAAACACCAATCTGCTGGACCTAGAAGGGTTTGATAATAGACATGGCTGGCATGCCTATCTAGGTTATGAGAAGGCCCAAGTGCATAAAGCTTTCTCAAATGATGTGATTAGGAAATCGTTATACAGTGGTACCTCGGGTTACAAATGCTTTGGGTTATGAACTTTGCTAACCTTGAAGTAGTTCCTCCGGATTGTGAACTTTGCCCCAGGATGAGAAAAGAAATCGCGTGCCGGCGGTGCATCGGCAGTGGGAGGCCTCAGGTTAAGAATGGTTTCAGATTAGGAACAGACCTCTGGAACGAACAGGGGCGTCGCTAGGGGGTGCGGTGGGGGCGGTACGCCCCGAGTGGCAGGCGTAACAAGCGGCGGGCGGGGGTGACAAGCGGCGGGCGGGGGTGACAAGCTGCTGCTCCCGGGGTGACTGGCAGCGTGGGGAGTGGCAGGAGGGGCCGGTGCTTGTCACCCCCACGCGCTGCTGCTCGCTCAGTCGCCCCGGGAGCAGCAGCATCGGACCGCCGCTTCCACAGCCTCCTTTTGAGCCGCAGAGCTTAAAAGCGGGCTCTTCGGCTTAAAAGGGGGCTGCAGAAGCGGCGGCGGCACTCCCGGAAACGCCCCGGGGGCGGGGCATCATGACGGCACAATGTGACGTCACGACGCCCCGCCCCCGGGGTGTTTCCTTTGCCTCCCCGGGTGCCGCGGAGCCTAGCTCTGCCACTGGGAACAAATTAAGTTAGTAACCCAAGGTACCACTGCATAAAGTGTGGGGTAAATATAAGGTCTTACTAGAACACAAAACGCCTTGGTGGCTATCAGCGACAGAAGCATTCTTGGTTAAAAAGAAAAATATGAGACGTAATTGGGCAACCTATAAAGAACTGCTGGAAGAAAAATATAACAGGTTAAAACTTAAAAAGTTCAAAGAAATCCGAAACCACCAGACATAGTGGTTGCAATATTTCCAACTGAATGAGACTTTCCAAAAAGACAAAACAAAAACAAAAAAACAAAAAACCCTGGCTTTTCCACAGAACCTTCCAGGCTTGAAAAAGATCTGATTCAAATTAAATACAAAGTACTCTCCAAAATGTACAGGCTCCTCCTTGACTGGGAGGTGAAGGAGGAAGAAGTAAAATCTGTAATGGTGCAGTAGGCTATGGACTTTGGCTATAATATCCAAATGGAATCATGGGAGTGGCTTGGGAGGAAAGATGTAAAATTCACTGCATGTTATGATTTAAAAGATAATTGCATGAAATGCTCTACAGGTGGCATTTAACACCTGTCAAACTGGCCATTATGTTTAAATCTAGGCCAAACACCTATTGGAAATGCAGGGAGGCGGAAGGCACAATAATCCACATGTGGCCAAACTGTAAAAGAGTTAGAGCAGGGGTCAGCAAACTTTCTCATCAGGGGGCCAGTCCGCTGTCCCTCAGACTTTGTGGGGGGCCGGACTATATTTTGAATAATATAAATACCCTGCAAGCCAGTTCTGCAGCTGCCTCCAAACCTGGAGGAGGAATGCACTCTGCATGCACTCAGGAGCACGTCTCTGCGCTGTCTGCTCACCGGCGTTGTTGACGGGCAGTAGCCGCTCCATTGGCCCATTCCCACGGAGCTCCCAGGTGGCGTGCACCACGTGCTGCGGCCCGTCATCTGAGGCCAGGTCAGTGGGCAGGCCACGCATGTGGAGCACCGGGCAGGTGGCGCACAGCTCAACCTCCAGCTGCTCCAGCACAGCCACTGAACGTGCCACCAGCAGCAGTGCCGAGCCGGGCACCAGGCACAGGGCCAGCAGACATGCCAAGCTCCAGCTGAAGCCCCGCAATGTGCCCGTCACGATGCCGGGTTTACTTCAGTGGGTGGGTGGCGAGGCTTCGGACTGGCTGCAGGAACTTCCTGCAGCCAATCCGAAGCGATGCCAGCATCACAGAAGTCAGTTCCCGCGTGGCAAGGTGTCCATGGCTTCTTTTCATGGAAATGCGGGGACTGACCAAGCAGGCGACAGGGTCCATGGGCCGGATTTACAAGCCTGGTGGGCCGCATCCAGCCCCCAGGCCATAGTTTGCCGACCCCTGAATTAGAGAATTTTGGGAGATAATTTACAATGAACATTTAAAAATGTTTAAAAGTTATTTCCCCAAGAAGCCTGAAGTCTTCCTGCTAGGAATAATGAAGAATGAAATTCCAAAGAAATGTAGGATAATTTTCATGTATGCTAGAGTAGCAGCTAGAATTTTAATTGCAAAGGGTTGGAAAGGAGATGCTATCCTATCCAAGCTAGTCTGGCAAAACAAAAATGTGAGAATATGCAGAACTAGCCAGACTATCAGCAAGGTTTCGAGATGTCACTGATCAAAAATTTAATAGAGAGTGGGATGTGTACAGAGTTTATTTAAAAGAACATTGCAAAAACATAAATCTGTTGGCAGGTCTGGATTGACTTTCTGCGTGTAACAAGAGAACTTTATAAAAGCAATGTTATCAAAATAACCTAGAAGAGATAAAGCTTAGTGTGTAGTAAAAAGAATGTAATTTGGGAGCCACAATGGGGGGACCGGGGGTCATGTGGAAACCAACTACAAACATACCTACAACAAGCACTAATTATGGAATGAATGTTTGTTTATTTTTTTCTTTCTGTTGATTGCTTTGTGTTGTGCAGTTTTAAAAAAAACCAATAAAGCTTTTTTTAAAAAAAAAATCAAATGAGAAGCAAGCTTTTGAAGCCAACTGAATTATCCAGCTCACATCAAAATCTGAGCTGGCAAAAAATCTGTTTGACTTGCCTAAGATCCAGGACAAAGCGCTGCCTTTTGTATGGCAGGCCCACCAAAGCCGCCTGCACCAGCCGCCAAATATCCTTCCATTTACTCATCTGGCAAGCAGCAGCAGCAGCAGCAGCAGCAGCAGCAGCAAGAAGAGAGAGGCTTGTTCTCTCTCTCCCTGCCTCCTCACCCCCCTGGGGCACCACAAGAACCTTTCAGCAAACCAGCACCTTCCCTGTTCCTCTCTTTTTAAAACTGTGTTTATTAAGTTTTATAAACAAATGAACAAAGCAAATAATCCAGCAATAACAGATTATGCTGTAAAGCAGCAATTCTGTGACATGGGCCTTTTCAGGTGTTACATGTGCGTTTTCATATGCTTGTAACAAATGGAAGAAGAGAATTTGTCGATTTTTAGTGACAGGAGTATCATATTTCCACATAGAAAACTAGGAAGAACATGTCTATACTTAAAACTTATTTAAAATTTTATATTTTTGATTTTGTTTTGACTATGGCAGACCAACACGGCATGAACATCACAGGCATAGCAAACAATATTGGCAGTATCTGCACTTAGCTGTCAACAGGAGTCAATTTGTGAGAGGAAATGGTGATAAGGCAGGAACATATTTCTCCCTTAATGCCAGGAATGCACTGCTTGTACTTCCATAGAAGGAAAAGCAAATACAGCCGGGCTTGAGAAAACATCCTTCCACCTCCCAGTAGCAACATCAGGCTTGTCACCAGTTAGCAGACAAGAGAGAAGCAAACGTTTTTTGAGTGCCATGAAGACTGAGACACCCCACTGCTTCCCTCACCCACCACATGAAGCACGGAAAGAAAATTGCTGGGTGTGACTCCTCCAAGTGTGGGACGTGGTCCAGTCAGGGGGGAACCTTCCCAACTCCCTGGTAGAGCACTCAAGTGTGCTGGCTAAGACACACCTTTAGAGAGAAAGTGCTTCTCGGGTGAGTCACTTTTCTCAGATTTCACATAATGGGGGAGCCTCATGCCTTGAAAGCAGATGATTCCTACCCACGGCTCTCTTGTGGTACATGGGCACACATTACACAGTACCCAGGTACACTTTTCTTCTACTCTCTCTACAACACTAATTGGGGAATGAACAGTGCTTGCTGGTGCTGACAGAGGCAAGGCGCCCCTAGGCCAGGAGCAGGAGGGCTGAGGCAACAATAATTTCTGGCTCCAAAGTGGGAAGGAAGAGTAGAAGTCACCTTCCAACAATTTACAATGACTCAGAGTCTAGGCTCAGGAGCAGCAGCAGCCATGAGGGAGGGAGCTGGCTGGGCAGCGCCTGGCGCCCCACGCAATGGGAGAGGCCCAAGGACTGTACAACACCCCGCTTCCCTCCTCTATAGTCAGCCACTCTCAGGGTTTTCTGTCTCTACTCTGCCCAAGGCAGCCTGGGCCTCAATAAAGCTAACCATGGCAAACCATGCTTGTGGAATGAGGCTTCTTGCACTCTGTGCCTCACAGTGGGGTGTGCAGCCTACTTCTCAATTGCACCCAGACTGCAGAAGGTGCCATTGGAGGCCAGTGCATTTGTTTTGCCTTGCACTTTAATGGGATGTTGATTTAACTGCTCTGGTCTGTGGCTGCTCTAACTTTTTGTTATTACTGCTGCTGATTTGTTGTTTATTAGGGTGTTTTAATTATTTTGATGATTTTATTGTTTATACTGGAATTGTGAACAGCCCTGGTATCCCCATGTATGGATACAGTGTTCAAGGTAGAAATATTTTTATAATTAATCAAGATATTATTGAAGGTATTATTTAACTTCCTTATTTAGTTTTTAGAAGGAACAACAAGAAGAACCACCTCCAGATACAGTACAAATGGCGTAATTACATGTGCAGACAGAAAGGGGGAAAGATAGGCATAAATCATTTCATAAACTTATCTGAAATGTCACAGAAACTTAGAAATAAATATTAAAATGCAAAGCTTTTGCTTTCAGGCAACACAGAATTGGGTAGAATCATTTCTTTCCTTTCTAAATCCTCATTCACAGAATCATAGAATCATAGAATTGGAAGAGACCACCAAGGGCCATCCAGTCCAACCCCCTGCCAAGCAGGAAACACCATCAAAGCATTCCTGACAGATGGCTGTCAAGCCTCCGCTTAAAGACCTCCAAAGAAGGAGACTCCACTACACTCCTTGGCAGCAAATTGCACTGTCGAACAGCTCTCACTGTCAGGAAGTTCTTCCTAATGTTTAGGTGGAATCTTCTTTCTTGTAGTTTGAATCCATTGCCCTGTGTCCGCTTCTCTGGAGCAGCAGAAAACAACCTTTCTCCCTCCTCTATATGACATCCTTTGATATATTTGAACATGGCTATCATGGTTCTTGTTCTGCCACTGAAAATATACTCCTGATGAACTATCCTTGTGCAAAGTGAAACTGGAAGCCCATCTTAACATGCAACAAATCCCACACAACCCAGTGAACTGGAAAGCACCTGATGCACTGGAGCCTCACTGACGGGGAGATGCTGCCCCAATTGTTCCTCTGGGTAATTGTGACAGTGAAGAGCTGGAACAGCCTATCCTGCATGACACTACAATTGCCCCAAACACCTTGAGGGTAAACACTTTGTGGGCTAATGGAGCACAGAGCAGAATTCAGAAGAGAGGCGATTGGCTAAAATATGTCCACCTGGTTAACAGATCAAAGATAAGCACTCCCAGAAACTGCCCCAAGGCAGCAGGTCATGTCCAATGGGACTCTTACCTCAGCATGCCCACCAGGAGTCAGGGTCTTGTTGCAGCGCTCACATTTCAAACAGAACTTGTGCCAATCCTTTCCCAACGAAGTTACTTTCTCAGCTGCACAGCAGAGAAACAAGAAAACATGTAATCAAAATATGAACTTTCAGATAACTACAAACTAGCTCCCCATGCCAAACACCATGCCCAGTGCTTTTTTTTATGGCGGAACGCTCCAGAACGCAGTTCCGATACCTTTTTCTTTACCTAAATCAGAGCCCTGCACCTTCTTCCCAAAGCCCAGGATGCTTCTGCCTGGCTTAGGGAGGGAGGTGCAATGCTCTGGCAGGGTCCAAGAGCCCTCCCACTTCCTTCCCCAAGCCAGGCAAGCACCTCCCACCTTAGAGGAGGCAGGAGGGCTGCAGGATCCTGTCAGAAGCCTTGCACCTGCTTCTCAAAGCCTGAGAAGCAAAGTGCAGAGCAAGCGAAGGCAAATTCATGTGCAGAAGAGGCAGGGAGGGCAATTTGGATACTTCCAGGTGTTAACCCTTTACCCTCTTTTCCTGTCCGAGGCTCTGTTCGTCTTGAAAAAGCATGAGATGCTCCTCCCAGACTGGGCTGCAACTCAGCTTGCACTGGAGGCTAATGTGTCTGCCTAGGACAGAGCAGACAGAAAGAGGAACTGCCAGGTTTCCTAGACTGACCTTTCTGACCTAACCTGGGCTGACCTTCCCTTCAGTCTAGACTGATACTCTTAGGGATAAGGGCCTCATTTCCTTCTTTCTTCTTCAACCTCACTTTGAGAGAGGAGATATCTTTTGTCTCTCTCCTGCTGAGATGCAAGAGCAAACATGGAGAGCATGGGAGAGAAAAGGAGGACCGGTTCTCTCTGAGGACTTTTTGCACCTCTTGTAAAAGCCAAGCATGTGGGAGAGAAGTCACACCTTTCTTTCCAGAGCTCTCCTTGGGGACAACCAGAAGAAGAAGAAGAAGAAGAAGAAGAAGAAGAAGAGTTTGGATTTGATATCCCGCTTTTTACTACCTGAAGGAGTCTCAAAGCGGCTAACATTCCCCTCTCCCTTCCTCCCCAACAACAAACACTCTGTGAGGTGAGTGGGGCTGAGAGACTTCAAAGAAGTGTGACTAGCCCAAGGTCACCAGGTCACCCAGCAGCTGCATGTGGAGGAGCGGAGACACGAACCCGGTTCCCCAGATTACGAGTCTACCACTCTTAACCACTACACCACACTGGCTCTCACAAAGAATGCGTAGCTGGGAAAGTGTTGCGATTCCTTTCAATCCTACACTGCTTCCAGGACCCAGTTGCCGGATGCTGTCCCAGTGGATAGTCCTCTACCTTGGCAGTTGAAAAATAGAAAGAATTACAGTGGTACCTTGGGTTATAAACACTTCGGGTTACAGACTCCACTAACCTGGAAGTAGTACCTTGGGTTAAGAACTTTGACCCAAGATGAGAACAGAAACAGCGTGGCGGCGGCACAGCAGCAGCAGGATGCTCCATTAGGTAAAGTGGTACCTCAGGTTAAGAAAGGTTTCAGGTTAAGAACGGACCTCTGGACTGAATTAAGTTCGTAACCAGAGGCACCACTGTACCAGTTCAAGAAGCCTCTATCCTGCTCTGTTTTCTCCTCCTGCTGCTGCTGCAATAGCATCTCAGAAAAAATAATATGAACCCCCTTTCTTTCTTTCTTTCTTTCTTTCTTTTTCTCTTGGGGACTGAAGCACCTTGATAGGGAAATTTACCCGCCACCACCTTCCCCCACCACTATGCCTCCCCGGTAGCGAGTGCGGGACTCGTGAACTCGCTAAAAGCCCGACGATGAGCGGGCATTCCTTCCCCCCCTTTTCCGGCCATCTCCCTACACTTTGCAAGTCACACAAGCACCACATAAAACCCTCGCGATGAAGGGTTCCCCAAAATCCCAATCTGCGTTCCGAAAAGCCCCTGGAAAAGCGCTTCTGTCAAACAGCGCTCCGCTGGTCTCCATTTTCTCAATGAACGGGAAACCCACCAATCAGGAGCATGCATTCAGCTCAGCCTGCAAAATGGAACGTTCAGCTCAGCTACTATGATTCAATCATCACCTTCACGCTTGACTGAACGCTAAGTGGGTATTGACAGGCTCCCTGCTGCGAGAACAATGGAACCGAAACTAAAATGTATCTAGTTTGGGAAACTATTAATTATGAACTGCAACAATGTTGCAAGTGGACTTATTTAGACTGTGGGTGGGCTATCTGACAGCTCAGACAGTAAAATAACATAAAAATCAATATCTCAGCAACGCAGCGTCCGATCTGCTTGGTTCGGGTGTCTATTTGCTCCTTGTAAAATAACCTTTCTAACCCCTCGGTCCCCGCCATCCTCCGATCATCAGAAGTATATTATTTCGATACTGCATAATTTTTGGACTCTCCACTCAGTGACTTTCATAATCCCTTAAGCGGCGAGTCACGTCCTCACCCAGCTGCAGGAGGAAATGCACCCCTCCCGATAATCCAGTCAAGCACCCATCCATCAGCTACCATGGCAGCAGACATCCTCCTAGGAGCTTTCTATTGTCCTGACGCAGAAGAAACCTTCAATGTGTATTACACCCACCCTAGATCCATTCACCGGTTCCTGCCATCCTTCCTGATATGCAAAACTTGTTTTTCCCCTATGTAAATTTTACTGTAACCTCCTCTCTCCCCTCCCCATCTCTGACGTTTCTGTGATGTATTTCGCTATGTATTCTGGGCTATCGCGGGAACTTTTAAAAGTCCAGGACACCCTTTGTTCGGGGTTCGGATCCTCCTGAACCTTGTTGCGCAATAAACTCCTTTGCTTTTGCTCCAATCTCCGGCTGGTCTCCATTGCCTCCGCAGCGAACCACGGGCTTCCTCCGTAGGACCGGGAGCTGAGCCTCCTCGACCCGGTAATTTCCGTAACAGTCTTGGTGCCGAAACCCGGGACCTGCGTTCTCCCGTGGTGGCCGGGGACCCCATCGAGTCTTCAGCCGGCATCGGGACCCTCTTCTCCCGTGGAGACCCATTGGACCTCCGGCCATCCTCCGGGCGGTAATTGCAGGTCTCAAGGGGAGCCAACCGGGGAGCAAAGGCAAAGCTCAGCCGGCTTCGTCTTCAACGATCCAGCGGATCGCAGTGGAAGACGCGTAAGTATAAATCCAGTGCACTGGTGCTTGTGGGAAGGGGGGAGGTAAGCCTGGCAACCGCAATCTACTGCTCTCTTGCCTATCATTTCTTGCCTGTCTCTCAGTCTGTCCCGTGGACTGCTGCTCAACTCGAAAGGGGAGTCCTGAGCTCTATCTCTTTTTCTCCAATACCCAGTCAGCCGCCCCGTTAGCTGGTCTAACGAACGCAAGGGACTGGGCTCTTTTTCTACTTTGCCAGCTGCCAAGGGGCAAAGGACTTCTCTGCACTATCCCAGACCTCAGCCGCCCCGGTCGGGCCATGTAAAACACGCTGGTCGTGCGTGAGCCCGCTTCCGAACGCAAGGGAGGTTTTTCCGGACCGTTTAACTCTATTTAAAGGGCTGCCCGATCTGGCACTGCAGTGGCAGGCGTCCAGTAGGGTCCCCTTCCTTAGCTGTTGATGATAGGTAGGAGGTTGCCAGGCGTGGGGTTACTTTTGCACGGGTGGAAATGGGAAATGAGAAATAGGAATAGTGAGAAGGAATAGTGAAAAGAGGAACACGGAAGAGAAAGAAAGAGGAAGGGAGCTCCAGAAAAAAAAGAGGAAAGGAAAGAGGTAGTTTAGTGTAGATCCCCCTGGTCAGCCGCCCCGCTAGCCGATCTAGTGAACGCAAGGGACCAGGCTAGCTTATTGCAACGTTGTGTATTATTTGCTGTTAGAAAACCCTTCTGCCCCACTCCCCTTGTGAAATTCCCGTTTTACTGAGATATCTCTCCCATCCCTCTTTCCAAAACCCCAGGTTCCTCTTAAAAAAAACCAAGGAACAATGGGCGCCAAGGCTTCGAAGCCCAGTCGTACTTCCGCTGGGAAGAAGGCTTCTCGCAAGCCTTCTTTTACCCAGCCGGAACCCGACTCCCCCCTCGAGTTTGTACTGGATCACTGGAAAGAAATTCCGGGTTCGGAACTATTATCCAGGCAGAAGTTGCAAGACCTCTGCGAAAACACCTGGCCATCTTTTACTAATAAAACGTCATCTGAACTCCGCTGGCCACCGGAGGGATCCTTCAACCAGGATCGCTTAAATGCTCTAAAGAAACACTTACTAGAGGAAAGACCCCGCCAGTTGGACTACCTAAAAGCTTTCGAGGTCGTATATCAAATCCTCACTACTCTGAAGGATTCCCCGGCTCTCCAGATGCCTATGATAAAACCTCCTAAGAAAGCCTCTAGGAAACCCAAGGGAGGTCCTGCACCACCCCCTTATGAGGATCCATCAGACGATGATTCTATGGATCAGGCCATGGCGCTATACTATAATAGACCCAGACAAGCCCCTACAGCTCCCCCTGCACAGAATGATGTCCCTGGGCAAAATAATCTCCCGGGACCCGAAAATGATGCAGACCCGAACAATCAGGCAGGAGCTCAAGGCGGGCAGCTAATAGTCCAACCCATGGACCAGGAAGAAATAGCCACAGTATCCAACGACCAAATGGAACCTGACCCGGTCTTAACGCCAGTCAGTGACCACGCTGCCTATACTTTGTCGCCCCACTCCAATCTTCTTGAAAACGTGGAGGGCATGACCACCCGCTCTATGGTGCAGACTGCTAAGGACTTTGCCATCCGCATCCAGGGTGCTTTCTCGCCATCTGCTTCCCGGCAGCCAGTAAAAGGAAAGGCTAAAGGGAGTGGGGGAATCAATCACCAGGCGGCCTCCTACCAGATGCCCCTACGTGCCTTTCCCATCCCTCCTGCAACTCCGGATGGGGCCCCACGGATGATTTACACTCACCAGCCCTTCCGGACTGCAGATTTAGTAAACTGGGCAAACGTGATGCCCTCTTTGAGAGATGACCCCGACAAGTGCCACCGGCAAATTGCTACAATCTTCTCTTCCCATCACCCTTCTTGGACGGATGTCCACGTACTCTTAAATGCCCTATTTAATGAAGCTGAGAAGGCTGACATCCTCAGTAAGGCTGAAGAAGCCCTAAATCAGGAAAACTACCAAGAAGGAAGACCCCAAGGGGTGGAGGCCCTGACACCTAGGGATCTCCGTATTGAACCCAACCCTGCTTGGGACTTCAATACTCCTAATGGCGTCCGGTGTCTGAACCTGTTTAAAAAGGCCATCTTAGACGGCATTAAAGCTTCAGGGCAGCGCTCCATAAACTGGACTAAAGTTCAGACTGTGATCCAGGGTCCCAATGAACACCCGTCGGACTATTATTCTAGGTTGGTGGCGGCTATTAAAACCTGGGGCGGAATAGACCCCGAGAATCCGCACCATGATATAATAGTAAAAGGTTTTTTCAAAGACCAGGCAACGCCAGATATAAGAAAAGCCTTAAATCTCCTGGTTGGCTACGATGGGAAAACTTTTAGCGAGATACTGTCCATCGCCAAGTCCGTCTTTAATAATCGGGACGAAAAGAAAAAGAAAGACACCAAGGCTGAGGATGAGGCAGTACTTGCTCTCAGCATGGAACCCCCTTACTTCCCAACCCCAGGATTCCCGACAAGAGGGCGAGTAAGAGGAAGAGGAAGAGGAGGGGGGCCAACCACGAATCCAGCAATGCCACGACCTTGGGGCCCTTCTACTGGCCTTTGCTATCTATGCTCCCAGCCAGGGCACATAAAACGAAATTGCCCATATTTGTACCCGGGGAGCCCTTGGGTTGAAGCCACCACTCGCCCAGCCCCTGAAGGAAATCCGCCCTACGCAGCCTTTCCTCAGCACCCACCTAGGATTCAAGGGTACCCCAACCAACAGATGGTGCAACCCCCTCCACCAGGAAGCTGGCCTCCGCAAAGCGCCCAAGGCCCAACGGTCCAGCCAACTGCTGGATCACAACCGTCAACACCCTTCAGTGCCCCTCTACCAGCCCAATCGACACCCCAATCCGCTCAAGCCCTCGCTTCTGAAGCCAGAAGGAATCCAGCTAACCCATATTGACAATCAGCAGGGGATCTCACCCAAGCCCAAGCCATCTGTCCCGTATTAGCTCTATCTCCAGAAGATCCCGTCTGTACTATTGAGATAGACGGACACCCCTACACCTGTCTCTTGGACACCGGGGCTACTTATTCAACTTTAACCAGTAGCCACCTAAGACCCAGAGAAGAGACTAGGAAAGTAATGGGTTTGGATGGGATACCCCGCACCTGCCCTCTGTCACAACCAGCAAAGGTTACTTTGGGACCCTTGTTGGCCGAACACACCTTCCTCCTTACTTCCAGCCCAGTCAATCTGTTGGGGCGAGACCTCCTGTGCAAACTAAATGCCACCATTACCTGTTCCCCTGATGGCATCTACTTACATATGCCAGATGAGTCAGTGGCATCTTTCCAGGGAATCTTGCAAGAGGCTAGAGATGAGCGCCAATTCCCCGACCTCCCTTTGGAATTGGAACAAGAAATGCCACCCTGGTTGTGGGGAACCGAGTCTACCTCGGTGGGACTTTTAAAATCCGCGACCCCAGTGCGAATCTCCTTCAAGGCCGACCAGCCATACCCATGTGCAAAGCAATACCCCATACCCCCAGAAGCCATTGAAGGACTGACACCTATGATACAGGACTTTTTGGAACAAGGAATATTGGTCCCCTGTGCCTCCCCTTGCAATTCTCCTATACTCCCCATCAAAAAATCAGGAGGAGAAGGGGCCCCTGTGCGCTACCGCTTTGTACAGGACCTTCGATTAATAAACCAATTTGTAATACCCCGGCATCCGGTAGTGGGAAATCCAAACTCCCTCCTGAATGCAGTTCCACCAGGCACCACATGGTACAGTGTAGCTGACCTATGTTCTGCCTTCTTCAGTATACCTGTTGCCCCAGAAAGCCAATTCCTTTTCGCGTTTACTTGGGGGCCTGGCCAATTAACCTGGACCAGATTACCCCAAGGATATGTAGAATCCCCGGCCATCTTTTCGGCTACCTTGCACCGTGACCTCCAGGATGTCAATCTCCCTGCAGGCTCCTCCTACTTGTTATATGTAGATGATATACTCATTTGTTCTAATAGTGAGGAGGCGTGCAAGAGAGACACTAAATACCTCCTTATACAGCTAGCCTTTAAAGGGCATAAGGTGTCTCCCAAGAAGCTTCAATTCTGTAAACAAGAAGTCAAGTACCTTGGGCACATCCTTGGGATTGGAACCAGAAGCCTGGCTACCGATCGCGTGGAAGCTGTCACCAAGATACCCTTACCCCAGACTAAGAGACAATTGAGGGGGTTTCTAGGAATGTGTGGGTTCTGCAGGGATTTCATCGTAGGATACAGCCAAATTACCAAGCCCCTCTCTGCAATGACACGCCAAGACCACCCAGATAAGCTGCAGTGGTCAGAGGAAGCCTTTGCCCAATTTGAACGGCTGAAAAGAGAGCTCCGCTCCGCCCCTGCTCTAGGGTTACCCGACTATCGGTTACCCTTTAATCTATTCGTCCATGAGCAAGAGGGAGTAGCTTCTGGGGTCCTAACCCAATCATTCCGGGACCGACAGAGACCTGTAGCGTATTACAGTCTCCAATTGGACACCACTGCAAAGGGATCCATTAGCTGTCTAAGGGCAATTGCTGCTGCTGCCATTCTCCTCCAGAAGGCGCAAGATACTGTACTAGGACACGAAATCATTGTACACGTCCCACATGCAGTAGCCACCCTGTTGACCCTCAAAGGAACACATCATTTCTCAAATCCCCGCCAAAACCGGTACGAAGCTCTCCTTTTAGCCCCGTCGAATGTGACCATAAAAAGGGTTAACTCTTTAAACCCAGCTACCCTTCTCCCACTACCCGAGGACGGCACCCCGCATCACGATTGTACCCAAATAGTCCGGCAGGCAGAGAAACCCCGTGAGGACTTGGACCATCTACCCCTGCAAAACCCAGACCTCATCCTATATACCGATGGGAGCTCAAAGATCGTAGAAGGGGAACGGAAGACGGGGTACTCTGTGGTGTCTGATTTCGAAGTGGTGGAGGCAGAGCCAGTAAACCCCCAGTATAGTGCTCAAGCTGCCGAGTTAATTGCACTCATCAGGGCTTGCGAGCTAGCAGAGGGACAGCGAGTGACAATCTACACCGACAGCAAGTACTGCTTTGGTCTAGTCCATACCACCGGACAAATTTGGCTTCAGCGAGGCTTTCTCACCGCCTCAGGCTCCCAAATCTCCCATGCTGCCTTAGTGGAGAGACTCCTAAATGCTATCCACTTACCAAAAGCTATAGCCGTGGTCCATTGCAAGGCACACACTAAAGGAAGGGATCCCGTCTCAAAAGGAAACAGACGGGCTGATCAGGCCGCCCAGACAGCTGCCCTTCAGGCCATAAGCGAAAGCACCCAGTTCCAATGTATTCAACTGCCTGCCGAAATTGATTTCAGCCTAATGTACGATGGTGCAGGGGAACAGGAACGGGACATGTGGGCATCCATCGGGGCAAAGCTAACCAACGGGGTATGGTCCCTGCCTGATGGAAGAATCATTATTCCTAAGGCTTGGACCCCTAAATTTGTCAGAATCCTACATCAACAAACCCATTGGGGAAAGACTAGGCTCATAGACTACGTCCAAAGGTGCTGGTATGCCCCGGGAACTGCCATGGCCGCTACCGCAGCAACTAAGAATTGCCTTACATGTCAGTCCTTCAATCCCAAGAGGGAACCAAAACGTCCACCAGGGGCTAGACCATGGGCTTTTGTCCCTTTTGAGAGTCTGCAGCTCGATTTTATCGAACTACCCCCATGCCAGGGGTACAAGTATGCCCTCATCGTAGTAGATCAATTTTCCTCTTGGGTAGAAGGGTATCCGGCTAGAAGAGCCACAGCTACAGTCGTGGCAAGGGCCCTTTTGCAGGAGATCATCCCGAGGTTTGGGGTCCCACGCAGGCTGGACAGCGACAGGGGGACCCACTTCACTGCAGAAGTGGTCCAACAGATTGCCAAGGCTTTGGGAATCAAGTGGGAGCTACATATTCCTTACCATCCAGCGTCATCAGGACAGGTGGAGCGCATGAACCAGGAGGTAAAAGTACAGCTTGGAAAGTTATGCAACAGTACTGGACTCAAATGGGTGAATGCGCTGCCCTTGGTGCTCCACAACATAAGGAGTGCCCCTACAGGACCCTTAAAGCTCTCTCCTTTCGAACTATTGTTTGGTAGGCCCCCTCCTGTGTATAATACTCAGTTTCCCCTCTCTGAACTTGACCTGGGGGAAGCGGAACTTACCACTTATGTGATTCAATTCCAACAACAATTACGCCGCCTCCACCAGTACGCGGCTATAGAGGGCCAGAACTTACCAGCTGATATGGCAGTACACTCCTTCCAACCTGGGGATTGGATCCTCACCAAGGTATACCCAAAAGTGCCCCTGCAACCCACCTGGGAGGGTCCCTTTCAAGTGCTCCTCGTCTCACCCACTGCTGTTAAAATTGGGGAGAAGAACTCCTGGCTGCATCATACTCGATGCAAGCTAACCCAACCCCCTCCGGACAATTTTGAGAGCGGGGGGGAGGACTATACGTTTGATAAACCCCCTTCTGCTCCAGACTCCTTCATCGACGACCAAGATCCCGAGGAACCACAGACCGGACCTGATTCGGAGCCAGAGGATCGGGCACTACAGACCGGACCTGCTTCGGAGCCACTGGATCGGGCTCTACAGCCTGGACCGGACCCCGACGCCACCGAGTGGACATCAGAGCTCGTACCAGACGGCATCCGACTGCGCTTGAAACGCAATTGATAGCTCAACGCACCCCAGCAACGCACCCCAGCAACGCACCCCAGCAACGCACCCCAGCAACGCACCCTAGCAACGCACCCTAGCAACGTACCCCAGCATCGCACCCCAGTTCCTGTTCACCGCACCCCAGCATCGCACCCCAGTTCCTGGTCGTCGTACCCCAGTTCCTGCTCGTCGCACCCCAGTTCCTGTTCGTCGCACCCCAGTTCCTGTTCGTCGCACCCCAGTTCCTGTTCGTCGCACCCCAGTTCCTGTTCGTCGCACCCCAGTTCCTGCTCGTCGCACCCCAGTTCCTGCTCGTCGCACCCCAGTTCCTGTTCATCGTACCCCAGTTCCTGTTCGTTGTACCCCAGATCCTGTCTACCGCGCCCCAGTCCCTGTGTCACCGTTCCCAAGTCTTCAGGCATCGTTCCTGCTTGTGTTTTTGGACTTGCCGCTATTGACAGCTTTTGACAGCTGTTTGACAGCTCTCCGTGTTTTCGGACTTGCCGCTATTGACAGCTTTTGACAGCTGTTTGACAGCTCTCCGTGTTTTCGGACTTGCCGCTATTGACAGCTTTTGACAGCTGTTTGACAGCTCTCCGTGTTTTCGGACTTGCCGCTATTGACAGCTTTTGACAGCTGTTTGACAGCTCTCTACCTTTTCAGAATTGCCGCTATTGAGAGCTTCTGACAGCTATTTGACAGTTCCCCGTGTTTGTTTCCAAACTTGCTGCCTTTTGACAGCTTGCCTTTGACAGCTTACTTTTAGAAATGAACTCCATCACGGTACTCTTCCTTTTCCCTTTCCTGGGCAGGCCCCTCGCTTGGACCTCTGAACACTGCCCTGGAATAATGACTGACCACCAATACCTGGACTTTCACCTTTTGGAACAGGGTGGCAAGCAAAATCCGGACCGGATTGGGGATTTTGATTTCTGTCTCCCCGAAAGCAGGACTCTGTTACGCCACTCACTGGTCCCCAAGATGAATGGGACACAGCAGTGGGAACTATTTATACGCTCCAAGGACTATAGGAGGCTGGGCTCAGCCTCCGTCACCCTAGACCAAGGCAGGTATCGCCTTACCTGTGTCAATGGCTCATACCTCCTCTTTAGCCATGGAGAGGTATCCAAGAGCCCTAATTGGACTGAAGTGCAGCAAGGTGGGGGCTCCCACACTTTTACTGACACTTCTTCCCCCCTCACGCAAAACCTCATTTTTGGGTTTCAATGTACCCGCCTGGTACCACCGCCTTCCAGACCCCTGATCCAAGGTATCTGCCTGAGACGTTTCTGTTGCTTATGGGACCTGGGTCCCACTGAGGACTGGAGGGGCTCTGACTACCTGGAGGGCTGGTATCACCCCATCCTACCCTCAGACCCACCAGTTTGGGATCACACCGGACCCCTGCGATGTGGAGGAATTGCCAAGACAGCCTCCCTTTTAAACACCACTGATCCCCTCCACCCTGTTGGAACTGCTCCACGTCGCCTGGCTGCAGACACTTCCATCCCTGAGCCAGACTTCCTCTCATCATGGGATCAAAACTCCTTCATCCAACTCCTTGGCAAGGTGGCCAAGGAGACAGAATACCCGAACTGTTGGATTTGTGCCCATGCACCAAGCCACCTCCGGCAAGGACTTCCCCTGGTTCCTTTTGCAGTCACCCTGGAACAGCTCCGCCTAGGAAACGTGGCTTCATGGAACCTCACTGCCTTAAACCTTACCCACCAGTATCTGTATCTCACTGGTCCTACCCACGGACCCCTCTGCCGTGTTTTCTCTGGAGATGGTGCCTCAGTGGGGACTAGTTCCTGCGACACCTCTCTGGAAATCCACGAGAATGGACAAGTGACTGTTAGTACCCAATCAAAATCACATTTGGTTACTGACCTTCCATCAGCCTGGGCGCTGGCAGTAGGTGCCAATCCAGTGGGCCAGACCTCACGCCCCAACATCGCCTTCCTCCACAGCTTCGCCTCTGGCAGACTCGGGACTGACCTAGCCGGACTGTGGTGGATCTGTGCCCACCGTGCCTACCGGTGGGTAAGCCCCCACATGTCTGGCTCCTGCTACCTAGGGTACATTGTCCCAGGAGTACGTGTCACCCAAGACCTGCCTACTGGGAGACTGCGGAATAAGCGGGAGGAGCAGGCCCTCTCTGACCTGTCTGATGTGGCTGCGAATGGAGAGACCTGGGGAAGAGCCCTATTCCCAGCATACGGTGCCGGTTCAAACCACGTTGATATCCTGAGGCTCACCGATGTCCTCCTGAAATTCATGCGAGAAGCTGAGCAAATCACGGATTCGCTGACCACCGAACTCTCACAGGTGAGACAACTTGGAATTCAAAACCGAATTGCTACGGACTTTTTATTATCAGCGGAGGGCGGGACTTGTGCTCTGATTGGCTCCGAGTGTTGCACATACGTGACAGATCAAACCCTGAACATTACAGGACATTTGAACAACATCCATCGTCTGACCTCCACTTTGCACGACATTCAACATGAAGGAATGTCAGACTTTGATCTTTGGAGCTGGTTGCCCAACTTGGGGTGGGCAAAACAACTTTTAAAGGGTATTTTTCTGGTCATCATAGTGATAGTGTTGTGCATGTTAGTGCTTTGTTGTATCTCTCGTTGCTGGACCCCATGCTGTTCTTTGATCCGCTGTCCCTTAAACCCACCTTCCTCCTCCATGTTTCCCCTCCGGGCTTACTATCATGGCCAGCCCACCTTCCCTGAATACGTCCAGTTAAGACACCTGGGGGAAGGTGAGTACCAAGTTACGGAGGTGTAGGTGTGGAGAAAAGGATTTGTGGTTCTGCGAACCAGATTACAAATCTTATCTCCAAGTGCGGGACTGATAGGGAAATTTACCCGCCACCACCTTCCCCCACCACTATGCCTCCCCGGTAGCGAGTGCGGGACTCGTGAACTCGCTAAAAGCCCGACGATGAGCGGGCATTCCTTCCCCCCCTTTTCCGGCCATCTCCCTACACTTTGCAAGTCACACAAGCACCACATAAAACCCTCGCGATGAAGGGTTCCCCAAAATCCCAATCTGCGTTCCGAAAAGCCCCTGGAAAAGCGCTTCTGTCAAACAGCGCTCCGCTGGTCTCCATTTTCTCAATGAACGGGAAACCCACCAATCAGGAGCATGCATTCAGCTCAGCCTGCAAAATGGAACGTTCAGCTCAGCTACTATGATTCAATCATCACCTTCACGCTTGACTGAACGCTAAGTGGGTATTGACAGGCTCCCTGCTGCGAGAACAATGGAACCGAAACTAAAATGTATCTAGTTTGGGAAACTATTAATTATGAACTGCAACAATGTTGCAAGTGGACTTATTTAGACTGTGGGTGGGCTATCTGACAGCTCAGACAGTAAAATAACATAAAAATCAATATCTCAGCAACGCAGCGTCCGATCTGCTTGGTTCGGGTGTCTATTTGCTCCTTGTAAAATAACCTTTCTAACCCCTCGGTCCCCGCCATCCTCCGATCATCAGAAGTATATTATTTCGATACTGCATAATTTTTGGACTCTCCACTCAGTGACTTTCATAATCCCTTAAGCGGCGAGTCACGTCCTCACCCAGCTGCAGGAGGAAATGCACCCCTCCCGATAATCCAGTCAAGCACCCATCCATCAGCTACCATGGCAGCAGACATCCTCCTAGGAGCTTTCTATTGTCCTGACGCAGAAGAAACCTTCAATGTGTATTACACCCACCCTAGATCCATTCACCGGTTCCTGCCATCCTTCCTGATATGCAAAACTTGTTTTTCCCCTATGTAAATTTTACTGTAACCTCCTCTCTCCCCTCCCCATCTCTGACGTTTCTGTGATGTATTTCGCTATGTATTCTGGGCTATCGCGGGAACTTTTAAAAGTCCAGGACACCCTTTGTTCGGGGTTCGGATCCTCCTGAACCTTGTTGCGCAATAAACTCCTTTGCTTTTGCTCCAATCTCCGGCTGGTCTCCATTGCCTCCGCAGCGAACCACGGGCTTCCTCCGTAGGACCGGGAGCTGAGCCTCCTCGACCCGGTAATTTCCGTAACAACCTCAAGACCAAAATAACTTCATTCACTGTTAAACCAGTATTTGACTTGCAGAGGCTTAATTCAAGTTTGTGTTCAAGTCAGTTAAGATATTGGGGTAAATCCTAGATCACTGAAAAGAATCTCTCTGTTTTCAAGTTCAACCCTTTCCTTTTTGGAAATTCTTGAATTGCTTTTGCTTGCAATGCCTTGTTGGAATAGCTGGACATGAGAAGGGGGTTGCTTTCCTTCATAAGTGTAAAGCACCCCATGGATGTCCAAGATTAGCCATTCCAGTTGCTATGGTAACAGCCCAGTGCCCCAACTATATCTGTGATTAATGTATGTCAGTTCAGTAATGTTTGTTAGTCTATGAGTCATCCGTCTGTTGGTGTTAGTTGTCAAGCATTGCTGGAGTTTATTTGGAGCAATGGAGATACTTTGTAATTGTATGTATCCATATATCTGCAAAAAGCCTACAAGCTGTATATATCTACATCCAGAACAGCATTACTAAGCCTTATCTTCTGCAACAGTAAAAACTATTTGGACCTTAAGCTGCTTCCATGTGGTTACTGGAACTGGGAGCAACTTTTAAAATATTTATATTTTATTAGGGACGCGAGTGGCACTGTGGATTCAACCACAGAGCCTAGGGCTTGCCGATCAGAAGGTCAGTGGTTTGAATCCCCGCGACGGGGTGAGCTCCCGTTGTTTGGTCCCAGCTCCTGCCAACCTAGCAGTTCAAAAGCACGGGAAGGTAAACAGCATTTCCGTGCGCTGCTCTGGTTCACCAGAAGCGGCTTTTTCATGCTGGCCACATGACCCGGAAGCTGTACGCCAGCTCCCTCGGCCTATAGAGTGAGATGAGCGCCGCAACCCCAGAGTCGTCCATGATTGGACCTAACGGTCAGGGGTCCCCTTTACCTTTACCTATATTTTATTAAGGTGATTTCAATTAAAATAAATATAGTGATACAGAAAAAGAAGGAAAAGTGAGAGGGAGAAAAACAACAACAAAGATACATATAAAAGTGAGAATTTGGAGGGGGGAAGCAATATACAATATTCCCATACATTCTTATATGAATTGGCATAGTGTTATTGTCCTAGTGCTTATGTAAATATTAATAGCCTACTGCATTTTGGATAAACTCATTCCAAATGTTATCGTATTTATCCATATTTATTTATGCACCTGTCAGCAGTCTGTTCATAGATTGTCAGTGATGTCATATCGTTAGTCCATTGATTGGTATCAAAGCTTCATTTTTCCAATTCCTCAATATCATTATCTTGGCCACTTTTCGGGCACAGAAAATCCATTTCCATTGTCCCGTTGAAAATTTCCATACAGCAGGTATATAGTTCAATAAAATATTCTCCACTGAAAGATTTAACTTTTTTCTGCACAGTCATAGTTACATAGTCCTGCACTTTCTCCCAGAACTTGTTAAGTAAATAACATTGTCCTTGCCACATCTCCAACACTGAGCTATCTTAACAACCCCCTTTTTATACAACCGTAAAGGAGTCCACTAAACTTTAAATATTATTTTCTGTTGTATTAGTCTTAATTTTAAATCTAATGACACCTTGGGTATTGAAGCTAAAACATTTTAAAGCACTTTCCCACTGTTGAAAATTCCAATTCTTTATTCCAATCATCTCTTACAGTCTGCATATTGAACTTGTGTAATATTAATAGATATCTATAAAAAGTAATTGCTGGCTTTTTATTTTTGAATAAGCTGTCCAATTGCTCCAATATCTCAGGTGTCTTGGAAGCTGAAAGGGCTGATGGCTCAAACACACTTGTTAGGAGATGTTGTAATGGAAGATATCGCCATTGGGTTGCATCTGATAGGTGATATTTTTGTCTTAAAACAGCAAAAGCATAAAATTCTTCCTCATCTATCTAGTTGGTCCAATGTCAATACACCTGCTTCCATCCAATTTTTCCATATCACCATCTTTTTTTTTGCAATTCTTAGTGTGGGGCTTTCCCACAGGTTAAGTTTAGCATGTAAAAATGGGGGGGGGGGATTGTTTTTATTAGCCAATGTATTCCATATACTTCTGTGATTTAATTGTTTCTAGAGTCCCCTGACATTTCAAACATTTTAATCCAAGTATTGTCCAACCAACCAAAGGTGCTATGTACATATATTCTAGGGCTGCCCACATTGGAAAATTATGGCCAACAGTGGAATTCCAATATTTAGTACTTGACAGTAGGTAAGCATAATTATATAATTCCAAATTTGGGATTTCAAAACTGCCTTCTTTAATTTGTAGCTGCATTCTCTGCAAGGATATTCTTGGTGTTGCAGAGCCCCAAAGGCATTTCCTGAACAATGAGTTTATCTTTTGAAAATATGATCAAGATATAAATGAATCTGGGAATAATATTCATTTTGAGAGCATTCACCCAAAGGGTAAGGTTCAATGACTCCCACCTATTGATAAGAAACCTCTTTTATTAATTTATTCATATGAACTGTAACTGTGTTTCATCTCTTGGCATTAACATACCTAGATATTTAACAGATTTGGAACAAACCTGAAATTGTTATTCCTTGAATGAGTGTGCAAACTGGGAGCAACTTCACTGTAAGTGTATCTCACCTGAGATTCCCGACATGGCTTGCTGTCATGGCATTCGTAAACACAGAATAGTTGCTTCATCACAAAAGCAAAGTGACTCTGAAAACTCAAGAGGTTCAGACACCATGTAACCCAAGCTCAGAACCTCAGGCAAATTACTTTGGTGCTGGTATCCTGACAGGGAGAAGAAAAAAACACCCTGATAGCACATTCAGCACCGTCCTCTTGCTGACACTCAACAGCAATAGCCACTGGCATCTCCCATATCAGCAGCAGAGAACGTGTACAGCCAGTGTACCCCAAGCACCAACCGGGCAGGGGGAGAGAACGCAACAAAGCACCAGCTGCCATCTCAGTTGCTCTTAGAACTGAAGTCCTCCCTGACACTGTGTGGATCAGGTATCTGCCTTTTAATATTTTAGGCTATTTTCGAATTAGAGCCTCCATGCTTGACTGCAACATTATCAGCAGCCAGGGAGCGCACTAAAACTCTCTCTTGTGCATAGGATAGCAGGTGAAGTGAAGCCTTCCTTCCTGGCCCATTTGCTTCACATCAAATACCAGAGGCAGAACCTCAAGCACAGGAGAAGACGCATGTGGCCTTTGCTCTCACATACCAAAAGCTGTGGCCAACGTGGCAGAGTCCAGTCTCCAGGGTGACTACACCTTTTGGTGGCTAAGAAATCCACATGCCCTGGAAAAATAGGGTCAAGCCATTTTGAGCCTTGGAATGAAAACACCAGAATTCAACCCCATGGCACAATTGTCATGGGGTTAGCTAGCCACTGCACTAGTAGGCAGGTCTTGGGAGCAGGAGCAGAAGAAACAGTGCTAAGACCCACTATTCAACTCCTTTCAAAAGCTGAGACACCAAGTGCTTTTCTGGGTGTAAACTAGAAGAAGAGGAGGAGGAGGAGGAGGAGGAGGAGGAGGAGGAGGAGGAGGAGTTTGGATTTGATATCCCGCTTTATCACTATCCTAAAAATAATAATAATAATAATAATTTATTATTTGTACCCCGCCCATCTGGCTGGGTTTCCCCAGCCACTCTAGGCGGCTTCCAACAAATATTAAAATACATCAAAATGTCACAGATTAAAAACTTCCCTCAACAGGGCTGCCTTCAGGTGTTTTCTAAATGTCAGGTAGTTGTTTATCTCTTTGATGGGAGGGCGTTCCACAGGGCGGGCACCACTACCAAGAAGGCCCTCTGCCTGGTTCCCTGTAACCTCACTTCTCACAGTGAGGGAACCGCCAGAAGGCCCTCGGCGCTGGACCTCAGTGTCCGGGCTGAATGATGGGGGTGGAGACACTCCTTCAGGTATACTGGGCCAAGGTCGTTTAGGGCTTTAAAGGTCAACACCAACACTTTGAATTGTGCTCGGAAACGTATTGGGAGCCAATGTAGATCTCTCAGGACTAAATCCGTAATGGTGAAATGGGCGCAAGATTTGGGCCATAACATCATGATGGATCAATGGGAAAGGCTTTGGCGGGTAGATATAAAGTTTACAGCCTGTTACAGCCTTAGAGAGAATATATTAAAGATGATGTACAAGTGTACATTTAGAAAAAAACCAGAATTATTTCTATTAAGTATGGTGCCAATAGAACTCAAAGAACCAAAAAGGATATTAATTTTGTATGGCATAACAGCTGCCAGGATATTAATAGCCAGAAATTGGAAAAACAAACGAGTTACCAAAAATTTTGGATTGGCAGATATTAATGGTGGAATATTTACAACTAGTGAAGAGTACGGGAAGAATAAGAGGACAAACGAGACAAAAAGTCCACAAAGAATGGAAATTATTTAAGGAGTATTTGGTAAATAATGGCATAGGTAGTTTTCTTATGGCAGAACTAGACTGAACCCGATGGAAAATCAAGATAAAAAAGGAATAAAATAAAATTGAATAAATGTGCGATAATGTAGAAAAAAGAGTTATATACAGCGAGATTAATCGGAAGTTATTTTTAATTTTTTGTGAAGATGCAGAACCGATTGTAAGTTATGTATAATATGTAGATTTTTCTTCTTTTCTGTTATTTGTTTTGTTTTGTCTTGTCTTCTTCTGAGTTGCATGATGTTTGTCAATTGTCTTTTACTGTTATTTGTAACTTTTTAAAAATAACAATAAAGATTTATTTCCTTAAAAAAAAAAGATCTCTCAGGACTGGTGTTATGTGGTCTTGGCGGCCGCTCCCAGTCACCAGTCTAGCTGCCGCATTCCAGATTATTTGTAGTTTCCGGGTCACCTTCAAAGGTAGCCCCACGTAGAGCACATTGCAGTAGTCCAAGCATGAGATAACTAGAAAATGCACCACTCTGGCAAGACAGTCCACGGGCAGGTAGGGTCTCAGCCTACGTACCAGATGGAGCTAGTAGACAGCTGCCCTGGCCACAGAACTGACCTGTGCCTCCATGGACAGCTGTGAGTACAAAATGACTCCCAGACTGTGCCCCTGGTCCTTCAGGGGCACAGTTATCCCATGTCGGAATACGTTTCACGGATCCGCCATGGATTCATATTTATTTAGTTATTTAATGAGGTTTTCAAGATCTACTTTTTGTATAACTACGCACAAAAGCGAAAGTGAAAGCATGAATGAATAGTGTGGTTCACTTATGAGATTAATCCGCCTTTATTTTATAGTTCCGGTCATGTTCAAAGTTGTTAATGAGCGTTAAACTTGCTTCCCGCCTTTTTGGAGGGCAGCAACAGTGATTTTATTGGTTGAGGCATTAATGATGATGTCACGTTTGTTCCCTAATAAAAGGCAGAGGCACCCCGCTTAGGCACGTTTTTCCTTGGTTTCTTTGGTTTTAGTCAGTCGACGTTCTTTTAAGTTCAGGGTTTAGTTTAAGGGTATTGGGAGCGGGCTGGACGGGTTGGATGGGTTTTTCTTTAGTTAGAGTTAGATCGCGGAAGATCATTCGGTTTAGTTTTAGATAGGTTCCTTTAGGTTAGCCTAGGGTTAGGCCCGCGGAAGATATTTCGGTTTTAGTTTTATTTAGCTAGCCTCGCGGAAGATTGGGCGCGCAGGGACTTTAAGCTTAGGAGAACTTAGCTTAGGGGACGAGCCTATGCGGGTTCTGCCGAAGCCACTAAAGATACAACCGGTGTCTGTCTTCCTTTGGGGTTAAAAGGGGGAGTAAAGTAAAAAAAATTAATTTCTTTAAGTTGGTCCGTCTATTCAGAGTCAGGGTATATATTTTATTTCACGAGGCAACTTTGCATTAAGAAGGCAATTAGGAACTCACACACCTTCGGAGTCATCAATTGGCTTACTCAACTTCCTTCAGATTGTGAGACTTGGCCGGCGACCGTGCTCAAAAGCACGCGGAACGCTGGCCGCTTTCCCCGCAACTGGTACCTCGTGCATAACCAGTCCAAGGCCGTGCACGAGGAGCTCCAGCACCCAAACCCCGACAATCCCATTCAGGACCAGGGAGTCCTCCACACCTGCCCGCCCCCTGTCCCCCCAAAACAGTACTTCTGTCTTGTCAGGATTCAACCTCAATCTGTTAGCCGCCATCCATCCTCCAACACTCCAGACACTCACACAGGACCTTCAGTGCCTTCACTGGTTCTGATTTAAGCGAGAGGTAGAACACCCAGCCCAAACCCCCTGATGATCTCTCCCAGCAGCTGCATGTAGATGTTGAAAAGCATGGGGACAGAACCCCGAGGCACCCCACAAGTGAGAGCCCAGGGGTCTGAACACTCATCCCCCACCACCACTTTCTAAACATGGCCCAGGAGGAAGGAGCGGAACCACTGTATAACAGTGCCCCCAGCTCCCAGCCCCTCTAGACGGTCCAGAAGGATGTTATGGTCAATGGTGTCAAAGGCTGCTGAGAGATCCAGCAGAACTAGGAAACAGCTCTCACCTTTGTCCCTAGCCCGCCAGAGATCATCGACCAGCGCGACCAAGGCAGTTTCAGTCCCATGATGAGGCCTAAATCCCGACTGGAAGGGATCCAAATGGTCCGCATCCTCCAGGCAACCACCCGCTCAATCACCTTGCCCAAGAATGGTAGATTTGAGACTGGGCGATAGTTGGCCATACTGATCGGGTTTTAAATTGTTTTTTTAAGAAGCGGCTTAATGATCGCCTCTTTCACAGAGGGAAGCATTCACCACCCTGCAGAGCCCATCGCCCAGCCCTTCCCAGCTTGCTTTTATTACCCAAGATGGGCAAGCATCAAGGAGACAGGTGGTTGGTTTTAGGCGTCCAAGCAGTTTGTCCACATCCTCGGGGGTAACAGATTGAAATTGATTCCATGCAACTTGACCAGACAGGACTCTAACACTCTCCTGCTCCCACGGTGGTGTCTACCTCCTTCCGAATCTGAGCGACTTTATCTGCAAAAAACTTTGCAAAAGCATTGCAGGAGATCTTGGGGTCCCTACCAGGCCCCGGTGATTAAGGTGGTTCAAATAGATTGTGAACCACCTAAAAGAGTCTCCTGCTGCTATTTTCAGATGCAAGAAAAGGTCTTCTTCGCCGTCGCTATCGCCACTTGGTAGGCTTGACGTTGAGCTCTAACCTGTGTTCGGTCCAATTCAGAATGTTTTCTGCCACCGGCGCTCTAGCCGTCTCAATGATTGTTTCATCGCCCTCAGCTCCAGGGAAAACCACAGGGCTGTCCAGGCTCCATGCAATCGGAGAGGACGCTTCAGAGCCAAACAGTCACTAGCCCTGGTTAACTCCGAATTCCAGCGGGCCACCAGGGAATCAGCTGAAAGGCCATCAACATGGGATAAAGCATCCCCTACCACTCTCTGGAAACCATTTGGATCCATTAAGTTGTGGGGGCGGACCATCCGAATTGGTTCCACCTCTCTGCAGAGGGGAAGGGTCGCAGAGAAGTCCAGTTGCACCAGAAAGTGATCTGACCATGGTACTTCTTTTGTTTCGCTTTTAGTTAGTGTCAGATCCCCCACATCACTAGAGGTGAACACCAGGTCTAAGGCATGTCTGTGACTATGCGGTGGGCCAAACTTATTCAGGGACAGCCCCATGGAGGCCATGCTTTCCACAAAGTCCCGAGCAGCCCCTTGTAAGGTCGTGTCGGCATGGGTGTTAAAATCCCCTAGGACCACCAAACTAGGTGTCTCCAGGAGAACATCCACCATAACCTGAAGCAGCTCAGGCAGGGAATCCTTGGTGCAGCGGGGAGGTCGGTACACCAAAAGGAATCCTGTACTTCCCCTACTGCCCAACTTCCAGAACATGCACTCAGAGAACCAGGTATTCCCAGTAGGACGCCTGGTGCAAACTAATGACTTATTAAAAATCACTGCAACCCCCCCTCCCCGCCCAGATGACCTGGGTTGCTGTGCGTAAGAGAAACCTTGTGGACATGCAGCAGCTAAGACAGGTCCATCTGCTTCATCCAATCAAGTCTCTGTTACGCATGCCAGGTCAAGTCCTCCAAGTCTCAAAGCAGCTAACAATCTCCTTTCCCTTCCTCCCCTACAACAAACACTCTGTGAGGTGAGTGGGGCTGAGAGACTTCAGAGAAGTGTGACTAGCCCAAGGTCACCCAGCAGATTACAAGTCAAACGCTCTTAACCACTACACCACACTGGCTCTCTAGACTGGCAGGTCCCATTTCTTCCATATCCTGCCTAGTCTCTCTGTAATTCCTTGACAGTTCAACTTGTCCTCAATAGTATGACAGTGAAAGCACTGAAGCACAAGAGGAAATGAATCAGACTTACAGCTCTTCCTCCTCAGAAAGGCATGGTGCCCATAGGGGCCGTCCAAAGACAACTGCCTCACTCAAAACAAAGACCCCACCCTCTGCAAGAATCCAAACAGAGGCAGATTTTCTACTGACAAACTTTCAGATGCTTCCCAGTCTACTTCCAGCTTCTTACCCAGGAATAGGCCTACAGATAAAAAGCAAGGTCATTCAGTGAAGCAGCACCCAAGGAACTCAATTCCTTTGGGAAGTCACTTCCCCAAGAAGTAGTTATCACCACTAGCTTAGATGTTCTTAAAGGAAGAGTTCCTGGAGTAGAGGCCTACCAACGGCTAGTCGCTACTGCAGACAAACGCAACCTTTATGTCCATGGGCATTGTACTTCTCAATGCAAATATGCTGATACGTACATATTACTTTCACATTCTGTGGGCAGTTGGTTGTAAATGGACCCATGGAAGTGGCAGGGAGGGAGGGAGCTGCAGTCTCACAAATTATCTGCTATGTTATGTTCTCTCACAAATCTCACAGATCCACAAATCATTATTGCATTATGCTGTTTAGAACTCCCAGCAGTTTTTAATACTTTAGGGGGGCAAATTCTGGGGGCAAACTGCTGGTGGAATCTTGCAAGAAACAGATTTTCAAAACAGTTACAGGTAGGTAGCTGTGTTGGTCTGTCATAGTCAAAACAAAATAAAAAATAAAAAAAATCCTTCCAGTAGCACCTTAGAGACCAACTAAGTTTGTTCTTGGTATGAGCTTTCGTGTATCTGAAGAAGTGTGCATGCACACGAAAGCTCATACCAAGAACAAACTTAGTTGGTTTCTAAGGTGCTACTGGAAGGATTTTTTTTATTAGATTTTTAAAAGTTAAGTTGCCCACATGGACCATGTTGGCCAGGTTTCTGTGCTACAGTACTTTGGAAATGTCCTGAAAGGATCAGTGCTATCACCTCTGGGATGCCAAATGAAGCTGCTGGATGAAACTGTCCAGAGGTTGGACATACCAGTGGGATAAAACCAACCTCTATTTTTATTTTGCTATCAAACCAGCCGTTGACACTGTGGCCAAGTGAGTGAGGATAAGCCGCTTGTGACAGAGTCCAGAAAAGTTGATTAGGATGGCAGGGCTGATGGCTGTCTGCCACTTACGGTTTCCTCTCTCCCCACCCAGCCCCCATGGGAAGGTGTTTGCCGTTTAGAAAGACTGCAGGACCCAGGATTCTTCTAAGTTATAATTACATATTTACAGGAGAATATGCTTGCTGCTGCACGCATATAGATCGTGCCATAGTAGTGCTGCAGGAGTTGCCACAGTCACACATCATCACCACTGCTTTATTAGTCATGGCTGCAATTAACCCTCCACTTCATAGGACACGAATCACATGCTTAGAATTCAGGGAAGACACTGGCTTGGCCCTTGTTCTGGGTTTCGGAGAAGCAGCACCTCACTGCAAAGCCCAACTGGGAAGTGCATGTCCCTTTGGGAGGTGAGAAGGACAACGGATTTCTCTCTTGGAAAGGCAGCAGCAATGCCTCATGCTGCTGCCTCCTGCAAACAACCTTTCCTCCTTGCCACAGGCTACCCATAGTGAAAATAAGGGGCCATTGCTGCTCATTCTCTTCAGGATTTCGTAGAAGGTAGGAGCAGTGAGACATTGACGGCACTTTCTTCTGAAGCCCAACTTGTGGAACAGAAGCCACCTCTCCCTTCTTCATCCTTCTCTTTGTTTGCTGCAAGGAGCTGGGCTTAAGAAGGAAGTCTTTTGTAAAAATAAATAAATAAACTATGAGAAAAGAGGGTCATGGTTTCTTCACCTCATCCATTCTTCGCAGGATGTAGCAGTGAGGTTCAGTGAGCACTTTTTTCAAAGGTTTAAATTAAGAGCATGAGAAGATCTCTGTTGGCTCAGCCTCAGACCAAAGGCCCATCTAACGCAGCCTCCTGTTTTCACAATGGCCAAGCCAACCCCAACAGGAAGGCCACATTCCAGACAGGCACTCTCCATGCCCTTTGCATAATACAGTAGTCTAAGGAGAACTGGCTCTCCATGCCTCATCCAATGGGACTGTTTAAGCTCTGCAGGAAAGTAAAGACAAGCAGAAGGTGCTTCTCCCTCAAAGCCCTTCAGCACAGCTGATGCAGCATTTTCTGCAATAACCTGGACATGGGATTAAAAGGTGGTCCACACAGTCCTACATAGATTTCTTGATAACCCAACAAAGATGCCCTTCTCCATAACCATGCTCTTTCTATAGTGTCTACTTGCAAGTATATCCCATTTAGCAAAGATCCATTGTGTTGCTAAGTGAAAGGCTTCTGTTTCAGCCTATGTTATTGCTTCCTGTTGATCTGGGCTAGGGATTCGTGATGAATACTGTACTTCCGATTTGCCCCTTGAAATTTCCCTGATGACACTTTTTCTTCCTGCAGGGGGAGATCTTAAAATTACTCATGTCCTCTATTTTTTATTTTATTTTTTTCAATGGTTAAATAGTGGGGAAGGGCCATAGCTGGGTGGTAGAAAACACCCACCAGAAACCTTGGACAGCTGCTAATAGTCCAATGGTCTGACTTGGAATAAGGTCGTTTCTTCTGAGTCCTGCAAAGCATTGGAAGTAAAAAGCCTATCTTTGTCTTGCAGTTGCACTTTATCACAAATATAGCTACGAATTGATGGGGGGAAACACTGAAGGTTTACTCTGGAAATCGTGTAGCTGCTCCATCGGAAGTAAGTAAACAAAAGATGGCAAATCCAGAGAAAAAGCACTTTCAAATGAAAGCACCCAGGCACTTGCTGTTCCATGCACACGTGCACATGATATCACGCCCTTCAAATGTTCACTGTATGCTTCAGCCTAAACCAGATCATGATGATTATGTAATCTCTGGAGCGTCACAAAAAAAATCTTAAGGGAAAATCTAGAAATGCTTCTACTTGCTCTCTTCATACTCCACACCAAGCTTGGATATTCACTGTGGTACTGTACAATTTTCAGTGGTACAAATTCCTATACAATTAGCCACGTTACCCATGTTGCAGCCAAAACTAAAAGTCCTGTAGCATCTTAAACCACAAACACCACAAGCTTTCACAGAGCACTTCATTTTAAGTATCTGAGAAACTGGTAATGTTTTTGTCACCCAAAATCAATGGAGCAAACCAAGGGAAGAAGGGATGGTGTGCTATAAAAAGGAAAATAAAAAAAGAAACCAGACTGCAATCAGTCCAGCTTGCTGGGCTGCTCATAAAGGGAACGTAGGAAACAAAATCCAACCCAGAAAGCAAAACTCGGCCTTTAACAAGCAGCGACAACATGATGCCCCAGAGACAGCCTGCCAGCAGCCAGGACAGAAGCCCAGTGTTCTTTCCAGAGAGGAAAGTGAGCTGGTCATGAAGCAGAGAAATGTTTCCTACTGTACGGAATGCAACAGTTCAGAGAGTAAAAAGATGAGAGCCTGCTTTATTTCTTCCAGCTTCCCTGACTTCATGGCTGGAAGACACAGCAGGCAACTTAGTGGGAAAGGAAGGGGAGAAGCCAGCATCTGGGGCGTAGGCAAGGGTCAGGAGTATCTATATGCAGTTGTTAATTCCACACATGGGATTAAGCTCAACCATATCCAATGCATGCATTTCCAAAGAGGTGGCAGTTCTATGGATGTCATTCTTTCCCCTGCTGCTACAAAGCAGCTGGCTGGGCGTATGCATTCGCAGGCATGTGGTGGCTGGTGGGCTGTGACGGCAGCTTCCAGCAGCTCAGCTACAGAACAGAGAGCTTGTTCCAGCCAGGACCTCTTCAAATGTGCAAAAGGTGCACCTGTGGTCTGAAAGCCAGGGAGTTTTGATACAGGTTTTGGGGTTCTTCCCAACTGTGCAGGCAGCCCTTGCAGCAAGGCCCAGGAAAGAAACTCTGGGCAGCAGCATGTCACCCAGTAAAGTTCTGGGAAGCAGCAGCCTCAGAGGGTTTTCATAGTTTGGTGGGAAGAACACCCTCTGGGGAGAGTCGTTGGGGAAAAGAGGGCAGGCATTTAGCCTAGGCCCTCTATAGTAAAAGGGGATAATTTTATCATATTGAAGGGAATCATTTCCTGTCCCTAATCTTGCAGGGGAACACCCAGTGTTAGGATCTGGGATAGGAATGTTAGGAGTCATGGGGCTCCTGGGACCTAGATTGTGGTCTGTCTAAAAATAAAATGTCTAGGTGCCCCCTCCTTTGCTGCCTTTCTACGTGACCAGGAAGCCCCGTAACAACAACAACCCCAAAATCTGCTGGGTGAATTGGTGGTCTGCAGGGTGGCGTGGCAGCAAAAAATGCATCTTTTACTGCAGCGCTGCTGGGAAAATCAGGTGTGCTACAGAAAAGGCCCAGCTGACTGCAGACCAGCTGACTGCAGCCAGACAGGTGGAGATGCTAGGTGCCAAGTGTGGCTCCTGGACATCTCTATCTAGTTGCAAAAGGCCGATTGCCAGTTGCAAAAAGCAATGTCCTTTTCCATGTCAAAGCGCAAGGAAGCCTCACCTTGCAGTTGCAGGTTAGCCCTGCTTTACAACTTTACAAATGCACAACTGCATTCTCCAATGTCTTTAAATTAGTAAAAAAAAAAAAAAATCCTTCCAGTAGCACCTTAGAGGCCACACGACTACCAACCTGTAATTTAAATTAGTCAGTTTTTGTTTGGTGGGTGGAAGCTTTAATTAGAGGTTTCATTTCACTCTCAATGTGGGTGATCTAATATTTTATGCCTTTCAACTAACTGTCCAAATATTCATTTCTCAAATTAAGAGTATTTATGAACCAAACATTGTAAACATTAAATTTCCATATCACTTTCCACTATTTTTGCCCAGTAACCATCAGCCTTTGTTTTTGCAAAGGTACATTTTAATCAGAAGACCCACTTTGTTCCTATAAGCATTGGAAAAACCCTCTTCAGGAGTCTGCCTGATCGCACTAGGGTGAAAACCCCCATAGGGAACACAGGTGGACATATAAGTTCTAACAGTCAGGATCTCACCACCTCAAATTTGCTTCTCTCAAATTATGGTTGAAACTGTATACAATGCAAGCTTGTTCTGGAAATCTGTACTACAAAATGAGAAACTTTGATTTATCCATGCTAATCTTTGTTAGGGATTTGAAACTAATACTTACATTGCCTTGGTTAAAAAATCAACTCATTCCGGTTAAAACTCTTTCCCCAATGCAAATTCGGGGTTGGTGTATAACAAGGACTGAGAGATTGGGGTGGTGGAAGGGGGGCTCGTTTAATCTCACTGTAAACATGTGGTACAGTGACAATAAAGAATTTCTATTCTATTTCTAAATTCCTGCTCCTGAAGTGACTTTTCTCTCTTCTCTTTTAAAAATTAAACCTAAGTTATCTTACACTTGTTCTGCATTAAAGGCAGTTGGCCTCGGGCTGTTTTTCATACAGTGATTATCTCCTGCTCTTTGCATCTCACCTCCAATCACAACCATCTCTCTGCTACCAAGTGATCTTGTTGTTTCTGTGCGAATGAGGCTGGTGATCTTTAAATGGGTACAGTTTGGGTTGACAATTATTTCCCCTCTGCAAATTCGACTGTGTGCTCCATCTGCTCCTCCTTCATCTTGTTTTCTGTTCCACTTTCCTTGTACATGGGCCCTCAGCACAATGACCCCAATTTTCCTCTTTTCTTAATGCAAAAGGCACCTCACACCAGAGCACCCCCAAGCAGTAAATTTTCAGCCATCCTTTGACAAAAATGTGCTTGACAGATTTTTTTTAAATGAACAAAAATGTTCATTTTTGTTGGGACAATAAGAAGAACAAGTCTTTTGCCTAAATTGTTCGCACCTGTCTGTCTTGAAAGTGCAGTGAATGTATAATAAAACAATCCAGAAAGTCTCTCATTAACCAAAGCTTCCAATGTGCTCAAAACTGGGAAACTATAGTCACCAGCTTTGGAACAAGCCAGGATATTAAACTGCAGTTCAAACTACTATTTGAAGTGGTTCATTAACTATGATTAATTAGAGTTTTCCTGATCTGATTGTTCACTCTGTCAAGGGAGTTGTGAGGGAGCTGAATTAACAGGCAAAAGGCTTGTTCATATCTTGCTTTATTAACGAGAGATAGGATCCTCCTAATCAGACTCTATGAGTTGAGGGTCAATAAGGAGTGGTGCAAAATGAGGGCATTGAGAAGGAACAAGGCAAACCTAGAAGTTGGCAAGGGCTGTACAACTCCACTCATACTTGATTCCCAGGTCTTTTGCCAAACTCCCTCTTATGTACCGAGCCACTGTGAGCTAATAATTCTCCCTCAGTCCATAAAAGAGAGAAAATGGAAATCAAACTCCTTCTGCTTTTTTCAGGGAGGCATCAACAACAAGCAATAGGAACCTAGATTACAGAAACTGTCATTGCAATTCACATCCTGGAGAAAAAATACACCCATGGCTGATTCAAGACTACAGTAGTGCAATTCAGGCTCAAGACAATTTTCCATTCTCTCAAATCTCTCCTCCTTCATCCAGTTTGAAAAAAGTAGATATCCACTGTTTGGCTCCCAACCTTTCCTCAAACAGTGATCCACACATTTGTTTGTTCTAACAGTCAAGATAGTTGAGAGAAAACGAACATTCAGGAACTGTTGCTTATCAGCTTGTCAGGCTTTTCAGAGACAAACATATTTGCTACATATTTACTTATCTTCCTGATTTTTTTAAATTTAACTTTCAGGGTTTGTAATGAACAAAGCTTGGAAGAGATGATAGCAGCTGGACAGGAAGTCAAAAGGCATATGCAGTCTGCCAAGACATCCTCCATACAGACCAGTCAGTAAAGAAGCTCTAGTCTCTCACTCCTGCCTACAATACACACAAATAAGAACTTTTGTAGGCAGGCTTTGCAACCCCAGTTCTGTGATGCACTCACAAGCAATGCGCTCACAGATGACGTTTTTGCACCCAAACTAATCAATAATGTCCCCCAGGATTAAGGACTTTTGGGAAAAGATTTATAATGAGTTGAAAAAAGGGCTGAAAGACACTTTTATTAAAAAACCAGAAGCTTTTTTACTGGGAATTGTAGGACAAGAAATACCCAAAAAGGACTTACAGTAACATTCTTTTTGTATGCCACAGCTGCTGCGAGGCTACTACTTGCAAAGAACTGGAAGAGTCAAGAATTACCTACAATAGATGAATGGCAGATGAAGATGATGGACTTTATGGAGCTTGCTGAACTGACTGGAAGACTCTGTGATCAGGGAGAAGAGTCGATTGAAGAAGATTGGAAGAAATTTAAAATTTATTTGAATAAGTATTATAGTATTTAGTGTTGCTTTAAGAAGTAGCTATAGGTTTTTGCTATTTTTCTTTAAGATATAGGATAAGAAGATGTCATTATTAAGTTTTATGGTTAAAACAAAATAGGAAATTCTTTCCAGTAGCACCTTAGAGACCAACTGAGTTTGTTCTTGGTATGAGCTTTCGTGTGCATGCACACTTCTTCAGAGACTGAAGAACAAACTCAGTTGGTCTCTAAGGTGCTACTGGAAAGAATTTCCTATTTTGTTTCGACTATGGCAGACCAACACGGCTACCCACCTGTAACTTTTATGGTTAAGATAGTGATATACTGAAACTGCTAGAGAATGATATGACTTTGAAATTCAGTTGGGGGGACCGAGGGAAGTCACCCAAAAATGTAAAGAATGTAAGAACTTACTGTTCTTTTTCTTTTTTCTTTCATTTCTTTTTCTTTTTCTTATATTATCTTTGTTAAAAATCTTACAAAACTAATAAAAATTATTTAAAAAACAAACTAATCAATAACACAAAGGTATGTCTTCTCAGCTTTATGAACTACTGACACAAAGAAGGGCTCATCCATATCTTGTAGAGCCATGTGGGAACCCGGGTTGATGAAGACACATGGGTTAACCCAGTGTTTTTCAACCTTTTTTGGGCAAAGGCACACTTGTTTCATGAAAAAAATCACGAGGCACACCACCATTAGAAATGTTAAAAACAGTGGTGGCGAACCTTTTAGAGACCGAGTGCCCAAACTGTAAACCAAAAACCACTTATTTATCACAAAGTGCTCAAACTTGTTGAGCTTTTTTGGGGGGAGCTGCCGACCAAAGTTTTGGAGTTTTGGGGGGGTGCACAAAAGTTGCTTTGCTTTTGGGGGGGCGCCCCAAAGCTGCTGGGCTTTTGGGGGGGAAGGGAGTCGATGTTGCAGGGTGCAACGTTACCGTGAGCTGCATCGAGCGGATTGGAAAGATCTGGGGGGGGGGGGGAGAAGATTGCCACCGATTGTGCTTTGTGTGTGTTTGTGTTTTCTGACCGAGGGGTGGAGGAGAGCCCGTCTTGCTGAATCAGACCGAGGAAAAAGTGTGAGCTTTGTGGCGGGCAAGGAGGAAGCAGGAGTGATGAGAGAGCAAAGGCGAAAACTAGAGGAAGGCGCTGTTGCTGCGGGGCTCTGCCGGGAGGACCGTTGCCTTCGCCACTCACACTCCTGCGCTCGGGAAGGGCTCGAGGAGCCTCAAGTGTCCGCCCCTCCCTGGCGTCTTCTTAGGCAGCCGGGACTATGGAGACTTTGAATGGCACCAGCCTCGGCGAGCCTCTGAAGTCGCCGCAGAGCCTGCACCACTCCTTCGCCGAGAAGAAGGGGCTCCACCGAGCTCCTTCCCCAGCCAAACCTTTCCTCAAAGACCTCCACGCCCGGGCAGCTTCTGCCAAGCCCCCGCCGGTGCACCCCAAATTCCCCAGCCTCTCCAGCAAGCCGCAGTCCCCGCAGGCGGGAGCCCACCCGCAGGGGCGTCGCTATGGGGGGCGGTACGCTGCCGGCCCTTTGCTGGTGGCGCTCGAAGAAGGCGAGGCAGGCTGAGGGGCGACGCCTGGCCCCGGGGGCAGAGCGGGCGCTAGCTGCGGCTGCTCGCGTTCCCGATCGCTGGAGCCGGTGCTGGATTCCGCATCGCTGCTGGCGGCCTGAGCCAGCCTCTGCTCGTCGGAGAGCGGCTCGGACGGGCAGTCGGACAGGTCGGAGCTGCTGTCCATGTGGCTGATCCTGGCGCCGGATCCGCTGCCCAGCCCAGCGGCCGGTGCCAGGGAACCCGGCGGGGCCAGGGAACCCGGCGGGGCCAAGGAGGCGCATCGCTTGCCCTTCCTGCCTTTGCTTGGCTCGCCACCGGGCTGCCTCCCGCCGGCCTTGGCGCCTGCTTGATCCGGGGCCCGGGCTGCCTTCTTGCTCGAGAGGGTGGATTTAGCACTGCTCGCCTTGCCAGGCGCGCCGGCAGCGAGGCAAGCCGCCGCTGCCTTCGCACCCTGGGCGCAGCTCCGCCGGGAGAGGCGGCTCTGCGTGGCCAGCAGCCCCAGCGAGTGCAAGCAGGCAACAGTGGACGCAAGCCTGGGGAAAAACAACAACAGCAGCACAGATGGGCCGATGGTGCGCGTGCTAGCAGTGAGGGCTCTGCGTGCCAAATCTGGCACGCGTGCCATAGGTTCGCCACCACTGATATATAAAGTAATTTTTCAATTTTTGCCGCGGCACACCAGGCAACATCTCGCGGCACACTAGTGTGCCGCGGAACAGTGGTTGAAAAACACTGGGTTAACCCACCTCTCAAATCTCTATTGGCCAAAACACAGGAGACGACACTAAAAACAATATTTAGACGGCACAGCACACTGCTTTGTTTGCACAAGATCAACTCCCCTTCTATCACCATCAGCTGGTGAGGCTGCTCCAAGCTGGGCACCACCTGTGCAAAGATCACCCACTTTGGGGAAGAGATATTTGCCACCCTCCTCCATCTCCAGACACGAGCTGCCACCTTTCCCAACAATGACTCTTCTGTCAAACATCAATTATAGACTGCATACCAACTCCTACCAAAACATTGCTGTACTGGCCTAGCAGCAGCCAGATCAGAACCAGCAGCCCACTAGACATCAGCAGACTGTCATACAACAAATGGCTGGACAGATTATGGCAGATACATAGCCCAGACAGAAAAACTGACCTGCCATTCTTCAGTCACGAGAGGCACTACCCAAAATACTTGTTCTATGCTACATGGAATCCGTTTGTATAATTCATTCATAGTCAGCAGGATATGCACCCACCCACAGTACTTTCTGGAAAGAATTAATCATTAATGTAATAGGAAAAACCATAAAGCGACAAGTTATTTCATGTGTAATGTAACCTATTACTATGTTAAAAAGTCAATAAAAGTATTTTGAAAAAAGAAAGAATAGCAGTTGCACTGGCACACTGCTCCAATCCCCTGTGATCCTTAAGGTATCTTTCACAGTCAGCTGTCTTGCTTCAGGGAGCCCATACCAACCACGTTTCCTAACAGATTCACAGCACACTCCTTTACTTAGCAGTCAGTTCAATTTCATTCACACTTACTCCCAGGTAAGTAGGTATGGGATTGCCACCTAAAGAAACCTGAGTCCAACATGTTTTGTTTTGTTTGTTTGTCAATTGATTAATAGTTTTTGCTGCTATGCATTCCCAAAATTTGTAAATTTCCCATTTCTAATTTTATTATAAATAATGGAAAATTGCACAGCTGAAAACAAATATCCCACTAGCATGCATTTTCCAGATTATTTTATGAACCCCTTTTTACCATTAATCTCACTCAAAACAACAGGAAAATCTAACATCTGTTGTATTTTCCATGGAGTCAGAGGCACGCAGTAACCTAGAGATAGTTTCCCCATCAATAAGAAGAAGAAGAAGAAGAGTTTGGATTTGATATCCCGCTTTTTACTACCCGAAGGAGTCTCAAAGCGGCTAACATTCTCCTTTCCCTTCCTCCCCCACAACAAACACTCTGTGAGGTGAGTGGGGCTGAGAGACTTCAGAGAAGTGTGACTAGCCCAAGGTCACCCAGCAGCTGCATGTGGAGGAGTGCAGACACGAACCCGGTTCCCCAGATTACGAGTCTGCCGCTCTTAACCACTACACCAAACTGGCTCTCATCAATAAGGGGTTTGGGGGTTTTTAAATTGTGGATGCAATGTCCCATTCAAAATAGAAACATCATATTGTGTTGAGACATATGCCCACATACAAGGGAAGACATTTGGAGACATATGCCCACATACAAGGGAACGAGTGTAGAAAAATACCATGTACTGTACAGTCGTACCTTGGATCTCGAATGCCTTGGCTCCCGAACAAATTGGTTCCCGAAAGATCAAAACCTGGAAGCGACTGTTCCAGTTTTCAAATATTTTTTGGAAGCCGAAAATCCGACGGGGCTTCCGTGGCTTCCGATTGGCTGCAGGAGCTTCCTGCAGCCAATCAGAAGCCGCACTTTGGTTTCTAAATGTTTTGGAAGTTGAACGGACTTCCAGAACGAATTCCGTTCGACTTCCAAGGTACACATGACCTAAGATTTCCAAACACAATAGTGATTTCTACAGCTAAGAGTGAGAGCCAGGCACAATATAAGAATTCATGGTCGCATAGAATCATAGAACCTTGTTGATGCATTTCATTAGTAAAAGCACAAGTCCATGTGGGAATAAATCTTTCAGGAAATATCTCTAAAGAAGGGGCAATGGAAACCATTTCTGAGGACCCATTAGTAGGCGGAGGCCTGGGCCACAAACAGGAGAACTATCACATGCAAATATAAGGGAAAGGGTTAAGAAAAGAGTCCCCAAATGCATGGGGTTAAAAGCAGGTCCTGGGTCTGAAGATACCTGACTTATTGTACCAGGAACAACTTGTATGTTTGTGTGCTCCCTATTCACCTCACCATCTTCCTCTGCTCACACATCCAGCTTCAGCAAAGCTTTTCTTGTTTAAAGAACTGCTTCACAGAAATTTCTGACCTGAGATACTAGGATCTGAGCACTACCAACGAACCAGGATATCAAACAGCATCTCCAAGATCACTCGGATCAGTTTCCCACTTTGGATAGCAAGAGAAACTATGACTTAAGAAACCAGGAAAGGTGTCAAAGCTGGGAGTGCAATAATGAAGCCCACATGGCTAATTCCTGGTCCAGTATTGTTCTGCCTAAACTAGGCCAGTAACTGGTCATATCTTTCCTGAGAAATTCATACAGGTTTTCAATTCTGATTTTAATGCTTCCCACGCATATTTCTCACAGGAGTCTAAATATTAGATTGTCTCTCTCATATCATGCTCAAGAGAACAGAACTCCCCCAGAGAGCAGAAGAAAGAATATGTGTTATTCCCATCACAAACATGATCCCAAGGAAAGGGATAATGAGTTTGTTCACCCCCCCCCCACAAATGTCTTTAAATAGAAAACAGCAAAGTCATATTCCTTTGTGTGTTTACTTGCAGATGGTGGGAGAGAAACAAGCACACTGGCTTATGCATAATTCCTTAACAGAAACAAACAGGAAGATACCATTGTGGAAGATACCATTGTGATGTCATATGCTTCACCGAGCCTCAACCAATTCCAGGAAGGAAATGCGAACAATGCACAGCAAATCCTCAGCATGGAATTGGTGCCTGACTGGGTGTAACAAGGGAATGCTGCACCCTAATTCCATTAGAAAGTGATCTGGTGAGCACTTGGGTCCCCTAAAGGCAGTCTGTTTTAAAAAAGCAATTCCCAGAACAAAAGCTGTCCAGACAGAGAACTGAATCTGGCCGGGCCATTATACAGTGGCTACAAACCCACATTTTGGACCATCTGCTGCTGAACAAGAGGTCATAATGTTCCCCTGACAAAGGCAAGAAAGTGGCAGTAAAAGAGGACTGGGCTGCATTCTTAGTGCCTCTTTTGACTGACTGAACTAAACAAACCAACACCCAAGATTTAGAAACTGCCTTTCTGAGGTGTTCAGCACTTGCTTAATTTAACACACAAAAACAGTCAAGCTGCCAAGTTAAGACCCTAAAATGATATCCAGAAACCCATCACATGGTGGCTCATGAACTGCCCAGGTCTCACTTATTCACCTTCATTCTGTATTAATGGCATTTGGGGCAGAGAATATGATATTCTGGTTATCCTGGAAGCAGAGACATAGCTAGGGGATATTGCACCCCTGGCAGAACTGTCCAGATTGCGCCCCCTAGCAGATTTCTGCCTCTCCTCCAACCCCCCCTCCACCCATTCAATTCACCCTTTATTTAAAACCATTTCTTATGAGGCAATAATCAATATTTATAATTATGGACATATTTTTAGCCAATCTTGCGCCGCCGCCCCAATCGCCTGCGCCCCTGGTAGGGGCCCACCTTGCCACCCCCTAGCTATGGTCCTGCCTGGAAGATGGCCACATGAGATTTCCAAATTCTCATGCAATATACAAAATTAATGTGTGGGTCTATGCATGGGGAGCCCTGTTGCATCCTACTGAGGCTCCAGCTCTCTCTGTCCTGCTCTTGGCAATAGAGGTTCTAAAGAAGGATGCAGGATGCCTCTCAATTCCTTGACCTCAGGCACCTGCATTGCATGCCTTCTCACCTATAAACAGCTTCCAATAACAACAAAAAATGGGAATGAGCCAGTTGCAGCTGCTCATTGCAAGCTTATGGTATGCTAAGTGGGGTGGGGTGAAGTCGGGGCGTGGCTCCACTTTTCTACAACTCCCAACACACTCCACATGCTCTTAGCGAATGGTTTCGCCCAACACTTTCTCTCTCACACCCAACCGCCTGTTCTTGTAGACCAAGGGGGGCGGCTGCTGCTGCTGCTGCTCATTTTTAACTGACCATTTTGCTTAGGAGGACATATGCATGATTAGCCCTGCGCTAAAAAGAGGAGCTGGTAACCTAGCAACAAACTGAGTTCTGTAAGAATGAAGAAGACACGTCCACTGTTCTCCTTTCAGTAGGAGAGGGAATCTGGCAGGAATGAATGCGCTGGGTAGGAAAGTGAATTTTTGACAAGGAGAAATGATTGGAGGAGGAGGCCTGCGAGAGCAAATGATTCGATAATGAGAAACTATTTCCAGTACATTTGGACTAGTCGTGGAATGGCTTGAGGTTTGGTTGTTGCATAAGAGCATCCCTGCCGGGTCTGGCTCAGGTCCCTCCAGTTCCCAAGAGCTGCCGCCCATCTGCTTCTGGGAATTCGCAAGGCGGGCCTGCTGCTTCTCGAGAGCGCCTGATATTCCGCGCTGCACTGCCTCTGAAGAGGGAGGCTCCATTGAGGGAGCATGGCCAATCTGAAGCGCGGAGACACACCAAGCAGGAGCAGCTGGACTGGAGGCGCGCAGCTGTGCCGACAAGCAGCTCCTTCCTGCTCGGTGGGCAAGAAGCCCTTCGCCGAAGAGGATGGCAGGAGAAAGACGCCGCGAGGGAGCGGCACGGGGACAGCGCGCGCACAAGGAGCGGGGCGCGTGGTCGTGGCAGCCGCTCTCCGGGTCCCCGGGGTGGGTGGCGGGGTGCCTGGGCGGGGGCCACCGAAGGCGTGGCAAGGGGCGCAGGTGCCGCTAAGCGCAAAGCTCGCCAAGGCGGCGCCCGCGGGCTTCATTTGCTTTGTCCCCGCCCGGGCACGGCTTCTGAGCATGGGCAGAGCGCTCGGGTGTGGCAGCGAGGGGAAGGCGATGCGCTCCGGCGGGCGCGTCTTAGGGAGGGACGGAAGGAAGGAAGGAAGGAGCCACTCACCGAAGTAGACGGTCTTGTCGCACTTGGGGCACTTGGATGCCATGGCGCGCGCTGGAGGCGGACGAGCGACAGAGTGGAGCGTCTCCGGCGCCGGCGTCCGACCCCCACCGCCGGCCGCGCCCCGCCTCCGCCGGCCGCCCATTGGCTGCGCGCTCCGTCCGGACCGAGAGGGGGCGGAGGCCGTGGCGCTGGCGGGCGGCGCGAGGAGCAGGCGGCCCCCTCACACGCCAGACGCCGCCCGGGCAGCCGGAGGGACGGGCGGGGCAGGGCGGCGGCTGCGCTGGGCGCCGCTTCCCGCGGGGCGCACCTCTCCGGGCGGAGCCGCCCCGAGGGAGAAGCCGGCGAGGGAGAGGCAGACGGCGGTGCCCTTCCCTCACCACATCGCCCACCGTGGGCGGAGAAGGGGCTTGTTCCCTCTTCCATGTGACAGCCCTCTGGAAGGATATATGAAGATGGTTATCCTATCTCCTCTCAGTCTCCGCTTCACCCAGCTCCTTCAACTGTTCCTCATACGGCTTGGTTTCCAGACCCTTGAACATCTTGGTTGCCCTTCTCTGCACACGTTCCAGCTTGTCAATCACCTTCTTAAATTGTGGTGCCCAGAACTGGACACAATATTCCAGGTGTGGTCTAACCAAGGCAGAATAGAATAGTACTTTACTTCCCTTGATCTGGACACTCGACTTCTGTTGCTTCAGCCTAGAAGAGCATTAACTTTTTTTGCTGCTGCATGACATTGTTCACTCATAGGTAGGTAGCCGTGTTGGTCTGCCATAGATAGTCAAAACAAAATAAAAAATATAAAAAAATCCTTCCAGTAGCACCTTAGAGACCAACTAAGTTTATTCTTGGTATGAGCTTTCGTGTTCACTTTTGTTCACTCCTGTTCAGCTTGTGGCCTAATAAGACCCCAGATCCTTTTCACATGAACTACTGGCAAGCAAGGTGTATCCCATCTTACACTGGTGGAGGCCCATCTTGTTGCCGAAGTGCAGAACCTTATAGTCTATCCCTATTGAACTTCATTTTGTTTGTTTGGGCCCAGTTTTCCAATTTCTTAAGGCAGTGGTTTTCAACCAGTGTGCCATGGCACCCTGGGGTGCCTTGAATGGTGGTCAGGGGTGCCATGGGCAACACTGGCCTCTGTCCCTCTTTCTTTCCTTCTCTCCCTCTTCTGATGCCCTCTTGGGTCACGGCCTCGGAGTAAGCAAGCAAGTGGATGTGGGGGGGGGGGCGGCAAGTCAGCCAATCCACCAGCCCTTGCTGTTGGGAATGCACAGAAAGTGGGAGGGCAGAAAGGTAGGCAGGTGCAGCACTGACCTTTTCTCTGCTTGCTGTGTGCAGTGCCTGCCTGGGAGCTGCTGCCTCCCAAGGCAACTAAGGTGCTGGCCGCACATCCACCTTTGGCCAGTCAGGCCACTAAGGCTGGGGGCATCCTCTTGTGGGGTGATGGAAGCAGTGGCGGAGGAAGGCTCTGCGCTACCCGGGGCGGCGAAAGGAAACGCCTCGGGGGCAGGGCATCGTGATGTCACAGTGTGATGTCACGAAGGAGTGAGCCTGCGCGAAATGTCACACAGGCGCACTCCATCCGCAGCCCCCTTTTAAGCCACAGAGCGAAAAGGCGGCTTCGTACACGGCAGCCCCACAAGCCGCCTTTTCGCTCTGCGGCTCAAAAGGGGGCCACGGAAGCTGCGGTCCGACAACGAAATTGTTGGGCCGTTGTTGGGCCATGCTTTGCTGCTCCCGGGGTGATGGAGGGAGCGGCAGCGCGTGGGAGTGGCGGGAGGGGCTGCCGCTTGTCACCCCCACACGCCACCATTCGCTCCGTTGCCCTGGGAGCAGCAGCACCGCACACGCCGTGCACTGCTGCTCCCAGGGCAACGGAGCGAGCGGCGGCGCGTGGGGGTGACAAGCGGCGGTCCCTCCCACCACTCCCCACGCACTGCTGGTCACCCTGGGAGCAGCAGCGCTGCACAGACAGGGTGCCGGGCGGCGGGGCTCCCCTTGGGGAGTGGTGGGAGGAGCCACCGCTTGTCACCCCCCTCCCCTGGCACCCAGAGCATACCGCCCCCACCGCCCCCCCCCCAGCGACGCCCCTGGATGGAAGAAGGCACTTCTTTTGGGGATGGGGGTGGGGGGTGGCTCAGAGACCAGAGGACTCCCAAGGAGAGGAGAGAGAAGGCTAAGGAAACTCCGCAAGGGAAGATGTTCAAAAAGGGGTGAGGGGCAGGCAAGGGGTGACATAACTGGGCTTCTGAGGCTCAGGGTGTGATTATCTACAGGGGAGCCACAGAGAGGATGTAGCTGGTCAAGGGAGCCAGGGACACAAAAAGGCTGAAAACCTCTATGTTAAGGTGATCTTCTGCAGCATTAGCTACCCCCCCCCCCATTTCCCATCCAAGTCACTTACAAAGATGTTGAACAACAACGGGCCCAGGACAGAACTCTGTGGCAACCAATCGTCACTTTTTTCCAGGATGATGAGGAACTATTTATGAGAGATTTGCTAAAAGCAAAGACCGCTAATAAATCTCTGTGCCCACACGCTTCCTCAGCATGAGTCTAGCAGAGTGTGTAAATTGTGGAAGCCGTTTGAAGACTGGACGTTGTCTTCTGGACAATGAAGGAAAACGTCATGAATACTACAACTTGTGTTTATTATAACAAGCAGTAATAAACACATAGAACTGTACACTCTCTTAACAAAGCCATTCATCAAATCTCTCTCACTATTCCAACAGAACCTGCCAGCAAGTAACAGAGACACAGACAAGTAAATGTTGGCAAATGCTCCTGGGGGGGCGGGTGGCAAAGCCCCAGTGTCTCTGAGCGTTTCCCAGTAGGCATGTCTCTGGAATGGCACATCCCTTCACTCCAGGGTGCCTCTCTGTGACTCTTCTCGTATGAAAAATGCACACAAGTCTTTGGGCATCACACAGCAAGAAGAAATAAACATTTGTAGATCTAAACTATGTTTTATTTATATACTGTACAGAGAATCCATAATCATGTTTGTGTTCTCCATGCTCTGGCAGAACAAGCAGTTGCATACAGCAGAAGTGAAAGTACAGTGCAATAATATGCTCAGACAGAAGAGATAAGGCAGTCTTCCGTTCCCACACTCTCCTCAGACTGACTTGTGTGATTTCTATGAATCACACTAGCCAGCTTGGCTACATAAAATCCCAAAGGCCTCCTCCATTTTAGGTAACTGATGCTGTGTAAGCAAGGGCAGCATTAAGTGACATAAACAGGCAGTTGTCATACACATAGTATACTCCTGTTGTACCTGTTCCACCTTTGGAACTCCCTGTAACTGGATCGACCAGATCATACCTCTGGTTACCTTTCTTCCATGGGACTAGAGCTCTAGCTCTACCTTGGTCTGAGGAAACAGTGTTGACTCTTGCAACCTTCGGGCATGGTTTTGTGTCCCTCGTTGACAAACCCAGTACCTCATTCAAGACCTCAGGTTTGAGATGCAAGCCACAGCTATATTTGCAACAGCTGTGTTAGCAAACCCCTGAGCATACATTTTGCAGATAAAGTCGCTCAAATTCGGAAGGAGGTAGACACCACCGTGGGAGCAGGGCCAGGGCGGGAGAGTGCTAGAGCCCTGTCTAGTCATGTTTCATGGGATCAATTCCAATCTGTTACCTCCGAGGATGTGAACAGGCTGCTTGGACGAGTGAAACCAACCACCTGTCTCCTTGATCCTGGCCCATCCTGGCTAATAAAAGCGAGCCGGGAAGGGCTGGGCGATGGGCTTTGCAGGGTGGTGAATGCTTCCCTCTGTGAGGGAGCATTCCCAGACCCACTGAAAGAGGTGGTCATTAAACCACTTCTTATAAAAACATCTTTACACCAGGCCAATATGGCCAACTATTGCCAAGTCTCAAATCTACCATTCTTGGGCAAGGTGATTGAGCGGGTGGTTGCTGAACAACTCCAAGCATGCCTGGAGGATGTGGACCATTTGGATCCCTTCCAGTCGGGATTCAGGCCTCACCATGGAACTAAAACTGCCTTGGTCACGCTGGTCAATGATCTCCAATGGGCTAGGGACAAAGGTGAGAACTGTTTCCTAGTTCTACTGGATCTCTCAACAGCCTTTGACACCATTGACCATAACATCCTTCTGGACAGTCTAGAGGGGTTGGGAGCTGGGGGCACTGTTATACAGTGGTTCCGCTCCTTCCTCCTGGACCATGTTCAGAAAGTGGTGGTGGGGGATGAGTGTTCAGACCCCTGGGCTCTCACTTGTGGGGTGCCTTGGGGTTCCGTCCTCTCCCCCATGTTTTTTAATATCTATATGAAACCGCTGGGAGAGATCATCAGGGGGTTTAGGCTGGGGGTTCATCAGTATGCGGATGATACCCAGCTCTACCTCTCTTTCAAATCAGAACCAGTGAAGGCGGTGAAGGTCCTGTGTGAGTGCCTGGAGGCGGTTGGAGGATGGATGGTGGCTAACAGATTGAGGTTGAATCCTGACAAGACAGAAGTACTGTTTTGGGGGGACAGGGGGCGGGACTCTCTGGTCCTGAATGGGGTATCTGTGCCCCTGAAGGATCAGGGGCGCAGCCTGGGAGTCATTTTGGATTCACAGCTGTCCTTGGAGGCGCAGGTTAATTCTGTGTCCAGGGCGGCTGTCTACCAGCTCCATCTGGTACGCAGGCTGAGACCCTCCCTGCCCGCAGACTGTCTCGCCAGAGTGGTGTGTGCTCTAGTTATCTCCTGCTTGAACTACTGCAATGCGCTCTATGTGGGGCTACCTTTCAAGGTGACCTGGAAACTGCAATTAATCCAGAATGCGGCAGCTAGACTGGTGACTGGGAGTGACTGCCGGGACCACATAACACTGGTCCTGAGAGATCTACATTGGTTCCCAGTACATTTCCGAGCACAATTCAAAGTGTTGGTGCTGACCTTTAAAGCCCTAAACGGCCTCGGTCCTGTATACCTGAAGGAGCGTCTCCGCCCCCATCATTCAGCCCGGACACTGAGATCCAGCGCCAAGGGCCTTCTGGCGGTTCCCTCACTGCGAGAAGCAAAGCTACAGGGAACCAGGCAGAGGGCCTTCTCGGTAGTGGCACCTGCCCTGTGGAATGCCCTTCCATCAGAGGTCAAGGAGATAAACAACTACCTGACATTCAGAAAATACCTGAAGGCAGACCCAAAAACTCTAAGGTGTTTGACAAAAGGTTCTCTCTGGAATAGTTTCTCATAGGGTGTACCACAGTTGTGAATTTTCTATTCCAAGAGTAAACAAAAGCATTCAGCGATTCAGCCCAAAACATTTGGCAAACCTGCACCTAGCAGTTGTGCTTTCATGCCCTTTTGTAACTCCGTGTTTACCTTCACACACACATCATTGTTCCATGGACAGCAACCTTGTGCTTAATCCCTTGTTCACCTAGGAAGTACTCAAATTCCTGTGAAACAAAAGCCTGCTTCTCATCAGTGAAAAGACATTCAATTTTCACATCATGAACAAATGACACCCTATCACAAAATTCTCTGAACTTTGGTAAAACCTGATGCTGTTTTTCTAGTATATAGACCCATGAATACTGAGAAAAACCATCAACCATAATCAGGTAATACCTGGCTTTGCCTCTAGAAGGTGATAGAGGACCAATCACATCAGCATACACTTGCTGGAAAGCCCTCGTAATTACCTCACCAGGCTTCTTGCCTTTTGGCTTTGCACCTATAACACAAAATACATCATCGCATTCCTTACAATCACTGTTGTCAAAAGGAAGTAAATAAAGTCCATCTTCTTTGTAAGCACACAAGAGATCTCTCCCATCTCTGGCAGTCACGCATCTCTGCCTGTTGAAGGAAACACTAAAATTCTGCTCAGTAAGTTGAGACACACTTAACACATTACAAGTCAGTCCCGGAACATAATGGACATTATTGACCATGATTTGGATACTCTCCAAATGCACTGTTCCAATCCCTGTGGTCCTCAAAGAATGACCGTCCGCTTGCTTGATGGTATCATGCAGCTCCTCAAAGGTTGTGAACAAACCTTTCTGTCCAGACATATGGACTGTTGCTCCCATGTCCACGACAAAAGCATTCTGCGTGGATGATGAGGTGCCTGGTGTAATCTAAGCCAGTGCTTGTGTGGAACGGGGCTTAGCACGCTCCCTGCTACTGGCCTTTTCCATTTTAGAGCTCTTTGTAGCTCCTTTGGGACAGACTCATGTGATTTCTACGAATCACACTAGCCAGCTCGGCTACACAAAATCCCAACAGTAAATACTATACCATGGGTAGGCAAACGAAGGCCCGGGGGCCGGATCCGGCCCAATCACCTTTTAAATCTGGCCCATGCACGGTCCAGGAATCAGCGTGTTTTTACATGAGTAGAATGTGTGCTTTTATTTAAAATGCATCTCTGGGTTATTTGTGGGGCATAGGAATTTGTTCATTATTTTTTTCTTCAAAATATACTCTGGCCCCCCTCAAGGTCTGAGGGACAGTGGACCGGCCCCCTGCTGAAAGAGTTTGCTGACCCTTGTACTATACCATGTAGCAGAGCTCAGCCAATCCACATACACACTTGCAGTCAGCCAATCAACAGGCTGTCTCCAGGGAACCATGTCTCTGAGCAAGTTTCTGTTGCCAGGGAACTCCTGTATCTTACTTGCAAGCAAATCTTTATATCTCATCCATACATTTCTGATTATATGAGTCTTGAAACCTCTGCGGGCCTTTACCTTATCATACCATAAGTATGCATGCCAACCAAACACATTGTCAAATCCCTCCAAGTTGAGCAGATCAGTGTCCTCCAAGGTAATCCAATCTTTGAGCCAGCAAAAAGCTGCTGCCTCAAAGTATAATTTTAAATCTGGCAAGGAGAATCCGCCTCTTTCTTTAGCATCTGTTAGTAATTTAAACTTAATCCTCAGCTTCTACCCTTGCAAACTTTGTACTTGTGTTTCGCTGCAATGGCAAGGAGCAAGCGTATGCTCTCAGTCCATGCAGTAGATGCAAACACCTCATCAAAGTCAAGCCCTGGCTTCTGGAAAAAACCCTTTGCTACCAGGTGTGCCTTGGGTTTAAATCCAACTGAAGCAAGAGGCTTTCACTTGAATACCCATCTACACCCCACCGCCTTTGGACAGTGAAGTGGATGTGAACACCTTGTGCTCCTGAAGAGATTGCATCTCTTCTTTCACTGCCCCTTCCCAGAGCAAAGTTTCTTCTCGTGGCAACTCTACTTCTTGGTAACTTTGAGGTTCACAAACTACCTGATATACTTGAGCTAAATCAGCGTTGTATCAGTCAGGTGCACCCTCTTTGTGCTTCTTTGTGACCTCCTGAGAGAAAGTCTGGCCTCCCCCCTCATCACCCCCCTCAGAGTCTGCCCCCCCAGGAGAGCTGGGTTCATCCTTTGGAGATGCTATGGGACTTATTTTAGCATGTGGCTTTCCTTCTGTGGGAGATGAAGGAACATCTGGCCTTTGATCTTTGCCCTCAGACTCACTATCTGAGCTGCTCATGTCTACCTCTTGCTTTGTGTTTAAGGATTCAGATTTACCCTTTGTGTCCTGGAACCAGACCTCAGAATTTGCATGTAATTGTTCCCATCCATCCTGTTCACAAAAATTTGCATTGCGCGACACAACCACTCTATTTTGCCCAATTGCAAACCTCCACCCCTTACTGAGTTATTGATACCCAACAAATATGAGCTTCTGCACTTTGGGGTCCCCTTTTCTGTGTTGAGCCTTGGGCACATGGACCCACGCTTGAACACCAAACATTTGCAGATGGTTTACCTTTGGCTTCTTGCCAAACAGCTTGCAGTAGGCTGTAGTTCCCACAGTGGCATGGAACAACCTATTTTGCACGTAGCTGGCACACAAAATAGCTTCTCCCCAAAAACTTATGGACAAGCCTGAATCTGCAGGCATTGCGTCCATCATCTCCTGCTGTGGGGGTTTGTTTTCCTGTGCCTATCCCACGCTTTCTAAGCCAAACCTGGAAATCATTAGAAAGAAACTCCCCCCCCTGTCAGATTGCAATTTCAGCACTTTGAATGGGAACTGTCTTTCTTCATATGAAACCCATTCTTTGAACATGGAAAAAGATTCACTTTTGAGTTTCATCAGATACACCCAGCAAAACATGTGGCATCATCCGTGATTGTCAACACATAATGAGAATTGCCTCTGCTGGGATTAAACGGGCTGCATGCACTAACTGCAAGGGTTTTTCACTCTCCCTGTCACTGCGTGGGTAGGAACCATGGTGACTTTTGACTTGCTTACAGACAGTGCAATCAATATATTTGCTGCAGCCTTGTAGCTTAAAACAATCAGCCATCTTGGCCACTCTTCTCCCATTTGGGTGGCCTAGGCGATGGTGACATATATGCAGACAAAATTTGTGGAATGCCACATTTTTACACTCAGGCTGCACATCACTGCTGCTTAAAGCAGCTTCCTGTACACCATCCCTTAGTAAGTACAGGCCATTCTCAAGTAGAGCCCTTCCAAGTGTTTTCCTGTCTTTCTGGATTAAACAGCATGTATCACACAAAACCCAGATTCAACCAGACAAGAAACAGACATTAGGTTACTCTGAAAAGAAGGAACACACATCACATTGTCCAATTGTGTGTATAAACAGGAAATGTACACAGATCTGGCTAACTGCACTCCAGACTTTCTGCCATTGGCTAGCACAACCTGCTTCCATGGCACTGATGTTTTCTCGGCAAAAACTGCCTCCAAATTCACCAGGTTTTTGGAGCTGCCAGAATCTATGACCCAAGTGTTCAGCCGCACCTTGTCTGAACACATGACCACAGCTGCAACAAAATGCGCCTTCTGTTGCCTCTTGTTGCACTTCCTCTGCTGCTTCTGGCCTCCAGTACTGGCCCCCTGTGGACAAAACTTTCAAAGATGCCCAGGCGATCCACACTTGAAGCAGCAACGAACAGCAAATGCTGTCTCCTCTCCGGCTGGCTCTCGGGAACACTGCTGCTGCTCAGGAGTGCTGACTACACTCCTCCCAGGACGACTGCCCTCCGAAACACACCAGGATGCTGGCTGCCTGCACTCCTGCTTCTGCTGCTCCTCCAGAAGCCTCCCGCTGACATAATCCACTGTCAAAACGGTAGTAGGCATTGCCTCCAGCACCAGTACTAAATTGTCCCAGCTATCGGGCAGAGAGCTTAGAATAATGCAGACCTTTTCTTCCTCAGGTAAAACAATTCCACATTCCTGAAGTGCTATGAACTTAAGTTCAGGCCGTGAAGGTGGTCCTGCATACTCTCTCCCGGTCTGAGCATGGCTTTGTAGAGAGATTTCCTTATAGAGAGTTTGGACCTGGCTGTTTGATGGATGTGGAGTCTCCTCAAAACATCCCATATGCCCTTTGCAGATGCCTGTCCTCTGACATGTGACAACTGCATATCATCAATCCCCAAGATAATGGTGCAGCAGTTGGCTGCTGCGGGGGGGGGGGGGGGTTATCAATCGCCACCCAAAGAGATTCCCTCTGCACCGTGGCCTCCATTCTTTGGGACCATATCAAATAGTTGTGACTATTCAGCCTCCCAAATGGCAAAGCTAGGAGATGGGCCATCTTCTAAGTGGTGGTTCCCCCATGAACCTGGGACTCAGCTGTTACTCACTGCTCCTGACAGATGTTGTTGCCAGCCTCCGCCTTTACTCCTCAGCTAGTCACTTCATCCAGTCAAGACGTCCAGAACTCTAAGCACACCGGCCAGCTTTTGATGTTGACCTTCTGACACTCTACCGCTGATCAAACACTGGCTGGGCACCCCATGACCTATACGAGATTTACTACAAGTGAAGACTGCTAATAAATCTCTGTGCCCACACGCTTCCTCAGTGCGAGCCTAGCAAAGTGCACAAATCATGGAAGCCGTTTGAAGACTGCAATTTGTCTTCTGGACAATGAAGGAAAACGGCATGAATACTACAACTTGTGTTTATTATAATAAGCAATAATAAACACATAGAACTGTACACTCTCTTAACAAATCCATTCATCAAATCTCTCTCACTATTACAACAGAGCCTGCCGGCAAGTAAAAGAGACACAGACAAGTAAGTACTATACTATGTAGCAGAGCTCAGCCAACCCGCATACACACTTGCAGTCAGCCAATCAACAGGCTGTCTCCAGGGTACCTTGTCTCTGGGCAAGCTTCTGTTGCCAGGGAACTCCTGTATCTGGGCAGACTGCTGTCGCTAGGGAACTTCTGCATCTGGGCAGGCTGCCAAGAATATCTCACACTATTAATGTGGTTTGATCAGTCGACCAGCTACAAATCCACCTAGCAGTTACCTTATCCAACTCACATTTTACTAGCATGTCTGCAAGTATATCATGAGTGACTTTGTCAAACGTGTTACTGAAATCAATCAATATGCACCACTTCCATTGCTTTCTCCACATCCACCAAGCTTGTGTTGTTGTTGTTCAGTCGTTCAGTCGTGTCTGACTCTTCGTGACCCCATGGACCATAGCACGCCAGGCACGCCTATCCTTCACTGCCTCTCGCAGTTTGGCCAAACTCATGTTAGTAGCTTCGAGAACACTGTCCAACCATCTCATCCTCTGTCATCCCCTTCTCCTTGTGCCCTCCATCTTTCCCAACATCAGGGTCTTTTCTAGGGAGTCTTCTCTTCTCATGAGGAGGCCAAAGTACTGGAGCCTCAACTTCAGGATCTGTCCTTCCAGTGAGCACTCAGGGCTGATTTCTTTGAGAATGGATGGGTTTGATCTTCTTGCAGTCCATGGGACTCTCAAGAGTCTCCTCCAGCACCATAATTCAAAAGCATCAATTCTTCGGCGATCAGCCTTCTTTATGGTCCAGCTCTCACTTCCGTACATTACTACTGGGAAAACCATAGCTTTAACTATACAGACCTTTGTCGGCAAGGAGATGTCTTTGCTTTTTAAGATGCTGTCTAGGTTTGTCATTGCTTTTCTCCCAAGAAGCAGGCGTCTTCTAATTTCGTGACTGCTGTCACCATCTGCAGTGATCATGGAACCCAAGAAAGTGAAATCTCTCACTGCCTCCATTTCTTCCCCTTCTATTTGCCAGGAGGTGATGGGACCAGTGGCCATGATCTTAGTTTTTTTGATGTTGAGCTTCAGACCATATTTTGCGCTCTCCTCTTTCACCCTCATTAAAAGGTTCTTTAATTCCTGCTCACTTTCTGCCATCAAGGTAGTATCATCAGCATATCTGAGGTTGTTTATATTTTTTCCGGCAATCTTAATTCCGGTTTGGGATTCATCCAATCCAGCCTTTCGCATGATGAATTCTGCATATAAGTTGAATAAGCAGGGAGACAATATACAGCCTTGTCATACTCCTTTCCCAATTTTGAACCAATCAGTTGTTCCATATCCAGTTCTAACTGTAGCTTCTTGTCCCACATAGAGATTTCTCAGGAGACAAATGAGGTGATCCGGCACTCCCATTTCTTTAAGAACTTGCCATAGTTTGCTGTGGTCGACACAGTCAAATGCTTTTGCGTAGTCAATGAAGCAGAAGTAGATGTTTTTCTGGAACTCTCTAGCTTTCTCCATAATCCAGCGCATGTTTGCAATTTGGTCTCTAGAATTTTAAGCATACAAGGCAGGCTTAAGCAGTATGTGGACCGAGAACTCCCAGAAGTGCAAGCTGGATTTCGAAGGGGCAGAGGAACCAGAGACCAAATTGCAAACATGCGATTGTAGTTCTATAAAATAAAAAAGAGGTTTGTCTGGCTTGACTTGTTTTTGAAAAACCTTTCTGGGTCTTTGTAATCACAGCATCCTTTTCTAAGTGCTCACAGACTGAATGTTGAATTATCTGTTCTAGGACCTTCCCTGGTATCAATGTCAAGCTCACTGGTTGGTAATGATGATGATGATGATGATGATAATATATTATTATTATTATTAATAATAATAATAATAATAATAATAATAATAATAATAATAATAATACCCCACCCATCTGGCTGGGTTTCCCCAGCCACTCTGGGTGGCTTCCAACAAAATATTAAAATACAATAGTCCATCAAACATTAAAAGCTTCCCTAAACAGGGCTGCCTTCAGATGCCCTCTAAAAGTCTGGTAGTTGTTTTTCTCTTTGACATCTGGTGGGAGGGAGTTCCACAGGGCGGGTGCCACTACCAAGAAGGCCCTCTGCCTGGTTCCTGTAACTTGGCTTCTCGCAGCGAGGGAACCACCAGAAGGCCCTCGGTGCTGGACCTCAGTGTCCGGGCAGAACGATGGGGGTGGAGATGCTCCTTCAGGTATCCTGGACTGAGGCTGTTTAGGGCTTTAAAGGTCAGCACCAACACTTTGAATTGTGCTTGGAAATGTACCCAGATATCTGGGTTTTCTCCCCCCCCCCCCCCACTTTTTGAACATGGAGACAACATTTGCCCACCTCCAGTCTGCAGGGACCTCCCCTCTTTTCCTATCTTGGGCTGCAGCTGTGACAGACAGTAGAGACTGGACAGAGTCTGGTGATGCAGTCCCTTAGAATTCCACCAGAGGACTAGAGCCTTTCTCTGATTGGCTACCAAGACAGCAGCCAGAGGGGAGGTGGGGACAGCACTTTGGGAGGCAGAATAAAAGGAGCCGAGCCGTTTCTGAGAGAGTGTTCCTGCTGGGTGGATTATGAGTATATTGCCTAACTGTAAAGGTAGCTGTGCTGTGGGGGAAATGTCTGGTTGCCATTTCCTGCCTTTGGAACAGTTTGCTTGTGTCAAAGCTGGGTAAGAAATGTAGAACCAAATATATTTCAAAAGCATAATTTGCTTCCCACTGAAAACAGAGAGAAGCACATAAAAAAATAGTTTTGGAAACTTATTCCCACAGAACCTTGGATCAGACCATTGCCTGTGGAATTGCACTTACTGCCTGGAGGTTAGGGGGGCAAGTGGCTCTGGTGGCCCCCTCTCCCCCCCATCTTTCAAGAGAGGGAGGGGTGAGCAGCAGCTGCTCCTCCAAGCAACAGGTGGTGCCAACACTCATGTCTGTCTGCTCTTTGGGCAGCCCTGTTGGGGCCCAGAGAGAGAGCGGAATGAGCAGCTGTTCTTGCCATAGACAGACAATAGGTCCACTCCCCCACTTTTGGGGTTAGCACCTTGTTCCTCCCAGATGGAGGGCAGACACGTGCCACTGGGAGAGATAAGCCACTAGAGACATGGCTGGCAGCTCTTTGCAACTGATGGTGGAAGGCAGGAGACCAAGGTCCAGCTGCTTCACAAAATACACAGTGAGATCTGTGGAGAACCTGGGCCAAGCAGCCTGGCACTCAGAAGAGAAATGCTGGGCAAGGCAGGAGCTGCAGCTGATTTGCCTGGTGGTTGGGCTCTTTAAAGTGTTGTGCCATCATTAGTTGTTATTGTTATTGTTGCTGTTGCTGCTGCTGCTGTTATCATCATGGGCGTACGCAGGGGGGGCAGCTGCCCCCACCCAGAAGCAAAAAAAAAAAAAAATTAAATGGTTATCAGCAGCCTAAAAGGGAAAAAAAGCTCAAGACTGGTCTTTCTCCCCCTCCCAAAATGTCAATAACAATTGAGCTCTTCCGCTCTTGCCGAGGCAGTTGGCCACTGTGTGTGTGTGTGTGTGTGTGTGTGTGTGTTGCGCCAGCTGTTTCCCCCTCCCTCATGGCAACAAAGAGCTGGCGTGCCTATCAGAGACTGGATCCTAGCCTGCACCCTGCTTGGTCAAATGGGGATGCAGGCTGAGACTTGGGCAGTGTCAGGGGACGAATTCACCGTTGACGGGATTCATCGTTGCAAGGGAGCTTGGCAAACTGAGTTCCCTTGCATGGTAAGTAGTTCCTTTGCGAGGACTGAGGATCCTGGGAAACTGAGTTTTTCAGCCATTTGGGGCTTTCTGTTGGGGGGGGGGAGGTTTTTCTGTTTTTTGAAGCTGTTATTGTTATTGAACCTGAACGACCATGGCTTCCCCCCCCCCCCACTTTTGATCCTGGGTACGCCCCTGGTTGTTATATAATTTAAAACTGAGTCTGGCACCTGTAGCTGTGGACCTCAATGCTTGCTGGGCCCTGCTAGGTGCTAATGCTACGTCTGATTATGATTGCACTTAACAGAATGCAAAGGAAGGATTAGGTTGAGCTGGCACTGTAAGCTGTGTCTCTTATAGGGCTAGTAGACCCCTGGGCACCAGATACAAGAGAACTATCAGTCTCCTTCATCAAGAAAATAACTTTTTGCAATCACAACCAAATAATTCAAGTAATGGGACTGAGAGTGCCCATAATATGGAATTTAGGTGTCATGATTTGTTAATGATTTACATGACAGTAGAACAACATCTACAACAGTAGGTGCAACAAGGGTGGGTTCTGGAGACATGGCAAAAAGACAGTATTTCAAAGAACAGTGGAATCTGAACTCTTTGGAGCAGTGGTCAGCAAAATAAGGCTTGCAGGCCGGATTCAGCCCAATTGCCTTCAGGATCCGGCCCACAGATGGTCTGTGGATTGGTGTGGGCATTCTGATCATTCAGGCTGCACGACCCCCCCCTCCCTCACACACACCGCAGCAGCGTCTCTTCCCTCCCTCCTCCTGGCTTCTCCCCGCCCTGCCTACAGGAGGAAGGGAGATGGGCTTTGTTGAGCCGCAGTTGGCTGAACACCATTTTAAGCAGCCCCTCTCCGGAGCCTGCCCTTTTGCGCCGCTCATCGTCCCGCCGCCACCAGCCCCTGCCGCTCACAAGGCACAGGTAAGCTGTGTCCTTTTATTTAAAATGCATCTGTGGATGTGCAGCCTGTGTCCTTGTCAGGCATGCTGTGTGTGTCCTTTTATTTTTATTTAAAATGCATCTGTGGGGCTTCCACTTGAGCCGCCGAGGAATATGACTGAAAATTCCATTGCTCCAGCTCCCACAGGGTAATTAGAGGCTGAGATGGGAGTAATCAGCATTCCAAAATCTTCCTGGGGTACGGGAAGATGCTGCCTCATCCGCAGTTGCCCGATAACCCAGCTCCAAATTCAGAAAGAACGAGGAGGTGGGGGGCACTGGATGGAAAGCCCCCGAGAGGAGACTTCCGGTGTGAACGCCATTCTGAGCAGTTGGGAGCTGTCTCGGCTCCGAGACAGCTCCAGTGTCTTCGGGGATTGGAGCTACCACAACCGCGCTGCGGGCTCCATTAAACCGCGGGAAGAGCGTCCCGCGGTCCTGGGTTTCTAGCGGGTGCCAGAAGTCCCCACCCTGTTCTCAAGCAACCCTTGTAAAAGGGAGGCTTGAGCGAGCGGGGCTCTGGGACGGCGCTGAAGAAGCCACCTCAAACTGAAGGCATGAAGCAGCGGGAACTGCCGGATTTTGAGCGCTCTGCTTTTCCTCAATTTGGACCTAAAACAAGGACTCTGTAAGTACGGAGCTTAATTTGAACCTAAAAGGCTGAAATTTGGCTTACGGAGAGAGATTTAAAATGAGGAAGTCCGTCTCTCTCTGACAGCGGTAAGATCAAAGTAACGTCAATGGAGCTTGCTTTAAAGTTGAACGCTGATTTTGTATACTTTAGAAAACCCTGTTTGGGGGGGCACGATTGAGAGCTTGATTGATTTCTTCTTGTGGATTACAAAGTAAAAGAGAGACACCGTTAACCCTCTGGCCAAGGAGTCTGGGTCAGATAGGGAATGGCGGCTGTGGACCGGCTGGTGCAGCTGGAAAAATACTGAGACCCTATCACTTCCTGCCTACTCAAATCCCACGGTCTCCTTAGACTCAACAATGACACCAATCCAGGAAAGACTATTGCTTGAATTACAATTACTTCAGCAGAATGTTATAGAAAAGTTTACCCAGATTGGAGCTACTTTGAAAAACTGTTCTATATATCCACTCGATAGAAAGGATGGAAAGGATGCTGATCCAGTGGAATTTTTTGAAGAGGAATATACACAAGCTGGTAAACAAGAAAGGCTTCCCTGGCGTGAGAGGCGGGGAGCCCTCAGTGTGGACAGTACAATGAACTCCTGGGGTGGCAGCCCAGAGGTTCGAGAACAACAATCATGGAAAATGCAACAAGAAGTTGAGAGTGGAGGAAAGATACTTTGTGATAAACTTATTGCAACTACTTATCAAGAAGATTGCTACATTCTGGAGAAGAGGAAGCTACATCTGAAGGAAAGAACAGAAGGAAAAGAAGTAAAATGGAACATGAAGGAAATAATAGAAGAAGGAGAACCTGGACTGGAGGAATGTTGGGGGGGAGACTGGGGGGGATGGGAAAGGTAAAGGGAAGGGTGATGATGGACAGGAGAGGGGTGGGGTAAAGTATGAATTATTGGGGAATGAAAGGCTGACCACGGTACTCCGACACCAGAGGGAAAACGGATTATGAGAATGGAAGAAATATTTAGGTACTTGTTTAAATGTGTTGTTTTTTATATATTTGAAATTGGAATCAGAGGAAATATAGGCCACAGCATAACAAAGTTAAGTGAAGAGAGGATAAAAGAGGTTGAGATGTGTAATTTGATGTTTTATTTGATAAAAATAAGATTTGAGATTTGAGATATGTTGATAAGAATAAGGTTTAAGATATATTGATTATAATTGTAAGATTAAGATTAGATGTAAGAAAGTAGATTTTATAATGTTACAAAGTTACTAAAGAAGATTAGAAATGAACGCAAAAGAGAGGATGTGAGGAAGTCCCAAGTTTAGGATTATAAAGAAGATAAGGATGAGGAATTAATTGTTTTGTTTGTGTGTATTTTGTGTAGTTTGTGTAGTGTTTGTTTTTTGTGTATTTTTATTTTGAAAAGCCAATAAATTCTTATTTTTTTAAAAAAGGAAAGCCCCCGAGAGAGCTCGGACCTCCCGGACGCTGTATCTTACGAGCGACTCAAGTTCTATCACTTAAGATAAAAAATTGGAGTTAAGTTTTGGACACGCTTCAAGCGAGGAAGGAGAATTTAATCTGCTAAATAAATCAGCCACTGAGGAGCCAAAAAAGGACGGAGAAAGCATAACACCGGACAGCAGAAATGAAAGGGGGGGTGAGCTTTTACTTTTTTCTATTGTACTTTGACTCACTATATTATTGGCAAACCCCCCCCCCCCGAAAATCTGCCTTATTACGTACAGCAAGCAAGAATGGAAATTTGGAAAACTGATATTTATGGATATAATATGGTTTTAAGAAGTTATAAACTGTGTGGAAATAAAAACATTATATAATTAAGACATTGGATTTGTGAATGGCTTGGAAGAGGATAAAAGATTTTTCAATTTGTTGATATGGACAGATGAAAGATCTCATTAACTGTTCATTATAAATTTTGGATGGCTTCCCGGAGTGTCGCAATCTGAAATCCGCCATATTCCGTGCGGCGGTACGCTCGGAAGGGGTGCCGGCCACTCACGCCCGCCATCTTGGGTGGACTGTGCATGCACAGTCAATCTGAGATCCTGCGCGTGCACACGCGCGCTAGGGGGCGATGTCCCGCCTCCAGGGGGTGCCCCCACTTTGCTGCCCCGGGTGGCAAAGTGGCTCGCTACGCCCCTAGAAACAACAAGGAGACCTGGTGGTTTTAACACAGCAAAAGGCAGGGAGGGGCTGAACAACAGTAATTGCTAGCGGCAGGTAAAAGGACGCTGCGAAACACCAACCCAGGAGATCTTTTTGCTAACGGTAGAAAAGCAGGGATTTTAAACAGCTTAGAAAAAGGGGGACAGAGAGAAACACCATCCCCAGAGCAGTTAGGTAACTTTAAAAAGGGGGAACCAAAGGAGTTGGGGTAAAGGAATAACAGACAACACAAAGCCAGGAACAGGCAAGCCCTCCAAACGTGTTAATATTCCCAGAACAGCATTAATGAGGAGAGGAAAATTGCAGTGGGAGGAACAGCACCAAGGAACAAAACACGTGGGGGGCGGGGACCAAGCCTCAGCTTAAATGATAGAGAAAAACTAGCTGCAGGAGGGACAACCTAAGGAGCAAAGAATGTGTGATCGAGGGGCATCGCCATCCAGTGCAGAAGCTGCTTCTCTTCCCTCCCACGCACGCTCTTAGCTCTTCCCCCTCTGCCAGCCCTTTCAATGGCACCTGGGACGGGTGGGAGGCTGCTGCCGGCCACCGCCACCGAGGAGCCCTGCCCATGGCGCTGCGCCTCACGCAGCTGCGCCGCCTCGCGCCGCCTCGGCAGTGGCGCTGGGAGGCGGTGCAGAGTGAGCGGCGAGCAGAGGAGACGCGGGCGGCGGAGGCGAGGCACTGCTTGTTGCTCGCACCCAGCCAGCCAGGCAGCCAGCGGTGCTTGTGGGCTTGCGCTCCTTGCTGGCGCTCCGTGTCAGGCCAAGATGCTGCTGCCGTGCAAGAGCCCCGTTCGCCGGCGGAGGACTCCCGCACCCCCCAGTGGCAGTTTCGGGCACTGCAGGGCTCTTTCTGAGCTCTGTTCAGTTCTCAGCTTTTCCCTGGAGTCCTGGAGGACTCCAACTCAGCCTGGACTCCCAACCAGGTGCTCTCCGGAGCTTTGGCGCCCTGGAGCAACGCGCCACTTCCGCCACAGGGTAAAGACGGCAGTGGGTGGATGGCTTGTTCGCTTGCTCGGCCAGCACACAGTTGCCCCTCTTCGACCGCCTCCCAATCTCCCCTTTCAAGTTTCCCGTTCCTCCTATCTGCCTTGAGTTCTCCCACGCCCCAACCAAGTAGGTAGGCAGGGAAAGCATGTGTGTCCCTTTAAGAGCCTTCACGTGTATGATCAGCTGACAGTGACGATACAGGGGGAAACTCTCCCTGTTCCCGAAACATCAGGCGCTGCTGCGGGTTGCACTGGCGCCTGGTTGGGCTGGGCTCATGTTTTGCTTCTCAGTCGTCTCCTGGGTCTGGCTGCAAAAGCAGCGCTGCTACCGTTGCTGAGTGCTTGTTCGCTGAGACTGAGCGAAGAGGGAAGTGTGCTGGGTGAAAACATCTGGAGAGGAGACTAAGATATCCCTGATTCCCCCCCCCCAGCTTCCTTATCAGTCTCCAGATGTTTTCACCCACCTTGAGATTGCTTCATAAGAAGCAGGCTACTCTGTGACCTGTTAACGCCTAATCCCACTTGATTCCTCCCCCCCCCCCCCAGGTTTTGGTAAATTGTGGTCGCTAAAACTGACTCCTGCCCCTCCCCCTTGCCCCACCCTCCATGGTTGTATGGTCTCTGGAAGGGAAGACGGAGCTTTCTCTGTGCTGCTGTTTTGATCCACAGCGATCTTTTTGTGAGTGACTTTACCCCCTTGTCCCTTGCCTTTAAACCCCCCCCCCCAGCCTCTTGAATGTTTGCTTGAATGATTTTTCAAATCTAAAGTAAAACAAAACTAAGTCTACCTAACTGGTAGTAAACAAACACAGATGGTTTGGTGTGCTTGTGTGTTGATGTACTTTCTATTGCTGGATTGATGACTGGAGTATAAATAAGCAGTGATGTTTTCCTGTGCTTTTCAAACAACTCACTTTTTGCATTTCAGAATACATCTTGCCACTTAATGGTTAACACTTGCTTGCAAGTAATTAAAGTAAATTATAAGCTATTTAGTCATAAAATGTTAGTGTTCTGATATGCTGCTGCATGGAAGAGGTGTAAGTTGCTATGTCTCCTTGCTTTCAGATTCTTATAAAGTGGTTGAGAAGTAAAGGCAGGGCCGGTGCTAGGGTTTTTTGCGCCCTAGGCGAGATCACCTTCTGCCCCCCCCCCCCGGCCAATCATATTTCAAACACAGATGTATTATAGGAAGAATGAAAAGCACAGAATTTGAAATTGTTAATTTATTTTTTTAAAATTGTGAAAACAAGTCATAAAACAATTTCTGATTTATTTTCTCAAACAGAACACAGTTTTAGCACAGAAATCACTTTGAAAAATGTTAAATGTGATGCTGAAATTTAAGTCTCTTTAATGTTTCAATTTCAAGCAAATCAAAATCTTATTTTACGTGCCTTTTCCTTTGCAAATTTTTGTTAACAGTTCCTTCAGGTCAAGTGCTGATGCTTTAGCATGTTCGATTGACATAGTTGCCAAACCAACTATTGTCTTTTGGAGCATAGTTGAGCATATGTGTGTTTTTGTAAGTTTGAGTTTTGAAAAACTGCGTTCACCACTTGCCACTGACACTGGAAGTATGAGAAGGATCCTAAGAGAAACAAAAACATTAGGCACACTATTCTGGATTTTGTGTTGTAGTATGAAGAGAAGTACCGTATTTTTCGCTCCACAGGGTGCACCTCGTTTTTAGAGGAGGAAAACAAGGGAAAAAAATATTTTTCTGGTTTTCCTCCTCTAAAAGGCTGGGAGGGAAGGAGGGAAGAGAGAGAGAAGGAAGGAAGGAAGGAGGGAGGGAGGGAGGGAGGGAGGGAGGGAGGGAGGGAGGGAAAGAAAGAAAGAAAAATAAAGAAAGAAGGGGTGAGAGAGAGAGAAGGAAGGAAGGAAGGGGTGAGAGAGAAAGAAAGAGACAAGGAAGGAAGGGGTGAAAGAGAGGAGAGTGGGAGGGAAGGAGGGAAGAGAGAGAAGGAAGGAAGGAAGGAAGGAAGGAAGGAAGGGGCGTCGCTAGGGGGGGCGGTAGGGGCAGTACGCCCCGGGTGACAGGGGAGGGTGGGGGTGACAAGCGGCGGCCCCTCCCGCCACTCCCACGCGCCGCCGCTCAGGGGCGTCGCTAGGGGGGGCGCTGGGGGCGGTACGCCCCCGGGCGACAGGGGCCACAAACGGCGGGTGGGGGCGACAAGCGGCGGGTGGGGGCGACAAGCGGCGCCCCTCCCGCCCCTCCCCAGGCAACGCCGGTCACCCCGGGAGCAGCAGCGCTGCACGGATGGGGTGCTCCCTCGGCCGTGCGCTGTTGCTCCCGGGGCGACAGGAGCGAGCGGCGGCGCATGGGGGTGACAAGCGGCAGCCCCTCCCGCCATTACCAAGCGCTGCCGCTCCCTCCGTCACCCCAGGAGCAACAGCGCACGGCCGAGGGAGCACCCCGTCCGTGCAGCGCTGCTGCTCCCGGGGTGACCGGCAGCGTGGGGAGTGGCAGGAGGGGCCGGCGCTTGTCAGCCCCACGTGCTGCCGCTGGCTCCGTCCCCCCGGGAGCAGCAGCGCACGGTGTGTGCGGTGCTGCTGCTCCTGGGGCAACGGAGCGAACGGCGGCACGTGGGGGGGACAAGAGGCAGCCCCTCCCACCATTCCCACGCGCTGCCGCTCCATCCGTCACCCTGGGAGCGGCAGCGCACGGCCCGACGACGGAGTGCGCCTGCGCGCAGGCGCACTCTGTCATCGGATCGCCGCTTCCACAGCCTCCTTTTGAGCCGGAGAGCTTAAAAGCGAGCTCTTCGGCTTAAAAGAGGGCTGCAGAAGCGGCGCCGGCACCCCCGGAAACGCCCTGGGGGCGGAGCGTCATGACGTCACGATGTGATGTCACAACGCCCCGCCCCCGGGGCGTTTCCTTTGCCGCCCCGGGTACCGCGGAGCCTTACTCCGCCACTGCCGCCGCTCCCTCCGTCACCCCGGGAGCAGCAGCGCACGGCCGAGCGAGCACCCCGCCCCTGCAGCGCTGCTGCTCCCGGGGTGACCGGTGGGGAGTGGGGAGTGGCAGGAGGGGCCGCACAGGCACCAAGCCCCCACTCCGCCTCGAGTACCTCCCCGCTCTCCCATCCTCGGACTCTCTGCCAGGTGCCCTCCACAGCTTGGCTTCCTGATTCGCTGCGCCACTAAGCCCAATGGTAAAGACGTCCCTGACCGCCCCTTCGGTAGTTTCAAGCAGTGTTTTTCAACCTTTTTTGGGCAAAGGCACACTTGTTTCATGAAAAAAATCACGAGGCACACCACCATTAGAAATGTTAAAAACAGTGGTGGCGAACCTTTTAGAGACCGAGTGCCCAAACTGTAAACCAAAAACCACTTATTTATCACAAAGTGCTCAAACTTGTTGAGCTTTTTTGGGGGGAGCTGCCGACCAAAGTTTTGGAGTTTTGGGGGGGTGCACAAAAGTTGCTTTGCTTTTGGGGGGGCGCCCCAAAGCTGCTGGGCTTTTGGGGGGGAAGGGAGTCGATGTTGCAGGGTGCAACGTTACCGTGAGCTGCATCGAGCGGATTGGAAAGATCTGGGGGGGGGGGGGGAGAAGATTGCCACCGATTGTGCTTTGTGTGTGTTTGTGTTTTCTGACCGAGGGGTGGAGGAGAGCCCGTCTTGCTGAATCAGACCGAGGAAAAAGTGTGAGCTTTGTGGCGGGCAAGGAGGAAGCAGGAGTGATGAGAGAGCAAAGGCGAAAACTAGAGGAAGGCGCTGTTGCTGCGGGGCTCTGCCGGGAGGACCGTTGCCTTCGCCACTCACACTCCTGCGCTCGGGAAGGGCTCGAGGAGCCTCAAGTGTCCGCCCCTCCCTGGCGTCTTCTTAGGCAGCCGGGACTATGGAGACTTTGAATGGCACCAGCCTCGGCGAGCCTCTGAAGTCGCCGCAGAGCCTGCACCACTCCTTCGCCGAGAAGAAGGGGCTCCACCGAGCTCCTTCCCCAGCCAAACCTTTCCTCAAAGACCTCCACGCCCGGGCAGCTTCTGCCAAGCCCCCGCCGGTGCACCCCAAATTCCCCAGCCTCTCCAGCAAGCCGCAGTCCCCGCAGGCGGGAGCCCACCCGCAGGGGCGTCGCTATGGGGGGCGGTACGCTGCCGGCCCTTTGCTGGTGGCGCTCGAAGAAGGCGAGGCAGGCTGAGGGGCGACGCCTGGCCCCGGGGGCAGAGCGGGCGCTAGCTGCGGCTGCTCGCGTTCCCGATCGCTGGAGCCGGTGCTGGATTCCGCATCGCTGCTGGCGGCCTGAGCCAGCCTCTGCTCGTCGGAGAGCGGCTCGGACGGGCAGTCGGACAGGTCGGAGCTGCTGTCCATGTGGCTGATCCTGGCGCCGGATCCGCTGCCCAGCCCAGCGGCCGGTGCCAGGGAACCCGGCGGGGCCAGGGAACCCGGCGGGGCCAAGGAGGCGCATCGCTTGCCCTTCCTGCCTTTGCTTGGCTCGCCACCGGGCTGCCTCCCGCCGGCCTTGGCGCCTGCTTGATCCGGGGCCCGGGCTGCCTTCTTGCTCGAGAGGGTGGATTTAGCACTGCTCGCCTTGCCAGGCGCGCCGGCAGCGAGGCAAGCCGCCGCTGCCTTCGCACCCTGGGCGCAGCTCCGCCGGGAGAGGCGGCTCTGCGTGGCCAGCAGCCCCAGCGAGTGCAAGCAGGCAACAGTGGACGCAAGCCTGGGGAAAAAACAACAACAGCAGCACAGATGGGCCGATGGTGCGCGTGCTAGCAGTGAGGGCTCTGCGTGCCAAATCTGGCACGCGTGCCATAGGTTCGCCACCACTGATATATAAAGTAATTTTTCAATTTTTGCCGCGGCACACCAGGCAACATCTCGCGGCACACTAGTGTGCCGCGGAACAGTGGTTGAAAAACACTGGTTTCAAGCATTACTACAGGTTCCACATAATATCTGTACTGCACTGTTTACTGTGACAGCACCTGCACTTTGGAACTCCTTGCCTATTGCAAAGTGCTAGACTCTTTTCGGGCACCTGCTAAAAGCATTCTTCTTTAGGCAAGCATACCTAGATGCTTAGGAAGTTGAAGTAATCTTAATCCTAATATTTTATCTTTTGTATGTTTTAAAGTAGGATTGTTATTTTTTCTTGATTTTACTGCTGTGGTGTTTTTTTGTTTTGGTAAACCACTTCGCAGATTTTTAAAAATAAATGTTATTAAATAAATAAACAATAAATATAAATAAAATAACACAAGCCAAAACACAATCCATCCTGTATATTTAAGTATCTGTCCATAGTCACCTACAGTTATCAGAGGCCCAGAATCCACATTCCTTTGTAAGAAAATATGAAATAATGTAAAACCATTTTTGCAGGCAAAACACCTGTGTGTGTGTGAAGTGTATCTGAAGAAGTGTGCATGCACACGAAAGCTCATACCAAGAACAAACTCAGTTGGTCTCTAACGTGCTACTGGAAAGAATTTCCTTTTTTGTTCCCCCTTCCTAAAGTAGCCCCTCTCTTGGCCTGGCAGTCCCTGCTCCATTTCACCAGCAGCGGCGATGCGTTCTGGGTCCCGGTCCTGGTCCTGAAGCCCCTCGCGGCCGCTGGGACATCCAAAGAGCCCCCCCCCCATTGCAAGGTGCCTGGAAGCAGCTTCCTCTCCAGCCCGAGGCCCCCTCCTTGGGCCCCCAGGGCAGGAGAGTCTCCCTCGGGGTCCTGCTGCTGAGAAAGGAAGCCCTGGAGGCCGAGGCGGCTTCGCCACCTGCTGCCCAACCGAGGAAGCAGGATGGAACCCTGCGGCACGATCGCCCCTTGCCCTGTAACTTCCAGAGGAGCTCCCAAGAGCGGACTCGGTGCAAGCCAAGCCGGGTGAAGGCAGCGGGCCGAAGAGGTCCTGGCCAGCCAGCGCAGAGTTGCGCCCTCGGCTCAGGATCGCGGAGCAAGAGCAGCAGGCACCGCGGGCTCAAGAGGCAGGAAGAGAACGCGAAGGGCACAGCCAGGGAAAACTCTGGACATGTGAAACATGCCCGGCCCGGGGGGGGGGACCTTGCCCGCCGTGCTTCAGCGCGGATTCCGACGAGCGCAGCAGCCCAGAGTCACTGCTGCTGCTCTGTCGGGATGGATCTTTTGGCTAGCGCACCCATGGGTGCAGACTCCCTGGAGCCCTGGGTGCCCGGTGCCCCATGAAATTCCGGCGGCAGGGCCACGCACATGGCAGGGCCCCCACGGGCCCGCGGGGCTCTTGGCCAGAGGATGCAGCGCAGCTTTTGCCTCCCCTCTCTGCAAACGACTCCACGCGTTGCACCGGTTGTACTTCTGCCTTTGAGACGCTTTGCAAGCGGAATCGAAACCTCGCAGGGAACCCGTCATCTGCAAGCCTCCTTGATTGGCCGAGAACCCTCTCTCGTTTGCATAGGATGCACCCATAATGCTACACGGCGGTTTTCCTTGCCTTTGAGGCAAGACTCGAACTAAAAAAAAAACAGAGATATTTTGCTTCTGTAACGTCTGAATGCTAGTTTCGATATTTGGACGAACTCGTCGTAATTATCCTCACAATCCAGTTGGCATTTTGCGGGGGGGGGGAGGAGAGAGAGAGAGAGAGAGAGAGAGAGAAGAAATTATTCGCTGTGACCTATGTGTCGAAACAAAGTACAGCTATAAATACATTCGGAGACACATGGTAGCTTTGGCTGGTCCGATTGCAGTGGTACTTATAATTAATTGATCACAGTCAGTTACAGGTTTCTTTGTTCTTTCTCCACTCCCACTGCTTCACTTGACCAGTCTTTTGCCTTGCAAGAGAAGGTGTGGACACAGAGGTTCGCTTCCCCAGGAGCTTTTGAATGGCTGCTTTGGGAGATTTCAAAGGACGAGGTGCTTTGCACGCCTTGCTAAAGAAGGTCTGCCCAAATCAGCAGTTCAGGATCAACGTGTAGGGTAGCACAGGGGTACCGGAGGGTCATCTAGCCCAACCCCCTGCAATGCAGATTCAAATTCTTGGTATGATGGGGAATAAGTTGTGGCAGGAACTGGCAGCTGTTGGATCTTCCCACTGAACCCATCTGCCTGCACACACCCCTCCCCCCAGCACTGCTCACTTACGGTTTTAGAGCTACTGGAGAGTGAAGTCAAATGGGCCTTAGAAAGCCTTGCTAACAACAAGGCCAGTGGAAGTGATGATATTCCAGCTGAACTATTTAAAACTTTAAAAGAGGATGCTGTTAAGGTGCTGCACTCAATATGCCAGCAAGTTTGGAAAACTCAGCAGTGGCCAGAGGATTGGAGAAGATCAGTCTACATCCCAATCCCAAAGAAGGGCAGTGCCAAAGAATGCTCCAACTACCGCACAATTGCACTCATTTCACACGCTAGCAAGGTTATGCTTAAAATTCTACAAGGCAGGCTTAAGCAGTATGTGGACCGAGAACTCCCAGAAGTGCAAGCTGGATTTCGAAGGGGCAGAGGAACCAGAGACCAAATTGCAAACATGCGCTGGATTATGGAGAAAGCCAGAGAGTTCCAGAAAAACATCTACTTCTGCTTCATTGATTATGCAAAAGCATTTGACTGTGTCGACCACAGCAAACTATGGCAAGTTCTTAAAGAAATGGGAGTGCCGGATCACCTCATTTGCCTCCTGAGAAATCTCTATGTGGGACAAGAAGCTACAGTTAGAACTGGATATGGAACAACTGATTGGTTCAAAATTGGGAAAGGAGTACGACAAGGCTGTATATTGTCTCCCTGCTTATTTAACTTATATGCAGAATACATCATGCGAAAGGCTGGACTGGATGAATCCCCAACTGGAATTAAGATTGCCGGAAAAAATATCAACAACCTCAGATATGCTGATGATACTACCTTGATGGCAGAAAGTGAGGAAGAATTGAAGAACCTTTTAATGAGGGTGAAAGAAGAGAGCGCAAAATATGGTCTGAAGCTCAACATCAAAAAAACTAAGATCATGGCCACTGGTCCCATCACCTCCTGGCAAATAGAAGGGGAAGAAATGGAGGATCAGTCTACATCCCAATCCCAAAGAAGGGCAGTGCCTTCCTGTTCCAAAAGGAACAGCTACTATTGGTTCATTCAAGTTGCTTTTAGTTTAAAGGACCGTTTCCCTAACGTAATCCCTTTGATTTCTTCCTCCTTCCTTATTACCAAATTTAGTATTTCTAATGTTAATATGATCAATAATGGGGATAAGGGACAACCTTGTCTTGTTGAACTGCACCCCTTCTGTTTTGTGTTGAGGAGGAGCAGCAGGTCCTAAAGGAGCGCAGGAGGCTAAAAGTGGCAAATGTGGCTTCCATGCCTTTAAGAACCAAAGCTTCCTTTCTCATTCCCACTCATGTGCCTTGTCTTCCCCCCATTGCTGGTAATAAATCCATCCTCATTTCCCCAAAAACAAAGCATACTCTTCCTCTTGAAATCTGCTGTGAATATATATCTTGTTACATCCCAACTAGACTTAGTTGTGCAGAAGTCTCATGGATATTAGCTGATGTTATTTTCATGCTGAAACTTTTTATTAGTCTGGCATTTTGATGCTTGTATAACGAGGCTCAAAAATTGCAAGGAGTGACTTGGACAGTTTATCCACATCAATGAACGTCAGGGACTGGGCAGAGGAGGAATGGTGTAACCAACTCCTCAGCCTGAACAGTTGATGACAGTTGAGAATTACAACATGGGTTTGAGGGAGGTCACAGCTCAGAGGCAGATGAGGGGGAAAGCTGGGAAATAATGGGAGAGGAGGCGGTGGCAGAGCCGAAGCAGCTGGCTGACAGTTATCCCTAGAAAGCACCCCAGACCCACCATCTCCCAGAACCCAGCAAGCCTTAAAAATAGGAGAGCAAAGAGCTCAAAGACAGAGAGCACTTAGTGGCAACCATTGAGGGGGTGGTGCTGTTGACGAATGAGGACGTGGGAGAGAAGGGTAGAGATTTAGTTGGGACAATGCCATTATTCCAAGAGGCTTCATTCTCAAACCTCTCTCTGTAAATATTGAATAAAAAGCAGATGGTAAGGACTTCTCCTTGTCTTATCTGTTCCTGGCAACCTGCTGGGGGATGGTTCCTCTGCCGCCTGACAATTCATGGTGATGGTGGGGATAGAGAAATTGACAGTTCTGGGGCACTGTGGTGGGGTAGTGACAGGTGATACGCAAGCAGAAATAGATTATAAATGTAGATAGTCAAAACAAAATAAAATAAAAAATTCCTTCCAGTAGCACCTTGGAGACCAACTAAGTTTGTTCTTGCTATGAGCTTTCGTGTGCATGCACACTTCTTCAGATACACTGAAACGGAAGTCACCAGACCCTTAAATATAGTGAGGGAGTGTGGAGGGGTATTACTCAGAAGGGTGGTGGGAATGGGTGATCAGCTGATAGGTGTGGAAAAGACTGCAATTGGTCTTGCAGGGAAAGGCAAGGGGTGAGATGGCTAAAGATAGCTTTGTCATGTATAATGAGATAAGAATCCAATGTCTTTGTTCAGACCAGGTTTCTCCATGGTTTTAAGTTTGGTAATGAGTTGCAATTCAGCCACTTCTCTTTCCAGTCTATTTCTGAAATTCCTTTGTATTAAGACAGCTACTTTGAGATCTTTTATAGAATGTCAACAGGTTTTCCACACCTATCAGCTGATCCCCCATTCTCACCACCCTTCTGAGTAATACCCCTCCCCACTCCCTCACTATATTTAAGGGTCTGGTGATTTCTGTTTCAGTGTATCTGAAGAAGTGTGCATGCACACGAAAGCTCATACCAAGAACAAACTTAGTTGGTCTCTAAGGTGCTACTGGAAGGAATTTTTTATTTTGTTTTGACTATGGCAGACCAACACGGCTACCTACCTGTAAATGTATAGATTTATCCTTGTTTTAATCCCATTTTAGGCAGTTTAATTGAAAGCATAGGAATTAGCCATTAGGCTGATCTAATTAGGCTGACCCTTTGTTACCCTATTTTTCAAAGAAACAGAATAGAGATTGAAAAGTAAACTGAAAAACATAGTTTACTCACAGCCAAGCATTCATCTTTAGAAGCAATAGCATTAAAATAAATACAGGTAAAACAGCTTCAGGCATGTGACTGATGCTGGAACAAGAGGAAGCCTGTTTTCCTCCATTGTTGGCTGAAGAAAGAGAGAAAGAGAAAAGGAACAGGAAATACTGTACAGCCATACCTCGTGTTGCGTCCGCTTCATGTTGCATCTTTTCGCATTACGTCCCGTGGCAACCCAGAAGTACTGGAACGGGTTACTTGTGGGTTTCGGCGCTCATGCATATGCAGAAGCACTGAATCGCGCCACGAGCATGGGCAAACACGGCACTTCTGGATGTGAATGCTTTGAGTTGCGGATGTGCCTCCTGGACGGATTACGTCCACAAATCAAGGTTCCACTGTATGCTCCTTCCCTCTCAGGAGGGATGGGGAAATGATATTGAACAGAACCTTCTCTACCAATCGGCTATAAAGCTCTATGGTCTTAACACTTTCATGTGCTAACAAGCAAGAATATGCGTTGTTAGTTTGACTGCAAAATCTGCCACATATAGTGCATAGGATGGGTGGTCACTTAAGGGGGTGCCAAAACAAAGTTGCAGAATGGAGCATGAGAGGTGAGCGGTGCTGAATTTTAGCACTGCACATGGCACCACTGAAATTTGAGAACCCAAAGTCTGCCACTGGGCAAATGCAAGGCAGAACCAACAGCTCCATGGTCATGCACACACAGGTTTTAGCAAAGGCTTTTGCTCCCTGCTCGCTCCTCCATCCGCATGCAACAGTCCTGGAAAAAATGGTCCAAAGGAACAGCAATATGTGGGAGATCGCCTGCTCTTGATGGGGTTACACTTCCCCTGAAGGAGCAGGTTCGTAGCTTGGGGGTACTCCTGGAGCCTTTGCCTCAGTGGCCCAGAGTGCCTTCCATCAGCTTCGGTTGGTAGCCCAGCTACGACACTTTCTGGACAGGAATAACCTAACTACTGTTGTCTCTGCTCTGGTAACCCCTGACCATTAGCTCCAGTTGCGAACGACTCTGGGGTTGCATTGCTCATCTCACTTTACTGGCCAAGGGAGCCGGTGTGCAGCTTCCAGGTCATGTGGCCAGCATGACTAAGCCGCTTCTGGCGAAGCAGAGCAGCGCACGGAAACACCATTTACCTTCCCGCTGGAGCGGTACCTATTTATCTACTTGCACTTTGACGTGCTTTTGAACTGCTAGGGTTGGCAGGAGCAGGGACCGAGCAATGGGAGCTCACCCCGTCACAGGGATTTGAACTGCCGACCTTCTGATTGACAAGCCCTAGGATCTGTGGTTTAACCTTATTTAATGCCTTATTTTCTATTGGATCCCCCCACCCCCAACGTTGAATTTCAAGGGAAATATTCATTGTTCCCTTTGTATTAATACAAACATGGGGGTGGGCATGAGAGTCTACAAGGATTCCACTTAAAACTGCTGATTGTGACTTTTAACATGTTCAAACAATAGGAATCTGTAGCCCTCCAGATGTGGTGAGTCTACAACTTCCATCCCCCCTGACCATTGGGCTGGAAGGTCAGATTGTTCCCCTTGGCCTGGCCTAAATGGTTTGAACAAGGTCAATAGCATCACAGACTCCTGTCTGCCTGTTGGGGGAAATAAGGAGGGTTTTTTTTGGTTTAAAAATGTTTTAAAGATTTTCTTGGGTAACAAGAGTACATGCAGCACCTCTTTCTGTTTGCAGAGTCCTTTCTACAAGGGGGACCTTCTAGTTCTCGTGCGCTGGCTTTGGACCTTATCACATGCTTTCCCCTAACATTTAAGTAGCTTCTTAGTAAGGCACAGCTTAACATCCTCCTAACTAAGGTGAAGGACAAGATTTAATTTTATTAATTAAATTTATATACTGCCCTTCATCTAAAGACCACGGGGCAGTTTACAATATAATGGTGCAGTTCCTAAGTTGTATTACCATTCAAAGTACAAAAGCCGGTTGGATGGGCAGCTGAATCTTACTTCCAACCAGGATGGACAACAAGCATTCTGCCCTGAACTTGGGTGCAGTGGCCTCTCTTAGGAAGTGCAGGACAGACTGGCACAATACCTCCCTGGCACTCTCCAGCAGCATCATTAGGTCAGGGTGGGCACTTGCTTGGTCTCCATCCTCCCTGTGAGGCCAACTGGGCCAGCCCTCCTGCCTGTGGCTTCTAACCTCACCCGTGAGCTGTGGGGCTGCCTTTCACAGGGGCACCAGCAACCTTGCAGCATGCTATTCTGGGGGGCTTGTAGCAGCAGCATCCAGGGTTGTAGGCAGGGGACAGCTGATCCCCTAAAACAAGTAAATAAATAAAAAAAACTTAAAAGGTAGAAATAATCAGAATATTTGGAATTGAAATGCTCGCTGAGGTCAAAAGCAATTTGAAACATTTTATTCCCAATCTGCTAGACTGAGCCAGACAGAGGATGACGACAGGTAGATGTCCTGTCCCCGCACCATAAATCCTGGTGACGCTCATGGCAGCCTCCCTCCCCACTTGCTTCGCACTCACTGTGGCCGCTCCTCTGCCAAGCTTTGGAACCTTTTGTTCTTTTGGAAGTTTCCTTTTATTATTTTGGACACTGCATAATTTGAGCACAAAGGAAAAGCAGTATGTCTTGCGGGGAAAGGCAAGAGCAGCCACATGACCAGGACTAGGAGGCAGCTGGAGGCAAGATTCAAGCTCCCAACTTCAGAACCCAGTTGGTGTTCTGGGGCGGCCAGAGCAGCAGCACTGAGTCCCAGGCCTGGTGCGTGTGCTTCTCTTGTTGAGGGGGAAGAAGGAGAAAGGCAATCTTGAAGGGACAACAGCTCTAGAAGTGATTTTATTACAAGGATCTGGAAAAAAGTATTATAGCTTTGCTTTCATTTGGGGGGGGGGAGGAAGCTCAAGTTAGTGACAAAAAATAATGTATTTTTCTTAGATCAAAACTGTTGAAACTAATAAAAACCATTTACATCAAAAAGTTCAGTGTTCAGATTTCTTTTGTAATACAAAAATCTCATACAGCATTGTTTAGCCACCCCCAAATCCTCTTTGCTCCAGGTGCTAAGTTGTTTTCCACAATCAATATTTCAGTAAGTTTGCATTAACTCTTCACAAATGATTGTTGTTCCATCTAAAGTTCTTCTTTTGTCCTACTTAGTTTGGTGGCATATTCTTCTACAAATTTGCTCAAGCTTTCCAGATCTCTTTCTCCACTTTCAAATTTAATTGGATCCCTTTTCTTATTGCTAGGAGCAAAATAGATGGTTGGGAATCCTTCTACTTTGTAATTTTCACTGGTGACATCATTGGCAGTAGCATCCATTTTGGCAATGACCAGGTTTTTCTGAGTTTTGTATTTTTTACCCAGCTCAGTATAAATGGGCTCAAGCTTCTTGCAGTGTCCACACCAGGGAGCATAGAACTCTATGAGAACATCAGTCTTTGGATCCATCACTATAGATTCAAATGTTTTGCCAACTACAATCTTCACAGGACCCTTGTTATTTTTTGGTATTGGTTGGGACTTCACAATGGGTTTCAGTTTACCTAGGAAAGAAAACAGGAAAACTGTCATAAAATACCATGTCCCTTGCAGAGTTAGTTCACAGAAGTTGGCAACAACACTGCTAACATAGATGAGTTACTGCCAACCCCCCCCCCCCAAATCCACAGCTCCATTTTTTCTGTAAATAGCTCCTTGAATGATCACTTGTGAAAAGTCTAGATCACAAAATACAGTTTGACGAAAATTGCCTTTCACAGCATTTGGCACACACAGCATATTGGTCAATAGGGAAGAACAAAACTAAAATATTTCCTTTTTGGTTATTTAAGATACAGAATTCAGCAGCCAGGTTGCTCACTGAGGCAAGATTGGCCTGACTGCAAATCAGTTTCAGGGCCCAATTTAAAGTGCTGGGTTTTTACCTATAAAGCCTTAAATGGCTCAGGACCAAAATACCTCTCTGCATATGAACTGACCCTCTCTGCAGTCATCATCTTAGGCCCTTTGTGTGCTCCCTCCAAAGAAGGTCCAGAGGGCGGCAATAATAATAATAATAATAATAATAATTTATTATTTATACCCCGCCCATCTGGCCGGGTCTCCCCAGCCACTCTGGGCGGCCTCCAACAAATATCAAAATACAATACAGAGTCACAAATTAAAAACTTCCCTAAACAGGGCTGCCTTTAGGTGTTTTCTGAATGTCAGGTAGTTGTTTATTCCCTTGACTTCTGACGGGAGGGCGTTCCACAGGGCGGGCGCCACTACCGAGAAGGCCCTCTGCCTGGTTCCCTGTAGTTTTGCTTCTCGCAGTGAGGGAACCGCCAGAAGGCCCTCGGCGCTGGATCTCAGTGTCCGGGCTGAATGATGGGGGTGGAGACGCTCCTTCAGGTATACAGGACCGAGGCCGTTTAGGGCTTTAAAGGTCAACACCAACACTTTGAATTGTGCTCGGAAACGTACTGGGAGCCAATGCAGATCTCTCAGGACCGGTGTTATGTGGTCCCGGCGGCCACTCCCAGTCACCAGTCTAGCTGCCGCATTCTGGATTAATTGCAGTTTCCGGGTCACCTTCAAAGGTAGCCCCACGTAGAGCGCATTGCAGTAGTCCAAGCGGGAGATAACCAGAGCATGCACCACTCTGACAAGACAGTCTGCGGGCAGGTAGGGTCTCAGCCTGCGTACCAGATGGAGCTGGTAGACAGCCGCCCTGGACACAGAATTAACCTGCGCTTCCATGGACAGCTGTGAGTCCAAAATGACTCCCAGGCTGCGCACCTGGTCCTTCAGGGGCACAGTTACCCCATTCAGGACCAGGGAGTCCCCCACACCCGCCCGCCTCCTGTCCCCCAAAAACAGTACTTCTGTCTTGTCAGGATTCAACCTCAATCTGTTAGCCGCCATCCATCCTCCAACAGCCTCCAGGCACTCACATAGGACCTTCACCGCCTTCACTGGTTCTGATTTAAAAGAGAGGTAGAGCTGGGTGTCATCTGCATATTGATGAACACCCAACCCAAACCCCCTGATGATCTCTCCCAGCGGCTTCATATAGATATTAAAAAGCATGGGGGAGAGGACAGAACCCTGAGGCACCCCACAAGTGAGAGCCCAGGGGTCTGAACACTCATCCCCCACCACCACTTTCTGAACACGGCCCAGGAGGAAAGAGCGGAACCACTGTATAACAGTGCCCCCAGCTCCCAACCCCTCTAGCCGGTCCAGAAGGATGTTATGGTCGATGGTGTCAAAGGCCGCTGAGAGATCCAGCAGAACCAGGAAACAGCTCTCACCTTTGTCCCTAGCCCGCCGGAGATCATCAACCAGCGCGACCAAGGCAGTTTCAGTCCCATGAACATGAGAACGGGCCTTTTTGAAGTGGCTGTCCATCAGGAAGGCTTGCCTGGCACCTTTGTTACATATCTTTAGAGGCAAGGCAAGCAGTACTTTCCTCTATAACCAGGTCTTTGGCTAATTAAACAGTCTGTGGCCTTTTAGAAGTGCGTGGGATGATTTTAATGTATTGCCCCCCCCTTTCTGGTTTTAATATATCTATGTGGGGTTTTTGTTCCCTTGTGTTGCCCTGCGCAAGCTAAAGCCACTAACCAATTTAATAAATAACAACAACAACCTGGTGAAGAGCTGAAAAGCTGGCTCACTATTTGTGACATTTTGGGTGTGGGATGTAAGCACAGAGCAGCCAAACACAACACTCCTAGAGAGGACATGAAGGTAACTCAGTCCTCCAGGCTTAACTTCCTGTTTACCTGGACTGAGTTACAGGAACCAGAAGTAGGTGTGGTCTTACCTGGGAACAACATCCCAAAGATCACTCTCCATTTTGCCTCATCCTTTGAAGAAGCAGCATGCTCTCTCTCAGCCTGCAGCTGAGAGAAGCAGAGGTGAAGCCTGTTCCCTCATGGAAGCAGCTTCACTGCATGTAAATACATTTATCTAAGTTTGTCTGCCTCCTTGAAGCATGTACTGTAACTCATGGATGTCTGTAAGTAAACTCCTTTTATATCTTATAATCAGTATTGTGTCTTTCTACTTTTAAGAGGGAACAAGGGGAATATACCAGGAATATAGCTGGCTTAAGCAAGCCTATGCAAACGTTTTTCTGCTGTGTTTTAAAAGGGAATGTAAACTCTGCTAAGTTTGGAGCTTGCTCACACAAGCTGGGATTGAGATATATAAATAATATATACTCATCCACACTCCTAAACATTCCCACATTGGGTGGTTCATCTTAAGACAATTTTCCTATGATAAAATAGTAATATCAAGTATGCAGAGGGTAGGACTAGATATTTCAAACTATTTTTGCTGGCATTTGAAGGGGAAAAGGCTCAGTATTCTCTTTAAATGGTGCTACATCCAGGTTTATACAGCTTCTGGGAAAGTGAGAGAGAACTACGCTCATGAATTACACAGGGGGCTGGTGAAGCTACACACAAATTTAAGGAAGCATAATAAAAATAATAATGTGCCGCCCATCTGGCTGGGTTTCCCCAGCCACTCTGGGCGGCTCCCAACAGAATATTAAACAGAATAAAACTTCAAACATTAAAAACTTCCCTAGACAGGGCTGCCTTCAGGAAGCATGGATTGTCCACAATCCTACTACAGTTTACCTTTTTTGAATGAGACAACAAATTCCCTCAGCACAGCAGAATCAAACTCTTCTGGTTCCATGGCATACTTTTTACCACCTTCATCAAAGATAGCAGCATTGACATCCTCTCCACTGTCAACAAGTCCCAGGTCCTTTATCTCAGAAGAATAGTCTTCTTCATCCGCAATTGCGAAAGTATATTCTGGGAAGTCCTTAGCCACTTCCAAGACTTTGTTTCGCCAGTACTGAGTAGCTGAAGACAACAAACACACAATGAAGTTAGAGACATCTGGTTTATTCTGGAGCAGGTATATTCAACCCACTTATACTTAGCTGGTTGCAGATTCTTGGAGCTCATGACCAGGACTTGGAAATAGGGGTGTTTGTGAGAGATTGGTGGAGGAGACAAAGAGGGTGAGCTTGTCTCTTTTGGATTAATGCTGGTTGCTTGTCTGAACTGTTTGATCAGAAAACTAGGCCCAAATTAACAAAATGAAGTTCAATAGGGACAAATATAAGGTTCTGCACTTAGGCAGGAATGAGCTGCACCAATATAAGATGAGGGACACCTGGCTTGCTAGTAGCACATGTGAAAAGGACCTTGGGGTCTTGGTGGACTACAAGCTTAACATGAGTCAACACTGTGATGCAGCAGCAAGAAAGATAATGCTCTTCTAGGCTGCATCCACAGAAGTCAAGTGTCCAGATTAAGGGAAGTAATATTCCCACTCTATTCTGCCTTGGTCAGACCACAACTGGAATACTCCACAATTTAAGAAGGATATTGACAAGCTGGGACATGTGCAGAGAAGGGCAACCAAGATAATCAAGGGTCTGGAAACCAAGCCGTATGAGGAACAGTTAAGAGAGTTGAGTATGTTTACCCTGGAGAACAGCCTGAGAGGAAATATTTCAAAGGGTGTCACATGGAAGATGGAGCAAGCTTGTTTTCTCCTGCAATAAACCAATGGATTAAGAATAATAGAATTGTAGAGTTGGAATGGACCACGAGGGCCATCTAGTCCAATCCCCTTGCAATGCAAGGATGCTTTGCCCAACATGGAGCTCGAACCCACAACCCCAAAATTAGGAATCTCATGCTCTACTGACTGAGCTCTCTTCCAGTTAACTTTGACAGTAAGAGCTGTTACAGTGGAACCATCTCCCTTGGGAGGCTGCAGGCTTTCCTTCCTTGGAGGCTTTTAAGCAGACGTTGGATGGCTCTCTCGCACGGATGCTTTAGCTGAGATTACTGCATTGCTGGCAGTTGGATGGGATGACCCTTGGGGTCCCTTCCAACTCTACAATTCTATGATTGTAGGACGAGATGATTGGACAGTGTTCTCGAAGCTACCAACATGAGTCTGACCAAACTGTGGGAGGCAGTGGAAGACAGGAGTGCCTGGCGTGCTCTGGTCCATGGGGTCACAAAGAATCGGACACGACTAAGCGATTAAACAACAACATCATGACTTCATTGGGGCCACTCCAAGTATGATACTGGGTAAAACACTAACTAAAAGTAATACTTACCAACACGATAATCAAAGCTGAAGTCCACTGTATAATAAACTACTACTAGAGGCTTCTTGGTGTATCTCTTAGCATCATTGGCAGATTTGCGATGACCCACAAGAGGCAAGGCATGCTTCACCACGTGGTCTTTCACTTCAGTGGCATCAGTGGAATCCTGTTTACAAAAAATCAGTGGGATGTGACCGTTGGAGGAGTTTACATCACAGAAGGCACTGATCCTAACCTTTTCTTAAAAAAACAACCACCACCACCCAGAAGAAACAACAGTTTAGGTCGAGGAGGTATGTTGAAAATATTTCAGTTTTCAGACTCAGGAAATAGGATTAGCTACAGAATTCAGGATTTCCTGCTATCTCACAAAAAGCCTGGCTACCATGATTACAAGACAGGTTGGGTGACAAGCTCTGGCGATGTGCAGCTTACTTCCAAGTGTCTGCTAAGTGAAACAGCTTATTCCATGACATGTTGCCTGGCTAGATTTCTTTCTCTCCACCCCTGCCACCACTATACACCCCCCCCCCAAAGTCTAGATTTCTGTGCTCTACTCTCCACCAAGATTTTTCATTTCTGAAGCCTCCCTAAGAGCCCATTTCCATTTTCTCTTAGCTTAGTCTCTCCTGCAAGTGACAGTTCAGATTTTGCACATCTATCACTTTGGAACTTGCCGGGGTTTGCTTCAACTGGGCACACTCAGAATTCTCATATGCTCATTTCAGTAGTCACAGCTCTAGCTATATTGGGTCTGCAGCACTAGATTTAAGATGTAAGCTGGAGCCCCCAAAAATAAGAGATACAAATGAATGAAAGAAAACCAACTTGTTTGTACCCAGTATAGTCTTGATAGAAGTACTCACTTTAATGTCTAAAACATGTATTTTAGGCTCATATTTTGAGTGAAATTTTTCAGGTTGCATCACCACCAGTTTTCCTGGGTCCACTTTCAAAAAGCTTGAAATTTCATTGCTGAAGGTATGATGGAACTTGAATTCTTCTCTTAGGTTATTAGCTGAAAAAAATATATAGGGTTTGGAGGAATACCAAAGAGGAGAAAAGAAATTGCTGGGTCAGAAATGCACAAGTATTGACACTTGCAGTGAGGGTTTGTAAATTGCTGAGTTCCCAGATCTCCTCTTGGAAGGATTTACTGCCCAGACAACTCTGGTCTTAAGTTCTGTTGCTATTAGAGATCTTATGTAATGAAATGATTTCTTACAGAGACTGAATGGATATACATCTGGTTGTTGTTTTTCTTTTTTTCCCTTCTGTATTTATTTTATGCATTTTATGTTGAGCTTGAAAACTCAAATAAATGCAGAACAATCTGAATATTTTGCATAGCATTACTATCCTTTAGTTCTGGAACAATTTACGTGACAAAGCTTCAAACAGTCACACAAATACAATAATGAACCACTACCAACCTCCACATGGATCTGGAAGCTCACAAAGGGCATGAAGGCAATGCTCATCTCTAGTTTGTCCCCGGCAATGAGAATTAAGAGGCACACTCTCTCTTGATCAAGTGCTTCCATGTAGCTATGAAGGCTAATATGACTGTTGTCAGACCTCTTCCATGAACGTGTCTAATCCTTTTTTTTTTTTAAAAAAAGGCCTGTTCGCTAGTGGCCTCACCCCCATCTTGTGGTTTTGCATTCTGTAAATTAATTACACATTGGCATGGTTTGGACATCAGTATTTGCCATCATGAGGCCTATTGTATTTTTTGCTTCATAAGACGCACTTTTCCCCTTCTAAAAAGGGAAAATGTTGGTGCGTCTTATGGAGCGAAGGCTTTGCTCCCCGCTGCCTCCCCCCACCCTCGCCGTGTTCAGCGGGGGGCGGCAGCGGAGATGTTGCTGGATACTCCCTGCACCTCCATTTGCAGAAACAGGCTTGTTTCTGCGAACGGAGGCTGCGGGGAGGATCCGTAAGTTCCTCCTCCGTGCTGCCTATGGGGTGGTGGAGGAAGCGGCAGAATCCCAGCTGCTTCCTCCACCACTCCGCGCCCCGCACGCCGATCCCAAAAGATGGTGGAGAAAGAAGTGTTCACCCCTCATCCCCAGCTCCCTTTAAAGCAAGCGGGGATGAGCTGCTCTGAAGGGGGCTCATCTCTGCTTGCTTTAAAGGGAGCTGGGGACAAGGGGTGAACCGGAGCGTTCACCCCTTCTCCCCAGCTGTCTTTAAATCTTTAAACCTCCCCCGACACCAGCCAAAGTGGGGGGGGGAGGACCTCCGCCCCACTTTCGCCAGTGTTGGCAGGGCGGGGGAGGCCCGTAGCATGTTCCTTTCCCAGTCCCTCCACTGCTGCTGCCTCCTCCGCTCCCCTCCCAGCCTTTTAGAGGAAAACCAGAAAAAAAAATCTGGTTTCCCCCCTTTAAAACATAGGTGCGCCCTATGGTCCTTGCGTCTTATGGACTGAAAAATACGGTAGTTGGGGGAAATATGAGGCTCATGGGCTCCCTTGCTCTTCCAAGGGAAGGTGAACTGCAACTAATTCAAAACTGGATGTGGGAGTTTTCAAAACTCCTGTCTTGCATGAAGGAATCTTGCTGGGCTTGTTCTTGTAACATTACATCTGAACCAAACCAATGTGTACAGTAGAAACTAGTATTTTCTGTCCTGAAGCTACTACAAATCTATTTCAGTGGATGACCAAGAAAGTTACACTTGCCAATTTCTCAATATTATTCTGAATTTTAAGAACCTTTCATGTATCCCCCATAGCCATCCCCAACTCAAAGAGTCTCAATTGCATTTGCCTCTCTTTATAGGGAAAGAGTGCTAACCACCTAACACATTTAGTAGTTCTCGCTAGTACTCTGTTTGGAGAATGCCCTTTCTGAGCTGGGATGACTAGAACAGGACTGAAGTCTTCAAGTTCAAGCCCCAGATAATAAAATAATTTTTTCCTGCTTTAGCTCTTTTCTGTTGCTCTGCACATGCTCAATTACATCAAGAAACACAGATGCTGCTTCCACTTGCTTAAATTTCATTTTCAAGGGTTCATGTGTTTTTATACCTACTTTTCATGTTCCCTATAAATTCCAAATTTTATTTTTTGCCTCCATTCTTGAGACAGTCACCCCAGAAAACATCAAGGGGGAAAGCCAGAAAATGGATGTGGGCAACATTTTGAGAACTGACAAGCCACTGAAGCTACAAGAAAATAGACTAATATTTCTAAGATGCAAGTTTGTCTCCTAGTCTGCACTATCAGAAATGTCTGCAAAGGACTTTCCAAGTGTAGGAATTGAGCAAATGTTGACACACTATGGACAAGAGAGGAAGGGCTTACCAGCATCTTGATACAGCTGGTAGGCTGGGTCCTGGTCTCCTTTGAAAACCCCAATAATAATGACATCGTCTCCATCTTTCACAAATTCTTGTACCTGTTTGACAGCCTGTATCTGTTTGGATGGAGGGCCAGCCTGTTCTATCATGTAATCAACAATGCCTGGTTAACAAAAAGAAAAACACAAACTTGTGTTATTGCTTGACAAAAAGCATTTTATTTTTTAAAGTGAAAACTGGTTATATTTTGCAAGTACCGGTACTCTCTTCTCTGAAAGAGGCACTAGGTGAAATTACAAAATGTTCCGAAGACTTGTTTTCCCCAAGGCTTTTTAAAAATAAAATCTGTTGATAAGTTTTATTATTGCTAGTAATTTTATTCTATTATGTTGCTGCTACCTATTGCCTTATTAGTGTTAAAGTACAGTAGCAAATAAAACATCAGATGAACCATGTTGCAAGTTTTCAAACTGAAAGCAGTAATACATATTAAAAAATAAAGAAAGTTTATACAGTGGTACATCAGGTTACATACACTTCAGGTTACAGACTCCACTAACCCAGAAATAACGCTTCAGGTTAAGACAAAATAAAATAAAAAATTTATTCCAGTAGCACCTTAGAGACCAACTAAGTTTGTTCTTGGTATGAGCTTTCTTCAAGTGTGCATGCACACGAAATCTCATGCCAAGAACAAACTTAGTTGGTCTCTATGGTGCTACTGGAAGGAATTTTTTATTTTATTTTGTTTTGACTATGGCAGACCAACACGGCTACCTACCTGTAACTGCTTCACGTTAAGAACTTTGCTTCAGGATAAGAACAGAAATTGTGCTCTGGTGGCGCAGCGGCAGGCCCCTTTAGCTAAAGTGGTGTTTCAGGTTAAGAACAGTTTCAGGTTAAGAACAGACCTCCAGAACGAATTAAGTTCTTAACCCGAGGTACCACTGTATATGACCAAACACAATAAGCAGTGCCAAGATTCAAAACAACTTTAAAAGTGCTGTCATCATACACAACGGAGTTTATCCTGGTTCAAAATGATATCCTTGTGCTACAGTTACTGCTTGTCTGATTATGGTTCCCTGGTACTTTATCAATGAGAAAATAGTGAAGCTCAAAAATCCTAGCAATCTTCAGAATACATTGAGGTTCTGTGTCACATCTTCAGGAGTTCCTCAGTTGGTGTGGAACGAGCTCTCAGGCTGGAAGCTTAAACCCACAGAAGAAACAAGATTCCACTCTCTCCCTCCATTGATAAGTTTATGCCTTAGCCATGAAAAATGTTGGGGCACATCCCATCCTAATGCCCACGGAGTGTGCCAAAGCAACAGAGAAACCCCAAGCAGTTCTAGGAAGAGTCAGTTGCTTTACTGAAAGCATAATGCACTTTCAGTTACATACAGTTGGAGCTCCATATTACCCAGCAGCACAGACAGACTAGGCTCTGGCCAAGTGCAAACTTGCCTTAAACACAGTATTTATACTATAGATTGTGCTGAGTTATTCCCACTTGCTTGAGTAGCTGCAGGTGCAGGACAAAACACACCCAAACAAAACACTGAAATTAACCATTTTGTCCTTTTTCTCTGCATGCGAAAAACCCTTATACATTAACAAAAACTTTCTATAACATTTCAAAAGAAGGTGCAGGCAATTACCAATCACAGACCAACTGTACAAATAGCATTGATAGAAACAAGCAATGCTGCACCAAAATAAATGCAGCTCCAATACCTAAGTCCAGGGCAGTTTCAACATCATCTTACATACATATAAAATGTAATTCTTAGCTCAGTGTCTATGAAACACAAACAAGACCAAACTCACATATTTACTGTGAAGAAAAAGAAAGTGCTTTACCCATACCGTATTTTTCTCTTGGACCATTGTATTCAAAAGCTTTGCCTTTGCGGAAGATCTTGAGTAATGGATATCCGGAAATGTCAAATCTCTTAGCAAGATCGGTTTCAGCAGTAGCATCAACTTTAGCAAGGGGAATTGGAGGCATTCGCTTGCTCAACTCCTTAGCTGCTTTCTCATATTCTGGAGCCAACCGCTTGCAGTGTCCACACCTCAATAGGGAACAAGAATGGGTAACTTGGTAGCCAACAACTCTCAAAGATGACAGAAATCTATTTTCACTGCTTGAAAAGAGAGTTCTGCCCCCCCCCCCCGTACTTAAACTTCCTGTCTTTTCTGAAGTGCCAATACTTTGATTGGGTAAGATCTTGCCAATCCTCATCTCAAGACAAGTTTCATTTCATCCGAATGCATGCCACAAAACTAATAAGACTACAGGTCTACTCCAAGTATTACCTAGAAGCAACCTATATCAAAAACTGAATATACTATACATACAGCTATCATTTTTGTTGCCCAGCCTTTTAAACAAATCAAGCTCTTTGAAAAGATATACCATGATGTAATGTTTTTGCACATACCAGATAAAAGTGTGCACTGGAGATTACGGAAATACAGCCAGTCCCCTCCCACTAGCTCCAAAGGTCTAAATGCAGCAGGAATATTGACTCCATAAAGCCAAACTGAACATGCCCTATAATTTTGTACCTGGGGCAGGGCACACAAAGTCTGCTTGCGGTTCTGTATCAAATGAAGGAATATATAAACACTGTGGAAGCTAAAAGGCAAAAAACTCTCTTTTCCTTTACCATGGAGCATAGAATTCAACCAGGATTATGTCAGCCTCGTTCACGACTAAATCAAAGTTTTCGCTGGTCAACACTAATGTGACTTCAGGTGGTGCGACCCAATCAGGCTGCGAAACTTCTTTCACTTTAGCCAAAATTTCTACAAAAAGAATATGAAGAGAAAAATGAGCAATGACAGGTGGAAGGGGCAGCTTGTCTACTGCAAAGACCTTGCATGTGCACAGGGAAGCAGGTCACCTTCGTCTTAGCCATGACAATGTTCTCGAACGACAACTATCCCTTTATGTGGAAAGAACCTTGGCAGAATACTGTCTGCCAACTAATTCTCTTCCCTGCCTATTCCTATCTACATATGCTCACCTTGAATTCTAAGTCTTAGGCTCTTCCGGCTGAGCTATCCAAAAAGCTCAAGACCCTTAAATCTCAGGATTGTGGCTTTGAGCCCCACATTTGGCAAAAGATTCCTGCATTGCAGGGGGTTGGACTAGATTACCCTCATGGTCCCTTCCAGCTCTATGATTCTACTTCACATCCCACAGGAATTAAAATGCACGAAAACAAGCCCTTCTTAACTGACTTTGCTCTGAAATTCTATGTTTCAGTTCTACAATTGCACAGAAAAAGGAATTTGCTACTACAGTACTGCTGATTACAAAAACCACCTACAGATTTGCTGCTAGCTCACGTAGCTTGGAGCTGGGGGCAGGAGGCATGGTTCCTAGAAAATCCTTCAGTTAACACAGCTAATTTTTCTGGTGATACTGCAATATGTTTAAGCCATTTTAAAAGCTTTTAATGCAAAATACTCTGCACTAGGATTATTTTCATATTACAGTGCTGTGATAAGAATCCCATGCATCCCTTTTCTGGAGCTTCTGCCCCAAGTAGAGATGAAGAGGCCCCTGGTGTGGGGACAGCTAGCACAACTCCCTGTGGAGGGAATTACACAATTCCTTTGCATGATATCCAGAAACATGGATGTCAATTGTACACGAGTATTATTGTGGGAAGTCAACTGTACATCCTCTATCAATGCAAGCTTGTAACAGGCCCTACGAACCACAGATAGGACCCTCAGACCTCACTGACTCTACTTCACAACTTGGGTGGCGTCCCTAAACTCTGAAAATACCTCTGCCTTGCCTGGATGGAAGACAGAGGGGTGTCTAGGTGTGGGTGTAGAAGCTAGTTTACTGCATAAAGGCATAGGTCTTGTTCTGCTCACTTTTGCCTCTGGCCCTTCTGCCACCACGGGCATGTGGTTTTTGGAAAAAGGATCTTCACTCGCTTTAAGCCTCGGAAACGTACTGGGAGCCAATGTAGATCTCTCAGGACTGGTGTTATGTAGTCCCGGCGGCCACTCCCAGTCCCCAGTCTAGCTGCTGCATTCTGGATTAGTTGTAGTCTCTGGGTCACCTTCAAAGGTAGCCCCACATAGAGTGCATTGCAGTAGTCCAAACGGGAGATAACCAGAGCATGCACCACTCTGGCGAGACAGTCTGCGGGCAGGTAGGGTCTCAGCCTGCGTACCAGATGGAGCTGGTAGAGAGCTGCCCTGGACACAGAATTAACCTGCGCCTCTATGGACAGAAATGACGGAACCCTGAGGCACCCCACAAGTGAGAGCCCAGGGCTCTGAACACTCATCCCCCACCACCACTTTCTGAACACGGCCCCGGAGGAAGGAACGGAACCACTGTATAACAGTGCCCCCAGCTCCCAACCCCTCTAGCCGGTCCAGAGTGATGTTATGATCAATGGTTTCAAAGGCCGCTAAGAGATCCAGCAGAACTAGGCTGTCCCTGAATAAATTTGGCCCACCAGGGAACCAGCTGAAAGGCCATCAACATGGGATAAAGCATACCCTACCACCCTCTGGAAACCATTTGGATCCATTAAGTGGTGGGGGCAGACCATCCGAATTGGTCCCACCTCCCTGCAGAGGGGAAGGGTCGCGGAGAAGTCCACTTGCACCAGGAAGTGATCTGACCATGGTACTTCTTTTGTTTCAATTTTACTTAGTGTCAGATCCCCCACATCACTAGAGGTGAACACCAGGTCTAAGGCATGTCCGTGACTATGAGGTGGGCCAAACCTATTCAGGGACAGCCCCATGGAGGCCATGCTTTCCACGAAGTCCCAAGCAGCCCCTTGTAAGGTTGTGTCGGCATGGATATCAAAATCCCCTAGGAGAACCAAACTAGGTGTCTTCAGGAGAACATCCGCCACGAGCTGAAGCAGCTCGGGCAGGGAATCCTTGGTGCAGTGGGGAGGTCAGTACACCAAGAGGAATCCTGTACTGCCCCTATTGCCCAACTTCCAGAACATGCACTCAGAGAACTGGGTCTTCCCAATAGGACGCCTGGTGCAAACTAATGACTTCCCAAAAATCACTGCAACCTGGTGGACAAGCAGCGGCAAGGACAGGCCCATCTGCTTCATCCAACCAAGTCTCTGTTACACATGCCAGGTCAAGTCCTCCATCCAAAATCAGGTTGTGGATGGCAGTGGTCTTATTCATCATTGACCTGGCATTGCACAGCAGCACCTTCAGGTCATGTGGGTATCACCTGCTGATTCCAGTATCCGTCCGGTCAGGACAAGACCCGGAGGCAGCGACAGTCCTCAAACAATGACTAAACCTGCCTCCTTGGCAATGAAATGGTCTGGTCTTAGCATAGCCCCTCCTCCTGGCCATGATCACTGAGATTGGTTGTCCCATTTAATGCTGTATTGTTTTTAATACTCAATTGGAAGCTGCCCAGAGTGGCTGGGGAAACTCAGCCAGATGGGTGGGGTATAAATAAATTATTATTGTTATTAGAACCTAAGAAAAGCTTGCAGGATGAGAAGTGCGCTGCTACTCACCTGCTTCTGTTCTTGAGCCCTCATAATCCACAGGCTGCCCCTTCTTCAGAATTTTGATGGTTGGGTAGCCACTCACGTCAAACCGCCCTGACACCGTGGAGGCTGCTGTAGCATCTATTTTGGCAACTGGGATGGGAGGGTCGTTTTCTTTCAATGCTTGGGCTATTTTTTCATATTCTGGTGCAAACTGCTTACAATGCCCACACCTGAAGAAAAACGAATTAATTCTGCAAGTGTTTAACTTTAGCACTCAATTTCTACAGCACAACTCTAGAGAAATGATAGGACTGATTTTACAACACAGCACTCAGGTACGTCACATGTCTGGGTAGCTTGAACAGGCTGGCTCACATTCTGGGAAGAAACAAAGTCACTGCCCAGAAGGGCAAAGCCCAACAGGAAATAAATTCCAGGGTCACTCCAACACTGGGGCTATGCTGGCTGCAAGCATTACTGAAGCTGTGTCCACCCAAGTGCTTCTGGTCTGCTCACACTGCTCCATTCCTCTATTCAGCCATGTATGCAGCCGCACAGTCGTGCTAAGAAAGGAGTTTGACTAGCAGATTTTAGGTGTTCTTCAAAATGACTATGGACTACACTGTGCAAGAGCAGAGCTATAAGCCATCCCCGTAGCTGCGGGAAACAGCACAGCGGATTCATGGAAACTCTCCAGTACTTTTTTTAAAAGCAGTACCAAGTAAGTCAAACCTGAGCAGAGAAGATTTAGAATTGACCCACACATTCTGAAAAGTCATAGGGAGCAGAATTCCCAAGACTGTGCGACTTCCGGCAACAGATGTGAAAGCTCCTTGCTTGTGAGATGTTCATGTGAGGGCTCAGTGGAAGGGAGCAGCTGCCAGGATCATAGCACAGTGGTCTTAAAGGATCTACATTGGCTCCCAGGATGTTTCCGCGCACAATTCAGTGATGGTGCTGTCATTTAAAGCCCTAAATGGCCTCAGCCCAATATACCTGAAGTAGTGTCTCCACCCCCATCATCCAGCCCAGACAGTGAGGTCCTCCTCGGTAGTTGAGCCCCCACTGTGGAACACCCTCCCATCAGATGTTGAGGAAATAAACAATTATATGACTTTTGGAAGACATCTGAGGGCAGCCATGCTCAATGAAGTTTTTAATGCTTGATGTGCTATTGTTTTAATTTGTTGGGAGCTGCCCAGAGTGACTGGGAGAACCCAGTCAGATGGGCGGCATATAAATTATTATTATCATTATCAGTGCAGACATCACACACACTTTTTGCAATTGGATGCAAGTGCACCATGAGATTGTGCACTCCCACTCCAGCATGCACATTTCAACAGCACCAACCATGTTTTTTCTTCTGAACACTTTAATTCCCTCCCATCAACAATTGTGGTAAAGTACAGAAAAGGGAATTTAATATATAGCACACTGATTTAAAATAAATACAAAGAGCACTAAGTAGCTTTCATCCTGTTTTATGGGAACTCACAGCGGGAAGAAGACACCTCCTACTGCAAGTGCAGCATGGCAGACATGAAATATAAATTAACTTCAAGGAGGAGGATGGAAACACTGGAACCATCAGACTTACCATGGGGCATAGAACTCCAAAAGCACAGTGTCCTTGCCTTCAACAAAAGTATCAAAGTTTGCATCATTCAATACGACAACACCATTTTCCTCTTTTATTTCTGAACTATCATCTTCATCATAATCATCAATGTCCTCGTCATCATCATCAACACTGGTCTCCCCTGGGGCAACAAAGTCTAATTAAGGGGGAGGGGAAAATATAATATTGTTGTCACTTTTTTCATAATGTAAAAACCCCCAGAACATTAAAATCAGCTATAAGAATAATAAAATAAGAACCTAAAATGCTCATACATAAATATATATTAAATGACAGATCTAAACCACCCCAAAAAAGATGAGCACAGCAAGAGGCCACAAATGTACCCAAGTACCCTCTAAATTCATGACCCAAAATCTGGTATCTAAAAACAGAGGTGGTGTCAGTTGCCCCTCCCTGGGCAAATGGGGAGCCACCGAGAAGACCTTTAAATGAAGAGCACAGGGTTTGGGTTGGTTCACATGGGAAGAGGCAGCCCTCGAAATATTGGGGTGCTGAACTGCGTAGGTAAAAAAGGTAAAGGATCCCTGGATGGCTAAGTGCAGTCAATGGTGACTATGGGGTGCGGCACTCATCTGCTTTCAGGCCGAGGGAGCGGGCGTTTGTCCACAGACAACTTTCTGGGTCATGTGGCCATCAGGACTAAACCGCTTCTGGTGCAATGGAACACCGTGATGGAAACCAGAGCGCACGGAAACACCGTTACCTTCCCGTCACAGCGGTTCCTATTTATGTACTTGCACCGGCATGCTTTTGAAATGCTAGGTAAGCAGGAGCTGGGACAGAGCAACAGGAGCTCACTCCATTGTGCAGAGTCGAACCGCCAGCCTTCTGACTGGCAAGCCCAAGAGGCATAGTGGTAAGGCTTTATAAGTCCAAAGCACCACTCTGAACTAAGCCCCAAACCTAGTTTGTAGCCAATGCAGTCATGCCAAGGTTTATACTCAGACCATCTTGCTCCAGCCAGCAATACTGGCCACTGAATTCTGCATCTGCCACAGTTCCCAAGCTGTTCAAAAGGCAGCCTGATGCATAGCACATTGCACTTGGTTTGTCTTTGCAAGCCACTTTAAATCTATCAATGCATGTCTTTTTTTGAAGCGCTACCCCACAGCACCGTGGCAGCAAACGATGCACCTTTTTCTGCTGCCACGTGAATCAGGTGTTTGGCAGGGTAGAGCGGTAGCAAAAGAAATAAATAAAAGAAACCAGAATATGGTAGATAACTCAGCTGCCCTGCCTCTTGGTTCTTGGGCCTTTGTGGTCCAGTGTCTTTTACCCAGAATCAGGAGAGTCGCTCTCTCTTCCATTTATTGTGCTTATTACAGGCCCACCCTAATCCAACCAACCTCCCAAAGAATACAGTGGTACCTCAGGTTACATAAGTTTCAGGTTACAGACTCCGCTAACTCAGAAATAACACTTCAGGTTAAGAACTTTGCTTCGGGATAATAACAGAAATTGTGTTCTGGCAGCGCAGCAGCAGCGGGAGGTCCCATTAGCTAAAGTAGTGCTTCAGGTTAAGAACAGTTTCAGGTTAAGAACGAACCTCCAGAATGAATTAAGCACATAACCAGAGGTACCACTGTAGTGGGTTTCATTTGGCTTGGTAGGCTAGCTTCAGAAAGAAACAAAAGGAATAATTGTTAATGAACAGGCCTTACAGTTCATCAAACAACAAACATCAATGTGGAAAAGATAAGTCATTCTCTGAGCAAGAAACATGCTGCTATTATATTTGATCATAGAAAAATGGGCATAACATTCACTAGTATTATCAGGCCACCTGTACAGCTTCTCCAACGTCATAGAATCATAGAGTTGGAAGAGCCCACAAGGGCCATCCAGTCCAACCCCCTGCCAAGCAGGAAACACCATCAAAGCATTCTTGACAGATGGCTGTCAAGCCTCCGCTTAAAGACCTCCAAAGAAGGAGACTCCACCACACTCCTTGGTAGCAAATTCCACTACCGAACAGCTCTCACTGTCAGGAAGTTCTTCCTAATGTTTAGGTGGAATCTTCTTTCTTGTAGTTTGAATCCATTGCCCCGTGTCTGCTTCTCCGGAGCAGCAGAAAACAACCTTTCACCCTCCTCTATATGACATCCTTTGATATATTTGAACATGGCTATCATATCACCCCTTAACCTTCTCTTCTCCAGGCTAAACATACCCAGCTCCCTAAGCCGTTCCTCATAAGGCATCGTTTCCAGGCCTTTGACCATTTTGGTTGCCCTCTTCTGGACACGTTCCAACTTGTCAGTATCCTTCTTGAACTGTGGTGCCCAGAACTGGACACAGTATTCCAGGCGAGGTCTGACCAGAGCAGAATATAGTGGTACTATTACCTCCCTTGATCTAGACGCTATACTCCTATTGATGCAGCTCAGAATTGCATTGGCTTTTTAGCTGCTGCATCACACTGTTGACTCATGTCAAGTTTGTGGTCTACCAAGACTCCTAGATCCTTTTCACACGTACTGCTCTCAAGCCAGGTGTCACCCATCCTGTATTTGTGCCTTTCATTTTTTTTTTGCCCGAGTGTAGTACTTTACATTTCTCCTTGTTAAAATTCATCTTGTTTGCTTTGGCCCAGTTGTCTAATCTGTTAAGGTCATTTTGAAGTGTGATCCTGTCCTCTGGGGTATAGCCACCCATCCCAATTTGGTGTCATCTGCAAACTTGATCAGGATGCCCTCAAGCCCATCATCTAAGTCATTGATGAAGATGTTGAATAAGACTGGGCCCAAGACAGAACCCTGTGGCACCCCACTAGTCACTTCTCTCCAGGATGAAGAGGAGCCATTGATGAGCACCCTTTGGGTTCGGTCAGTCAGCCAGTTACAAATCCACTGAATGGTAGCATTCCCACATTTTACCAGCTTCTTTACAAGAATATCATGGGGCACCTTGTCAAAGGCCTTGCTGAAATCAAGATAGGCTATATCCACAGCATTCCCTTCATCTACCAGGCTTGTAATTCTGTCAAAAAATGAGATCAGGTTACTCTGACATGACTTATTTTTCAGAAACCCATGCTGACTTTTATTTATCACAGCGTTCCTTTCTAGGTGCTCACAGACCGTTTGCTTAATGATCTGCTCTAGAATCAACAAACCTAAATTCAAAACAAAATAAAAAATTCTTTCCAGTAGCACCTTAGAGACCAACTAAGTTTGTTCTTGGTATGAGCTTTCGTGTGCATGCACACTTCTTCAGATACCAACTTATTTCTTCCAACAAGATGAAATGAAAAAGAATGCTGGGATAACAGCAAATTGTGTGAGGGAAAAATGATAGTTTCATGCCCAGTATATAAATGAAGAGCTTTTATCCTGAATGTTGCCATTAGCCCCAATTTACACATGCAAGCTGAACTGACAATAAGGTTTAGGCAGATTTAATTACATGTTTTTAAATCAGTATGGTTAAAATTGCAAACAGAGTGTGTCCAGAGAACTCATTTGTATAACATTTTCTGTGGAAGAGGATGTAAGTAAAAAAAAAACCAAAGTTGTGCAAACAGGAAGCTGCCTCACAATGTCAGAACATACTTTTTGCTTTGTCTTCAATACTGAATAGCAGCTGCAGCTTTCCAGGGTTTCTGGAAGGCGTCTTCCCAGTCCTACCAGGAGATGCCATGGAGTGAACCTGGGACCATTTGCATTTGAAGCATGTGCTCTGCCATTGTGTTACACAACTCCCTCCCCAAAGCTCACTCAAGTCAGAAACAGATCTGGCAATTAATAGAAACAGAACTTGTGTTCCATTATTTCATTTCCTGCCTTTTAGTGCTCCTTGTGCCTAGATGTACGTTCATAAGGAGGCAAGAATCATCTTTCCAGATCAGACAAAGGGGTTCATCACTCTTTTCTACATCTTCCTGAGGAGCATCCAGGTTAGTTGCTGCAGGAAGGACCACCACCCCAGACAGAGTATTTGTGGCACCTTAAAGGACTAACCAATTTACCACGGCATGAGCTTCCCTAGACTGCAGACCCCCTTCCTCCGATGCCGGATATTCCCAGCAGTGGAAGTTGCAGCTCTGTCCCGTTGCTGCAGCTGCCCTGAAACCTGAGGCAGAGAAAGAGGCAACCACTGAAGGGAACAAACCGGCAAACAGACATTTGGGCCGTTCTTAATTTTGGAAGCAACGGAAGGCTTCCAGTCTCGAAACAAATGTCAGCCCCGCCGGGAACTCGCATTCTGAAAGTCGCTGCTTGTTTCCGCAAGCCTTTTAACAGGCAGCCTTGCCCCGGCTCCCGTCGGGCGAGAGGGGAGCCTGACTGGAAAAGAGGCCCAGAAGCCTTTCCCTTCCTTCCGCGACCCCCGCTCCGCGCTCACCGTCTGCTGGGCCCTCGTGCTCCGCCTGGGCGCTGGCGGGCGGGGCGAGGCGGGCCACGGCCAGCAGCAGCGCCAGCACGAGCACCTTCGCCGCGCTCATCTCCATCTCTTCCCGGCTCCGGCTCTCCGCCAGGCGGCCTCTGACCAAGCGCTCCGCGGACTCGGCCCCTTCCCGCCTCCCTTATAGCCGCGAGGCGCGCTCGCCTTCACGCGCAGCCGCCGCTCCGCCGAGAGGGGGCGGGGCAGGTGCGCGCGCAGCGGGCGAGTCTTTCCCCTTCCACAGGCGCACACACACGCACTCACACACGTACAAGCTCTGCGAGCATGCCCTGAGGTGCCTTTCTCGGATTGGGTAAGCCTGGAAGACCACCAATCGCGGCCTGCCACTCGTGTGGAAGCGCCGGCAAATCCTGATGGGCGGGGCGTGGAAACGAGAGCCACTTCTCGCGCCGGGATTGGCTCGAGGGTGGCGACGTCACAAGGGAGGCCCTCGCGCTGGGACGGGTCGTGAGGAAGGCGGGAGCCGCTGAGGCGCCTCCACGTCAGCCGGCAGGCAGGCAGGCAGGGAGGGCGGGATCGGCGGGCGCCTGGGCCGCTGCGAGAGCTTCGTCGAGGGGCGTGAGACTGAGGGTCCCCCCCCCGGGACGGAGGATTGCTGCGGGAGAGGGGGGGCTCCCTCGGACCTGGATCCGGCCCCGGGGGCTCCACCAGGCGCCCCCTGGGAAGCCCGCAAGTGCGACGACGTTGGCGCAGCCGCCGCTCTGCCAGCTTGCGAATCCCTCCGCGGGCCTCTTGCCTCCCAAAGAGGCAGCAGAGCACAGTTAGGAGCCCTTTATCTCCAATAAAGACAATGAGTCAGGTGGGTGTGAGGAACTGGGGAGCTGCCAAGGTCTGCTGCTCATTTATGGCTTTCACATTGGTTTGAAAGGTAAACTCGGTATTCTTAAATATGTCTACTGATAAAATAGTAAAGGAAAGCAACAATTGCAAATGAGACGAGGAAGTAAGGGATAATCTCCTGGGTCCCCCCTCCACCTAAGCATCTTGGGCAGCTTTTTCCTTTTGTGTGTTTTTCAGACAAGATAGGCAGCGGTCAAGGTCTCTGGCTTCATTTCAGCACAATGAGATGATCCTCCTCTCAGAGCCTGCCAGCTTGTCAGAGGAGGAGTTTTGCAAAATGCAATTTGACACTTGAGGGAACTTTCAGTGAGCGATCTTTTGTATCTTTTTGTGTAGCATTGTGGTGGTTGTGGCTTGGCTCTGCTCTTTTGATTGTCCTTTCATGCTGAGACAGGTACACAACCATTATTAAAGGGTTAATATTTTTCTGAAGGTTAAGTGTAGAATGCTTATACTTCACTGAGCAGACATAGGGAGCTGGGGGATGTAGCTCAGTGGTAGAGCGCGCGCTTCGCATGTGTGAGGTCCCGGGTTCAATCCCCGGCATCTCCAGTGTTTTTTATTCTCTTGTGCATATTTTCCAATTTCAATCCCCTCTGTCTGCCAGTACATATAAAACATGTATACTTTTATTTATTGGTTTTATGTGTTTCTAAGACTGCTTGAAATTCATTACTTAGAACACTGAAAATACAGGCTTATACGTGAGTTTTCTTCCTCATTTTAAGTAACACAGTTCTTGTGGATTTTCTAGATTGTAAAAAAAACACTTGTTACAATATTTTATGACTATGTAATGTAAAACAAGTAAGTTGCATTGGCCGGGAATCGAACCCGGGCCTCCCGCGTGGCAGGCGAGAATTCTACCACTGAACCACCAATGCACATGCTTGAATCTATTCCTCAGATGCTCCTTCTGGGAAAAGTTTTTCTGCCTTACTGACCTAATTCACTGACTAGAACAGTGTTTTTCAACCTTTTTTGGGCAAAGGCACACTTGTTTCATGAAAAAAATCACGAGGCACACCACCATTAGAAAATGTTAAAAAATTTAACTCTGTGCCTATATTGACTATATATAAAGTAATTCTCTTGAATAGGAATCAAATAAACAAATTTTTCCCACAGCACACCAGGCAACATCTCGCGGCACACTAGTGTGCCGCGGAACAGTGGTTGAAAAACACTGAACTAGAAGCTATTTCATCAGTTCCATGAAGTGTTATATTCAATTGGTAGGTGTCTGTATACATGTTTGTGGGGGGGGGGAATGTAAACAATGAAGTCAAATGGAGTAATAATAATAGTAATAAAAATAAAAATAAAATATTTATTTATAGCCTACCCAACTGGCTGGGTTTCCATAGCCACTCTGGGCGGCTTACAGCATATAAAAAACATAATAAAACACCAAACATAAAAAAACTTCCTGATACAGGGTTAGAAATGAAATGGGGGGAAAATACAGTTGGACAAATTTGTTCAAATTTACATGATTGCCAAATAAACACAGTAATTTGCAACACTAGCATTTGATAACTCAAACACCCCCAAATTACTGTTCAATCCAGAAATTATAGATGAGATTCTGTGGCTTCATGCTGGTGTCACCCTTAAAAAAAAAGGTTTCTTTGTTAAAGACTGGCCACTTACAAGTCCACATGAGAGTGTCAAGAGACGCTGCAATTTCTTTTCTGGTTTATGAATATTTCCCTTTGTCATAACAGTGTCATAGAGGACGTTGAGCACAATGAATTAGAAGTCTTTAGGCAGATCTCTAATTTAGCAAAAGAATGGAAACCATCAGTACAACCTTTCCCATCCTTTCTGCAAGATTTTATATCCAGGAAAAAGCCTTCTCCCATTTACTGCCAGCATTAGCACCCCAATCCTTTCCCAAATGGTGGCAGCTGCTGTCAGGAGGGGCTTCTGGCCTTCTCTCGGCTGGCTTGGTCTCACAGTGGCTCAGACGTCCTGGCTAGGTTTACTGGCAGGGAATGACCCCCATCCTCTTTTCTCCTTTTGTTTCTTATAAGGTCCTGGAACACCTCTTGCACCCGTCATGGGGTGCTGCAGAAGCTGTGTGGCCTCTCCCTCCTTTACTCTGGTTGAATGAAAAGGAATATTCCATTAAAGTGGGTATTAAAAAGAAAGTAGCTGTAGTGTAGGGAAAAGGATGATGAGATTAGCAGTGCCAGCTGAAATGGTCCCTGCCTTGTGCATTTACACAGGTAGATGGACCTGTGTTTTAGAACTCAGAATGAGCTCCTGGATGATGATAGCATAGGATCAACTCCTCAACAGGTAGGAGACCCTATTGGTAGCAATGCTTGACAAACTGCAGACCTCTACAAGACCCAGCCATCAGAATGGCTATGGCTGGACTTCCGGCGAGGGCGCCATTGCCGGCGGTCGAGGGTTGTCTGGCCCCATTGCGCCGACCCTTTCTCCGGTTCCCCTTGTAAAAGGGGCGCAGGAGTGAAAGGGCAACGGCGCGGGGCTGTGGAGGTTTTGCCCCAGCCGGGGAAGCTAAGTGGCGGCTGCCGCCGGCGATGAGCGTATCGTTCTTACCTAATTGAAGCAAAAAGCAAAAAAAGAAGAACCCCGTAAGCTGTAAGTACGGAGTTTAATTGGCCTTAAAATTTCTTTAATTGGCTTTTAGGGAGGAATGTCAAAAGGAAGTCCGTTCCTCTCCCTGCCGAATTGGAAGAAGTAACAATGTATCTGGCTGTTGCTGCATTTGGCTGATACAATGTTTCTATTGGAGTTTCTCTGACAAGTATGATCTGTCAAAACCCCTGCTAGGGGAGGATTGAGACTTTTAAAGCATTTCTTCTCAAAGTTGGTGGAATATAATTTTCGCACCCTGATTAGGGGGAAATGGCGGCTGAAACTTGAGACTTAAAGATGGAAAAGTACTGAACTTTGTTATTTCCTGCCTGCTTCTGCCATTTTTGGTTTCGCTTTTAAAATGACTTTAGATCCGGGAATGACCCAAGGACAAAGGATAATTCTTTTGAAACTAGAACTTTTGAACCAGAAATTAGAACTGCTGAATCAGAATGTCGACGAAAAGTTTTTTGGAATTGGTAAGGTTTCTGAGAACTTTGCTAATGAACTTGAGGAGAACCTTGCTAAGGAACTTGAGGAAATATCTGGAGAACAAGACACAGTGACTACGCAACTCCAAGAAGAAGAAAAACCCTGTTGGTGTGAGAGGCCCAGGGTTGAATTTAGACATATATCCGATTTCTGGGGTGGGAGCCCAGAAATGAAGGAACAACGATCTTGGGAATTACAATTAAAAGTTGATTGGAAGTTTGAAATGGAGATGCCGGATGGTGACGTATTATATTTCCTGAAGAGCTTTGCAAGGATGCTTCTGGACAAGGCTTTGGCCTTTAGATACAAGGAAAAAGAGGACATTCTGGACAATGGCTTTGGAAAGGGGTGGAGGGAAGTCTGGTGGGTGATTCCGAGGTGGGGAGAAAAAATGGTAAGAAGAGGGGTAGGGTGAAAATTTTAGATGTGTAATCAGGAAGGCATATCATGGTACCCCGAAGTCAGAGTGTTAAAATTTTTGATTTGGAATAGAGAAGAGATACTTGGACTGTTTTTAAAGAAGGATAGTTTAATATTATATAAGGTTTGAATTAGAAATACCAGCAGCAGTTTTAGTGGAATAAGAGATAGATAAGGTAATAAGAAGTTAAGATTTGTATTAAGAAGTTGTATTTTGATATCTTGATGTTAAATGACTTAAATTTTAGAGATGAAGATTATGAATTTAGGTGAATGAACTGTTGAAATAGATAGAAAGTTACTAAAGTAAATTAGAATTGGAAGCAGAGGAGAGAACGGGGGAAGTCCCCTTAATTAGATTTGAAATAAGATTTTAATTAAATGTATGGAGTGTTGGTGTTCCGGTGTAGGTATGTATTTTCTTTTATTTCTGTTTTTCTTGTTGTATTTGTTGTTGTTGTTGTTTTCTATTGTATTTGTATTTGTTTTGATGTGGAAAACCAATAAATTCTTGTTAAAAAACAAAACAAAAACAGAATGGCTATGGCTAAGGGTCAAACATCATGACCCTGGAGGGCTAGGGCATAAAGTAACCCTCAGGACAGCTCTTAGGAAGAAGGGAGATAAGATAGAGCACTCGTGCTGCATATGTGGTTGGTGCCAGCAGACAGGAACACAACAATATGCATGGACCATCCAGCATCACAGGTAAGGGAGTCTAACTGGTCAAATGGGTCCATGGTTATGTCCATGCTTTGCCTCTTCAGAAGACTCAGATGTACAACAACATAGCAAGGTGGTTCTTGGCACAGGTACTTTCCTCCAGAGGGGACTGTGTGGGAGCCAATGAGCTCTTAGAATAATTGGTCGTTAGGTTCAGGTTATTTATGGGAGACTGCACCTCATGAGAAGAGAAGACTCCCTAGAAAAGACCCTGATGTTGGGAAAGATGGAGGGCACAAGGAGAAGGGGACAACAGGATGAGATGGTTGGACAGTGTTCTCAAAGCGACTAGCCTGAGTTTGGCCAAACTGCGGGAGGCAGTGAAAGATAGGCGTGCCTGGTGTGCTCTGGTCCATGGGGTCACAAGGAGTTGGACACAACTGAACGACAGAACAACAAAAGCCCCCCCCTTACTCCACTCACCAACACTTTGCCATTTCCCCCACGTTAACCCCCTAGGGCTTCCCCATAATAATAATTTATTATTTATACCCTGCCCATCAGTCTGGGTTTCCCCAGCCACTCTGGGCGGCTTCCAGCCGAATATGAAAAACAGTATAGCATCAAACATTAAAAACTTCCCTAAAGAGGGAAGTTGTCTTTTAAAAGTAAAATGGTTGCTTATTGCCTTGACATCTGACGGGAGGGCGTTCCACAGGGCGGGCGCCACTACCGAGAAGGCCCTCTGCCTGGTTCCCGGTAACTTTGCTTTTTACAGTGAGGGAACTGCCAGAAGGCCCTCGGTGCTGCATCTCAGTATCTGGGCAGAACGATGGGGGTGGAGACATTCCTTTAGGTATACTGGACCAAAGCCGTTTAGGGCTTTAAAAGTCAGCACCAACACTTTGAATTGTGCTCAAAAACGTATTGGGAGCAAATGTAGGTCTTTCAAGACCGGTGTTATGTTGTCTTGGTGGTGGCTCCCAGTCACCAGTCTAGCTGCCGCATTCTGGATTAGTTGTAGTCTCTGGGTCACCTTCAAAGGTAGCCCCACATAGAGTGCATTGCAGTAGTCCAAGCAGGAGATAACTAGAGCATGCACCACTCTGGTGAGACAGTCTGCGGGCAGATAGGGTCACAGCCTGCGTACCAGATGGTAGACAGCTGAATTGACCTGCGCCTCCATGGACAGCTGTGAGTCCAAAATGACTCCCAGGCTGTGCACCTGGTCCTTCAGAGGCAGTTATCCCATTCAGGACCAGGGAGTCCTCCACACCTGCCTGCCTCCTGTCCCCACAAAACAGTACTTCTGTCTTGTAAGGATTCAACATGTTAGCCACCACCCATCCTCCAACCACCTCGACACTCAACCATTACACTTTACAACTACTTTACACTTTCATCTTCCTAACCCCACTTCTGAAGATGCTTCTGTCTTCTGTTCTGCATACCTGCTTTACACCCTTTTTAACGTTCCTCCGCATGTCCATGCCACCTCCCCTTCCTTTTGTGCACCCCAATGTCAGGGCCTGGCTGGATGAGTGGTGCGTGTCACCCACCCAAGAATGCGCCCCCCCCCCGATGACACAGAAGAGGAAGACTTGGATCCAGGGCAGTGATGGTGGGACACAGACCAGTCAGAGGAGGGGACAAGCTAGGAGGTGGTAGAAGCAGGAGGCAAGAGAGAACATGGGGTCAGAACAAGAAAACCCTTTAAGGATAGGACTGGGCACTGAGCGTCTCAGTTTGAGCGCAGACGCTGAAAGAGAAAATGGAGGAGCCAGACAATGCTGCAGTTTCACAGCAGCTGGCTGGTCCCTCTATAGTGAGTGAGCTCTCCTTCACTGACACCAATGTCATGAAAAGCCTTGTGTGTAGCTGAGCAATGGGCTGGACAGGCCAGAGGGGTTCCTCCTCCTCGTAGTTTATGGCTGCTTATTAGTCCAGAGGAAGAGGACTAGAAAGGGAAGGAGGGGCCAGACAACAGTCTCAGCAATGTATTCACCCAGGGCAGTTTAGCTTAAAACTGCTGTTTTGACTTTTCTGAATAAAAAAGCTGATTGCACTTCCACTTCTGACCTGTGGATGAACCTGCCTTCCTGATAGCCCTTGCACACAAAACTACCCCATGGTAACCTGCAGCTTCTTCCTCCCGCATCCTTTTCTCCTAATTATGAAGCCACCATGCCCTTCTACTCTGTGGACCCTTTTATGCCACCCCTATTTTGATGCCTCTTACACAGATGTATGGGGTATACGGAGAGGGGTAGCACCTCTGCTGGTGGACATGCCATGTCCCTCCAGGGGTAGTTTGCCAACCTTCAGTCTCCATCATGCACTCAGCTCTCACCTTTGGCTCCTAGAAGCTGTCAGTATGCGACAGCAGCCAACCCCCAGGAATGGATTTGTCTGGCCAGCTAAACCAGGTGAGGGGAGCTGATGGACCCTTGGTGAGTTAGGGACTTCTGCATGGAAAGGCAGGCTCCAGCAGATTGAGTGGATGAGAGCAAGAGTGGGTCCAACGATCAAGAAGGCAGTTTCTGCACTTGTTGCTGAGGTATGTGAGGGGCAGATGGGGCTCATCCACCTGGGAAGGTAGCCCATCTAGAAGGAAAACTGATGCTAAACCTCTGCTGCCTTGTGGGATATCTTCAGGAGAAGAGAAGACTCAGAAGTAAACCCTACACGAATCCGAAGTGGAGTCCCTAAAATGGTTAGATGATGCCTTGTACGTATCCGATAGCACCTGCAGCTGAGCTAGTGCCAAATGTATTGCTCTGCATTCCTTTGGACCATATCAGCAAGGCCAAGGGGTGGTGTCTTGTCTGGACAGCACAGGACCTCCATACACAGTCCAGGTTTGTGTCACAGGGAGCTTCGATGCTGCTAACACAACTTCGATGCTGCTAACACAGTGGTTTGACTTCACCCCCAGAGGTGCAATCCATTATTTCTTGAGAGAAGTTGGATGCCAACAATACTTGCACAGATCACCCCCATATCCATGCCTTAGCTTTTCTCCTATTCTGCATCCCCCTTTGCATGCACCCATGATATGTTACTCAATCTTTAAGATGAATGGAATCTTAAGAGCAAGCCTCCCAGTTAGCTTCTTCAGTTAAGATCAGTTGCACACATATGGGTGGTTTGCCTGCTGACAAAATATCTCTTATAAATTACTACATTGAATCTTGCACTTCATGTTGAGCACAACACATTGTACTCGAAGTGAAATACATTGTAGGAAGGTATTATGGAATATTTGCGGGCTCTGCATCCTTTATCTCACACAAGACAACTGAGCAATGGCAGAGAGAGATGTTTGAGTACAGCAAGAAGGGTAGTATGCTGAAAGGGGGGAGGTGGTTGTTTTAAACAATGGTAGAAGTTTGAATAAAGCAGTAATGGCTATACATACAGAATTTTCTTTGTATTCCACCTTTTCCTAGTTCAAATCATGTTTAAGGCGGCTTACAACATGAAAAAATATAAATTGCAAACATAACATAAGTGGTCATAAATAAAACATCAAAAAGTACGCAACCAAATCAAACCATTTCCACAAAATCATGTAGTAACACTGAAAGGAGAAATGGCAGTTTTAAACAGCAGTAAAGTGGAACACTGAGGGATTTTAAAAAAAGGTTTTAACAAGAAATTAAAGAGATGGGTTCAACACAGGCTCTAACGCCAAAAAGCTAACAATCCTAACTTGCTTCTTGTATTCAAACCTTACTTTAAACTGTCCCTTCCTCTCCTCAGTGTCACGCTTGCTTGCTCTACTTAGACTTCTGCCACTGTTTAAAATGTTCCCTTTTTATGTCTCAGTGCTCCCACCCTCCCCTGCCATGACTTTATGCAAATCCAGGATTGCAATGTGGCAAAGCAAATCCTCCAATGCAATGATTCTTACATTTCTATTATATACAATGTTTGCATATAAAAAGATAACAAATGTATCAAATGTGCTTTTGTTTTCCAAATATAAAATGCATGTAAACAAATTTTAAGTACAATTTACACTGTCTTCTGCCTTTTAAATAACTTGTGACTGCATATTCATATTTCACTCTCTCATTCAGATAGTAGTAGTAATAACTTATTGGCATCCTCAAGTGTCTTGCATTATCCGATTCTAAGCATCATAATATAAATTACAAAAACAAACCATAGTTTGCTTTCCAATGGCTCCCAAAGAGGATGGTATTTTGGAGATCAAAGTCCAATCCCCAGAAATTCTGCTCTGGAAACAACATTTGAGCAGCAGCAGCAGGAACATATTATCCTTTATACTGTCTTGCTAAATATGTACTTCCAATGCTTTTATACAGTACTAGCTGACCCGGCCACGCGTTGCTGTGGCTCATTTTGTGAAATGGAAAAGGAAGATAGAAAAAAGAAAGTGCACGTTTGTAATAGGATTAATTTCACTATGCTTTTGGGTATATAATATTTTTGGTTGTTCCCTACTGGTAGGAGACCCTGTTTTCGCCTGGCTCCCCACAGCTTCTCCCGTTGAACTCCCGCCTGCCTCCACTCCCAACGTAGAGGCTCCTTCCCCTTCTTTCCCACCTTCCCCTCCGTGTTCCACCCTCAGAAATGGTGTTCCTGTAAAAGTGCTGCCCCCCCCCCGCGCACACGACTCTGCTTTTGTCTGCCTCCCCACAGCTTCTCCCGTTGAATTTCCACCTGCCTCCTCTTCCAGCAGAGGCTACATGGTCTTCCTATCTCAGTAACGGCCAATAGCCCGTTGGCGGGGGTGGGGCGCGACGTGGCATGAATTGCTCCCTGCTCACCGCACTTTGTGGCTCACTGTTGTTAAATGAGAAATGGCCCTGTCTGTGGCATGGAGTTGTCGTGGAGGAGGTTGATGCTTGATGCGTCCCCTTGCCCACCAACAGCCTATTGGCGGAGCTGACCTCAAGTCTGATGTTCTATAGCATGTGTTGCTTTGACGTCCTGCAGATGGTGCTGTTTTTACCTGTCTCAGGTGTCAAAACAAAATAAAAAATTCCTTCCAGTAGGATAAAACAGCTGGTACCAGAATCTGAAATGTAGAAACTGATTTGGAACTTTCATACCATTTACATTCATCAGGTTCCTTTGCTATAACTGTTTTCAACACCAGTTAAATACATGTGTTTAGATGAACCTATCCAATTATGTAAAATTAGTGTGTATTTTAATGTGAAATTTTATGATGTACAGTGGTACCTCGCAAGACGAAATTAATTCGTTCCACGAGTAGTTTCGTTTTGCGATAATTTCGTCTTGCGAAGCGCTGTTTCCCATAGGAATGCATTGAAATTTAATTAATGCGTTCCTATGGGCAAAAAAAGTCGGGGCCTGTTGCTGGCAGCAGCAGCAGCAGCAGCGACTGCCCGGCACTGTCAACGGCGTCTTTGCCCTGCTTCTCCCGCCTCAGCCACCGCCGCATCCCCCTCAGGCAGCGGGGCGGGAAAGGGGCTGCCGCGTCCTGGCCGGGCTCAGGCTCCGTCTCCAGCCTGGGAAGGGGGAGCCTCCAGCGCTTGCTCGCGCTTTGTGCTGCTGCAACCATGGTGAGGAGATGGAAAGAGGGAGCAGCGCCCGGCCACAACGGCAGCGGCAAAGATGAGGAGCCGCTCCGTTTCAGGTTCCCACCCCTGGAGCCCTGCTGGTCTCCTCAGCCACAATGCAATGCAAAGCTCCGCCGCTGCCACTCTCCTCGCAGCAGGGTTCAGGCCGCGCAGCCACAAAAGACTCCGGAATGCCTCACTCCCTCCGAGAGCTGCGCTTCTTCTTATCCCTCTTCCTCGCCTTTTTGTGGTGTTTGGTTTTCATTGCGCCATGCCTAGTTTTCGTGTTGCGAGTCATGGCCATAGAAAAAATTCGTCTTGCGGGCCCCTTAAAAAAATCGAAAAACGCTTTTGTCTAGCGAGTTTTTCGTTGTGCGAGGCATTCGTCTTGCAAGGTACCACTGTATATTTTAAACTGCTTATTTTATTTATATTTTGACTTTACGGTAAACTTACTTTAAACTGTATCTGAAGAAGTGTGCATGCACACGAAAGCTCATACCAAGAACAAACTTAGTTGGTCTCTAAGGTGCTACTGGAAGGAATTTTTTATTTTTTATTTTGTTTTTACTTTAAACTTGACTTTTATTGTTGATTTTTGTGTACATTTTAGATTCTACATAAACCCAACTTAGCAGTTTTTACAATTAAGGAGCAAACAAATTATGTTCAAATAAAATTCAATTTTCAATTTGATATTACTGCTCACAGTCATCAGGTTACTGGCCAACTTATAATTGGAACAATGCATAAACCAGTAGCTAAAGCAAGAGTAGGCAAACTTTTTGCATCCAATGGCTATATCCAGTCCAGTGGGGGGGCAGTTGGGGTCTAAGTGCCAATGGTGTAGTTCAGGTATGTGCAAGTGTACACACAGGAGAGCATAGTCTTTTCAGCCTGCTAAACAAGGCTTTGGTCTGCTAAGAGGCATGTGGGTTTCATGAGGAGAAAGGCACAGGATGGCGACTTTCAACATGTGTCACCACCACCACCTAAATAGACTGTATACCATCCTTCATGTGAAGATCTCAGGGTGGTTCACAGCATAAAAACACATAAAACAAGAACAAAAAAATAAAACCTATTGCCTTTCAGCAAACTTTGCAGTGATAGAGACCGGCGGGGGGGGGGGGGAGATAAATTTGGCAGGTAGGAGGACAGCTTGGGCACCCACAGCCTAAACAGAAAAGCTGCTGTTTAGTATATTTGACCATGTGGTCTCCTGTCATAGTCATTTATAAATCTGCTTGGTAGTTTATGCAGCATCTATGAGTAGTTGAGTTTGTAAAGCTACCACAAAGATGTACAGGTAGATTCTGAACACACCACCTCACCAGCAAGAGACATCAAGACTGCCATCCTCTACACACATTAGAATAAGTCCCACTGAACACTTCGTCCCCCGTAGTGCTGGATTTTGAAGGCAGGAAACGGCAACGAGCTGTAGTACATGTAAGAATTTTAACACTGTTCCTGACCAGTTGCATTTGTGGCATACAATTTTCAGGTCTGGATTGGAAGTGAAAGATTTGAGTCACTTAACCTAAAAAGCAAAACATACAAAGGGCAATTGTTAGTGATTTTGGTATTTTCAGAACATGAAACATATAGATGCTCCAATTGGTTTTAGGGAACCTACTCAAATATGTAGCAGTTTTTAGTGTTCAGCAGAAATGCTCCATTTGCTGAACAATATCATACAGCAAATTTACTCTTACTGTTGATAGATGGATAATGACACTAGGACAATCATTATCTCCGTGGCAACAGTACTGAGTATGTCAGAGGAACATTGCACATGGAGCTGATGCTACTTTTTACAGTCCTGCCTCGGCTTCCTCAGTCAGATACTCTTTCTGCAAAGCCAATATACCCAGAGTACAAGAGCAACTAAGGGCAATTCCAAGGCTGCAGATTTACTGCAATGAATGGATAAGCTTGGCATGCCATGCAAATGAGTCTTGTGATACCTTCAAGACCAACTAATTGATTGTGATGTGTTTTGGTAGGAGCCCCTACAAATGCTAATGAAGGAGGCCTGTGCCTACAAGTTTAAACTACACATGTGCTAGTCTTTAAAGAAGCACAATAGTGTTGCTTTCTCTGTGGTCAACCAACATGGGTACCTTTCTAGAATTTATTCAAAACACTTAGTAAATGTTCAGTGCTGATGGTTTTCAACAGCAGACAGCCATATGCTTTTGCACAGCTCATAGGCGAATATGAACCAGCTGTTCTCCCTACTTCTAGCAATTAGTATGCCAAATAATACCACCTCTGGTCCTGGAGGCTCCATTTAGCAATTGGAATAATCAGCAATACTGATCTTCCCAGACTAGTTTCACATTCTGTCCCAGTTCTATTAAATTCAACTGAACACATTTCCATTAATATTAACTCCTTCCCTTAGGTGGGAAGTACTTGCCTTTTTGAGAATTTGGCCATTCTTTACTACGTAACTTCCATTCCAATGAGTCAGCTCATTGACAGCTTATTGCAGTTGCATAAACGTTTCAGGCAGGAATTCTAAGTCAGTGTCAAATGTAGCCATTGATACGCTCAGTGAAGAGGTTCTTTTCTTCAATCACAAAAGCAACACCTGAAATAAAAGGCAGAACCTATAAATAAGGGCTCTTTGCAGAAGACCTAATGGTCACAGCACCAGACCCCCTAAACCAGGGGTCAGCAAACTTTTTCAGCAGGGAGCCGGTCCACTGTCCTTCAGATCTTGTGGGGGGGCCGGACTATATTTTAAAGGGGGGGAAATGAACAAATTCCTATGCCCCACATATAACCCAGAGATGCAGTTTGATTAAAGGACACATTCTACTCATGTAAAAACACGCTGATTCCCGGACTGTCTGCTGGTCGGATTTAGAAGGCGATTGGGCTGGACTCGGCCCCAGTTTGCCTACCCATGCCCTAAATGAAGAACATCCCTAATCAACATTTTCAACAGTGTTGAGCCTGATGCGAAAATGTGCCAACCAGGACCAGTTGGACACAGCAGAGTACATGCAGACCTTCAGGAAGCTTCTGGCGCAGGATGTCGATAAAACAGGATGATGCAGGCAGGGCCGGCACGTCCATTTAGGCAAACTAGGCAATTGCCTAGGGCGCCAAAATGGAGGGGGCGCTGGCCAGGCTTGAGCGGGATGGGCTAGCCAGCCCCGTCTCGTCCATTGGGGCTGGTGGCACGGCGCGCCAGGGCGCCAGCCCCCCAGGGGCACCCCCGCGAGCCTGCTGGCATACCGGGCACCCCCATGCTGCTCCCGGGCGGGCTGTGAGCCGGCTACCCAGCCCCGTCTTCAAGCGCAGCGAGCGGGGGGAGCAGCGCGGCCCTGCTGGCGGCCTCCCCAGCACCCACGGGTGGCCGGGTGCTTGCGCCGCCCGCGCTCTCCCCCGGACGCCCTGGACGTATAGGGGCGCCGGAAGGATCGCCGTGCCACGGCAGCAGTTGTGCCTGAGACGGCCCTGGGGCTAGCAGCAGCTTCTCCGCTGTAGCGGAGAGGTGCTGCTTGCCCCCTACACCACCCCCGGCTCCCGCTAAGGCAGGCTTTGGTGGGGGATGGGACGGACGAGCAGCAGCTTCTCCACTGCTGCTTGCCTCTCCACCACCCCCACCTCCCGCTAAAGCAGGCTTTGGCGGGGGGGGGGGGGCGCCAGAAGGTGGTTCGCCCAGGCCGCAAGAAGCCTTAGCGCCGGTCCTGGACGCAGGAACTCACCGCCACTGGTAACTGAATAACTATGTACAGCTTTATTGAGATAGCACAGCTCACTCAGATTACTATATAAAGACTTGGATCTTAGGAAAACAACAAACAAATACAGGAGCAAATCCTTTCCTTTCACTATCTCTCTCTTCTTACAACCTATCTCCACCATAACACTTTCGCTATCTCAACCAACACTGATATTTTTACACATTTACTACCCTTTGATTCCTAACAGTTTTTGCAGACTGAGGAAGGTGAAGGGACCAAAGGTCTGAGTCGGTAGCAGGCAGCTCATGATGTCCCGACGAACCTTGTGGGCTGCCGTAGAGGATTACGGGGCTGGGTGTCGGGCGTGAAGCGCCCTAAACAGAAAGCGCTGCACAAATACAACACTTGTACAAATATCGCCCACCTTCTTGCTGTTTCCTTAGACCAACAGGCCCCATCTCGGCCGACCTCGGGCTGCTCGGACTTCCAAATGGGTGGGGCGGAGGGATTCGGACGGGCCCTTCGGCGCAGGGCTAAGCGAAGCGGCTCGCACTCCGGCACCAACGGCGCCGGATCCCACAGAGGATGCGACGCACGCGGGCCGGGCTGCTCTACCTCCACTGCCACAGGCCGCGCGCTTCGCTGTGCCCTTCCCGAGAACCGCCATGGGGCCGGACCGCGCGGGCGATCTGTCTTGAGACAGATAGATGCTTAGCCTTGACGCCCTTTAGCTACGGAGGCCGAAAACAGAAAACAGGAAACACACAACCACTACGCCGGAAGCGGAAGTGCCGCCGCTGCTCCCGCCCTGTCGTCTCTTCAAGACTCCAACTTTCCCCGCCTCCCATGGGAAAGTGACAGAAAGCCCCATCAATCACAGCACAGCGCGCCGCGGTACTTCCTTTCCGCCGTCATAGGAGGCAGCAACAGCTCCGCTCGCAGGAGAGATTTTATTCAAAGGACCCCGTGTGGTACGATTGGCCACTGGGGACGAATAGGAAGTCGCCGGCCTGCCTAGCCTCAATAGTCATTGGTAGCTTGAGTTCGACTGACAGGAATGCCAGCCTTTCCGTCACCGCGCGTACGGGGCAGGGCTAAGGAAGCGCAGGCAGCCACGGTTAAACATTATTGGTAGCCCGAGCGTGAGTGACAGAAGCAGAACCGCGGCCTGCGTCCCTTTGGCGAGGTCGCCTGAGGGAGCCTCCGGCGAGCCCGCAGCCATGAGCGGTTCCTTCTGTCGGCTGCCCGCAGCCCTGCGGCAGTGGCGCGGCGCGCGGCCCACGATACTCTTGGCGCGGCCGCTGAGCCAGGCCGGCGGCGGAGCGGAGGGCGGTGAGGGCGTCGCTTCGGTCGCCGGGTCAAAGGAGGCGGTGGGGCGCCTGGTGCGCGCTCACCCGGTGGTGGTGTTCATGAAGGGCAGCCCCGCGCAGCCCCAGTGCGGCTTCAGCAACGCTGTGGTGCAGATCCTGCGCCTGCACGGCGTCAGCGACTACCGCGCCTACGACGTCCTGCAGGACCCCGGCCTGCGCCAAGGTAGGCGGGCCCGACGACTCCGCGGAAGAACTGGGCGGAGGGGCCTCTGCGCCGGCGACGGCCCCGCGAGGGGAAGGCTGGCTGAGGCGGGCTTGGCTTTGGCTTAGGGGGCGCCAGGGAAACCTCGTTGGCTTCCTTCTCCCTCAGGAAAGGGGGGCGGGGTGCTGCTGCTGCCCCCTGCATTTGCTAAGGCCTGAGCAGTGGTTCCTTAGAAAGGCCTGGCTTGGTTCCACGTAGTCTTCCTCGTTAAATTTCTATGCCGTGGCTTGGCGGGTGGGAAGCGTCGCTGCGGGTTGCGACGGTGTGGCCGGGCGTGGGGCGTCTTCTCTGCCGTGGTGCCCAGTTCTCGCTCCCCGCCACCCCTCGCCCAGTCTTTCCCAAGGAGAAGACCGGGGAAACGGGAAAAGTGGGTGCTGTTAGGTGCCACTGCCTGCAGGTGCCCTGAGCCTCTTTCGGCAGAAGAGCACAACCCTCCTCTCCCCTTCAGTCTGATGTTTCCCGAAAGGCTGTATGTGAAGTGTTGCGTGTACCCATGGCCGCATCCAGGCTGCCGTAGCCTCCAGCACTTCTCTACACCGGCCTTTCCTGTTCTGGAGTAATGTGAGGGGAAGCGTCCTGCCTTCCCCCCCAACTTGGGAGCTGGATGGAGATGTCCATGGAGATGTCCATGCAACTGATCGGATGATCCTTGTAGGATCGCCAGTCTCTTCTTGCAGGAGGGCCCTGGGACCAAATTCAGATTTCCAGTTGCGGGGTTTGTATAAGTTCTTAATAATATTTTATTATTTATTAAATTTACATACTGCCATTCATCCGAATATTTCAGGGTAGTTCAGAAGATAAAAATACAGGATAAAAGCACAAAATAAATACTTAAAAACAAAGCAAAACGATAACACCCACCTCCCACAAACACATTTAAAAGGCTGTAGTATATAAATCACCCAAAGGCCTGGCTGAAGAGGAACCTTTTGGCCTGGCGTCTAAAGAGTTATGAGATTCTATCATTTGTCAGAGAACTTCTAGAATATACACAAGAGCTTGCACCACTCCCTCAACTCCAAATGTCTGTCAGGAAGAGATAAAGAATTTAGACAGAGATAAAGAATTTGTATTTGCAAAACAGAGCAAATAGGTGTTGAAAAGCAGTAAAATACACTAACAAAATTTGTAATATACAAAGATATTTAAGGTTAGGTCCAAGAAGTGCTATACTGTTGTTGTTCAGTCATTCAGTTGTGGCTGACTCTTCGTGACCCCATGGACCAGGGCACGCCAGGCACGCCTATCTTTCACTGCCTCCCACAGTTTGGCCAAACTCATGCTAGTCGCTTCGAGAACACTGTCCAACCATCTCATCCTCTGTCGTCCCCTTCTCCTTGTGCCCTCCTTCTTTCCCAACATCAGGGTCTTTTTTTGGGAGTCTTCTCTTCTCATGATGTGGCCAAAGTACTAGAGCCTCAACTTCAGGATCTGTCCTTCCAGTGAGCACTCAGGGCTGATTTCTTTAAGGATGGATAAGTTTGATCTTTTTGCAGTCCATGGGACTCTCAAGAGTCTCCTCCAGCACCATAATTCAAAAGCATCAATTCTTCAGTTAACAGTCTTCTTTATGGTCCAGCTCTCACTTCCATACATTACTACTGGGAAAACCATAGCTTTAACTATACGGACCTTTGTTGGCAAGGTGTCTTTTAATTTCGTGATTGCTGTCACCATCTGCAGTGATCATGGAGCCCAAGAAAGTGAAATCTCTCACTGCCTCCATTTCTTCCCCTTCTATTTGCGAGGAGGTGATGGGACCAGTGGCCATGATCTTAGTTTTTTTGATGTTGAGCTTCAGACCATATTTTGCGCTCTCCTCTTTCACCCTCATTAAAAGGTTCTTTAATTCCTCCTCACTTTCTGCCATCAAGGTTGTGTCATCAGCATATCTGAGGTTGTTGATATTTCTTCCGGCAATCTTAATCCAGTTTGGGATTCATCCAGTCCAGCCTTTCGCATGATGAATTCTGCATATAAGTTGAATAAGCAGGGAGACAATATACAACCTTGTTGTACTCCTTTCCCAATTTTGAACCAATCAGTTGTTCCATATCCAGTTCTAACTGTAGCTTCTTGTCCCACATAGAGATTTCTCAAGAGACAAATGAGGTGATCCGGCACTCCCATTTCTTTAAGAACTTGCCATAGTTTGCTGTGGTCGACACAGTCAAATGCTTTTGCGTAGTCAATGAAGCAGAAGTAGATGTTTTTCTGGAACTCTCTAGCTTTCTCCATAATCCAGCGCATGTTTGCAATTTGGTCTCTGGTTCCTCTGCCCCTTCGAAATCCAGCTTGCCCTTCTGGGAGTTCTCGGTCCACATACTGCTTAAGCCTGCCTTGTAGAATTTTAAGCATAACCTTGCTAGCATGTGAAATGAGCGCAATTGTGCAGTAGTTGGAGCATTCTTTGGCACTGCCCTTCTTTGGGATTGGGATGTAGACTGATCTTCTCCAATCCTCTGGCCACTGCTGAGTTTTCCAAACTTGCTGGCATATTGAGTGTATCACCTTAACAGGAGCATCCTTTAAAATTTTAAATAATTCAGCTGGAATATCATCACTTCCACTGGCCTTGTTATTAGCAGTGCTTTCTAAGGACCATTTGACTTCACTCTCCAGGATGTCTGGCCAGCAACCACACTACCTGGGTTGTACAAGATATCCATATATTTCTGGTATAATTCCTCTGTGTATTCTTGCCACCTCTTCTTGATGTCTTCTGCTTCTGTTAGGTCCTTTCCACTTTTGTCCTTTATTATGGTAATCTTTCTACGAAATGTTCCTTTCATATCTCCAATTTTCTTGAACAGATCTCTGGTTTTTCCCATTCTGTTGTTTTTCTCTATTTCTTTGCATTGCTCGTTTAAGAAGGCCTTGTCTCTCCTTGTTATTTTTTGGAAATCTGCATTCAGTTTCCTGTATCTTTCATGATCTCCCTTGCATTTTGCTTGCCTTCTCTCCCCTGCTAAGGCCTCATTGGACAGCCACTTTGCTTTCTTGCATTTCCTTTTCATTGGGATGGTTTTCGTTGCTGCCTCCTGTATAATGTTATAAGCCTCCATCCATAGTTCTCTATTCACCAAATCTAAATCCTTAAACCTGTTCCTCACTTCCACTGTGTATTCATAAGGTATTTGATTTATATTGTATCTTACTGGCCCAGTGGTTTTTCCCCACTTTCTTCAGTTTAAGCTGGAATTTTGCTATAAGAAGCTGATGATCTGAGCCACAGTCAGCTCCAGGTCTTGTTTTTGCTGACTATATAGAGCTTCTCCATCTTTGTGCTATACTGTATCTTTGCTCAAAAACTTCTTTTTAATGCATTAGGAAAAAGTTCATGTAGTTTCTGTGAATCTGTTGGCCAGGGATCAGTGCTAGAATTTGAATCTTGAAGGAGTTGCAAGAAGAAAAGTTTTAACAGGAGGAAACAAGAGCCAATGCAGTGTTTTGAGTGTTAGCCTAGGACCTGGGAGACCAGGTTTCACATTTCTACTCAATCATGAAGGTGACCTTGTGTGAATCAGGCTTGGTGGAACCTTCCTCACAAGTTGGTTGTGAAAATAAATGTGGAGGTGGAGAATGATGTGCTTTACTTTGAGCTCCTTGAAGGAAATGTGGGAAATAAATGTAATAGCAAAAATAAGAATGCAGTGCTATTTGAACATACTAAGTAGCCATGGAATGTAGAGTGACAGTTGAAAGGGAAAACGGGGCAGTGAGAGCATAATCTTTTGCTTTGGGGTGAAATGGCTGGATAGAATCTGGAACCAGGAACTCTACTTTTTGGAAGAAGGATATACTGCAACATTTGTTTTGCAGGCCTCCCTTGTATACAGGCAATGATTGATTTATACACACCTAATTAATATTCACGAGAAAAGGGGGTGGACTGGGGGGGGCAGAGTGGGCTGATGCACACTCCACTGATGTGTGCAGGGGTCAGGAACGTAACTCATACACAAAATGGTTGTTGCCTGTATTGTAATTGTTTTTAAATCTAGATAGTAAAAAATTTTAATTGTGGGAATTTATCAAACTGAAGTGATGGTTCCTCATGCCAGTGTTTCTCAAATGTTATGTGATTATCCTGGATCCTCCATACCCTAATCCCAATCTTGGAAACTTGCTGTGTGTACAGGGGGTTGTGTGTGTAGGGGGTTGGACTACATGACCCTTAGGATCCCTTCCAACTCTATGACTGTATCTGTTTCTAGCACCACACTAGTTTTCTGTAAGTAGCTAAAGTAGTACTGGATTTGATTGTGGGGAAACCCCATTTCAAATTGACATGGACAAGCTTACCGTAATCTATGGGGTTGTTGGAATGAAATGCTGCTCTGCTCCCCATACAGCTTTATCAACATAATATTACTTTCCACTTGCCTGGCTCCAAAATGCCCTTGTATAGTTTTGTGTTTCCCCTTGGTACTTCTGTCTCTAATCTGAAATAATTGGCTCTGCCTCATTTTTAAAATTTGAATGCACTGATTCTATTCCATAATTCCAATGCTTGGAAACCTCAGTTCTTTAATTAGGCAGTTCTGTCATCTTAAATTGTGTTTTACACAGTAGCAAAAGGACAGGTCCCCTGCCCCAAGAGATGGAGGAGAAGAGAGAAGGTGATACAGACTTACAGCCAATAAGATTTGCAAAAAGGCTATGGGTTGTGTGCATCCTTTCTTATCTCCAGTATAGTCTTAACTGCCTTGCCTGTTCAAAAACACTGTTATAAGTTGTCTAATGTATTTGGTTTAACTTGTCTTTCTGTTTTGATTCAGGAATCAAAAACTATTCCAACTGGCCTACTATTCCCCAGGTCTTCCTGAATGGTGAATTTGTAGGGGGCTGTGATATACTTCTTCAGATGCATCAAAGTGGGGACCTAGTGGAGGAGCTTAAGAAATTAGGAATTCGCTCTGCACTTCTGGATTCGGAGAACAACCACGGAAAAAAATAAGCAAGTGACTGCTATGACTTTGACAAAGACAACTTTTGATAATTTGGTACCAGAAAAGCCTTATGGGATTTAGCTCAGAAAGGCAACTTTTTGAACTAACAATGAGGTTTATATTATATGTTACCCACTCTATTGTACAATAGACTGATATGTGGCTATTCTGTTTTGATTTTTTTTTTAAGCATAGCTCTGTTAATCAAATGTTTTACAATCAAAGTAAATAAGTAGTTCACTTCTATTTTTAACGATTTTGTGTGCATTTTGCTTGAGTCACCAAAAAGTGGAACTTCTTTTTCTGGGGTGCTTCCATACTAGCTGTTTATACTCCAGAATTTTTACTCTTACTTACTCACTTTACAGTATCATTAGGTATTTGCTGTGCTTTCACTGTGGTTTCCCCATGCTGCATAAAGTCTGACTTTAAAAGAAGAAGAAAGAGCAATGCTAGTTCCACAGGTGCAGATGGCCTAGCACTTCGCTTCCATTTTGAGATCTGTAGTGGCTATTTTTAAATTGGTGCTAATGCACTGTGGTGAAATTGCACAGATTAAAAATAAACAATAAGGAAAGGAAAAGACAAGCATTTAAGGATGGTGTGTGGGAATAAGTAACTATTTCCTGAAGCACCTGATGAGAGAATGAAACAATTTGAAGAAGTAATCAAATAAATTTAAAGTGGCTGCCTTGGGATTTACATCAGGCATAGGTTGAATTAGGCAAGTTCAAGGTCATTTGTTACCTGCCTACTGTTCTTTCACCAGCAGAAACTTACAAAGATTTCTCCCAACACATATGCCCCTGAATCCCAACAATGCTAACAACAGGAATAAACTCCATTTAAACTCAGTGGGATTTACTTCAGAGTAAATATTTGAAAGAAGGTCATTCCTGCTACTGTTTGTTTCTTCTCCCATTGCTAGGGTTGTTGAACAAAAAGCAGGGTTGTTTTTAAAAGTTCTGTAAAGGGCATCTAAGTAATCAGACAGTTGCTCTTTAAAAAGCACTATAATGCAATGAAACTGCTTTTAAAAATCCCACTGAGGGATTAATGAACAGTTGCCTGGATGTGAATTGTACTCTTCTGCACTGGTGCAGCTATGTGACACCCGAGTGTGAACATGCTTAGTGGAGCGTATATGTGGAAAAGGCACAAGAATCCCTGCATTGTGGAAAATCTCTTGCAAGTCTGCTCATAACTAACACTATGTAAAGCAGTGATTGGGTAGGTCTAGGAGCTGTGCATCTGGAAGCATCCTTGGATCATCTTCATATCTTGCAAATTGTGTTCTAGGCATGGTGCGAGTTTGCTTTGCTTCTCAGTGAAAAATGAAGGAAGTTGATGCCTTCGTTTTATTTGTGTAGGATTTAGGAACCTACTCAGCCTATATTTAGGGATACATGTTAAGAGCAAATACTTTAAAATGTTATTTCTTAGCTTGAAAACAAATACCACAGTAGTCATGATTACTGTTTCCAAAGTCAATAAGTGGGTTTGGGGGGAAAGCCAGAAGTTTGGATTAAAAGCCAGGAAGTAACTTCTGCCTCTGCCCAAAAGACTGCTTCAATTAATATAAAGTCTATAATCAGTGCTTTAATATATATAAACTTAATTTTGTGGCTCCAAATGGAAAATGTGCAGTTTTGATATCACAGACATAGTTTATTGCTAGTGTCCATTTTTATATAAGTGCACAAACCCCTTGGGATATAGTCTTGGAAGCAATAATTGGGTGTTTAACATTCTGAAATATTTTGTCAAAGTTATGTTTTCAAAACCTGCAGTGATTTGTGCTTCACTGAAATATATTTTCTATCCAGTTGAATGAGGAAATAAATCTGTTTCATGTTAGACTGAAAAATGTAGACAGCATAATATTTGTTGGAATGTGTTTTTTTAAAAAACAACAACAACAACAACAACAACAACATATACCAAGCTCCTTTAATGTTTCTGTTTCTAGGCACAAAAATATGTTCATTGAAAGCTTAAACATTGTTTTGTGCAGCTACAGTAGTAGTAAAATAAGGGCCTCACCTTTTTTAAAATAGGCGAGCAGTTTGTACCGTTGGATACAAGTAAATAATCTGAGAGATTTTTCTATTATTGATCTGTGATTATTTCAAGTTTCCTTTTGAGGTAAAGGGCCTAGAACATGAATTTTAAAATTCTGTCCCTTCACTGATTTCTTGTTATTTTTTAAGCCAGCAGTATGATGGAAAGCTCTGAAAACATGTAAGAAACAGTTTTAACAGCACAATCCTAACCATGTCTACTCAGAATTGAATAGGACTTATCAACAATATTAAGGGGCATGAAGGCTGGAGGGGATTGAGAAGGTGACATGTTGGGAGTCATGTCACTTCCACTTCTCTGTACTTTTGACTCTCTCCCCACCCATTGCAGGCATGTGACTCCCAGAAGGTTGTCCGTGATGAAGTGTTCCCTCATTCCTGATATGTAGGAACACATACTCCAGCGCTGACAGAGATGTAGATGATAATAAAGTGAATGGAAATATGTTAGACAAAGTTGGCTTTGCTAACCCAAGGCACCCAAGACTAAAAATGATGCTGTCTAGTCTGCACTTGTGCAACATCACCCATAAGTCCGGTTTCAAGTCCAATATGATGGGAGAGCTTATGCTGGTGTGCTGGAAGCATGGCTTGTGCTGCTGCTTTAGTGCAATTCCTTTTCTGGCCAGTGAAAAGCAAAGTCATCCACTGGCAGAGGAAGGGGGGTTTGGTGGGTGCGGTCCGCCCTGGGTGTCATCCCTGAAGGGGGGTGACATCACCCCCCCCCCCGGGACGCCCCACCCCTGGGTGCACAGCATGTGCGCCACTCCAGGTGCTGGAGCAGCTAGCTCTGCCTCTGAAGTCATTCAGTGTATAAATTATACTTAATTGAACAAGCTACAATTTTAGTTAGCATGCTGTAACTGAAGGCAGCTGTGTGAAGGGAAGCAGAAGATAAAAGAATCAGTTCACTTGTATTGGGGTAAAAAAAAAAGCTGCCTGCTTTTAAAAAAAATTACAAATGCTAGGTATTGCCCTGTTCTCATCTCCAAACCACATTGTAAAGAAAAAACATAATATCCAAGAAAAGTGTTATATACAAACTATTAAGATGGGCACAGAATAAACCTTCATGAGCCATCTAGTCCAGTCATTTTCACGATTAATAACCATAATGCTTAAATAGAAAGTTCTGTGGATGCATGTAGAAAATAAGAACTTAACTTGAACAAATATCCTGGAGAAATTAGGTGTTCCAGCTTCCAACAACACTGTAATATGTGAGAGATAATCTTTGAGATAATATTAGGAAAATAGTTTTAACAGCTTAACAAATAAAGCATGAAGAAAACAAAGAAAACCTAATAGCAACTGACCGAAACTACTGCACTAAGGAAAATACAAATCCTATTATCTGAACCATATGAAGAGCCAAATTATTTGAGTGTATTTTACACACTTACTGTTATCAATAGGCTTTCCCATATTTTGCACTTTGAAGGCTCCAATCCCTAAAGGTCATATAAGCTCCAGTTAGCTCAGGTAAAGAGACCCCTGACAGTTAAGTCCAATTGCGAACGATTCTGGGGTTGCAGCACTCATTTCACTTTACTGGCCGAGGGAGCCGGCGTTTGTCCGCAGACAGCTTCCAGGTCATGTGGCCAGCATGACTAAGCCGCTTCTGGCGAAACCAGAGCAGCACACAGAAACGCCGTTTACCTTCCCACCGGAGTGGTACCTATTTATCTACTTGCACTGGCATGCTTTCGAGCTGCTAGGTTGGCAGGAGCTGGGAATGAGCAACAGGAGCTCACCTTGTCGTGGGGATTCCAACCGCCGACCTTCCGATTGACAAGCCCAAGAGGCTCAGTGGTTTGGACCACAGCGCCATCCGCATCCCAATAGCTCAGTTACTTCTGAGTAAATGTGCATAGGCTTACTCTGCAAATGCTGTCTTCTACAACTTGCTGAACCAGCCAAATAGGCCACACATTATTGTCTGCATTGTTATATATTACATGTAGAAAGAAATGTAAGACGAGGCTGCTACATTTATATTACAGAAAACAATCAAGTAATATTTGACATAGCCTAATTCTATGCATGGGACCCAGGTGGCGCTGTGGGTTAAACCACAGTCTAGGGCTTGCCGATCAGAAGGTCGGCGGTTCGAATCCCTGCCACGGAGTGAGCTCCCGTTGCTCGGTCCCAGCTCCTGCCCACCTAGCAGTTCGAAAGCACGTCAAAGTGCAAGTAGATAAATAGGTACCGCTCCGGCGGGAAGGTAAACGGCGTTTCCGTGCGCTGCTCTGGTTCGCCAGAAGTGGCTTTGTTATGCTGGCCACATGACCCGGAAGCTGTCTGCGGACAAACGCCGGCTCCCTTGGCCTATAGAGCGAGATGAGCGCCGCAACCCCAGAGTCGGACACGACTGGACCTAATGGACAGGGGTCCCTTTACCTTTAATTCTATGCATGGCTCACTATTCCAGTTTCTTTTTAAAATGTGACTGTCTTGCAGCTGATAATCAGGTACAGTAATTCTTACAAAAATGCTTTGCTCCTACAATATACAAAAACACACACAATTTGAATAAAAATACTGTGCTTAAGTCAGGAGCCCATAAACATTTTGTATACAGTGGTGCCCCGCTAGACGAAAATAATTCGTTCTGCGAGTATTTTCATCTAGCAAAGCACCAATGCAAACCGCGGTTTTCGCTAGACGAAAAAAAAAATTCGTCTTGCGAGGCAGCCCCATTGACAAATTCGTCTTGCGGGGCAGCCTTCCGCTAGAAGAATGCCTTCATCTAGCGAGTTTTTCGTCTAGCGAGGTATTCATCTAGTGGGGCACCACTGTTAAAGGTAAAGCTGGTAACCTGATTCAAAAACACCCAGCCACCCCACTCTCACACAAAAACAAAAGTTCACCACAGCCAATCACAAACAAGCAACCACACCCTAGGCCAACTCCAACTTCTCTCACCACCAAAGACACACAAGCAAATAGCAAAGAGAACCTGCACAAACGATGCTGACAAAAAACCCCACACATACATTAAGTAAAATAGAAACATCACCACATGACCCCATCCCCACCCTCCAAGGCCCCCTCTACCTCTTCCTTTTCTTCCTAATGTTTTTTTTAAAACATAAAGACATTCTATAGAGCAAATCAGCAAGGCATTTGATGTGAAAAGGGGATAAAATTGGGAAATTGCATAGGACACCTATTCATAGTGGAAAACGTTCATTGTCTGCAAAATTCACTGCCAACATTTGGAAGTGGGTAAGCAAATAAAGAGTAATCCAAAATATACTTTAGTAATAACGCTTTGATAAGCCCCCTTGGAGTGTTAAAAGGTAAAGGGACCCCTGACCATTAGGTCCAGTTGCGGACGACTCTGGGGTTGCGGCGCTCATCTCGCTTTACTGGCCGAGGGAGCTGTTACACAGATAATAATTCAAAGTTTCAGGTGTCACAGGCTTATACCATGATTGCTGTTCTGGGAACTGCACAAAAGAGGACACTCAAACCCTTCCCAGCACGTAATTGGCATCCTCACTTAGTCTTTTGTAGGAGCCAATAAAATTGTCAAGGCTGGCACAGGTTGTAAATGGGCACCAAGTGCTCATTAATGCGTTCTACTTCTTCATCTAAGAGGTACTGGATGAATTCAAAGGTGATGTCATCTCTGGCGCTTCACCCAGTACCTTTTTACTATTTCCACACCATACTTAAACTGATAATTCTTTGATCTCTCTGAATTTATTCCTGTAAGCAGACAGCAGTCTCTCCATCAGGTCCCAGACAAACATGAACTTGGAAGTAGTGCTTAAGGCGATAGCGGGTGTCTCTCCAGTGGTCCATCTTCAGCTTTGTGTTCACGTTCCCCAGGGTGCCACTCAGCACCTTGAGGATGCTCTTCCAGTTGGAGCAGGCCACCTTGCGCATGTAGCAGTACAGGAAGCGGTGCTTGTCATTCACCAGGAGATGCTTGAGTGCCGTCCGTTGCTGCGCTGCTGAGAGCGCCCACATGCTGCAAGGTGTGTCTGCTTGGCCACACGCAGCACAGATGGTCCGGTTGCACATGTCATGCAGAACCTGCACAGCCATGTCCTCCACCCTGGCGTTGCCACCATGCCTAGCCCTGAACTCACTGCGGAAAGGGTGCAGCAGTGGGGGTTTCACCTCTGCCAGAATGCCCTTCTCGATCATCCGGAGCAAGCTGCTTGACGCCAGGATCACACTGAACATCAGCATGGAAGGCATGAGCAGGCGGGTGCCGCTGCTGCCACCCTGCAAGCGGGCCTGGGAGACACCCCCATGGGGGTGGAAGAACATGGAGACACAGCCTGCTGGGCAGCCTCAGGCTGGAGGGGCACGTGAGTGCCAGTGCCACTTGATGGTGAGCCTACCAACCTCAGCCCTGCTTGGCTCTGGCCACCGCTGCCTGCCTGAGCCTGCAGAGGGCGCTTGGGTAGCGGCCGGGGCGGCTGGGCAGGACCCGCCCCCTGCTGCTCTTAGCGCGTGGGGCAGGCGTCAGGGCTGATGGGAGTTGTAGTCCAACAACCGAGGCCCCGAGCTTGGGGGAAATGAGGCCCTCCAGGAGGGGCGGGAGGCAGTGAAAGATAGGCGTGCCTGGCGTGCTGTGGTCCATGGGGTGGGAGGTTGGGAAGCGGCCACGTGAACGCAGGCGGACAGGCGGGGCCATCGGGAGCGGGAGGGAGGCGCCGGGGGAGACGTCAACGCGCAGTCCAGCGTCGCTTCCCCCTTCCGAGGCGGCTTTCCCGAGAATTCGCCGCGAGCGCCCGCATTGGCTTTCGTTGCACCACGTGCCTCGGGCGCTGCCCTTCCATTGGACGCTTTCTCTCGCGCTCCGAAGGCGGCGTGTGGGCAAAGCGGTGCGCGGGTCTCGGCGCCTGCTGTTGCTTGGAGAAGGGGAAGAGCCGCGTCCCGCCTCGAGGGTCCCCGAAGAGCGGCGGCCGAGGGAGCAGCCGGGCGGCCGGAGAAGCGCCGCTCCAGTCCCTCGCTCGCGCGGTCGCCAGGTGAGCCTCAGGCCCCGCTGGGCCTCCGCCGCCCGCCCGCTCCCCCGCGGAGAGGCCTCGTTCTCCGCAGCGGCCCTGGCTCCCTCCCCCTGGCGCCCTTCTTCTCCCACGAGGGATGTCGAGGCGCCGCTCTCGCCCTTCAGCCTCTCAGGAGTGGGCCGCCTCCCTCGCCCGCATCCGTGAGGGGGAAGCAGATGTCATAAGGAATAATCATCCCATGGCGCCACGTTTCTCTTAAATACTCCCGTTCCAGTGCCTGCGGGGATCCGAAGAGCCTCGTGCCCTTGGAGCATCCCTGTGCTGAGTTTGGCTTTCGAGCAGCCGCCTCTTCGCCCTTCTCGAAGGGCCACAGCAGAGTTGGCTTTTATTTGTAATTGCTTTCCTAGTACTGTAGTCCAAAGTCTTGCAGAAAGGCATCTACCAGTGGCAGCACCAGTGTTAGTGAGGTTACAGGGAACCAGGCAGAGGGCCATCTCAGTAGTGGCCCCCCTCCCTGTGGAGCACCCTCCCATCAGATGTCAAGGAAATAAACAACTACCTGACTTTTAGAAGACATCTGAAGGCAGCCCTGTTTAGGGAAGTTGTTAATGGTTGATGTATTTATCGTGTTTTTAATATTTTATTGAGAGCTGCCCAGAGTGGCTGGAGAAACCCAGCAAGATGGGCGGGATATAATTATTTTATTTTATTTTATTTTATTTATTTATTTATTTATTATCATTATTAATAATAGCAATAACTCAGAAAAGCTAGGAGAAATAGCACTCTCAACCTAGGTTTCAGTCACCACAACAATACATACAGGCACATTTTTTTTAGACAATTACAAAAGCAAATGAGGACAAGATGGGGGATTTAGCTAAAGATGGAATAAATGCTGTGTACAAAAGACAAGTTCTTTTGAAACAAAGAATCAATCAAGCCTCCCTCACTGGAGGTTTTAAAGCAGAGGTCGAATGGTCGTTTGTTATGGATGCTTTAGTTCAGTGTTTTTCAACCACTGTTCCGCGGCACACTAGTGTGCCGCGAGATGTTGCCTGGTGTGCCGTGGGAAAAATTGTGTTTATTTGATTCCTATTCAAGAGAATTACTTTATATATAGTCAATATAGGCACAGAGTTAAATTTTTTAACATTTTCTAATGGTGGTGTGCCTCGTGATTTTTTTCATAAAACAAGTGTGCCCTTGCCCAAAAAAGGTTGAAAAACACTGCTTTAGTTGAGATTCCTGCATTGCAGGGGGTTGGTGTAGATCAGGGGTTGTCAACCTGGTCCCTACAGCCCGCTAATGGGTGTTTCAGGATTCTAGGTGGGCAGTAAGGGGTTCTACAGCACTAGCTGAATCCTCCTTCCATTGAGCACTGGTGGGCAGTAAGGAAATGTTACCATCAAGAAAGATGCATTAGTGGGTGGGTAGGTATAAAAAAGTTGACTACACATGGCCTAGATGACTTTCGGGGTCATTTCCAACTCTACAATTTTATGATTCTAAGTGGCAAAGCAGTCTAGAAGAGATGTGAATGCAGTTTCATTCCAGCAAAATAAAAACCAAACCTCTTTTACGCAATTAGAGCAGGTAGCTTACCAAAACCTTTATCTTCATAAATTTGTAGGGGAAAAAAAACACCTTTGCATAGAGAATTTATGTGGTCCTTTTTGTGGTACTTGGAGGGTACAGGTTGTACAGAGAGCAAGCACAGTGGGACTTAAGTTTAGGCATGTATGCGACAGTAACACCCATCCCTCACAAGATAAAGCAACCTATTTAACTGTGAAAGAGCTTTGTACAACAATGAAAGGGTTTTCTCTTCCTTAGCACATCAAAAGGAGTAAGTGGAAAGGGAACACTTTAGTTAGTGTCACTGCTCTCTGCTCTTCCACCCAGCCAGAGGAGATTTCGGTTGCAAACCACATGACTGGAAATCTCAACTTGGTCGCAAGGGGGGCACTCACTCCTGAATTGCATAAAGCAACTGACGACTGGTTAATTTTGAACGCTGCGCGGGACGCAGATAAATTGCATGATAATGGCTTCCCCCAAAGCCTTTATACTTTTTTTTTCAAATCATATTTATTAAGGTTTCCAATAAAACAAAATCATATGAAAGATTCCAAATTACATTCCAAATTATTTCTCCAATTATCCATAAAACAAGAAAGGTTCCAAATTAACCAAATTATTATTTTAAATTTTACTTAAGGCTTCCCGTGCTTCAAATTCCAGAGGCTCTATTATCATAACTATTGTCCTTTGCTTTCACATTCCAGTATTTTCACAGCCTCTGATATGTCCAACAGGCAAGATAAATCAAAGCAGACAGTGTCGCTGTGTGGTTTTAGGTCTGTACTTCCGAATCATTCATTCCTTCGCCCTTGCTGGTTGAATCCAAGAGTCACATATGAGCAATCGCCATCTTCTTTTTTTATATTTCATATATTTTTCCACTTTTGTTATGCCCCGTCTGCACCAACTTGCACACCTTCGGAGAATTAGCCGTCGTACTTGTAAAATCATATCGTAGAAAAAAAAGAAATGTGGCCATTTTCTCCCTCGTTATCTCACTTTGCAGTCCGGGCGAAATTCCAACTGCGTCATTTCTGGGCAGTCAACCAAATTCTTCCAATTAAAGTCAGTCAGTGTCCAAGGGGTTCATCTTTGCCAAAAAAAAAAAAAAAAACGCTCTTTCCCCCTTCCAAATGTTAACAAAACATTCATCCACTCAAAGGGACAGCGTATCTACTTTTCATAATTCACACAGTTGTAAATTTATACTTCATATATTCTCCTCCAAATTCAAATTTTCAGTCTTTCGAATCTCACTTGTTATATATAAACATTGGGTCTTCGGGGGGGGGGGTATTTGCCCACTATAGAATCATATAATCACATAGTCCAGGGCTCCTCCCCCCCTTCCGTCCCGCTTCACATACCGATACAGTAGTAAAATCTTCTCTTCTTATCAGTCAGTGGCTGAGTTCTTAAGCAAAATACTTTCTCCTCTTTCGTTTGAAGCATGCCCAAGGCTTCTCACTAATTTATATTTCATAGTGTTGGGAATCTTGGACGATCGGGCCAGCCGCAGGAGTGCCGAACCCCCGGGGGGGCTCTCTGCCCAGGCTCCCCTGCTCATTTTCCCGAAGGGTCAGAGCAGGTTTTGGAGCATCTGCGGGCAAGACAGTCCTTCCCACGCTCCTGGGAAGGTAGGGAGGCTGCATACTCCCAAAACAGCCTCGAAATTCCCCATGGGGGTCGGGAGATGATGGAATCACGACCATACCCGTCCGTGCCGGAACCGGAAGCCCCCCCAAAGCCTTTATTCTAACACTGCAATCCTGAACACACTTACTAGGGACAGGAATAAACGCTATTGAACAGAATGTGGTTTGTTTCTGACAGAAGCATGCATAGTATTGTGCTGTACAATGAAGACCTCTAAGAAGTGAGGGTTTTTTTTAGCCTTTTATGTGTAATGTGTATTTTCTTCTTTGCTCTTTTAGGTAATGGATGGAGCATTTTCTTCATGTTGAATGTCTACTTTTCGGACTGATTGCTAAACTACTATGGCCTGTCGAAGAGGAGGAAATCACATGCAGTTCCTCTCCTCCATGTGTTCTTCCATGGTGAACTGTCATAAATCTCCATCACGTTCAAGTAAAATTCATAGCATTTGCATGGTGTCGGACTTTTTTTATCCAAACATGGGAGGAGTGGAAAGCCACATCTATCAATTGTCACAGTGCCTAATTGAAAGAGGACACAAAGTTATCATTGTCACTCATGCGTATGAAGACCGTAAAGGCATTCGTTACCTCACCAATGGACTGAAAGTCTATTATTTGCCATTAAGAGTCATGTACAACCAGTCTACTGCAACAACTCTCTTCCATAGCCTGCCTCTGCTCAGGTATATATTTGTACGTGAAAGAGTCACCATTGTCCATGCCCATAGTTCGTTTTCTGCGATGGCTCATGATGCCCTGTTCCATGCCAAGACAATGCAACTTCGGACAGTTTTTACAGACCATTCCCTTTTTGGATTTGCTGATGTTAGTTCGGTGCTTACAAACAAACTCTTGACTGTATCACTATGTGATACAAACCACATCATATGTGTTTCTTACACTAGCAAGGAAAATACTGTGTTGAGAGCAGCACTGAATCCTGAAATAGTTTCTGTCATTCCTAATGCCGTTGATCCTACTGACTTCACTCCAGATGTATCTAGAAGAGATAAAAGCACAATAACTGTTGTTGTTGTGAGCAGGCTCGTATATAGAAAAGGTAATGAGATCCAAAATATACGTTGCACTTCATGTTGCTTCTTTCTAATGCTATAGAGTTGATCAGAAATTGCCTTTATGTTTGTATCTACCTTTTAAATGCACTTAAGTTTTGCTGCATGATATTATGGCTGGTTTTATTATTATTTTATTATTTACTAAATTTGTCAGTTGTTTTATCTTGCCCAGGGAAGCCCAAAGTGACTTACAGCCAAACAAAAAGGCAACAAACCCCACACACAGATGCAATAAAGCAGAGAGAAAAGAGAAATACCTGTACATTAAAAGCATCTCACCCACTTCTAAAAGGTCACATATAGTTGAACACCAAAGACCTGGTTATAGAAGAAAGTTTCTACCTGGCGCCTAAATATTTTAAGACCTGGCAAGTATAAAATCCAGTTTAGATCTGTGGCGGACCGCATGCAGTTGCATGTGGATTCACATGCTGCTTGGCAGGAACTGTGTGGGGCTGCCACTTTTAACAAGTGAAATACAGGTGAGGCTGCTGTGAATTCATGGATCATGATGACCTGAGCAAGAGCTATTGTTGCAGGTAGAGGGCCTAGAAGAAGAGTCATAATGCATACAGTTGGCTTTGTTCAAACATGCAAACACATAAAATAAAAAGGAATGTTGTGAGATATAGGGGTGCCTAAACCAAAAACCTAGGATAGGCAACAAATTCAGAGCAAAGCGTAATAAAAAGACATTTGCCCATTAACTCTTTTTAGCAGACATACCATATTTATTTATCTTCAGCACTGGCACCATGCCACCTCACGGCTTCCAGTCTTGTGTTACATGGGAGTAAGTTCTCCTGAACACAGAAGGGCTTACTTTTGAGTAAACAGGTTTTCTAGTGCAACTGCTAGAAGAAAGTAATTGTTCAAGACACTTTATCTTCTCTTGCTCTTAAGTTTTGGGTAGGCCAAAGTTTTGGGTAGGTTGTCTACTTCCCAAAAAGCAGCTTTTGCACAAAGGCTTGTAGTGTAGCAGATACTTAAAAATCAGGTAACACTGAGGTCTAACAGCAGTAATGAAATTTTTATGGAGTAAGATAGAGTTGAAGTAAATTTATAAACTTCAGAAATAAACTGTAAATCTGGTCGTAGTAAAAAAAATCATGGAACCCAATACTGTACACTATTGTTTTTTATTTGCAGTTTTGCAATTTTAAATGTAAGGAAAATATATTAACACAGGTTTTTTGTCATTTTCTTTTGATGCTGACGTATGATGGAATGCTTTGTCAGGTAGATAACTAACAAATCTACTGAAATACCAACTGCCTCTAAATATTATGTCTTCAGGTATAGATTTGCTTAGTGGTATAATTCCTGAACTTTGTCAGAAGTATCCAGATTTACATTTCTTAGTTGGAGGAGAAGGACCAAAAAGAATTGTATTAGAAGAGGTACGAGAAAGATTCCAGCTGCATGACAGGTACTTGCCTTGCTCTTGTTTTATTACTGTTTTGTTGATGAAGGGTCAAAGGAAGAATTGGGTGTGGATTGGGAGGAAGGTTGCAAGGGGGAGGTGCATATGGCTAATGAAATTTGCATATAATTTCCACCATTCTGCCACATACTGAACAGCACTTGGTAGCATGCTGTGATTTTTCTAGAACATTCTTGTTTTGGAAGAGCGCTCTTAATTCTGGCATATTATAAACTTACAAAATTTGTTCAGGTGAGTCACTCTTTTCCATGTATGCAGCTCATTGTAGATGGGGGTGGGGGTTGGCACACCAGTCTGATAATCCGCTGTGGATAATCCCCCAAATATGTAAATTTGTAATCTGGAAGGTGTTTGATGCCCAGTTATTTTCTTAAGTTACTTGTATTTCTTTATTCCTTATTGGTCCACATTGAGTTTCTTCAGTGAACTATCCACTATAGCCCCAAAGTCTTGTTCCTAGTCATTCACCACCAGTCCAGATTACATTATCATATACAGTCAAACCTCTGCTCCCAAACACCCCCATTTTGGAACACCCAGAAGTAAAAGTTTGGGTTTTTGAATGTTTTTTGGAAGCCGAATGCCCAACACGGCTTCTGCTTGAGTGCAGGAGGGTCTTGCAGCCAATCAGAAGCCGTGCCTCAGTTGTCGAACATTTTGGAAGCCAAGTGGGCTTCCAGAATGGATTACGTTTGACAACCGAGGTTTGACTGTATGTGAAGTTTGGGTTTATTTATTTTTTGCCATTTTACTATCCATTCACGCAGTTTGGAGAAATCCTTCTGGAGCTCTTCACAGTCGCTTTTTGTTTTGTCCAGCTTGAACAACTTGGTATCATTAGCAAATTTGGCTACCTCCCTGCTCATTCTTAGCCCTTGATCATTTAATGAGCAAGTTCAAAAGCAAATGTCATAACACTGATCCTTGGTGGACTCCCATTTTCTACATCACTCTTTTGAAAAAACTGTCCTTTTATTTCTACAGTCTGCTTCCTGTTTCTTAACAAAATACTGATCTGCAAGAGGACCTCTCCTCTTACCCCATTAGTCTTTGGTGAGGGACTTTATCAAAAGTCAGCTCTTAACTTGGCACAAGAGTCTTAATGTTGGCATTCATTCTCCGGGGAAGGGTGTTCCATAAGCATAATTGCTCCTTTAGGAGGAAAGGCAGGGTGCAATTTTAATTTTTTAAAAAATTAAATGAATAAAATGGCAGCTAGTTGCCCATCTCTTTAGGCAAGTGAAACTGGAAAAGGAAAAAAAGTATATACAGTCAAACCTCGGCTCCCGAATGGTTTTCGAGCGTTTTTCGGAAGCTGAACATTCATCGCGGCTTCCACTGAGTGCCGGAAACTATTGCAACCAATCAGAAGCTGCGCCTTGGTTGTTGAACATTTTGGAAGCCGAACGAGCTTCTGGAACAGATTACATTCGACAACCAAGGTTTGACTGTATTGGCAAAGAGCAATCCTCTAAGTACCTAACCTGGCGCCAATATGTTTAGGGCTTTAAAAATTACTGCCAGGACTTAAAATCAGGCCCAGAAATGACATGGAAACTAGTGCAGATAACTGCATTGCTCTGTTTTGGGCCTGCTAAGCTGTCTGCACCATTTTAAAAGTCAGCCTCACAGTAATCCATTTTGGAGACTATCATAATGGATACCCATCACAAAGCTTTCTCTATGTGGTGTCATTAAATGTTGGCTGAATTATGCCCATTATGGATTGTATCTGAAAGTGTGAACCAATGCCATTTAAAAGCATCGTGGAGCTTGTTTTGATATGCAGTCCAGCCTAAGTGAGGCACTTTTAAGACCCATCAATGTCAGTAGTGTAAATAGCTGAGAAAGTCCATAAGCCACAAAATTAGTGACAGTGACAAGTGCTTACATTTGGCTGTGATCATACACATAGTTATGAAGACTTTTGTGAAGATTACCTTTAAAAAACTTGTTTTCTCTAATTGCATGCAGAGTCCGTCTCCTGGGAGCTTTAGAACATCAGGATGTTAGAAATGTCTTGGTTCAGGGACACATTTTTCTCAACACTTCTCTCACCGAAGCATTTTGCATGGCAATTGTGGAAGCTGCCAGTTGTGGTTTACAGGTAAAAACAGTTTCCTTGTTTAGAGAGACTAGTTGGACCATTTTCTTAATAACATAATATAAAACTCTGCATTAACAAGCAGACTTTTGAATAACATATCTGACAGAAGTGTCTACACTTATAACTACAAGTTCTTTGGAAATGAAATCAGTTTGCATGGGACTTACAACTTGATTGTTGGTTCTCTGTATTCATTATGTAGAATTTTAACATAACTGGCTTGCATATTTCAGGAACTGCAAGGTGTGTTTGAACCTTGATTATTTGTCTTGTTCGCATCTTTGATTCAGAAAGCAGGATTTGGACAACTGAAGACTCAATTGTTATCCTTAAAAAAAATCATTGACAGCCTTAAACATTAGGTTGCCACATTGTGTATCTAGTGAAGGAGAGATCATTCTACAGTTTAGCAGTATAGGAGAAAGAGAAACAATATAAAATGAAAATGTTGAGGTAAAAGATTGAATTAAATCAAATTTTATTTTGGTTCATTTGGAAGAGGATCACTCACTGTTTGGATTCAATTAAAAAAATCATTTTGAGTCGCTGAATGTTTGCAAGTAAATTACAGACTTCCATGTTTTCTGAGGTGGCTGCTAGATTAAGCTATGCTATGCATATCTGTTGTGCTGCTCAGTTTTGAGGATTCTGCTGTGCTGGCCTTTTCTACTCTATTTAATATTTCCACGTATGTTCATAAAAAATTGGCTTAAGAGGTCATAGAAGCTGAGAAGGCCATTTATGCCACCTAGATGGAAGGGCAAGACAACTTGTTTATACATAAATACATTTAAAGCTGATCATTTGTAGGTGAAACATTCATTACTGTGTTGTATTATTGATATAGTATTTTTGAAACCTAAATATCCTGGTAAGTATAATATAAATTTTCCTGCTATTTTAGGTGGTGAGTACAAGGGTTGGTGGGATTCCCGAGGTGCTGCCAGATAATTTTATAATCTTATGTGAACCTTCTGTGAAATCTCTCTGTAATGGTTTGGAAAAGGCGATTCGTCAACTGAAGTCGGGATCGCTTCTACCTTCAGAAATAATACACAACAATGTTAAAACTTTCTATACTTGGAAGGATGTTGCAAAGAGAACTGAAAAAGTAGGTGCACTTCCATATTCTGAGACTCATTATCCTTTCCTGATCTTGGTTTTAGTATAGGTTAGGGAATCTGTGGCCCTCCAGGCTGCCCATCAGCCCCAAAAAGCATGCTCAGTGGTCAGGGATGATGGCAGTGGCAGCCCAGCAGCATCTGAAGGGTCAAAGGTTCAGCAGGGAGGCCGAGTATTTTTCAGAGTGGAGAGTGAGCAGCTCTACAAATACAGTCATACCTTGGGTTACGATAGCTGCGGGTTGCGTTTTTTCATGTTACGAATGCGGCAAACCCGGGAGTGTTTACTTCCGGGTTTCGCCGTGTGCGCACACGCAGAAGCGGTCTGTGCATGCGCAGAAGCATTTTGCGCAGTTTGCACATGCACAGAAGCGCAATATCGTGCATTCACGCATGTGCGATATCACCGCTCGGGTTGCAGACTTTTCGGGGTGCGAACGGCACCCCGGAACAGATTGTGTCCGCAACCCGAGGTACCACTATGTTGCTTTTATGTCATACTTTGTTGTGATATTATGTAACATAAATAAGTTCTCAAATTCATTGTGCTGGTAGCGTAATTTGCAAGCATCATTAAAATTGCTTTCACTTGGGCCCTTGCATAACATCTCCTAGCTGTTTCACTATTTATCTTGTTAGTGTGGAAATCCTTCTAACTAACAGTCTTTACTAGATACTGCTAACTTATTTCCACCAGAAACCTTCACATACTTTGTACCCTGTACTGGAGCAACCCTAGTCAGATGGGTAAATTCTCCTCCTCCTCCTCCTCCTCCGCCTCCTCCTCCTTCCCCCCTAGACGCAAAGTTATTGAGAATCAAGAGCCTCCCCTTGCAAAACAGTCTGTGGACCTGCTGCTGAGAGAGAGCTGCTACCTATGGACCGCTTTCTGAGATCTCTCCTAAGCCCCACAAGTGCTTGTGCCTATGCAGAAGTACGCCTTGTATTGGACTTAGAATATAATCAGCCTAATAAGCAGATGTCTTGCCTATTAGATGATGCAATCTAAACATTGCAAACAACTCTCACGTATTTCCCCCCTTTCTTTCTTAGGTGTATGACAGAGTGGCAGGCGAAACTGTATTACCAATGGGCAAACGACTTGACAGACTAATCTCTCACTGTGGCCCAGTGACCGGCTGCATTTTTGCTCTCTTTGCTGTGCTCAGCTTTCTTTTCCTGATCCTCTTGAGGTGGCTGACACCAGATTACCTTATTGATGTTGCAATAAATGCTACAGGAGAAAACGGGGCATGGACTCGACAATATTTCCCCAATAAAAACAAAAAAGAGAAGACTTCGTTCTGTTAAAGGTGCTAACAAACAGGACTGCATTCTCCTATGGTCTAGCATTGGCTGTTAGATTTACATTTGCCAAGCAATTTTTTATAATAAATTACTGGACAATTTTTCTTGATCTTTGGAAAGAAGATGTTCTACCTCAGATTAGGATAGTCTAAAATGGCTTAGGATAGATATGCTTGCCAAGACCTGCCACAATAGCTGATCACATTTCTTTCAACCTGAATGATTTTGTCTAAATATGGAGAATCACATTGTGGCAATTACTGAAAGACAGACTTGGGTGAATAGGTGGATTTTTACTGCTTTCCCCATTTTTAATATCCTTGCCTTCCCCCAAGCCTTAAAGATGGACCTTCTGTTCCAGCGGAAACCAAAAGGAGATCAAAATTGTAACTCTAGATGTCAGGTGTGCTTTTTAAGGGTCAGACACCAATGTGAGACACAGGTCCCATAGAGGGGATTGGACTGAATCTTTCTTTAGGTTACTTGGGCTACTAATGAACAGTATGAAAATAAGCACATTTGATATTTTTGCATGCTTTCCTGAATATACATTTTCAAATGTATTCTTTGGAAGAAGCTGCTTCTTGCTGGTGTTTACTTTTTATGGTTTTGTTCAGACACATCTGGAAACTGCTTTCATGCTGCACGGATAAGGCCAAGAGAGCCTCCCTATCTCCAGGGTGCAACAAGGAGAAGGTTGGAAGCTTCTGCTTTTATTTTAAAAAAATCCCCCAAAACCTATGGTTCCCCTTTATGGATAAACCTGGGGAACTCTTATTATGAGTTATTCAAACCATAGTTTGTTTAAATAAACCAGGATCAACCATGGTTTCAGATCCTGGTTTGTTAACTAGTGCAATTCTATCCAGTTCTGAGAAGTAAATCCAAATGGTTTACTCCCAGATCCATTTGCTAGGATTATAAAATATGGCAGAAATAAACCATTGTTTCCTAAATTCATTAATTACAGGGAACTGTGGTTTGCTTTAAAGTAGAATTGGAACCTTCCAATTTCTTCATCATGCACCTGGCTTCCCAGTTTATCTCAACTGTCCCTATATTTTGGCTATTTTGTTATTTTTAACATTCCATTACAATACTGATATGACAATTGACACTGTTCTCTGTGCTTTGGGGTCTTGGTGTTTAATTTGTCTCACTGTGGCTCCTAGCTGCCTCCTACTTTAAGGATAGCAGGCAGACACCACTGGAAGAGGTTCCCACAGGCACCGAATATGAATAAAATGCAAAGGGTTTATTACAAAGGGTTAGAACCTAGTTGCTTAGTATTTTTAATGGTGGCTCTTTTTCTTGGCTGTGAAAGTATGAATGCAAAATTAAGAGATCCTATATGAATAATGATTACTGCATGTGCTGGATATGTGCTTCTGGAGGGGGGGGGAACTGTATGGATGTTGTAAGCTACAAGTGCTGAGGTTATTAATTAATTAATTATAAGATCCTGTTTATTGTCCATGTATCTTTTCTGCCACCATCTTCAGCTTAAAGCTACATTACTGTGCATCCTTATTGGGGAATGAAAGGTAAAGGATCCCTGGATGGTTACGTCCAGTCAATGGCGACTACGGGGTACGGCACTCATCTTGCTTTCAGGCTGAGGGAGGCGGTGTTTGTCTACAGACAGCTTTCCGGGTCATGTGGCCAGCAGGACTAAACCGCTTCTGGTGCAGTGGAACACCATGACGGAAACCAGAGCGCATGGAAACGCTGCAGCGGTACCTATTTATTTACTTGCACTGATATGCTTTCAAACTGCTTGGTTGGCAGGAGCTGGCACTGAGCAACGGGAGCTCACTCCATCACAGGGATTCGAACCACCAACCTTCCAATCAGCACGCCCAAGAGGCTCAGTGGTTTAGACCACAGCGCCACCCAGGGCTCTGGTTTCCGTCATGGTGTTCCACTGTACCAGAAGCAGTTTAGTCCTGCTGCCAACCTAGCAGTTCAAAAGCATGCCAATGCAAGTAGATAAATAGGTACTGCTTCGGCGGGAAGGTAAACAGCGTTTCTGTGCACTCTGGTTTCCATCACGGTGTTCTGTTGCACCAGAAGCGGTTTAGTTCATGCTGGCCACATGTCCTGGAAAGCTGTCTGTTGACAAATGCCAGCTCCCTCAGCCTGAAAGTGAGGTGAGTGCCACACCCCAGTCGTCTGCGACTGGACTTAACTGTCCAGGGGTCCTTTACCTTTACCTATTAGGGAATAAGTTCAGTGGGACCTAGTGGCTGTGTTCACATTTAATGCTAAGCCAGAAAATATGAGTTCCTGCTTTGCTTCTCGCAGGACTCTGGTGGCGCTGTGGTCTAACCCACAGAACCTAGGACTTGCCGATCAGTAGGTCGGTGGTTCGAATCTCCACGACGGGGTGAGCTCCTGTTGCTCGATCCCTGCTCCTGCCCACCTAGCAGTTTGAAAGCACGTCAAAGTGCAAGTACCGCTGTGGCAGGAAGGTAAACAGCGTTCCTGTGCACTGCTCTGGTTCGCCAGAAGCAGCTTAGTTATGCTGGCCACATGACCCGGAAGCTGTCTGCGGACAAATGGCAGCTCCCTCGGCCTATAGAGTGAGATGAATGCCGCAACCCCAGAGTCGTCCGCAACTGGAGCTAATGGTCAGGGGTACCTTTACCTTTTGACTTTGCTTTTGCCTTCTGCAAGTGGGAAACCAAACCACAAAGTGGCTGGCTTAGTATGTCATCCAAACCTGGAATCATAGTTGTTTCCCACAAACAAACCACAGTTGCCATGACTTCAAGTTGGCTAGTGGTCATGATTTGTTTGAGTTCAAATGTCACATGAAACCAGACCCTTATTTTCCTGGAGCAGGAATGCATGGGCTGCCTGTATCAGCGCCTAGCTTGAGGTTTAATCCATAGTGGTTTAATAAACTTTATTTTCTGGCTTTGCATTACATGCAAACACATCCTATGGAACCTGATTCCAAGTAAACATGCAGAGAAGTGAGCAGCAAGTTGACAGGTTTGTAAAGACCATTGGAAATCATTAAGGAATTGAAACATACCTTCAGTTCACACAAATAGGCAAATATTTTAAGCAAAGTATTTCCCTCTATTTCAGAGTATTAGTACAAAGTTTTTGCATCCCTCAGATGCATGCATTTACTTTGTTTATGGGGTGAGGTGAAGGGGTTGGTGCTACTAGCTATAGTTCACTTGCTTAAGGTAGGATTTGGTGGCTTACAAAAAGAACTTGCACAAGTTAGACCAACTGTCAAACAAAATTGGAAGCTGAAAATTTGCATCTCTTACTGGCAATACACATTGGTGAATGCAGTGTTAATGAGACCGACCAGCTTTTATCTTGATCACCATGACTTGGCTTGATCAAATGGCGTTCCTATGTTCCTTATGTCATAGAATCACTTTAATAGCTGAAAATTCTAATTTATAATTTTCACTATTGTAAGGCACTCCACTTTCCCTGTAGTGTGAGATACTGAGTGAACAAGGTTAGATCATTTTGTAATTTTATACATTTTTTCTGTTTGGGAAACAATTTTTTTTCAATCTAGTCAATAGGCTATCAAAGGGGTGTAGAGGCTTTTTGGAAGTGATCTTGGTCCATGCTATTTTCCTTATGGCAAGTGTTCTATCATCAGTCAGGATTTTTTTAAAAAAACATTTTATTAAAGTTTGTAAAAGAATACAAAGATTAATATCAGGGTAAAATAACTAATCTAAATAAAAACAGACCAAAAAGGGGGGGGGGGAGAAGAGAACTCCTAACTTCTTAGGAGTTAGGTATCAATTTTACATCATTTTGTAATAATTCTCTTTTAAATCACAACACAGTGTGTATTTTAACCATTTAGTTCACATTTGTTCCTAACTGTTTCATCTGTATATTATAACCATTTATTTTGCCCATTTAATCATGCATTATTTAACTTGTTCTTCTTGCATTTCAAATTTCAACAAAGTTTATATATTTCTGCAATAACATGTGTTTCATCCGTCAGGAAACGGCCTACTCACAAGTAGGACCCTGGCAGAGATACATCCCTGACTCGCATGTTCCCTGTTTCCTGGGCGATCGTTCGGGAGCTTCTCAGCCTTCCTCAGCCCCCGGACATCTCAGTGATTGATGTGGGAGGACATCAACACACTCTTAGGCATCCGCAGAGGTTTGCGCAGTTGCGTAACAGACCACAGCAACCAGCATGTTGGCTAACCTACTTTATTACATATAAACACACAGACAGCTTCAACATGGCTCCCTCTCTCTCTAGCATCACACAGCAAAAAGAAAGAACAAAGGTTAGTCCTACTCAAGGAAACACAGTAAGACAAACATCCTGTCTACATCACTTCCCACTCTGTGGAATGAAAAAACATGTGATAAACAACAAACCCATGACTGCACATGGGAAATACACAATTGTATTTCAATATCTGTTTTTTTGTTCTATAACAAAAGTCTTATTTTCTGTTAATTGCAAATATTTCTGTTAATTGTAAATGGGAAAACAATTGGAGACCATAACCTTTCACTGTTTAGTGTCCCCTTGTTTTAATTGTACAGTCTCCTTGATTCCACATTTTTCTCTCAACTTCTGTCCTGTATTGGGGAGACCACTTCATTCCAGTCTCCCATAAGGCACAAATTTTCATATGAAAAGTCCATCAACCTGTCCATAAGCTCTTTATAAAATATAGATTTCTCTTCATTTGGGGCATAAATGCCTACAACCAAAGTTTTAATCCCTTAGATATTAATTTCCACCCCTTGTTCATCGGAAAATACCAATCGGAAAATACCAGGTGAAATTGGGAATGTATATATAGAACAACTCCATTTTTTCTTCAGTCCTGCAGGGATAGATTCCTCACCTAATTTCTCTTTATCAAATATTTTATATCCCTTTTCCTGATATGTGTCTCTTGTGAATAAATTAGATCCAGTTTCATTTGTTTTCAAATTAATAACTTTTTTCTCTTTTGAGGAGCATTTGCTCCATTTTTATTTCACATTAAATATTTGAAATCCACATCTGTGCAGATTATTTTGTCAAGTCTGCATTTACAGTGGTGCCTCGCAAGACGAAATTAATTCGTTCCGCAAGACTTTTCGTCTTGCGGTAATTTCGTCTTGCGAGGCACTGTTTCCCATGGGAACGCATTAAAATTTAATTAATGCGTTCCTATGGGGAAAAAAGTCTGGGGGCGCCGGCCGATCGCGCCCGCCATCTTGGGTGGACTGCGCATGTCTGTACATGCACATGTCCACCCAAGATGGCGGGCGCGATCGGCCAGTGCCCCCTCCGACCGGCACCGGACCGCATCGCATTTTAAGGCTGCAGCGGGCGAACAGCAGCGCTGCTGTTCGCTCGCTGCAGCTTTAAAACACGGCGCGGTCCGGTGCCGGCTTACAGTGGTACTGCGCAAGACGAATTCGTCTGGCGAAGCACAGCCATAGACAAATTCGTCTCGCGAGTCAACTAAAAAATCGCAAAGCCCTTTCATTTTGCGAGTTTTTTGTTGTGCGAGGCATTCGTCTTGCGGGGTACCACTGTACAGCTCCCAGTTCTGTTCCTTCAGTCTCATCCATTTGCATAACTGCCATATCTAGTTTAAATTTCTCTTGCTTTCTGTACGGAATCCAGTCAATATCTGTGTTTAAAGGTGAAAGTCACTCTCTCTGGTGTGTTCCATCTAAATTGGATTATTTTCTGCTTAAGTTTACTTGACTTGTCATTTCTTTTATGCAGTGTCTGCTGTGGGATTTCTTTCAGTACAATCACATCTATATTGTCAATTTTCAACCTAGTCTCAAATGTTGCTGCAGAACTTAGTCTCTAATTTTCATTCTAACAAATTGGACCAGAACATCTCTTGGCACCTTTCTTAGCTTTGCAAAACATGAATTAATTCTTTCTTCCTCCAAATCGTCCAGTCTTTTCCAAAAAGCATGCCAGGGAATTAATGACTTTATCCCTAATATCTTCACAGGAATTGTTCTAAATCGTAGGTAGAACTCTTTGTCTCTCAATTCTAATAATGCCAAATTATCCAAATATCTTTCCATCTCTCTGTCTGACTTTTATATCCCAGAATTTCCACTTTTATCATTTAATTGCTTCATTTCTCCAGACAGTTGCATATAAAAAGCTTCTATTTTATTAACAGCCCCTTCCTAACCATGTCAAATGTTCACCTATTTTTATAATTCAAAATGTCCGTGTCTTTTGAAATTGCCTTTATGATTTCATTTTAATTTCATTCATCTCTACTTTAAGAGATTTTGCCTGTTCCAGCACCATCTGCTGTATAATGTCTGGATGTAGAAGAGTCTGTTCCATGTCTTATCAGATGATAGTGAAATAGTGATAAATAGTGTGTATGTTGAAAATGTCGAAGAAGCGGCAACATTATTTGTTTCCAGTAGAGGTGACTCCTCACTTACATGGAGGTTGCATTCCGGGGCCCCGCACACATAAGTGAGGTGCTTGTTTTCTGTTTCCCCCACTTTCGCTTGGAGGGGAACAAGGGGCAGCCAGCGGAGACCCTCTTCCTCCCTTCTCGCCCTCAGGGCAGCTGTGCAACTCAGCCGGCTGCAAGAAACAACTTCCCTCACATCAGCAGTTGAGTGGACGAGCAGAGCGTGCTCCCGCCTGCCATTGTGGAACCAAGGACAGTGCGTGGTTGGCTCACATGGAAATCAATGGCTCAAGGACAACACACTAAGGGGGAAAGCTGCCATGAAATGAATCTGGAAAAATCCCAGAATGAAAGGACAGAAATTGTGGCATCAAGGAAACCATTTTATTTGTACAGTATGCCACTTTCCAGAGTTGAACCATGCTCAAGGTGGCTTACAACATACAGTATGCCCACAACTTACGTGCATTTAACTTGTGCGCATTCAGCTTTACATGTGGGGCCAAAAAAGGGGTGTGGTGGGGTTTGGGGAGAAATAACTTTGACATTGCAGCCCACCATTGAACCCAATGTGTTTTTGGTATACACTATTTATCCCTAATAACTTTGGCTTTAGGCGCAAGACCCTGGAATGTAACTCCCGCATAAGTTGTGGGTTTACTGTATTAAAAAAATACAGACATACCAAAAGTAGTCATAAACAATAAACAAAACAAAAATTACACAACCAAATTGAACAATTTCCACATAAATGATAAAGATACAAAATAAAGATACAAAAAATTTTAACAGAAACAAGAGAAGCATACCACCCCCAGCACCACACAGCCCACTAAGCAATACCCCAGCCCAAAAGTCTGTTCAAGGCCAGGCCAGGTGAGAAAACACCTGCAAGGCAGGAAGCAGGTCTTCCAGGGCTCTCAGCCAAGTTCCATAACCACAGGTTGGGTGAATGCACTGCATGATTCACGAGTCAGCAAGAACCAGGGCTGGAAAATGACACTAATGTTGATGCTAACCTTTCTGCCTAGCAGGGCTTTTTTGGAATCAGAACTCTCTGGAACACTGTTCTGGCATGAACTTGCACCCTGCGCCTCTGGTTCATGAGAAGACCCTCCCTGGAGTGCAAAGGGGACATCCTCTATGGACTCCAGAGAGGGTGTTCTTGTGAGCCAGAGGTGCAGTGGAGCTTTGATGAGGCTCTTCAACCCCTCTGCACATCTGCTCTGCCAAACAACCTGTCCCTCCTGCTTGTGTGTGCAAGTCAGAGAGGCAGGGCTGCTCTGTGTACTGGCAGAGCTGATGCATGTACAGGTATGGTAAATGGACAGTGCCCTGGACTCCTAGTACAAAGGTCTGTTTGCGATGAGAAAAAAGCCCTGCTGTCTAGTATGTCTGTTTCATACTAGTAGGTGGGACTTTCTCCTTGAGGAAATAGGTGTTACCCTTAGAAAGATCAGGTCCAAGGGTCGTGGCATGTATGTGGAAAATGCCCAAAGATTCCTCTGCTGCTAAGAAAGCACAAAACGAATTGGCTCCCATAGTGAACTAAACGGATGCTATAATGTGGCGACAAATAAACAAAGACCTAGAGATGGAACAACACGAATTATACTCTCTTAGACACAATAGCCATGATCAAAATGACCACCCTCCCCAAACCTATTCCAAACGCTCCCAATATGGATTCCCCAAACCAACTTTACAGATGGCAAAGAAAACCACTCCTTTATCTTCTCACACAAAAAACCAAGAATAAGCCCCAAATACCTACACCTCCCCATAATCCTGTGTATACCAGAAGATGAGACAAAACAATGGACACGCCTAGAGAGGGACACAATTGAAAATAACTGCACCACAACATACCCTCTCCTCCCAAACAAATTAAGGAAAATTCCCACAACACTTAATAGGTACACACAGACCATGCTCAAAGCATGGAAAACAGAAATAGGCAGACAATCCCCAACCCAACCCCCACTAATCCCCTTGGCGCAACACCCATTATTCCACCACGCAGCAAAAACCTCCAGATTAAAACCTGGCAAACCAGAGGTTTATATCGCCTAATAGACTTCTACAAAAATAACAAACCTTTGTCAACACAAGAAATACAAGACAAACTAGAAGACACCCAAATACCCTGGTTAACACATGCCTTCCTAAATAATCCAGGAGTAAAATCAGCAGCAATCAGGCCCCTGACAACCTTCGAAAACCTCATCCTAATGACAAAGGGACACGGCAAAGGGATGGTATCCGCAATATACAAAATACTACTCCACAATCCCACGAACCCCCTAGACGCAATAAAAAAACAGTGGGAGGATGACATAGGATATGAGATTGTTGTTGTTCAGTCGTTCAGTCGTGTCCAACTCTTCGTGACCCCATGGACCAGAGTACGCCAGGCACGCCTATCCTTCACTGCCTCTCGCAGTTTGGCCAAACTCATGTTAGTAGCTTCAAGAACACTGTCCAACCATCTCATCCTCTGTCGTCCCCTTCTCCTTGTGCCCTCCATCTTTCCCAACATCAGGGTCTGTTCTAGGGATTCTTCTCTTCTCATGAGGTGGCCAAAGTACTGGAGCCTCAACTTCAGGATCTGTCCTTCTAGTGAGTACTCAGGGCTGATTTCTTTGAGAATGGATAGGTTTGATCTTGCAGTCCACGGGACTCTCAAGAGTCTCCTCCAGCACCATAATTCAAAAACCATCAATTCTACGGCGACCAGCCTTCTTTATGGTCCAGCTCTCACTTCCGTACATTACTACTGGGAAAACCATAGCTTTAACTATACGGACTTTTGTCGGCAAGGTGATGTCTTTGCTTTTTAAGATGCTGTCTAGGTTTGTCATTGCTTTTCTCCCAAGAAGCAGGCGTCTTCTGATTTCGTGACTGCTGTCACCATCTGCAGTGATCATGGAACCCAAGAAAGTGAAATCTCTCACTGCCTCCATTTCTTCCCCTTCTATTTGCCAGGAGGTGATGGGACCAGTGGCCATGATCTTAGTTTTTTTTGATGTTGAGCTTCAGACCATATTTTGCGCTCTCCTCTTTCACCCTCATTAAAAGGTTCTTTAATTCTTCCTCACTTTCTGCCATCAAGGTAGTATCATCAGCATATCTGAGGTTGTTGATATTTTTTCCGGCAATCTTAATTCCAGTTGGGGATTCATCCAGTCCAGCCTTTCGCATGATGTATTCTGCATATAAGTTAAATAAGCAGGGAGACAATATACAGCCTTGTCGTACTCCTTTCCCAATTTTGAACCAATCAGTTGTTCCATATCCAGTTCTAACTGTAGCTTCTTGTCCCACATAGAGATTTCTCAGGAGGCAAATGAGGTGATCCGGCACTCCCATTTCTTTAAGAACTTGCCATAGTTTGCTGTGGTCGACACAGTCAAATGCTTTTGCATAATCAATGAAGCAGAAGTAGATGTTTTTCTGGAACTCTCTGGCTTTCTCCATAATCCAGCGCATGTTTGCAATTTGGTCTCTGGTTCCTCTGCCCCTTCGAAATCCAGCTTGCACTTCTGGGAGTTCTCGGTCCACATACTGCTTAAGCCTGCCTTGTAGAATTTTAAGCATAACCTTGCTAGCGTGTGAAATGAGTGCAATTGTGCGGTAGTTGGAGCATTCTTTGGCACTGCCCATCTTTGGGATTGGGATGTAGACTGATCTTCTCCAATCCTCTGGCCACTGCTGAGTTTTCCAAACTTGCTGGCATATTGAGTGCAGCACCTTAACAGCATCCTCTTTTAAAATTTTAAATAGTTCAGCTGGAATATCATCACTTCCACTGGCCTTGTTGTTAGCAAGGCTTTCTAAGGCCCATTGACTTCACTCTCCAGGATGTCTGGCTCAAGGTCAGCAACCACATTTCCTGGGGTGTATGAGACCTCCATATCTTTCTGGTATAATTCCTCTGTGTATTCTTGCCACCTCTTCTTGATGTCTTCTGCTTCTGTTAGGTCCTTTCCACTTTTGTCCTTAATTGTGGTAATCTTTGTACGAAATTTTCCTTTCATATCTCCAATTTTCTTGAATAAATCTCTGGTTTTTCCCATTCTGTTATTTTCCTCTATTTCTTTGCATTGCTCGTTTAGAAAGGCCCTCTTGTCTCTCCTTGCTATTCTTTGGAAATCTGCATTCAATTTCCTGTATCTTTCACGATCTCCTTCGCATTTTGCTTGTCTTCTCTCCCCCGCTATTTGTAAGGCCTCATTGGTCAGCCACTTTGCTTTCTTGCATTTCTTTTTCATTGGGATAGTTTTCGTTGCTGTCTCCTGTATAATGTTACGAGCCTCCATCCACAGTTCTTCAGGTACTCTATCCACCAAATCGAAATCCTTGAACCTGTTCTTCACTTCAACTGTGTATTCATAAGGAATTTGATTTAGATTGAATCTTACTGGCCCAGTGGTTTTTCCTACTTTCTTCAGTTTAAGCTGGAATTTTGCTATAAGAAGCTGATGATCTGAGCCACAGTCAGCTCCAGGTCTTGTTTTTGCTGAGTGTATAGAGCTTCTCCATCTTTGGCTGCAGAGAATATAATCAATCTGATTTCGATGTTGCCCATCTGGTGATGTCCATGTGTAGAGTCGTCTCTTGTGTTGTTGGAAAAGAGTGTTTGTGATGACCAGCTTGTTCTCTTGACAGAACTCTATTAGCCTTTGCCCTGCTTCATTTTGATCTCCAAGGCCAAACTTGCCAGTTGTTCCTTTTATCTCTTGACTTCCTACTTTAGCATTCCAATCCCCTATAATGCGAAGAACATCCTTCTTTGGTGTCATTTCTATAAGGTGTTGTAAGTCTTCATAGAATTGATCAATTTCGGTTTCTTCAGCACTGGTAGTTGGTGCATAAACTTGGATTACTGTGATGTTAAAAGGACTGCCTTGGATTCGTATCGAGATCATTCTATCATTTTTGAAGTTGCATCCCAGTACAGCTTTCGCCACTCTTTTGTTGACTATGAGGGCCACTCCATTTCTTTTACGGGATTCCTGCCCACAGTAGTAGATATGATAGTCATCCGAACTGAATTCGCCCATTCCTGTCCATTTTAGTTCACTGATGCCTAGGATGTCAATGTTTATTCTTGCCATCTCATTTTTTACCACATCCAGCTTACCAAGGTTCATGGTTCTTACATTCCAGGTTCCTATGCAATACTTTTCTTTACAGCATTGGACTTTCCTTTCGCTTCCAGGCATATCCGCAACTGAGCGTCCTTTCGGCTTTGGCCCAGCCGCTTCATCAGCTCTGGATCTACTTGTACTTGTCCTCCGCTCTTCCCCAGTAGCAAGTTGGACGCCTTCCGACCTGAGGGGCTCATCTTCCAGCGTCATATCTTTTATATGCCTGTTGTCTTTGTCCATGGAGTTTTCTTGGCAGGGATACTGGAGCGGCTTGCCAGTTCCTTCTCCAGGTGGATCACGTTTGGTCCAAACTCTCCGCTATGACCTGTCCATCTTGACCTGTCCATAGCTTGCCTGAGTAATTCAAGCCCCTTCGCCACGACAAGGCAGTGATCCATGAAGGGGGGATATGAGATTAACCGCACTCAATGGACCAGAATGTGGTCTAAACCCCCCTTTAAATCCATATCAATGAAAAGAAAAGAACTCACTCTGAAACTCACCTACAGGTGGTATCTAATGCCAAGAAAACTAGCACTAATACACCCAGGAACCTCACCAAAATGCTGGAGAGGGTGCACCTCCACAGGCACATACCTCCACATGTGGTGGGAGTGCCCCCAAATCCAACTATTCTGGACAGCAACCAAATGAGAAATATGTAAAATAACCAAGCAAGTATTAGAAACCACCCCAGAATTGGCCTTACTAAACATCTTCCAAGACAATAATGCCCACTTACACCACAAAGAACTCATAACCCACCTACTTTCAGCAACCAAAAACATCATCACTAGACACTGGAGAGACCTGTGAGGAGTAGGCATGGACCAATGGTACCAAACAGTATGGGAAACAGCCCTACTAGAAAAACTAACCAGTAAGCTGAAACTGACACGGGAATAAACAGAAGAAGACACCTTCACCCCAGTATGACTCTCCTTCATCACACACACAGCCCAACAAGACAATGACAAAAATCTACCAACAGCATACAAATCAATATGGCTAACCTGATCCAAAACACCCACCCACCCCACTCACACATGAAAACAAAGACCATCACAGCCAATCACAAATGAACAACCACACCTCTCTCATCACCAGAGGAACACAAGCGAACAAAAGAGAACCTACACAAGCAACGCTGACATCAAACTCTAAATATATTAAGTAAAATAGAAGCATCGTCACCTGACCCCACACCCACCCACCCCTTCCACCTCTCTCCCCCTCTTCTTCCCAATGTCTCAACAAATGAAACTGATTTATTAAAATGATAAATGGAAAAAATACGAGAGAGAGACATTGCACATACTTTTGTAAATCAAGTAATCTTTAATAAAAATACTTTTTTAAAAAAAAGAATAGTAGCATCTTAAATGTTGTGCTCCATGTTGGACTGAAAAATAGTTGGGTTACTATGCCCCCAATTGTTTTGGCTTCTGGGGGCTACATCTAATGGAGGGCTATTTCTTCTGCAATACTTGTATGCACAAGATGGCTAGGAACCAGAGTAGGCTCCCTTTTCCTTCCCATCCCTCAGATGTTAATCCAGGTCATGTAAACAATTGCCCTCCTATATTTAAAGGTAGAGGGACCCCTGACTATTAGGTCCAGTCGCAGACAACTCTGGGGTTGCGGCGCTCATCTCGCTTTATTGGCCGAGGCGTACAGCTTCTGGGTCATGTGGCCAGCATGAGTAAGCCGCTTCTGGCGAATCAGAGCAGCACACAGAAATGCTGTTTACCTTCCCACTGGAGCAGTACCTATTTATCTACTTGCACTTTGACGTGCTTTTGAACTGCTAGGTTGGCAGGAGCTGGGACCAAGCAACAGGAGCTCACCCCATCATGGGGATTCAAACCGTCAGCCTTCCGATTGGCAGCCCTAGGCTCTGTGGTTTAGACCACAGCACCACCCGCAACCCACAAGACATTAAAGTTTCATCAAAAGCCACAGCAGTTGGCAGTAGCAGCAGCAGCAGGAGCCACTGCCCACCGTCTGCTCGCAATGCCATTTCCTCACTGCTTTCTCCCCCACCCCTCTTTATGAGCAAGAACACAACCTGCACAGACTTGGCAGGGTGCCAGGCCTAATGAGCACAGCACCTCATCCCTGGTAGGTTTTGTCCCGTGGATCAGTTACCAAGACTGAAATCCTGGCCTCCTCACAGCCATCTAAGTTCCCTCCACTCCATGGCTTTTTGCAAGCATTCAGAGACTTTAAGAAAGCCGACTTCAGAAAACTTAGGGAAATGCTGGGTGAAATCCCATGGACAGAAATACTAAAAGGGAAGGGAGTTCATGATGGTTGGGAGCTTGTTAAAAGGGAAATATTAAAAGCACAACTTCAGGCAATACCAGTGAGACGGAAACATGGAAGGTGCCTAAAGAAGCCAGGGTGGCTATCTAAAGAACTTTTAACTGAGTTAAGATTTAAAAGGGATATGTACAAAAAATGGAAAAAGGGGGGAAACCACCAGAGAGGAATTCAAACAAATAGCCAGCACGTGTAGAGACAAAGTCAGAAAAGCTAAAGCACAGAATGAACTCAGGCTTTTTTTCTTTTTCTTTTTTGAATTTTTTATTGAGTTTTTCATAATAATAATTTATACAATACCATATAATATTTATATCTTATATAAGTATATACAAATGTATCTAGAGAAAGAAATATGTTCTTAAGCTTGTCTCATATGCATATCTTATACCCTTCCTGTATATCACATATCTACTAGTACTTATTATCTTACATTTACATAACTTGGACGTATCTTATACAAATTACAAATCACTGTAAATAAGAAATAGAAATAATAATAATAATAATAATAATAATAAACCCTCAAAAACATTTCCCCCCTTCTGCTTCCCCCCCATACTTCTACTGTTTTGTTTTGTCAACTGCTTCCACGGTTTACACTTCTTTATTGTATTTGTCATCTGCCATCTATTTATACTCTAGTGCCATAAAGTAGGTTCTTCCATTATTGGCAATTTTCCTTTATAGATAACCAAATTGAGTATTGTGATCTTGTTCTATTTGTGCCGTTAAACTTTAAAATTATTGTATGTTTTTCTTGAAATTCCAATAAAGAGTTGTATTTTCTAAACTATGATTATTGCGTTTCCTTTGTTTTCTCATATTTTGTACAACTTATTCAAATATATCCTAAATTTATCCCATTCTTTTCCAAAGTTTCCACCTCCTTGTTGCCGAATCTTTGATGTTAATTTTGCTATTTCCATGTATTCAACCATCTTTTGACACCACTCTTCTATAGTAGGGATCCTTTGCTGTCTCCAAACTTGAGCCAGCAGGATCCTTGCTCCCATCGTCACATAAAGAAATAACCTTACATCGTTTTTCTCAATATCTTCCCCTACCATTCCTAATAGGAAGGCTTCAGGTACTTTTTTAAAGTTATATTTGAAAAAAAAAATAGTTCATTATAGACATTGTCCCAATATTGTTTTACTTTCTCACAATGCCACCACATATGTATAAATTTTCCTTCTTTAACTCCACACTTCCAACACTTTTTGTCACCTGATTTATACATTTTGAACAGTTTCATTGGTGTGAGGTACCACCTGTACATCATCTTGTATATATTTTCTTTAAGTTGGACACATGCCGTAAATTTAGTTGTCACATTCCATAGTTTGTACCACTTAATATAGTCGATGTTATAGCCTAGGTCCATTGCCCACTTAATCATAGAGCTCTTAATTTCCTCGTCCTTAGTAGTCCATTCTAGTAGAAAATCATAAACTTTGGCTAGGTTTTTAGTATTGTCACTTATAACTGTTTTCTCTAATATTGACTTTGTTTGTTCGAAACCTTTCTCTTTTTTATCTTTCAAAAATAAGCTATAGATTTGACGGTATTCCAGCCACCCTTGCATTCTCTCTTTGATCTCTTCATAGGGTTTCATGACCAATTCATTATTTTTTTCTACTAGAATGTCTCTATATGAGAGCCACTGTTCTACTGAATTTGATTTATTGACCGAGAGCGCTTCTTGCGGAGATATCCAGCCAGGTGTTCTTTTTTCAAGCCAATCTTTATATTTAGTCCATACTAAATATAGTGGTTTCCTTATTACATGATTTAAGAAGGCCCTGTGTACCTTGACCTTCTCGTACCATAAGTACGCATGCCAACCATATCTGTTCGTATAACCCTCCAAATCCAACAATTCTGCATTTTCGATTTTAAACCACTCTCTTAACCACACTAGACAGGCCGACTCATAATATATCTTGAGGTCTGGTACACTGAAGCCTCCTCTTTCTTTTTTATCTGTTAGAATCTTAAATTTAATTCTAGGCTTCTTTTTTGCCATAGAAATCTGGATATTGCCCTCTGCCATTCTTTAAATTAGCTTTGTCCCATCACAATTGGGATTGTCTGGAAAAGAAAGAGCATCTTGGGTAACACCATCATTTTTATTGTGGCCATTCTCCCCCACCATGACAACTTTAGTTTATCCCAAACATCCAGGTTTTGTTTAACCTCTTTCCACGTTGGTATGTAATTGTTTTTATATAAATCAGAATTTTTAGGTGTGAGCCAAATACCCAAGTATTTAACTCTGTTTGCTAATTCTATCCCTGTGTCCTGCTCAAGCTGAACCTTCTGATCCATGCTTAGGTTTTTTACCATCATTTTGGTCTTGTTCCTGTTTAGTTTCAAGCCTGCCAGTTCTCTAAATTGCTCGATCACCTTTAAGGCTTCTGCTATTGATGTATGCGGATCTTGCAGTGTTAAAACCACGTCATCCGCAAAGGCCTTAACCTTGTGTTCACTGGACCCCTGTTTTACCCCTGTAATATTAGCTGTTCTTCTTATCACTTGCAATAACACTTCTAATGTTACTATAAATAACAGGGGTGACAGTGGGCAGCCCTGTCTGGTTCCCTTTGATATTCTGACACTCTGTGTGAGCTCATTATTTACGATAATTTTTGCCTTTTGCTCTTTATAAATTGCCTCCACACATTTCATGAAGTTTTTCCCCATTCCCATCATTTCAAGATTTTTCCTCATAAAATGCCATGAAACGTTGTCGAACGCTTTTTCAGCGTCAATGAAAATTAGGGCTGCGTTCTTATTTATTTTGATTTCCAGGTATTCTATTATATTCAGGATGTTTCGCATATTCTCCCTTAATTGTCTTCCTGGTAAGAAACCTTTCTGATCAGGATGGATTTGTGAAGTTAATACCAATTTAAGCCTGTGTGCCAATATAGAATGAACTCAGGCTTGCTAGAGAGGTTAAAAGCAACAAAAAGGGCTTTTATGGGTATGTCCGTAGCAAAAGGAAGAACAAGGAAACAGTGGGGTCACTTAGAGGAGAAGATGGTGAAATGCGAACAGGGGACAGAGAAAGGGCAGAACTCCTCAATGCCTTCTTTGCTTCAGTTTTCTCCAAGAAAGAAAACAATGCCCGACCTGAAGAATATGGAGCAGATGATTCAGCAGGGGAAACACAGCCCAGAATAAGTAAGGAGGTAGTACAGGAATACTTGGCTAATTTAGATGTATTCAAGTCTCCAGGGCCAGATGAACTACATCCAAGAGTATTAAAAGAACTGGCAGAGGTGATTTCAGAACCACAGGCAGTAATCTTTGAGAATTCCTGGAGAACAGGCGAAGTGCCAGCAGACTGGAGGAGGGCAAATGTTGTCCCTATTTTCAAAAAGGGGAAAGGAGAGGACCCAAACAATTACTGCCTGCCAGTCAGCCTGACATCAATACCAGGAAAGATTCTAGAGCAGATCATTAAGCAAACGGTCTGTGAGCACCTAGAAAGGAACGCTGTGATAACTAAAAGTCAGCATGGGTTTCTGAAAAATAAGTCATGTCAGACTAACCTGATCTCATTTTTTGACAGAATTACAAGCCTGGTAGATGAAGGGAATGCTGTGGATATAGCCTATCTTGATTTCAGCAAGGCCTTTGACAAGGTGCCCCATGATATTCTTGTAAAGAAGCTGGTAAAATGTGGGCTAGACAATGCTACCATTCAGTGGATTTGTAACTGGCTGACTGACCGAACCCAAAGGGTGCTCATCAATGGCTCCTCTTCATCCTGGAGAGAAGTGACTAGTGGGGTGCCACAGGGTTCTGTCTTGGGCCCAGTCTTGTTCAACATCTTCATCAATGACTTGGATGATGGGCTTGAGGGCATCCTGATCAAGTTTGCAGATGACACCAAATTGGGAGGGGTGGCTAATACCCCAGAGGACAGGATCACACTTCAAAATGACCTTAACAGATTAGACAACTGGGCCAAAGCAAACAAGATGAATTTTAACAAGGAGAAATGTAAAGTACTACACTCGGGCAAAAAAAAAAATGAAAGGCACAAATACAGGATGGGTGACACCTGGCTTGAGAGCAGTACATGTGAAAAGGATATAGGAGACCACAAACTTGACATGAGTCAACAGTGTGATGCAGCAGCTAAAAAAGCCAATGCAATTCTGGGCTGCATCAATAGGAGTATAGCGTCTAGATCAAGGGAAGTAATAGTACCACTATATTCTGCTCTGGTCAGACCTCACCTGGAATACTGTGTCCAGTTCTGGGCACCACAGTTCAAGAAGGATACTGACAAGCTGGAACGTGTCCAGAAGTGGGCAACCAAAATGGTCAAAGGCCTGGAAACAATGCATTATGAGGAACGGCTTAGGGAGCTGGGTACGTTTAGCCTGGAGAAGGTTAAGGGGTGATATGATAGCCATGTTCAAATATATAAAAGGATGTCATATAGAGGAGGGAGAAAGGTTGTTTTCTGCTGCTCCAGAGAAGCGGACACGGAGCAATGGATTCAAACTACAAGAAAGAAGATTCCACCTAAACATTAGGAAGAACTTCCTGACAGTGAGAGCTGTTCGGCAGTGGAATTTGCTACCAAGGAGTGTGGTGGAGTCTCCTTCTTTGGAGGTCTTTAAGCGGAGGCTTGACAGCCATCTGTCAGGAATGCTTTGATGGTGTTTGCTGCTTGGCAGGGGGTTGGACTGGATGGCCCTTGGGGTCTCTTCCAACTCGATGATTCTATGATTCTATGACTGTGCAACACTAAAGACCCGACTCCTTCTCTGTAAAGTGCAGTGATCAACTGAATATATATGAAGTGAAACAACATTTTGGTATCCCGGTTCCAAACTGTATATACCAGAGATAAAGGTAAAGGTAAAGGACCTCTGGATGATTAAGTCCCATTGAATTCAACTATGGGGTGCAGTGCTCATCTTGCTTTTCAGGCCGAGGGAGCAGGCATTTGTCCTCAGACAGCTTTTCCAGATTATGCAGCCAGCATGACTAAACCGCTTGTGGTGCAACGGAACACCGTGACAAAAGTCAGGGCGCACAGAAACGCTGTTTACCTTTGCAGAACCAGCACCCTGATCCTGCTAAGCCTGACCCAGGACTGCATCCAGGAGTGCCAACTTGAATAAAATATTGGGGGATCCAGGTAAGCCCTGCCCTGCTTAATTGTCTTGTGAGCAGTGCAGGGGAAGTGCCACCAAATGCATGAAAGAGAGGATAGCCATTACCTATGGCAGAATACCTGGAGAAGCCTAAGGCAGCGTTGGAGCATTGATGACAGGCAACTGTCTTCGTGGTGGTGATATGATCCTCCTGCTGCTTATTTTCAGGAGAAGGGAAAACTGCAAATTGTGCTTTTCAGAGCTCAGATACACATCTTGGCGGGGGGGGGGGGGCCGGGATGGATTATCTTGAAAATAATTATTATTCTGGAAGAGGGGAGGCGGGCTTAGCGTGGCTTTCCCGATCGGGGAAAGGGGCGGCTGCTGGAGACAGAGGGAGGCTCAAGGAGGAGCCGCGTGGGAAGAAGGAGGGATCAGGATCAGCTGCGCGGCTCCCTTTGACGCGGGGGCGGGGGAGAGGGCGGCAGACACCGTGGGGAGGCGAAGTTGAGGCGCGCGGGCTATACAAGGGGGGCGTGAGATAGACAATGATGCTTCTCCCCCCTCCCGCCGGTTCCCGTGGAAAGAAAATGCCCTCTCCCTCCTAGTTCTTTCCCCAATTTTCCAGCTCTAGTCTAGCTGTGTTTACTGGAAAGTAAGCCACTGCCCCACCCCCTCCCGCCCACGGAGCTCTTCGCCTGGTAAAGGGGGAATTGGACATTTCTGGGCGTGCAGACTTCCCGCGTGCGCCAAGGGCCCGGGGGGGGGGGGCTGATGTGGGGGTAATGATTTATTATTATTATTATTATTATTATTATTATTATTATTATTATTATTATTATCATATTGTAATGTTTATACCCCGCCCATCTGATATGTTTAAGTTGAAGAATGACAATGGAAGTGTGTGGTAGATCACTGCCAGTTTTTGATACTCGATAGTAGATCCCAGATTGCTGGCAATTGGACATGCCTGCTTTAGAGCTTCTCTTGGAAGAGATTTTGACAGAGCTACAGATTATGGTGAAAAACCATCACTAAGGGTCAAAACATTGTGTAAGAGCCACATGGTTGCATCACATATAAATATTTATGTTTTAAATATTAGTTATTAACAGGGGTCCCAAGTTGAATAAAATATTGGGGGGGGGAGGTAATCCCTGCCCTGCATAATCAATCACAAAACATGGCACATACACACCACTTGAATGGCAATGCCCATCAATGGGGGGCAGCCCCCTCAAATATTTTATGTGGGGCCCGAAGGGGCTTTGGCCCCTAGGAGTTGGCTCTTATGGTAATAATAAAAACAAGCTTTCTTCCATTGATTTTTTGGGACTGAAGAAACAGTCCCTGTTCACATGTACACTGGGATTTTTTATATTTCATTTTAATTAGACAAAAGGGGGGAAGGAGCAAACACATTTTAATCCTTTAGCACTGGAAAGGGTGATACACCTGAATCCTGAATCCTGTCCTGAATCCTGGTGTACCCGGAGGCGAGTCCTGATAGTGCACATGGTCCCAAGAGCAACACTAGAGCATTGTCATACAGTCCAGGCCCAATACAAACCAAGTCAGAGAAGTCAATCTGTAAGGAGGAGATCCAGTGCTGTCAAGTATCCCGTTTTCCCTGGGATTCTCCCTTATTTTAAGCAGTTTCCCGCTGCTCTCCCTTATTTTTTATTTCCCTTAAATTTCCCGTTTTTAATGGAAGCAGCTCCTCCCCTGCTGGCCAGGGACTGGGTGGGAAGACCTCGCCTACTTGCAGAGAAAAGCCTCAGCCCTCAAAGCAAGTGGGAGCCGTTTCCTGTGCTTACAGGGGGGTGTATTCCTCCCCCTGCATCAGCCCCTATCCGTTGCCGCCGAGCCCCTCAGCTGGCCAATAGGGTTAGCTGGCGGGCGGAGCCTGGCTGCCTTTGAGCAGCTGCTGCTTCCTGTCCTGTTTTGATGGGATCAGACAAGGCTCCATTGCGTGGAGCACATGGCCGCCCTCCTCTTTGCTGGCTGCCCTCCTATTTGCTCCGCTCCAAGCCTGAGGCCGCTTGGAGTTTACATTGATGCTCCGCCCACTTTTGATTCTGGCTCCGCCCCCACTGACATGTGACTGTCCCTGGGATAGGTGAGACTGCTGATCCCTTATTTTCAAATCCGAAACTTGACAGCTATGTCAGGATCACACCTCTGCAAAAGGTCCAGGGTTGGAACACCTGCGGTCAGTCCCAAAGTCACCATCCAGTGGAGTTCCCCAAAGCAGCCAAGTCATCGTCCGTCAAGGAGAAATCTGAGTAGACCCTGAGAGTCTTCTGTCTCTGTGGGGACAGGGGCACCTCTGGTTCTAATATGTTCCTCCTCCCCCTGGCCCCACTAAACTGTCAGCTGTCCCTTCAATGTCATCTGATGTCCCATGAGTACCCCTTAAGTCCCTAGCCTCCCCTTTCCTATCTTCAGCTTGTCCTGAAGTGTATACCAGTTACGGTTATGACCGTTGCCAGGATCCTCCTATTCTGCCAGAGGAGAAGATCTCTCAGTAGAGCCACAGAGTTGGTGGCTATTTAAATTTAATAAACAGATAAATAGGCAATTTGGTGTGAATGGTGGACAACTGATGTTGCATCCAGCACCCTGTTCATTGTCTGGAGGCTCAGAATGGGAAATGTATCACCTGCTTTCCTAATATAACCCTTTCATAACAATGGCAAAAGTCCCTTTCTGCCCATTGCCTGTTTCCTCTGAAACAACCGGCGTAAACTCTGCACTCACCACCAGAGTATAAACCACCAAGAACTTTCAGTCAGGGATGACCTTGCCAGTGAGGGCTCCCTTCTCAAGGAAATTCTCTCTCCAGCAATTCTACCTCTTACTTGCGATCTACAGTAGACTGCCCAGAAGCAAATAATTATCCTTTGTTCTTCTTTCAGGAGCAATGCAATACTGTAGTGTCATATATTTCAAAACTCTCCTAGGGCCAGCCCCCTTGGCAGCTGCTACTCGCCACAGACACCTCAGAGAAGCTGCCCCAAGTCCCATGAGGCCTTGCCAAAGTTTCACAAGATGTCACCAAGCCTGTGGCAAAGTCCCACAGTCTCAGCAACAATTCATGCTGCATGATTGGGTAAGACTTTGGGCAGGAGCAGGTAAGGTATCTCTCCACATGTTCGGCCTCAGTCTTACGCAGGCCCTGCATGCTCTGATGCTCCCAACTGCTAGGTGCTGGCAGCCATGGCTGGGTAGCTGCTGCCATTACTTTTTCTTTTGTTTGAAGTGTGGCAGCTGCTCCATTTCAGAAAAAATAAAATAAAGGGAAAGTGGCACACCAGTGGTTCTCTGCAGCTGCAGCAGGGTGCTGGCCTGGCTACGGGGTGCTCAGCCAAGTGCAGCTGCTTGTGTTGCAGCTCACAGCTGGTGGTGACATGGGGCTCAGGGTGGTGCTCATTCAACCACCCCTGAGACAAGTGTGGTTAGTAGTGTGGCCAGTCAGGGAGTCCAGTTATTAAAATCACAGTTGGAATCCCTTGCCTTTGTTCTCTCCAAATGTCCACTGCAAGGCAGATTCAGTTAAGGAGGACTCTGGCTGACCAGCTTACTGTGTGGTTAATGTTGGGAAATTTGCTGATGTGGGAGCAGTGGACATGGGCACTGCCACCTATGCACAGCCTGTATATTTGTAAATAAGCTCAAACACTGCAAAACAGCACACGCCTCCAGCAATTTATTTGCAGACGAAACTAAATCTGAGTAAGCACTGCCCCCTCTGAAGTGTTCATAGCACAAAAATAGTGGGGAATGTGCATCAATGAAAACATATACAAACCTCACCCAAACTGCAAACATGTACATTTTAAAAAAAGATAAACAACAGCCCTTGTAATGGAAAACCACAGGGAGAGAACAGGGAAATTTGAAGTGCAGTTTTCTGGCAAGATCTCAGCTATCCAAAGAAATCCAAAAATTCTACTAGGGTAGTGCAAGCCCCTTGCAGAAGTCTCTGTATCATGTTCACTGCAGATCTTAAATCCACAGGAAATTGCTTTCCTTGGCACCTCTGATACCTGCCTAAATATTAATCAGTGGACTGAAACTATTTTTTAAAAGGACAGTCCTTTACTCAATATGTGTTGTTCATCAATGTGCTGACAAGCCTTTTTTTAAACAACAACAACAACAACAACAACAACAACAACAACAACCCCTCTATAGTATTTTAAATGCTCCTTGAAGTTGGTTCTTTATTGCCCCTAACAGGTTTGTTGCAAACAGGTGTTAGCATACCAGCTCATCCCACGGTGATGAATCACGATGTTGTCAGAAGACCTCCGCCCTCGTCCTCTGGCAAGCTACATTGAGATAAGTTCATCTCACGCCTGAGATGACAAAGTGGTCGGAGAGCTATCTTGCCCTCCACTTTGCCAGAGAGAGAGAGAGAGAGAGCACCCCTTCACAGGGAAGAGCCACCACCCAGCTCTCTTCTCCTGCTCTCCTTTTCTGGCTGCATGTAGATAGATAGATGGATAGATGGACGGATAGATAGACAGACAGACAGATCTCCGCATCCCGTGAGTGGACATCTCTCCTGGTTGTGCCTGGGAGGTCCGCTTCCAGCTGCACTTTCCTTTCCCCGGAGGATCCTAGAATAGCTGCGACATCCTCATCCTTCCTTCTCCCGCTGAAGCAGCTTGGGGGCTGGGGGAGGAGAAAGCAGCGAGGAAATGGCATTGCGAGCAGACGGTGGGCAGTGGCTCCTGCTGCTGCTGCTGCCATCTCGGTGATGGGAGGAGCAGAAGGGTGGGATTTTGTGCAAGGAAGATCCCCCTTTCCTCGCCCAGCTGCCGCCAACACCAAGTTGCTGCTCGGGACTTGATGTTGTGGAAGGAAGAACAGACTCGCTGTGGGAAAAGGGGCTTGGTAAAAGGAATTTAGGGCTGCTCCAGAACTGCCTCTTGCATCCCCAATGTGTGCTGCTTCTCCCCAAAATTGCGGGCTGCGCTTATTGCTCTTGAAAGATTCAGGATGGAGATTCATGCTTTTTGGCTGGTGCAACATCTCCTCTTTGCGCTGTGGGGTAAGTACATGCCGCTGCTGTTCATTTCAGCCACCATGTCAATGAAAGGAATGCTAGTTCTCTTTTGTAGCCGATTTCATGGTTAATATCCCTCCCCTTCTCCCCGGAATTGCACCGCTTATCCAGGAGTCCTGCTAACAAAGAAAAACAAAGAGTTCGCTAAAGTCTTCCTGTGGCTACTTTAAAATTCCTCTCTGGGAGTGTTCAGATCTTGTTTGAAGAAACAAGGCAATTCCATGGGTGGGGGGGGGGGCATAAGAGCCAACTCCTAGGGATTGAGGTCTCTTCGCTCCCCCATAAAATATTTGAGGGGGCCAGCCCCCCCCCCCGTTGTTGGGCATTGCCATTCAAAGGGTGTGTCTTGTGATCAGTCATGTGGGGCGGGGCTTACCTGCCTCCCCTGTTTTATTTAAGTTGGCACCTCAGCATGGAGGTGAAAAGGAAATGGTTTTCTTACATGCTTGTTGTTGTTTAGTCGTTCAGTCGTGTCCGACTCTTCATGACCCCATGGACCAGAGCACGCCAGGCACGCCTATCCTTCACTGCCTCTCGCAGTTTGGCCAAACTCATGTTAGTAGCTTCGAGAACGCTGTCCAACCATCTCATCCTCTGTCGTCCCCTTCTCCTTGTGCCCTCCATCTTTCCCAACACCAGGGTCTTTTCTAGGGAGTCTTCTCTTCTCATGAGGTGGCCAAAGTACTGGAGCCTCAACTTCAGGATCTGTCCTTCTAGTGAGCACTCAGGGCTAATTTCTTTAAGAATGGATAGGTTTGATCTTCTTGCAGTCATTTTGAGAAATACAATGCACCCCCACTCTTCTCCAGCTTCTTTCTTGAATTGCTTCTGTTGGCAATCTTTCTAGCAGCCTGCATTCTCCAACAGCGGGATGCTTGTAGGCGGACTCACTGCAAAAGCAGAAAGCTGGGATTGGGAAAGGACTCAGGTCTCTAGAACTTTTGCATGTCCTGCCAGGGCTACAGTAGATCAAAGGGCCGTAACTTTAATTGCGCTCCAGTGGAAATTTGGTGCAGTCAATCATATCAACATTCTCACACAGTCCCGTCTCAAAAAAACCCCACCATAAATATTATCTTATTTTTGTTACTTTCCTCTTGCTTTTATCAATCCATTAACACTCAGGGAGGGTCTCTGAATCACTGAAGCTGCAAACATATTGTACCATATATACTTGAGTATAGGTCGACCCGAATATAAGCCAAGGCACCTAATTTTACCACAAAAACAGGAAAAACTTATTGAGTATAAGCCAACAGCGGCAAAGGCGGCAGAGGAGGAGGAATGGGCTGCTCCTTCCTCCTCCTCCTTGGCCAACAACAGCCTCTGCCAGGGACCCTCACTCGAGTATAAGCCAAGGGGGGCTTTTTCAGCATTTAAAAATGTGCTGAAAAAGTCAGCTTATACTCAAGTATATACAGTATATATAAAGAAAAAGTGAAGGCCCACCCCCAGTCAAAACTCACATGCTCCAAAGAAAGTTTTTTCTCCAAATCGAATTATTATCACTCCGTGGCTGATTTATTTAGCAGTTTGTCTTATCTTCTTGGTCCAGAACACACCTGTAGATTAAATCCAAATCAGTCAAAATCTTAAACTACAGAAGAACGTCTACTCATAATGGCTGAGTCGGAAGGTTACCAATAGGCAAAGCGCTTGAACTCAGCACCTCCTGCCTCCTGGATTCCGTTCGGAACTGAGATCCAGGTATCAGGTGAACTGTGAGTGTAGCTCACCCCCCCCAACCCTGGGGGAGCCTTGCAAGGACAATTACCCTCAATCATCCTTGTTTATACTCTGTGAAGTGATCCCCGCAAACGCGGACGTGCCTCCATTATGGCAACACCGGAAGTCACACACTGCAGACATCTTAAGCCTCCCCCCAAAGGACTTTACAATGTGTATCTCATTTAATCTTGTGCCAGGCTTGGGAATTGGTAAAGGGTGTGTGTGTGTGCAAGGCTGCCTAGTTTGGGCCATTTTAAACATTGCAGAAAGACAAACTTAGGTTGGCCCCGTTGTGAACCCTAAGCAGGATGGTGGCACTTATTGCCGCTCCATGACATGGTTTCTGTAATATTTACACATTACATTTAGCTGTGTGTTTTAATATGTCTTGCTTTAAATGCCTCCCCCCCCCCAAACTGTAATGTGGAATGGCTCCTTTGGGTGGAAGCTGAGTCCAAGTTCTGGTTGTTTTATTACATCATCTGGGTTAGCTGAAACATAATTATTCTTATGAATGCTAGCTACTTTTAGATTAAAAACTTGTCCAACTGCCTTCATAATTATTTCTGCATCTATTTTCGTAGGTAAGCTGGTGATTGGTGGTTGTTTTTTACTTGGCTCTCCTAATGAAAGCCAGTAGAAGTGCTTTCTTTGTCTTAATGGCGGGTCATCTCCCTAAGGGTAGGGATTTGCTTACAACTCTTTCCCCTTCCTGCCCCCCCCACTTCCTTTGAAAGCAAACATCTGCTCCACAAGTAAGATAAGTATCTCTTGGGAACCGAGACTGTCCAATCCTGTTTCTTTTTTAAAAAATAAAACCTTCTCTTCTCTTCTCTTCTCTTCTCTTCTCTTCTCTTCTCTTCTCTTCTCTTCTCTTCTCTTCTCTTCTCTCTCCTCCATTATCAATTAGTGAGAGATCTTTGTTTCACCTAAATGCTTCCCATGGGTTGCTCTCTTGCACAACTGATGACTAGAGATGCAGACCTCAACAAAATTAAAAATTAAAAACCACATTTTTCATTATAAATGCTGCAAACACATTTGTGCTGGTTTGGACATATATACAATAATGCTAATATTTCATTGCCATTTCTTTTTAAAACACACACCCAAGAATCATATGCAAATGTGTCCATCCATTGGGGGGGGGGGAATCCAACGTTGACTAGGACTAGTTTAAAAATAATAATTGCAAAGCAGTTGTGCTTGGCCAATTTCTTCCTCACCCTGGGCCATTTAATACACTAAAAATAAATACAAATCTTAGTCGGAAACCTACAACATATGAATGAGACAAATGTGTTTGAAGTATGTGCATCATGCAGGTCTACTCACCAGAGAGACACGATTAGGTGCAGCTCACAGGAAAGTGTGGGATGTGGGTGGCGCTGTGGGTTAAACCACAGAGCCTAGGGCTTGCCAATCAGAAGGTCAGCGGTTTGAAACCCCGCGACAGGGTGAGCTCCTGTTGCTCGGTCCCTGCTCCTGCCAATCTAGCAGTTTGAAAGCACATCAAAGTGCAAGTAGATAAATAGGTACCGCTCCAGTGGGAAGATAAACGGCGTTTCCATGCTCTGCTCTGGTTCACCAGAAGCAGCTTGGTCATGCTGGCCACATGACCCGGAAGCTGGACGCTGGCTCCCTCGGCCAATAAAGCGAGATGAGCGCCGCAACCCCAGAGTCGGACACGACTGGACCTAACAGTCAGGGGTCCCTTTATCTTTACACAGGAAAGTGAACACACAGGAAATCCAAGTTTGTTCCTATGTATTGTGTAGAGTGACACCCCCCACCCCACAAAATTAACCAAGCCACACAACAAACATGTAGGACTGTATTGTTGACAGAGTTTCGTAGAGTTCTCAATCTCCAGCCTCAAAGCAGCATCACACATGTAGGACTGTATTGTTGACAGAGTTTCGTAGAGTTCTCAATCTCCAGCCTCAAAGCAGCATCACACACCTCTCACCTGCGTTCTGATCACCTGTCATTTTGCTTGCCAACGAGTTTAGTGAAAGTGCTGCCTTGAGCAATGAGTGTGTCTGTGGTTGACCCACATCACCTGTGCCAGCCTTTCCCTCCAAATTATTTGGCCATGCTGGCTGGGTCTTATGAGAATTGTAGTCTATTACATCTGGAGGGCACCAGTTTGGGGAAGGTTGCCCTCCCAAAAATAGAAAGTGAGCAAGCCCCCATGCCAAAGCCACTGCACCCTCTATCCACCACTTGGCAGCTGGGGGCCAGTGGGTACTTCTTAGGAGCTGGATTTGGCCCTGGGGTAACAGCTACTGACCCAAACCTTTATAAAGTCCAGATGGATCAAAGTGTGCTCTGAGTACAATTAACAGCACCCAAATACCTGCATGGTAGAGGGAGCTAAAGCCTACAAGGCATTTCTCTCTCTAAAGGACACAAGAGCAGCCTCTCGCTCCCAGAAGGCCATTGATAAATTTCAACAGGCCAAAGTCTCCTTGACCCAAGAGTGGTGTTCTATGAAAACCTGAACTCATTATAAGATTTCCTAAAAGTACATTATGAAGAAGCACTGCTATTGATGCTGAATTAGCTCTCTTCATTTTAGTGTTCTTACTGGAACAGTGAATTCAGTGTCCAATTTGTCAGGGATTTTATGTTTTGAATTGCTTTTAGTGTAGCTTAAACTACACTGCAGCTCAGCAGGCTCAGTGCCAACGACTCCTTTTACTAGACTAAAGTATCCCTGAGCAGATGCAGAGTGCATTTTTCTCACCACTATCCCTCCCAGTTTGATGTCATCTGCAAATGTGATAAGCATCTCCTCAATTCCTTCATCCAAGCCATTTATAAAGACATTGAACAACAATGGGCCCAGGGACCCCACTTGTCACTTTTCCCCAGGATGATAAGGAACCATTAATGAGTACTCTGGGTTTGAACAAAATAAAAAATAAAAAAAATCCTTCCAGTAGCACCTTAGAGACCAACTAAGTTTGTTCTTGGTATGAGCTTTACCTCGTTTAGCCCACATTTTACCAGCTTCCTCACAAAAATATCATGGGAGAGTTTGTCAGAAGCCTTACTGAAATCAAGATACACTGAGTCCACAGCATTCCGCTGATCCACCTAGCTTGTAACTGCCTTGAAAAGAAAAGTGAGATTCGCCTGGCTTGACTTGTTTTCAAGAAACCCATGCTGGGTCTTAGTAATCACAGCATCCTTTCTAAGTGCTCACAGACTTTATTTATCTGTTCTAGGAACTTTCCTGGAATTGATGTAGGGGCCGCAAACTCAGAAGTGAGTGTTCCTGTTTGTGAACGTTTTTTGGAAGCCGAACTTCTGGCGTGGCTTCTGCGGCTTCCGACTGAGTTCAGGAAGCTACCACAGCCAATTGGAAGCTGCGCCTTTCCCCCTGCCTTCACCCAAAAGCAAAGGTCTTCTGTTTCCCCCTTTTGAAGATGGGGACAACATTTGCCCTGGAGATTTGAATACATTTAAACTAGCCTGGTGTTCCTAGGCCACCCCTTTTCCTATCTTGAGCTGCAGCTCTCTCCTTGCTTCATTTATGTTGTTATACCAGGTTGAGCACTGCTTTGCTTTTGGGTGAAGGCAGGGGGAAAGTAGGTGGTGAGCAGCTCTGCTTTCTCTCTGTCACCCAATAGCATTTCTCCATCTTCTCCATTCAAAGGAACCTACTACAGTTTACCTTGGGTTTTGTACAGAATCCATTCCGGAAGTCCGTTCGACTTCTGAAAACATTCAAAAACCAAGGCGCAGCTTCCAATTGGCTGTGGTAGCTTCCTGAACTCAGTCGGAAGCCGCGGAAGCCACGCCAGAAGTTCGGCTTCCAAAAAACGTTCACAAACAGGAACACTCACTTCTGAGTTTGCAGCGTTCAGGAGCCAAAACGTCTGAGTACTAAGGTGTTCAACAACCAAGGTATGGCTGTGCTTGCTTGTTCTTCCTCTTGCTTCAAACATAGCTGAAGAAACCTTTTTTTATGATTGGTTTCAACCTCTTTTGCAAGCCTGAGCTCAATCTGTGCTTTAGCCTGCCTGACCTTTACCCTGCAACTGTTGGCTTCTTGTGCATATTCCTCCTTTGTGATTTCCCCTTCCATTTCTTATATAAAGGTAAAGGGAATCCTGACCATTAGGTCCAGTCACGGACGAATCTGGGGTTGCGGCGCTCATCTTGCTTGGTTTAACCTGTAGTCTTCAAACCCACAGCGCCACCCGCATCCTTTATATATTCTTATATATGCCCTTTTTTAAAATTTCAGCTCATCTGTAAGCTGCTTATACAATTTCCAAGGGTGCCCCTCACTTTTCTTATTTATTGGAATTGTCTACATTTATGCTTTCAATATTATACATTTAAGGAACTCCTATCTATCTTGGGGTACCTTCTCTTTGAATATTTCTGACCATAGGATATCACCCAGTAGCTCTTTAAGATTTTTGAAATCGGCCTCCTTAAAGTCGAGAGTGCATGCTCCCCCCCCAAGTCAGCTTGGAAAGCTTGATGCCCAATGGGAATGCTGTTGGCACCTTCACTTAGGAAAAATAGGTCCAGATATTGGAAGTTCTCCAGGCAAACCAATGTGGGTAAGCTGCAGTGCTTTTTTTACAGTCAGGCAGGGCTCTATTTCTGAGAGAATGGACAAGGAAGTACATCCTAGGCTTGCTTCCCAGCACCAATTTGTCCTGTTAATCCATCTTTTTGTTTCCCCACATTAGCTACTCTTATTTGTGCCAGTCATTTTTTTCACTCCCATAGATTTGTGAGGTCTTCCGTTTACAACATGCATCCTTGCTTTGTGCAGTGCTTTTGTTTCCCCTGTTAACTTCACTTACCTCATTTCCTCTGGTCTTTTCACATCATGTTATGATTGTTCTCCCTATTTTCCCACTTCAGGCTGCTTTGCTCCTAAAGTGGGCAATGAGTAATGGAACAAAAAAGAACCTTCCAAACCAGACAGAAATCTTTTTTATTGTGTTTCTTTTGTTGACATAATTATTTTAGTTTGTGTGCCTCTTAAAAAAGTGATTATTTTTATTTTTAGTGCTTCCATTTCCAGGACTAACCAGGTCTGCAGCACGCATGTATCCAATCGTTAGTGACAAAAATTCAGGGCAACCCATACCACCTATCTTCACTGACCACTTCCTTGCCTGCCCTCCCTCCCTCCTCTTACCTTTGCTGTCTTCATCCTCCTGAAGTGGCCTCCATGAGACACTGCACAAACTAGTGTGGCCTCCAGCAGATCACACCAGGCCATGCGGCTTCAGTAGAGGCTGCATGGCCTAGAGCATCCTCCAGGAAGCTTGTGCCAGGCTGAATTGCATCAGGAGATGCGGTGTGGCCTGGAGTGGCCTCTGGGAAAATTGGGGCATCATGGATTGGTATCAGAAGCCAGGGCAGCTTCTGTAAATTCGGGATGTCCCAATTAAATTGGGACACTTGAGTGCACATGTGGCAAATATTACCTGAAGTATTGTGGCAGCAGTGAATTTATTCACAGACTGACTTTTCAAATATAAGGCATGCGTGTCTGTACAAGTCATCTGTGACACTCCCATTTGTTAACACACAAAAAGAATGGCACTTGGCAATGTGGCTCACTAGCTGCCTTTCTTTTTAAATTTCCTCAAAGACCTATGCCAGGTCATACAGTGGTTGAAATTGTGAATGGAAAAGTTGACCCACTCCTACCAAGATCTCCTTAGGTAGGGTTGCCATATTTCAAATAGTAAAATTCCTGACACCTGCAAAGTTGAGTTTTGTTTTGTTTTTTAAAGGAAACCACCAAAATTGTTTCCACTGCCTTTTCTGTCAGGGTTTCCCCTGACATTTTGGCAATTCAACAAAATTCCCCCAACACTATTTTTACACCAGAAAACCAGGACATGTCAGGAATTTTCCTGACGTATGGCAAACCTTGGGGGACTTAGGCAAGCCATTGTTCTCTCTGCCCCATCCCTCACCTGCTCTACACACAGTGAAGGATAATATGAAGCATCCAGCTCACTGGGTTCTTGTAAAAATTACCCAGGTAATGGATGAATTGTGCTGAATAAAGTGCTATGTTATGCTGGAACTGCCTGCTATCAAGACAAATCACACATGGACAGACAATTCATTTTTTCTTTCCCCTGACTTTGAATTGGAAAAATTGTGTATTTGGTTTCAGTCTGCAAAGTTTCTGAGTAACAAGTTGTTCTGGCTTTCTTTTTCACCTCCCTGATGGTGGGAAAGGGGGCAGTAGGGGAGGAAGGGCTGTGGAGATCTCATGAGTACATCAGATGCATGAGGGGGAAGGGCCATCAGCTCTGTCTCCAACCAGATGTGTCCTGTCCCCAAACTTTTATTTACTTGATTTATTTGTTGGTTTACACATACATGTTCCCAGGTTCCGCCCCTGAGAATATCTTCTCATTGTTTCCAACCCTCAGCTTGCTTTCTCCTTTCCACCTCCCATTCAATGACCCTGCTCCATTCATCAGCCTCTCTCTGGCTGTCCAATCTCCACATCTTATTGCAGGGGATGATAAGAAGTGTAAGGGGACGTGGGTGGCACTGTGGTCTAAACCACTGAGCCTCTTGGTTTGCTGATCAGCAGGTCGGTGGTTCAAATCTGCTTGACAGGGTGAGCTTCCATTGTTTCCCCTCAGCTCCTGCCAACCTAGCAGTTCGAAAGCACATCAGTGTAAGTAGATAAATAAGTACTGTAGCAGTGGGAAGGTAAATGGTGTTTCTGTGCGCTCTGGCTTCTGTCACAGTCCTCTGTGCTCCAGTAGCGGTTTAGACCTGCTGACCACAGCAGAGATGAGCACCACACCCCGTAATTGCCATTGACCAGACATGACCGTACGGGGTCCTTTACCTTTTACTTTTTACCTTAGCTTAGTTTTCCACATCAAGCCAAGGTTAAAAGGCTGTGGTGGTCCCCAATGAAGAAACAATTCTGGGTGCACTGAAAGGGTGACCTTGTTCCAGAAAGGGCAGGGCTGTAGCCCCTTTGGCAACTCTAAGTTGGGCCACAGTTTGTGTGCATAGGACCCCCTGCTCCTGACTGCCAAGATTTAGAGGTGGTGTGGTTAACCTGTGTGGCCCTCCTCATATTGTTGGACTACAACTCCTATCATCCCTGGGTCATGTCTAGGGCTCTGACTCCTTGTTCTCAGGTCATGGATTCAGAAGACATGTCAGACTTGGAGGAGAATGTGCCCTCTCAGCCAGTTTGACATGCCTGCCTCCTCAGGAATCCCAGCACTAGAGGAGCCCATGATGGCAGCCCTTGTGCAGTCAGAAGTAGTTCATGGACTTCTGCTTCCTCTGCTCCACAGGGGTCAGTGGCTCTGAAACAGGCTGGATCACCTTAAGAAAAGAAGCTTGACTCATCAGAATTGGGGCTAGCTGCTCAAAGGAAGCTGTCAACCTATTTAAGAGGCTCATCCACACTTCGGATGTGTCTGCCTGTGTTGCCTGTCAGCACAATTTTACTTGCTTAAAATTGTTCTACAGTGGTACCTCGGGTTAAGAACTTAATTCGTTCTGGAGGTCCGTTCTTAACCTGAAACTGTTCTTAGCCTGAGGTACCACTTTAGCTAATGGGGCCTCCCGCTGCCTCATCAACGTGATTTCTGTTCTCATCCTGAAGCAAAGTTCTTAACCTGAGGTACTATTTCTGGGTTAGCAGAGTCTGTAACCTGAAGCGTCTGTAACCCGAGGTACCACTGTACTCCTTTGGCTTCAGCTTTCTGTAAGGAGCATCTGCTTCAGTTTCCATACCTATCTAGGGGGGAATGTTAAATGCTCTCGTGGAGCAGTGTCAATTAAAGAGACATCTGACAGGTTAATTCAGATGGCTATTGTTAAAATTAGCAGTTTAATTAAGAAGCTTGAACTTTATTATGATCATTTAGCAAGTAGATTGCTACTGAAATTTCCAGCACTTGTTACTACATTTTAATCTTTAGCGATACTTAATTCAGTTGATTTTAATGGAATCAATTTACATTGGAATATTTGGACAGAACTGCTTTGGGAAATCATACCTAAGGCTGAGGAAATAACGTTGCTTCCCCCTTTTTAACATTCTGGTCAACTCTGGGACTCATTATGGTGTCACAAGCTCCAAGTGGAATATTTCTAACAGATCTGAAGGTCTTGGTGCTGATTATTACCTGATTTTATTAAGCAGGTAAGAAAAGTGTTTCCCTTCAGGCTCTTCCTGTACTACCTTGCTGCCACCCAACCAGGGGAAAGTGTTTCCTAGCGACCTGGACGCATCATGCCAAATCAAATTACAAGATCTGTGGCTTTTGTCATACAGTTACAGCTAAATATTTCTGGCAGGTAGAAGTGCCCTTTCCTTATGGGAAGCTGGAAGGGCTGTAGCTCCTCTGCTTCGCATGCTTAGAAACCTTTGGATCCACGCAGACATCTCCAAGCAGTGCTGGGGGAAATGGTCACCTGCAGTGCTGGAGAGATGCTGCCCCTCAGCGCAGACCATACTGAGCTAGGCAGACAACAGCTTCCTAAATTTATATTTATCATATCTTATTTGAAGGCGGAGAGGGTGAGGGCAAGATGTTTTTAAAAAACAAAGTTTCAGATAATATATTGGACCCATTCACACACAACAGTAAATATTTGGCTTTATCTCTTATGGTTGGGATCTCATAATTTATTTCACTCAAGCAAACTGCAGTTGGGAAGCCAAGAACAAACATTGGCTTACCTTGTGGCTTGTTAGGAGCAAAACAAATCACTGAATTGGGTTTGGATATAATGTTAAGCCAGGAATCATTGTTTATTGCTCCCACCTGCACTTCAGCAAGAGCAAAGAGGGAGCCACGTGTGTGTTAGTGGCACACCATTAAGCATAGAAACAGTTGGGAATCCTTCAGGCAAGCAGATTCTGAGTCACGCTTGAGATTCTGAGAGGGACGGGGTGGATGGCGCAGAGTGTATGGGCACAAGCAGGTCCAGTTGTGGAGGAAAATGCTGACTGGATACAGGACTGTCAGGTCCCTGGAGGGAGACTATTTATTGCAAAAGAGTCTCAGTACCAGCTAAGGTCTTAAATCCCTCCTCATCTGACTTCCCCTCTGTTATGTACTGAGCCTGAATCCTAGAACAATAGGCAGGTAGGATCCTAGAATGCAACAACCTGATTGGCCGGCAGGAGCACCCAAAAGTAGTATATTTCACCCTCCCAGGACCCACCACCTTGCTGCAGAGGGAAGTCTTAAAAGGGGCATACTCAGGCCTGGGTAGGTATAGCCAAGGCAGGGCGGGGGAAGAGCTCCCCCCCCATCAAGTAAGTAAATAAAAATACTTAACTAAAATTAACTAAAAGTAGAAATTGTAGAAAGATTTTGACAGATTTTTCTGAGCACTTGGATGTGGGGAGCGCCAAGCTGGCAGTGCTCTTGGCTCTCGATGGTGGGTGATGGCACCATTGCTGGGATTTGGCTGGCCCTCTGCCCCAAGGCTGCTGCACATGTGGTACCCAATGCCTGAAGGGGGCCTAATGATTTGGAGGCAGGCCAAGTTGTGAGAGTCACATGAGCAGAACTCCCTGACCTGGACCTTGTTCAGAGTAGGAATCAAGGAGATCTCTACACCAAGAAAGAGTTCCAAAGTAAACTGTCTTTAGACTTGTTAGCAAAAACAGTTGTAAATTCAAACCAACACATTACTGTTAAACAACTAGGAATGCAGTTCAGCTTTTTTTAGGTTCTTGCTTGTTAATTCATGCAAGTCCTTCTATCTGCTTGCTCACTATGTGAAAATTCACTAATCCAAAGATAAAGAATCATGCCCAGACTTCACTATACACTTTGCACAATCAGATATCCAAACAGCTAAAGTTTGCCCCCTTCCTTCCTTCCTTGAGCTTTGCTGGTTCGCAGCAGCCATTTTAGGGCAGAAACCATTTTAGGGCTAGGAGAGAGATCCGACAAACCAGCTTTTCCTTTATCTCTCTTTTGCTGGTTGGCTGCAGCTATTTCAGGAAGAAACCATGGAGGGAGGCAGGGGAGAGATTGGACAAATCATGGATTAGAAATGTTCCCATAGGAATCATAGAAATAGTTGGCTCTTTGTGTGAATGCTCGACTAATAAACAATTTCCAAGGAACGCATTGTGTTAGCGTAGTGGGACCATGTGCAGAGTCCAAGTACTATTCTCCCTCTGGTCCCAGAGAGCCATTTGAATAGGCAAGTTTGTTAGGTAAACATTTTGCAGCTTTAGCTACAGTTCTCTGAAAAAAGCAGACACTCTGCAAATGCAAACCACCACATAACATTTTATGCACATTGAACATATATCCTTTTCATAAGTTATTTGCACTGAAATGAAGGAGACAAAACTAATAATGAGTTTCTATTGAAATCAATAGCGTGTAATGCCACAAGCTTCATTTCTATTCAATTGTTTATGATTAATTTTGTTTATATATTACATTTACTAATAATATAGTGTACTTCTGATAATTTTGGAATAATGGATCTCTAATAGCTACTCTTTTTCTTTCTAGTTAATGGTCTACTGACAATTGGATTAGCAGGTAAGAGGTCTAATCTGCATTTCTCTGTTTGCTCTTGTTGCTGATGTCTCTTTTAAAAAGAAAACTTTTAAAGTATTGATTTCTGGTGCCTTCACTTGGCTTTTTTTGATTATGTGCTGAATTATCAGCTGGTAAAGAAAGGTGGCAGGACATGGGTGGCGCTATGGTCTAAACCACAGAGCCTAGGGCTTGCCGTGAGAAGGTCAGCTGTTCGAATCCCCGTGATGGGTTGAGCTCCTGTTGCTCGGCCCCTCCTCCTGCCAACCTAGCAGTTCGAAAGCACGTCCAAATGCAAGTAGATAAATAGGTACCACTCCGGCGGGAAGGTAAACGGTGTTTCTGTGCACTGCTCTGGTTCGCTAGAAGCCACTCAGTCATGCTGGCCACATGACCCGGAAGCTGTACGCTGGCTCCCTCGGCCAATAAAGCGAGATGAGCACCGCAACCCCAGAGTCGTCCGTGACTGGACCTAACGGTCAGGGGTCCCTTTACATATAAACTCAAAATGTTTGTAAGAGCTGTTTTAGAAACACAATTCCCCCCCCCACCTGGAGAGGTAGCATGTGTGAAGTCTGCTATGATGTGCTCTTTATTTTTTATATGAGTACTGTGGCTGGGAATTTGACGTGTATCTCTGTATGCAAAGGAAAAAGGAAAAAGCCAACCATACTTCACAAATTAGGGTTTACACATTTCATCCTATACAGATTTAATATGAAGCGGCCACATTGATGGGATGGATTGGTGCCATTCGCATAAGCAGGTCTTCTTGCATAGAGCTGGAATGGCAAGGTTGACCTTTGCTTGAATGTCCTCTCTTGCACATAGACATATTCACAAAGAATGATCTGGATTGTTGCATATGCTGAAGCAAATGTCACTCAACAGTGACAAAAATATAGCGTCATACTATAAAATAAGGGGCCTGATCCTGTTGCTTTTAATGCCTGAATAGGGCAAAACAGCAACTTGAATCCCAGGCAGGGGTGCCAAATTGCCCCCAACATTGAGGGGGCCCAGCCATGTGATGCCACCTGGTGTGCGCTGGGCAGGGGCTATCTTTGCTTCACTCGTCCCAGCTGCAGTTCGGCTCCTGGGCTCCCAGGCTGCAGCTGGAAGGAGCAAGTGCAGAGATTGCCCTCTGCACTTGTCCCAGTCACCTCCTAGCTCCTGGGCTGCTGGCAGGAGGCTGGGGTGTGCAGAGGGCACCTGGCGGTGGCAGGAAGTAATAACCCCCTCAATATTGGGGGTGCTGCTGCCCCCTGCCCAAAAATATTGGAGGAGCTGACTTATTTCAGACTTATTTATAGTGGGGGGGGGTTTCCTGTGTGTAGATCCACCCCCAATATAAGATAAGAAATCCCACCCTACTATAGTCTCCAGCTTCTATTAAGGCAAAAATAGACATCATTATGCATTACTTACAGATTTTGGTCAGAAACAGAGCTCTAAACCAGGAGCAGAGCAGAGCACTCTACTGCCTGAGCCTTAAGGAACCAAAATACCCACACTGGAACAATGAAATAGTAACTATGTAGTTCATGGTACATGGTACATCCTGAATGTCTGTATGCACAAGCTGGTGGTGCATTCACATGCTGCGGCTTTGAGTTCCCGAGAAGGGTGTGTGCTGTTTGGAATAATATGTGTATGGATGTGTTTGCACAATGTGGTGTGAGGAGCAGACTTCACCTACTAAGGGTCATATTGCGAGGGTTTGCCGCTCATCTATGCCAGCAGATATGCTACCGGCACCGGGAAGCAAAAAATCGTTGGCAAGGTATGCTAACGAGGACTGCCACGCCGTCACCAACTGCCGCTGTTTGGCTGAGCAGACAGTTGGTCGGACTGACAGGTCTGATCACTGGAAAATTTATGTCACCGTGACTATTGAGGGCAAACCATGCAACATGGAAGTCAACACGGGCTCTGCCCTGTCTATCGTCTCTTGGAGTACCCTCAAAAGACTGATTCCCAAAGTATCCAAGAAACAACTGGATTCCCACCATCTACACTTGAGAGACTATCAGGGAAATAACATTCTGGTTGTAGGAGTGGGCAAGTTCAGAGTGACCTTCAGGGACTTTTCGGGGCCACTGAAGCTGGTTGTGGTTGATGGGAATCGGCCCAGCCTGCTGGGACTGGACTGGTTTGTGTCCCTAGGGTTGGAAATCACAGGTATCCACAGCGTTTCACAATCAGAAATAGATGCCATTGTCACTGAGTTTTCGGAGGTGTTCGATGGAACCTTGGGACAGTATGTGGGGTCGCCCATATTCTTTAACCTCGGCCTGCTAGTTACACCCACCTGAGTGAAGCCTCGAGGCGTACCGTTTGCCCTCAAGCCTAAGGTGGACAGACAATTAGACAAGCTAATTAGACAAGCACAGGGGGTCTTGGAGCTAAGTTGGAGACTCCCATCATGACGCCCATCAAGCCTGACAGGTCAGTATGCATCTGTGCTGACTATAAGTGTACGATAAACAAGGCACTCCAACAGCATGTGTACACCGTCCCTGTCATTCAACACACTGCACTCGCTGGGAGAGGGCAAGGTCTTTGCGAAACTCAACCTTGCTCATACCAGCAGCCGCCGGTGGACGACGCCACTGCTGAGGCACAGATGATGGTCACCCACCGTGGGGCCTTCTGTTGTTGTTGGCTGCAGTTTGGAGTCAGCATGGCACCAGGAATTTTCCAGCGCTTGATGGAGCGGCTCCTACAGGATCTGCCTGGCGTCATGCCCTATTTCGACGACGTGCTCGCCTCAGCTGAGACAACACAACAGCTTTTTGATCGGCTTCTGGCTGTCCTGACCAGGTTCCAAGAAGCAGGTCTCAAGGTAAAGAGAGAAAAATGCCAGATCACTGTACCACAGGTCGAGTTCCTCGGATACCTGGTTGACAGCTCTGGCATCCACCCCATGGCAGAAAATGTCAAATCTATCCAGCAGGCTCCTGAACCAAAAAACAAGAAGGACCTGCAGGCTTTCTTAGGTCTATTGAACCTAACCTATAACATGTTCCTGCCGCACAAAGCAACTGTCGCTGAGCCTCTTCATCGGCTTCTGGACAAAAAGGCATCGTGGACATGGGGCCGCCAGGAAGTCGCCGCGTTTCCTGCTGTAAAGACGTTACAGTCAATTGACCGTGACTGATCCAATCAAAATGTTGCAACTTTGAGATACAATGTTTCCGTTTTGTTTCTGCACGTTTATTCTTGACTTTTTCGCTTGTAAAATGAAGCCCTGTTGAAATCTAGTGACAGGGCTGACCTGGGACTTCATCCTCCATAATCCCCGAGGCGTGGCAGCACGTACACAGCAGACACAGGAAACCCGACTTTCCCGCCTCAGCATCGCCAGACGGAAAATATCTGGTTAACAAAAGACCACCGCTCAGGAGTGGATTCCACTCAATAGGGGCAATGCCACCTTTTGTTCCCTTGGACAGCTCATCCGGGAGGGGTATGGCAAGGAGCAACTCAGGTGTGAAACTGCTCAGGTTTCTGCTCCTAGCCCCTCCCGTCTTGTAAATATTCTGATGTAATGTTGGGGGTGTATCTTGGTGTGGCGGGGAGGTAATAAAAGTTGGGGACACTTCTTTCTCGGGGCTTCCATCTTCCCTTCGCTGTGAGGAGTGGGAGCCCTGTCGCGACAGTCTTTTGCTTCTAAATAAAGACCAAGCCTACTGGCTGCTATTTGCTCTAAACTTTGGTGGTGGTCTCCAGTTTGTCCAAGAAAGCCCTCGGATTCATCCGTTATCACTACCAACTTTTTGAGAGATACAAAGCTGATAGTAAAATAGGATTTGAGAAAGAATCTACTAAATTCCAATCGGAAGTGGTAAATTCCAAAACAAAAACCCTCTCAAAAGCGTATAGGATATTGTTGGACTGGACGGTTATGGAAAAACAAATTAAATCTACAATGACACACTGGGCACAGGACATAGGACATAACATCATGTTAACTAGATGGGAAAATCTATGGAGAGTGAATTGGAGTTTCACCACTTGCAACTCGATTAGAGAAAATATGATAAAAATGTTTTATAGGTGGCACATCACCCCTCACAAACCTTCGAAAATGTATAGGAATGTAAGCAATACCTGCTGGAGATGCGAAGAAGTGGGGAGTTGGTACCACATCAGGTGGGAATGTAGTATGATAGAGTCTTTCTGGAACGAGATCCACTCAGAAATAGAAATAATACGTGACACCAAATTCCCCAAAACACCAGAAGCCTACCTTATAGGTATAACAACACCAGAAATACCAAAAAGGATGAGAAATTTTTTCTTATACGTCTCAGCAGCGGCGAAAATTTTAATAGGATCAAAGTGGAAAAGTAAACCCAGTAAAAAGGACTGGATTAACAAAATGCTAGAATTTATAGAGCTGGCATATCTTCCAGAGAAAATAAAAGACAATCCGAAGGAAAAATTCATAAAGGAATGGAATGATTTTATGCAATATCTAAAAAAAGGTGCAACACCAATACAGTTATAATCTTGGAATAGCTCCTGTCTTACCAAGAATTGGAATAGCAATAATAAAAATAAAAAATGATAAAAAGAATACTAAAAAAAAAAAATTAAAAGAAAAAGGAAATAGAAAAAGAGCTACATCAGGGCCAAGTCATGAAAACATACATATTGAAAACATGTTTAATGTCTAATTTAATGAAGAGATAAAGTGGGAAGCCCAAGGATGAGATTATGTATAAATTCAGCCTTACTGAAGTGAATAGAAGGCTAGAATGAACCTATATTTTTAAAGAGTTTTTGTAATAAAAATATATGGATGAAAATGTATTTGGAATTAGATCTATATGTGTAGGTGTGTTTAATGTGTACTTGTTCTATGTGTATGTATATGTATATGTAAATGTGTACTTTGATTAATAAAATAAAATAAACAAAAGCAAAAAACAAACAAACAGTTTCTATCCATGGGCTGTTAGGCTGCTGAATGGAAAATAATATGGTGCAACTGACTTTCGGGGTTGGTGTGTTGTGCGACAAGCACACAGAGTGCAATGAGGTTGAGTGTTGGGGGGGGAGGCTTGGTTAATTTCATTGTACACAGGTTGTACTTTGACAATAAATGTATTATTATTATTATTATTATTATTATTATTATTATTATTATTATATGTAATAGAAGCGTCTTTACCTCCATCGTCCAGCCCAGACACTGAGGTCCACCTCTGAGGGCCTTCTGCTGGTTCCCTCATTGCAAGATGTGAGGTTACAAAGAACCAGGCAGAGGGCCTTTTTGGTAGTCTCGACTGCCCTGTGGAACGCCGTCCCAGCTGATGTCAAACAGAAAAACAGCTATGTGATTATTATTATTATTATTATTATTATTATTATTATTATTATTAGACATTCAGGGATATTTTTTGGTGGAGCCGCCCAGAATGGCTTCCTTGTTGGTTTTAAAAGATCCTTTCTTTTTGTTCTAGGTGCACAACAAGGGGTTCTCTGCAATGAATCCCTCATGTTACAAAACCTGCCTTTGTGTGGGAAATCTTTTCAAGAGATGATGCACAAAGTGGACTCTGCAAAATGGTGCAATCTAACAGAATTTATCCTGTAAGTTTCATCTCCATCTCTCTCTTTCTTTCTTTCTCTCTCTCTCTCTCTCTCTCTCTCTCTCTCTCTCTCTCTCTCTCTCTCTCTCGTGGGTGGGTGTGTAGAGACTTTTAGTCTTTTTAAAGCACGTGTGGCCAACCAGTAGCATGGATGCCCCAAGTGGAACAGGCAGTGAGAATATGTGGCACTTCTGGACAAGAGCAGGAGGAGCCAAAGGCATGACCATGGCATCAGTGCTGTCAAGCATGCCGTTTCCCCCGGGAATCTCCCTTATTTCAAGCAGTTTCCCGCTGCCATCCCTTATTTTTTATATCCCTTTAATTTCCCATTTTTTCAAAGGAAGCAGCTCCTCTCCCTCCCCCTGCTGGCCAGGGACTGGGAAGACCTCGCCTCCTTGCAGCCTCAAAGCAAGCGGGAGCCATTTCCCGCGCTTACAGGCGTCGTAGCCCACGGGCAGCGTTTCCAAAATACAGTAAGCCTACTGCGCGCGTTCACACCAGTGCCGCCCACTTTTGCTTCTGGCTCCACCCACCACTGCCATGTGACTGTCCCCGGGATAGGGGAGGCTGCTGATCCCTTATTTTCAAATCCGAAACTTGACAGCTATGCATGGCATAGTGAGACTGACTCCTTTGTCTTGCTTTTCTGGTTTCCTCATCTGGAAGAATAAAGCAAAAGCACCCAAAGGCATAGCAGATGGAATATGCACTTCATTGTGCCTTAGAGTGGTTCTCTATAATATTTTGAACTTGTGACAGAACTGCCAAAAGGGGTTGCCAGTGCCACCAGTACTTTAAAGAATACTACTACTAAATGCTCAGATCCCCAAACTAAGCAGAGCCTATTTTCCTAAACAGTTAACATAAGCATATGTTCCATAAGATAATTTATTCCTGTGTAAAGTGTCAGCCCTATGCTCACCTACCTAAGAGTAAGCCCCATTGAACTAGGTGGTACTTACTTCTGAGTAGACATGACTAGACTTGCACTCTTAGTCTTCTTATTAGAGCCTCAGTACAAGCAAAAGTTCAATAGCCATTAAGCCCTCTTTTAATGTGCGACTGAACTGGTTTTTTTTTTTTAACCTTCTCTTATGATCTGCCCCCTATGAGGCACAATATTAATCCATCCTAGCCCTTGCATTTCTTCAAGCAAATCTCTCAGAATGTAATGCCTACTTCCAACATTCATTGGCACATAAGAAATGGCTGATGCTTACTGAATTCAAGACAATGATCTGCCACTCAAACCTAATAATTTTCTATGTGTAAAGAAATAAGTACTCAAATTGTGTGTGGTATTTTTCTCTTGAGCCATGCTTCTTTAAGTGAGAGCAACTGGTCCTTTTTGTTGCTCAGCTGTTAGTATAGCACCTCCAAGATTCTGAAAGATGGCCTCAGACTAAATCCACCACATTGGAACGATTTCAGCTTGTTTTATTATCTGCCAGATGATAGCCTTAAAAGCTTAGAACCACCTGTTTCTCCCCCCCCCCCCGCTCCTTCCACAAACAAGGGATTAGGAAGTTATGACAAGTTATCATTCTATTACCTATTATTCAAGCTGTCAGTTTCTTATCTCTTTCACAAGAGACAGATGAAAAACATATTTAATGCTGTACTGAAAATTTTGGTCTATAGGAAACTGAGAGCTAGGCGAAACCAAGCTTGATTTAAAAATAAAAATCTAAGGCTCTTTTATACCAGGCTGCCTAAAATACCAGTACAGTGGTACCTCAGGTTCCAGACACTTCAGGTTACAGACTCCGCTAACCCAGAAATAGTACCTCGGGTTAAGAACTTTGCTTCGCGATGAGAACAGAAATCGTGCTCTGGCGGTGCAGTGGCAGCAGGAGGCCCCATTAGCTAAAGTGGTGCTTCAGGTTAAGAACAGTTTCAGGTTAAGAATGGACCTCCAGAACAAATTAAGTTCTTAACCCAAGGTATCACTGTATTTATTCTGGCATTTACAATGTTGTTGTTCAGTCGTTCAGTCATGTCCGACTCTTCGTGACCCCATGGACCAGAGCATGCCAGGCACGCCTGTCTTTCGCTACCTCCCGCAGTTTGGTCAGACTCATGTTGGTAGCGTCAAGAACACCATCCAACCATCTCGTCTTCTGTCGTCTCTTTGTGCCCTCAATCTTTCCCAGCATCAGGGTCTTTTCTAGGAGGTCTTCTCTTCTCATGAGGTGGCCAAAGTATTGGAGCCTCAGCTTCAGGATCAGTCCTGCCAATGAGCACTCAGGGCTGATTTCCTTAAGAATGGATCTCAAGAGTCTCCTCCAGCACCATTTACAATAGTTTAGTATTTATAGTGTTTATGCCCAAAGAAACTTGTTTTAAATGAGAAAGCCTTAAAAATGGGTTTAAATTTTCCATTCCGTAATTTCCTTCTGATATTGTGGCAGATCTTTGCATCTTAGAGAGAATTGTTTTCTAGCTACCATGTCCTATATGTCTAGTGTGAACTTATTTTACCCACATCACAACACAGTAAACTGGTTCATAAAGCACCCTGTGAGCAAGCCACCATAAACTCATAAGCTTCCTGGCACCTGTAGCAGCTGTGAATTCAGGCACCTGAAGAAATCCCGCTCCCCTGCTCCTTCCATTCAGCACTGGCTGATGCTCATTGCACACCCTCATCTTTCTCTGCAACTTCTCTTTGCTGCAACTTCCTTGGTTCTCCTGATGCCAGAAGAAGCAAGGTGCTCTGGAAAAATTAGCTAAGGGGGTTGGGAAGGATCTCTTGGTCTCTCTTGTGTTGTTTGTTGAAATATACTCAGAGTCAAGTGTGGATTTCATGCTCTTTATTCAGCTCATAGTAGCGAGGAATGGAAGTTTCCCCAAAATGTCTGCTTTATATACATTATTTACAAAATGGGCCCCACATGATTGGCTAATTCTGGGATACTGCTGTATGCCAATCAGGTTGCGGATTCACTTCCACCTGGAGCTGGATTAGGTGGCTCCTGCGGACCAATCAGACTGCTGCATTCTGAATCCTATTGTTTTAGGACCAATCAGACTGCTGCATTTTGGATCCTATTCAACTCAGTACATAACACCTGTGAAAGCAATTTTTAAAATCTACCAGGGCTCTTCTCATCTTTTAAAGTGGTCTGATCAAGGTCTCCCAAGTGAACTTCATGCTGAGCCCTATGATTACGAGTCAAATTCAAGCACTCTTATCTACTAGAACACAGCGGTTTTTGTTCAGTGAATTACGGGTGCTGTTCGTTTCTTCTGACAGTACTTCACTTGCGTTTGCAGCATGACTTGCGCTGGCAGCCTCTGTTTTTCAAGGAGAGCTTGGCTGATGAACATTCTGGATTAATTTATAGATGTGGCCACAGGCATCGGTTGTAAATGCTTCTGCAGAGAAGTTTGAATATTTTTGCAGCATTCAGATGATTGCCTCTCCACCTGACCTCAGTTAAACTTTGGTTGTGTGGAGAAAACAGAGCACAATTGTTGCTCATCATGCACCTGCAGGCAGCACATTCATCTCCTGTCAGCAGGGAGAGGAATAGAGTGCTGCAACTCGCCTCTCTGCTTTTTAAGACTTGACACACAGTGAATAGTGGACAAGGATTTCACCACAAGATGTAGTGATGGCCACAGACTTGGACAGCTTTAGAAAAGGATTAGGCAAATTTGCAGAGGATGCGGCTGTCAGTGGCTACTAGTCCTGGTGGCTCTATTTCTCCCAGTGTCAGAGGCTGTATGCCTCTGCATCCCAATTGCTGTGGATCCTGCATGGAGGAGGGCTTGTGTCTGGCTTACAGACTTCCCAGAGGCATCTGGCTGGCCACTGTGAGAGACGGACGTTGGACAAGGTAGGCCCTTGGTCTGATCCAGCAGAGTTATTATGCTTTTACTTCTGTTTCCGTGCTCCAACAGAAGATGTTTAGACAATGCTGTAAAAGCATCTTCTGTTTGCTGAAGACCAAATTGCAAACATGCACTGGATTATGGAGAAAGCTAGAGAGTTCCAGAAAAACATCTACTTCTGCTTCATTGACTACGCAAAAGCATTTGACTGTGTCGACCACAGCAAACTATGGCAAGTTCTAAAAGAAATGGGAGTGCCGGGTCACCTTATCTGTCTCCTGAGAAATCTCTATGTGGGACAAGAAGCTACAGTTAGAACTGGATATGGAACAACTGATTGGTTCAAAATTGGGAAAGGAGTACGACAAGGCTGTATATTGTCTCCCTGCTTATTTAACTTATATGCAGAATTCATGCGAAAGGCTGGACCGGATGAATCCCAAACCGGAATTAAGATTGCCAGAAGAAATATCAACAACCTCAGATATGCTGATGACACAACCTTGATGGCAGAAAGTGAGGAGGAATTAAAGAACCTTTTAATGAGGGTGAAAGAGGAGAGCGCAAAATATGGTCTGAAGCTCAACATAAAAAAAAACTAAGATCATGGCCACTGGACCCATCACCTCCTGGCAAATAGAAGGGGAAGAAATGGAGGCAGTGAGAGATTTTACTTTATTGGGCTCCATGATCACTGCAGATGGTGACAGCAATCACGAAATTAAAAGACGCCTGCTTCTTGGGAGGAAAGCAATGACAAACCTAGACAGCATCTTAAAAAGCAGAGACATCACTTTGCCGACAAAAATCCGTATAGTTAAAGCTATGGTTTTCCCAGTAGTAATGTATGGAAGTGAGAGCTGGACCATAAAGAAGACTATTAACTGAAGAATTGATGCTTTTGAATTATGGTGCTGGAGGAGACTCTTGAGAGTCCCATGGACTGCAAAAACATCAAACTTATCCATTCTTAAAGAAATCAGCCCTGAGTGCTCACTGGAAGGACAGATCCTGAAGTTGAGGCTCCAGTACTTTGGCCACCTCATGAGAAGAGAAGACTCCCTAGAAAAGACCCTGATGCTGGGAAAGATGGAGGGCACAAGGAGAAGGGGACGACAGAGGATGAGATGGTTGGACAGTGTTCTTGAAGCGACTAGCATGAGTTTGGCCAAACTGCAGGAGGCAGTGGAGGATAGGGGTGCCTGGCGTGCTCTGGTCCATGGGGTCACAAAGAGTCGGACATGACTGAATGAATGAACAACAACCACAAATCAGTTGGTATATGTCGTTGAAGCTCACTGGAGAAGAAGCCTTTAAAAGTTGTCAGAGAATGGCACAGTAGGGCAGCTGTGCTGTATTTTCTGATCATTTCATAAATGTGGGGAAGAGGAAGAGAAGAAAAGTATTTTCTGCTGAATCCCTGAGAGTGTTGAAATACATTTAGTCAAGGGAAATAGCAAAGTTGTTGTGAAACAGAAAAAGTAGACCAAGTACTGGTATTACAGGTGCTTCAGAAAGATTCACTTAGGTTGCAAACCTTTGCTCATTTTTCTGGGATTAAGCCGTGCTCTTTCAGAGAAACAGGTACAGGAGTGATCTGCAAAGCTGTTATGTAAAGACACATTTTATCTGATTTGTATTTCAAAGATTTTGCTATCCATCAAAGAGATCTCCATGCAATCTCAGAAGTTTCTGGGGTCAGCTTTAGTCAGGTTAAGTTACTAATAGCCAGTGGTGGCCATAAAAACTCTTGGTCATCTCTTGTTCTTCTGAAGTTAGTTAACAGCCTCCTCCTGCTCCCTGTACCGTAATTGGGATCCTCCTCTCCCCACTCACCCCCCCCAAATGGACACTGAGGATTAGTGTATTAAAAAGTTCTCATGGAGCACCAATGAGAACTTTTGAAAAAATAAACAACGAAGCCTCAACATTGGGCGGGGGGGAGGGGGAGTTGCACAGCTGGTGACAGAAGGCATAAATCTCTTCCCCATATCCCCATATTCGTGCATGCACACGAAAGCTCATACCAAGAACAAACTTAGTTGGTCTCTAAGGTGCTACTGGAAGGAATTTTGTTTTGTTTTGCTTTGACTATGGCAGACCAACACGGCTACCTACCTGTAACTTCCCCATATCCTGTGATCCTGCCAACAACACCCTCCCGCCCGCAAGAAAAACTCCTGTTGTTGTAATTAATTTAAAAAATATGAGAGAGATGTCAGTGTATGCTGTGTATTAACGGCAACCTGCAGTTTGACCTGGAGATTTCAGGACATGTGTAGAATTGCCAGGATGACTTAATATGAGTTCTCTGTGGTTGTGGCTTGTGCATTTTGAACAGCAGTGAGAATATCCCTGGTTTGGATTTTGTTATACAACCAGACCTTGCAAAAAATATCCCAACAGTAAATGAATCTACTCCCCCAATATCTTATGTATTGCTTTTTTCTGACATGCTCCTATTATTGTTTCTAATGTGTGTGAAGTGGGAAATATGTGGGAATTTGAGAGAGAGAGAGAGAGAGAGAGAGAGATTATGGTTTGCCAGAAGCAGCTTAGTCATGCTGGCCACATGACCGGAGGTTGTCAGCAGACAAACGCTGGCTCCCTCGGCCTATAGAGCGAGATGAGCACCGCAACCCCAGAGTCGTCTGCGACTGGACCTAATGGTCAGGGGTCCCTTTACCTAGTATTCAAACTAGGTAGAGAAATAAAAACCCCAACATTAACTTTGCTTGATTAAGTTGGTTTGAGTAAGTGTTGTGGGTTTAAGAGGATGCCCCTTGAGCAACTGGGTAGAATAAGTCAAACCATTTCACAATAGGTGGTGGAAATAGCTATTATTTGTAAATATTGAAGGATGGAATTCAGTGAGAGGCAGGATACACTTTAAAGCCTCCTAAGGAATAATGTTTAGGTGCTGAATGATGCTTTTAGCTAGAAGATGTATTGGCAATTTGTTTTCAAGGTGCTATGCTTTTATTTTTACAGCACTGAAGGGGGCAGGGAATCACTTCAGCTTCAACAGTTTATATGGTGTTGTATAGATCTGCAGAAGGATAGAATCTCATTTCATGGGCAAAAGGAGAAAGCAGCCCAAAGTGATATAATAATTCAATTAATTTTCATTGGATAGACTCTTTAGGTAATAGGGAAGCTATGCTACTTGCTCCTCTTGGGGGTGGTTGGGGGGGGCTGATGTTATGCACCAAGCCTGCACAGCATATGCCCCATAGGCCGCTTGTGGTTGGCCAAAGGATTTTGGACAGCCTGTGAAAAATGTAGAGGATGTAATAGAAAGTAAAGATGTAATGAGTGCTTTGTCTTAACCTGCCTTCCACTAGTCACAATTGTGACCGTCTTGTAACTTGGTGGGTGGGTTACCACTGCTCACTCTCTCCTCTTTGTCATGTGACCAACTGTCAGGCTTCCTCTCCCCTTGGCAGAACAAAGTGAGCAGAGTCTTCTTACCAGTTAGAATATATATATATATGTTCAAGATGGGTGCGCGGACGCGAAGGCCTTGCTCCGTAATTGCTTGACCTGTTGCCTTCAAATTTGGACACAACACTCCATGGCCATATGGGAAGGTTCTTAGGTACCTAGATTGCAAAAAATATCACACCTTTCCCAGGTAAATCTGTGAATTTGTGCAAAAAAGCGCCCTCCAGTGGACGTCAAAGCAACAATGCTTTACAACAACAGACTTCAGAAGAGGGTGGGAGGGGGAGCAGAACTTGAGGTCGCCTTAGCCAATAGGCTGTTGGCAGGGGAGGGGCCAAATCAACCTTTAGCTACCACTGCCATAACAACTTGCCTCAGGCTTGGCCAATTCCCATTTTAAAACAGTGAGCAAGCAGTGTGGAGGTGACAGAACAAATCACAGCACAGGAGTTCAACAGAACAAGCTGTGGAGAGCCAGGCAAAACCTGGGGGGGGGGGGCGGAACCGGAGAGAAGGGAGGTAGGAGATCAACACAGTTTCAGAGTGACCACGGAAAGTGCAGGGGAGGGAAACAAATCATGCCTCATGAGTGGGAGGAAGACGAAAACTGGGTGGGGTGGGGGTGGGGGGGAACTGAGAGAAGGCATGCAGAAGTTCATCAGGATAAGCTGTGGGAAACCAGGCGAAAACAGGAGGGAAAGACTGAGAGGAGGCAGGCTTAAGTTCATTGGGATAACGTGTGGGAAAGCAGGCGAAAACGGGGGGGGGGGAGAGAAGACTGCAATGGGGCACACAGAAGTTCGTGGGCATAAGCCAGAGCCGTCTCATCCATAGAAGCCGGTGGCGCGGTGCGCCAGGGCGCTGGGCGCCCCCGGGGCGCCCCCGCGAGCCCGCCGGCATACCGGGCTCCTCCTCCCCAACCCGCCCCCGCCCCCACGGGCAGGCGGGCACTCGCGCGCCGGCGCGCGGGCTGTAAGCCGCCCGCCCTCGCCTCCCAGAGCCCCAGCTGGAGCGCTGGAGCGGCGCGGGGCTTTGCGCGACCTTCCAGCACTCCAGCTGGGGCTCTGGGAGGCGAGGGCGGCCGGCTCGCGCTCCTGCGCGCAGCCGGCCGCCCGCCCGATGCAGCGCGAGCTGCCCAGCAGCGCCGCGCCTTCCAGCTGCGCGCGGAGCGCGAGCTGCGCGGGAGCGCGAGCCGGCCGCCCTCGCCTCCCATCCCGGAAGCGCTGGAAGGGCGCGCAGAGCCCCGCGCCGCTCCAGCGCCACGCCCCTCACCCCCCCGCTCGCCCACCCCCCTCCCAAGGGGCGGCAAGCGCGGGAGGGAGGCGGCGGAGAGGCGGCATGGCGGGGGCGCCGGAGGGATAGCCGCGCCATGGCGGCAGATCCCCTTAAGACGGCTCTGGCATAAGCTGTGGAAAACCAGGCAAGAACGGGGGGGGGGGGGGAGGTGGAGCCACAGCAAGGCGTGAGGGGTAAGAAAGTCTCCCTCTAACAATGGTGGTGCTTCCAATTACACACACACCCTGGTCCCTCTCAGTTCACCCCTACATCTGGTAACCTGAGCTTGTAGTCTCTGTGCTTTCTGTTCTCAGCTCTCCTAGAATGTGTGTGTGTGTGGGGGGATGCTATTCAACAAATGTGAATCTGTTAACCCTCTCTCTTCCAGTTTTTCTCCTCCTAGCTGCTCTTCATCCAGTATTTCCCAGCTTTTCCCTTCTGAACTATGGCCTTCTGCAAACCACTGTTCTAAATCTATACTGTCCTCCTGCTGCTGGCGAGATGCCTCCTCATTGTAGCCCTTCTCAGCACAGTCCCTGACATCATCAGTCTGAGAGGAGCGAGAGTCGCATCTTTTTGCTGTGTGTTCAGTTGTTACTGCTGCTGTTGAACCAGGACAAAGTGGGTGCAGCCAAGCACCAATGCAGCTCATGCCTGCTATGCGATGAGCGGTCACAACGCGAGGATTTCTCCCCCTCCCTCATTCTGCAGCTGCCCTTCAAGTTACATGAGTGTCTGGTGCTCTCTCCAAGGTCAGACACTCAGTTCAGTATTCCTTTGTATGTGAGCAGTTGCTGTGGAAATTTTTGGGTTCCAACATTAAAATTTTGGGGGTAACTTTGTAAAACAGGTGATAAAAAGAAACGGAAGATCAAATCAGAACATAGTGTTTAATACAGTCCTCATCGTCATTGTGAATCAAAACATCCTGACTTAAGTAAATTGGACACCAGTGAAAACAAAAAGTGTCCAATTTGTTGAAAAATGTCAGTGGGAAACAACGTTTTTTCAAGAAAGTAAACTCAGAAAATGAGGCAGCTGCTAAGGTTAGTTTTCAGATTTCTAAAGAAGTTGCTGTTGCTGGGAAGTAACTTCATAAAGAAGTGCTTGCTGGATGAAGTTTCTGGATTATATCCCAATTTAAAAAGTGTTTTTGAGACTATCAGTTTGTCCCGTATGACCGTGCAGTGAAGAGTAGCTGATATATCCAATAACCTTGACGATCAGTTAAATCAGAAGGCAAATGAATCCAGCTATTTGCAAAATAGTTTAATTATTAATTATACAGTTACTTGGAAACCTATCTGTGGACTGAAGAAGTTTCGCCTATTTAAATTTTGGTCCCTGCCTACTGCCAAGTTCTGCAGGTCTGTTATATGCTAAGCTTATGGGGGGTTGAGTTTCAATGTACGGTAATGCTCTTAAGAGGTGCAGTCTTGAAAAATCCATCTGAGCCTAATTCTGTTCCCTTCTATCATGTGATAAATTTATTTTAAGCACCACCATGACCCCATCGCCAGGTCTACATGTGCAGCTAGCTCTTTGCTCTTCCTCAGTGTAGTTTGCATATACTTTATCTAGGCCCAATATAAACTTGCCCCTTTCAGCTGTTGCCATGATCCCTTGTCTGCTTTGAAATGCTGGAGGACTGATTTGGTGTCCTTGGTCATCCTTAAGTTCCCTTTGTTTGAATCTCCTTACTTTTCTGTGACATGTAGATATTGGGTAGGTGGTTCTCAGATTCAGCAAACTGTGTGGTCTGGGCCACATGCCCTCCGAAAGAGTAGTTGTACAGGGTATTGGTTCTTGAGCCAGTGCGATTGTTTGAGGCTCAGATGGACACTGGGACAACAGTACCTTTTACCAGCTGAGGCTGGTTAAGCAACTCTGGCCATTTTGGGACAGGGCAAGCTTAGTGGTGGTGACCTCCTAGTTGAGCTGCCCTTTGATGATGATGTGAAAGTTCAGGACTTTTTTCCTCTGGAATGGCATTCTGGCACCTCTCAGCTGCCCCTGGAGGTGCAGGGAGAGAATTGGGCAGCTTCAGCAAAGCCCAGCTGTGCCTCCAACTCACGAGGAGACCCTCCTGGGGGCCCAAAGGGGACACCCTCTCCAGGCTCCGGAGAGGGCTCCCTCGCGAGCAAGAGGTGCAGTGGGGCTTTGCTGAAGCTTTTCAGTTAACCACAGAGGCAGGAAGGCAGGTGAAGCCTGAGATGGTGCTCAGCTGTCTGCCTCCCTGACTGCAAATTTGCCTGCCTGAGCAAGCAGGGCGGGCTGCCTCTTTTGTGTGTTCAGACCCAGAAACCTCCCCCCTAAATAAATTCACACTTGACTCAAATTTTAGTTTTGGTTTTCGGCAGAATTTAGGCTACAACTTTATTTATTACAGAAAGTGAATGGTTGCATAGGCTCAAGTTCGACTAGCTGCCTGCCATGCAGATAGCGCTGACCCAGGGTTCCAGCATAGGTCAGCCAAGAGTGAACACCTGGATAAGCGGAAAGCCAGGAACAGACTATGTCCGCCACCCAAATGTCCCCCTGGACTCAGGCACGGGCACAACACCCTCTCAGGGGTTGACCAAACCATTGATTCCCTGGATTCTTTTAACGGAAGACCCTTCACATAGGGATGGCGAGAGCGTTCTCCCATCCCTTTCACCTGAACCAGAGCCTATCTGCAACCTTACAAGTTGTGACGATTTGCTACGCGGCAGGCGAAACCCAAATGGCAACAGACAATCAGCCAAATGGGGAAAATTCCTGTCCCAATGACAGACGACACACAACGGCACAGCAAGGTCAAGCACAAAAGGCCCTAAAAATAGGGAGAGGTGGGCGGGTGTTCCGAATGCACACGTCGAAAGAGGAAGCTCTGGGTCACGTGCGTGGGTATAAATAGGTCCCTTGATCCATTTGGACTAAGCCCCATTGCTCTGATTGAACCCAGCATCAAGGGACCTCCAATCGGGTGTTGTGGCTGACCAATCAAACCCATCCACAACACAGGGTGTCTCACTGCAATACGTGCCCTCTTTAAGGGAGGACCCGATTTCTCCTGGGTGGTCTCAGGAGGAGCGACCAATCTACCCAGGGCTAGATCGTGCTGGGGGAGGGGGTTCTTCTCTCAAATGCCTGATCTCCACCACTCTCATGATCCCTTCATGGCATGGAGAGATCACTTGTGGGCGGTGGAGATTGTGGGCAAAGGAGCAGCTACGGAGAGATCATGCAGGTTGGGGGCAGGGCTGGATTTAGGTTTGATGAGGCCCTAAGCTATTGAAGGTAATGGGGCCCTTTATATGTCCAGCTGTCCTTTGTCAACAACAAATTGTCACTGTTTCTTGTGCTGAATATATGCTATATGTGGGGCCCATTACTTACATCATAGGAGCCTACACAACATACACACACACAAAATTCCTTCCAGTAGCACCTTAGAGACCAACTAAGTTTGTTCTTGGTATGAGCTTTCGTGTGCATGCACACTTCTTCAGATACACCGAAACAGAAGTCACCAGACCCTTATATATAGTGAGAGAGTGGGGAGGGGTATTACTCAGAAGGGTGGTGGGAATGGGTGATTGGCTGATAGGTGTGGAAAACCTGTTGACGACTGTTAACAACTGCAATTGGTCTTACAGGAAAAAGCAAGGGGTGAGATGGCTAAAGATAGCTTTGTCATGTATAATGAGATAAGAATCCAATGTCTTTGTTCAGACCAGGTCTCTCCATGGTTTTAAGCTTGGTAATTAGTTGCAATTCAGCAACTTCTCTTTCCAGTCTATTTCTGAAATTCCTTTGTATTAAGACAGCTACTTTGAGATCTTATATAGAATGTCCTGGGAGATTGAAGTGTTCTCCTACTGGTTTCTCTGTCTTGTGATTCCTGATATCAGATTTATGTCCATTTATCCTTTGGCGTAGGGTTTGTCCTGTTTGTGCACTGTTGGCATTTGATGGCATACACAATGTTAGAAGATGAGCAATTAAATAGTCCTGAGATGGTATGTTTGATGTTGTTTGGGGCCAGTAATGGTGTTATCCGGGTGTATGTGGCAGCAAAGTTGGCATCTGGGTTTATTTCAGGCCCTGGTACCAGTGTCCATGTTAAGTCCTGTTGTTGTATTATTGTGGGTGAGGAATTGTTTAAGATTGGGTGGCTGTCTGCAGGCGATGAAGGGTCTTCCTCCAAGAGCTTGAGAAAGAAAACTGTCATTGTCTAGGAGAGGTTGTAGATCTCTGATGATGCATTGTACTGTTTTAATTTGGGAGTTGTATGTGATTACTAGTGGTGTTCTGTTATTTTCTTTTTTGGGTCTGTCTTGCAGCAAGTTCTTTCTGGGTATCAGTCTGGCTCTGTTGATCTGTTGTTTAACTTCATCAGGCGGATATTTTAGTTCTAAAAAGGTTTGCTGTAGATCTCTTAGGTGAGAGTCTCTGTCTGTAGAGTTGGAACAGATGCGGCTGTAACGTAGGGCCTGGCTATATACAATGGATTGTTTGGTATGTTTGGGGTGGTAGCTAGAAGCATGTAGATATGTTTGTCAGTCAGTTGGTTTACGGTATAAGGTGGTGTCTATGTGTCCATCCTGTATTTTTATAGTAGTATCCAAAAAAATGTATTTCTTGCATAAATTGGTTCATTGTTAGGTTGGTGGTGGTGTGAAAGTCCAACACAAAACACTGTTGCTGTGTGTTGGTTTTATTTTATTTTATTTGTTTTTTATCTTATATTTTGGAAATGTACATCTAGTTTTCCCCTTTTATTTTTGGGGGGCTCCCAAGAGAGTGGGGCCCTAAGCTATAGCTTGTTTAGCTTATACAGTGGTACCTCAGGTTACACATGTTTCAGGTTACAGACTCCACTAATGCAGAAATAACGCTTCAGGTTAAGAACTTTGCTTCCGGATAAGAACAGAAATTGTGCTCTGGTGGTGCACTGGCAGCGGGACGTCCCATTAGCTAAAGTGGTGCTTCAGGTTAAGAACAGTTTCAGGTTAAGAACGGACCTCCGGAACAAATTAAGTACTTACCGGTAACCAGAGGTACCACTGTACATAAATCTGGCACTGGTTGGGGAGTGAACTTCTTCAAACTCCATGGGTGGGAGAAGGGGGAGATCCAGTGTATGGGCAAAGCAGCAACTTTCACCCGCATGCCCAACCGCCATGCCCCCCCATGCGATTTCTCCATGCCATGAGAGCCAGAGTATGCTGGGAGATGATTTTGCTTCTTTGTGTTCTGCTTAAGTCGATCATTTCCTTCAGTCTTAGACCTTTTTTCTTGGCTGCTTCACCTGCATTGTGGCTCTCATGAAAGCATCTGGGGAGTTTGCAGAGGCCTTTAATGGGTTCACAAGTGGGCAGTGCTCCAGAGGCAGTGGCATTTGGGAGAGGATTTGAAGAGGTGCTGTAATTTGAGCAATTACGGCAACCTCTCATGATTGCACACTTTATTGTGTCCAAAGTGCTTCTGTATCCTTACTGTTAAGGAAAATTCCGGGTGCAAGGATGCTGTGCAGCTCAGCTTGCCAGGGTGCAAGCCCCCACGGGTCTATAAAGTCAGCAAAGAAGGAAGTTCCAGCCAAGTAATGGAGCAAAACAGCGGTCAGTAGACCACAATCTTTATTGTTGTGCAACAGGTCCCCACACAAAGTAAGAACCCCAAGCATTTGGCTACATGCCCTTTTAAGACCTTTCCTCCCTTCCCTAATGCCTTTCCAGAAGCATCATTGATACATCACCAGCATGTCACAAGGAGGGAGGGGATATCGTGAGGTTACAAGAGTTCACCAACCTGCTCCTTATCAGTTTCAGTTTCTACACCTTTAAGTACCTGTCACCCAAAGAACAATAAAACTATCTGTACAAATCTTTGCCTTTCAGACTTACTGAGGATGGGCTTTGTGAACACATGGCCTCAGTAAACCCCATCAGCCAAGCAAGGCTAACCATCCCCCTCTCTGTAGATAACAGCACAAAGCAAAAGCAGTCTTCTGCAGCAACAGAGAGGTTTATTGAACACAGCACAAACATTCAGCGTCCATTGGTGCTCCCAATTGAGTTCCTTCCACTTCCCTCTAGTTCCTTCTGCCTTCCTGTCTCCTCACCATGTGATCCCTCCACCACTGAGCCTTCTGAGAGGCTACCCTATCCAAATGCCTGGCTCTAGGGCTCATGGGCTGCACACTTTCTAGTGAGGGAGATTCAACCAGCGCTCTCTCTTCCCGTTCCTCTCCCCTTGGTTGCTCTTCTCCCAGCTCAGCCCAACCGTCAGTTCCCGAACTATGTCCTTCCGTGAACCATTGCTTTAGTCTAGGTCAATACTATCCTCCTGCTCCAGAGGAGCTTCAGGATCAGGCCCTTGTGCAGATGGAGAGGAGGGCTCCCACCATTCTTCCTCACAGCATACAAAGCCCTTCCTATAATTTTGAAGGAAAATGTCACCAATCCACTTGAAATTATTTAATTGCAATGCTTCAGCAGCTAGATATTCTTTAGAGAACACCAGGAGTGTTTATTCCTTTATTGTAAATGCAGCCTTACACTGTATTCAGTGGAGCTTTCTCCCAGGTAACTGGGTAAAGACCAGACAGCCTTACACTGCAATCTAAAGCATTTTTACTCAGAACTAAGTCCAAATGAGTTCAATAGGATTTACTCTGTGGTATGTTCCTGATCACCCTCATTTTCCATTGTTGTTGTTGTTGTTGCTGTTGTTGTTGTTATATCCCGCCTTTTTCTCTAGCAGCTGCTCACACATTTTTCTTTACAACAATCCTGTGAGGTAGGTTAGACCGAGAAGTTGTAATTTGCTCAAGGTGACAGATTTATATGTGTATATGACATACATGTGTGTGGCAAGATCAGACTCTGGAGAAGCTTCCTTAAGTAGAAGAGAATGTCTCCATTTCCATCGGATAAATCTTGGACGGTATGATATATTTGTGATTAATCCAAACAGGGAATACTGGCAACTTACTTCTGACTTTTTGGCCCCAATCCTGATAGAGGCGACCCCCGAGGGTGGCAAGGCTAGGCATTTCCAAGCCTCCCGGATCATCTGAGGCCACGCTACCTAAACTGACATATCCCCTTTGGAGAATGTGTCCAAGAAGATCAAATTCAGCCTAGGGGAATGCTCAGTCTGCATGTTCCCCTCTGTGAGTGGGTTTCCGGGGGCTCCTGTAGGGTGCCAGGTCTAAGTGCCTTCAGTATCCTGACTAAGGCTGTGATCTCATGCACACCTGCTAGGGAATCAATATTAGTGGGACAATACTATTTTTGAATATTGTTTTTTATATTGTATTGTATTGTATATTGTTTGTACATTGGGCAGGCGCTGGACGTTGAGGGCTGGGTGAGGATGTTCTTCACCCTCCACATTGACCCAGCCTTTGCTGCCAGAGCCAGGTAGGGCATGACAGGGATCTCTGCGAGGGGTACCTGGTTTGTGCCCCTCCATGTTCTGTGTCCAGGGCCACGGCCCCCCTATGCCACTGTTACAACTCTTGGTGAGCGATTCCACAGGTGCAAAATAGTCAGAACATGGCAAAATAGTCAGAACAAGGGCTGTCAATAGTCAGAACATGGCATGAGGCCCAGTGCTTTTTTTCTGGGGATGCTCAAGGGTATGCAGTACCAGCACCTCCCCCCCCCCATGTTAAAAGTGTAGCACTTACTGTAACAATGTCGTGGGGATGCCCCAAAACTTCAGTACGTTTCATCCTGAACTCCTCTTCCCCTTCTTTTTTGCATTCTCCCACTCATTCCCTCCCTACTAACAATTGAAGCCTGACAGAAATGACAAAAACAAAATAAAATGCATACCCCCAATCCCTTCCATTTTAAACTTTGTCTTTGAAAACCACTTCATGATATAATGAAGAAATGCATTTAGTTTAAGCACAACAGGGGATAAAAAGTCAGTTTTTCATTGTAGACTCATTGCATTCATGTTGCCAGTAGCTCTCTATTTTTAATGCTTCTGGGATTTTTTTATAATAGTTCTTGTAATATGCCATTTTAAAATGTGAAAAAAATCATAAATTTTCAGTTCATAACTGCAGTTCAAGTTTTTTAGTATTACTTTAAAACAACCCCATGTTCTATCTGTGAACGTACAAAGTTTATCCTCATTAAGTTCCAATGTAACCAGTGAAAGAAGTTAAATACAAAGCACAACTGACTTTCTCTGGAATAGGTTCATTGTATGGAATAAGCCATACTATGAAGCAAATGCTGCGGCATCGGTACGGGTTTGTCACCCTCATCAGGGATGGCACCCGGGGCGACCACCACCCCCGCCCCCTTCGCCACTTACTTGTGGTTCACCAAGACCCAAAGATCCTTTTCTTTTTCTTTTTTTAATAAGAATTTATTAAATTTTAACAATAAAAAAGACACAAAATACAACACACACTACAAAAAACTACAAAAACTACAAAAAACCTTACACACAAACACTTATTTAACTATTCTTATCCTCTTTATAAGCATTATTTTGGGACCTCCTCACATCCTCTCTTCTGCATTCATTTCTAATCTTCTTTAGTAACTTTATGACATTGTAAAATCTTCTTTCTCACAACTAATCTTAATCTTTACAAATCATAATCATCATATACCTATAATCTTGTTCCTAATAAAATAAACCTTACACAACTCTAACTTCTTATATCCTATCTTAACTTAACTTCACATTACTGTAGCCTTAAATATCCTCTGATTCCAATTTCAAATGTTTATCTATTCACATCATTTCAAATAATTTTTAAATTTCTTCCATTTCTCTTACACCGCTTTCCCCCCTCTGGTTTCGGAGTTTCATGGTCAGCTATTTTTATTTCCCCTTTAAATAATCTTTCTTCACCCCATACCTTTCCTAACCATTCTAACCATTCCCTTTTTTCTTCCCATCCCCCACAGATCTCCCCCCAAAAGTCCTCTCTTTCCAGCTCCTGCGTCTTCTTTTGTTGTTTTCATCGTGCCCAATTCTGGAGTTAACATTCTTATTTGTAAGTTCTTCTTTTCCAGGTTGTATCTCTTTTCTTCTTTGTGGTCTACTGCTCTGTAATAGCCATAAGGTTTTTTCTCTTTGTACTCTGTTACTTGTTGCATTTTTCCTTGTTGTTGTCCTTGAACTCTTGGTCTCTCACTCCAAGAGCTCTCTAATATTTCCACTTTCTGGGCTCCAAGCCTCTCATACTAAAAGAGCCCTTCTTGTTTTGCTAACTGTTCATCCTTGTAGTCCACCTCTTCTTCAGTAATTTTAGACAGTTTTACAACCTTTTCATCCGATAAATTCATAGTCTTTTGCATATTATTTGCAAGAACAGTTCCAATCTGGGCAAACGTTTCTGTAACCCTCTGCTCAAGAGCTTCACATTTCTGCTGCAGAGCTTCAAACTCTGCTAACACCCTCTGCTGGAAAGTTGTCATTGTTATGTCTCTCATCCTCTCAGCTTCAAGGACACCGTGGGGTTTGAAAAACAGGAAATGGAGGGGTCTTCAGTAACTTTCCTAATGCACATTTCAGTCCAGCCAAATGGCCGCCATCCACTATCCAACCCGAACTCCTTAACCCAGAGGGTTAGCGGTATCTTCTCCTTTTAAATTTGTAATCCACAAGAAGAAATAAATCATATTACTTAGTCTTTCCCCCAAACAGGGTTTTCTCCAGTCTACAAAATCAGCGATCCACTTAAAAGCAAGTTTATCACGGCTGCAGCTCTTAGATGCTACTTTGTTACTTGTTGCTGTCAGAGAGAGACGGACTTCCTCTTTTAATCTTTCTCCATAAGCCAAATTTCCATTAATTTTAAAAGCCAATTTTGCTCAGTACTTACAGAGTCCTTCTTTCAAATCCAGATCGAGGAAAATCAAAGCGCTCATAAACCGCCAGCAGCCGCTGCTTCGTGTAGTCGGGAAAGTGGTAGATCCTCAGTACTGCACCGGAGCCCCGCTCGCTTGAACAGACCTTACTAGGTCTACTCAAGAGCAAGGACGGCGCTTCTTGTACCCGCTGGATCCCAGGTCTTCAGGACGCTCCTCCTGAAGTTTAAACGGAGCCTGCAGCGTGGTTGCGGTGACTCCTAGCCCGAAAACACCGGAGCCCCCTCGGAGCTGAGAGAGCTCCCGACTGAACGGAATGGCGCTTCACCGGAAGTCCTCCTGAAGATCCTTTTCACATGTACTACTGGCAAGCCAGGTGTCCCCCATCTTATATTTATGCTGCTAGTTCTTCCTGCCTAAGTGTAGAACCTGACATTTGTCCCTATTTTGTTAGTTTGGGCCCAGTTTTCCAGTCTGAATCCTCATTCTGTCTTCTGCGACATTAGCTATCCCTCCCAGTTTGGTGTCATGTGCAAATTTGATAAGCATTTCCTCAATGTTAGCCCATATTTTACCAGCTTCCTCACAAAAATATCATGGGAGTGTTTGTCAAATGCCTTACTGAAATCAAGATACACTGAGTCCACAGCATTCTGCTGATCCACCATGCTTGTAACAGCATCAGGAAGAAAAATGAGATTTGCCTGGCTTGACTTGTTTTCAAGAAACTCATGCATGGTCTAAATAATCACAGCATCCTTTTCTAAGTGCACACAAACTGAGTTTTATAAGATGGGGGACAATAGTATATGTGAAAAGGATCTAGGGGTCTTGGTGGACCACAAGCTTAACATGTGTTAAATGTGTGATGCAGCAGCAAAAAAAAGAGCCAATGCTATTTTAGGCTGCATCATAGAATCATACAGTTGGAAGAGACCACAAGGGCCATCCAGTTCAACCCCCTGCCAAGCAGGAAACACCGTCAAAGCATTCCTGACAGATGGCTGTCAAGCCTCTGCTTAAAGACCTCCAAAGAAGGAGACTCCACCACTCCTTGGTAGCAAATTCCACTGCCGAACAGCTCTCACTGTCAGGAAGTTCTTCCTAATGTTTAGGTGGAATCTTCTTTCTTGTAGTTTGAATCCATTGCCCCTGGAGCAGCAGAAAGCAACCTTTCACCCTTTCACTATATGACATCCTTTTATATATTTGAACATGGCTATCATATCACCCCTTAACCTTCTCTTCTCCAGGCTAAACATACCCAGCTCCCTAAGCCGTTCCTCATAAGGCATTGTTTCCAGGCCTTTGACCATTTTGGTTGCCCACTTCTGGACACGTTCCAGCTTGTCAGTATCCTTCTTGAACTGTGGTGCCCAGAACTGGACACAGTATTCCAGGTGAGGTCTGACCAGAGCAGAATATAGTGGTACTATTACTTCCCTTGATCTAGACGCTATACTCCTATTGATGCAGCCCAGAATTGCATTGGCTTTTTTAGCTGCTGCATCAATAGGAGTATAGCGTCTAGATCAAGGGAAGTAATAGTACCACTCGATTCTGCCTTGGTCAGGCCACACCTGGAATACTGTGTCCAATTCTGGGCACCACAATTTAAGAAGGATGTTGACAAGCTGGAACATGTGCAGAGGAGGGCAACCAAGATGATCAAGGGTCTGGAAACCAAGGCTTATGAGGAACGATGGAGGGAGTTGGGCATGTTTAGCCTGGAAAAGAGGAGACTGACAGGAGTTATGAGAGCCAGCTTCAAATATCTCAAGGGCTGTCACATGGAAGAGGGAATGAGCTTGTTTTCTCCTGCTCTGGCGGGTAGGACTCAAACCAATGGCTTAAGTTATAAGAAAGGAGGAACCTCAGGAAAAGCATTTTGACAGTGAGAGTTGTTTGAGAGTGGAATGGTCTCCCTCGAGAGTCCACAATATGTGATCCTATGATTCTATGACATATTTCAATGAACAGCTTACAGCCATTAGGGAATGAAGGAGTTGAGCATTCAATGAACTCAGTTTGTTGGCCAAACTGCAAAAATCAAGTTTAACCATTGAGCATGGATATTTTTTCTGTTTGGAAATATAAATTTTCTCTTTATTCCTGGTGTGTGGTCACTGCAAAAGTGAATTTTTCTACCTCTACAAGAGAGAGAGCACTAAGAATCTCCAGTGAGTGAGCAAGCAAAATGGAGGACAGGGGAGGAATGCAGGTAGTTTAAAACCCAATTTCATCTAACTAGCTCTGGCCAGATGTTCAACATGAATTAACCTATCCAATCTGTTAGGGATTTTTCTACAGCTGGAGATCACTTGGGGTTTCTCTCTTATTTCTGCTTATAGCTCTCTACAGCATCATTCCATAAACTGAGTTGTTGGCAGGGGTCATGCCTGATTAGTTCACAGCAAATTGAAACTTAAATGAGTCTCTTGAAAAATGGGCTCCAAATGTTCATTTGTGGTTGGCAGTAACAAATGTCAAGATTTGAGAGCTCTTCTTAGTTAATCATCGACTCTCATTTCCTTGGCTGTTCCTTCTGTGACTTTGAGTTGATGATTCATTCCAGGTGTCTTTCATGTTGCTGCTTTGGTTTCCAGCTGTATTATTCCAGCCGGGATCTGAGCCAAACACAATTTGCTTGACTGCAAAATCTCTGCATATTGTAAAGAGTGAACGCGTTTAGGGCTTTTGTGCTAACACAGAAAGCATCATAACACTGACTCCCAAGTGGCCGTCAAGGGTGGGGGGTCTAATTTCCTTTCCCATTATAGTTTCCCACCATCTGTCCTGAAGCTCTGTTGAAGGCAGATGGACTTGAATTATTTTATTTTGTTGTTAAAGAGAAATACATGTCATATGCATCAGCATAATGGTTGCCATCACTGTGGGGGTTTGCATTTGAATTGCAGGTTTTAAGGGTATTGCATGTGTGAGTATGCTGGATAGGGGGAAAACAATGGAGTGGATCCCACCCACCTCTGGCCCAGCTTGCTCTGCATACTTCCCCCTTTTGCCACATACCGGCATCTTAGATGAATCAACCACTGCCCCATGCGGTATAAGGACCTTGGGTTAAGAACTTAATCTGGAGGTCCGTTCTTAACCTGAAACTGTTCTTAACCTGAAGCACCACTTTAGCTAATGGGACCTCCCGCTGTTGCCGTGCCGCCAGAGCACAATTTCTGCTCTTATCCTGAAGCAAAGTTCTTAACCTGAAGCATTATTTATGGGTTAGCAGAGGATGTAACCTGAAGCGTATGTAAACCAAGGTACAACTGTACTGATACTGAGATCTCCTCTGATAAACTACGTTAAAAGAATTACAAAAAAGCTCCCTGGGCACAGAACTCAATAAGCGAGAAATTCCTGCAGGGCAAATTTAATAGCTGTGGGTGGTGATGCCAGGCCCTAAGAGTAACTGACTACTGGAGATCATAGAATCATAGAATCATAGAGTTGGAAGAGACCACAAGGGCCATCCAGTCCAACCCCCTGCCAAGCAGGAAACACCATCAAAGCATTCCTGACAGATGGCTGTCAAGCCTCTGCTTAAATATCTCCAAAGAAGGAGACTCCACCACACTCCTTGGCAGCAAATTCCACTGTCGAACAGCTCTCACTGTCAGGAAGTTCTTCCTAATGTTTAGGTGGAACCTTCTTTCTTGTAGTTTGAATCCATTGCTCCGTGTCCGCTTCTCTGGAGCAGCAGAAAACAACCTTTCATCCTTTTACATATTTGAACATGGCTATCATATCACCCCTTAACCTTCTCTTCTCCAGGCTAAACATACCCAGTATCCTTCTTGAACTGTGGTGCCCAGAACTAGACACAGTATTCCAGGTGAGGTCTGACCAGAGCAGAATATAGTGGTACTATTACTTCCCTTGATCTAGACGCTATATTCCTATTGATGCAGCCCAGAATTGCATTGGCTTTTTTAGCTGCTGCATCACACTGTTGACTCATGTCAAGTTTGTGGTCTACCAAGACTCCTAGACCCTTTCTCAAGCCAGGTGTCACCCATCCTGTATTTGTGCCTTTCATTTTTTTTTTGCCCAAGTGTAGTACTTTACATTTCTCCTTGTTAAAATTCATCTTGTGTGCTTTGGCCCAGTTGTCTAATCTGTTAAGGTCATTTTGAAGTGTGATCCGGTCCTCTGGGGTATTAGCCACCCTTCCCAATTTGGTGTCATCTGCAAACTTGATCAGGATGCCCTCAAGCCCATCATCCAAGTCATTGATGAAGATGTTGAATAAGACTGGGCCCAAGACAGAACCCTGTGGCACCCCACTAGTCACTTCTCTCCAGGATGAAGAGGAGCCATTGATGAGCACCCTTTGGGTTCGGTCAGTCAGCCAGTTACAAATCCACTGAATGGTAGCATTGTCTAGCCCACATTTTACCAGCTTCTTTACAAGAATATCATGGGGCACCTTGTCAAAGGCCTTGCTGAAATCAAGATAGGCTATATCCACAGCATTCCCTTCATCTACCAGGCTTGTAATTCTGTCAAAAAATGAGATCAATGACTTATTTTTAAGAAACCTGTGCTGACTTTTAGTTATCACAGCGTTCCTTTCTAGGTGCTCACAGACCGTTTGCTTAATGATCTGCTCTAGAATCTTTCCTGGTATTGATGTCAGGCTGACTGGGCGGTAATTGTTTGGGTCCTCTCCTTTCCCCTTTTTGAAAATAGGGACAACATTTGCCCTCCTCCAGTCTGCTGGCACTTCGCCTGTTCTCCAGGAATTCTCAAAGATTACTGCCTGTGGTTCTGAAATCACCTCTGCCAGTTCTTTTAATACTCTTGGATGTAGTTCATCTGGCCCTGGAGACTTGAATACATCTAAATTAGCCAAGTATTCCTGTACTACCTCCTTACTTATTCTGGGCTGTGTTTCCCCTGCTGAATCATCTGCTCCATATTCTTCAGGTCGGGCATTGTTTTCTTTCTTGGAGAAGACTGAGGCAAAGAAGGCATTGAGGAGTTCTGCCCTTTCTCTGTCCCCTGTTCGCATTTCACCATCTTCTCCTCTAAGTGACCCCACTGTTTCCTTGTTCTTCCTTTTGCTACGGACATACCCATAAAAGCCCTTTTTGTTGCTTTTTACCTCTCTAGCAAGCCTGAGTTCATTCTGTGCTTTAGCTTTTCTGACTTTGTCTCTACACGTGCTGGCTATTTGTTTGAATTCCTCTCTGGTGGTTCCCCCCTTTTCCATTTTTTGTACATATCCCTTTTACATCTTAACTCAATTAAAAGTTCTTTAGATAGCCACCCTGGCTTCTTTAGGCACCTTCCATGTTTCCGTCTCACTGGTATTGCCTGAAGTTGTGCTTTTAATATCTCCCTTTTAACAAGCTCCCAACCATCATGAACTCCCTTCCCTTTTACTATTTCTGTCCATGGGATTTCACCCAGCATTTCCCTAGGTTTTCTGAAGTCGGCTTTCTTAAAGTCTAGAATTTCAGTCTTAGTATGCTTGGTTGCTCCTTTCCGCTGTATAATAAACTCCAGTAGAGCATGGTCACTCCCACCTAATGATCCTGCCACTTCTACCCCACTAACCAGGTCATCACTATTGGTTAGGACCAGATCTAAAATGGCTGATCCTCTTGTTGCTTCTCCCACTTTCTGGACAATGAAATTGTCTGCAAGACCAGTGAGGAATCGTTCCAACCCTTGTGAGGTGCAGCCCATCACTTGCCAGAAGTCCATCTTCAAGAAACTGCAGACCGTGATCTAAGAATTCAAACCGTTCCTGTTTGCACCATTTGCGAAGCCAGTTGTTCACTTCCCCTATTTCCACCCCCTCTCCCTGGGCCATGTCGTTCAACTGGAAGGACAGATGAGATGACAATTTGTGCATTTAATTGCTTCAACTTCCTGCCCAGAGCCTCATAATCACTTTTGATCTTCTGGAGGCTATGGCTTGCAGTGTCATTGGTTCCCACATGGACCAAAAGGAAGGGGTATTTGTCAGTGGGTTTTATTATTCCTTGCAGCCGTTCTGTTACATCTTTGATCTTGGCCCCGGGGAGACAGCACACCTCTCGAGACATCTTGTCAGGCCCACAGATCACTGCTTCTGTACCCCTCAGTAGGGAATCCCCTATGTACTGTTGCCCCACTGATCTTGCCCAGGGTGACCTTGAAGTAAAGAATGAAATCAAGAAGGCATCCAGAGAAGGAAGTGCTGCATTTGATTTTGGTTACATGTCCATTCCAGCCATGAGAAAAGGGGGAATTTCTGAGACCCCAAAGGACTGTGCCCTAAAAGATGGGTGAGGAACCTTTGGCAGCCTGTGAGCTGCATGCCTTTCTGAGCAGACTTTCAAGGGCCACATTCCAGTGGTATGTGGGGCATGGGGCAAAAGTGGGTGGAGCAATGAATATAAATTTTACCTTCATACATTCCTAGGGTGGGGGCACATGCAGTGCACATCTGAAGATGAAGTCAAACTGCTGTATTAGCAGCACTGAAGTAACCTCTCTGGGGCACAAGCCCAGGCAGTGTGGATGGAGATCCTGGGCTGCCTAGATGACAAGACCCCCCTCTCGACTTTGCTCCTGTGACCACAGAAAGCAGAGCAAGATGTTTGGCACCATCTTGGTTGCAGGAGTTGCTGGAGATTGCACTCTGGATTTGTGTAGGGTTTACTCCTTAGCCTCTTCTTCTCGTGAATATGTCCCACAAGGCAGTGGAGGTTTAGGATCAGAGTTTACTTCTCCCAGGTGGGCTCCCTTCCCAGGTTGATGAGCCCCATCTACTCCTCACTTCCTTCAACAGCTTGCACAATAACTGCCTTCTTGACTGTTGCACCTACTCTTGGTCTCATCTACTCAATCCACCAGAGCCTGTCTTCACACACAGGGTGAGTTCACTGAGGGTTTAAGACCCATCAGCTACCCTCACCTGGTTTAGTCGGCCCGTTGAAATAAAGCCTTGTTTTGCTCCTGGCTTAAAGCTGTTGGACCCAAGTGATATTGTCAGCTTTGAGCTGCCCTTTTAATCTCCACAATTCCACAAGAACCCTGTTGCTAATATTGCAAGTGTCCTTGGTAAATTGTGACTATTAAATTGTGTTTAATAGTAGAATAAAGAATTGAAACCTAACCAAACAGATTTACAACAGAATGTTTTTCTCTTAAGCAGAATATTTACAATCACTGCAGGTGTGGGCCAGGAAATAAAGCATATGTATTATGACAATAAAATACAATCACTGGGTCTTCAAATACATTGTTCAGGATCCTTAAAACTGAGTTTACCCTCAACTGTTGACAGGATCTTCAGTAGACTATGTCAAATACCTCTTCCTTCTGCTATAAATTTTCTTCAGCTCACAGCTGTGTTTGTCTGCAAGGAGTAATGAATAGAACAGATGTGTTTGTGACAATGAAGACTAACAATAATTATCATTATGTTGAAAAAAAATATTTTGACTTTCAGTGACATTGCTCTAAATGTATTTGGGATGAGGTGAGATCATTTATATTTGGAGTTCCAATATTCTCTCCAGAAAGGACACGTGTGACTTCCCTCCTGCTGAGAAAGAATGGTTCTTTAAAAAAGAAAATAATACAAAAACTTAAAGAGATGGAACAACATGAAATCCACTCTCTCAGACAAAATAGCCATGATCAAAATGATCACCCTCCCAAAACTAACATATCTTTTCCAAACCCTCCCAATCTGGATTCCCCCAACCCAACTCCACAAATGGCAGAGAAAACTACACTCCTTTATCTTCTCACACAAAAAGCCAAGAATAAGCACCAATTACCTACACCTCCCCACCTCAGAAGGGGGATGGGGAATCCCCAACATAGAAGCATATTACAATGCCAACCAACTACGTCACATAATCCCATCCATACTAGACGACGAGACAAAACAATGGATACACCTAGAAAGGGACACAATTGAAAACATCTGCACCACAGCATACCCACTCCTCCCAAACAAACTAAGAAAAATCCCCACAACACTTAATAGGTACACACAAACCATGTTCAAAGCTTGGAAAACAGAAATAGGCAAATTATCCCCAACCCCATCCCCATTAATTCCCCTGGCATACCACCCACTATTCCTCCATGCAGCACAAAACCTCCATACAAAAACATGGCAATCCAAAGGCCTGCATCGCCTAATAGACTTTTATAAAAATAACACACCCCTATCAACACAAGAAATACAGGACAAATTAGAAGACACCCAAATACCCTGGTTAGCACAACACCAATTACGGTACATGCCCTCTTAAACAACCCAGCAGTAAAATCAACAGCAACTAGACCCCTGACAACCTTTGAAAACCTCATCCTAACGACAAAGGGACATGGCAAAGGAATAGTATCCACAATATACAAAATACTACTAAAGAATCCCACAAACCCCCTAGACACAATCAAAAGACAGTGGGAGGGCGACATAAGATACGAAATCAACCCCACCCAATGGACCAGAATGTGGTCCAAACCCCCCGTTAAATCCATATCAACAAAAAGAAGGGAACTCACCCTAAAACTAACCTACAGGTGGTATCTAACACCAAGAAAATTAGCACAAATACGCCCAGGAACCTCACCAAGATGCTGGAGAGGATGCACCTCTACGGGCACGTACTTCCATATGTGGTGGGAGTGCCCCAAAATTCAAGCATTCTGGACAACAACCGTACAAGAAATATGCAAAATAACCAAACAAGTGCTAGAACCCACCCCAGAACTGGCTCTACTAAACATCTTCCAAGACAATTATGCCCACTTACAACACAAGGAACTCATAATCCATCTACTCTCAGCAACCAGGAACATCATAACCAGACACTGGAAAGACCTATCAGGAGTCAATATGGACCAATGGTACCAAGTAGTATGGGAAACAGCCCTACTAGAAAAATTAACCAGCAACCTAAAACTAGCACGGGGACAAACAGAAGAAGACACCTTCACCCCCGTATGGTCCCCCTTCATCGCACACACAGCCCAACAAGACAATGACAAAAATCTACCAACAGCATACAAATCAATATGGCTAACCTGACTCAAAACATCCACCCACCCCACTCTCACAGGAAACCAAAGATCACCACAGCCAACCACAAATGAACAATCCAACCCTATACTGATCACGACCTCTCACTGCCAAAGAAACACAAGCAAACAACAGAGAACCAACACAAGCGACGCTGATACCAACTCCTACATGTATTAAGGAAAATAGAAACATCATCTCCCCATCCCACCCTCCCACCCACTTCCTTCCCCCCCCTCTCCCTAATGTCTCAACGACTAAAATTGATCTGTAAAAATGTTTTATGGAAAAAATACGAGAGACATTTTTTCACTTTGTAAACCAAGAAAATCTTTAATAAAAATAATAATAATAATAATCTTGGTAAATTTTGCTAAATTAAACTTTATTGAGTAGTTGCAGTGCGGGATAAGGATGTGCAGACCAGTCCTGTTCTGTTGGTCTACTGAATTTCAACATGCTTATTGTTGTTTCACAAACAGAAGATCATGTTTTTGTGACAGCTAAATTAGATCATTCTAAAGAATTGGAACATTCTACAGAATTCTTGAAGTTCTGTGACATGCCTTTCCCTCTCTGCTAACATCTGTCTCTCACACATTTTATTGTTGCTCAGATGCCTTGCTGGCATTTTGGAGAACCTCTGGCATTTAGGGGTTGTGAGGGGAGCAGAGGAAGTGAGGAAACTCCATTGTGAAGCGAAAAGTCATTGTTCTAGCAGAACTTTTAGTTGGTTAGCACCTGCGAATAACAAAGCTCCTTGTTGGAACTTAGTTTTTCTTCAGGACTTTTGTCAGGATTGCAGCAGGGGAAGAAAATGATAAACCTCCCCACCCCACAAACTATGGTTCTGATGAAAATTCATCCCCATGCCTGCTATTACTTAAGAAAAAAATGATGTGGGTAATACATTTCAGTAAATCTCTTTTTGATACTGCCTTCTATGCATAGCAAGTTCATGCCCAGAGAAGATGAGCTGGTTTTTCTATACTGAATAATTGCCTTGCAATTACTCTCTTCTTTAAGCCTCATGTGTGAAAACTTTTCCAATCTGGATACAGTTGCCTGCCATTATCTTGGAAGTTGGGATTGTGTTAGCTGCTGTTCATCCACAGTGAGAGAACTTTTATTGAGATGCATGATACTTGGCTAATGCAGGCTAGCGATAATGATTTAACTGCACTTAAAACCAAGATGTTTCCAGAAAGGCTTTTATTTCTCCTCTGGGAGTGTCTCTTAAAAATCCAGCACACATTACTTAGCACTGTGAACTTGTTGTTGCTGTTCAGTCATTCAGTCGTATCCGACTCTTCGTGACCCCATGGACCAGAGCACGCCAGGCACGCCTATCTCTCACTGCCTCCGGCTGTTTGGCCAAACTCATGCTAGTCGCTTCAAGAACACTGTCCAACCATCTCATCCTCTGTCGTCCCCTTCTCCTTGTGCCCTCCATCTTTCCCAGCATCAGGGTCTTTTCTAGGGAGTCTTCTCTTCTCACGAGGTGGCCAAAGTACTGGAGCCTCAACTTCAGGATCTGTCCTTCCAGTGAGCACTTAGGGCTGATTTCTTTAAGGATGGATAAGTTTGATCTTCTTGCAGTCCATGGGACTCTCAAGAGTCTCCTCCAGCACCATAATTACATTGTCTAATATCAGGGGAGGATGTTGTGATATCAGTACAAGCCGAGCTGCAAGAAGCGAGGCACCTGACTAAGAGTCATATTTCACCCTGTGGGAAATCCAACAATCATTCCACACATGTGATGTCATTGTAATTTACAGATGTACTTTACTTTCGTTCCTGCGTCAGGAGATGCAGACGCTTTAATAGACAGCTCTGAAATAACGAGCTGGCTACGTAGATACATTCTGCACTTTATCTACAATAAAGTAGGTGTTAGCCTTCACTGGCTTGTGTGTGTTGTTTTCAAACTGGGAACAATCGCATATTACATTGTGCCCCTGGACTCCAGAAGCCAGAGGGCACGGAAGCTTCGTCCGCCTTGGGGGTCAGTCTCTCAACTTGCCCCTGCGGGAAGTTTTCATAACAATCCGAACAGTGGAAGGGCCTCATTAGGGAAAGTGTGCCTTGGTTTAAGAACAGTTACAGGTGGGTAGCTGTGTTGGTCTGCCATAGTCGAAACAAAATAGGAAATTCTTTCCAGTAGCACCTTAGAGACCAACTGTGTTTGTTCTTGGTATGAGCTTTCGTGTGCATGCACACTTCTTCAGATTTAAGAACGTACTTCTAGAATGGATTAAGTTCATAAACCAAGTTACCACTGTAAATAAGCCAAGAGAAGTTCTGGGATTCTGTTTTGTGGAGCGATGAAACAAAATTGGAACTTTTTGGCCCCATGGATAAGCGCTATGTCAGGAGGAAGAAGAATGAAGCATAAACATACGCTGAAAAGAAAACTGTGCCTACAGTGAAACATGGTGGTGGCTCAGTGATGCTCTGGGGCTGCTTTTGCATCCTCTGGCACTGGAAACTTGAAGCGTGTGAAAGGAAGGATGGATTCACTGAAGTATTAGGAAATCCACCTCGGAGGAAACACCATGCCATCTGTGAGGAAGCTGAAGCTTGGGCATCATTGGACCTTCCAACAGAACAATGATCCCAAGTATCCCTCAAATTCCACCAAGGCTTGGTTGCAGAAGAAGTTCTGGAAGGCTCTACAGTGGCCATCACAGTCACCTGACTTGAACCCCGTTGAAAATCTATGGAGGGGTTTGAAGAAGGTGGTTGCAGCATGCAAAACCAAGAATATTACTGATCTGGAGGCCATCGCTCATGAGGAATGGGCTCAGATTCCTGAGGAACGCTGCTGGAAGCTGGCTATGCATCCTGCTTGCAGCAAGTCATAGCAGCATTTTGTTGTTGTTGTTCAGTCGTTCAGTCGTGTCCGACTCTTCGTGACCCCATGGACCAGAGCACGCCAGGCACGCCTATCCTTCACTGCCTCCCGCAGTTTGGCCAAACTCATGTTAGTAGCTTCAAGAACACTGTCCAACCATCTCATCCTCTGTCGTCCCCTTCTCCTTGTGCCCTCCATCTTTCCCAACATCAGGGTCTTTTCCAGGGAGTCTTCTCTTCTCATGAGGTGGCCAAAGTACTGGAGCCTCAACTTCAGGATCTGTCCTTCTAGTGAGCACTCGGGGCTGATTTCTTTAAGAATGGATAGGTTTGATCTTCTTGCAGTCCATGAGTCTCCTCCAGCACCACAATTCAAAAGCATCAATTCTTCGGCGATCAGCCTTCTTGATAGTCCAGCTCTCACTTCCGTACATTACTACTGGGAAAACCATAGCTTTAACTATACGGACCTTTGTCGGCAAGGTGATGTCTTTGCTTTTTAAGATGCTGTCTAGGTTTGTCTAGCAGCATATGGGTCCTCTACTTAGTACTAAAGATGCTTGCCATGAAGGGTGTTATGTACTGAGTTGAATAGGATCCAAAATGCAGCAGTCTGATTGGTCCTAGAACAATAGGATTGAGATTGCAGCAATCTGACTGGTCCCAGAACAATAGGATTGAGATTGCAGCAGTCTAATTGGTCCCAGAACAATAGGATTGAGATTGCAGCAGTCTGATTGGTCCGCAGGAGCCACCCAATCCAGCTCCAGGTGGAAGTGAATCCGCACTGCGATTGGCATACAGGAGTATCCCGGAATTAGCCAATCACGTGGGGCCCATTGTGTAAATAGTGTATATAAAGCAAACGTTTTGGGGAAACTGCATTCCTCACTACTATGAGCTGAATAAAGATTATGAAATTCACACTTGACTCCGAGTATATTTCACTGGCGACGAGGATGGGATCTCGCTGAGCTGACTGCCACACACAGCACCACAGCAACGCCACCTGCTGCACAGCTGCCTCGCACCGTGTATCCAGGCTTCAGCTCCGGGTCCCAAGGAACTCAAGATGGCAACTGACAGCAGCTTCTCACCGTTCAACCCAGCATCAGGAGACTGGGAAGGGTACGCCATCCATTTCACCTTCCTTCTAGAAGCTAAAGGGGTCACCAACGATGCCAAGAAGAGGGCGATATTCTTCAGCGTCTGCGGAGAGGAGACATTCGAAATCGCCCGAGCTCTCCTTGCGCCTGATGATGTCGCTACCGTTCCTTACAAAACAATAGTGGAATGGCTGAAGGGGCACTTCTCGCCACAGCCCTCGGTGGTGGCTCGTCGAAATGCCTTCTATGCAAAGCGGCAAGCCCCTATGCATAACGGGGTTTGTGACCTCCCTCCACCAAGCCGCTCGGTTCTGCAACTTCTCAGAGTTGGAGAACATGCTGCGTGACTGCCTCGTCGGTGGCCTGAGGGACGAGAAGCTGCAATGACGCCTCTATGCCAAGAAGGACCTAACGTTTCAGGTTGCTCTGGAGGAGGCCCTGGCAACAGAAGCCATCGAGAGGTCGATGCAAGAGGCACGGCCGAGTGTGCCATCCCAACTAAGGGTCCACCACGAGGACCTCATCTACGACTCAGGATCAGACAGGTAGGAGGTGCACAGAGTACAGCGGTGCACTCAAGCAGTGCACACACCACAGCTGCCTCGACCAGAAGGAGGGAACTGCGCAAGCTGCGGGGAGAATCACGAGAGGAGGACCTGCCGACAGTGCAGACAGTGCAGAAAATCAGGCCACATTGCCCGGGTGTGTCGGGCTCGGCCCATCCGATGCCAGGCATCAGATGACCGCCCCAAGAGCCCCAGGTCCCGGGGCCTAACACACCAAGGCAACTCGACGGAGACCACGGACTACCAGGTATACCAGTTGCCCCACCCCAACATAGAGAAAATTTATGTAGAGGTACAGATAGAGGGGCCCCCGTGCCGCATGGAGCTGGACACGGGTTCAACCCTATCCATAATCTCGGCATGGACCTTAAGGAAACTGTGCCCTAGTGGGGGTCCCAAACTCAGGCCGGCCCCATTCACCCTCCAGGACTTCCAGAAATGTAAGGTCCCCACAATGGGGGTGGGGACCTTCAGGGTGCAATATCGAGGGCGGACGCGGCAACTGGACTTGCTCGTGGTCAAGGGCTCCTACGTTAGCTTATTGGGATTGGCATGGTTTGGGCCACTGGGGCTAGCCGTCACCAGGGTGAACCGCACTAGCTTACAAGTGGATGTGGACGTCATATGCAAGGAGTTTCTGGGGGGTTTCGATGGGAAATTGGGACAGTATATACCCCCCATTGCCCTACAGCTGGACCCTGCAGTACGACCTGTCAGGCTCAAGGCCTGCCGGGTCCCGTTCGCCCTGAAACCCCGTATAGACGAGGAATTGGACCGGCTCGTGGAGCAAGGAGTGCTGGAGCCTGTGCCTAATGCCACCTGGGAAACCCCGATCGTCACACCCGTCAAGCCTAATGGTTCGGTCCGCATCTGCGCAGACTACAAATGTACCACAAACAAGGCCCTCATGGCCCACACATACCCAGTGCCAGTGGTCAGCCATGTCCTCGCCACCCTGGCTGGGTCAAATTTTTTTGGCAAGCTGGACTTGGCCCAAGCCTATCAACAGCTGCCAGTAGATGAAGCCACAGCAGAGGCACAGACGATTGTGACGCACAGGGGAGCGTTCAAGGTAAAGCGGCTGCAATTCGGTGTCAGCATGGCACCAGGCATATTCCAGAATCTAATGGACTCGCTGCTTAAAGGGATTCCTGGCGTCACCCCCTTCTTCGATGATGTGTTGATTGCCGGGCCCACGGCAGAGGAGTTTGAGGACCGCCTTCGCACCGTTCTGCTCCGTTTCCAGACAGCGGGTCTCAAGGTGAAGCGGGAAAAGTGTCTACTAGGAGTGCCTCAGGTAGACTTTCTGGGATTTATGGTGGATGCAGAAGGGGTCCACCCGACTGGGGACAAGGTACGGGCCATTTGTGATGCCCCAGCGCCCAAGGGCAAGACTGAACTTCAGGCCTTCTTGGGGCTATTGAACTTTTACCATGCCTTCCTTCCCCATAAGGCAGCAGTAGCAGAGCCCCTACACAGACTCCTGGACAAGCGGGCCCCTTGGGTGTGGGGCCAGCGCCAGGAGGCCGTATTCCAGGCAGTCAAGGACTTGCTCGTCTCAAACTCGGTCTTGGCACACTTCGACGAGAGGCTGCCAGTGGTGCTAGCATGTGACGCCTCACCCTACGGCATCGGTGCTGTCCTTGGACACCAACTCCCAGATGGAAGAGAGGTGCCAGTGGCATACTTTTCCCAGACACTCACCACAGCTGAGCGGAACTACTCGCAAATCGACAAGGAAGGTCTGGCAATCGTGAAGGGAGTAAAAAAATTCCATGATTTCTTGTACGGGCGGCCCTTTACCGTGGTGACTGATCACAAGCCGTTGCTTGGTTTGTTTGCCCCCGAAAATTAGACCCCCCAAGTGCTGTCTCCTCGCGTCCTCAGGTGGTCAATTTTCCTTGCCAGTATGCACTGATTCACTGCCCCGGGAAAGCGATGGGCCACGCAGATGCCCTCAGCAGGCTACCACTACCAGAAACAGGCCCCGACCCAGCACCCGCACAAGAGGTTATGAGCCTGGAGCTGCTTCCCGACCGCCCTATTCAGGCACAAGAAGTTGCACACCATTCCAAGAAAGATAGGGTCATCTCCCGGGTCCTGGACTGGGTGTGGAGGGGATGGCCCAGCAGCAGCCCCGGGCCAGAATTCGCTGGCTACACAACCCGTAAACATGAACTGTCGGCCCACAAGGGGTGCCTGTTATGGGGAAGCAGGGTTGTCGTTCCTGAGCCCCTTCGCAAAAGGGTCCTTGCAGCCCTACACGAGACATAGAGACCTGGGTCAAACACTGCCAGGCCTGCCAAGAATCCCGCCCAGATCCCCCAAGGTCCCCAGTGCAGTCCTGGGAGTCCGCCCGAGCACCATGGTCACGCCTGCACATGGATTTTGCGGGCCCCTTCCTGGGGAAAACATTCTTCATAGTGGTGGACTCCTACACTAAATGGCTGGAAGTCACACTGGTACCATCCACTTCTACGTCCGCAGCCATCCGGGTACTACGCAGGCTGTTTGCAACCCATGGACTCCCTGACACTCTCGTCTCAGACAACGGAACCGCATTTACGTCAGAAGAATTCCAGACCTTCACAGCGCAGAATGCCATCCGCCACATCCGCTCAGCACCATTCCACCCTGCCACCAATGGCCAAGCAGAGCGCATGGTGCGGACCACCAAGGACACCCTACGCCGCATGACGCAAGGGGACTGGGAGTACCGCCTTGCCACATTCCTTCTAGCACAGCACAGCACCCCCAGCTCAACGACTGGCCGGAGCCCCGCTGAACTACTAATGGGCCGGCGCCTCGCAAACAGACTGGACCGCCTCCACCCTGACAGAGCTCAGGATGAGGTAGTGGTGGGGGAAGGCAGGAACCCCCGGACCTTTGTGGCCCAGGATCCAGTGTACGCAAAGAATTTTGGGGCAGGCCCGGCATGGGTACCCGCCACAGTCACCAGGGTGACGGGCCCCGTGTCATACGAGGTGCTAACAGAGGGGGAGCAATGCTGGCGCCGCCACTGCGACCAGCTACGGCGACAATTCCCAGGAGAAAACCAAGAGGAGGACAGGTCAGAGGAGTCCCAAGGGAACAGTGGGGCATTGAGACCCGTAGAGCAGGAGGGGCCGGCAGGGGAGGCAGAATCAGTAAATACTGAGAGGACCCGTGACGCCGAAAGGGCACCGGAACCAGAGCCACGACAGAGCGAGCTAGTTGCGCCAGACCAAACAGCCCCATCACAACCAACAGCCTTGGAACATGAGCCTGAACCAGAACCCCTGACCAGGGAACAGCCCAGGCCGCAACGCACACGTAGGCGGCCAGCGTACCTTGAGGACTATGAATGGGGTAACTGTGCCCCTGAAGGACCAGGTGCGCAGCCTGGGAGTCATTTTGGACTCACAGCTGTCCATGGAAGCGCAGGTTAATTCTGTGTCCAGGGCGGCTGTCTACCAGCTCCATCTGGTACGCAGGCTGAGACCCTACCTGCCCGCAGACTGTCTTGTCAGAGTGGTGCATGCTCTGGTTATCTCCCGCTTGGACTACTGCAATGCGCTCTACGTGGGGCTACCTTTGAAGGTGACCCGGAAACTGCAATTAATCCAGAATGCGGCAGCTAGACTGGTGACTGGGAGTGGCCGCCGGGACCACATAACACCGGTCCTGAGAGATCTGCATTGGCTCCCAGTACGTTTCCGAGCACAATTCAAAGTGTTGGTGTTGACCTTTAAAGCCCTAAACGGCCTCGGTCCTGTATACCTGAAGGAGCGTCTCCACCCCCATCATTCAGCCCGGACACTGAGATCCAGTGCCGAGGGCCTTCTGGCGGTTCCCTCACTGCGAGAAGCAAAACTACAGGGAACCAGGCAGAGGGCCTTCTCGGTAGTGGCGCCCGCCCTGTGGAACGCCCTCCCGTCAGAAGTCAAGGGAATAAACAACTACCTGACATTCAGAAAACACCTAAAGGCAGCCCTGTTTAGGGAAGTTTTTAATTTGTGACTCTGTATTGTATTTTGATATTTGTTGGAGGCCGCCCAGAGTGGCTGGGGAGACCCGGCCAGATGGGCGGGGTATAAATAATAAATTATTATTATTATTATTATTATTATTATTATTATTATTATTATTATTATTATTATTATATATGGATGCAACCTCCCAGGCAGGACTGGAACTTAGAGAGGAGGGGTGTTATGTACTGAGTGAATAGGATCCAAACTGCAGTAGTCTGATTGGTCCTAGAACAATAGGATTGAGATTGCAGCAGTCTGATTGGTCTGCAGGAGTCACCCAATCCAGCTCCAGGTGGAAGTGAATCCGCACTCTGATTGGCATACAGGAGTATCCCGGAATTAGCCAATCACGTGGGGCCCATTGTGTAAATAGTGTATATAAAGCAAACGTTTTGGGGGAACTGCATTCCTCACTACTATGAGCTGAATAAAGAGCATGAAAATCACACTGGACTCCGAGTATATTTCACTTCCAGATCTCTCTTCTGAGCAGCTGCTAGGCAGAAGTGTCCTCTTTTGTGAAAGGATGAAACCTGTGCTGCCTCAGATTTTGAATCCAGTCGGGAAGTTAGACAAGCTGCCCCATTTATGATTCACCATCCTGGTGGGGATACACACATATGAAACCCTTTCCCATGCTTGTATCACCCCAGCTGGCATGGAAGCCACATGTTGAGGATACACATCACAATACCGGTCCAAAATATTTCCCTATAACAACTCAGCCACTCAACCTTCTCAGCCATTTCCTCCACCTGTCTATGTTTAAATATGTTTTAGATTAGATGTGGGTGATAGATAGTTGGGTCCTACTCTGTTCCTCCCATTCCTCTTTCACTACATTCACATATTTTGCCATCTCCTTTGGAATATTCATGACCTCCAGACTCAGCTTTCTTGTCAGCACCACTGACAAATATTTAATCCAAAATACAGGTTCCCCAAGTCATTTGTCCAGAGCAATGCCTATTTGTGTGGCTACTGCCGTTCCCTATGGGAAAGAAGGATTTTTTTGAGGAAATATGCCTCCATCAGTGGTCGTTCTTGCATCCCCCTGGCTTTTCATTCCTCTGCCCATTGCTCCTTTCCTTCTCCACCCATCCCAGCTCTTGGCCAACCTTCCTTCTGCCTTGCAGCTCCTGCTTGGCCCTTGTGGTCTCTTCCAACTCTCTTATTCTATGCACAGCCCTCTAGCTTCTTATTTCCTGCCACACCCCTTTTCTCCCAACAGAAAAAAGTTCTCTTGCCCTTCATACTTGTGTGAGCTTTTTCTACACACACCTTTTGTTTCTGTATTCCCAGCCCAGCTTTTCCTATGGCCTCTTCCTCTTTCCCCCATACTTTCTCAGTTTCCTGTTTTCTTTGTCCATTGCATTTTCTGCAGCATTTTCTCAACTTCCTTGAATCTCTGCCTCACACAGACATGGTCATTAATGAATATTCTATTGCTAATTTCCATTCCTCCCACAGTTAGGATTTTGCAAGGAGTCCATGACATCACAGCTGCTCAGCATCTCACTGCCAGGAGCTTTATCACCACAAAAACTCTTCACACAGTTCAACATAGAATTCTACCATAGCTTGTATTGAAAAGCATTCATCTTTTGTTTTCCTGAATTATTCTGGGTGTATTTCAGCATATTCTACTATATATACAGTTTGGAAGTTTCCAACATATATCTGCATATACTATTTATTTTCTCATTATACTGTGGTGGGGTATCATAGGGCTACCATTATAATTTTTTCAGCAAATGATGCAACACATGTGAATAATCCAAGGCTTGCTCACTTTTGAAAGTATTGAAAAGCATTAAAAATAATTAATTGAGGTTCTGCCCCCCCAGCAGATGCCTGCCCACTGCCCCACAATGTCCTCTTTTTGTGGGAGCATTTCTTTTCGGTATTGTTGTTAGAATGTTTTCAGTTACTGATAGCTTCCATTTGATCATTGCAATGGATTGCTTTGAAGCCATTTCTGCACCAGGTAAAATTTTAGCCCCCCAGTTTTCTCCCACCTGTTCCTTATTTTGCCTGACCAAAGGTGGCAACCCTCATGCACATCCACATGGAAGTGTAACAGAGATTAGCATAATTCAAGGACAAAGCTGGGTATGGAGTCCTCCCAGCATAGATAATAATTGTCCAGCTCCAAATTGTTGCTGCAATTGCTAGAAAGAAACAGATCCCTTGTCAAGAATCCATTAGACTGGAGAGAAAGAAGGGAAAAAGTTGTCAGAAGAGTTTTTCGTATGCATTCGTCCAACTTATTTTCATGTTCTTTTCTCTTCAGGTATTACAACAACTTTACCCTGTGTACAGAACACAAGGCTGCAACAGCAAAGTGCTTTTGGCCTAACCCCATTGCTGAGGGCTTCATCACTGGAATCCACAAGCAATTCTTTTCAAACTGTACTTCAAAAAAAGTGCATTGGGAAGATCCACCAGATAAAATTTTGATCACCCTGATTTTCATTCCAGTTCTCTTGACAATTGCCATGATTGGGCTAGTGGTATGGTGCAGTAAGAGAAATGATATTTTAGTGTAGCTAAACCTTTGTCACCATTCTTTATTATTTTTATTTTAGCTTTGTTTTTAGAATGACTGATGGCAAAAAGTAATAATTTATATATATATATATATATATTTACAGAGTTCTAAGCTGTGTCAAGCAATAAAAGGAATATTTATGCAGCCACACATGCCTACAATTTGCAGCCATTACTGGTACTTCTCCAGCAGTGCAGAAATTGTTTTGACAATGAACGAAATGGCTGACAATCACATTTCTGTAACGGAAGCCATATGGAAAGAACTGAAAATATAATCTGAACCTGCTAGCTATAATGGAACGTTGGGTCTTTGTTCAGTATGTAAATAAATAAATAAATTGTATTTACTACAGGGTTTGTTTTGGAATTAAAAGCAAATATTAAAGGCTTTGAAGCACGAATTTTTACAGGCCTCTGTGACCAAAGAACTGTAACATGGGTGTTGCTGAAGAACATAAATGTGAAAAGGAGCAGCAAATAAAAAGAAGAATTGAGTCCAAAATGATTCCCAGGCTGCACACCTGGTCCTTCGGGGGCACAGTTACCCAATTCAGGACCAGGGAGTCCCCCACACCAACCCACCCCCGTCCCGTCCCCCAAATACTTCTGTCTTAAGGAGCTGGTGTGTACAGAATGAACTTATGGAAAGACACAGGTTTCTTTTTTACATAGCTGGAAGAAGAATGAGAGAAACTTGATTGACTATGAATTTGTTAAAGTGGCTCCTCTCTTTTAATTACCATTTTTGTTGTTAATTTTAGGACCGTTTCTACCTTTGTAGAACTTTGGGTCTTTTGTGCTTGTAATATGCTTTAAATAGACAATTCTAGGAAAAATAAATAAAATACTGCCACTATGTTAATAGTGAACTGGGATTAATTTGTGAACTGGGATATCCTTTATGTGTCAGGCTCTTGGAAATGAACTTTCCAGACAGATTTGCACATACAGGATGGGAAGCGAACTTCCATCTACAAACATACTATGTGGGAAACTGGATGTCAATATGAAATGGCAAATACATAACAACTTTGAGTCTCAGAGTAAACACCAGATTTGCCACATTTTACGTGCCCTCCAAGCTAAATATTCCATTTTGAGAGCTAACATTTTCCAGTCATAAACAGTTTTGTTTTCAATCCTCACACAAATAAAGCCAAAACTTCTTACTATTTGTCTGTTGACTGTTGTCTAAAGTTTCCATCTGTTGCTCATGATATATATGGGATGCATGAGATGCATGTCTGTCTATGTTAACATGAAAATGTTCTTTGTGTTACTGCTGTATTTGTAAAAAATTCACTATGTGTTGCAGCTTGGCCTCTGTTCTGTTCAGAAAGGCTTGCTAATGTAAAATGTAACTCCAGCAATTTTTTGCACTTCTTTTTGTATAAGGGCAGAGAAACTGAGGCAGAAAATCTGATCAAATTGTCTAGCATATATAAGATGAGATTTATTTTAATGTTTCTGTATCCAACCACCAACTCGGAATCAAAGCTTCTGCTTTCACAAAAACAGCAAAAAAATAGGAACACATATAATTTATATCATGGGACACAGGCAATAGTGAATTGCGTATTTCCTAACAAATGACCTCAGGCAGGACTGAGCAAAGACTTGTGGGAGGCAGGCCCTTCCTTGGTTTTTTTTTCTCCTGCCTCTCCTGCTTCTTCAGATGAGATTTCAATTTTGATCTCATTCTATTGTTGCTTTATTTTCCCCAGTCTACCTTAGTTTGAGCAACTTGCCCCTATCTTTGAATCTTGCAATATATATATAACTAGTGGTTTCAGCCCGTTAAAATAACGGGCACTAGAACATATGTGATTTTTTTTTAAAAAAACTCACTTTTAAAAAAATTTCTTCTTCTTTGTGTGTGTGTGTGGGGGGGGGTTTAGAAAATCCACCAACCTGGTTTCCCAGTCCTGGAGTCGACTAAAACGAAATGCAACTTCTTTCAAGAGTTGAGCAAAGCTCCCCAACCCCAGCAACATTCTGCTTAACTGAGCAATGATTAGGAAAGGGTTAAGAAGCCTGCTCTGTGCACCTTTGGCTCCAGCGGCACACCCCCTCCGGCCAGGAATGAACGGAGTGGCCGGATTCCAGATGAAAGCCTCACCAATTTGGCCCCAGGAAAATGGAGCCAGGTCAGCCCCGATCTCCCGGGTTCGAGTTCCCTCCCGCCCTTCCACAAACCCCCGTTTTACGCACCAGGAAGCGAAAACCTTTCCAACATCCCTAGAAGCCGCTGGGAAACTCGACCTGCCAGCCGAACTTTTCCTTTCTTTTTCTGACAACAGATACACACACCCAACAACAACTACTACTACTACTACTACTACAGCCTGAAAAGCTATGGAATGCGTGTCTCGATCCTGATCCAAACCTTGCCCACGAAATCGCGCCAGCGGGACCATTTTAGGCGCACGCACCCCACCCGCAAAGCACGCTTCCAGCTGTATAGAGCCGAACCATCCCAAGCAAGTCTCTCTCTCTCGCCTCATGGTGCAAAGAGGGGAGGCTGGACGGGGCGAGTCTCCAGCACCACCCGAGCCGGACGCAAGGCGCTCCTTCCCGGCAGCGCCACTCCTCTTTCTCCTCCTCCTCCTCCTCCTCGGGCTTATCGTTAACTGGGCTCCAGAAGGTGAAGGGAGAAGTGGCGGGAAGGGGCGCGGTGCCTCTCCCCGGCAGCCAGCTCCTCTCCGCTGCCGCCGCCTTTCTTCCGAAGCGACCCACAACTTCGGCGCGGGAAAAGCGTGAGGGACACTCCGAAGAACTACGGCGGCAGGCGGCCAAGGCAGGGCGGCCCCTGCTGCGCCTGAGGAGAAGGAGGCGGAGGCAGCAGCTGGAGGTTGCAGCCCCTTGCACTGACTGGCAGCAACAACAACAACCGGCTTTCAGCTGCGAGAGCGGCAGCGTGGCCTCCCTCCTCGGCCTCCCCTCTCTTCTGGAGCAGCGGCGTTCCATTTCAACCGCCCCGCTTCAACTGCCGCCGCTGCTCCCAGCCTGATGTCTCTCTGCTCCAATCCCTGTGTCCCTGGGGCACATGCGCAGTAGCGCAAACCCAGAGACACAGGGACTGGACGCAGAGACACTTGCGTTTTATATATATAGATTGTCCCTCCCCGCCCCTGTTTGCTTGCCTTAGCAACCTTAGTTCGCCTTGGTTTTAGTTTATTTAGTTTACTTTCTTGCAGAGCATCCTTATATATATTTTTTCTCCTGCCTCTCCTGCTTCTTCAGATGAGATTTCAATTTTTATCTCATTCTATTGTTGCTTTATTTTCCCCAGTCTACCTTAGTTTGAGCAACTTGCCCCTATCTTTGAATCTTGCAATATATATATAACTAGTGGTTATATTCAGCATATTCAGCAACACTATATAACAGTGTTGCTGAATATGCTCGTTTTTCGCATACTGTGGCTCCCTTTTGCCGCACACCATTTTATTGATTTGATTTAAAGATAAGCGTGGGTGGGGGAAATCCTACCTGAGGCTTTTCACAATCATGGCTCATTTTCAGTTGCTGCTGGCTCCATAGCACAACCTCATTTCTTTGGTGATTTCTACAGCCTTCAGCTGTTATTTTCTGTATCATTTAAGACTTCATAAGGCTTCATCTTGACTGCTCTCCTGGTCCGTGATACGGCAGAAGGAGCTGCAGTTATTCTTCTTCAGCAGTATATTCAGCTCCCAGTTCATAATCACAGCAACAGAGCGAGCAGGCACTGGTAGACTGCTTCTGAACCTTCCAGTTCATGAGTGATTCATTTGTTTATTATTATCTACACTTACTATTTTGTGACTTGCTGTCTATTTCCTCCTAGCTCACTTGTGGCGGCATTGGAGAGATATTGGAGTTCTTGCCTTTTTCCCATAGTCCACTGTTATGGCATTGGAAGTGAATGCTACTCAGTCTGCCCTGTGTGGCTGCGTTCAGAACAATTTCATTAATTTCCATTTATTGATTTATTATATGGAGCCTGTACAAGGAGCCCCTGAACCTCTTCCCAAAATACTTGACAAAAGCTTATGCACGTCTTACCCTCTAAGGGAGTAGGACGCAATAAAGCAGCTTCTTCCGTCCTGTCCCCTGCCAAAAAAATATATAAAAATTGACCAGTTTTATTGCAATCTAATGAGCCTGCCCCTCCACAGACTCCTGTTAATGGGAATCAGTCCCTCTGTGTTGTTATTGATTCTGCTCTTCCACCCTATGATACTGGAAGGCAGGTTATAGGAGATATATCCGATTCTGAACCAGAATTTTTAGGATTCATGGATTACCAAGAAATCCAGGGTGCACAACGGTCTTTAACACCAAACATCAGACCAGACGGGCTTCCTCTGGTCTCACCTTTCCAGGCACTCCAATTGTACAGTTCAAAGAGACACTTATTGCTTCATTATCAGGTGATTTATAGCTTGACATACAACCTAAAAAATCTACCTTTTTGGTTAAAAGGTGACCTCCTCTCAACTTATGGCTAAATCTATGGATGGGGGGGGGGGCTCTTTGCCCAATCCATTTATTTATACAAGGAAGGATTTATCTGATGCTGATGCTCTTGTTCCTAAAGAGGGAGATGCCCAATTGAAGGATGTAACTGATAGGAAGTTGGAATTAGCACTTCGTAAAATCCATGCTTTCTTCCCAAACATCTTTCTAGAGTCAGAATTTGAGGCAGAGTGGATTGATAGTTCTGCCCAAGAGGAATCTATTTCCACTAGATTGTTCCAGGAAGCTAATGCTCCTATTTTAAATTGCAAAGTACAGTGGTGCCCCGCTAGACGAAAATAATTCGTCCCGCGAAAATTTTCGTCTAGCGGGGTTTTCGTCTTGCGGAGCGGCAATGGGAGCCGCGCTCCGCAAAACGGAAAAAAAAAAAGACGAAATTTTTTCGTCTTGCGAGGCAGCCCCATAGACTTTTTCGTCTAGCGGGGCAGCCTCCCGCTAGACGAATGCTTTCGTCTAGCGAGTTTTTCGTCTAGCGAAGCATTCGTCTAGCGGGGTACCACTGTAATGCATGCATTGGGAATGGCCCCAAAACCTACCACAATTCCCGATCCTGCCTCTGAGAGTCCAGTTTCTTTGCTCATTGATAACCACACAAAATATAACTATATGCTAGTTCCTTCAGTGCTAAAAACAGGAGTCAAATCAGAGTTGGATTCCCCTATGCAGTCCAAAAGAATTTATCTCTAGCAGATAAACTATATGACCTGGATCCTGACTTCATGTCATATATTAAGACACCTACAGTAGACAGTCCTATTTTTACTCTTGTTCCTAAAGAGGGAGATGCCCAATTGAAGGATATAACTGATAGGAAGTTGGAATTTGCACTTCATAAAATCCATGCTGCAGCTGTCCTATCTATAAGGGCATCTTGCGCAGCATCTTCCTCTGCACACGCATGCATTGTGCAGCTCAAGGACCTTTTGCACTCCCTTCCCCCAGGTGCCATTCATCAACGCCAAACTATTTCTAAACTTTTACAAGCACAAACCTTTATGGCAGATGCAACTATGGATGCTATGCAATTTACAATTAGAGCTAAGTCCTCTCAAATAGTGGCACTCCACACACTTTGGCTTAAGAACTGGCATGCAGATACCACGTCCAAAGTAAACCTCTCTACTGTGTCTGTTGTTGTTGTTGTTGTTCAGTCGTGTCCAACACTTCATGACCCCATGGGACAGAGCATGCCAGGCACTGCCTCCCGCAGTTTGGCCAAACTCATGCATCTCTGTCATCCCCTTCTCCTTGTACCCTCCAACTTTCCCAACATCAGGGACTTTTCCAGGGAGTCTTCTCTTCTCATGAGGTGGCCAAAGTACTGGAGCCTCAACTTCAGGATCTGTCCTTCCAGTGAGCACTCAGGGCTGATTTCTTTAAGGATGGATAAGTTCAATCTTTTTGTAGTCCATGGGACTCTCAAGAGTCTCCTCCAGCACCATAATTCAAAAGCATCAATTCTTTGGCAATCAGTCTTCTGTGTCCTTTGCTGGGGGTCAGTTATTTGGGGAAGCTGCTCTCAAAGATGGCTTGATTGAGTCTAAGGATAAACGCAAAATCTTAGTACTGTATCTCAAAAGGATGATAGGCGTATGTCTATCCTTATTCACAAGCTCAATCCTTTCATTCCTTTAGAAACCAAAATAGGCAAGGGATTTTTTTTATTTAAGTCACAGTCATTTGGACAGAGGCCCCAAGTCCACCATGGATTCCAGCGCCCTTGTCCACCATGGATTCCAGCGCCAAGTCCACCATGGATTCCAGCGCCCTTGCAACCGACGCCCCTCGTGTAGCTGTACACGGGGCACCGGTTGTTGGGGGAGCCTGCGGCCAGGACGGCCGGTAATCCTGGAGCCTGCTCCCACCAACAGCGGAACAAAGGGATCCGCTGGCTGCAATCTGAGGGTTGAGTTCTGTGAGTCCGTGAAGATTTTGCCTCGTAAATGGTTGCAAGCGTCTGTCTGGTCCAAAAAGCTCCGAGGAGGAAAATAAAGCTAAAGGTGGCCAAAACTAAATGGCCAAATAAAAGACTTTTAAAGCAAAAGTGAAAATAAAACAACTGAGACTGCAGTCTGGAGGGAAATGGCTTTGGCTGCCCTGCGTGGATGGTTTCGCTTTCGCTTTGCCTAGGCTTGTCACGCAACGTTCTTCTCACCGGGCTTCTCTGCGCATTCTCCACACCACAAACGGAGCGGCAGCTATTTATTGAGTGAATTACCAACGTCGTAATCAATACATCAACCAATCACAACTCTGTTGCTGCCCTAAATTGGGCGGGAAGCAGATTAACTGACCGTTGCCTAATTCAAAGTTTGGAGCCACTAATTGCCCGTGGAGGGATCCCAGCAGTGAATCGCCTGCCGGATCCTGCTGCTACCTTTCCTTCCAGGTGGAAGGATACAGTAAAATTAAGCACAAATAATCACAAATAAACACAAATAACCACAGGTGCGAGCGCACCTGCAAAGTATATTCCCACATATCCACTTTCTTTTTTCTTTTTTTGTTTTGTTTTGTATAAAACAGGGGTCTGCAACCTTTAAGACAAAAAGAGCCACTTGGACCCGTTTCCGAAGAGGAAAAAAAAAACAATTTGGGAATCCAGTTGCGGTGAGGTAATAGCCCAGCTATTAAAGAACAATGTAGCTAATTCCAAGGCAACTGAATAACAAAGAGGCCAGCGATTAAGCTACAGTGCCTGGGGAAAAAAAGTCAAAGGGCAATTCTAAAATGCAGCAAGATGACTTTTAAAACACGAAGTTTTTTACCCACCAAAAATGGTGACCTCCAATATGTCCCCAAACCACTGCCCAACACGGATGCAAGTACAGGCTCCAAGCACTATAAACACCCAGAAGCTCATAGCACAATTTAGACAGGTAATGAAGAGCAGGTAATGAGGGCAAAATGGCCAAACAACAAGCACTGTATTAAAGGAACCGTCCGAACGCCTGACGCTGCAGGGGCAAATCTAGAAGGGGAAATCCAACCCCCCAGAATACTTCCGCCCCATGAACAGCACAATTGCAACCCTAAAAGTTTAGCAAATTTATGCAAAAGCACACAGCATGCACACTGCCCCAATCACTATTGGCCAGCAGAGGGGCTGGGCAAGGCAGCTGAGAGGGGCTGAAGCAGGGGGCTGATCACGTCCTCCCTACAGGCGCGGGAAAACATCTTCTATATATATAAAATGCAAGTGTCTCTGCGTCCAGTCCGTGTGTCTCTGGGTTTGCGCTACTGCGCATGTGCCCCAGGGACACAGGGATTGGACGGAGAGACATCGGGCCGGGAGCAGCGGCGGCAGTTGAAGCGGGGTCGTTGAAATGGAACGTCGGCTCTCCAGAAGATTGGGGAGGCCGAGGAGGAAGGCCACGCTGCTGCTGCCGCCGCTGCACCTTCCCGCGCTCGGCTCCACCACCAGCCGGGCTTCCCGCCGCCCACTTGGCCTCCAGGGGACTGCTTTAGCGGGAGGTGGGGGGTGGAGAGGCAAGAAGCGGTTTCTCCGCTTTTGCGGAGAAGCCGCTTCTTGCCCGCCCCGCCCCCCGCCCCCCTGCCAAAGCCTGCTTTAGCGGGAGGTCGGGGGGGTGGACATATGTTCTAGCGCCCGTTATTTTAACGGGCTGAAACCACTAGTTCCTTCAGAATGGATAAAACCCTTCTTTCAGTCCATGGGACTCCCGCTTCTAGGGGGGCAGGGGGCTATTGGGGGGGCCGCTGCCCCCTCCTGCCCCCCCATCGGTATGCCCATGCTCGGGCCCCTTTCACCACGCTGCTTAAGGGAAGTCTCCTGCGCGCCCCCGAAACAGAGCCCGGGACCGGTCGTCCCCTGAGCTTTTTCCCGCGCCCATCTCATCCCGTTGGGCCGCCCTTAGCTGAACAACCGGGCTTCCTTTTCCTTCCCAGACTGCCACGTGTCATGGAGCCGGGCCCTTCCACTTTTTTAAAAGAGGGCTTCCCCCTCGCCCGCCGCCCGCCGCCCCTGGCCCAGTCGTCGCGCCTCATCGAATCACAGCAGCCAGCAGCTCCACCAGCAGCAGCCAAACACAAGCGCCGGGACAGGCGCCAAGGAGGGAAGCTGCTGCGGTCTGCTGCTGCGCCAGCGCTGGCACGAAACAAGGCACGCATGAGCAGCACAGCTGCCGGCAAGGTAGAGAAGTGGGTGGGCGCAGGCGGGCCAGCAGCGCGGCGCAGCGCCCCCTACATTTCAGCACTAAACGCACCGGCCCTGCCCGGAGCCGCAGCAAAGGTGCAAAAGAGCCGCATGCGGCTCCGGAGCCACGGGTTGCAGGTATAAAAGGATCAATAGTACCAAGAAAATAAATGCTTTCACATAATTTCAACATAAATATTCCTGTACAAAATAATCATACATACTCTGCATTTATATCGATATAAACATAATTTGTACCCAAAAATTATGATTCAAATGACTAGTATAAATAAACATACACTCTTTGCATTTTAGCATTGCAAACATACTTTGAATTCAAGAACCCTGACGGGGTTGGATACCTGAACAAACATTACTCCATTAACACTGGAAGCTTCTTGGATATAAGAAAACCTTTTCTTTCAGTACCCTTTATCCAAATAGGAGATAAAATAATGAATGGAATATTATTTCTTTTTGCGCTATTAAGGAATAAAGTGTAACATAACAAATAGGAACCTTGTTTTACATCTTAAAATGACCAAGCGTAAAACAACAAATAACAACCTTCGTTTCACACCATAAGAAACTGAGCGCAAAACAACAAAAGGGGAGACTTGTTTCACGCCAGAAAAGGGACTAAGCGTAAAACAATAAAAAGTGGGACTTTTGTTCTATGCCATAAAAGTCTGAGCGTAAAACAGTAAGAGGAAGGCCTTGTTCTACGCCATAAAAGCCTGAGCGTAAAACAATAACCAATAATCTTTTTTCAAGTTAAAGGAAGAAATTTAAACATAACAAACAACAATTATCTTTTTTCTTTTCTGCCTTTCAAAGAGAAGAGTCACGCATCAATCCTCATATCTACGCAGGAAAAGGCTAAGCGCAATATAACAAACAATCACGCTTTAAGGGATTGAGCGTAACATAACAATCAATAGCTTTACCTTACGCTATAAGAGACTCAAGCGCAAAATAATAAATGACACTCCCATTTTACGCTGTAAAAAGACTGAGCGTAAAATAACAAATAACCAGGCAATAAAGGATTTAAGCGTAAAATTAAGCGCAAAATTTAACCAGGACTTTGCTTTTACGCCACAAGAGAGCAGGTGCAAAATAATAAATTTCCACGCCAGGTTAGGAGGATAAAAGGAATCACAGAATGATGGTTTGAATGCACGCAAATAGAGATGAGGTAGTAGGTGTCTTCCTCCTGGCTACACGGGAGACACCTAGGGAAGGAAAAGTTTTTGAAGCCGGTGACGTTCAATAAACAATGTTGAAAGTTCTGGTGATGGGTTGAGGCTGTAAAGGCATGACACCTGTGAAAGCTCAATAAACGATTAGAAATTAAACAAACAAACAAAAAGTTCAGCTGAGAACCGTAGTTCTTCCTAGCTGGACGTAGACTGTAGTCAACCGCTTCGACGAGCAGCTACCAATCAAAGCTAGTCAACCTGGATCTCTGGCCCTGCATGGTCGGACGCACCTAGCAGGAACCCAAACGGCTTTCTCGTCCAACGCCACCGCGGCGTAGCCACGACCCCACGTGATGAGCGGAACCGGACCTCGCCATTCGACGTCTGGCAGAAGACGATAGGACACCAAGGGACGAGGCAGCTGTTCCTCCTTCCTGAAGTGCAGATCGACTGGAGAGTGCGGCTTGTTATGTGGAAATAGAAGAAAATTCAGAGTAAACAAAACTTTAGCAACTGCGAGGGGGATCTCGGACACTGGAATGCGACGTCCCGCAATTTGCTTCTGCAGCAAGGTTTTAAAGGTGAGATGAGACCTCTCAATGAGCGCTTGACCCGTGGAGTTGAAAGGAATCCCGTGGGATAATGAGACGTTCCACTGGAGACAGAGGTCGTTGAATGCTTGAGAAGTGTAGGCTGGGCCATTATCGGTTTTGATGGCCTGAGGCTTCCCCATAATGGAAAATGTTCTAATACAGTGTTGAATCACATGTCTGGAAGTTTCTCCTTTCATGGGTGTAGCCCAAATGAAGCCTGAAAATGTGTCAACTGAAACGTGAAGCTTTGACATAGGCGACAGAGCAGGAACATGGGTGACGTCCATTTGCCAAAGCTGATTAGCTTCTGTACCTCGAGGATTAACAGAATCAAAGGGTAAAAAGATTGGAGATTTTGAACACGAAGGACAGCAGGAAATGATATCTCTTGCCTGTGACATAGGAATTGAAAAGGTCTTATGAAGCACTTTTGCAGATTGATGAAATGTCTCATGGCTGATGATTGTGTCATCAAACAAAGGAAAAGCAAGTGTTCTGAGAGCAGCATCTGCTGCTGCATTGCCTTCTACTAGGAAACCCGGAAGTTTTGAGTGCGAACGAAGATGGGCAACAAAGAAGGGAGTGATGCGCTTCTGTAACAGCGCTTGCAGCTGGGAAAAGAGATCATAGAGATTTTCATCCATTAATGGAGACAAATAGGCGATGGGGAGCAATGACAGCAAATGGAAAACATACTGAGAATCCACGATGAGATTAAATTCTTCTTCTGCGAAGGTCTGGAAAGCCAGGATTACTGCTGCTAGTTCTGAGCACTGAGCTGAAAGCTGGCGTTCTGTGAAAAGAGACTTCCATTCCCCTTCTTCTTGCCAGGTGAGGACACCACAGGTGGGAGCACCATCAGTGAATAGCGTTCTTGCCTTAATGATGGGCTGAAGCGACAACATGGATGAGATGTGATAAGGAATGTGCCGTAGCAAAGTAAATCTAACATCTTTAGGAGGGTTGAACAAAAAGGTACCTGTGAAATCGGCGATTGCGACTTGAAAGCTGTCTGAATGCTGAATTAATGATGACACTTGGTCTTGTGAAAAAGGAACATAAATTGAAATTAAATCTTTGCCACTGAGATGAACTGCGCGATTTCTGCACTTGATCAGAAGATCTGAGACTGCTTCTACGCTGGAATAGACGTTTTTAGGGGGTGTATGCGAAAGATGCAGCCATTCAACGATTGCCACTTTTGTTGAAGATTCTGGAACATAAAGTACTGCTGTTGGCAATCTTGGCGTTGAAAAGATGGCACAGGAAAGCGTGCAGTTTGCGGTTGGTACACGATTCACCGCGATGTGACGTATTTTTTCATTAATCCCCTGTAAGGCAAGACTCATATCGGAGGTGCAGGGAATGACATCTGCTGGTGAGGTGTGTCCTGCAAGGGCAGAAAATAATGGCGACAAATCAGAAGTAGAGACTGCTAATGAAGTACGAGCCCAATTCAAATGTCCCAAGAGCTGCTGTAGCTGGACTAAGGTGAATGACTCTGGGATGACGATGCTTGGCATTTCAGGTAGGGCTGCTGTTTGTAGAAGTCTGTGACCCAGATAACGAAAAGGAGCAACACACTGGACTTTCTCTGGAGCAATACAAAGTCCAAATGAATTCAGGATGCTTGTAAGATGCTCAGTGTGCTGTTCTGTGACTTCTTTTCCATGGATAAGGATGTCATCCATGTGGTGACATATCTGCAAAGCTGGATACTGAAATCTGAAAGACTGAAGTGCTGTGTCAACAAAACTTTGACAGAGTGTTGGAGAGTTTACCATTCCCTGAGGCAAAACTTTCCATGAAAATCTTGAGGTGGGTTTTTCGTTGTTGAAGACTGGTAATGTAAAGGCAAACTTTTCACAATCTGCAGGAGCCAAAGGAATAGTAAAAAAGCAATCTTTTAAATCAATAATAGCAAGCTGATGATCTCTGGGTATAAGATTTGGATTAGGAGTTCCACACTGGAGAGGACCCATTGGAACGATTCTTTCATTGATTTTTCGCAGGTCCTGAAGAAGGCGCCATTTCCCGCTCTTCTTCTTGATCACGAATATAGGGGTGTTCCAAGGACTGGTTGAAGGTTGAACACGCTTCTGCGTTAGGAGCTCTTTTACTAGGGCCTCCGCTGCGACGAGCTTTTCGGAGGTCAGCGGCCATTGGTCGACCCACACGGTAGTTCCTTCCACGACAGCGGAAGTGCATGAAATGGCGCTGATGTGGAGGCCCACATCAAAAATGTGTTTGAATTGTGGTTTTTGCTTTGGCCAGGAGGTCTTTGCCCCAAAGAGTAATTGGAACGTCCATGATGAGGGGCCGAAGCTGGACTACAGAGCCGGAGTCCGATCGGAAGGAGACGGGATGAACACTTTGGTGTGCAGGTTCGAAGCCACCCACGCCAAAAACGTCCTGAGTGACAGTAGTCGGCCAGTGGTCAGGCCAATCCTTCTTTGCGACGACCGTTACATCTGCACCAGTGTCAAGAAGGCCTGTGACCTGTCGTCCACCCATCTGTAGTACGAGCTGGGGACGTTCTTCAGTTATCTTGATGAGAGCCACCGCTGCTTGAGGCGGCAGAGACTCCATAGAAGCCGTAGGTGTAGACGTCAATAAATAAAGTCTGGCAAGTTCTTGACCTTTAGTTAGTACACACGGAACTGTGGAAAACCCTGGGACTTGGAGCTGAGATGAATCTGTAAGACGAACTGGTGGAGAGCAAAGTGGAGGCTAAATGTGTTGGGATGCGCCCACCACTTGACTTGTGGGGCTAGATGGGAAAGAGCCCTCCTTGCGGCCTGCAACACAAGAAGAGAAGAAGGTTACAAATTGCCGTAAAAGAAATCTCGGAAGCTCCTGTGAACAATCCCTCCCTCCCACTGCGTAAGTCCACCTCGTTGGCCCTCACCTTGGCCACCTCATCCTCATCTTCCAGGCGAATGAGGACGACGACCAGTTCATTAATGGCTTCTTCTTCAGTTGTTGTTGTTATGGGAAGCCTTTGGTCTCTCGCCCAGCCACGAAGCAGCCCCAGATGTTCGATGGCTGATGCCCGGACAGAGTCTTCCTTCTGTAGGCAGAAAACATCAGAGGTTGTGTTTCCCATCAGAGCAGTTGCCTTTCCCCTGCCCACTGTGGTGTTTTGAGGCTGCTCAGCCCCCTATCCTCCTCCTGGGGGAGACTATGGGCAGGAGTGACTCTCCCGCTGTGTTTTCCAGGCAGGCTTCCAAGAGAAGGTGCTCCAGAGGAACACCCTCCTGAAGCCAGAACATCTCCGCTGCATGCCAGTCTAAACGCCCCCTTCCTCTTCCAAAGCATTCTTCCTCTACTCTGTGTGATGTCGTGTGTTCCCTAATACTCACATGGGCAGCCAGACCGCAGTAGGTTGCCGCCAGCATCTTCAGCTCTTCCTCTGCCAGCTCCCTGGAGAGATAGGCTTGGTCTACCAGGTGCATCAAGTCTGGGAGGACATCGGCTTCTGCACAAGGGAGGGAATCCAGCAGCAGCAGCCGCAGAAGCGAAGGGTCCTACACAAAAGAGAGCATCTTTTCAAAGGTCTGAAAGGGCCTTTCAGCATTCTGCCAGCAAAAGAGTGCTGGGCCAAGATTAGAAAAGGATCTGTACCCCCTCCCTCCCTCTGAGCATCACTTGCCATGTCAGAGTCCAGAAGTAGGGATATCCCTCTGATGCTGAGCTTCCGGACTTGCAGGTGGTCATGTTCCAGCCAGGTGAGGAGCTGCTCCAGTGTATGCTCACAGGGATAGACCTGCAGACGGCAGCTGAGCAGCTAAAGAGGCCCAAAGAGAAAGAAACTCTTCAGTGATGGGAGGTTGAGAAAGGTTCTCCTTTTGTCCACCACCAGTAGTTCTGCACAGAGCAAAGCCACTGAAGTGAATGGACCAAAGTTCGTCGTGTCCAAGCCAGGACCTCCTTGCTGCACCCATTTCCTCCCGCATCAGTCCCCCTCACCTCGATGTAGATAGCTGCCGCTACTTGTGACACTCCGGCAAAATCCTGGCTCTCGAGAGCAGCGGTGATGTTTTTCACCATGGGAGGGATCCACCAGCGTCGCTTTCCAATAGCTCTGAAATGGAGAACCAGGTCTTGCTAAGGAAGGGAGAGACACCACAGGAAGCAAACGGGCACAGTCCAACCCCGTGCCTTCATCTCTGTTTGCCAGACCATTGGAAGGTCACCCTGGTCTTCCTCTTACCTCACCATGGCAGACAACCCCTGGCAGAAAAGTTGGTCAACGATGGCCGCCTCTACTTGCGCTCCAGTGGTGCCGAGAAGGAGGTGCAGAACTTCCTTAGCCCCTCTGGAACAAAAGCAAGGCCAGTTTTACCAGGAGGGTCATTGCCACACACTCAAATTCCTTCCCCATCCTTCCTGCCTAGCAGGGAGAGCCTCCCTTAGAAAACCAAATTGGATTGGGAAACCCCCAGAGGTTGAAGGGGAAAGGACTCCATTGGCCCCTTTGCAACACACTACTCACCTGAGGAATTCCTGGTCGTAGTGGAAGTTGACAACCATCCCCAGGAGAGCGATCAGCAGCTGTGGGAAATTCCTGCGCACAGCTGCCTTGTATTCCTCCATCCTGAGGATGGTGTGCAACAGGCTGGTGAGCTGTTGCTGGAAGAGAGAGAGGTGCAAGTCACTTTCCCTGCTTTTCTGCAGAATACAGAAACCCCTCGATATTACCCTGTGAAGAAGGAAGCCAGAAAGCAGGTGATTCGTGCTTACCACTTGGATGGCAGATTCCGCCAAGAGGCTTGGGTAAAGCTGCTCGGCCATGAGATGGAGCAGTTGTTCTTGGTCGGCCGATGTCAAAACCTCCTTCCATACTCTCTCGCAGTCTCTGTGAATGCAAAAACAAGAGTAACGGTCAGATTCAAGTCTTCTGCTTGATGTCATGCCCCTGAGAGAGGAAATGGCAGCAAGAGCTTTCTGAGCAAGCCCTGCAGCTTGACAACCTTTCCCTTAGTCCAGGAGAACCTGGAGGGCTCCATACCTGAAGGGAAACTGGAGGAGGTATTCAGCCACCTTCTCCAGGCGCTGGTGTGATAAGATGGACAAAGCGAAGACGGCCATGTTTCTGCCCTCCACTGTAGGCCCCTGGGTGATCTTATAGAAGGCCTCCAGCAGCACCTCCACCTGTCAGAGAAAAGGAGAGGGTTGCTGGGAGAGTACAAGGAAGCGGGGCTGTCTGCAGGCGGAGCGCTCCATCCCTCATAGAAAGAGGGACCCTTGACCTGTGCCACCACAGCCACCTTCCTTTCAAGGTACTACTCTGGGTCCTTGGAAGTATTGGACCCAGGCAGCTCCAGGCAACCAGTTCCCCTGTCCATTGTGGGCCAAGAGAAGAAGCTTGCCAGTCTGCTTCCAGAAGGTGGAGGATTCCCCATTCTCGGGACCCATGTTTCTCAGGACCCTTGGCTGAGGTTCTTGTCCTGACATTGCCAGGCCCCTCTCAACAAACATGTGTCCTGGCCATTCAATGGCATGAGGTTGCCTCCCCTACACCAAAGCAGAGATTCTTCTTCTCTCCTACCTTTGCAGACACCTTACCTCTACTGCTTTGCCGCTAAACTGCTTGATGAATTCTTGCAGTAGGTGGGAGATGTCCAAGGGGTTGAAGCTGCTCTCAACAACCAGGTTGCTGGCCAGGAAGCACATGGCCTGCAAGAGCTGCTCCGCAGGGAGAAAGGCGCCAAAGACCTGAAGCAAGAGAGGAAGGTCAGAGATGCCCACAGGGCTGGGCCGGGGAGCAGAAAGCCCAGGTGCTTGCTCTGCGGAACCCAGAACATGTGGCTTGAGAGACCGCTGTGCCTTGTGTGACAGCGACTTACCCTGGCAAGAGAGTAGCAGAACAATTCAGGAACCGGTCCTCTGGTGGAATTGAGGACCTGCTGAGCTCTGATGATGAGTGTTTGGTTCCTTGATGTTCATGCCAGCGTCTCTGCAAAGGAAAGCCAAAGGGTTAGTTTGGGTCTTGCTCACCCCATCCCATTCTAGGATGCATTCTTCCAGTCTTACCTTCTTTGCACCGCAGGATGGGCAGAAGATGGCAGAGGGCCTCTGCTGCCCGCTGCCTGCACTCCAGGTCTGGATCCAATGCGCACAGACAGGAAATAGCCACCAGTTTGGCCAAGGGAGGGTGCAGGAAGCGCTACCGATGGCTGAGAAGAAACCCAGAGAAGGGACTGATAAGAGAAGCACAGCATCACCATTTTTCATGTAACATTTTTATTAAATCTTCAAAACATTCCAAAACTTTTAGCATCCCTAAGCAGAAAAAAAGATTTCTTTTTTACTTCCCACCCCTCTTTTCCTGATGTTTGCTTTTTACTTTTTTATCAGCTGTTTTACTCACTAGGATTCATTCTGCTATGGCCCAGCTCTGTCCTCAAAATTGGGTATGTGCTGGGATGCCTGATTGTCCCTTGGGCAGCTTGCAGGGTGGGCCTAGAAACAGCAGCCTGAAGGCCTTCAGTAACTCACATATTCCTGGATCTTCTGCAGGAGGTCGGAAAGATCTCGGAGCGCCTTCCTTCGGACCATCTTCTTCCGACTCTTAATCATGGTGATGACATCTGTTAGTCTGGCATTCAGCTGGTCCTTGCTGAAGCCTTCGGGAGGAACATCAGCCGCATCCGGAGAACCTGTGCTTGGGATGCTGAGGAGAGAGAGGAGCAGCACTTGTGTAAAAAGGTTTTATTGCCTCCCATCCTTCAAAGACCCCAAGCACCACCACCATAGAAATGGAAGGGGGTGGGCTTTTGAAAGCAATTGATGATGGGGGGTGGGGGGTGGATTAGCATAGCATTACCTTCTTCCTCCCCATCTTCCAGGCTGATTTCTGATATTTGATCCTCATCAAAGTCAATTCCCTGTCCACGAGAAAAGAGAAACAAGAAGGTGAGAATGTGAGGAGAGGATCGGACCCATTCATGTTTTCGTGTTGATCAGGATAGCGCAGACAAGGTAGGTTGGGAAACAAACTGAAAATCTCTGTCCCTCATTTCCATAGAGACCTTATTCATCCATTAATTCATTTAGAGCAGGGGTCAGCAACCTAAGGCCCTGGGGCTGGATCCGGCACAATCGCCTTCTAAATCTAGCCAGTCCAGGAATCAGCGTGTTTTTACATGAGTAAAACGTGTCCTTTTATTCAAAATGCATCTCTGGGTTATTTGTGGGGCATAGGAATTTGTTCATATATTTTTTCCAAAATATAGTCCGGCCCCCCACAAGGTCTGAGGGACAGTGGACCGCTGAAAAAGTTTGCTAACTTTTTGTATCCCTCTCGTAAGCCAAAAAGGCTCCAAGAGAGCCTTCCATTAAATCAAATGCAAGAAACTCCCTAATCGCAGACTTCTATTGTAATAAAAAAAATCTGAGAAAGAGAAATGCAACACACAAGGAAATGGAGCAAGGAGGGCAGAGGAAAAGACAACTCACCAGCTCAGGCCCCAGTGTCTAGAATGCTGTTCTCATCCCTCCCACCGATAAAATGGCTGCCGCCAGATGACAGTTGGGGGAGAGGAGGCCTGAGGGAGCTGGCCTGTCTCAGCAGAGCCAAGGCGCTGTTTCTTATCCATCCTTCCTCCAGGAGTAGAGCTCCGCCAGGCCTCCTGTCTCTCCCTCGCCTGCACCTGGAAGGAGCCCTTCCCTGCAATTGACTCTGTGGACAGTTGGGCAGCAGGGCTGCCGGCATCTGCTCTGCAGAAAAAGCAGAAAAACACCCCCTTCCCCTCCACTCTCATGCTCACGCTCCCTTCCCCCCCCCTCTTTTTCCCTTTCCCTCCAAACTATAGTACAAAGATAACACCCTGCATGTAGAAATAGAAATGAAGCCTTTCCCAGATTCACCTGTACATAAATCAGAAGGAACCCTCTGTTCAACATAATGGTCAATCGACTGCAATATAGGACACTAACTTTTCCTTTCCTTCTCCCCTTCCAAAAACCTGGGCAAAGCTCAACCCTTTCTTTGACTTTGGATAGCTCTTTGCCAAACTTGGTGATGCCATTAATCTAGGTTCTAGACTTAAATCCCCTGGCCAGGGCAACCTCCACTTACCTCCAGGAGTCTTTGGGACGCCATCTTCTAATGTAGTGACTGAGCGAAGGTCACCACAGGCCTCCTCTGCAAACCTCGAGATGCTGAGGATGCAGGAACCTCAGTTCAAACGGTCACAAGTCCGTTGCTAGACAGCGGCCCTGGAGAACAAGGAATTCCTGGCCTGAGTTCTAGGAGGGTCCGTGTGGCCTAGTGGTTAGAACAATGTTGAGGCCATGCAACTCAAGGGTGATGTGTAGTTTAATATTTTTTCTCTTATTTTTACCCTGCTTTGCAGACTCTTGTTGTCTCCTAAAGCAGCTGACATTGATTGAAAAGAAGGTGAGACAAGTCCTGTCCTCAGGTTTGGAAACTCCAAGGACACCCAGTGGAAGGGATGTGGAGGAACAAGGCAGAGGAAGAGCCCCTTTCACAAGGAGAGGCCTGAGCTGTCCCCAGGCAAGTCCTGTCCTGCTGGGGCCAAGCTGCCCTTCGTCACCCACAGCTCTTCTTGGACAGAGATGCAACAACTGACCCTGTAGGCCTTCATGCCCAACTTCAAGGGGGCTCAAGCCCCTCTCAGATTCCCCTCAGGGGCTTCTCTGGGCCCCACAGGCAGCAGCAGGCAGTGCCTGGCAAATGCACGGGCTCACTTGAGGGACTCAGATGCAACCGCCTTATCCTACACAGGTTCCCGGAAGGGTTGGGTGGGTGTTTATGCCATCACAAAGGGGCCTCCCCCTGAGAGAAGAGAGGTGGGTTTCAGCAAGACCCAAGGCAGCCATTCAGTCTCCAGGTTTCCTGGAGGTCTCTGGAGCAGAAGCCTGTCCTGCCTTGTGATGCGCACTCAGCTGAGAGCAGGAGACACCAAGGAGCAGACAGAACCCCTGACACCCCCCTTTCCTGGGAGCAACCGACTGCAAAGCCCCACAGACAATAGAAATATAAGAAATACGGCCTCCATCTTTCCTTAGAGTGACACACTGCAAGGCTTCTGCTGGGCGCTTGGTTGCCACCTTTGGCAGACCCTCCAAGTGTCTCTATTAGCTCGAAAGAGGCCTAATTAGTAAACTAGGGCTTGGCATTTCATACCCCCCCCCAACTTTCTCATAGATCCCTGGGAACAAAGAAAGATGCAAGAGCCATAGTAAATCAACTCTGCAGGAAGGGAGGAAGCGGGGGGAAATGTTCTGAATTTTCTTGCGACTTAAAAACAATCGAGCTTAAATTCAATTAAGGCTGCATTTTGTGGTAAATAATAGGGTTTTTAAAAATAAGGCTTACTATTTGCATACTATTGGGTGGGTTGAGATGTTTTATTTACTGCTCACAAGAAAGCTCCACTGTGTTCAACAAGGCTTGTATCCTAGCTCAGTTGGTAGAGCATAGCAGCATACATCTTAAGGTCATGAGTCCAAGCTGCACATTGGGCAAAATATACCTGCATTGCAGAAGGTTGGACTAGATGACCCCAATGACCCCTTTCAACTCTATAATTCCAGCTCTATAGCAAGGGTAGCAGGACGTGGGTGGCAGTCTTGTCTCCTGGTTGTCTCTTGACATGATACCTGACAATGCTTGCTGGTTTGCCTTTCCTGGCCAGTCTGAGCCATTACACAGAAAGCAGACGAGCCAGCTTCGATCATGCTTCCTTCACTTACTTTGGTCTTGTGGAGGTGCCAAAGTGCAGGTACGCTTCCTGCGCTTAGTTTGGTGTTGTGGTGGTGCCAAAGAGCAGTCACACAAATCGGGCAGAGGGAGACCTAGGAAGTCCAAACGTAGCCCAACGTGCTGCTTTCTGGTTGCTTTGCACAGAAAGCAGACGAGCCAGCTTCGATCATGCTTCCTTCACTTTCTTTGGTCTTGTGGAGGTGCCAAAGTGTAGGCACGCTTCTTGCACTTAGTTTGGTGTTGTGGTGGTGCCAAAGCGCAGTCACGCAAATCGGGCATAGGGAAACCTGGGAAATCCAAACGTAGCCCAACGTGCTGCTTTCTGGTTGCTTTGCACAGAAAGCAGATGAGCCAGCTTTGATCATCCTTCCTTCACTTACTTTGGTCTTGTGGAGGTGCCAAAGTGTAGGCACGCTTCCTGCGCTTACTTTGGTGTTGTGGTGGTGCCAAAGCGAAGTCACGCAAATCGGGCAGAGGGAAACCTAGGAAGTCCAAACGTAGCCCAACGTGCTGCTTTCTGGTTGCTTTGCACAGAAAGCAGACGAGCCAGCTTCGATCATGCTTCCTTCACTTTCTTTGGTCTTGTGGAGGTGCCAAAGTGTAGGCACGCTTCTTGCACTTAGTTTGGTGTTGTGGTGGTGCCAAAGCGCAGTCACGCAAATCGGGCATAGGGAAACCTGGGAAATCCAAACGTAGCCCAACGTGCTGCTTTCTGGTTGCTTTGCACAGAAAGCAGACGAGCCAACTTCGATTATGCTTCCCTCACTTACTTGAGGAGGTGCCAAAGTGAAGGCACGCTACCTGCGCTTAATTTTTATTTCAGGCGTTGGACATGAATATTGATGTCTGGTGGATGCAGGCGCCACTTTTTCCACCCTTAGTGATAGCCATTTAAAAGCTAGTTTTCAAAAACAACGCATTATGGGCATTGATGGAATCCCCAGGACTTGCAGCCTATCTAAACCCACCACTGTAACCTTGGGACCTTTAACGGCTGAACATTCCTTCCTCCTCACCTCAAGCCCCGTAAATTTGCTAGGAAGGGATCTTCTGTGTAAACTGAAGGCAACTATTGTGTGTGATTCAGAAGGCATCCATCTGCATATGCCTGAAGATTCTGTAGCCTCTTTTCAAGGCATCCTAAAGGAGGAAGAAGCCCCAGAGATGGATATGCCCCCCCCCCCAGATAAAAGACTCTGTGCCTCCATGGCTGTGGGGAACCACCTCCACATCAGTTGGACTCCTAAGATCTGCTGAACCCATAAAAATTAGATATCCCACTTGTATACCTTACCCTCATGCCACCATTGAGGGTTTAATTTCTCGGGATGAGCGGGTTCTGTCGAGCCTGGATTCCCAGCTATGGGGAACTAACAAAACCCTTGGTACACATGACTGGCAAAGATGAGCCCGAACCCCTTGAGTGGAATAAGGAATGTCTTACAAACTTTGAAATCATTAAACGGGAACTAAAATCAGCTCCAGCCCTGGGTCTCCCCGACTACTGCCTTCCCTTTTCCCTCTTCGTCCATGAAAGAAAGGGAGTGGCGTCCGGAGTTCTGACTCAAACCTTCAGGGGGCGAGAAAGACCAGTTGCTTACTATAGTGTCCACTTACTATAGTGGACCCTCCCGGATGGCCGCCTCCTAATGCCTAAGGCATGGGTTCCCAAACATCTACGTGTTCTACACCAATGTACATATTGGGGGGCGAATAAGTTGGCAGAGAGTATCCTTAGACACTGGTATGCCCCCGGAGCTCATCAATATGCCAAGGCCATCCTAAAGAACAGTGTTATCTGTGCTGGCTATAACCCAAAGAGGGAACCCTGAAAGCCCCCTGGCTCCCAACCGTGGGCTTTCCTTCCGTTTGAAAGCCTCCAACTGAACTTTGCTGCACTTCCCAAGTGTATGGGGTTCAAAGTTATTCTCATCATCACAGACAAGTTGAGTTTTTGGCCTGAGGCTTTCCCGTGCAAACGCGCAACAGCCCACGCCGTTGCACGCATTTTGGTGCAGGAGATCATTCCCCGATTCGGCGTTCCACAACGTCTAGACAGCGATCGTGGAACTCACTTTACAGCGGAGATAGTACAGTCTGTAGCTGGAGCCTTCAGCATCAAATGGCAGCTGCACACCCCCTATCACCCTCCTTCTTCAGGCCAGACTGAACGTATGAATGGACTAATAAAGAGCCAGTTAGGAAAAATCTGCACCGCCACAGGACTAAAATGGGTTAATGCCCTTCCCATTGTACTGCACAACATCAGGAGTCAGCCCAGAGGACTTCTAAAGCTCTCTCCCTACGAGGTATTGTTTGGCCGGCCGGCCCCCACCCACACTATTCATTAGATCTGTGGCCAGAGAGCATATTGGTGGGCATCCATCCAAATGCAGGGATCCTGTTACCTCGGCCATGTTCATCCAGGCTTCTGAGTCACCCTGACGTTTCCGAATGGCCATTTGAGAAACAAAAGGTCCCCAGCTTCCACGACACATGCCCCAATTATTATTTTTCTTTTTTTTCTTTTTCAAAAGTTTTTTATTTTCTGAAATAAGAACATAAAATAAAAAACAATACAAAAACAACCACAAAACAACTAAACAAACAGACAAAAGAGAAAAACTAACAACATCAATACATTATCCTAGTCCAATACATCTTCCTTTACATTGTCTTAAGGACCTCCTCACACCCTCTCCTTCTGCGTACATTGTGTCTCATCTGTAGTAACTTTAAACCACATAAATCTAACCATTAGTGTGTACTTTTTAAACCTATACTTTTAATTCTAAATTTTACTAGCTGTTGCCTTTTACTTCCGTCTGCTCCTCTTAAATCTTAATTTTAACATGATTTCTTAAATAGTCCTTAAATTTCTTCCACTCCTTCTCCACCACGTCATCCCTCTGGTCACGGATTTTCCCGGTCATTTCCGCGAGCTCCATATACTCAATCATCTTCAGCTGCCATTCTTCAACTGTCGGGATCACCTCTGTCTTCCAGTTCTTTGCTAACAATAACCTTGCTGCTGTTGTGGCATACATAAAAATTACTTTATCTTGGACTGGGATTTCCTGATTAACAATACCTAGTAAAAAGGCCTCTGGTTTTTTAACAAATGTGTTTTTCAACACCTTTTTAAGTTCATTATAAATCTTCTCCCAGAAGTCTTTTACTTTCGGACATGTCCACCACAAATGAAAAAAAGTACCTTCCACTTGTTTACATTTCCAACACTTATTACTAGAACCATGATAAATTTTAGCAAGTTTTACAGGAGTTAAGTACCATCTGTACATCATTTTCATCAGGTTCTCTCTCAAAGTATTGGAAGCTGTAAATTTAATACCACTTTCCCACAATTTTTCCCAGTCCTCCATCATAATATTATGACCAACATCCTTCGCCCAATCTATCATTGCAGATTTAACCAATTCATCTTTTGTATGCCACTCAAGCAGTAAATTATACATTCTGGAAAGATTTTTTGTATCTGGTATTAACAATTCTGTTTCCAGTTTGGATTTCTCTACCTGAAAACCACTTTTCTTATCCATCTTATACAATTCATTTATCTGACAGTATTGCAACCAATTTGTTACTCTATCTTTTAAAAACTCATAACTTTTCAGCTTAAAGACTCCTCCCTCCTGAATTAGTATATCTTCGTATTTTGGCCAGTTAGTTTGCATATTAACCATTTTATGAGCTTTTGCATATTAACCATTTTATGAGCTTTTGCTTCCAATGGTGAAAGCCATCTGGATGTTTTCCTTTCTAACAAGTCTTTATTTCTCAACCAAACCTTAAACAATGCATTTCTTATAATATGTGTTTTAAAACCTCTATGTGCTTTAACCTTGTCGTACCAAAGATATGCGTGCCAACCAAAAATATTGTCATGTCCTTCCAGATCTAACACATCAGAGTCTTTTAGTAAAAACCATTCTTTCAACCAACAAAAAGCAGCGGCCTCAAAGTATATCTATCTATCTGACTCTATCTTTAGAGTCAGTTAAAATCTTGTACTTTATCCTAGGTTATTAACTGACTCTATCTTTAGAGTCAGTTAAAATCTTGTACTTTATCCTAGGTTTTCTCCCTTGCCATATAAATTTCGACAAGTCTTTCTGCCACCTCTTAAAACATTCCATTCTCTCAATAATCGGTAGGACTTGAAATAAAAAGAGCATCTTCGGTAAGACATTCATCTTCACAACTGAAATACGCCCTAATACAGATAATTTTAACCTTGTCCATATATCTAAGTCTCTTTTAATTTCATTCCACAACTTTTCATAATTGTCTTTATAAAGATTTAAATTCTTAGCAGTCATATTAACCTCCAGATACTTCACTTTATTGACAAAGTTCAAACCGGTCAGATTCTGTAGTTTGTCTCTTTCTAATCCAGTCAGATTTTTTGTTAAAACCTTGGTTTTCATCTTGTTCAATTTAAATCCAGCCACTTGCCCGAATTCTTCTATTATTTCCAGTGCCTTTACTGCACTGGATTCTGTATCTTGTAATGTTAAAACCACATCATCTGCAAAGGCCCTCAATTTATATTCTTTCACTCCCACCCTGATCCCTTTTATTTCAGACTCCTCTCTTATCTTAGACAATAACACATCCAGTACAGTAATAAACAACAGAGGGGATACTTGTCTGGTTCCTTTTTCTATTTTAATTTCTTCAGATACTACATTGTTGATTATTATTTTTGCTCTTTGATCATTGTATATAGCATTCAGACTGTTCAAAAAGTTTTGGCCAACCTCCATTTTAGCAAAATTTTCTTTCATAAATTTCCAAGAAATATTATCAAAGGCTTTTTCTGCGTCTATAAACATCAAAATTGCTTTAGTATTTATTTTAGACTCCAGTCTTTCCAAAATATCCACTAAATTCCTTATATTTCCATTCATATATCTTCCGGGAATAAACCCGGCTTGATCTTTGTGGATATATTCCTTAAACACATTTTTAAATCTTCTTGCCAGTATATTTGCAAAAATTTTGCAATCCACATTTAATAAGGAAATTGGTCTGTAATTCTTCATTTGTAACAAATCTGTATCAGGTTTTGGAATCAAGGTAATAAATGCGTCTTTCCATGTATCCGGTGCCTTCCCCCCCCTAAAAATTTCATTGCAAACCTCCATCAAAGGTTGAATCAACCAATCCTTCAGTGTTTTATAATATTTGGCTGTTAGACCATCCGGTCCTGGGGCTTTTCCCAATTGCATATTATTAATCGCATCTTCTATATCCTGTCTAGAGATCGGGTGGTTAAGTATTTTCCTCTTATCTTCTGGAATACTACGCAGTCCATTTTTGGCCAAGTACTGCTCAATCTTGTCTTCATGTTGTTTATCTCGACAATACAGCTGTTTATAAAATCTCTGAAAGTTCTTTCTGATCTCTGAAAGTTCTTTCTGACACATGCCCCAATTAGACTCAATGGAGAAACCTGGCTCTGGGGTTTCTTCCCAACATATGGCACTTTTTCAAATCACCTGGATATCCTCCGCCTTGCTGATGTTCTCTTACAATTTATCAAAGAATCAGAAGCCGCCACACTTTCTGTACTTACTGAACTTACTCAGGTACGCTTGTTATCCACACAAAACAGATTAATTGTACTCAATTGGTGGCACATGCAAATTGATAGGCACAGAATGCTGCTCTTATGTGTCTGACCAGACTCTCAATATTACCGGCCACCTGCAAACCATCAACTCCCTAACTGAAACTTTACAGGAAATCCCTCATGGAGGGTTTTCAGACTGGGACCCGTGGTTCTGGCTACCCCACACCTCTTGGATACACGAGTTAGCGAAGGGAATGTTTTTTATTCTCCTTTCCATAATACTGTTCACCACTTTCTTTTGCTTCTGCATACAATGCTTCCCCGCCATGATGACAGCGCTCGGCAACCCCTCCTCTTGCACTCCTATCCTTGCGCCCCTCCAGGCAGCCCCCACCTTCCCCGAAGTTGTCCCAATGTATCACCTAGAATACGTGAACATGGATTGTGTGAGGCAATGATTGGTTGTTATACAACAATCTTGCCTCAGAGAGGGGAACTGTTATAAGAATTGCGGGGGGGATGCCCAGGACATGTCCAGTTTTACCATTTGAGACATGAACAGAGAAGGGTAACTGGAGACGATACACATTTTTCCTCCACCCAGAATCCTCCTCCTCGAGGCCATAATCCACCGGTACAGCTTTCAATCAGCCCTCCCTTCTGGATTCAGTTAGTAAATTCACCCCTCAGGAAGGAATATTCTCCCTTCAATTGGTTACCGGCAGCAACGATTCACAACTTCCACCGATTCACAACTTCCACAGCCCAGCAGGGCTGTCAATCTGCTCCTTTGATGAGCTAGCAGCCATTGTCTTGCAGCAGGAGACCTCCACAACCATTAAGAAATGTGAACATCTCCCCCTCTCTCAGGCTGCGCAGCGCAGTGTTCTCAGAGTAGGAAAGGGGGGGAACTCATCTGGCAATGACAGCTATCAGACTGAAAACTCACAATATTCCTTGCGAGTATCCCTTGCTCTGAAAATTACCTTGAACGATACTGTAGTTATGTTTTGTTCTCTTTATTGCTTTTAATTGATACACTGATACTCTCCTGGAAACAATGTATAATCCTGCAAAATTTCCCTTCTGAGCATAACCAATGCTTATGTCAGAAAATAATAACTTCCCTCTTAGAATTTTTTTCTGCATTAGCTTAACCTTAATGCTGCAATACCCAATACGTTAGAATTTTTTTGCTATATTTTACCGATGTTTTAAGAATGTAGTTTTTCCTATGATAGATTTCCCTCCTGTATTAGAAACCTATTGCTTCTAACCATGTTAGATTTCTCTTTTGTAATACTTCTGCCCTCACCCCGCCTATACCACAGTGACACCTAGTGTGTCTCTTCAGATAGGACACAAATACACATGGACAATGAATATAAGAGAACCAGTTTATTCATCAATAAAAAGAAACATCCTGGACATGAATTTCACACCCATATTGGAAGCCATCGCCAGAGGGTGTGAGAGAATTCCAGCCAGCCGCTAATCGCCCAAGAATCGCTCCATCATTTCGGAGGTCTGCTCCTGACAAAGAAGAAAAAATGAAGAGCCAGCAGAGAGCAGGGGAAGAAACATTTGACACCTCTCCACGTGAAAGGGCACCCATGTTAACACCAATTATTTCCATAAACTACCCCAATTTCCTTGTAAGACCCTTGTTTTCGTGCCTTCCAGCCACCATTGGATTGTATGGGAATAGAAGAATAGGAACTCCCACTCATCGGGGCCCCCTTCCTTCTTTTCTTACGAGGCGGGGACCCTACAGCTGTAATTTTTTTTCTGTGTCTCAATAAAGGACCAGTATTGTTTTGCCTGATCTACGTGTTGGTCTCTGTCAATTTCCCGACCGGAGCTTGAATCTAGAATCAACTATTGTGCCTCCGTATCGCCACCGGCTTCCTTACGAGGCAGTGGCATTTCAGGGTTAATTTCTTAGAACAGTACCCCTAGGTACCTGAACTTGGTGTGGCAAAGTTTTATCTTGTTGGCGTTAGTGAGTTCCTTCTGGGTGTGGGGAGGGGTGTTGCAGCACATAGCTTCCGACTTTGCAAAATTGACCTGTAGGCTGCATATCATTGCAAATGTGTTGAGTTCTTCGATTAGGGAGGTTGCTGTGTTTATGGGGTCTGGTGTTGTGACCATTAGGCCATCGGCAAAGAGCCCTAATTTGTAGGTTTTGCCTTTTATTTCCACTCCCTCGATGTCTGTGGCTGCTAAAGGTTCCAGAGCCAAGATGAATAAGAAGGGAGACAGTGGGCATGATTCTACTTTGAGGTTGTCTTTCAGTGGTTTTGGGATGGAGACTATTTTGGAGTACCCCCCTTTCATGGTGACATTGAATAGGCGGGTCATGTAGGGCATCAGGGGTTCTTTGAATTTCCTATAGAATTCTGCTGTAAAACCGTCTGGGCCTGGGGCTTTGTGTGGCTTCAGGCTTTTGAGAACCGTATCTATTTCCTCTGGGGTGATAGGACTGTCCATGAATTCCTGTTCCTCATCAGTTAAGGTAGGCATGGTCAGTCCTGCTAGGAATTTTCTGGTTTCCTCCTCAGGTGGGTTAGGAGAGGTGTATAGGCTGGGGTAATATTCTGCAAATTCTGAGGTTATTTCGTTGGGGGAGAATTTTATGTTGCCGTCTTTTTTTGTGATGCAGTGTATTCTTGTTTTGAGTCCTTTTTTCCTACACCTGTTTGCTAATAGTCTGGAGTTTTTCTACCAATAATAGCTGTTACCTCAAATGGTGCAGAAATGCACTGCTGTTATCAGCACACAGCTTATAGATTGGTCTTTGCTATATATAGTCATGACAGCAGGCCTGTCACACAATATCCCCAGTACGCAAAGGCTTTTTTAGGTTCCCCCTCCCATTCTATAAGTAGCTTTTAGAAGTGGAAACGTGTAGTTTGAAAATAGGCATTTCGAACATGAATCATACTGATTTGGTCTTTTACTGTAGTGTATTTTGCAAAAACAAACAAACAAGTATGTGTGTTTTCAGTAGTATTCCCTTACAATTCTAGTAAAATATTAAGAAAAAAAAGACAGCTTTCCTCCCTACAAAATATGAATTTAAAGATGCGGATTTTGTCCAATGTGGCACCTGGGGGAACATCACGCTGTTGGCACCCATTGAGGTTTCCAGCCCCCGCTGATTTATTGAAATAACAGTTTGGGAGGGATTGCGGGGTTGTTGGGGGAGTATTACCTGTTTTATAGGATGTGTTTCCTGTATTTTATTTGTTGGTGTTTTCCTTCTTTAGGAATTCTGGCCATCACCAGGTTTAGTTCTATGAAATGGGTATTTTGTAGTCTAAAACAAAACAAGTGCCGCTGAACCGAAAAGTATTGGGGACCCCTATGGTAGCAATGTGTGAGAAAGCAAGACACAGCAATTTATTTAAAAAGCTCGTTTCCAATTATATTACCGGTAACTCATTGTATATATTAATACAACTATTTCATACAACATGCAGCATAACAGTCCTACAGTAAAACTGCAATGAACTGATTAATAACTGTTTATATACATGCTAATAAACCAATTTTGTCCAGTCCTTCAATGTACTTCCTACAAAAGCCACAGCCCTGAATTTCAGGAAGCATCAGCTACTTCCATGTAAGGGGCCCTGATTTTCCAGTGTCTCTGGCTCCAGTTCCCTTCAATCCAATGGACGGCCCAGAGCGACTTCTCAAATCAGGATCTGACGCTTCACTTTGTGCCATCTCTTCATCATATCTAAGGGCAAAGAGAAAGCCATTATTGTCCCAGGAGATTCACAGCTGGGCTGAACAATGATCAGAACGTAGTGGGACCGCTATTTCATTTTGTCTCAGGATTAATGTCACAAATGACAGACGGTGACGTCACTCAAGTGAAACAAATGGCTCATCTAGAAAAAGAACCTTAAAACTTTTAACAGCAACAAACCTCAGAGCTACCGCACATTTATATCTGCAATCTGCAACTTTCTGAAATACTTAATAATGTGATCATCTGGTGAATAACAGCTGTTATTTCAACAGCTATTCACAGCAGGATGCAACCCTAACAGACATACAGGTGAAACTCGAAAAATTAGAATATCGTGGAAAGGTTCATTTCTTTCAGTAATTCAACTTAAAAGGTGAAACTAATATATGAGATAGACTCATGACATGCCAAGCGAGATATGTCAAGCCTTTATTTGTTATAATTGTGATGATTTTGGCGTTCAGCTGATGAAAACCCGAAAGTTGAGATTGTTAATTTGGGGTTCTCATCAGCTATACGCCATAATCATCACAATTATAACAAATAAAGGCTTGACATATCTCGCTTGGCATGTCATGAGTCTATCTCATATATTAAACTCCAGTAGCTAATGAAAACAATTGCTTACATAAATGAACTTTTCTACGATGTTAAGTGTGTCATTAATAAGATTGTATTTGAGGATACAATCGTTGGCAGTACTGGAAGTAAGAGATGGAGAAGCGTTGACCTACGAAGTGTACACAGGAAGGAGAAAAATAGATAGTTCGCATCCACCAATTCTTCCACAAACAGAAATACAATTAATGAAATTATCAACAGCAGATCAGGGTCATTCCATATCAAGTTGCCCAATTTTTGATTACTTTTTTACCTCATATCAGCCAATTTTCTTAAATTTTTGAACACTTGTTGAATGATGAGAACTAAGTTTAAATCTAAAATTTTACTTTTTTATCTCATCTCAATTTTGAGTTATGGGGGTTGGAATTTTTTTTAAAAAATGACACTTGTGGCCTTGCCAGACTAAACAAAAATCCTAAAAGCTCAGCTCAGAATAGAGATATTTCCAAACGAAAAATACCAGTCTCTTCAGAACTTCATGGGCTTTAATTTGATATGGCACATGATGGATTTACTTTAAATTTTAAAGTTACATAATTTAAAAAATTGTTAAAGTGATAAAAAATTAATAGGAATCAAAAATTCAAAAAATGTATTATTTCATATTTCAAAGAGCGTCCTGCAAAATTGTGCGAACAAAGCCTATAGAGTTCAACAGCAAACCAGCCCCCGTTGGCTGACCGCTGCAGAAACAGACACTCACCCAGAATCACACAGAGCCCATAGATTTCAACAGCGAACAAGCCCCTCTTTGCTGATGGCAGCAAACACACAGTCTCACCAAGAATCACATAGAGCCCATAGAGTTCCACAGCGAACAACCCCCTCTTGGTTGATGGCAGCAGACACAGACAGAATCACACAGAGCCCATAGAGTTCAACAGCGAACAAGCCCCTCTTAGCTGATGGCAGCAAACACACAGTCTCACCAAGAATCACACAGAGCCCATAGAGTTCAACAGTGAACAAGCCCCTCTTTGCTGATGGCAGCAGACACAGACAGACTCACACAGAATCACATAGAGGTCAACAGCGAACAAGCCCCTCTTGGCTGATCGCATCAGACACAGACTCACCTAAAATCACACACAGCCCATAGAGTTCAACAGCCTCTGCAGACACAGAATCACCCAGAATCTCACAGAGGTAATAGACTTCAACAGCTGACCAACCCCTCTTGGCTGATTGAAGCAGACACAGACAGACTCACACAGAACCCATAGAGTTCAACAGCGAACAAGCCCCTCTTAGCTGATGGCAGCAAACACAGACAGTCTCACCAAGAAACACATAGAGCCCATAGAGTTCAACAGCAAACCAGCCCCCTTTGGCTGACCGCTGCAGAAACAGAAACTCACACAGAATCACTCAGAGCCCATAGAGGTCAACAGCGAACAAGCCCCTCTTGGCTGATCGCATCAGACACAGACTCACCTAAAATCACACAGAGCACATAGAGTTCAACAGCCTCTGCAGACACAGACTCACCCAGAATCACACAGAGATAATAGACTTCAACAGTTGACCAACCCCTCTTGGCTGATTGAAGCAGACACAGACAGACTCACTCAGAGCCTATAGAGTTCAACAGCAAACCAGTCCCTCTTTGCTCATCACAGCAGACGCAGACTCACCAAGAATCTCACCCAGCCCATAGAATTCAAAAGTAAACCAGTCTCACTGCAGACACAGATATCAAGATACACAGAATCAAATAGAGCCTATAGAGTTCAACAGCAAACCAGCCTCTCTTCGCTGATGACAGCAGACAGAGACAGACTCAACCAGTCTCACACAGAGCCTGTAGAGTTCAACATCCACTGCAGACACAGACAGACTCACCCAGAATCAAACATGGCCCAGAGAGTTGAACAGCAAACCAGCCCCCGTTGGCTGAATGCTGCAGACACAGTCAATCTCACTCATAATCTCACAAAGCCTATAGAGTTCAACAGCAAACCAGCCCCCGTTGGCTGTCCGCTGCAGAAACAGACACTCACACAGAATCACACAGAGCCCATAGAGTTCAACAGCGAACAAGCCCCTCTTGGCTGATGGCAGCAGACACAGACAGACTCACACAGAATCACACAGAGCCCATAGAGCTCAACAGCGAACAAGCCCCTCTTGGCTGATGGCAGCAGACACAGACAGACTCACACAGAATCACACAGAGCCCATAGAGCTCAAAAGCGAACAAGCCCCTCTTGGCTGATGGCAGCAGACACAGACAGACTCACACAGAATCACACAGAGCCAATAGAGTTGAACAGCAAACCAGACTCACTGCAGAAACATATGTCAAGATACACAGAATCAAATAGAACCTATAGAGCTCAACAGCAGACGAGATCCTATTGGCTATAGAAAGATATAGAAAGACTCACCCAGATTCACACAGAACCAATAGAGTTCAACAGCCAGTGTGGTGTAGTGGTTAAGAGTGGTAGACTCGTAATCTGGGGAACCGGGTTCGTGTCTCCACTCCTCCACATGCAGCTGCTGGGTGACCTTGGGCTAGTCACACTTCTCTGAAGTCTCTCAGCCCCACTCACCTCACAGAGTGTTTGTTGTGAGGAAGGAAGGGAAAGGAGAATGTTAGCCGCTTTGAGACTCCTTCGGGTAGTGAAAAGCGGGATATCAAATCCAAACTCTTCTTCTTCTTCTTCAAACCAGCGCCTCTTGGCTGATGGCAGCAGACACAAACAGACTCACCCAGAGTCACACAGAGCCTATAGAGTTCAACATCCACTGCAAACCAGCCCCGTTGGCTGACCGCTGCAGAAACAGACACTCACCCAGAATCACACAGAGCCCATAGAGTTCAACAGCAGACCAGCCCCCGTTGGCTGACCGCTGCAGAAACAGACACTCACACAGAGCCCATAGAGTTCAACAGCGAGCAACCCCTCCTGGCTGATGGCAGCAGACACAGACAGACTCACACAGAATCACACGACGCCCATAGAGTTCAACAGCGAACAAGCCCCTATTAGCTGATGGCAGCAAACAGACAGACTCACACAGAATCACACAGAATCACACAGAGCCCATAGAGTTCAACAGCAGACCAGCCCAAGTTGTCTGACCGCTGAAGAAATAGAATCTCACTCAGAATCGCACAAAGCCCATAAAGTTCAACAGCAAACAAGCCCCTCTTGGCTGATGGCAGCAGACACAGACAGACTCACACAGAATCACACAGAGCCCATAGACTTCAACAGCAGACCAGCCCCCATTGTCTGACCGCTACACAAAAAGAAACTCTCACAGAATCACATAGAGCTCATAGAGTTCAACAGCATCCCAGCCCCCGTTTGCTGAATGCTGCAGACACAGTCAATCTCACTCAGAATCGCACAAAGCCCATAAAGTTCAACAGCAGTCTAGCCCCTCTTGGGTAACCGCTTCAGAAAAAGACACTCACACAGAATCACACAGAGACCATAGAGTTCAACAGCGAACAAGCCCCTCTTGGCAGATGGCAGCAGACACAGACAGAATCACACAGAGCCTATAGATTTCAACAGCAGACCAGCCCCCGTTGTCTGACCGCTGCAGAAACAGAAACTCACACAGAATCACATAGAGCCCATAGAGTTCAACAGCAGAACAGGCCCTGTTGACTGAATGCTGCAGACACAGTCAATCTCACTCATAATCACACAAAGCCTATAGAGTTCAACAGCAAACCAGCCCCCGTTGGCTGACCGCTGCAGAAACAGACACTCATACAGAATCACACAGAGCCCATAGAGTTCAACAGCAGACCAGCCCAAGTTGTCTGACCGCTGAAGAAATAGAATCTCACTCAGAATCGCACAAAGCCCATAAAGTTCAACAGCAAACAAGCCCCTCTTGGCTGATGGCAGCAGACACAGACAGACTCACACAGAATCACACAGAGCCCATAGACTTCAACAGCAGACCAGCCCCCATTGTCTGACCGCTACACAAAAAGAAACTCTCACAGAATCACATAGAGCTCATAGAGTTCAACAGCATCCCAGCCCCCGTTTGCTGAATGCTGCAGACACAGTCAATCTCACTCAGAATCGCACAAAGCCCATAAAGTTCAACAGCAGTCTAGCCCCTCTTGGGTAACCGCTTCAGAAAAAGACACTCACACAGAATCACACAGAGACCATAGAGTTCAACAGCGAACAAGCCCCTCTTGGCAGATGGCAGCAGACACAGACAGAATCACACAGAGCCTATAGATTTCAACAGCAGACCAGCCCCCGTTGTCTGACCGCTGCAGAAACAGAAACTCACACAGAATCACATAGAGCCCATAGAGTTCAACAGCAGAACAGGCCCTGTTGACTGAATGCTGCAGACACAGTCAATCTCACTCATAATCACACAAAGCCTATAGAGTTCAACAGCAAACCAGCCCCCGTTGGCTGACCGCTGCAGAAACAGACACTCATACAGAATCACACAGAGCCCATAAAGTTCAACAGCAAAGATGCCCCTCTTGTCTGATGGCAGCAGACACAAACAGACTCAACAAGAATCACAAATGGCCCAGAGAGTTGAACAGCAAACCAATCGCTCTTGGCTGATTGAAGCAGACACAGACAGACTCACACTGAGCCCATAGAGTTCAACAGCAGACCAGATCCTCTTGGCTCATTGAAGCAGACACAGACAGACTCACACAGAGCCTATAGAATCAACAGCAAACCAGTCTCTATTTGCAGCAGACGCAGACTCACCCAGAATCACACACAGCCCATAGAATTCAACAGCAAACCAGACTCTATGAAAACACAGATATCAAGATAAAGAGATATCAAGATGGCAGCAGACAGAGACAGACTCACCCAGAATCACACAGAGCCCATAGAGTTCAACAGCAGACCAGCCCCCGTTGGCTGACCCCAGCAGAAACAGACACTCACACAGAATCACACAGAGCCCATAGAGTTCAACAGCAGACCAGCCCCCGTTGGCTGACACCAGCAGAAACAGACAGACTCACACAGAATCACACAGAGCCCATAGAGTTCAACAGCAAAGATGCCCCTCTTGGCTGATCGCAGGAGATACAAACCAAGTCACCCAGAATTACACAGAGCCCATAGAGTTCAACAGCAGACGAGATCCTCTTGGCTGATAGGGACAGATATAGAAAGACTCACCAGATTCACACAGAACCCATAGAGTTCAACAGCAAACCAGCGCCTCTTGGCTGATGGCAGCAGACACAAACAGACACACCCAGAGTCACACAGAGCCTATAGAGTCCAACATCCACTGCAGACACAGACAGACTCTCCCAGAATCACACATGGCCCAGAGAGTTGAACAGCAAACCAATCGCTCTTGGCTGATTGAAGCAGACACAGACAGACTCACACAGAGCCCATAGAGTTCAACAGCAGACCAGATCCTCTTGGCTGATTGAAGCAGACACAGACAGACTCACACAGAGCCTATAGAGTTCAACAGCAAACCACCCCCTATTTGCTGATCACAGCAGACGCAGACTCACCCAGAATCACACACAGCCCATAGAATTCAACAGCAAACCAGACTCACTGAAAACACAGATATCAAGATACAGAGATATCAAGATGGCAGCAGACAGAGACAGACTCACCCAGAATCACACAGAGCCCATAGAGTTCAACAGCAGACCAAGCCCCTCTTGGCTGATGACAGCAGACACAGACACTCACACAGAATCACACAGAGCCCATAGAGTTCAACAGCAGACCAGCCCCCGTTGGCTGACCGCTGCAGAAACAGACGCTCCCACAGAATCACACAGAGCCCATAGAGTTCAACAGCGAATAAGCCCCTCTTGGCTGATGGCAGCAGACACAGACAGACTCACCAAGAATCACACAGAGCCCATAGAGTTGAACAGCAAACCAGACTCACTGCAGAAACATGTGTCAGGATACACAGAATCAAATAGAACCTATAGAGTTCAACAACAAACCACCCCTCTTGGCTGATCGCAGTAGAAGCAAACAGACTCCCCTAGAAACACACAGAGTCCATAGAGTTCAACAGCAAAGATGCCCCTCTTGGCTGATTGCAGGAGATACAGACCAAGTCACCCAGAATCACACAGAGCCCATAGAGTTCAACAGCAGACGAGATCCTCTTGGCTGATAGGAACAGATATAGAAAGACTCACCCAGATTCACACAGAACCCATAGAGTTCAACAGCAAACCAGCGCCTCTTGGCTGATGGCAGCAGACACAAACAGACTCACCCAGAGTCACACAGAGCCTATAGAGTTCAACATCCACTGCAGACTCAGACAGACTCATCCAGAATCACACATGGCCCAGAGAGCTGAAAAGCAAACCAGTCCCTCTTGGTTGATTGAAGCAGACACAGACAGACTCACACAGAGCCTATAGAGTTCAACAGCAGACCAGCCCCCGTTGTCTGACCGCTGCAGAAACAGAAACTCACACAGAATCACACAGAGCCCATAGAGTTCAACAGCAGAACAGCCCCTGTTGGCTGACTGCTGCAGAAACAGTCAATCTCACTCATAATCGCACAAAGCCTACAGAGTTCAACAGCAAACCAGCCCCCGTTGGCTGACCGCTGCAGAAAGAGACACTCACACAGAATCACACAGAGCCCATAGAGTTCAACAGCGAACATGCCCCTCGGCTGATGGCAGCAGACACAGACCGACTCACACAGAATCACACAGAGCCCATAGAGTTCAACAGCAGACCAGCCCCCGTTGGCTGAATGCTGCAGACACAGTCAATCTCACTCAGAATCGCACAAAGCCCATAAACTTCAACAGCATACTAGCCCCTCTTCCGTAACCGCTTCAGAAACAGACACTCACACAGAATCACACAGAGCCCATAGAGTTCAACAGCGAACAAGCCCCTCTTGGCTGATCGCAGCAGACACAGACTCACCTAAAATCACACAGAGCCCATAGGGTTCAACAGCCTCTGCAGACACAGACTCAACCAGAATCACACAGAGCTAATAGAGTTCAATAGCTGACCAACCCCTCTTGGCTGATTGCAGCAGATACAGACTCATTCAAAATCACAAAGAGCCCATAGAGTTCAAGAGCCACTGCAGACACAGTCAGACTCACCTAGGATCACCCAGAGCCCATAAAGTTCAACAGCAGACTAGCCCCTTTTGGGTAACCGCTGCAGAAACAGACACTCAGACAAATTCACACAGTGCCCAGAGAGTTGAAGATCAAACCAGTCCCTCTTGGCTGATTGAAGCAGACACAGACAGACTCACTCAGAGCCTATAGAGTTCAACAGCAAACCAGCCCCTCTTTGCTCATCACAGCAAACGCAGATTCACCCAGAATCTCACACAGCTCATAGAATTCAAAAGCTAACCAGTCTCACTGCAGACACAGATATAGAGCCTATAGAGAATCAAATAGAGCCTATAGAGCTCAACAGCAAAGCAGCCCCTCTTCGCTGATGGCAGCAGACAGAGACAGACTCAACCAGACTCACACAGAGCCTGTAGAGTTCAACATCCACTGCAGACACAGACAGACTCACCCAGAATCAAACATGGCCCAGAGAGTTGAACAGCAAACCAGTCCCTCTTGGTTGACCGCTGCAGAAACAGACACTCACACAGAATCACACAGAGCCCATAGAGTTCAACAGCAAACAAGCCCCTCTTGGCTGATGGCAGCAGACACAGGGAGACTCAGACAGAGCCTATAGAGTTCAACAGCAGACCAGCCCCTCTTGGCTGTTAGCAGCAGATACAGACTCCCCCAAAATCACAAAGAGCCCATAGAGTTCAACGGCCACTGCAGACACAGACAGACTCACCCAGAATCACCCAGAGCCCATAAAGTTCAACAGCATACTAGCCCCTCTTGGGTAACCGCTGCAGAAATAGACACTCACACAGAATCACACAGAGCCCATAGAGTTCAACAGCGAACTAGCCCCTCTTGGCTGATGGCAGGAAACACAGACAGACTCACCAAGAATCACATAGAGCCCATAGAGTTCAACAGCAAACCAGCCCCCGTTGGCTGACCGCTGCAGAAACAGACACTCACCCAGAATCACACAGAGCCCATAGAGTTCAACAGCAAACCAGCCCCTCTTGGCTGACCGCTGCAGAAACAGACACTCACCTAGAATCACACACAGCCCCTACTGTTCAACAGCAAAGATGCCAGTTTGGCTGATCGCAGCAGATACAGACCAACTCACCCAGAATCACACAGAGCCTATAGAGTTCAACAGCCGCTGCAGACAAAGACAGACTCACCCAGAATCACACAGAGCCTATAGAGTTCAACAGCAGAGCAAACCCTCTCGGCTGATAGCAGCACTCACAGACAGACTCACCCAGAATCACAAAGAACCCATGGAGTTCAACAGCAAAGCAGCCAATCTTGCCAGATCACAGCAGACACAGAATACGCACCCAGAATCAAACAGTGCCCATAGATTTCAACAGCAAACCAACCCCTCTTGCCTGACTACTGCAAACACAAACAGACTCACCTAGAAGCGCACAGAGCCTATAGAGTTCAAAGGCAAACCAGTCTCTCTTGGCTGACCCCTGCAGACGGACACAACGTGACCCAGAATCACACAGAGCCCATAGAGTTCAACAGCAAACCAGCGCCTCTTGGCTGATGACAGCAGAAGCAGACAGACTCCCCCAGAATCACACAGAACCCATAGAGTTCAAATGCAAAGCAGCCCCTGTTGGCTGACTGCTGCAGACACAGACTAACGTACCAGAAATACACAGATCCCATAGAGTTCAACAGCCTCTGCAGACACAGACTCACCCAGAATCACACAGAGCTAATAGAGTTCAACAGCTGACCAGCCCCTCTTGGCTGATCGCAGCAGATACAGACTCACCCAAAATCACAAAGAGCCCATAGAGTTCAACAGCCACTGCAGACACAGACAAACTCACTCAGAATCACATAGATCCCATAAAGTTCAACAGCAGACCAGCCCCTCTTCACTAACTGCTGCAGAAACAGACACTCACACAGAATCACACAGAGCACATAGAGTTGAACAGCAGACCAGCCCCTTTGGCTGACCACTGCAGAAACAGACACTCAAACTGAATCACACAGAGCCCAAAGAGTTCAACAGCAAACAAGCCCCTCTTGGCTGATGGCAGCAAACACAGACAGAACCACCAAGAATCAAACAGAGCTTATCGAGTTCAATAGAAAAGCAGCCCCTCTTGGTTCACCGCTGCAAACACAGAAAGACTGACCTAGAATCACACAGAGCCTATAGAGTTCAACATCCACTGCAGAAACAGACAGACTCACCTAGACTCACACAGGGCCCATAGAGTTGAACAGCAAAGCAGTCCCTCTTGGCTGATTGAAGCAGACAAAAACAGACTGCAGACACTGACAGACCGCTGCAGACACTGACAGATTCATTAAGAATCACACAGAGCCTATAATGTTCAAGACCAGAAGAGCCCCTCTTGGTCGACCGCAACATCCACTTGCCTTGCACAGAAAGCAGAAGAGCCAGCTTCGATCATGCTTCCTTCACTTACTTTGGTCTTGTGGAGGTGCCAAAGTGTAGGCACGCTTCCTGCGCTTATATTGGAGTTGTGGTGGTGCCAAAGCGCAGTCACGCAAATCGGGCAGAAGGAAACCTAGGGTGTCCAAACGTAGCCCAACGTGCTGCTTTCTGGTTGCTTTGCACAGCACGGGCCAGCTTCGTTCATGCTTCATTCACTTACTTTGGTCTAGTGGAGGTGCCATGGTGTAGGCACACTTCCTGCGCTTAGTTTGGTATTGTGGTGGTGCCAATGTGCAATCACGCAAATCGGGCAGAAGGAAACCAAGGAAATCCAAACATAGCCCAACGTGCTGCTTTATGGTTGCTTTGCGCAAAATAAGACGGGCCAGCTTCGATCATGCTTCCTTCACTTACTTGGGTCATATGGAGGTGCAAAAGTGTATGCACGCTTCCTGCGCTTAGTTTAGTGTTGTGGTGCTGCCAAATCGCAGTCACGCAAATCGGGCAGATGGAAACCAAGGAAGTCCAAACGTAGCCCAATGTGCTGCTTTCTGGTTGCTTTGCACAGAAAACAGACGAGCCGCCTTCGGACATGCTTCCCTCACTTACTTGGGTCATATGGAGGTGCAAAAGTGTATGCACGCTACCTGCGCTTAGTTTGGTGTTGTGGTGGTGCCAATGTGCAGTCACGCAAATCGGGCAGATGGAAACCAAGGAAATCCAAACGTAGCCGAACGTGCTGCGTTCTGGTTGCTTTGCACAGAAAGAAAACGAGCCACCTTCGGACATAATTCCTTCACAAACTTTGGTCTTGTGGGGGTGCCAAAGTGTGAACACGCTTCCTGCGCTTAGTTTGGTGTTGTGGTGGTGCCAAAGCGCAGTCACGCAAATCGGACAGAAGGAAACCTAGGATGTCCAAACGTAGCACAACGTGCTGCTTTCTGCTTGCTTTACACAGAAAGCAGACGAGCCATCTTCATTCATGCTTCCTTCCCTTACTTTGGTCTAGTGGAGGTGCCAAAGTGTAGGCAGGCTTCCCGCGCTTAGTTTGGTATTGTGGTGGTGCCAAAGCGCAGTCACGCAAATCGGGCATAAGGAAACCTACGATGTCCAAACGTACCCCAACGTGCTGCTTTCTGGTTGCTTTGTACTGAAAAGAGACGAGCCAGCTTCGATCATGCTTCCTTCACTTTCTATGGTCTTGTGTAGGTGCCAAAGTGTAGGCACGCTTCCTGCGCTTAGTTTGGTGTTGTGGTGGTGCCACAGCGCACTCACGCAAATCGGGCAGAGGGAAACCTAGGAAGTCCAAACGCAGCCCAACGTGCTGCTTTGTGGTTGCATTGCACAGAAAGCAGGCAAGCCAGCTTCGATCATGCCTCTTTAGAGTTTTTGAGTTGCAAGTGCGTTGTTTCGCAAATTAAGGAAACCTAAGCATAGGAAAACAAAACCCAGCAAAATGAGTTGTTTTAGGGCCCAAACACACAAAAAGCACACCAATAAGCTTCTACCATGCTTCTTTCACCTAGTTTGGAGTTTTTGAGTTGCAAGTGCGTTGTTTCGCAAATTAAGCAAAACTAAACAAAACTAAGCGTAGGAAACCAAACCTAGCCCAATGATCTGTTTTCGGGCCCAAACGCACAAAAAGCAGACCAATCAGCTTCTATCATGCTTCTTTCACCTAGTTTGGAGTTTTTGAGTTGAAAATGCGTTGTTTCGCAAATTAAGCAAAACTAAGCGTAGGAAACCCAAACCTAGCCCAATGAGCTGTTTTTAGGCCCAAACGCACAAAAAGCACACCAATAAGCTTCTACCATGCTTATTTCACCTATTTTGGAGTTTTTCAGTTGAAAGTGCATTGTTTCGCAAATTAAGCAAAACTAAGGAAAACTAAGCGTAGGAAATACAAACCTAGCCCAATGAGCTGTTTTCCGGCCCAAACACACAAAAAGCACACCAATTAGCTTCTATCATGCTTATTTCACCTAGTTTGGAGTTTTTGAGTTGAAAGTAGTCATAAAGAGGCTTGACCATATGAATCGGATATTGAAAGAGTTCCAAAAAGCAGAGGTGGAGACTGATAATAGACCTCATGGCCATAATAGAATGATAACAATAGAACCACCGGAGTACTGGACAAAGATGAGATACCTGGAGGAGGAGGAATCAGGAACTGAACCTAAGAAATCCCCATGGGTGAGCAAGGTGCAAAGAAAAGGGCCGGTAAATACAAATGTGAGTGTTCCAGGGACAATGACCGAAGTAATTGAACAACTGGATCATTATAATAGCAATAGTAGTTCTCTCCTAGCTAATGACCCCCACTTTGCAGCACACGCAGCCCTAATTCTTCCAAATGTACCGGAAGATCAAACAGCCCTTCAACCATCTCATGAAGAAGAGAGAGACTGACTGCCAATAGACCAGCATAAAGCCACACTCTTAACCTGGAATGTAGCTGGGTGGGCAGTAGCCTCCAAGAACACTCAATTCACTGATTTCCTTTCACAATATCACATCATCTTGATCCTGGAAACCTGGACCAGGAATGACATAGTATTAAAGGGGTATCATTGCTTTAAAATCGGAGCTGAATCAGGAAAGAGATATGGCAGAGCAAAAGGGGGTTTGGGGACCCTTATCTCCACCAAAATGGGCGCTACACCAAGGTCCCTACCTTCCCTAAAGACAACTGCCATGGCTACCCTGCTCCATCTAAAAGAGAAGACTCTACTAATCATAAATGTATATATGTCTCCAGCGTGCCAGAAATCTGATATCAGAGCCCAATGGAGTGAGGTGGAAGGATATGTGGCAGATCTCATCATACAGAACCCCAGTGCAATGGTGGTACTGGGAGGGGACCTAAATGCTAGACTAGGACCGAATAATCAAACTTTATACACACGTTTTGGCCAAATCCCACCTGACTGGGAGGCAGTAGGGCCACTAAAAACTAGAGCCTCAAAGGATCAAATGTCAAATTTTGCAGGTCTCTGTCTAGCCCAAATGACCTATAAACTAGGTCTCTATATTCTAAAAAGGACCACCCGGCAGAGTTCACTTTCCTGTCTGGAATTAGGATGAGCGCCATAGACTATATAATTGTCTCGGAAGACCTTCTGCAATATACAAACAATATGGAGGTTCTAGCCAGATGTGAGAGTGATCACTTCCCGGTCTTACTTTACCTAACGGGAATCATAGAAAATGAACATAACGAGGGAGATCCTGAATGCACCTTAAGGCCTGTAGGAAAAACCCTATACCGGGCCAAATGGACCCCCTCACTAAGTTCAAAAGTTACTAAAATGTTGAACACGGAAACCTTACAGAACATTCGTACCAATCTGATAAAAGCTGAGTCGCCAGAGACCCTCCTGTCAGCCTACAAGGACTTGGTCAAAGAACTACACCGAAATCTTAGCGGGCCAGAGCAGAGATACCATCAGCAATGTCAACATCATTCTAGACCATGGTTCGACAAAGACTGCATTAGTGCGGAAAAAGCCTTTATAAACGCACATCAAACATTTGCTGCAAATGCAACTCACTCAGCTGCACTAGCTCTCCTATATCAAAAAAGACATTATAAGCAGGTGCTGGCACAGAAAAAAAGGAAGCAGTAAAAAATAACTGGACACAGGTCATACAGGCAGCTAAATCAAACAATTCAGCCCTTTTTTGGAAGGTCATAAAATGCTCCCAACCAAATAAACCACCAAGGGAAGAAACTCACATAACACCAGAAATTTGGGAGTCACATTTTAGAGAACTCTACAAGGATAGAGCAGGGGGGAGAGCTCAACCTCCGGAAAATATTCTGGACCTCCCAAAATGGGCTCCTGTGACATCATTAGAAATCGAAAGTTTAATAGCCCAACTGAAATTGGGGAAAGCACCAGGTGCAGACCTAATACCCGCAGAGGCCATGAAAAATAATTTAGATTTTTGGGTCCCAACTTTAGCCTCACTTTTCACTGGCATAGATACTTATGGATACATCCCTGAAGACTGGGGGCTGTCAATCATAGTCCCGATATACAAAAAAGGGGGAAAGGATGACCCAACCAACTATAGACCAATCAGTCTTCTTAATACAATAAGTAAATTGTACGCAAGGCATTTGCAGTGGAAACTGGAAGAATGGCTTCGACAAGAAAATATTTTGGCAGATGAACAAGCGGGATTCCGAGAAGGTCGTACGACTATAGATCAATGCCTAGTCCTTCAACATCTGATAGAGAAGTATTCATCTAGTAAAATTGCTTCTCTTTACGTGGCCTTCATCGATTTCAGAGCAGCTTTCGATTCTATTTCCAGAACAAAACTATGGGGAAAACTGGAGACCTCCACGATAGATAGACGTCTGTTATATCTAATACGCATGCTATATGAAGGGACGTCATTAAAAGTGCGTTATACCTCCCAGGGCCATGTATCCAAGGCAATAGAAACAGAGGGGAGTTAAGCAGGGATGTATATTGGCCCCATCCCTGTTTAATTATTACATAAATGATATGATCCCTCATCTTTCTAATATAAATTTCCATCCTCCAAAACTTGCAGGAAATCAGGTTTCGGTACTGCTCTATGCAGATGATGCTGCAATCCTCTCTAGAACACCGATCGGCCTTAAAAGAGCCATGAAAACACTCGCTACATATTGCACAGAGAACAAATTAGAGCTCAATTATCAAAAAACTAAAATTATGGTCTTCGCAAAGAGGCCCAATACATATGTGTGGTCTATAGACGGGCATAAGATTGAACAGGTTACCTGTTTTAAATATCTAGGTATAGCCCTGCACTCATCAGGAAGTAGTAAAACCCATGGCATGTACGTTGCAGGGAATGCCCAGAGAAGTGCCAATGCTATCCTCGGGTACCTCAGGTCTAAAGGTGGGAATTATATACCAGCAGCCTTAAAGTTGTTTGAGGCCAAGTCAATTGCACAATTGCTATATGGTGCTCAATTAGGCCCATTTACCAACTATGGCCCTTTAGAGGTGGTGCAATCCAAATTCCTAAGATCTGCTTTACAAGTACCCAGATATGTCTCCAATGCCACCATACGCCTCGAGACTGCAGTTCTAAGAATCGAGGCAAGAGTGTGGCTGGCCATTTTAAATTACTGGCTGAGACTAGTCTTCTTCCCAAGTGGCCTGGCTCCGTTGACCATCAAAGATGACTTCCAAACAACATGGAAAGGAGCAGTGGGAAAAATAATAGCAACCCTGGGATTTAATCCACAAACCCTGCTTGCCATGGGGTATGAAGGAGCAAGAAACACTATTAAACAGCGAGTGGTAGACACTCAAAGACAAGTTGACTTGGCCAGCTCCCCAAGATTTCTGATTAGTGAAAATAGACGATATTTGACCACCCAAATGCCATATGTAGCTAATCTTGAAATTCCAAAGCAGCGAAGGGCATTCACTTTGGCCCGATGTCGGGCATTACCTTCGGCAATGCAAGAAGGCCGGTATGAGAAGATACCCCATGAAGAAAGGAAATGCCCTTGTGGTGCGGGGCAGCAGGAAACATTAGAACATGTCTTCTTCTACTGCAAGTATTATACGGATGTCCGAGCAAGGTTTATCCAACCCATTTTAGATAAGTCTCCTGGGCTTTCAGAACAACATAATATCTCATTGCTATTACAGGATGAAAGCCCAGAAATCACTTACGCTGTCGCCAGATTCTGTGCAGCCTTGATAGATATACGTCGAAAGATGGTCTGTGATGTAAATCAACTTTAAATAGTGGCCTAAAATATTGTTGGATCTATATTTTAGTAGCCTATCTCATAGAACTGATACCCGAGTCTAAATTTTATTAGTTATATCTATGTTTAATCAATGATTTTAAGGACATGGTTTATATTTTTTACATTGTTTTTACATTGTTTTTTATAAATGCAAATATATTGTTTTATGCTGGTCTGTGACCGAATAAAGTACATTCAATTCAATTAATACTTATTTCACTTAATTTGGAGTTTTTGAGTTGAAAGTGCGTTGTTTTGCAAATTAAGCAAAACTAAGCAAAACTAAGCGTAGGAAACCCAAACCTAGCCCAATCAACTGTATTCAGGCCCAACGCACTAAAAGCACACCAATAGGTTTCTATCATGCTTATTTCACATAGTTTGGAGTTTTTGAGTTGAAAGTGCGTTGTTTCCAAATTAAGCAAAACTAAGCAAAACTTAGCAAAACTAAGCGTAGGAAACCCAAACCTAGCCCAATCGGCCGTTTTCAGGCCCAAAGGCACAAAAAGCACACCAATTAGCTTCTACCATGCTTATTTAACCTAGTTTGGAGTTTTTCAGTTGAAAGTGCGTTTCGCAAATTAAGCAAAACTAAGCGTAGGAAACCGAAACCTAGCCCAATGAGCTGTTTTCGGGCCCAAACGCACAAAAAGCAGACCAATAAGCTTCTACCATGCTTATTTCACTTAGTTTGGCGTTTCTGAGTTGCAAGTTCGTTGTTTCGCAAATTAAGCAAAACTAAGCAAAACTAAGCGTAGGAAAGCCAAACCTAGCCCAATGAGCTGTTTTCAGTCCCAAACGCACTAAAAGCACACCAATAAGTTTCTATCATGCATATTTCACCTAGTTTGGAGTTTTTCAGTTGAAAGTGCGTTGTTTCGCAAATTAAACAAAACTTAGCAAAACTAAGCAAAACTAAGCGTAGGAAACCCAAACCTAGCCCAATCAGCTGTTTTCAGGCCCAGAGGCACAAAAAGCACACTAATTAGCTTCTACCATGCTTATTTAACCTAGTTTGGAGTTTTTCAGTTGAAAGTGCGTTGTTTCGCAAATTAAGCAAAATTAAACAAAACTAAACGTAGGAAACCCAAACCTAGCCCAATGAGCTGTTTTCGGGCCCAAACACACAAGAAGCACACCAATAAGCTTCTACCATGCTTATTACACCTAGTTCGGAGTTTTTGAGTTGAAAGTGCGTTGTTTCGCAAAATAAGCAAAACTAAGCGTAGGAAACCCAAACGTAGCCCAATGAGCTGTTTTCAGGCCCAAACGCACATAAAGCATACCAATAAGCTTCTATAAGGCTTTTTTCACCTTGTTTGGAGTTTTTGAGTTGAAAGTGCGTTGTTTTGCAAATTAAGCAAAACTAAGCAAAACGAAGCAAAACTAAGCGTAGGACACCCAAACCTAGCCCAATCAGCTGTATTCAGGCCCAACGCACTAAAAGCACACCAATAGGTTTCTATCATGCTTATTTCACCTAGTTTGGAGTTTTTGAGTTGAAAGTGCGTTGTTTCCAAATTAAGCAAAACTAAGCAAAACTTAGCAAAACTAAGCGTAGGAAACCCAAACCTAGCCCAATCGGCTGTTTTCAGGCCCAAAGGCACAAAAAGCACACCAATTAGCTTCTACCATGCTTATTTAACCTAGTTTGGAGTTTTTCAGTTGAAAGTGCGTTGTTTCGCAAATTAAGCAAAACTAAGAAAAACTAAGCAAAACTAAGCGAGGGAAACCCACACCTAGCCCAATGAGCTGTTTTCAGGCCCAAACGCACTAAAAGCACACCAATATGTTTCTATCATGCTTATTTCACCTAGTTTGGAGTTTTTGAGTTGCAAGTGCGTTGTTTCGCAAATTAAACAAAACTAAGCAAAACTAAGCGTAGGAAACCCAAACCTAGCCCAATCAGCTGTTTTCAGGCCCAAAGGGACAAAAAGCACACCAATTAGCTTCTACCATGCTTATTTAACCTAGTTTGGAGTTTTTCAGTTGAAAGTGCGTTGTTTCGCAAATTAAACAAAACTAAGAAAAACTAAGCACAACTAAGCGTAGGAAATCCACACCTAGCCCAATGAGCTGTTTTCAGGCCAGAACGCACTAAAAGCACACCAATAAGTTTCTATCATGCTTATTTCACCTAGTTTGGAGTTTTTGAGTTGCAAGTGCGTTGTTTCGCCAATTAAACAAAACTAAGCAAAACTAAGCGTAGGAAACCCAAACCTAGCCCAATCAGCTGTTTTCAGGCCCAAAGGCACAAAAAGCACAACAATTAGCTTCTACCATGCTTATTTAACCAGGTTTGGAGTTTTTCAGTTGAAAGTGCGTTGTTTCGCAAATTAAGCAAAACTAAGCGTAGGAAACCCAAACCTAGCCCATTGAGCTGTTTTCAGGCCCAAACGCACTAAAAGCACACCAATAAGCTTCTACCATGCTTATTTCACATAGTTTGGAGTTTTTGAGTTGACGTGCGTTGTTTCGCAAATTAAGCAAAACTAAGCAAAACTAAGCATAGGAAACCCAAACCTAGCCCAATCAGCAATTTAGGCCCAAAGGCACAAAAAGCACACTAATTAGCTTCTGCCATGCTTATTTAACCGAGTTTGGAGTTTTTCAGTTGAAAGTGCGTTGTTTCGCAAATTAAGCAAAACTAAGCAAAACTAAGCGTAAGAAACCCAAACCTAGCCCAATGAGCTGTTTTCAGGCCCAAACGCACTAAAAGCACACCAATAAGTTTCCATCATGCTTATTTCACCTACTTTGGAGTTTTTGAGTTGCAAGTGCGTTGTTTCGCAAATTAAGCAAAATTAAGCAAAACTAAGCAAAACTAGGGAAAACTAAGCATAGGAAACCCAAACCTAGCCCAATCAGCTGTTTTCAGGCCCAAAGGCACAAAAAGCACACCAATAAGCTTCTACCATGCTTATTTCACCTAGTTTGGAGTTTTTGAGTTGAAAGTGCGTTGTTTCACAAATTAAGCAAAACTAAGCGTAGGAAACCCAAACCTAGCCCAATGAGTTGTTTTCAGGCCCAAACGCACTAAAAGCACACCAATAAGCATCTATCATGCTTCTTTCATCTAGTTTGGAGTTTTTGAGTTGAAAGTGCGTTGTTTCGCAACTTAAGCAAAATTAAGCAAAACTAAGCGTAGGAAACCCAAACCTATCCCAATGAGCTGTTTTCGAGCCCAAAAGCACAAAAAGCAGACCAATTAGCTTCTACCATGCTTATTTAACTTAGTTTGGCGTTTCTGAGTTGCAAGTGCGTTGTTTCACAAATTAAGCTCAACTAAGGAAAACTATGCGTAGGAACCCCAAACCTAGCCCAATGACCTGTTTTCGGGCCCAATCGCACAGTAAGTGAAGCATTATCGAAGCTGGCTTGCCTGCTCTCTGTGCAAAGCAACCAGAAAGCAGCACGTTGGGCTTCGTTTGGACTTCCTAAGTTTCCTGCTGACTGATTTGCTTCAGTGCGTTTGGGCACCTCCACAACACCAAACTAAGCGCAGGAAGCGTGCCTACACTTTGACACCCCCACAAGACCAAACTAACTGAAGGAAGCATGTCCGAAGGTGGCTCGCCTGCCTTTTGTGCAAAGCACCCAGAAAGCAGCAATTTGGGCTACGTTTGGACTTTACAGGTTTCCATCTGCCCGATTTGGGGGAGTGCTCTGTGGCAGCACCACAATACCAAACTAAGCGCAGGAAGCGTGCCCACACTTTGGCACCCCCACAAGACCAAACTAATTGAAGGAAGCATGTCCAATGGTGGCTGTTGTGCTTTTTGCACAAATCAACCAGAAAGCAGTATGTTGGTCTACGTTTGGACTTTTTTAGGTTTCCATCTGCCCGATCTGCGTGCGTGCGATTTGGCACCACCACAACACCAAACTAAGCGCAGGTAGCGTGCCTACACCTTGGCACCTCCACAAGACCCAAGTAAGTGAAGCAAGCATGATCGAAGCTGGCTCCTCTGCTTTCTGCGTAAAGCAACCAGAAAGCAGCACGTTGGGCTACGTTTGGACTTCCTCGGTTTCCCTCTGCCCAATTTGCGTGAGTGCGCTGTGGCACCACCACAACACGAAACTAAGCGCAGGTAGCGTGCCTACACTTTGGCACCTCCACAAGACGAAAGTAAGTGAAGGAAGCATGATCGAAGCTGGCTCTTCTGCTTTCTGTACAAAGTAACCAGAAAGCAGCACGTTGGGCTACGTTTGGACTTCCTAGGTTTCCATCTGCCCGATTTGTGTGACTGCGATTTGGCAGCAGCACCACACCAAACTAAGCGCAGGAAACGTGCCTACACTTTGGCATGCAGACAAGACCAAACTAAGTGAAGGAAGCAAGTCCGAAGGTGGCTCGTCTGCTTTCTGTGGAAAGCAACCAGAAAGCAGCACGTTAGGCAACGTTTTGACTTCCTAGGTTTCCCTCAGCCCGATTTGCATGAGTGCTCTGTGGCACCACCACAACACTAAACTAAGGGCAGAAAGCATGCCTACACTTTGGCACCTCTACAAGATCCAAGTCAGTGAAGGAAGCATGTCTGAAGGTGGCTCTTCTGCTTTCTGCGGAAAGTAACCAGAAAGCAGCACGTTGGGCTACGTTTGGACTTCCTAGGTTTCCATCTACCCGATATGCGTGACTGCGATTTGGCAGCACCACAACACCAAACTATGTTGCAGGAAGCGTGCGGACACTTTGGCACCCCCACAAGACCAAACTAATTGAAGGAAGCATGTCCGAAGGTGGCTCTTCTGCTTTTTGCGCAAAGTAACCAGAAAGCAGCACGTTGGGCTACGTTTGGACTTCCTAGGTTTCCATCTACCCGATATGGGTGACTGTGATTTGGCAGCACCACAACACCAAACTATGTGCAGGAAGCGTGGTTATGCTTTGGCACCTCCACAAGACGATAGTAAGTGAAGGAAGCATGATCGAAGCTGGGTCATCTGCTTTTCCACAAATAAACCAGAAAGCAGCACGTTGGGCTTCCTAATCTGCCATCTACCTGATTTGCGTGACTGCGATTTTGCAGCACCACAACACCAAACTATGTGCAGGAAGCGGGCGGACACTTTGGCACCCAAACAAGACCAAACTAATTGAAGGAAGCATGTCCAAAGGTGGCTCTTCTGCTTTTTGTGCAAAGCAACCAGAAAGCAGCACCTTGGGCTACATTTGGACTTTATAGGTTTCCATCTGCCCGATTTGGGTGAGTGCTCTGTGGCAGCACCACAACACCAAACTAAGCTCAGGAAGCGTTCCAACACTTTGGCACCCCCACAAGACCAAACTAAGTGAAGGAAGCATGTCCGAAGGTGGCTCGTCTGCTTTTTGCACAAATCAACCAGAAAGCAGCATGTTGGCCTACGTTTGGATTTCCTAGGTTTCCATGTGTCCGATTTGCGTGAGTGTGATTTGGCAGCACCACAACACCAAACTAAGCGGAGGTAGCGTGCCTACACTTTGGCACCTCCACAAGACCCATGTAAGTGAAGAAATCATGATCGAAGCTGGCTCCTTTGCTTTCTGTGCAAAGCAACCAGAAAGCAGCACGTTGGGCTACGTTTGGACTTCCTAGGTTTCCATCTGCCCAATTTGCGTGACTGCAATTTGGCAGCAGGACAACACCAAACTAAGCGCAGGAAGTGTGCCTACACCATGGCACCCACACAAGACCAAACTAAGTGAAGGAAGCATGTCCAAAGGTGGCTCTTCTGCTTTCTGTGCAAAGTAACCAGAAAGCAGCACGTTGGGCTACGTTTGGACTTCCTAGGTTTCCATCTACCCGATTTGCATGACTGCGATTTGGCAGCACCATAATACCAAACTATGTGCAGGAAGCGTGCCTACACTTTGGCACCCCCACAAGACCACACTAAGTGAAGAAAGCATGTTCTAAGGTGGCTCGTCTGCTTTTTGTGCAAAGCAACCAGAAAGCAGCACCTTGGGCTACGTTTGGACTTTATAGGTTTCCGTCTGCCTGATTTGGGTGAGTGCTCTGTGGCAGCACCACAACACCAAACTAAGCGCAGGAAACGTGGTTACACTTTGGCACCTCCACAAGACGAAAGTAAGTGAAGAAAGCATGATCGAAGCTGGGTCATCTGCTTTTCCACAAATCAATCAGAAAGCAGCACGTTGGGCTACGTTTGGACTTCCTAGGTTGCCATCTACCCGATTTGCGTGACTGCGATTTGGCAGCACCACAACACCAAACTAAGCACAGGAAGCGTGCCTACACTTTGGCACCGCCACAAGACCAAACCAAGTGAAGGAAGCATGTCCGAAGGTGGTTCGTCTGCTTTTTGTGCAAAGCAACCAGAAAGCAGCACCTTGGGCTATGTTTGGACTTTATAGGTTTCCATCTGCCTGATTTGCGTGACTGTGATTTGGCAGCACCACAACACTAAACTAAGCGCAGGAAGCGTGCCTACACTTTGGCACCTCCACATGACCCAAGTAAGTGAAAGAAGCATGATCGAAGCTGCCTCCTTTGTTTTCTCTGCAAAGTAACCAGAAAGCAGCACGTTGGGCTACGTTTGGACTTTATAGGTTTCCATCTGCCTGATTTGCGTGACTGCGATTTGGCAGCAGCACAACACCAAACTAAGCGCAGGAAGTGTGCCTACACCATGGCACCCCCACAAGACCAAACTAAGTGAAGGAAGCATGTCCGAAGGTGGCTCTTCTGCTTTCTGTGCAAAGTAACCAGAAAGCAGCACGTTGGGCTACGTTTGGACTTCCTAGGTTTCCATCTACACGATTTGCGTGACTGCGATTTGGCAGCACCACAACACTAAACTAAGCGCAGGAAGCGTGCCGACACTTTGGCACCTCCACATGACCCAAGTAAGTGAAGGAAGCATGATCGAAGCTGGCTCCTTTGTTTTCTGTGCAAAGTAACCGGAAAGCAGCACGTTGGGCTACGTTTGGACTTCCTAGGTTGTGATTCGAGGACCCTACTCCCGCATGTCAGAAATAAAACACAATGACGCATGATTTTAAGTTAATGGGGAGGAAAAGGCCACAACTTTATTGGTTACAGCGTGTGAGTGGTATTGGCTTAGGCATTGGGTTGAACAGACTATAATTGACTCCCCCCGCAGAGCGTTGAGTCACTCAAGGGTTAACCGCCCATGAGGTGGAGCTTGTTGATGCAAGATACAACTGGAAGCTCCACCCCCTGAAGTCACCGAAGTTCGTGCCATGGCCCCTAGCCACCAACAGGGCATTGGACAGGATCCACGATCGCCGGATTCCTTTACGGAATACCCAAACTTTAGGAGGGTTAGGCGATGGCCCGAACCTATGCCCTCCGATACCACACTAAACCCAATGCCTAACCGCCAATCTAACATAGTTGTGATTTGCTACGAGGTAGGCGAAAAAACCAATGAGGCTGTGCCAATTTGCCACTTGACCAAAATTCCTACCAGGACCCTTGTACAAACAAGGCGACCAACCGCAGTCCATAGCAATGTCCTATCCAAGGAACAACCTAAGGGAGGGTGGGCGGGTGATCCGGCGGTGAAGCGACGCAGAATGGCAGAGAGGGGCCGCCGCGGCTGCCCAGGTGCAGCAAATCCCCGCCCCCAAGTCAGCCCTATTGGCTGACTGCTAGGGGCGCGGAGCGGCGGCGGGGCTAGGTAGGGCTGGGGCGAAACGCCCCCGCCTCAATGCTGGAGCCGGCTCCCGCTCACAACCCCTCCCCTCGCTAAGGAGGAGAGGCTTTTCCATCTACCCGATTTGCGTGACTGCGATTTGGCAGCAGCACAACACCAAATTAATCGCAGGAAGTGTGCCTACACCATGGCACCCCCACAAGACGAAACTAAGTGAAGGAAGCATGTCTGAAGGTGGCTCTTCTGCTTTCTGTGCAAAGTAACCAGCAAGCAGCACGTTGGGCTACGTTTGGACTTCCTAGGTTTCCATTTACCCGATTTGCGCGACTGCGATTTGGCAGCACCACAACACCAAACTAAGCGCAGGAAGCGTGCCTACCCTTTGGCACCCCCACAAGACCAAACTAAGTGAAGGAAGCATGTCCGAAGGTGGCTCGTCTGCTTTTTGTGCAAAGCAACCAGAAAGCAGCACGTTGGGCTACGTTTGGACTTCCTAGGTTTCCCTCTCCCCGATTTGCGTGAGTGCGCTGTGGCACCACCACAACACCAAACTAAGCGCAGGAAGTGTGGTTACACTTTGGCACCTCCACAAGACCCAAGTAAGTGAAGGAAGCATGATCGAAGGTGGGTCATCTGCTTTTCCACAAATCAATCAGAAAGCAGCACGTTGGGCTACGTTTGGACGTCCTAGGTTGCCATCTACCCAATTTGCGTGACTGCGATTTGGCAGCACCACAACACCAAACTATGTGCAGGAAGCGTGCGGACACTTTGGCACCCCCACAAGACCAAACTAATTGAAGGAAGCATGTCCAAATGTGGCTCTTCTGCTTTCTGTGCAAAGTAACCAGAAAGCAGCACGTTGGGCTACGTTTGGACTTCCTAGGTTTCCATCTGCCCGATTTGCGTGACTACGATTTGGCAGCACCACAACACCAAACTAAGCGCAGGAAGTGTGCCTACACTTTGGCACCCCCACAAGACCAAAGTAAGTGAGGGAAGCATGTCCGAAGGTGGCTCGTCTGCTTTTTGTGAAAGCAACCAGAAAGGAGCACGTTGGGCTACGTTTGGACTTCCTAGGTTTCCATCTGCCCGATTTGCGTGACTACGATTTGGCAGCACCACAACACCAAACTAAGCGCAGGAAGTGTGCCTACACTTTGGCACCCCCACAAGACCAAAGTAAGTGAGGGAAGCATGATCGAAGGTGGCTCGTCTGATTTTTGCACAAATCAACCAGAAAGAAGCATGTTGGCCTACGTTTGGACTTCCTAGGTTTCCATCTGCCCGATTTGCGTGAGTGCGATTTGGCACCCCCACAACACCAAACGAAGCGCACGTAGCGTGCCTACACTTTGGCACCTCCACAAGACCCAAGTAAGTGAACGAAGCATGTCGGAAGGTGGCTCTTCTGCTTTCTGTGCAAAGTAAAAAGAAAGCAGCACGATGGGCTACGTTTGGACTTCCTAGTGTGGGAATGTTTAGGAATGTGGATGAGTATATATTATTTATATATCTCAATCCCAGCTTGTGTGAGCAAGCTCCAAACTTAGCAGAGTTTACATTCCCTTTTAAAACACAGCAGAAAAACGTTTGCATAGGCTTGCATAAGCCAGCTATATTCCTGGTATATTCCCCTTGTTCCCTCTTAAAAGTAGAAAGACACAATACTGATTATAAGATATAAAAGGAGTTTACTTACAGACATCCATGAGTTACAGTACAGGCTACAAGGAGGCAGACAAACTTAGATAAATGTATTTACATGCAGTGAAGCTGCTTCCATGAGGGAACAGGCTTCACCTCTGCTTCTCTCAGCTGCAGGCTGAGAGAGAGCATGCTGCTTCTTCAAAGGATGAGGCAAAATGGAGAGTGATCTTTGGGATGTTGTTCCCAGGTAAGACCACACCTACTTCTGGTTCCTGTAACTCAGTCCAGGTAAACAGGAAGTTAAGCCTGGAGGACTGAGTTACCTTCATGTCCTCTCTAGGAGTGTTGTGTTTGGCTGCTCTGTGCTTACATCCCACAAACCCCTTCTCAGACGAACACAACATACAAACATATACAACTTTATTCAACCACCCAGAGTCCCAGCTTGACACGTAGATTCTGGAAACTCTCTCTTGGGAGGGGCTTCGTCAGGATGTCCGCAGCCATCTCATTGGTGCAGCAGTACGACAGTTCCACAAGTCCATCCTGGACTGCCTGACGTATATAATGGTACCTCACACCTATATGTTTTGTCCTGGCAAGGAACTTTTCACTCTGAGTCAGTTTTATGCAACTCTGATTGTCCTCCAGCAAACTGACAGCTTGCTTTCTCACCAAACCAAAGTCCTTGATGAGTTCATCGAGCCAGGCAATCTCTCGGCACGCTTCCGATGCAGAAATATATTCAGCTTCTGTGGAAGATAATGCTACACAGTTCTGTTTATAACTGCCCCACACAACAGGTCCATCCCCAAACATAAAAACATGACCACTTGTTGATTTATAATCAGCATTATCCCCAGCCCAATCTGCATCAGTGTACCCCACCAACTTAGGGTCACTGACAGCTGGCAACCTTAATTTACAGTTCACTGTACCCTTCAGATAACGCACCACCCTCTTTACACCAGCCCAATCATGCTCAGTGGGAGAACTCACTTTCCTGCTAAGAATCCCCACTGCATTGGCTATGTCAGGTCTACATGTGGTAACTAAATACAAAAGTTTACCAATTACCGACCTATATTCACTGTTATCTGGCAACAGCTTCGAATCCTGCTGATTCTTGAGGAAGTCTGTGGCCATGGGCGTTGCAACTGTGTTTGCATCTTGCAACTGCATGCATTCAATCAGTTCATTTATTTTCTGTCGCTGGCTGAGAAGGAATGATCCGTCTTCCTCTCTTTCCACCTGGATTCCTAGGTAGTACTTGACATCTCCTAGTTCTTTGACTCCCACCTCTTTGCTGAGGTGTTTCACAATTTGCACATAGTCTCTGTTATTAGATGTTGCGATAATCAAGTCATCAACGAAAGCCAATATATAAGAAAATTGTCCATTACTTGACTTACTGTACAAGCATTTGTCAGCGTTTCCTTGCTTGTATCCAAGTTGCACCAGCATACTGTGCAATTTCTGATTCCAAGCTCTAGCAGCCTGCCTTAATCCATAAAGTCCTTTTTCTAATTTGCAGACTAGATGAGCCTCATTCGGTTTTATAAAACCCTTAGGCTGTTTCATATAAATCTGTTCTGTAATCTCGCCATGCAAAAACGCAGTCGAAATATCGATGTGACGCACGTCCATTTGCTTAGAGGCTGCTATGCTCAAAAGCATTCTTACGCTACTGTATCTTACAGTTGGTGCAAACGTTTCATCATAATCTTCACCATATTTCTGCGAAAATCCTTGTGCTACTAGCCTTGCTTTGTAGCGTTGCACTTCCCCTTCTGACCCCTTCTTAACCTTGAAAACCCACTTGCAGCCAATGGCTTTCTTACCCGGAGGTAGTTCTGTGAGGGTCCAAGTCTTGTTTTGATGCAGTGCATCCATCTCCTCCTGCGCGGCCTTCTTCCAGAGACTAGCTTCTGCAGTTGGCATCCGCTGAATCTCTTCCCATGTGGAAGGTTCCTGTGGTGACGCCGACCCTGCAAGGTAGGACAACCTTACCGGTGGAACACCTCTGTTGGTTCTGGATGAGCGTCTGACCTCTGGTTCTGGTTCCTGAACCGCATCAGCTTCTTCATCATCCTCCAACGCTGGCATGTCCCCTTCTGGATCCTCTTCGTCTCTGGAGCCGCCAGGATTCTGGTCCTCTGCGTCTTCTGGTGCATCACCTGTAGGGGGCGCTATGACACTAGAAGGCAGATTAGTACTTTGTGGGGTTACAGAAGGAAAGTGTATAAGTTCTTGAGTCCATTCTGACTCCTTGGAACAGTCAATGACAGTCTTCCTTGTGTCAACCTTTGCATGCTCATCAAAATAGATTGCATGTTGTGCGCTGACCTTACCAGTTCGTAAGTCCATCACTCTGTATCCTTTTCCTCCAGAGGCGTACCCAACCAGGATACCTGCCTGTGCTCTGGAGTCTAGCTTGTGTCTGTGTTCCTTGGGCACGTGATAGTAACACAGACTACCAAACACACGTATGTGTGACAAATTAGGCGTTCTTCCATGCCAAAGTTCAAATGGTGTGCGCTCTGCCCCCTTGGTGGGCAATCTATTCTGGAGATAAACGGCTGTATGGGCTGCATTTCCCCATAGTCTTTGGGGCAAGGATGCTTCCTTTAGCATGCATCTTGTCATTTCCATAATGGATCTGAATTTCCTTTCGGCTATCGAATTCTGTTGTGGGGTATATGCGACTGTGGTTACATGTATGATACCTTCCTTGGACATGAGATCTTGCATTTCACGTGAGCAGTACTCACCTCCATTGTCACTCATCAACACACCTGGAGCTCTCTGGAACTTGTTCTTGACCATGGCAATGTAGTCTCTGAACATTTCTACTGTCTCACATTTCTCTCTGATGAAATATGCAACACAATATCTCGAAAAATCATCAAGAAATATCAATATATATTTGTTGTTTCCAAGTGATGGAACATTGATTGGTCCACATAGATCTGAATGCACAATGTCCAAAACTTTAGTACTTCTTTGCTCTGCACAACGTGGAAAAGAAGGTTTTACAGCCTTTTCAGTTATACAACTTATGCATTTTGTTGGAGCCTGGTTGTTGCTCCCTTTTACCTGCAAACCTCTTACAAGATCCTTCTTTTGTAGATCCAGAATGACGTTTCTGTCTCTGTGTCCCAATCTTCGGTGCCACAGCGTTAAATCTGCTTCATCCTTCTGGCTGGAATGGGCGACTTTTGCAGACTGCTTTTCTGAAACATTAAGCTCATAAACCCCATTTGTTAGTCTGGCTTCAGCATACACTTCACCATCTTTGGTTACACTACATTGTCCATTCTCAAATGTGATCTTGAAGCCTTTCTTGTCCAAAGCGGACACACTGAGTAAATTGCAGTTCAATTCTGGCACATACTGAACATCAGACACTCTGGTTCTAAAAGACTCATTATCTACATTGAATTCCAAATGCACAGAACCTGCACCTTCCGACTTCAAAATGCGGCCATCAGCTATTTCGATCTCAGATTCTTGATCATTTAATTCATTAAAATATTCTTTTAAAAAACAGTAATGGGAGCTCGCTCCAGAATCTAAAATCCACGTATTATGCACATTTTCATAATTCTGGACAGCTAAACTCCTCTCTTGTAACAGCATGGAGCACTTAAATCTTTCCTTCCTTTCTGCCTTTTGCTGAAAGGTCTGGGAATTCTTTGCTTTAGAAGCATAATTACAGTCACTTCTCCTAGAGTTGCGTTCTTGAGAATCCAAGCTTTCTCTGCATTCCTCTCTTAAGTGGCTGATTAATTCATTAAAAGTCAGATCTTTTGTGTGATCCATTAGGCTTCTAAATGAAGAAAATGCTGGTCCTAGCGATGCTAGCAAGAAAGTCACCTTAGTCACTTCATTAAGAGCTTCAGGAGTGAGAGCAATTCTTTGCACAATCTCTGAAAAACTCTTAACATGCTCTGTGAACTGCTCTCTGGAGTTCATCTTTAACTTGAGCAATTTATCTAGCAAATGCCTGTAGGAGTTCTGTGTAGATGCTCCATAAATCCGCTCAATGTCTTTTAAAATCTGGGATGCATCATCCTCAATGTTTATTAAGGATAGATGCTCATCGCGAAGTGCACTTAAAATTATGTGCTTGGCTTCGCTATTCTTCCTTTCCCAGGCTTCAATTTTGGCTAAATCTTCTTCTTTATCTCCTGTAGGCTTTTCATCTTTTATAGCCTGCAGAACGTTCCTTGCACTCAGATATACCATTAAGCGTTGCTTCCAGTGCACAAAATTATGGTCGTTCAGCAGCATATAGTTTGGCCTTGCTTCACTAACAAAAGCTACACTAGCCATCTTAAAATTCAAAAAGTTGAAAAAAATTTCAAAAAAATCCAAAAATTTGTCAAAAATTCCAAAAATCAAAACCTCAAAAATGCTCAAAAATACAAAAACCTCAAATAAATCTTCACTGCCTCTGAGTACTGTAAACTCTGAGGGAGGGGAGGGGGTTAATCCCTTTTCAGCACAAAGAACAAAGACAAAGAAACATGTGCTCACCAGGAAGTACTTTAAAAAAAAATCCAACTCAACTCAAAAACACAATCCAATGCAATCCTTCAAAAATACACAAAAATATGCAATTCTGGGGCCAATAACCCTTTGTGGGAATGTTTAGGAATGTGGATGAGTATATATTATTTATATATCTCAATCCCAGCTTGTGTGAGCAAGCTCCAAACTTAGCAGAGTTTACATTCCCTTTTAAAACACAGCAGAAAAACGTTTGCATAGGCTTGCATAAGCCAGCTATATTCCTGGTATATTCCCCTTGTTCCCTCTTAAAAGTAGAAAGACACAATACTGATTATAAGATATAAAAGGAGTTTACTTACAGACATCCATGAGTTACAGTACAGGCTACAAGGAGGCAGACAAACTTAGATAAATGTATTTACATGCAGTGAAGCTGCTTCCATGAGGGAACAGGCTTCACCTCTGCTTCTCTCAGCTGCAGGCTGAGAGAGAACATGCTGCTTCTTCAAAGGATGAGGCAAAATGGAGAGTGATCTTTGGGATGTTGTTCCCAGGTAAGACCACACCTACTTCTGGTTCCTGTAACTCAGTCCAGGTAAACAGGAAGTTAAGCCTGGAGGACTGAGTTACCTTCATGTCCTCTCTAGGAGTGTTGTGTTTGGCTGCTCTGTGCTTACATCCCACACCTAGGTTTCCATCTATCCGATTTGCGTGACTGCGATTTCGCAGCACCACAACACCAAATTATGTGCAGGAAGCGTGTGGACACTTTGGCACCCCCACAAGAGCAAAACTAAGCAAAACTAAGCGTAGGAAACCCAAACCTAGCCCAATGAGCTGTCTTCAGGCCCAAACGCACTAAAAGCACACCAATAAACTTCTACCATGCTTATTTCACCTAGTTTGGTTTTTTGAGTTGAAAATGCGTTGTTTCACATATTAAGCAAAACTAAGCAAAACTAAGCGTAGGAAACCCAAACCTAGCCCAATCAGCTGTTTTCAGGCCAGAACGCACAAAAAGCACACCTATAAGCTTCTACCATGCTTATTTCACCTAGTTTGGAGTTTTTGAGTTGAAAGTGCGTTGTTTCACAAACTAAGCAAAACTAAGCAAAACTAAGCGTAGGAAACCCAAACCTAGCCCAATGAGCTGTTTTCGGGCCCAAACACACAAAAAGCAGACCAATTAGCTTGTTCCATGCTTATTTCACTTAGTTTGTCATTTTTGAGTGATAAGTGCGTTGTTTCGCAAACTAAGCAAAACTAAGCGTAGGAAACCCAAATCGAGCCCATTCAGCTGTTTTCAGGCGCAAACGCACAGTAAGTGCGTTCTATCATGCTTATTTCACCTAGTTTGGAGTTTTTGAGTTGAAAGTGCGTTGTTTCGCAAATTAAGCAAAACTATGCAAAACTAAGCGTTTGAAACCCAAACCTAGCCCAATCAGCTGTTTTCAGGCCCAAACGCACAAAAAGCACACCAATAAGCTTGTATCATGCTTTTTTCACCTAGTTTGGAGTTTTCGAGTTGAAAGTGCGTTGTTTCACAAATTAAGCAAAACTAAGCAAAACTATTTCTATTTGGGACAAGAAGCTACAGTTAGAACTGGATATGGAATAACTGATTGGTTCAAAATTGGGAAAGGAGTACGACAAGGCTGTATATTGTCTCCCTGCTTATTTAACTTATATGCAGAATTCATCATGCGAAAGGCTGGGCTGGATGAATCCCAAACCGGAATTAAGATTGCCGGAAAAAATATCAACAACCTCAGATATGCTGATGATACAACCTTGATGGCAGAAAGTGAGGAGGAATTGAAGAACCTTTTAATGAGGGTGAAAGAGGAAAGCGCAAAATATGGTCTGAAGCTCAACATCAAAAAAACTAAGATCATGGCCACTGGTCCCATCACCTCCTGGCAAATAGAAGGGGAAGAAATGGAGGCAGTGAGAGATTTCACTTTCTTGGGTTCCATGATCACTGCAGATGGTGACAGCAGTCACGAAATTAGAAGACGCCTGCTTCTTGGGAGAAAAGCAATGACAAACCTAGACAGCATCTTAAAAAGCAAAGACATCACCTTGCCAACAAAGGTCCGTATAGTTAAAGCTATGGTTTTCCCAGTAGTAATGTACGGAAGTGAGAGCTGGACCGTCAAGAAGGCTGATCGCCAAAGAATTGATGCTTTTGAATTATGGTGCTGGAGGAGACTCTTGAGAGTCCCATGGACTGCAAGAAGATCAAACCTATCCATTCTCAAGGAAATCGGCCCTGAGTGCTCACTGGAAGGACAGATCCTGAGGCTGAGGCTCCAGTACTTTGGCCACCTCATGAGAAGAGAAGACTCCCTGGAAAAGACCCTGATGTTGGGAAAGATGGAGGGAACGAGGAGAAGGGGACGACAGAGGATGAGATGGTTGGACAGTGTTCTCGAAGCTACTAACATGAGTTTGGCCAAACTGCGGGAGGCAGTGAATGATAGGCGTGCCTGGCGTGCTCTGGTCCATGGGGTCACGAAGAGTCGGACACGACTGAACGACTGAACAACAACAAGCAAAACTAAGCGTAGGAAACCCAAACCTAGCCCAATCAGCTGTTTTCCGGCCCAAACGCACTAAAAGCACACCAATAAGCTTCTATCATGCTTTTTTCAACTAGTTTGGAGTTTTTGAATTGAAAGTGCGTTGTTTCACAAATTAAGCACAACTAAACAAAACTAAGCGTAGGAAACCCAAACATAGCCCAATGAGCTGTTTTCAGGCCCAAACGCACTAAAAGCACAACAATAAGCTTCTATCATGCTTATTTCACCTGGTTGGAGTTTTTGAGTTGAAAGTGCGTTGTTTCGCAAATTAAGCAAAACTAAGCAAAACTGAGCAAAACTAAGAGTGGGAAACCCAAACCTAGCCAAATGAGCTGTTTTCAGGCCCAAATGCACTAAAAGCACAATAAGCTTCTATCATGCTTATTTCACCTAGTTTGGAGTTTTTGAGTTGAAAGTGCGTTGTTTCGCAAATTAAGCAAAACTAAGCGTTGGAAACCCAAACCTAGCCCAATCAGCTGTTTTCAGGCCCAAACGCACAAAAAGCAGACCAATAAGCTTCTGCCATGCTTATTTCACCTAGTTTGGAGTTTTTGAGTTGAAAGTGCGTTGTTTCGCAAACTAAGCAAAACTAAGCAAAACTAAGCGTAGGAAACCCAAACCTAGCCGAATGAGCTGTTTTCGGGCCCAAACGCACAAAAAGCAGACCAATTAGCTTGTTCCATGCTTATTTCACTTAGTTTGGCGTTTTTGAGTTGAAAGTGCGTTGTTTCGCAAATTAAGCAAAACGAAGCAAAACTAAGCGTAGGAAACCGAAACCTACCCCAATCAGCTGTTTTCAGGACCAAACGCACAAAAAGCACACCAATAAGCGGGTACAATGCTTTTTTCAAATAGTTTGGAGTTTTTCAGTTGCAAGTGCGTTGTTTCGCAAATTAAGCAAAAGTAAGCAAAACTAAGCGTAGGAAACCCAAACCTAGCCCAATGAGCTGTTTTCGAGCCGAAACGCACCGTAAGTGAAGTAAGCATGATCGAAGCTGGCTTGCCTGCTCTCTGTGCAAAGCAACCAGAAAGCAGCACGTTGGGCTTCGTTTGGACTTCCTAGGTTTCCCGGTGCCTGATTTGCTTCAGTGCGTTTGCGCACCTCCACAACACCAAACTAAGCACAGGAAGCGTACCTACACATAGGCACCACCACAAGACCAAACTAACTGACGGAAGCATGTCTGAAGGTGGCTCGTCTGCTTTCTGTGGAAAGTAACCAGAAAGCAGCACGTTGGGCGACGTTTGGACTTCCTAGGTTTCCCTCTGCCCAATTTGCGTGAGTGCTCTGTGGCACCACCAAAACACCAAACTAAGCGCAGGAAGCGTGTCTACACTTTGGCACCTCTACAAGATCCAAGTCAGTGAAGGAAGCATGATCGAAGCTGGCTCCTTTGCTATCTGTACAAAGCAACCAGAAAGCAGCACGTTGGGCTACTTTTGGACTTCCTAGGTTTCCATCTGCCTGATTTGCGTGACTGCGATTTGGCAGCACCACAACACCATACTAAGCGCAGGAAGCGTGCCTACACTTTGGCACCCCCACAAGACCAAACTAAGTGAAGGAAGCATGTCCAAAGGTGGCTCGTCTGCTTGTTGCACAAATCAACAAGAAAGCAGCATGTTGGCCTACGTTTGGACTTCCTAGGTTTCCATCTACCCGATTTGCGTGACTGCGATTTGGCAACAGGACAACACCAAACTAATCGCAGGAAGTGTGCCTACGCCATAGCACCCCCACAAGACCAAACAAAGTGAAGGAAGCATGTCCGAAGGTGGCTCATCTGCTCTTTGTGCAAAGCAACCAGAAAGCAGCACCTTGGGCTACGGTTGGACTTTATAGGTTTCCATCTGCCCGACTTGCGTCAGTGCGATTTGGCACCACCACAACACCAAACTAAGCGCAGGTAGCGTGCCTACACTTTGGCACCTCCACAAGACCCAAGTAAGTGAAGGAAGCATGATCGAAGCTGGCTCCTTTGCTATCTGTACAAATCAACCAGAAAGCAGCACCTTGGGCTACGTTTGGACTTCCTAGGTTAACATCTGCCCGATTTGTGTGACTGTGATTTGGCAGCACCACAACACTAAACTAAGCGCAGGAAGCGTGCCTACACTTTGGTACCTCCACATGACCCAAGTAAGTGAAGCAAGAATGATCGAAGCTGGCTCCTTTGTTTTCTCTGCAAAGTAACCAGAAAGCAGCACGTTGGCCTACGTTTGGACTTCCTAGGTTTCCATCTACCCGATTTGTTTGAGTGCGATTTGGCAGCACCACAAAACCAAACTATGTGCAGGCAGCGTGCTGACACTTTTGCATCCCCACAAGACCAAACTAAGTGAAGGAAGCATGTCCGAAGGTGGCTCTTCTGCTTTCTGTGCAAAGTAACCAGAAAGCAGCTCGTTGGGCTATGTTTGGACTTCCTCGGTTTCCATCTGCCCGATTTGCGTGCCTGCGATTTGGCAGCACCACAACACCAAACTAAGCGCAGGAAGCGTGCCTACACTTTGGCACCCCCACAAGACCAAACTAAGTGAAGGAAGCATGTCCAAAGGTGGCTCGTCTGCTTTTTGCACAAATCAACCAGAAAGAAGCATGTTGGCCTACGTTTGGACTTGCTAGGTTTCCATCTACCCAATTTGTGTGAGCGCGATTTGGCAGCACCACAAAACCAAACTATGTGCAGGAAGCGTGCTGACACTTTTGCATCCCCATAAGACCAAACTAATTAAAGGAAGCATGTCCAAAGGTGGCTCTTCTGCTTTCTGTGCAAAGTAACCAGAAAGCAGCACGTTGGGCTACCCGATTTGCGTGACTGCGATTTGGCAGTAGCACAACACCAAACTAAGCGCAGGAAGTGTACCTACGCCATGGCACCCCCACAAGACCAAACTAAGTGAAGGAAGCATGTCCAAAGGTGGCTCGTCTGCTTTTTCTGCAAAGCAACCAGAAAGCAGCACCTTGGGCTACGGTTGGACTTTATAGGTTTCCATCTGCCCGATTTGCTTGAGTGCGATTTGGCACCACCACAACACCAAACTAAGCGCAGGTAGCGTGCCTACACTTTGGCACCTCCACAATACCCAAGTAAGTGAAGGAAGCATGATCGAAGCTGGCTCCTTTGCTATCTGTACAAAGCAACCAAAAAGCACGTTGGGCTACGTTTGGACTTCCTAGGTTAACATCTGCCCGATTTGCGTGACTGCGATTTGGCAGCACCACAACACTAAACTAAGTGCAGGAAGCGTGCCTACACTTTGGTACCTCCACATGACCCAAGTAAGTGAAGGAAGCATGATCGAAGCTGGCTCCTTTGTTTTCTCTGCAAAGCAACCAGAAAGCAGCACCTTGGGCTACGGTTGGACTTTATAGGTTTCCATCTGCCCAATTTGCGTGAGTGCGATTTGGCACCACCACAACACCAAACTAAGCGCAGGTAGCGTGCCTACACTTTGGCACCTCCACAAGACCCAAGTAAGTGAAGGAAGCATGATCGAAGCTGGCTCCTTTGCAATCTGTACAAAGCAACCAGAAAGCAGCACCTTGGGCTACGTTTGGACTTCCTAGGTTAACATCTGCCCGATTTGCGTGACTGCGATTTGGCAGCACCACAACACTAAACTAAGCGCAGGAAGTGTGCCTACACTTTGGTACCTCCACATGACCCAAGCTTACTTGAAGGAAGCATGATCGAAGCTGGCTCGTCTGCTTTTTGTGCAAAGCAACCAGAAAGCAGCACGTTACTTTGCACAGAAAGCAGAAGAGCGTAGGAAACCCAAACCTAGCCGAATGAGCTGTTTTCGGGCCCAAACGCACAAAAAGCAGACCAATTAGCTTGTTCCATGCTTATTTCACTTAGTTTGGCGTTTTTGAGTTGAAAGTGCGTTGTTTCGCAAATTAAGCAAAACGAAGCAAAACTAAGCGTAGGAAACCGAAACCTACCCCAATCAGCTGTTTTCAGGACCAAACGCACAAAAAGCACACCAATAAGCGGGTACAATGCTTTTTTCAAATAGTTTGGAGTTTTTCAGTTGCAAGTGCGTTGTTTCGCAAATTAAGCAAAAGTAAGCAAAACTAAGCGTAGGAAACCCAAACCTAGCCCAATGAGCTGTTTTCGAGCCGAAACGCACCGTAAGTGAACTAAGCATGATCGAAGCTGGCTTGCCTGCTCTCTGTGCAAAGCAACCAGAAAGCAGCACGTTGGGCTTCGTTTGGACTTCCTATGTTTCCCGCTGTCTGATTTGCTTCAGTGCGTTTGCGCACCTCCACAACACCAAACTAAGCACAGGAAGCGTACCTACACATAGGCACCACCACAAGACCAAACTAACTGACAGAAGCATGTCTGAAGGTGGCTCGTCTGCTTTCTGTGGAAAGTAACCAGAAAGCAGCACGTTGGGCGACGTTTGGACTTCCTAGGTTTCCCTCTGCCCAATTTGCGTGAGTGCTCTGTGGCACCACCAAAACACCAAACTAAGCGCAGGAAGCGTGTCTACACTTTGGCACCTCTACAAGATCCAAGTCAGTGAAGGAAGCATGATCGAAGCTGGCTCCTTTGCTATCTGTACAAAGCAACCAGAAAGCAGCACGTTGGGCTACTTTTGGACTTCCTAGGTTTCCATCTGCCTGATTTGCGTGACTGCGATTTGGCAGCACCACAACACCAAACTAAGCGCAGGAAGCGTGCCTACACTTTGGCACCCCCACAAGACCAAACTAATTGAAGGAAGCATGTCCAAAGGTGGCTCTTCTGCTTTCTGTGCAAAGTAACCAGAAAGCAGCACGTTGGGCTACGTTTGGACTTCCTAAGTTTCCATCTACCCGATTTGCGTGACTGCGATTTGGCAGCACCACAACACCAAACTAAGCGCAGGAAGCGTGCCTACACTTTGGCACCCCCACAAGACCAAACTAATTGAAGGAAGCATGTCCAAAGGTGGCTCTTCTGCTTTCTGTGCAAAGTTACCAGAAAGCAGCACGTTGGGCTACGTTTGGACTTCCTAGGTTTCCATCTGCCCGATTTGCGTGAGTGCGATTTGGCAGCACCACAACACCAAACTAAGCGCAGGAAGCGTGCCTACACTTTGGCACCCCCACAAGACCAAACTAATTGAAGGAAGCATGTCCAAAGTGGCTCTTCTGCTTTCTGTGCAAAGTAACCAGAAAGCAGCACGTTGGGCTACGTTTGGACTTCCTAAGGTTTCCATCTCCCCGATTTGCGTGACGTGCGATTTGGCAGCACCACAACACCAAACTAAGCGCAGGAAGCGTGCCTACACTTTGGCACCCCCACAAGACCAAACTAATTGAAGGAAGCATGTCCAAAGGTGGCTCTTCTGCTTTCTGTGCAAAGTAACCAGAAAGCAGCACGTTGGGCTACGTTTGGACTTCCTAGGTTTCCATCTACCCGATTTGCGTGACTGCGATTTGGCAGCACCACAACACCAAATTAAGCGCAGGAAGCGTGCCTACACTTTGGCACCCCCACAAGACCAAACTAATTGAAGGAAGCATGTCCAAAGGTGGCTCTTCTGCTTTCTGTGCAAAGTTACCAGAAAGCAGCACGTTGGGCTACGTTTGGACTTCCTAAGTTTCCATCTGCCCGATTTGCGTGAGTGCGATTGGCAGCACCACAACACCAAACTAAGCGCAGGAAGCGTGCCTACACTTTGGCACCCCCACAAGACCAAACTAATTGAAGGAAGCATGTCCGAAGGTGGCTCTTCTGCTTTCTGTGCAAAGTAACCAGAAAGCAGCACGTTGGGCTACGTTTGGACTTCCTAGGTTTCCATCTAGCCCGATTTGCGTGACGTGCGATTTGGCAGCACCACAACACCAAACTAAGCGCAGGAAGCGTGCCTGACACTTTGGCACCCCCACAAGACCAAACTAATTGAAGGAAGCATGTCCAAAGGTGGCTCTTCTGCTTTCTGTGCAAAGTACCAGAAAGCAGCACGTTGGGCTACGTTTGGACTTCCTAGTTTCCATCTGCCCGATTTGCGTGAGTGCGATTGGGCCGCACCACAACACCAAACTAAGCGCAGGAAGCGTGCCTACACGTTGGCACCCCCACAAGACCAAACTAATTGAAGGAAGCATGTCCAAAGGTGGCTCTTCTGCTTTCTGTGCAAAGTAACCAGAAAGCAGCACGTTGGGCTACGTTTGGACTTCCTAGGTTTCCATCTGCCCGATTTGGTTGAGTGCTCTGTGGCAGCACCACAACACCAAATTAAGCGCAGGAAGCGTGCCTACACTTTGGCACCCCCACAAGACCAAACTAATGTGAAGGAAGCATGTCCGAAGGTGGCTCTTCTGCTTTTTGTGCAAAGTAACCAGAAAGCAGCATGTTGGCCTACGTTTGGACTTCTAGGTTTCCATCTGCCCAATTTGCGTGACTGCGATTTGGCAGCACCACAACACCAAACTAAGCGCAGGAAGCGTGCCTACACCATGGCACCCCCACAAGACCAAACTAAGTGAAGGAAGCATGTCCGAAGGTGGCTCTTCTGCTTTCTGTGCAAAGTAACCAGAAAGCAGCACGTTGGGCTACGTTTGGACTTCATAGGTTTCCATCTGCCCAATTTGCGTGACTGCGATTTGGCAGCACCACAACACCAAACTAAGCGCAGGAAGCGTGCCTACACATTGGCACCCCCACAAGACCAAACTAAGTGAAGGAAGCATGTCCGAAGGTGGCTCTTCTGCTTTCTGTGCAAAGTAACCAGAAAGCAGCACGTTGGGCTACGTTTGGACTTCCTAGGTTTCCATCTACCCGATTTGCGTGACTGCGATTTGGCAGCACCACAACACCAAACTAAGTGCAGGAAGCGTGTGGACACATTGGCACCCCCACAAGACCAAACTAATTGAAGGAAGCATGTCCAAAGTGGCTCTTCTGCTTTCTGTGCAAAGTTACCAGAAAGCAGCACGTTGGGCTACGTTTGGACTTCCTAAGTTTCCATCTCCCCGATATGCGTGAGTGCGATTTGGCAGCACCACAACACCAAACTAAGCGCAGGAAGCGTGCCTACACTTTGGCACCCCCACAAGACCAAACTAATTGAAGGAAGCATGTCCAAAGGTGGCTCTTCTGCTTTCTGTGCAAAGTAACCAGAAAGCAGCACGTTGGGCTACGTTTGGACTTCGTAAGTTTCCATCTGCCCGATTTGCGTGAAGTGCGATTTGGCAGCACCACAACACCAAACTAAGCGCAGGAAGCGTGCCTACACTTTGGCACCCCACAAGACCAAACTAATTGAAGGAAGCATGTCCAAAGGTGGCTCTTCTGCTTTCTGTGCAAAGTAACCAGAAAGCAGCACGTTGGGCTACGTTTGGACTTCCTAAGTTTCCATCTCCCGATATGCGTGAGTGCGATTTGGCAGCACCACAACACCAAACTAAGCGCAGGAAGCGTGCCTACACTTTGGCACCCCCACAAGACCAAACTAATTGAAGGAAGCATGTCCGAAGGTGGCTCTTCTGCTTTCTGTGCAAAGTAACCAGAAAGCAGCACGTTGGGCTACGTTTGGACTTCCTAAGTTTCCATCTGCCCGATTTGCGTGACTGCGATTTGGCAGCAGCACAACACCAAACTAAGCGCAAGGAAGTGTGCCTACACCTGGCACCCCCACAAGACCAAACTAATTGAAGGAAGCATGTCCAAAGGTGGCTCTTCTGCTTTCTGTGCAAAGTTACCAGAAAGCAGCACGTTGGGCTACGTTTGGACTTCCTAAGTTTCCATCTGCCCGATTTGCGTGAGTGCGATTTGGCAGCACCACAACACCAAACTAAGCGCAGGAAGCGTGCCTACACTTTGGCACCCCCACAAGACCAAACTAATTGAAGGAAGCATGTCCAAAGTGGCTCTTCTGCTTTCTGTGCAAAGTAACCAGAAAGCAGCACGTTGGGCTACGTTTGGACTTCCTAGGTTTCCATCTGCCCGATTTGCGTGACTGCGATTTGGCAGCACCACAACACCAAACTAAGCGCAGGAAGCGTGCCTACACTTTGGCACCCCCACAAGACCAAACTAATGGAATGAAGCATGTCCGAAAGGTGGCTCTTCTGCTTTCTGTGCAAAGTAACCAGAAAGCAGCACGTTGGGCTACGTTTGGACTTCCTAGGTTTCCATCTGCCCGATTTGCGTGACTGCGATTTGGCAGCACCACAACACCAAACTAAGCGCAGGAAGCGTGCCTACACCATGGCACCCCCACAAGACCAAACTAAGTGAAGGAAGCATGTCCGAAGGTGGCTCTTCTGCTTTCTGTGCAAAGTAACCAGAAAGCAGCACGTTGGGCTACGTTTGGACTTCCTAAGGTTTCCATCTACCCGATTTGCGTGACTGCGATTTGGCAGCACCACAATACCAAACTAAGTGCAGGAAGCGTGTGGACACATTGGCACCCCCAAAACAGCAAACTAATTGAATGAAGCATGTCCAAAGGTGGCTCTTCTGCTTTCTGTGCAAAGTTACCAGAAAGCAGCACGTTGGGCTACGTTTGGACTTCCTAAGTTTACATCTCCCCGATATGCGTGAGTGCGATTTGGCAGCACCACAACACCAAACTAAGCGCAGGAAGCGTGCCTACACTTTGGCACCCCCACAAGACCAAACTAATTGAAGGAAGCATGTCCAAAGTGGCTCTTCTGCTTTCTGTGCAAAGTAACCAGAAAGCAGCACGTTGGGCTACGTTTGGACTTCCTAAGTTTCCATCTGCCCGATTTGCGTGACTGCGATTTGGCAGCACCACAACACCAAACTAAGCGCAGGAAGCGTGCCTACACTTTGGCACCCCCACAAGACCAAACTAATTGAAGGAAGCATGTCCGAAGGTGGCTCTTCTGCTTTCTGTGCAAAGTAACCAGAAAGCAGCACGTTGGGCTACGTTTGGACGTCCTAGGTTTCCATCTGCCCGATTTGCGTGACTGCGATTTGGCAGCACCACAACACCAAACTAAGCGCAGGAAGCGTGCCTACACATTGGCACCCCCACAAGACCAAACTAATTGAAGGAAGCATGTCCAAAGGTGGCTCTTCTGCTTTCTGTGCAAAGTTACCAGAAAGCAGCACGTTGGGCTACGTTTGGACTTCCTAAGGTTTCCATCTGCCCGATTTGCGTGAGTGCGATTTGGCAGCACCACAACACCAAACTAAGCGCAGGAAGCGTGCCTACACTTTGGCACCCCCACAAGACCAAACTAATTGAAGGAAGCATGTCCAAAGGTGGCTCTTCTGCTTTCTGTGCAAAGTAACCAGAAAGCAGCACGTTGGGCTACGTTTGGACTTCCTAGGTTTCCATCTACCCGATTTGCGTGACTGCGATTTGGCAGCACCACAACACCAAACTATGTGCAGGAAGCGTGCTGACACATTGGCACCCCCACAAGACCAAACTAATTGAAGGAAGCATGTCCAAAGGTGGCTCTTCTGCTTTCTGTGCAAAGTTACCAGAAAGCAGCACGTTGGGCTACGTTTGGACTTCCTAAGGTTTCCATCTCCCCGATATGCGTGAGTGCGATTTGGCAGCACCACAACACCAAACTAAGCGCAGGAAGCGTGCCTACACTTTGGCACCCCCACAAGACCAAACTAATTGAAGGAAGCATGTCCAAAAGTGGCTCTTCTGCTTTTTGTGCAAAGTAACCAGAAAGCAGCACGTTGGGCTACGTTTGGACTTCCTAGGTTTCCATCTACCCGATTTGCGTGACTGCGATTTGGCAGCACCACAACACCAAACTAATGCGCAGGAAGCGTGCCTACACTTTGGCACCCCACAAGACCAAACTAATTGAAGGAAGCATGTCCAAAGTGGCTCTTCTGCTTTCTGTGCAAAGTTACCAGAAAGCAGCACGTTGGGCTACGTTTGGACTTCCTGAAGTTTCCATCTGCCCGATTTGCGTGAGTGCGATTGGGCAGCACCACAACACCAAACTAAGCGCAGGAAGCGTGCCTACACTTTGGCACCCCCACAAGACCAAACTAATTGAAGGAAGCATGTCCGAAGGTGGCTCTTCTGCTTTCTGTGCAAAGTAACCAGAAAGCAGCACGTTGGGCTACGTTTGGACTTCCTAGGTTTCCATCTGCCCGATTTGCGTGACTGCGATTTGGCAGCACCACAACACCAAACTAAGCGCAGGAAGCGTGCCTACACCATTGGCACCCCCACAAGACCAAACTAAGTGAAGGAAGCATGTCCGAAGGTGGCTCTTCTGCTTTCTGTGCAAAGTAACCAGAAAGCAGCACGTTGGGCTACGTTTGGACTTCCTAGGTTTCCATCTACCCGATTTGCGTGACTGCGATTTGGCAGCACCACAATACCAAACTAAGTGCAGGAAGCGTGCCTACACTTTGGCACCCCCACAAGACCAAACTAATTGAAGGAAGCATGTCCAAAGGTGGCTCTTCTGCTTTCTGTGCAAAGTTACCAGAAAGCAGCACGTTGGGCTACGTTTGGACTTCCTAAGTTTCCATCTCCCCGATATGCGTGAGTGCGATTTGGCAGCACCACAACACCAAACTAAGCGCAGGAAGCGTGCCTACACTTTGGCACCCCCACAAGACCAAACTAATTGAAGGAAGCATGTCCAAAGGTGGCTCTTCTGCTTTCTGTGCAAAGTAACCAGAAAGCAGCACGTTGGGCTACGTTTGGACTTCCTAGGTTTCCATCTACCCGATTTGCGTGACTGCGATTTGGCAGCACCACAACACCAAACTATGTGCAGGAAGCGTGCCTACACTTTGGCACCCCCACAAGACCAAACTAATTGAAGGAAGCATGTCCAAAGGTGGCTCTTCTGCTTTCTGTGCAAAGTAACCAGAAAGCAGCACGTTGGGCTACGTTTGGACTTCCTAGGTTTCCATCTGCCCGATTTGCGTGAGTGCTATTTGGCAGCACCACAACACCAAACTAAGCGCAGGAAGCGTGCCTACACTTTGGCACCCCCACAAGACCAAACTAAGTGAAGGAAGCATGTCCGAAGGTGGCTCTTCTGCTTTCTGTGCAAAGTAACCAGAAAGCAGCACGTTGGGCTACGTTTGGACTTCCTAGGTTTCCATCTGCCCGATTTGCGTGACTGCGATTTGGCAGCACCACAACACCAAACTAAGCGCAGGAAGCGTGCCCCACAAGACCAAACTAAGTGAAGGAAGCATGTCCGAAGGTGGCTCTTCTGCTTTCTGTGCAAAGTAACCAGAAAGCAGCACGTTGGGCTACGTTTGGACTTCCTAAGGTTTCCATCTACCCGATTTGTGTGACTGCGATTTGGCAGCACCACAATACCAAACTATGTGCAGAAAAGTGTGGACACATTGGCACCCCCAAAACAGCAAACTAATTGAATGAAGCATGTCCAAAGGTGGCTCTTCTGCTTTCTGTGCAAAGTTACCAGAAAGCAGCACGTTGGGCTACGTTTGGACTTCCTAAGTTTACATCTCCCCGATATGCGTGAGTGCGATTTGGCAGCACCACAACACCAAAATAAGCGCAGGAAGCGTGCCTACACTTTGGCACCCCCACAAGACCAAACTAATTGAAGGAAGCATGTCCAAAGTGGCTCTTCTGCTTTCTGTGCAAAGTAACCAGAAAGCAGCACGTTGGGCTACGTTTGGACTTCCTAGGTTTCCATCTACCCGATTTGCGTGACTGCGATTTGGCAGCACCACAACACCAAACTATGTGCAGGAAGCGTGCAGACACTTTGGCACCCCCACAAGACCAAACTAATTGAAGGAAGCATGTCCAAAGGTGGCTCTTCTGCTTTCTGTGCAAAGTAACCAGAAAGCAGCACGTTGGGCTACGTTTGGACTTCCTAAGTTTCCATCTCCCCGATATGCGTGAGTGCGATTTGGCAGCACCACAACACCAAACTAAGCGCAGGAAGCGTGCCTACACTTTGGCACCCCCACAAGACCAAACTAATTGAAGGAAGCATGTCCAAAAGTGGCTCTTCTGCTTTCTGTGCAAAGTAACCAGAAAGCAGCACGTTGGGCTACGTTTGGACTTCCTAGGTTTCCATCTACCCGATTTGCGTGACTGCGATTTGGCAGCACCACAACACCAAACTATGTGCAGGAAGCGTGCCTACACTTTGGCACCCCCACAAGACCAAACTAATTGAAGGAAGCATGTCCAAAGGTGGCTCTTCTGCTTTCTGTGCAAAGTAACCAGAAAGCAGCACGTTGGGCTACGTTTGGACTTCCTAAGTTTCCATCTGCCCGATTTGCGTGACTGCGATTGGCAGCAGCACAACACCAAACTAAGCGCAGGAAGTGTGCCTACACCATGGCACCCCCACAAGACCAAACTAAGTGAAGGAAGCATGTCCGAAGGTGGCTCTTCTGCTTTCTGTGCAAGTAACCAGAAAGCAGCACGGTTGGGCTACGTTTGGACTTATAGGTTTCCATCTGCCCGATTTGCGTGACTGCGATTTGGCAGCACCACAACACCAAACTAAGCGCAGGAAGCGTGCCTACACCATGGCACCCCCACAAGACCAAACTAAGTGAAGGAAGCATGTCCGAAGGTGGCTCTTCTGCTTTCTGTGCAAAGTAACCAGAAAGCAGCACGTTGGGCTACGTTTGGACTTCCAAGGTTTCCATCTACCCGATTTGCGTGACTGCGATTTGGCAGCACCACAATACCAAACTAAGTGCAGGAACGTGTGGACACATTGGCACCCCCAAAACAGCAAACTAATTGAATGAAGCATGTCCAAAGGTGGCTCTTCTGCTTTCTGTGCAAAGTTACCAGAAAGCAGCACGTTGGGCTACGTTTGGACTTCCTAAGTTTCCATCTCCCCGATATGCGTGAGTGCGATTTGGCAGCACCACAACACCAAACTAAGCGCAGGAAGCGTGCCTACACTTTGGCACCCCCACAAGACCAAACTAATTGAAGGAAGCATGTCCAAAGTGGCTCTTCTGCTTTCTGTGCAAAGTAACCAGAAAGCAGCACGTTGGGCTACGTTTGGACTTCCTAGGTTTCCATCTACCCGATTTGCGTGACTGCGATTTGGCAGCACCACAACACCAAACTATGTGCAGGAAGCGTGCAGACACTTTGGCACCCCCACAAGACCAAACTAATTGAAGGAAGCATGTCCAAAGGTGGCTCTTCTGCTTTCTGTGCAAAGTAACCAGAAAGCAGCACGTTGGGCTACGTTTGGACTTCCTAGGTTTCCATCTGCCCGATTTGGTGAGTGCTCTGTGGCAGCACCACAACACCAAACTAAGCGCAGGAAGCGTGCCTACACTTTGGCACCCCCACAAGACCAAACTAAGTGAAGGAAGCATGTCCGAAGGTGGCTCTTCTGCTTTTTGCGCAAAGTAACCAGAAAGCAGCATGTTGGCTACGTTTGGACTTCTAGGTTTCCATCTGCCCAATTTGCGTGACTGCGATTTGGCAGCACCACAACACCAAACTAAGCGCAGGAAGCGTGCCTACACCATGGCACCCCCACAAGACCAAACTAAGTGAAGGAAGCATGTCCGAAGGTGGCTCTTCTGCTTTCTGTGCAAAGTAACCAGAAAGCAGCACGTTGGGCTACGTTTGGACTTCCTAAGGTTTCCATCTACCCGATTTGCGTGACTGCGATTTGGCAGCACCACAATACCAAACTATGTGCAGGAAGCGTGTGGACACATTGGCACCCCCAAACAGCAAACTAATTGAATGAAGCATGTCCAAAGGTGGCTCTTCTGCTTTCTGTGCAAAGTTACCAGAAAGCAGCACGTTGGGCTACGTTTGGACTTCCTAAGTTTCCATCTCCCCGATATGCGTGAGTGCGATTTGGCAGCACCACAACACCAAACTAAGCGCAGGAAGCGTGCCTACACTTTGGCACCCCCACAAGACCAAACTAATTGAAGGAAGCATGTCCAAAGTGGCTCTTCTGCTTTTTGTGCAAAGTAACCAGAAAGCAGCACGTTGGGCTACGTTTGGACTTCCTAGGTTTCCATCTACCCGATTTGCGTGACTGCGATTTGGCAGCACCACAACACCAAACTATGTGCAGGAAGCGTGCAGACACTTTGGCACCCCCACAAGACCAAACTAATTGAAGGAAGCATGTCCAAAGGTGGCTCTTCTGCTTTCTGTGCAAAGTAACCAGAAAGCAGCACGTTGGGCTACGTTTGGACTTCCTAAGTTTCCATCTGCCCGATTTGCGTGAGTGCGATTTGGCAGCACCACAACACCAAACTAAGCGCAGGAAGCGTGCCTACACTTTGGCACCCCCACAAGACCAAACTAATTGAAGGAAGCATGTCCGAAGGTGGCTCTTCTGCTTTCTGTGCAAAGTACCAGAAAGCAGCACGTTGGGCTACGTTTGGACTTCCTAGGTTTCCATCTGCCCGATTTGCGTGACTGCGATTTGGCAGCACCACAACACCAAACTAAGCGCAGGAAGCGTGCCTACACTTTGGCACCCCCACAAGACCAAACTAAGTGAAGGAAGCATGTCCGAAGGTGGCTCTTCTGCTTTCTGTGCAAAGTACCAGAAAGCAGCACGTTGGGCTACGTTTGGACTTCCTAGGTTTCCATCTGCCCGATTTGCGTGACTGCGATTTGGCAGCACCACAACACCAAACTAAGCGCAGGAAGCGTGCCTACACCATGGCACCCCCACAAGACCAAACTAAGTGAAGGAAGCATGTCCGAAGGTGGCTCTTCTGCTTTCTGTGCAAAGTAACCAGAAAGCAGCACGTTGGGCTACGTTTGGACTTCCTAGGTTTCCATCTACCCGATTTGCGTGACTGCGATTTGGCAGCACCACAACACCAAACTATGTGCAGGAAGCGTGCCTACACTTTGGCACCCCCACAAGACCAAACTAATTGAAGGAAGCATGTCCAAAGTGGCTCTTCTGCTTTCTGTGCAAAGTTACCAGAAAGCAGCACGTTGGGCTACGTTTGGACTTCCTAAGTTTCCATCTCCCCGATATGCGTGAGTGCGATTTGGCAGCACCACAACACCAAACTAAGCGCAGGAAGCGTGCCTACACTTTGGCACCCCCACAAGACCAAACTAATTGAAGGAAGCATGTCCAAAAGTGGCTCTTCTGCTTTCTGTGCAAAGTTACCAGAAAGCAGCACGTTGGGCTACGTTTGGACTTCCTAAGTTTCCATCTGCCCGATTTGCGTGAAGTGCGATTTGGCAGCACCACAACACCAAACTAAGCGCAGGAAGCGTGCCTACACTTTGGCACCCCCACAAGACCAAACTAATTGAAGGAAGCATGTCCAAAAGTGGCTCTTCTGCTTTCTGTGCAAAGTAACCAGAAAGCAGCACGTTGGGCTACGTTTGGACTTCCTAGGTTTCCATCTACCCGATTTGCGTGACTGCGATTTGGCAGCACCACAACACCAAACTAATGCGCAGGAAGCGTGCCTACACTTTGGCACCCCCACAAGACCAAACTAATTGAAGGAAGCATGTCCAAAGGTGGCTCTTCTGCTTTCTGTGCAAAGTAACCAGAAAGCAGCACGTTGGGCTACGTTTGGACTTCCTAGGTTTCCATCTGCCCGATTTGCGTGACTGCGATTTGGCAGCACCACAACACCAAACTAAGCGCAGGAAGCGTGCCTACACCATGGCACCCCCACAAGACCAAACTAAGTGAAGGAAGCATGTCCGAAGGTGGCTCTTCTGCTTTCTGTGCAAAGTAACCAGAAAGCAGCACGTTGGGCTACGTTTGGACTTTATAGGTTTCCATCTACCCGATTTGCGTGACTGCGATTTGGCAGCACCACAACACCAAACTAAGCGCAGGAAGCGTGCCTACACCATTGGCACCCCCACAAGACCAAACTAAGTGAAGGAAGCATGTCCGAAGGTGGCTCTTCTGCTTTCTGTGCAAAGTTACCAGAAAGCAGCACGTTGGGCTACGTTTGGACTTCCTAAGTTTCCATCTGCCCGATTTGCGTGAGTGCGATTTGGCAGCACCACAACACCAAACTAAGCGCAGGAAGCGTGCCTACACTTTGGCACCCCCACAAGACCAAACTAATTGAAGGAAGCATGTCCAAAGGTGGCTCTTCTGCTTTCTGTGCAAAGTAACCAGAAAGCAGCACGTTGGGCTACGTTTGGACTTCCTAGGTTTCCATCTGCCCGATTTGCGTGAGTGCGATTTGGCAGCACCACAACACCAAACTAAGCGCAGGAAGCGTGCCTACACTTTGGCACCCCCACAAGACCAAACTAAGTGAAGGAAGCATGTCCGAAGGTGGCTCTTCTGCTTTTTGTGCAAAGTAACCAGAAAGCAGCATGTTGGTCTACGTTTGGACTTCTAGGTTTCCATCTGCCCAATATGCGTGACTGCGATTTGGCAGCACCACAACACCAAACTAAGCGCAGGAAGCGTGCCTACACCATGGCACCCCCACAAGACCAAACTAAGTGAAGGAAGCATGTCCGAAGGTGGCTCTTCTGCTTTCTGTGCAAAGTAACCAGAAAGCAGCACGTTGGGCTACGTTTGGACTTCCTAGGTTTCCATCTACCCGATTTGCGTGACTGCGATTTGGCAGCACCACAATACCAAACTATGTGCAGAAAAAGTGTGGACACATTGGCACCCCCAAAACAGCAAACTAATTGAATGAAGCATGTCCAAAGGTGGCTCTTCTGCTTTCTGTGCAAAGTTACCAGAAAGCAGCACGTTGGGCTACGTTTGGACTTCCTAAGTTTACATCTCCCCGATATGCGTGAGTGCGATTTGGCAGCACCACAACACCAAACTAAGCGCAGGAAGCGTGCCTACACTTTGGCACCCCCACAAGACCAAACTAATTGAAGGAAGCATGTCCGAAGGTGGCTCTTCTGCTTTCTGTGCAAAGTAACCAGAAAGCAGCACGTTGGGCTACGTTTGGACTTCCTAGGTTTCCATCTACCCGATTTGCGTGACTGCGATTTGGCAGCACCACAACACCAAACTAAGCGCAGGAAGCGTGCCTACACTTTGGCACCCCCACAAGACCAAACTAATTGAAGGAAGCATGTCCAAAGGTGGCTCTTCTGCTTTCTGTGCAAAGTTACCAGAAAGCAGCACGTTGGGCTACGTTTGGACTTCCTAAGTTTCCATCTGCCCGATTTGCGTGAGTGCGATTTGGCAGCACCACAACACCAAACTAAGCGCAGGAAGCGTGCCTACACTTTGGCACCCCCACAAGACCAAACTAATTGAAGGAAGCATGTCCAAAGGTGGCTCTTCTGCTTTCTGTGCAAAGTAACCAGAAAGCAGCACGTTGGGCTACGTTTGGACTTCCTAGGTTTCCATCTGCCCGATTTGCGTGAGTGCGATTTGGCAGCACCACAACACCAAACTAAGCGCAGGAAGCGTGCCTACACTTTGGCACCCCCACAAGACCAAACTAATTGAAGGAAGCATGTCCGAAGGTGGCTCTTCTGCTTTCTGTGCAAAGTAATCAGAAAGCAGCACGTTGGGCTACGTTTGGACTTCCTAGGTTTCCATCTGCCCGATTTGCGTGACTGCGATTTGGCAGCACCACAACACCAAACTAAGCGCAGGAAGCGTGCCTACACCATGGCACCCCCACAAGACCAAACTAAGTGAAGGAAGCATGTCCGAAGGTGGCTCTTCTGCTTTCTGTGCAAAGTAACCAGAAAGCAGCACGTTGGGCTACGTTTGGACTTCCTAGGTTTCCATCTACCCGATTTGCGTGACTGCGATTTGGCAGCACCACACTACCAAACTAAGTGCAGGAAGCGTGTGGACACATTGGCACCCCCAACAAGACCAAACTAATTGAATGAAGCATGTCCAAAGGTGGCTCTTCTGCTTTCTGTGCAAAGTTACCAGAAAGCAGCACGTTGGGCTACGTTTGGACTTCCTAAGTTTCCATCTCCCCGATATGCGTGAGTGCGATTTGGCAGCACCACAACACCAAACTAAGCGCAGGAAGCGTGCCTACACTTTGGCACCCCCACAAGACCAAACTAATTGAAGGAAGCATGTCGATAAGTGGCTCTTCTGCTTTCTGTGCAAAGTACCAGAAAGCAGCACGTTGGGCTACGTTTGGACTTCCTAAGTTTCCATCTGCCCGATTTGCGTGAAGTGCGATTTGGCAGCACCACAACACCAAACTAAGCGCAGGAAGCGTGCCTACACTTTGGCACCCCCACAAGACCAAACTAATTGAAGGAAGCATGTCCGAAGGTGGCTCTTCTGCTTTCTGTGCAAAGTAACCAGAAAGCAGCACGTTGGGCTACGTTTGGACTTCCTAGGTTTCCATCTGCCCGATTTGCGTGACTGCGATTTGGCAGCACCACAACACCAAACTAAGCGCAGGAAGCGTGCCGACACTTTGGCACCCCCACAAGACCAAACTAATTGAAGGAAGCATGTCCAAAGGTGGCTCTTCTGCTTTCTGTGCAA